>NC_092875.1:386228831-387728831 GCF_028372415.1 Notamacropus eugenii
TAAACAACGTATGAGTCATATGGTTGTGTAGAAATATAGAAATAATGTAACTGGAGGAAAAAAAAATGCCCTGTGGAAGGAAAGAGAGAAGGATAGAAGGAAAGAAAAGGAGGGGGAGAAAGAAAAAAGAAGAAAGGAAGGAAGTAGATAAAAAAGAGAATGGAGGAAGGGAGAAATGAAGGAAGGAGTAAGAAAATGGGCAAGGAAGAAGGGGTAAGGGAGAAAAGGGAAGAAACAAAAAAGGAACAAAGTATGTAGGGGGTGGTAAAGTAGTGAGGAAGAGAAGGAAAGGAAAAAAGAGGGCTATAAATAAAGATATTTGAAGACCTAAGTAAGAGAGGTTAGTCATAAACTGCCTATGGATATTGAAAAATAGTCAATTTTAAAAAAAATTCACCTTTTAAGCTGAACGGGTAATGTATTGGAGTAGAGAGAGATCTGAAGCAGTGAGACTAGTTTACAATATTATTGTAACAGTCTAGGTAAGAAGTTATGTGGGCATGAGCTAGAGTGGTCGCTGTGTAATAGAGCTAATGGAATGTATATAAAAGTTGTGGTGAATTTAGAATTGATAATATTTGGTACTGGATGTAATATGGGCTATTTGAGAGTGAGGAGTGAGGAGAGAGAGCTAGGTTGTATGGTGGGGTCAGTAGGCTGATGGTGGTGCCTTTGACAGTAATAGAGAAGTTCAAAAGAAAGCAAGATGAGTTTTTGAGGGAAGGGAAGGGAGAGAATGTATCCTTTTTGGAAATACTGTTTGAGGTTTCTACTGTTTATTCAGTCCAGGATGTCCAACCGGAAGTTGATGATTTGTATTTACAATTCAAGAGAGAAACCATGTCAGAATATTTATATCTGATAATCATAGACTTGATATCATAATTGGACTGCTGGGAGCTAACAGGATCACGAAGTAAGAAAATAAATGGAGAGAAGGCTAAAACCACAGTAAGGAGCCTCGAGGTACATGCAAATTAATTGGTCATAACACGAATAAAGATCTTGTAAAGAAGATTAAGATAACACAGTCAGCTAATTAGAAGGAAAACAAAGGGAGGACAGTGACAAAAATATTTAGAAAAGAGAAAGCTCATAGGAGGACGCAGTGATCAGTGGTGTCAAATGTGAAAGACGTGAAGAAGTATCACAATACAAAAATTTTTTTTGAACATGAGAAATGAATTTCTAGGTGAATAAATCTATGTTATCAATTTAACATAATGACAGCTTTAAGATATAAAATTGTAATCAAATCAATTGTAGGAATATTCCTTCTGTGTGTTCTTCCTTCATTGAGGAAGACCATGCCATCAGAGAAATAATGACATGACTTGCACTTGACTTTGTTTTTAGTGAGGTAGGGCTATGCAGGTCGCCAGCCTCACTTCTTCTCCAGAGCCATCTGAATACAGCGAAGAAATATTCACCAAGATGACTGGACATGATCCAGGACGAGGCAATTTGGGCTAAGTGACTTGCCCAACGTCACACAGCTAGTGAGTGTCAAGTGTCTGAGGTGATATTTGAACTCAGGTCCTCCTGACTCCTGCACTGGTGCTGTATTCAATGCACCACCTAGATGCCTCTGCACAGGTTTGATGAAAGAAAAATTCCAGAACTAATTAATTCTTTTTTTCAAATGTTTTATTCAAGGTGACATTGCTGAGATTCAAAGAATGTTATTCAGCCTTTGTATTTTTAAAATGTTTCAGATAACGTATGATTATATTTCAAGGATAGAGTTTCTTTCTTCACTTGTATTGACTTTGTTTTTCTTTCAAAAGTTGTGCACAAGGCAAATTTTATAATTTTTGTCAGATCATTTTGGAATCTTTGCCAAATACCCATTTGGGTGTGATTGTAAAGCAGGAAAGGAAATAAACAAAATGTCACTGAACAGTTCAGTTTCCATAGTGTCAAACATAATTTTAAAAAATTGCTCCCAATTTGCTCCATTGGAGGCCACTATAATCTGGCCTTAAGACATGCTTCTCCAAATCAACAGCCAGCCATTAGATGCATTTTTCAGTATCAAGGAATTTAACTGGTATAAAAATTGTCACAGCTCTGTTTTGGTTTGTGGGCACAGACCTCAAAAATATAATATTGTGACCATTGATTTGAATAAGGATCGTTTCATTGCCAGGTTCCAGAACCACAAGCTTCTAATTATTTGGTAGTCTGTGCAAGGGAATTGAGTCATTAACCATTCAGCTGTACTATAATGGATCTCGTTGTCCATAATGAGTCTTATTTACCTGAAAGTATTTCTAGATAAGAGCTATGCTTAGTATGGTTAGAGTCACTCTCAGGTAAAAAGGCTTTGGCTGTATTAGAAAGCATTTATTGTATGTACTTTCTCTCAGGTCTTTTCCTTCTTGAAAAGAACCTACTCCTTCTTCAGCGGGTCTGCAAAACTTCAATTGCTTTATCATTTCACCAATGCAAGAACTCTTACCACTAGCACACAGATGAAAATTCATACCTGTCTTCTCACTTGACTCAATTCTTGTCTCCTCACTATCTTTAATAAGATATCAAGCATGTGAGGACATTTCTTAAGCTTATTTGAATATTACATGGCTACATATACAATATATGCATGTGCATATCTGTTTTCCATTACTGTCACTATAAAGGTGAGTCCCTTACTTTTCCTGAAAGATTTCTATCAATCAATAATCAGCTAACTAACATGGCTCAGTAAACACCTGTTATATGCCAGGCGTGGTGTTTGACATTGAGTAGAAAATACAAAAATTAGACAATACATGATTTGTTTTTCTGATCCACAATAATTTCACTGAAATTGAGAAATCAGGCTACATAAAAGCCTATGTGATTACAATGGAGGGTGATTTTTTTCAAGGTTGAGGTCTGAAATCAACCAGCAACACAGAGAAACTTGGAACCACAGCTCAAAATATTTATCTCCCAGGACTGACTTTCCCCTACAAACTTGTCATAAATAGGCAATTTATTGCACAACCACATTGAGGAAGTCTTGTGGGGAGGTGACAAAAAGGCGGATGATTAAAAACTTTACGATGATGCCAATACTAAAGTGCAGTCATTTTACCGAATTTTTCTTCCTCCATCTGTTTCTGAGAAAGGGGAGGAGAGAATATGCTCTTTTGTTAAATAACATTTTACTTAATTCTCCAAGTATATGGATCCTGATGGGAAGGGTTTGAAAGTTAATCCAAGCACAGGGAGAGAAATTAGCACAGATTTGGATCTTTGAGTAGAAAGGAAAGGACAGTAATAAAAATAGAGGAGGAGAGGAAAGTTTAAAAGAGTCTTAGCTGTCAAATGAGTGAGAGGCACCTCCATATCCCATTATTCCCTGAAGCTAAGACGCTGCACAACAGCAGCATCTGTGATTCAAAGTGACTCCATCACTCATAGGAGACAATTAAGAAATGGGAGTTAGACCTGGGCAAGCCTTTTTCGGCAGCTTTTAGTAACACAGGGATTTTTGGTATGTGGACCAAGTGATTATTACCTAGATTAAAGCTCTTGAACAACATTGTAACACCAGGAGATCAAAGACTTGGGGAAGAGGAGTGGGAGAAGAATTCTTGTTCTGGGGAGGGATTTTTGGCACAGGTACTGTAAATACCAAATGTTTTGGAAAATTTGTGGAGGATGGGGGAGGAAATTTAAGTTAGACACAAAGCCCCAGATGACTTTCACCTTCTCACGGGTCTTGTTCTGAGAGAATTTCAGTTACTGAGCATTAAGTCCTGTGGTTGAAAGGAATTCTCACACCACACCTATCTTCAATAGCTCAATTATCTCTCTGAAACTCCAATAGCAGAGTCTGAAGGTGGGAAGGTTGTCTCTGATCCATCTCCCCACAGAGAGTTATTTGATTACAAGATGAATGGCATGGGCAAGGTATCCTACATTGCCTGATGGGACCCCTGCTACAGAAATGTGGCCATCTTTTGTCATATAGATAGAGAACTCCTTAGTCAGCCATTCCACCTGCTCAGGTTTCAGACCTGTGAAACAAAACATGTCAATCTGGTCAGCGTTGTGCTGCCAATTGTGGGAAAAGCCATCTTTCTTGAGGTTGGAAACCAACTGGATTCTCATGCTGATGATATGATCTGCCATGCGTTTGATCTCTAACATCCATTGGCTTCTCAAATCAGGACTATTCAAAATTGTGGTGGCAATTTGGACCACATTGAGTGGAGGGATGTAATACACGGGACAAATCAGGATTTTCAAATGGAATTCTACCATTTTGGCTTCATCAACAGCTTTACAAACCATTGTAAAGGTTCCCACATATTCACCATACAGGCCCACGTTCTTGGCATATGACTGACAGAGATGATAATGTTCTGATCAATGAGGTGGTGAACAGCCCAGGCATCCTTGTTGCCATCTCCGGTGGCAAAGCCCTGGTATGCCACGTCAAAAAAGGAAAAGAGCTCCCCTTGCTTTACCAAGGATTTTATTTCAATGCTCAGTACAAGGATTGACTCCAGTGGGATTGTGAGAATGGGCATGCAGAAAGATGACACTCTGCTCTGGAATTTTTGAGATGCCTTCCAAGGCAAAGTCACAAGACTTGGTGTCACAGTAGTGATAGACATTCAGTTGTATACCAGCGTCTATAAATATGGGGTTGTGATTTCCCCAGGATCGTTTTGAAGGATAAACATCCTGGCTAGATGTAAGGAACAGTTGTAGAGAAGTGGCTCCCACTCTCAACGCTCCAATTCCAGAAATGGTCTGTACAGTGACATATCATTTGCTTTTCTTAACTTCAGTATTTTCATCTTTGCTGACACCTTGCAGAATTCAGCCAATCCTGGGAGGGCAGGTACTATTTGTCCATGCTTTTGCCTGAAATTTGAGCCTGTGCCTTTCGGACACTTGTAAGGACAGAAATCATTATCATCTTGGTATACCCCAACTACCAGATTCATTTTCTTGCTGTTGGTGTCCTTCGTAAATGCTTCCATTACCCCCAAGATCGGGTCACGGTGATGGAGTTCTAATTGGGTCAACCAAGAGCTGGCTCTGGAAGTAACAGCTGGGTAAAGACATGGATGAAAGGAAGTGGCTGCAGAGAGTCCGTGGCAGCAGCACCATCATAAGCAAAGATGGAGAGATGAACTACTGCTGCTGAGAAGGCTGGGGGACACAGGCATACCTAGACAATACATGTTACCAAGAAGCTCATATCCTACTGGTAGCTACAACATCCTCACAAATAAAAAATTATAAGAAACATATATTTACTATCCCCAGATAGACCTTCTCCCCAAATGCTTTTGATATTTATGAGAATGACTTGAGCAGTTAAATTACTGAATAAAAAAACTGTTTGTCAGATTGTTTGTAGGGTTACAAAACAAAAACAAGAGATAACACCTGGTCTCAAAAAGTTAACATTTTAATGGTGGGAGACAACACAAACTGGAGACTTCAACTACGAATTAAATATTAAGACCTATTAGTTCTTAGATTGCAACAACAAAGAAAGTATTATGTCATCTTCTTTAGTGCCAGTACCACTGATTAAAAGACTTTTTTCATGATTTTGAGCTCCATTGCAAAGAAATTGGTGGTGAAAATTTTATTTACTTGGTTTTTTAGCTGTTAATGTTACTGAATATCTGTTTAAGCAAATAACAAGTTGAATCTCCACTAGGATTCTCTGTGGTTGGGCTGAAAAATCGACAGTCAGTTAGATAAATGGAAAACTCTAAATATTATTATGCCTGTCATTCTTGGTCTTATCTGCCTATTATTGACAGTAGATCAGGAATAGATACTGGAGGCAGAAATATTGGGTCATTTTTGAGGAAGATTTGCCCAACTCAACAGAAAAGTTAAAGAAATGTAGGAAACATGCATGGAAGTGATTACAGATACAGGACACAAATGGGCAGGGCATATTTGTAGAGGAGTAACTCATGCCTCCAATTCTTCAGGACTATTAGTGTTTTCTAATTGTCATCTAATAATACTATCAACATATTCCTGTCCTTAGGCCTGCTGCCTTGTGTATCATTTCTCTCCACTGAAAGGTATACTACTAAATTCTATTTAAATAGAAATAGAGGCCTATTATATATATATATATATATATATATATATATGTATATGTATAAATACACGTATAAGTATACACACACACATATATGTAAACTTCTTGCAACAACTCTTTTATTCAAGGCTGTAATAATTTCCTAGCATGGCAAAATGCTTCCCTTACCACACACACACACACACACACACACACACCTTGAGTCGTTCTTTCTAGTTCTTCAAAGTCATGTCTGTGAAACATCCTATATTGTCAAAAGATTCTAGCCTCAAGGCATCAAGGATTTCAGAACAAAGAAGAACATAATCTTAATTAATGCCTTTAGATTTATTCTGTTTTTTTTCAGTACAATTCCTCTTTTTGAAGTTTGGGATAAGGATGGATAACCTCAATTTAGCTGTGATGAGTATTTTGAACATTTGTCCAATAAATACCCAACAGATTTTGATATTCTGTTTCTTGCCTCCAACACTAACTTCTTTGAGTTTTCATGTACCACAGTCAGGGAAAAAGGCAGGAAAAAATTTAAAACCTGGGAAAAGATTGTTCTCTCTCTGACTTTTTAAATTTAGTTAGCTTTTTGTCTTTTAATATATAGATGTATCCAGGAAAAGCATGAATATTTTATGCATGTACATACACACATATATATGTGTATACACACACACACACACACACACACACACACACACACACATATATATATATATATATATATACAGAGAGAGAGAGAGAGAGAGAGAGAGAGAGAGAGAGAGAGAGAGAGAGAGAGAGAGAGAGAGAGAGAGAAACTTTGCTGAGTTGTAGCAATCAAATTGATTGAAATAACATCCTGTAAAAGTTAGCACTTATCCTCTTATCTAAAGTGACTTGGGAGTTCTAAAAAGTGAAAAAGCAGGCGTGGAGATGGAAAATTGATGTATTTGAGATAGACTAAGTAAACCACTTTGGCTGACACAGAATTCATGAAGAAAAGTTATATAAAATGACCCTGTAAAGGCTGACAACTGTCATACAGTGAAATATTTTAAATGGCAAACAGAAGAGCTTTTAATTTTATCCTAGAAGCAAGAAACAAACACTAAGAAGTTCTTGCAATTTTGTAGCACAATAAAATTTGTGCTTTAGAAATATCATTTTGGCAGAGAATAGTTGGACAAAGAACATATTGGACACTGAAGAACATGTTGGAAAATGATTAAAATACACCAAGAAAGAGGAGACAAGCAGATGGACTACGGTGATTGTGGTGAGGGTGGAAAGAAGATGAGATATTTTGTCAATTATGAGAGATACTGAGAAGGGAGAAAGTGGAAGACACAGCAAATGATTACATATTGATAAAGAATGAAAAGTCAAAGTTGCATGCTAAATTTTAAGCTTGTGTAAAGAAAACAACATTTTTATTTTGGGGAAGAAATAAGAAATTAAGGAGGAAATATGAGCCTGGTCAGAAAAAAAGGGAGTTTTTAATTGGGATGCTTAGGAGACAACGAAATATAAATGTTTAGCAGATGTATGGGACTCTAGGTCTGGAGAGATGAGGGTCTCAAAGGTCAGTTAAGGAGTTATCTGCAAAAAAATAAGAGTTGATGGCACTAAGAAAAAGTAGGGACCAAGAAAAAGGTACTCATATAGATTCATTCTGTGAATAATAAAAAAAATAAGATGTTGAATACTTTGTATCTCATGCAATTTAGGATTAAAATTACAATCTCTTGTAGAATAGCATTTGTGAATTACTGACTCTTACTTTCTCAAAGTTTCATAAACATAGAACATTATGGACATTAACACAGAACACGTGTATAAACATTTTTAGAAACAACAAAGAATATCTATCTATATTTACCTATATATACCAATCTATCTATCTATCTATCTATCTATCTATCTATCTATCTATCTATCTATCTATCTATCTATTTATCTATCTATCTGTCCGTCTGTCTGTCTGTCTGTCTGTCTATCTATCTATCTATCTGCCTATCTTTTAGTATATAGATAAATAAATATCTATGTTTATTAATCTACTTATATTTATTGATATATCAATAACTATATATAGAAATAAATATATTGATTGATATAACTATATCTATCTATGCACGTAAATAGATATAGATAGGTGGATACAGATAAACAGTATCTATATAGATAGTTTTATATCGATCTGTTCCAGTAGCTGCTGAGATTTTTTTTCTCTGTTCATTAAGTACTAATATTATCCAGGGCTAGTCTCCTACTTCTATATCTCTCCATCTTCAGATAACCATAGAAAATTTCTTTTAATTTTGCTAAATTTGAGGTCTTTTATTAAAGTAATTTGGTGATTAATAAGTTTAAAATTAATTTATAACATTAAATTGTTTTCAAAAAGATATTAAAAAACTTAACCAAGAATATACATAACTAGAAAAGGTGATAGGTAAAGTGTGTGGCAAGAGAGAATACCAAAATATAGACATTTAGTTATTAAACTCTAATCTACAAAAGATAAACAATTATAAGAAAGTGTCCAGAAGAATTAGAAAATTATCTGTGGAGTACTTATGTAAAGAAACATATAAAAATTGCAGAGAATGAAAAGATGAAGATGCATTCTGATCTGAAATGTTGGAAGGAATGTTTGTATCAGGGACATCTCAGAACTATCAAATTCCTGATAATCCCACTATTTAGTACGTGTATCATTTTAGAAAAAAAAATAGTTTCTTCCACTTTATTCTACAAGTTCTCACCTTTCCATTTCCCACAGAAGACTTTAGACTAGTATTCACAGTCTTTTGAAACATTCAAAGCATACAAATGGGGGTAGAGTTAAGGCAATGGAGTGCATTGAGAATTTTTGCTGAACACTCCCAATATCCTACTCAAAATAACTTAATAAAGCATCACAAATCAATTTTTAGAATGAGATAAAAGTAACAGTGAGTCATTTTTTTCCAGGCCAGGGAAGTATAGGAATATAAAAGGACATGTCTACAAACAACAGGATTAAAGATGGCCAGGAACTTGCAGCAAAATGAAAATGCCCCTGGCAGTGGGCACAGCCACCAAGCTGTGACATAGGCAGGAAAGGTAGGTAGCAGTTCAGTGCCAAGTGACAATAAGGAAACCAAATACCTGGAGAGAAAGGGATCCTAAAGGATGCATAGACCAGCATTTACTAGCATTGGGGGTAGGCATGGGTGTCATTTGGCAGCTCTATTGCCCATTAAAAATATCAAAGTCACAGTTCTATGTCAGAGAAGGGTGGTCATAGTTATGAAAGAACAGAAACCTATCTTTGCAAAGATATGAGATATAAACAAACAAGTAATGAAGAAATATCATCGTGAAACACATAGCATCGAAAGCATCAAAAATCTTCAGGTCTACAGATCATGTTCTGAAAGCAGCAAAAGGTCATAAAAGAGAAAAAATCTCAGGCCATACATGCCCATACTCCCAGAGTTGAGGAGACTCAAACTCTAACATAAAGGCTAAAGTGATGAGGTAGAAAAATTAAGAAATGAGAAAGATTAAAATTAGTCAAGTGGAACCTAATTACTTATGGAACATGAAGAAATAACAGAGAAAATGTAAAGAATAAAAATTAGAAGCAAACGTGAAATATCTCATCAGAAAAATAACAGATCTGGAAAATAGATGTAAGAGAGTAAAATTTAAGAATCGTTGAACTGCTTGATCAAAAACGGAGGCTAAGCATTTTATTTCAAAAAAAATTTAGAAAGGAAAGCTGCTCAGGTATCTTAGAACAAGAGGGCAAAGTAAAAATTGAATGATTCTACCAGTGACTTGCTGAAAGAAATCTCCCAGACTCCCAGGATTATTACAGCTCATATCCAGAGCTCCCAAATCAAGTGAAAAATAAAACTCTAAGTAATCAGAAAGAAAGAATTCAAATGTCATGAAGTAACTGTCTAAAATATAAAAGATTTAACAACTGCCAATCAAAATTAGAGAAGGATTTTTTTAATAGTGTCTACTCTAGCTTTAAATGGGAATTCTCTTTCTATCTCTTGTTGTTGGTCTTTGTGGCTAATATATAGGAAGGGAGAAGATTTGTGTGGGTTTATTTTGTAACCTGCAACTTTGCCAAAGTTGTTTATTATTTCAAGTAGTTTTTTTTTTACTTGAATCTCTGGGATTCTCTAGGTAAATCATCATATCATCTGCAAAGAGTGATAACTTGGTTTCTTCTTTGCCTGTTCTTATTCCTTCCATTTCTTTATCTTCTCTAATTGCTACAGCTAACATTTCTAGTGCAATGCTGAATAATAGTGGTGATAATGGACATCCTTCTTTCACCCCTGATCTTACTGGGAATGCATCTAGCTTATCTCCATTGCATATAATGCTTGCTGAAGGTTTTAGGTAGATACTGCTTATAATTTTATGGAAAGTTCCCTTTATTCCTATTTTCTTCAGTGTTTTTAATAGGAGTGGGTGTTGTATTTTGTCGAAAGCTTTTTCTGCATCTATTGAAATAATCATGTGGTTTCTGTTAGTTTTGTTGTTGAAATGATCAAAAATGCTAATAGTGTTCCTAATATTGAACTAGCCCTGCATTCCTGGTATGAATCCTACCTGATTCTCGTGATAAGATGCTGTATTCATTTTGCTAAAATCTTATTTAAAACTTTTGCATCTATAGTCATTAGAGAGATTGGTATATAATCTTCTTTCTCTGGTTTGTCTCTTCCTGATTTGGGTATCAAAACATATTTGTATCATAGAAAGTATTTGGGAGGACTCTTTCTTCCCCAGTTTTCAAAAATAGTCCCTATAGTATTGGAATTAACTGTTCTTTAAATGTTTGATAGAATTCACTTGTGAATCCATCTGGCCCTGGAGATTTTTTCCTAGGGAGTTCATTGATGGCTTGTTCAATTTCTTTTTCTGAGATGGGGTTGTTTAAGTATTCAACTTCCTCTTCTGTTAATCTGGGGAATTTGTATTTTTTAAAATATTCATCCATCTCGTTTAGATTATCGAATTTGTGGGCATAAAGTTAGGCAAAGTAATTTCTAATTATTATTTTAATTTCCTCCTCATTGGAGGTGAGTTCACCCCTTTCATTTTTGATATTAGAAATTTGATTTTTCTTTCTTTTTTTAAATCTGATTGATCAAAAGTTTATCAGTTTTATTCTTTTTTTTTTCATAAAAAATATTGGCTTTATTTATGAATTCAATAGTTTTCTCAATTTCAATTTTATTAATCTCTCCTTTGGTTTTCAGTATTTCTAATTTGGTATTTACTTGGAGATTTTCAGTTTGCTCTTTTTCTAGCTTTTTCAGCTGCGTGCCCAAGTCATTGATCTCCTCTTTCTCTATTTTATTTATGTAGCCATTCAAAGATTTAAAACTTCCCCTAAGAACTGCTTTTGCAGTATCCCCTAAGATTTGGCACATTGTCTTATTATTGTCATTCTCCTGAATGAAGTTGTTAATTGTTTCTATGATTCCTTCTTTAACCCACTCCTTCTTTAGGATTAGATTATTTAGTTTCCAATTGATTTTTGGTTTGTCTTTCCATTGGCTTTTATTACATGTAATTTTTAATGCATTATGATCTGAGAACGATGCATTGATTATCTCTGCCTTTCTGCACTGGAATGTGAGATTTTTATGTCCTAGTACATGGTCAATTTTTGTAAATGTTCCATGTACCGCTGAGGAAAAGGCATATTCTTTTCTATTCCAATTCAATTTTTTCCAAAGATCTATCATATCTACCTTATCCAGAGTTTTATTTACCTCCTTAACCTCTTTCTTGTTTATTTTGAGGTTAGATTTATTGAGTTCAGAGAGGGGGAGGTTGAGGTCCCCCACTAGTATAGTTTTGCTGACAATTTCTTCTTTCAACTCCCCCAACCTCTGCTCTAAGAATCTGGATGCTATACCACTTGGAGCATACATGTTTAGTAACGATATTGCTTAATTGTCTATGGTGCCTTTAAGCAAGATATAGTTTCCATCCTTATCCCTTTTGATTAGATCTATTTCTGCTTTTGCTTTGTCTGAGATTAGGATTGCTACTCCTGCCTTTCTTACATGAGCTGAAGCACAATATATTCTGCTCCATCCTTTGACCTTTGTGCTATGTGTATCCCTCCATTTCAAATGTGTTCCTTGTAAGCAGCATATTGTTGGATTATGGCTTTTAATCCATTCTGCTATCCGTCTCCGTTTTATGAGAGAATTCATTCCATTCAAATTCACAGTTATGATTACAATCTGTGTATTTCCCTCCATCCTCTTTCCCACCATTTGTGTTTTTAGCTCTCCCATCTCCCTTCCCCTCGGTAATACTATTCACTTTTCACCACCTCCTGCTGCAGACTTCCCCTTCTTCTTTTAGCCCCGCTCCCTTTTACTCCCCTTTACTCTTATTGCTTCTTCCCTCCCTTTTAGCCTCCCTCCCGTTTCTTCCCTCTTCCCCTACTACTGCCTATAGAGCTAGTTAGGATTATCTACTTAAGTTTATTGTTCCCTCCTTGAAAGATATCAGATGCGAGTACCTGCCAAACAATACTCATCTCCCTCCCCTCTTTCCCTCTACTGTAATTTTGTACTTCTTCTTTTGATGTAATTTTCCATTTTTTGCTTCCTCCTTTTCCCACCTCCTATTACAATCCCTTCTCATACTTAAATAATATTTTTAACCTGACATCATTTACTTTATACCCGTTCCCTCTATGTATATCCCTTTTGTATTTCATTATAGTTTCACAATTCTCAAGATTAACAGGTATCACCTTCCCTTATAGGGAGGCTAACAGTTTGCCCTAATTGAGTAACAAGTTTTTGTCTTCATTTTCCCCCCCTGTTTACCTTTTCATGATTCTCTTGAGACCTGCATTTGAAGATCAAATTGTCTATTGAGTTCTGGCGTTTTGGTCAGGAAGCTCTGGAAATCCCTTACTTCGTTGAATGATTTTCTCCTTACCTGAAATGTTATGCTGAACTTTGCTGGGTAGTTGATCCTTGGTTGTAGTCCCAGCTCCTTTGTCTTACAGAATATTGGGTTCCAATTCTTTCGTTTTTTTAATGTAGAAGCTTCAAGGTCCTGTGTGATTCTGACCGTATCTCCTTGATATTTGAACTGTTTTTTTTTCTGGCTGCTTGTAGTATTTTCTCCTTCACATGATAGCTCTGGAATTTGGCAATGACATTTCTTGGGGTCCTGAGTTTGGGATCCCTTTCAGGAAAGGAACGGTGGATTCTTTCGATGACTGTTTTGCCCTCTGAATCTAACACTTCTGGGCAATTTTGCCTGATGATTTCCTGGAAGATATTGTCCAGGCTCTTTTCTCCATCATGGCTTTCTGGAAGGCCAATAATTCTTAAATTTTTTCTCCTGGATCTATTTCCTAGGTCAGTTGTTTTTCCAATTTGATATTTTGCATTTTCTTCTATCTTTTCATTCTTTAGATTTTGTTTGACTGATTCTTGCTGTCTCATTGAGTCATTAGTTTCCACTTGCACAATTCTAATCTTTGTCAAATTGTTTTCTTCAGTTAACTTTTAAATCTCCTTTTCTATCTGTCCAATTTTTCCTTTTAAGGAGCTATTTTCTCCGGTTAATTTTTTAACTTCCTTTTCTGTTTGTTCAATTTTCCTTTTCAAAGAGATGTTCTCATCAGTGAATTCTTTTTTTATAATTTTAATATCATTGGCCAGTTTTTCTTCTCTTTCCTTCTTTAGCTGTTCCAGGAGAGCTGCTTGTGCTTGAGAGAAGTTCATAGTCCCTTCTGAAGTTTCAGATGGAAGTACAGTCTCAGCTCTGACTTCTTTGGTGTTTGTGTTTTGGTTCTTATCCCCATAGAAAGATTGTATGGTTTTTTCCCCCCTCATCTGCTTTTTCTTGTTCATTATGTTGACAGCGTGTTGTGGCTTCTGGTTCTTTCAGTCAGAAGCAATAGAACTTTGTGTTGAGCTGATGTGTGAAAAAACTAACAACAGGTTTGTTTTGGTTTTTTTTTTTTTCCCTCATCAGCCCTTGTGTTAGCTTGTTAAGTGTGGGGGAGGAGTGGTCTGGTCACCGGAGATGTCCTCAGGTTAACTGAGGCAAAGGCAAGCTCAGGGGATGGTGATCCCAGCTTCCCTATTGTCTTCCCGTTTTCCCTGGAGTGCTGAGGCACCCCTAGATGCTAATGCGTGTTCCCACTCCTCCTCGGGCTCCTCTCCTGGCACTGAGGCTTGCCTGGGTCCTAGTGCAAGGTTTCTCTGCCCTGGATCCTCTGTCCTTCAGATTTGCCTCCACCACAATAGGAGCAATCCCCCTTAGCTATTTTCCTAGCGTCAGGTGTTATGAGACTATTAGCCCCTTCTGCTGTTCCAGCTGACTCAGGACTTTTCTGGGGAAATATTTTATGGTTCTTTCAGGGTCATCAAGGGGGGAAAAGAGAGCATTTACTGCTCAGTCCACCATCCTGGCTCCCGGAAGTTCAAGTACGTGACTTACTGATGTTTAATCTTCAGGCTGAAAGTCTCAGGAGCTGCTGCTCTGATATCTGGCTCTCAGTGGCTCTCACTGGCTCGATTTGGCTTGTCTCCTGCCCTCTGTGCTGCTCTGCGGGTTCTGCCTTCCCCTCTCAGGTTTCTCGGGCTCCTTCTGCTCAACTGCAATGGCCACGCTGTGCTGTGCGCTGGGGACTCACCCTGGTGGAACCAATCCTTCCCGTGGACCTTCCAGTCTAACCTGGGCTCCGAATCCATCACAGTCTCTCTCGCTGGATTCCACACCTCCAAAATTTGGTCAGATTCTCCTTTCAGAGGTACCTGAAGGAGTTTGTCCAAGAGCTTAGGTGAGTCCTTTCTCTCACTCCATCATTTTGGCTCCGCCTCTCGAGAAGGATTTTTGAGTTGTTGTGCTTGTCTTTCACTTTTGAAGGGGACCATGACATTGATTTGCAACTGATTTTGGTTTGAGGAAGGGAAGGCTATGCAAGATCACCAGTCTCACTTTCTTCTCCAGAGCCACCTGGGTCCAGTGGCCCAATATTCATCACGATGACTGAAGATGACTCAGGATGCATTAGAGACCCTGGACTTTGTAGGATAAGGCCTTTTCAGGTTCTCACTTTGAGTGAACTAATGCCCATTCACTGAATAGGCCTCTTTAAGAAGTGAGACAAGAGATAGCCACTTTAATAAAAAAAAAAAAATCAAACTTGGAGGGGAAAATCCTCAGGATTGTTGTTCAAAGAGAAACAGTTTCAACTGATATTCTCCAAGAGACAGGAAGACCCAGAATATAGCCATTAAGTGGAGCTTAGGCAGAGACTTATTATGGTTCAGTCTGGGAGCCCAAAAGGGAAATGCGTTTAAGAAATGATCTTTCAGAAAAAAGAGAAAGAAAGAAAGAAAGAGAGAGAGAGAGAGAGAGAGAGAGAGAGAGAGAGAGAGAGAGAGAGAGAGAGAGGAAGGAAGGAAGGAAGGAAGGAAGGAAGGAAGGAAGGAAGGAAGGAAGGAAGGAAGGAAGGAAGGAAGAAAGAAAGAAAGAGAGAAAGAAAGAAAAAAGAAACAAAGGAAGGAAGGAAGGAAGAAAAGAAGAAAGAAAGGAAGAAAAGAAAAAAGAAAGGAAGGAAAAGTAATGAAGAGAAAGAAAGAAAGATACAAAGGGAGAGAGAGGGAGGGATGGAGAGAGGGAGAAAGAAAGAAAAAAGAAGGAAGGAAGGAAAGAAGGAAGCGAAAGTAAAGAAGAGTAAGAAAGAAAGAAAGAAAGGAGAAAGGAAGGAAGAAAGGAATCTAGCCACTAAATGCCAAGTTGACTGGGCAGCTTCTGACCATCAAGATTTACTTTCCTTTGGTGAGAACAGAGAAAGGAAGAGAGAGAAGACAAGTTGAGTTACTCAACTGATTGAGTCCCCATTCAGGCAACTCAGACTACTCACAGATCGTGTCTGTCTTTCGCTTTTGAAGAGAACCATGCAGTCAAGGAAATGACAACCTGACTTTCAGGTGATTTTGATTTGATTGAGGGAGGGCTGTGCAAGGTCGGAATTTAGAGTATGATAGTCTGGAATGCAAAATTCTAAGATAACAACTATGAATAAATTACCCACTAAAACTTAATACAATGCTGAGTATAATTAATGAAATATTTGACTTTCCAGCATTTCTGATGAAAAGACCAGAGATGGGTAGAAATTTTGACTTTCAAACACAAGACTCAAGTCAAACACAAAGTAGTCAACATGAATGAGAAATCATAAGGGATATAATAAAAATAAACTGTTTATATTGCTGTACGGAATATGATGCATACAATCCACTATGAATATTTTCTTCATTAAAACAATTTGAAGGAGTCTGCTTAGACAAAAGGAATGTGTAAGTAGTTATTTTTGTTGTTGGTGGTGGTGGGGTTATCTTTGCTTTTTTGCATTTCATTCTTAAACTTTGAGTTCAAAATTCTCTTCATGGCTCTTTACTCACCTTGTTGAGAAGTCAAGTCATTTGATATATTGCACATGTGTAATTAAGCAAAATAGATTTCCATATTAGTCATGTGAAAGAAAACATACACCCCACTACCCACCCCCAAAAAGTACCCACTATGAATAAAGTATAAAATAGATTATTTTACCTGCATTAAGCTTCCATCATTTATTTTTCTGAGGATAGATAGTATTTTTGGTCGTAAGTTGTTCAGGGGTGCCTGAATCATTGTACTGATACGAATAGCCAAGTCATTCACCATTGATCATCTTAGGATATTGCTGTTACTATGTAAAGTTTTCTCCTGGTTCCATTCATTTCACTTTACATCAGTTCATCTAAGTCTTTACAGATTTTGCTGAGAAAATTTCGCTTCTCATTTCTTACAACACAATAGTATTCCATCACAATCATATATCACAATATTTTCAACCATTCTCAAGTTGATTAGCTTCCCCTCAATTTTAAATTCTTTGTGACCAGAAAAGAGCTGCCAAAATATTTTTGTACATATAGGTCGTTTTTTTCTCTCTTCTGGGAATACAGACCCAGTAATGGTATTCCTGGATTAAAGGGTACCCTTAGTTTTGTAGTCCTTTGAGCATAGTTATAAATTACTCTAAATAATAGTGGGACCAGTTCATAACTTCACAAAAAGGGCATAAGTGACTCAATTTTCCCACATCTCCTCCAACACTAGTCATTTTCCTTTTCTGTCCTATAAGCCAATCTAAAAATATACTCAAGGTAGTACTTCAGAATTGTTTTAATTTGCATTTCTTCAACTAATAATTGTCTAGAACATTTTTCATATGTCAAGAGATAACTTTATTTCATTTGAAAACTACTTGTATCTTTTAATTATTTATATATTTGAGAATTGTTAGTTTAAGTAATTGCTTCAATTCACTATATATTTGAAAAATGAGACATTTAACAGAAACCATATGAATATTTCAATAGCTTTTTGACAAAGTACACCACCTATTGCTATTAAAAATCCTAGAGAGCATAGGAATAAATGGAGTTTTCTTTAAAGTGGTAAGTGCCATCTACTTCAAACCATCAGGAAGCATGTTATGTAATGGGGATAAGCTAGAAGCATTTCCAGTAAAATCAGGGATGAAGGAATGATGTCCATTATCGCCATAGCTACTCAATATGGTGCTAGAAACATTGACTTTAGCAATAAGAGAAGAAAAAGAAAGTGAAGCAATTAAAATGGGCAAAGAAGAAAGTGAGTTATCACTCCTTATGGATGATATGATGATATGCTTAGAGAATCCTACAGAATCAAGTAAAAAAACTATTTTAAATAATAAACAACTTTAACAAAATTAAAAGACATAAAATAAACTGACATAAATTATCACCATTTCTAAATATTACTAACAAAGCCCAACAGGAAGAGATAGAAAAAAACAATTCTATTTTAAGTCACTGTAGACATTACAAAATATTTGTGAGTTTACCTACCAAAACAAACCCAGGAATCATATGAAAATCATTACAAAACAATTTTCACACAAATAAAGTCAGATCTATAAAACTGGAAAAAATATCAATTGCTTCTGGGTAGGCTGACCTAATATAATAGAAATAACAATTCTACCGAAATTAATTTAATTATTCAGTGCCATACAAATAAAACAAACAAAAAAATTATTTTGAAGATCTAGAAAAAATATTATCTAAATTCATCAGGATTAACAAAAGGTCCAGATTATCAAGGTAATTGATGAAAAGAAATGCTTGGGAGGGTGGTCTAGCCATACCAGATCTTAAATCATATTATAAAGCAACAATCATCAAAACTACTTGATTTTGGCTAAGGAATAGAGAGGAAGATCAGTGCAATAGGTATATCAGTAAGCACCCCAGTATACACAGGAGGTCCTTTGGCACAGCTTCTTAGATCTTTCCTAAAAGGAAAGCAACTTTTGAGGGATCAACAATCACTTTATTCAGACGCATACACTAATAGAGAAAATGAAAGCAGTACAAACAGACAGGGCTTCCAATTGAAGCACCATGATCTGGGTTTTCAAAACCAGTCAGAGGTTTCTGAAAACAACTTCCCAGAGTCTCATCCGTCTAATGAGCTTCCTTCCAAGGACTAAACCCCAAAGCAAAACCTTACCTCAAAGCAAAAATGCTGTTTTCAGAGCAAGAGGGCATAACTCCAGGTCCTCATTACCCAGTGCTTCATTCACAATCAGAAAAGATTTGGGCCTTCATAGGAAACAAGCTTCCTCTAATAAAGCATCCTTCAATAGTCCCACCTGTAGCCTATAAATGAACAGGGAAGATTTTTAACTCCCATTACAATAGGTTAGGTACAAAAGACATAGTAGTCAATGATTATAGCAACCCACTTTTGGACAAACGCAGAAAACTCAGCTTCTTGGATAACAACTCTCTGTTTGAAAAAAAAAAAAAACTACTAAGAAACCTGGAAAATACTGTAGTGGAGACTGGCCATAGAGCAATGCCCAACACGGTATACCAAAATAAAATCCAAATGCGGACACAATTTAGATCTAAAATAGTATAAAATAGGAGAACAAGGAAGAGTTTAATCTGTGATATTCATGGAGAATGGAAGAACTCATTATCAAACAAGAGATAGAGAACATTATGAAATGCAAAATGCATAATTTTGATTATGTTAAATTGAAAAGTTTTTGCACAAACAAACCAATGCAATCAAGATTAGAAGGGAAGCAGAAAATTAGAAAGGAATTTTTACAACCAATGTCTCTGATAAAGACCTCATTTCTGAAAGATGTAGAGAACTGAGTCAAATTTCAAGAATACAAGTCATTCCGCAATTGATTAATGGCCAAAGGATATGAACAGGCACTTTTGAGTGGAAGAAATTAAAACTATTTATAGTATGAAAAATTCTCAAAGAAACTCGATTAGAGAGATACAAATCAAAACAACTCTGAATTACCACATCACACCTGTCACATTGATGAACATGAAAAAACAGGGAGATGATAAATATTTGAGGAGTTGTGGGAGAGTTGGAACACTAATTCATTGTTAGTGGAGCTGTGAGCTGATTCAACGGTTCTGAAGAATAATTTAGAACTATGCCCAAAGGATTACAAAAATATTCATACTCTTTGACCCAGTAATATTGCTTCTAAGACTATATCCCAAAGAGATTATAAAAAAAAAAGATAGGAAAAGGGCTCACATGTACAAAAATATTTATAGCACCTCTTTTTATGTTGACTAAGTACTAGAAACTGAGGGGATACTCATAATTTGGGAAATACCTGAACAAATTGATGTATATGAATTCAATGGAACACTATTGTGCTGTAAGAAATGATGAACAGGCAGACTTCAGAAAAACCTGGAAAGTCTTATATCAATTATGCTAGGTGAAAGTGAGCAGAAGCAAGAGAGGATTGTTCAAAATAATATTTGCAGTGTGTGATGACTGACTTTGATAGACTTAGACCTCCTCAGCAACGTAAGGACCTAAAACAATTCCAAAGGACTTATGATAGAAAATGTCATCCACATCCAGAGAAAGAACTATGGAGTCTGAATGCAGAGGGAAGCAAACTTTTTTTTATGACTTTCTTTTGTTTTTCTTTCTGATGTTTTCTTTCATTTGTTCTAATTCTTCTATACTACTTGAGTAGTGTGAAAAAATATGTTAAATAGGAATGTATATGTAGAAAGTAAAACAGATTGGATGTCATCTTGGGAAGGTGAGATGACAGAGAATGGGAGAAAATTTAAAAACTATGCAAGTTAATGTCGAAAACTATAAATAATAAATCAAATGTAAGGTTTTTATCAGAGAAATTTACTGCAATTTTTTCATTGTTTTGATTGTTAACTGTATGTCTTTTCCCTAGTTTATTCAATTTTTTTCCCTACTTTCACCTTGTACCTCTTCAAATATGTTTTGCTTCTGGCTACCATATCCCACAATCCAGCCTTCCTTCTATCAACAACACTACCCTAATTCTCTTAACCCTTTTCTTTCCTACTTTCCTGTAGGATAAGATAGATTTCTACTTCTCAGTGTATTATTACCTCCTTGAGCCTACTCTGACAAGAGTTTTAAGCATTCCCCATTCCCTTTCCCATCTTTCCCTCTACTACAAATACTCTTTCCTGTCTCTTTTACGTGAGGTAATTTACCTTGTTTATATTTCCATTTCCCTTTCTCCTGATGCTTTCTTCTTTCTCACCACTTAATTTTATTTTTGGAGATATCAAAATATATCCTTATAACTGCCCTAATAATTAAAAAGTTCTTTGAAGGTAAAAGTGTTATCGTCCCATGGAGAAATATAAACAGTTCGACCTTATTAAGTTCCCTATAATTTCCCTTCATAAATTTTTATGTTTTCCTTGTGCCCTGTATTTGAATACGAAAATTTCTCTTCAGTTTTTGTCATTTCTCCAGAATGTTGGAAAGTCCTCTGTTTCATGAATATCTGTTTTTCCTTTCAAAGGAATATATTCAGTTTTGTTGGGGAGGTAATTTTTGCTTGTAATCCTAGCTCCTTTTCTCTTCAGAATATCATATTACAGGCCCTTCAATAACTTTGGGGTGGAAGTTGTTCAATTTTATGTTATCATGATTGTAGCTCTACAATATTTTAATTATTTCTTTCTGGCTGCTTACAATATTTTCTTTTTGAAATGGGAGCTCTTCAATTTGGTTACAATGTTCCTGGATATCTTCATTTTGGGATGGCTTTCAGGAAGGGATTGGTGGATTATTTAAATTTCTATTTCACCCTCTGGTTCTAGAATATCAGGACAGTTCTCCTTGGTAATTCCTTAGAAGATGATGTCTAGGCTCTTTTTTTATCGTGGTTTTCTAGTAGTCCAAGATCTTTCAAAATGGTCTCCCCTGGATTTTTTTTAACAGGTCAATTGATTGTCCAATGTAATATTTCACATTATCTTCTTTTTATCCTTTAACATTGTTTTACTCTTTCTCGAGGTCCCATGAAGTAATTAACTTTAACTTCCTGAATTCTGCTTTTTAAGGAATTATTTTCTTCAGTGAACTTTTGAAACTTACTTTTTTTTTCTTTTGATCAATTGTACTTTTTAAGAAGCACTTTGCTTCTGTGAATTTATATACCTCATTTAGAATTTGGTCAATTCTTTTTTTCAAGGCATTATTCTCATGATTGGATATTTGTACCTTTTTATCATTTTAAACACACACATACATATATACATACATATGCACACACATATACACAGGTATTAATTAACTTTTACTTTTCAAGATTCACTTTTATAAGATTTTTAGCTATAAGTTTTTCCTCCTCCATCCTCTCCCTCCTCCCCAAGTTTGGTGTGCAGTCTGACATAAGCTATACATATTAATGTGTTTTGCATTAATCATATTGTGAAAGAACAATCAGAACCTAAGGGGAAAATCCAGAGAAAGAAAAAAGAAAAACAACAAAAAAGGAAATAGTATGTTTTGATCTTTATTCAAAATCTGTAGATTTTCTCTGGATGTGGACAGCATTTTATATTTTTTAAAGGTGCTTTTTTTACTTCAATTTTGTGTCTCCTTTACCCAGCTATTGAATCTTCTTTCCTGATTTTCTGGTTGCACTCTCATTTCTCTTCCTAATTTTCTTCTACCTCTTACTTGATTTTGCAATCTTTTTTGAGCTGTTCCATCACTGGAGAAAAATTCATATTTTATTTTAAAGATTAGGATGTACAACTTTTGACTTTGATGTTGTCTTCTGAGTGTGTTTTGCTCTTCCTTATTAGCACAGTAAATTTCTATAGCCAGAATTGATTTTCTGTTATTTGATCATTTTCCACCATATCTTGACTTTTAACTCATTCGTAAAGTGAGGTTTTTCTTTCCAGTGTGGAAGGAAAACTATTCTAAGTTTCAGGGATTTTGTGCAGCTGTTATCAGAGATATGTCTTGAGACCTGTAAGTTTTTAAGTATTTTAAGGTGGTGTAATTTAGGGATTAATGTATTTACTACTCTCCTGGCCTGTTCTTAGGTTTGCAATTGACCACAAACACTCTTTTCTGCCCTGGAACTGTGATCACAATCTCTGTTCCACTGCTGTTCCGAACTCTGGTGTTCCTTGCCTTTGGACTATTATATATGACGGTGACCCAGATTCATGTTTTGCTAAAGCAATGGACTCCTGCCCCCAGTGTTAGCAAATAGACCCTTAAAATTTCTTTCTGATCAGTTGCCTGACTTCCTTACTGTCTGTGGGATGAAAACAGATTCTATAGCTCTCAAGGCCTTCTCCTGGTTTACTGGGGCCTGATCTATATAGGCATGACTTTTACTGTGCTCTGGTCCATTTTCACTTCTTTTTTACTATGTTTTCCTACTGGCCTTCTCAGTTTTCGTGGGCTTGAAAATATTTCACCCTGTCCTTTTGTGCCTTCTGTGTCTCTAAAATTTCCTTTAAGGAATTATTTAAATAATTTATAGGGGTCTATAGGAAGAGCTCAGGTGAATCCCTCTCTTTTCTCTGTCCTCTTGTCTCCACCCTATTGTTGCTAACATGGTGAAGAGAATGGAAGGATGGGAGAGTCAAAATCACTAAGAAAAGGAAGATGAGGAAAAAGGGAAGAGTTTTTCTTTGTTTTCTTTTTTTTTACCTTTTCTAAAATTGAATTATTTTATTTGTTTTCAGTGTTCAACAATCACTTCCATATATCCTAGATTTCCTTCCACTCCCTCTCCCTCATTCCTACCTCCCTCTCCACTCACTCCCTGAGGCAGTGTACAATCTTATATAGGTTCTACATGTATATTCCTATTGAATGGAAGTTGCACAGAAGAATTATAATGATTGAGAAAAACAATAAAATAAAACACAACAAAATACAAAAGTAAATGACCTGTTTCTATCTGCAATCCAATTCCACAGTTCTTTCTCTGGATGTGGAAGGCATTTTGCCTCAATAATATATTGGAAATTTTTTATGTCCATGCCTTTCAATGAAGTACTAAGTCCATCAGAAAAAATTCCCCTCACACTGGTTTTTGCTGGGTACAAAGTTCTCATGGTTCTGCTAAAAGGAAGAGCATTTCCAGTGGAGGGAATGAAGGAGAAAATAGTAATTCTTAAAATTCAATCTCCTCTCAACTGGTTCAAAAATGGTAAAAGTATAGTTGGGTATACAAATTCATTTTATGGAGAAGAGAAATAGGAAGGAAAGGGGCTAAGAGAAGGGATATGTAGTGAAAAGACTGAAAATAGACTAAGAGTGGAAGGGATCAGAAATAAAATAGATTTTGATGAGGGGAGAAGATGCAAATGTCAAAAAGAAAATAGGATGGAGGGAAATACACAATTAGGTATCATAACTCTTAATGGGATGAATGTGCTCATCAAATTGAAGAAGAAAGCAGAATGGAACAAAAAAAAAAACAGACTACAACAACATGTCATTTACAAGAGTGATACCCATAATAAAACAACACGCAGAGAGACACAGTATTGGACTGTAGCAGAATCTATTGTGCTTCGACAGAAATAAACAAACAAAAAACCCCCAACAAGATGGGGGTAGCAAACACAAAGTCAGACAAAGCATAAACAAAACTAGAGCTAAAGAAAAGACATAAGATGCTTATATTTTTTTTTCTAAAGCTTACTATACACGATGAATCTATCTTAATATTAAATGCATGTTAACAAAATAACTAAACGTCCAGATTCTTTATAAAGATGTTGAATGACTTATAGGAGAATAAATGAGACTATATTAGTGGGGAACTTCAATCATCCCTCTCAGATCTAAATAAATTTAACCACAAAGTAAACAAGAAAGAAGTAGGAGGGATGAACAAGGTTTTAGGGAGAAAAAGGTAACACAGATCTTGGGAAAATATTAAATGGGAATAGAAAGCAATATACCACTTTCTCCTCTAACTATGGAACTTTGACAAAAATTCACCTAGTAGAAGTGACCAAAAACCTTACAAAAATTTTTAGAGCAAAGTATTAAATACATCTTTTATTAACCATAAAAAGATGAAAATCCATCTTTAATAAAGTGCCTTAGAAGCATGGGTTAATTGGAACGTAAATAGTGTAATCCTTAAAAAATGAGTTCATTGAAGAACAACTTGTGGAAACATTGAATATGATAACATTAATGTGACAACATAGAAAAATTGGTGTGATGCAACTAAAGAAGTACTAATGGGAAAAATTACATCTCTACAAATTTGTGAGATAGGGGTGGAGACACAGAGAAAAATCATAGAAGGTTAAAATTGTGAGCAAGTTAAACAAAAGGTTGTAAAAACAAGAAATAAAAATCTTGGAAACAGAAATATTGAAAATCAAAGACAGATTAATAATATTGAAACATTAAACAAAGAATGAATGAAAATAGGACCTGTTTTCATATAAAAGGAACAGTTTTAAAATATGAAATGTTTTAAAAAATTAGAAAATCAAATTATCAATGTCAAAATTTTTTTAAAAAATGAACAAGGAATGAAGATAAATAAAAGCAGTTTTAGAAGCAATTTTGCCCATCTCTATGTGATTATAACTGGAAAACTAAATGAAATCGATAAATATTTAAAGAAATATAAATTTCCCTGATTAACAGAGAAGTACATAAAATACTTAAATAATTACATCTTTTTTAAAAAAAATAAATGACATTGGGGCAGATTCAAGATGGCCAAGTAGCCTGTAGCCTCTCTTACCCCATATCCCACAAAATTCCTGTAAAAATTACTCTAAACAAATTGTAGAGTAGTGAAATTGACAAAATGACAGAGTGAAGCAGATTTCGAGCCCAAGATAGCCTGGAAGGTTGGTGGGAAGGATATATCTCACTGAGATGGAAGAAGAGTGCAGCCCAGCCTCGACCATGCAATACAGACAGGATTGGAGCTAACTGTCTTGCACAGAATTATGGATAGGGCTGTGCTTCCCAGATTTCTTGACCTAAAAACACCAAAGACAGCTTCAAAGTCAGCAAAAAAGCTATTTTACCTGAGTGATAGGGCAACATTGTCTGGCCCCAGCACAGGTCACAGGACATGAGCAGCCACTGCAGGTGCAGCTTCCAAGTTTAAATCCCTCAGCCTAAAGACCCAGGGGGGAATCATGCAGCTGATCTGGTTCTCATTTCAGAGTGGTGGTCTGGGGTGAGGAAGAGAACTGGAACTGGAGTGATAGAGCTGGTGATGACTATGGAAAATGAACCTTACCAGCAGTTTCAGGGCTGAACACAGTGTTTTCAGTTACTCATAGACCACAGCACAGACCTGGAGGGGAGGAAACTTCTCATACTTGATTGTGCCACCTTGCAGGAACTGAGAACTTACACGTCCCTAGAGATATCACAGAGAACATCTGCGCAAAACCTCTGAAGCCTAGGGTAGTCTTTTCTCCACTTGACAAAGGACTGAAAAGTCAAGCAACTGGCTCCAAAAATGCCCCCCAAAGTGAAAAAATAAGAATATAGAAGGTCACATTCTTGGTGAAAAGGTATATTCTTCCATCATTTCAAATGAGGGAGAACAAAGCATACCATCAGAGGAAGATATAGAAGTCAAGGCTTCTGCATCCCAAACCTCCAAAAACAATATGCAATGTACTCATGCCATGGAAGAGCTCAAAAAGGTTTTTGACAACCAAGTAAGAGAGGTGGAGAAAAAATAGGTAAATGAAATCAGAGTGATGAAAGAAAATCTTGAAAAGCAAGTCAAAAGTTTGCTAAAGGAGGCCTAACAAATGATGAAGAATATAACATCTTTAAAACAGACTAATGTAAATGATAAAAGAGGTCCAAAAAGCCAATGAAGAGAAGAATGTTTTAAAAAACAGAGTTGAGCAAATGGAAAAGGAGGTTGAAAAGCTTACTGAAGTAAATAGTTCTTTAAAAGTTAGAATGGAGCAGATGGAAAGTACTGACTTTATGGGAAACCATGAAATTCTAAAACAAAACCAAAAGAATGAAAAAATACAAAACAATGTGAAATATCTCACTGGAAAGACAACTGACCTAGAAAATACATCCAAGAGAGATAATTTAAAAAAAAATTATTGTTCTTCATGAAATCCATGAGCAAAGAAAGATCCTATACATCATCTTTGAAGAAATTTTCAAGGATAACTGCCCTGATATTCTAGACTCAGAGGGTAAAATAGAAATGGAATCAATTCACCAATCACATCCTTAAAGAGATCCCAAAATGAAAACTTTTAGGAATATTGCAGTCAGATTTCAGAGTTACCAGATCAAGGAGAAAATATTACAAGCAGCCAGAAAGAAACAATTCGAGTATTGTGGAAATACAATCAGGATAGCAGATTTTTGCAGCTGCTACTCTAAGGGATCAATGGCTTGGAATATGATATTCCAGAGGGCAAAGGAGATGGCATTAAAATTAAGAATCACCTACACAGAAAAACTGAGTGTTATAAATTTGGAGCAACATTTTCAAAAGCGCTTCCAAGAATTCTCATTGAAATAAACGAGAATTGAATAGAAATAGACTTTCAAATACGAGGATCAAGAAAAACATGAAAAGGTAAACAGGAAAGAGAAGCTTTAAGGAACTCATTAAAACTGAAGATTCCTACATGGAAAGAAGTTATTAGTATCTCCTGAAAACTTTTGGAGTATTAGGGTAGATAGAAGGAATATATATGTAGGTGTGTGTGTATGTGTATGCTTATGTATATTATATATGTGTAGGTATGTATATGTATATGCGTGCATGTATGTGTGTATGTATATGCATGTTTGTATGTGTTTATGTATATTTGTATGTGTGTCTGTATGTATGTATACATATACATAGCACACAGGGTGAGCTGAATAGGAAGGGAGATTACCAAAAAAAAATAAAATTTCCTGTTGATATACCAAATCATCTCACATAAAAGGAGGAAGAAAAAGGTTTTATAATGGAGGAGAAGAGGGGAGAGAGAAGAGGAAATAAGTAAGCCTTACTCTCATTTGACTTAAGGAAGAATAACACACACTCAGTTGGATATGGAAAACTATTTTGTCCTTCAGGAAGGCAAAGGGAAGAGGAAAGAGAAAGATAATAGAAGGGACAGCAAATTGGGAAAAGACATAGTAAGAAGCTTATGCTATTTTGGGAGGAGAGGTTGAGGAAGAGCATTGAATAAACTGAGCACAACATAGGACAGAGGGAAATGTGGTTAGTCTTTTACAATAACTATCATGGAAGTGTTTTTCATTGTTATACATGTATGACCTATATAGAATTGCTTGTTTTCTCAATGAGGGTGGGTCAAGAGGGTGGGAGAGAAAAAGTTTTAATTATGGATGTTAAACATTGCTATAGCATGCAACTGGAAATTAAGATATACAGGAAATGGAGTACAGATATCCATTTTATCCTACAGGAATATGGAGGGGAATGGGGATGGAAGAATTGTGGGCAATAGTGGGGAAGAAAGATTGGATGAAAGGGTGAATGCGGAGAATGCTGTCCTGCTGTAGGTGGTGTGGAGAGATGAGAAGAAAATTTTGAATTAAAATTTCTGTGTATGTCAATGTTGACAACTGAAAAATTAACAAGTTTTTAAAAAATTGAGTCCATTCAAAGAAAAAAATTAAAGGCCTGCATCATAAGTTTCAAGAAGATGAAATAAAAGGGCAAGACATAGTTACACTTGGATTCTATCCAATATTTAATATATAGTTTATTCCAATACTCTAGGCAATGTTTCAAAAAATAGATAAAAGCTGTCATAGCATATTCCTTTTATTAAAAAATATGATTCTAGTATCTAAACCAAGGGGAGCATAGACAAAGAAAACTATAGAGAAGTTTCCCTAGGGAAAGTTGGTGAAATTTTTAAAAGAAAATAATGGTAAGGAGAATATAATAAAGAATGACCAAGATCACAAACTACTATTAAACTTGATTTATATCAGGAATTCTGGACTGGTTCAATATAATGACAACTATCAAGATAACTAATGACATTAACAAGAAAAACAAGGGAAATTATTTAAATATTTCCATAGATGTAAGAAAAAACATTGGCAATGAAAATTAAAAGAAGAATAAAAAGTAAATTCAAAAGGAATACTATCTTCTCGAGCTCTTTATTAAAATTTTCTGTTGCATTCTATCCCCTATATATAGTCCTTTTTATAAACTGATGCTTTAGAAACACTAGACATACCTATTTGTGTGTGCTTATGTGTGTGCATGTTTCTATGTTTCCATGTCATATCTCTTAATATATATGTATATACATACATACATACATACATACATACATACGTGTGTATGTGTTTCAAAGCATTCAGCATTGCTTTTTGGTAGAAGCAAGTAACCTTTTTTTTTTTGTTCAGTCATTTTTAAAAATTTTTTATTAAGTTAGATGTACATTAACTACTCACCTTGGAAGATGATATTACCAATGTTTAACCAACCTGAGAAAGTATGGAAACAATCAGAGGGACGTGATGAACTTAAGTAAATACATATTTTACACAAACCAACCAAGAATATAAAACAGACATGCAAAGAAACAAAAAGAACAAAACCCCCAAAACTAAGGATCCCTGGAAACTCAGGCCTGATAGACAGTCTAATAGGAGACATCCTTTTCAAAGGTGAAGACTTTTCATTAACTTAGAATAATCTAGGAAAGTTCCACCAGCATTTGCAAAATGTCTGAATAGTGACAAAAGTCTAGATCTCATGAACCTGATTATATAATCTTCTAGATGACAGTTGAAGGCAATATTATTGAAAAATGTTTCACTTATAAATCAAATTCATTATTCCTGGAAGGCAACATTGTTTTCCTACCAGGACATAGAGAATGCACTCAAATATTTGGCAGTTTTCAGGTACCAGAGTCATTAAGTCTTTCAGTAGGGAGAAAGGAGTTCTAAAAGGTCAATGCAGAATATACTGAAGCCCTGAATATATAGTAACCAGCTGAAGAAGTCCTTATGAACCTCAAAATTTCTTAGTGGTAAAAGCATAAAATTGGAAATAAAATTCCAAAACAGGAAGTAGGTTTATATAACCTGTTAAATCAACATGAGCAAGACCACAGAAACTTTAACTGGCACCTACATCACAAAGTATTGGGTCAGATAGTTGTGCATAATAGTCGAGGATAGACAATTTTGGTATCACTGTCCAAAAGTAATGAAGGAAGTTGAAGCTGGATCTAAAATAGATTTAACCCTCTTAAAATGTTTGCGTCAAAGACTTGGGTTAATTTTTTATTACATCTATAACTTTTTTAACCTTTCCCAGATATTTTGAATGCCTGTGCAAATTAACAATACTAATAGGTCATATCAAGTTGAAGGAGAAAAGTTAATGAACAAAAGGAAAAGTCTTTGAACAAAAGAGTTCAAATTAGGATGGGTTCTCAGAATAGTGAGAAGTCAGTATAGAAAACCCAAAAATAACCTGATCAATTATGGAAATTGTTGGATATAGGGAATTTCATAAAAATACTTTGCACCATTCAATCTCTCTTCCTTCATGAAATTTCATTTGTAAATAAGTGACAATGCCAATTTATGAAATGCTAAAGACAAAACATAAGGAAAGAATATGAGTTTTGAATGAAGAAAAATATTTTAAAAACATATTAAACATTTACATGTGCCAACCATTGTGCTAAGTGTTGGAATTGCAATAAAAAAATAAATTTCTGCTTTCCAGAAATTTAAATAGTAGCAAGAGTTAGTCAACAAATATTTAAGAGTGGTGGCCATTCTTTTAATTTTTCAAATATATTTAAATTCTTGGATTGATGAGTGGAGACATGATGTTGTAAAATTATATATATATACACACACACACGCATGCATACACACATATGTACATACATACATACACATATATCCACACATACTTATACACACATATAATATATATTATATATATATAATTTATTAAGCATATGTTATATATATATATATATATATATATATATATATATATAAGATGTGGGTGTATTTCTGCATGTATATATGTATACATACACATATACATATACATGATATATGTATGTACATATAGTTTTCAGTAGATACGGTAATATTGATTGAATTATGACATCAGTAACAGAAAGGGAGAGAAGGGCAGAGACCATGGACACTGAAGCAGAATATCTATGAACAAAATGGCTAGGGTGGAAAAGGAAGTTGAGTTGGAGTTTGATAGATAAACCAGCTCATTTATTTGGGGCACTCTATAATGAAAGCCATTATATTGGGCTCAAAAATATGGTCACTTCACCAGGAATTCCAAAGCTTAAAAGGTTAAATACTTCTGGGTAGGTACCTTGGTCCAAGAATGCAATGCTTGTTCATCCTAGTCACATGGATGAACACCTGGATGGTTTGAATCATTTTAATAAGAGTAGTAATTTATTTTCTCTAAATACAGTCAACAAAAGATGAAGAGCTTAGGGAGTTCATATAATAAATTTTAGAATAATACTTTGGGTATTGATTATAGAAGATCTTTCACACCATACCCTAGAAGTCTTGTGTAACTTGGACAATAACCGTCTCATGAGCTAAAAGAGAGAAGAGAGAAATTAGAACACTGTAAAATTTGTGCTAATAATATGACAGGCTGTTAATATGGCCATCTTTTAATTTTCTAATTTTCTCAAAATCTAGTCCCTGACCAAATCGCATTGATTTTGCTTTCATCATTCCTGTCACTCCCATCTCCTCTTCTCTGTTCCATTAATATGGCAAAGTTCATCTCATATATCACTTCTTACTTCCAAACTTATTAGCTTCCAAACTGTTTTTCCTACCTCCATTTTCTTCCTCCTCCAATTCACCTCTCAGTAACTTCTTATTGTTTAGAACTGAATTTGTTACTCCTCTGCACAAAAATTTTTCCAGGACACACTTTAGCTTATAGCACATCATATAAATGAATTAGTCTATTATCCATGCCCTCCATAGAAAGTTTCCTAGCTCTAGTCTACTTCTACAACTTTATTTCCATTATTCCATGTACTTAATATTTCAGAAATATTTTATTAATCTTGATTGTGCTCTCTCCAATCTCAGTGCATTGGAGGAGCTGCTCTCCAGAACTGAAACAGACTCTTCATATTTTGCTTCTTTATTCTTTCCAAAATTTGCCATAGGCACTGCTTTCACTATAGAAACAACTTCTCTTGGAATTTCACTTTCCTCTATAATTTTGTCTAGATCATGAATTCTTATATTTTGGGAGAGTGTATATGTGTGTGAGTATATATGAGCATATGTGTATGTGTTTTACAGACTCCTTTGGCAGCCTAGTAAATCCTATGCATTCCTTCTCCGAATCATGTGCTTTAATGAACAAAATGAATGTATGGGGTTCATGGATGCCAGTTAAAATATACATTTAAAAATTTTACAAGCTCTATGTTATTAATGCTTTTTCTAGAATCTTTTTACTCTCCTTTCTCCGTATCTCTTTATTTCATATTCCTTATTTCTTAATAACCCTTGAACATAAGAATAAAGCCAAGATTTCATTCATTTAGGTGATACAGGGAATTCATCGGTGATGAAACACCCCCTACTAATGCAGACTAACTACCTTCTTCAAGACTTATTCTAATGAGATATTAAGTGATATGATCAGTATCACACAGCTGGTAGGTGTTTGTGGGAAGAGAGTATCTTCCTCACACAGCTTAACTGCCTTAACACAGCTTCCTTCACTCCCACAATTCTCACACAACTTCCTTTTGCTCCAGTTTCCATAGAGGCTGGTTAAGCTATCTACTTCCACTTCTCCCCCTCTCCCCCCCAAAATGATTCTTCCCAAGTTCTCTAACTTAGCTTCTTTACATAAAACTAATAAAAAGCAGAAGTCATGAGAAACTTCCTCAAGTAAAGCCAATAAAGGTACACGTCATGAGAGCTCCCTTGTTGAATTTCCAGTAACTGATGAACACCACATTTCTTTCTGATATTAAACCTGTACTTATGTGTGTGCTGATGTCAGAGCCAAACCAACTGTGTCAAAGTCAGAAATTGAACTCAGGTAGTCCTTGCTCCAAGACTGGTTGTAAACTCAATACTTTCCAATATTTCTTAGCAATATTTATTTGTTGATGTCTTTTTTTCAGTCATTTTCAGTCACATGCAACTCTTTATGACCCCATTTAGGGTTTTCTTGGCAAAGATACTGGAGTGGTTTGCCATTTCCTTCTCTAGCTCATTTTACAGATAAAGAACGGAGGCAAGTAGGGTTACTTTATTTCCCGAGAGTCACGTAGCTAGTAAATGTCAGAGGGCAGATTTGAACTCATGTAGATGGATCTTCCTGACCTTAGGTATGGCACACTATCCATTGTGTTAATGAACAGCATTGACATTTATTATGTACCTACTTTAATCCAGACATTGTTTTACCTAAATAGTCTGTGCCTGGGAATATAGAAATCTTGAAGACAGATGATACCTTACGCCCTTTCCTTAAGTGTAGGTGCCTCCAGGACAGAAGGTACTACAGAGGTATGACTTTTGGTTGATTCTGTTTTGTAGGAAGATTAATACAGTTCCCTTCTGGGACATGTCGAGGTAACTTTCCCGATAAGGTATCTTTAAATTAGTGGGGTGGAGGAATTCAAGGGACAGGATTTACTGACGAGATGTGAGTTTCAAAATTGATTTGATCTTGTGAGAAAACGAGTTTCTACAGAAAATAAAGAAGTCCAGTGGAGCAATGAGGTGGAAAGTAAGTACATGACTTATTCTCTTTGTTAGACTGAACATTCCTTGTATCCAGAGACTGCAACATTTTTCAATTTTGTGTCTCTAGTACTCATGGCACTTTGATTGTAGTAGATGTTTAATTAAAAAAAAAAACAACTGTTCAGTTGAAGTGAACTACTGAATATGTGAGAACAAATGTCAAAATTCAAATAAAACTGAAAATAGTAAAATAATTCTTTGGAAATTTACTTTTGCAAGTAAATATTAGGATGCTTAAAATATCAACATTATCTAGTGCAATTTTGAGATTGGGAAAAGAGAATGTCTTTCTAAGTACTCATTTAGTCCTTGGGGGTAGCTAATTTATTTAGATTGTTTTTTCAGCATTTCTGTGTTAGACTTTTTTTCTATATAATGTTATTACTGTCCTGGAAACAATTATATCATGTTTACGAAATATCTTAGGCTCTGTATTTCTTGGAAATATGTGCAACTGATATTACTGTAATACAAATAAAATATAGAAGTATTGTATCTTTCTTTAAAAGATTTGTATCCAGTAACTAGTAAGAATAGGAGCTGAAATTTATACATGGACTTTCAGACTCTAAAGGTCTTGGGAGGTTACCGTGAATAAGAATGCTCTGCTAATTAGTGTTTGAAAAGAAAATTAGAAATAAAAATAGTGTTAGAATAATGCATACCAATAGGGAAAAGGAGCATGTATCGTAAATTAATATGAAGATTTATGGTGTTTAAAGAAAGATATTTAGCTGGTGTGCATGGAAAAAAAGATATTAAATGTAAGCTGTAGTAATGCTCTTGGAAGCCTATGATAGAGAAAGAATAAAGTTATTAACACATAAAAAAGCTTTGAGCAATATCTTAATAGAAAACTGGATGCATTAGTACTGTAAGGGCCTAGTTTTCTAGGCATAATAAAGAAATGATTTTTTCTAACACAATTTTTTGTTATGGTTTCTAAGGATAATATAGTATATTTCATATAAAATAGCATTTTGCTCTTACAAGTCACATTTGTGCTGTTATTCTGGTCGAATTTGTCTATATTCAGATGAGTGGAATTTCTTCTCAATTTGTTAAAAATGGAACTCACGTTATTATATACACACGCACACACACACACACACACACACACACACACACATATAATACATATATTCTTTCTAATTTCACCCTGCTGATTCTATGGGAAAAAGCCAACCACACAGACATACAAAGCAGAGAAGACTATCTTTTTTTTCCTAATGATATGATTCCTAACTTAGACAAAAATTCTCACTACTATAAACTGATTTTTCTCTAGGGATGCAAGCTGTCTTAAAGCGATCTAAAATTTTCTTTAGCAGCTATTGGGAAAGAGTACAGAACAATAACTGGATCAGGTAATGACATGGTATCTTGGTAAAATATATATCTTGATATTGGTCATTAGACTTGACTGAACACACTTACACAACTTTAGTGGAAATAGGTTGGAATTTTACTCTCTATTTCATAACTTTTCAAATAAAGAAGAGCTCAGGGTAGATGTCTGTGGCATAGAGTTGTGAACAAAATTATTCTTTTCATATTAATCTATATGCTATGTGTAATGAATATATTAGTAATGTAGATTTCTCAGAATTGCAAGTCAGAAGCTTACAATGTAGCTTGAAATGATCAATCAAACCTTTCACAACATTCTCATAATCACTGCAGTCTTGTTACTATAAGCCTTAGGTGAAGTAAGTTAAAGACTGTAGAACTTGTTCCTCTCATAGAACTCTAGTCCTCTCTCCTACCAAGTAATGACCTCCAAAGACTTGGAACAATACTGTACTCACAGGATTCCAGGAAACATGTATAATGGAATTGTGGGCTTTCATGGCAAACATGTTTTTTTTTTTACAAGCCACCCTCCCCTCTCCGTTCCCACTTATGATTTTTGCATATAATCTCTGCTTTCTACAGCAAGGTGAAATTATGATCAAGAGAATTCTTGATTTACAAATCTATTCCTCATAATGAAACCAATCAATTAAATCACTCCTTGATTACTGGCACGTTGTTTCTGTCCTGTTTTGTGTATTCGTTCCCAGGTTACAGATTTGCTCATTAAAATCCAGCTAACAGAGTACACAAGAATAAGAGTTAAATCTTAATACTATTCTCTCACAGCATATTTCAAAGGATTTGATTATAGCAAGCTCATATACTTCATTTTTAAAAATTTTATTTTTAAATTAAAAAAGAATCAATTTCAAATTATCTTCCAGTCCTCTACTCCTTTCCCACCCACTGAGAAGGCAAGAAAAGCAATACCAATTGTACAAATGAAATTACCCAAAACACATCCCACTGTAGCCATATTGTGAAAAAAGCAAAAAAAAAAAAAAAGGCATAAAAAGTAATCTTTAATCTGCACTCAGACTTCATGAGTTTTCTCTTTGCCTGTGTATAGTATTTTTCATTACGAGCCCTTTGGAATTGTGATTAATATACCAAGCTCTGACACTAGAAAGATAACAGTGATCATTTAAAATCACTGAGTAATTTGTTAGTTTAAATTGTAACTACTATATAAGTAGAAAAATCTTAAATAGCCTTCTGAGATGATAGGAATTAATGTGATATTTGCATTCTGTCTTTGATAATGGTAAACTGCAATGATGTTGAAATTAGCTGCGTCTTTTAAAGGTCAAAAAACCTTTCATTCTATTTCAGAATATTGAATTAACAATAAGCACAGGTATAAACAATACAGCACACTTCGTAACAGACATGGAAAACATTGTGCTCTCAGTAGACATGGTGATTGATTATATCGTTTCTAAATAAACCATGCACACCCTGCATTTGGTGAACTAATACCTAGAATATGTTTGAAACATCCACCTTCATTACAGAATTGACCAAGATAGAATATTGCATTATGATCCAAAAGCATCTCAAAACTCTGAATGATGATGGGTATTTAATGAACATAGAGCTCTTCCAGGCACATACTGGAATATAAATGTTATGTATGTGTATATATATATATGTATATACACATAATATATATACTTATATTTATATATATAAATTTGTATATATACAAATATCTCAAATTTCTTTTTAGAAATAATTTATACAGAGCATTATATCGTGAAACAATATAGTTTCCTTATCACTATTCGTTGTAGACTACAACATCCTATACATGATATTTTGATTTAAAGTAGCTTCAGTTTTGGAATTCATCCTGAGAATTAAGATAAGTTTTCTATTTTTTCCATCTGTTTCCTTCTCCTTTATTTTTACTTTCTTCCTTCTCTTTCTCTTCTGCATTCTTCGCTTAATCATTCTACTGTCCTCCTTCCAAAATGGACCATTTTTCCATCTGATTAATCACAGTGTATTAGAGTGTCTCGTTTCCTTCATCTCCAAGAACACTGGATTTAATATTTTGCATTTTAATGAAAAGGTTACATTAAATTTACCTCGAATTGCATTTTTCTTTTTATTAGGATAGTATATAACCTTAATAAAGTTATAAACAGTTTATATTTCCTATCACCAAATGTTTCATTCTGTCTTTTTTTCAAAAATATGCATTAAGATGGTAGAGTAAAGCAGTAACCCTGAAAAACATTCCCCTTAAAACAATTTTCAAATAATTACTCCATTCAAATATTGGAGAAGCAGAGACAACAAAAAAATCTGAGTGAGATATTTTTAGTCGAAAACAACTGAAGATACTTGCAAGATAGGGCTATGATACCTGAACTGGGGCCAGATTAGAGTACAGCACCAGAAGGTGAGCCTTGGAGGTAGTTGCAATAGTGGTAGTAGCATTAGCAGCTTCAGGTAGGAAATACTTGAGTTGGTAAGAACGTCAGGCAATTACTCAGAAAGAGATTACAGGGGACCCTTTGCTGGGTCTGGGAGCATCTCAGGCAGACTAGTAATTTTATTGCCTATATGCACTTCTGGGTCCCAGTTCCAAAGTGAAGGGAAAAAAAAACCAAACAAAACACTGGCATGCTTGTTGCTGCACGATAGCAAGTTCCCTTTCTAAGTAAGATCAGAGCGAAGAAAAGGAGAGGAATGATCACATCACTCTTTGAATCACATCTTTTTTGGAAATATTGTGAATTTGCAGATCCCCAGAACTAGTTTCAAAAACAACAGCATGGAAATATCTGACACTTAGGACAAAGCTTGCCCAATCTCAAGTGAGCAGAATATAGAGTTTAAAGTTAAAAAAACAGGCTTTAAAATTAATAAATAGCAAAAAATGAACTTGACAATAAAAAGCTAATATGGTGGAAGTGAACATCAGGATATAAATTAAGAAGAAGACCACAATGTGAAAAGAGCTACAAGAAAAGCTTCAAGGAAAGAGTGATGGGAGACTCAATAAAGTTAAGATAATTACAATCCTTCATGGGAACATGATACGTATAACTGCTGCGCACTTTATTATTATTATTATTATTATTATTATTATTATTATTATTATTATTATTATTATTATTATTATGGCAGTTAGGAGCCTACATAGTAAGAAAGCAAGAGTGCGAATCAAATATGTCAGAACGGTTTCAAAAAACGTTGTAGGGGTGAGAAGGAGGGATACACTGGAAGAAACTGGAAATGAGATAGAATGGAAAGAATTTCTCACATTAAAGAGGCATGTATGAAAGAGCTTTTATACTGCAGATAAAAGCAAGGCATGACAAAGCAGTGCCTGAAATTCACTCATTAGAATTGGTTCCAAGAGAAAAAAAAATTATTGCTGGTTAGCGGATTTATTGTCCTTTTTGCTCAAAATAGATGAAGTTGGAGCCAAATTGTTTAAGTTAAAGTATAGGATATTGAATTGTAGCTGAACAGACCCCTATAAACTCAGAAGGCTCTACTGCAGGTCAGACACAAATAATCCATTTGAACATTTGGGATAGGAAGTCTCTAGAATTGCACATCTCATGTTTTGTTTGAACTACAGAAAATTTGCTTTGCTCAGAGGATATGGTGCCTTTTTTGATGCAAGATTACAATGCAGAGTGGTCCTATAGCAGTGTCTCCCATGTCTCACAACTGCTTACAAAGTTCTTCAGAGATACTTTTAAAGTGTGGAAATATGTTTGCATGATTGCACAAGTAGAACCTATATCAGATTGATTTTCATCTCAGAGAGAGATGATGGGAGGGAAGAAGGGCAGAAATAGTTGGAACTCAAAATTTTATATAAAAAAAGATTGTTGAAAGCTACCATTTCATACAATTGAAAAAAATTTTAAGTACTATTTTCGAAAGAAAGAAGGAAATAAAGAAAAGAAAGAAAGAAGAGAAAAAAGAAAAAAAGAAAGGTAGGGAACAGAGATGGGCGCACAGTACTTATTGATTTGACCAAGGATTTCAATAATATAAATTGTTAGACTTGTGGAAGATCATGGCAATATTTGTTTGCATGGGAAAGTTTTTCAGTATTGTATGCCAATTCCTTGCCTGCATGCTCACATGGGTTCTTGTATAATGCACAATGCTCCTATGCTTTTCCAATCAGCAGTGCAGTGAAACAGAACTGCATGCTTTCTCTTATCCCTATTTTCAAGCTATTTCAATCATATTAGGCAAAGTTTTATCTATTTTATGTTTTTTCATAAAACCAACTCCTAGCTTTATGAATTAGTTCAATAGTTTTCTTACTTTCAATTGTACTACTTTCTCCTTTGATATTCAGAATTTTTAATGTGATGTTTAATAAGAGATTGTTAATTTTTTTCTAGCTTTTTTAAATTCCATGCCCAATTCATTCATCTGCTTTTTCTCTATTTTTTTTTCACTTAAGCAAGTAGGGATATACAATTTCCCCTAAGTACTGTTTTGACAGCATCAAATATATTTGCGTATGTTGTGTCATTATTGGCATTCTCTTGGATGAAATTATTGATTGTTTTCTCTGATTTGTTGCTTGAGTCACCAATTGTTTAGGATTGGATTATTTAGTTTCTATCTAATTTTTAATCTATATTCCATGGCTCTTTATTTCATGTAATTTTAATTGCATCATGATGTGAAAAGGATGCATTCAACATTTCTGCCTTTATGCATGGGATTTTGAGGATTTTATGCCCCAAAACATTGTCAGTTTTTGTATAGGTGCCATGTGCTGCTGATAAAAAGATATATTATTTTCCCTCCCCATTCCAATTTTTCCAGAGATCTACCATATCTAAATTTTCTAATTAACCTCCTTATATTCTTTCCATTTGTTTTGTGGTTAGATATATGTGTTTCAGAAATGGGAAAATTGAGTTTACACACACACACTCATACACGTATTGTTTTACTGTGTATTTCTTCCTGTAACTCACTTAACTCCTCTTAGAATTTGGATGCTATGCCACTTGGTGCATATTTGTTTAGCACTGATATTATTTCATTTCCTATAGTACCTTTTTTGCAAAACATATATTACAATATGTATAATATAAAATTATATATTAAAATTGCAAAATATAGTTTCTTTATCTCCTTTAATTAGATCTAATTTTTGCTTTTGATTTGTATGAAAACAGAATTGCTACCTCTGCTTTTTTTTTTTACTTCAGCTAAAGCATAGTATATTATGCTCCAGTCTTTTACTTTTGCTCCATTTGTGTCTCTGTGCTTCAAATGATTTTTTGTAAGCAATGCATTGTAGGATTATGGTTTTTAATCCACCACTTCCATTCTCAGGAAGAGTTCATCCCATTCACATTCACAGTTAAGATTACTTATGAGGTATTTCTTTCCATTCTGTTTCTCCCATTTATGCTTTTCTTCTTCATTTAACACTGTCCCTCCTCACCAGTGTTTTGATTCTGAGCATTCCTTCCCTCACTATGTCCTCCTGTCTATCCCATATCCCTTTTTCTTTTCCCCTTCCCTTCCTACTTCACTGTAAGTTAATATAGAATTCTTTACTTAACTGAGTGTGTGTATTATTCTCTCTTTGAGAAAAACCTGATTAAAAGAACTTAATTAGTTTCTTCAGTTACCTTTGTACCTCCCTTTCCATTTGGCCAATTCTATTTTTTAAGGATTGTTTTTGTAAGGCAATTTTTCATGTTTCCATTTCCAAGCTGTTGACTATTTTTGCATAACTCTCCTGCATAACTCTCATTTCTTTCATCAATTTTTCTTCTACCTCTCTTATTTGGTTTTTAAAATCCTTTTTTTAGCTCTTGAAAGAGAACTTCTTAGGCCCGAGACTTATTCATATCCCTTTTTGAAACTAGACATAAAGACACTTTAACACTTGTCCATTTCTGAGTTTTTGTTTTGATCTTTCTTGTTGCCATAATTTCTTTATATGGTGGAAGGCTCTGTTTTTGCTCATTTTTTTGAAAGTTGAACTGTGTTCCTGGGCTACTAAAAGCATGGTCCCAAGCTTCTGTGGTGGGGATAAGGAGCTTGGTCACTGGCTTTCTGGGGGAAAGGATGGAGGCTGGTGACTTGCTCACTGAACTAGGATGTTCCAGTCTAGTGATATCTGTTGTGTCCTCTGTTCTGGGGATGGCAGTTTACTTGCTGTACTGGGGATGGAAGTCTCACACTTGGCCTGCTGTACCACTGGCCTCTTCATTCAGAACCACAAGAGACTTTTGTACTGCTCTGTGCTCTGGGTATGAGCCTCCCACTGGCTTGTCTAAGTGCCGTCTGTGATGGGTTGTGCTCCCCTTGTACAAAAGTGAGGCATACCTTTCCTGAAGTCCTTCCAAGTTATGGTGAGCCGGCAAATTATTTCACTCTAACTTTCTGTGGATTCCATCACTTCAGAACCTATTCAGAGGCTTGATTTAACATTTCATTTTTCTTGTCTTCTAAGAATGTGTGAGTGAGAGGAAGAAAATTTGGAACTCAATTTAAAAAGAAACGCCTGTTAAAATAAACGAATTATTAGTTAAAAAGAAAAAGAAATTGTATACTATTAGATACACACACACACACACACACACATATAAAACGATTAACCTCTAATTTACCTTTAATTATTTCCTCAATTTTTTTAATATTAGCCATTTATGATAATCACATTGATACAAATAAAACTAATAAAATGGAAACAATTAATCAAAGAAAAGAGGAAGATAAAACAGATAGGTAAAAAAAGACAAGGAAAATGATGGAAAAAAGAAAGGCGATGGGAAGAGAAAAGGAAAGATGAAGCAAAACTGAAGAATGAAAACTGAAAATGGTAAAATTTCAGACAGGTTTTAAAAGAGAGCATAAAAGAAGATCTTTCTTTTTAAAATTTAATCTTTGGTAATTCACTAATTCTTATCTTACTAAAGATCAGTGCTTTGGAGAAAGTCTCAGTTTGCATTTATAATTTCGTCCTTCATGAATCACTTAAAGCATTCTCTCTATTCAACATGACAGATCTTTGAAGGTTCCCACTTCTGTCCTAGATACAGGACCCAGGAAAATAGAATAGCTCATTTTCATGGCTTAAATTTAGAGTGGATTCTGTTTTATTTTCGTTATCATGGTTTCGCATCTGCTCTTTCTGCCCATAATTGTCTATTAACACATTTCTACCACATCCTTTAGAAGACAGAACTAAGTATTCTAGAAGTAGAATGCATATTAGCTAATTAGTTTTCATTCTTCCCCCATCTTTTTTCACCAGTGATCTTGATGGGTGTTTTTTTGTAATTTCCTCTTCTCACCCTTCTTCTAACTGACTTCCTCAAGTCTTAGTTCTCTAATAATGATTCCAAAAGATAGTTGTGGAAGTTTTTATTTATGTATTTATTTATATGAACTCACTGATATTAGTATAGTCATAAGAACATTGAAATACAAAAAATGCTTTATCACATACAAACATGCTATACAACCCAAGGGGTTATTTTTCTACCTAGAAATTATATTCATCCTCAAATATTAGTTCTTCTTTGCTAAAACTTAACCTCTCTTTAAATTTTCAATCAATTTTTACACTTAATTAAAACATAAGTATTCCTTCCAATTTGAATGAACGAAAGGCCACTTCATAGTCTTCTCTGCAGGGATAATGAAAGTTTATCATGTTGGAAACCCCATTAACCCATTTAGGGCAAAAATAAACCACCGGATAAATTACAACTCATGAATCATAAAAGTTAGAATTTGATCATTTTAGTATCATAAGCATGCATAAAATATCTGCTATGCATGATATCCAGAGAAATAAAATATAAAAATGAATCAGTTCCTTTCCTTGAGTATCTTATATTTTTTCCAGAAACATGCAATAGATATGAATACACACACACACACACACACACACACACACACACACTTACAAAAGGTTGATTTTAGGAGGGTGCGAGAACAAAAGAGTTAAAGGAAAACTCCATGGAAAAGATGACATCTGAACTGAATCTTAAAAAGAAAAAGACCTCTGAAGGGTGAAGTGAAGAAGGAAAGTATTTACATGGAGATGGTTTAAATAAATGCACAGATGGAGAAACTAAAGTATCATGACCAGGTCTAGCATCAATGTGATATTCACAAAACCTAAAGCAGACATAGATATCTTGGTGCAATTCTGAGTCATGAAATATCACAGACTCTCCACGTGGAAGTCAGAACAAAACCACTTATTCAGACAAGAGAAAGTCAAATCCATCCTAGTAGCTAAAATCTATACCCAATAACAATGCAGAGAACAAAATGATCCCCAAGCATTACCTCTGCTAGGCTTCCCACAAACCAGCTCCATTAAACAAATCACAAACAAGCCCTTTCACTCATGCATGCTATCCAGCATCCTGCATCCTTCTTAGCTCTGACTGTTCTCTCTAAATTTTCTATCAGCTCTGCTCTAGCTCCACCTCTTCCTGTTCCACCCATTCAGCAAACTCCTCCCACCACAGGCTCCATGAGACTCAGGCTCATGTGATTCAGGATTTGATGCGACTCAGGCAGAACACATAGGCTTATTAATGAATATTAAATATCTCCCAATTTAAATTACCATTACACCTGGTAAGAGATCATAGTCAAATTTACCTAGGACACATAAGGGATGATTGGGAGTAGTGTGAAATAAGACTTGAAGTTTAGGTAAGAATCAAATTGTATAGAGCATTGAAAGGCAATATATGGAGTTTCATTTTATATCAGAAACAATAGGGAATGAGAAGTAGTTCAGAGAAGAGGAATTCCATGGCCGGGTATTTTTCATGAATATTTTTTGATAGTGGAATGGAAGGTGAATTGATCTGAAGAATGACTGGAAGAAAGATGTCCAATTAGGGATTATTACAATAATCCAAGTGAGAGAAATGGAGATAGGTAGCTTTAACATAATCTTTAGCAAAATTACTGGTTCTTTTATTTTGCCTTTCTTTTAGAGCCAGATACCCTCTCAAATTCCTTCTGTTATTGATTTTTTTCTTAGTATTTTAACTGATGGCTTTGGCCCCTAGTGAACCCTTTAGTGGGAATAAACATTGAACAGCCATTTTTCTTACAGAACCTCATTACTAGGTAAGCACAAAATTCTTACAGTGAAATCTATCTTTCACAGTTTTCCTATGTCACTTTTTTATATGCCTATCATTTCTTTTTCTCATCAGTACATTCCTAAGAATCTGGGACTTTTGTGACACAATGACAATACTTCATACTTCCCTGAATAATTGAAGATATTCACCAAGCATTCCCACTCCTGTGTTCCATATTTCAAATCATTCAAATGCCTTCCACTACTATCATCTCTTTTATCCCCTTTTCACATGAAGAGAAGCTTTGTCTCCTTTCAAAGACAAAATATTCTAGATCCTTAATGACTCCTTTCCAACTCATCTTCTCCAGAAGTCTTTTTACTCTATAATTTATTTCAAATTAATCTTCAGTATCTTTCTATTGAAGATATCTTTCCCCCTACTGTCTACAAATACTTTTATTATCTTCCCCATATAAAAAAAAATCCTGATTTGATCCATGCATCTCATCTACACACTCTCATATATTTCTTTTCCTTTTAATTGATAAATTCATTAAGAAGCCTGTTTGAGTCAGCTTCATCCTTCTCCGCACTCTCTTTAACTCTGTGCAATATAACATGATGCAAAACATCATTATTCAACTGAAATTGCTTTCTCCATATTTACCAGCAACCTATTAAATGTCAAATATAATAAAGTATTCTTAACCCTCATACATTTTTTCTTCTCTATTGCCTTTGACACTGTTGACAATCTTCTTCTTCTTGATATTATCTTCCCGTCTCCTCTTATACACTTTTTCTTGGCTATCATGTGAGTTCCTAAGGATTCAGTTATCTCTATAAAAATGATTATTAGATATATTTGCTCAGCATTTAATTGATTACTGTCCTACAGTGTAGCATCTCCAATTATGTAGTGAATATCTGCAATGTTAGTAGAATAAGAAGATCTTCCCCATTCATTAACAGGCCTATAACATGGAAACTGTTGTTACATGGAGCGTGGGTCACATGGAGCTCAGAGTGGTAGGAGCTTGCCCAAGGAAGGGGAGACAGAGACAGAGAGAGGGAGAGAGCATATCAGCAGAGAGTGAGAGCAGTAAAATTAGAGAGAGAGAAGCAAGCTGGGAGTGAATGGAGGGAGAAATTTGTCTAGGGGAAATTGTTTTTGTGGGGAGGTCTGACGGAAAGAAAATTTAAGATATTGGTTCCTCCTGCATTAGCGATAAGTATCTGTTAGATCTTATGTCCAGGTATTCTAATGATGACTTAAATAAGCATTTTGGTTTTATCTTTGATTAACAGAGTTATTTATATTTTGCAAATTTTTCCTGGAAATACACAGGCATATTCGTAGTGGCTACTTCTGGTATCACACTGGTATAACACATAACAATGAGGATGAGATCACAAAGTATAAAACCTCTATTTGGAGACAAAAAGGCTTTAGGGAAGTAAATGTGTCTCCCATGATGGGAAGACTTTCCTTATCCCACCTTGGTGAGAGAATGGACTAAAAGCACTGAGCTTTGTGAAAACTCGGAATAAAGGTTACTGAAGGGAGAACCCATAGATTTGCCAAGATGTTTGCAAGGAATAGCAATACAATTGGGGAAAGAAATTGCAGGATTAGGTAGAAGAGGATGGGTATTGTTAGGAAACTGTCATATTATATGTAAATCTAGAGACAAATTGATGGAGGAAAAGGTTCACCTTAGAAAGGAGTTAGCTGATGCACATGAGAAGCTTTCTAGGCTATATTGTTAGAATTTCCCTTTAGAAGGGCAAACTAGAAAGTAACAGGTAATAGCAGAAAAGACAGCTGTACCTTTAACTCAGAGAAAGATAATTTAAGAAGAAGAAGGTGCATGCAACCTTTGCATATGTGAGGCCTGATTGGGACCTAGACACCTGGGAAGAAAATGAATGCAAGGAAAATTAAGCAAATTTAGATGAGAAGTGTAAGGGAATTGCCAACCCTCAGCTCTCTTGGACAGGATACACCAATCATGGCTCAGGTAATTTGAGGGGAGATTGGTAAGGCATGAACAAGATGGCTCTGGGAGGAAGGGTTCTGCCCCTGTTCACCACCAGATACTTGCTGAAACGTGGCTGGAAAGCAGTAGCAAAACTTGCTTAAACTAGTTTAATCTTGCTTGTGCTGCTTACGTAACTAAGGCGTACATGATACTATATAAATGCCTGAGCTAGTTTGAATAAATGGAGTTGCCTTACATCTTTGCCTCCCGCTTCATCCATTACTTACAGGGAGCTCCTTCAGGGTCGACAGGCCCTGCTGGTCAGATAAACCTGTCGGCTTGGGGTGAACGGCCCCGATAAATCCTGTTCAGAGAAGTTCACTGAAATACTCCAAAAAACAAAACAAAACAAAACAAAACCTGGAGAGTGGGGAGTGGAGGAGTCACACAGTGCTCAAGGAAGTGACTGAGAATTTTACTCAGCAGGAGGTCACAGATATTTTAAATTGATTCACCCCCAAAATTAGAGAATCACTAGTATTTTGGATGGTGAGAATCAGTGAAGAAGGGGCCTGACAAGTATGAGTAGATAATATAGATTTCTTGAAATTCGTAGGTATTAGTCAAAATTATTTTGTACAGCAAGCTTTTAGGGATTACCATATTCAAGGAGGTAACAATGGAACTAATCTGTTAGCTTTAGTTGCCAAAGAATGGAATAAACAGTATCAGACAGAGTGGTTTTCGCTTAGAGACTGCATGAGAAAGTTAAAGGAATAAGTAATAAAACTACAACTATTCATGGAGACGCAGTTACATATTGCAGCACTCCCTTGACAGTTTCTCATAAAAATTTAATAGTGTTCCTACTGCTTATCAAAACATAATTCTGACTCTACTAGTTGGGGAAATAGGGGACCCTCTTTCAGAGGTGCTGGATATGACTGCACAGTTAAGTGACTTAGGAGAACGGGGAAAAGATAAATTTCCTTAAGAGAGAAGAGAAAATAATCAGTGGATTCAAAGTCAGAATAGATGAAGAAAGAGAGAAATGTTCATTGATTCATTGAGAGCAGAGGGAGATTATGGAATAATAGATGGTATTCCAACTAACTAACTATATAAGATGTACTGGGAAAAGGGACTTAATATTAGATGGAAAAGGGAAGTACGAACTGCCCTACAAATCCTCCTGAATCATTGTATCCAAGTTAGCCACATCTGCAGGGAGAATAGGAGACTGGCCAAATCCCAGTTCAGATTAAAGAAGTACATAGACTAGAGAACAGACCCCATATCAATTTAAGGATATGTTGGGAAAATGGATCAACAACTGCAACTAGGGCACTAATGCATATTGTGATGGAGGCCTCACTTATATATGAAAACTCTGATGAATTTAAACATGGAACCCCTATTACCATCACAGAACCAGGAGGGGCTGAAATACCAGCTAGAGAAGTTAAATTAATGATGAAAATTGGGCAATTGCCTAAGAAAGACCATACAGCGGTAATTGTACCTATTGCTGAATACATCATTGGGATAGATATATTGAAAGGTATGACTGAATTTCCCTCAGGGAAGATGCCAATTTGTAGTAAGGAAGATAGAAATTAATGCAACATGGATGATGCTATGTTTACACTGCTTATTTGTTTCCTTATTCATTTTATCTTTGTTTGTTAACCTGTTGGCCAGATGTGTCTTCTACAGGTTTATTGCCCTCCACCTATAGATAACTGACTGCTTAAGCTGAATGTCAGCCTCTGTCTAAGACCATGATTTGTCTCCCCTGGAGCTAGCATTGACTAACCTCCACATATAGGCTACAGAACTGACCCCTTGAATGGGACCTCATGATGTAGGGATAGATCTATGTCCAGTCCCAGCAGGAAATAGATTCAGAAGATGAGACTTTTGCCCCTTAATCCAAGGGATTTGGGATGCCATTTGTTTGAGGGGAGAAGGATGGTGTGCTTATGCCTAAGCCCCTACCCTAAGATGTGGTTTTATGTTTTATTTTGTTTTATCCCTTTTATATTGTTATGCAAATTCTATTGATACAGGTTACCCCTAAAGTTCCATCAGCCTATGTAGTGGACCTGAAAGATCTTGGGACCAAATGTAATGTTAAAAGAATACAATTGTCAGCCTAACACATGGAACCTGTAGTCGTATGGAGCCATGGTCACACGAAGCTCAGACTAGGAGGAGATTACTCAAGGAGATGAGAGTGAGAGAGCAAAAGCAGGGACTGAGAGCAGGCAGAATAGAGAGAGAGGAGGAACCCATGAGCGGATAGTGGGAGGAATTTGTCTAGGAGAATTTGTTTTTGTGGGGAGGCTTGACAGAAAGTAGGTTTAAGATACTGATGCTCCCTGGATTAATGAAAAGTATCCTGTTAAATCTTACCTCCTGGCATTCTAATGATGTCCCAAATAAATATTTTGGTTTTGCCTTTGAGGAAGGGATTTATTTATATGTTGTTAATTTACTCTGGACATACACATGCATATCCATAGGGGCTGCAATGGTTATCATGTTGGTATTATACCATCTCATTCTGTAGAACTCTTAAATTTAATATCTTCTCAAGGCAAATAAAATTCTTTCTCTCAAAAGCAACCTACCATTTCCCTAACTTTCTATATCAATATTCAGGGTATTACCATTCCTCAGTTATCCAGGTTCCTAAACAAGTTTTCTTTCCTCATTTTCCACAGTTTTTCACTGCATTTCCAAATAGCTGCCTGGCCTTTGGAGTATTTCCTTTACTTGTCCCTTTCTTTCATTTGAAAAGGCCATTAGCCTGCTATAGCAGTTTAACACCTCAGACCTAGACTTCTGCAATAGGTTTATAGTTATTTCTATGCTTCATGTTTCCGTCCACTCCCTATCCATCTGGGAAACTGATTTTCTTTAAGCAGACATCTGATTGTATCACCCAGTATTCAATTAGATTCAGTCCCTTTCCATTACATAAAGGATTAAATATAAGGCCTTCATAGCCTGGTTTCTTCATACACTTGCAGTTTCCTCATACAAGGAACAAATGTTTGATAGATATTGTTGATTCAGTGACTGGTATAGCTTTTCACATCTGTCATACCACTGCCATGCCTCACTCTACACAACCATTCTTATCTCTTTTCAAAGAATCTCTTTAAAAGTATGTATTTTTTGTTTTCAACATTCACTTTCATAAAATTTTGAGTTCTAAATTTTCTCACCCTCCCCATCCACCCCCTTCCCCAACACAGCATACAGTCTGATATAGGCTCTCTCTCTCTCTCTCTCTCTCTCTCTCTCTCTCTCTCTCTCTCTCTCTCTCTCTATATATATATATATATATATATATATATATATATATACACACACACACACACATGTGTATGCATATGTATATATATACACATGTATATGCATATGTATATATATACATGTATATACGTATATATATGTTGATATTGATATTAAAATATTTTAATTATAGTCATGTTGTGAAGAGGAATTAGAACCAATGGCAGGAATCATGAGAAAAAAAGAAAAGAAAGAGAGAGAGACAGAGATACAGAGAGAGAGAGAGAGAGACAGAGAGAGAGAGAGCCAGAGAGAGATAGCAGGATGAAACTTTCTTCCTTATCTCTTTTTACCACTTCTGTTTTTGTTCTTGTTTTGTCTGGATTCAGGATTGCTACTCCTGCTTTTTTTTTTTTTACTTCAGCTGAAGGATAATATATTCTAACCCAGTCTTTTATCTTTTTTCTGTGTGTATCCTCTTGTTTCAAATGAGTTTCTTGTAAACAGCATATTATATAACTATGGTTTTTAATTGACTCACCATCTGCTTCCATTTTATCAGAGTTCATCCCATCCACATGTACATTTATAATTCCTTTCTCTCCATTCGATTTCTCCCCACTTTTCTCTCTCTTTTCTCCTTGTCTTCCTCATTAGTTTTTGCTTCTGACCACTGCCTCCATCAATGTGCCCTTTCCTCTGTAAACTCCATCCATCCTCTTTCTCTTTCCCCCTCCTTATTCCCATATGGTAAGCTAGATGTCTATATCTAAGGATGTTATTCTCTCTTTCAGCCAAATCTGATGACAGTAAAGTTCCAGCAATGCTCATCTCCCTCCATTCTTTCTTTCTACTGTACTAGGTCTCTTCATGTAAAGTAATTTATATTTTCTGCCTCCTCTTCCTTTCCTCTTCTCCCACTTAAATCTCTTGTCACCTCTTAATTAGATTTATCATCACATCAATGTCAACAATATCAGTGAATACTCCTATTAAAAGTTGTAAATAAGATACAGTTCTCAAGAGTTACAGGCATCATCTTCTCATGTAGAGATGTAAATTGTTTGCCCTTAATAAATAATGTCTCTGCTATTTTTCTTTCCTGTTTAACTTTTTGTGCTTCTGTTGAGTTTTGTATTTGAAGATCCAATTTTCTGTTGAGTTCTGGTCTTTTGATCACTATGGTTTATTGAATTTCCATCTCCTCCCTGAAAGATTATGCTCAGTTATAGTTCAAGCTACTTTGACTTATGGAATAGCATGTTCCAAGCCCTCTAACTTTTTAATGTAGAAGCTTCAAGATCCTTGGTAATTCTGACTGTGTTTCTACTATATTTAAATTGCTTCTTTCTTGCTGATTCTATTGTGTTCTCCTTGGCCTGATACTTCTAGATTTTGTCTATAATATTTCTTCTTAGTTCTTTTGACTTCTGGAATATCCTATTCCACGCCCTTTGATCCCTTAATGTAGAAGCTGCTAGATCTTGTGTTTTCCTGATTGTATTCCCACAATACTTGAATTGTTTCTTTGTAGCTACTTGAAATATTTTCTCCTTGACCAGGGAACTCTGGAATTTGGCCATAATGTTCCTAGGAGTTTCTCTTTTTGGATCTCTTTCAGGTGGTGATCAGTGGATTCCCTGAATACTTATTTTGCCCTCTGGTTCTAGAATCTCAGGGCAGTTTTCCTTGATAATTTCATGAAGGATGATGTGTAGGCTCTTTTTTAAATCATGGCTTTCAGGTAGTCACATAAGTTTTAAATTGTCTCTCTTTGACCTGTTTTCCAAGTCAGTTGTTTTTCCAATGAGATATTTCACATTACCTTCCATTTTTTCATTCTTTTGGTTTTGTTTTGTGATTTCTTGGTTTCTCATAAAATCATTAGCCTCCATTTGTTCCATTCTAATTTTGAAAGAACTATTTTCTTCAGTGAGCTTTTGAACCTCCTTTTCCATTTGGCTAATTCTGCTTTTTAAAGCATTCTTCTCCTCATTGGCTTTTTGAATCTCTTTTGCCAATTGAGTTAGCCTATCTTTCAAGGTGTTATTTTCTTCAGCATTGTTTTGGGTCTCCTTTAGCAAGGAGTTGACCAGCTTTTCATGCTTTTCTTGTATCTCTCTCATTTCTCTTCCCAGTTTTTTATCCCCCTCTCTAACTTGACATTCAAAATCCTTTTTGAGCTCTTCCATGGCCTGAGCCAATGGAATATTTATTTTGGATGTTTGGGATACAGAAGCCTTGATTTCTACGTCTTTCCCTGATGGTAAGCATTGTTCTTCTTCATCATAAAGGAAGGGAGGAGATATCTGTTCACAAAGAAAGTAACCTTCTATGGTCTTATTTTTTTCCCCTTTTCTGGGAATTTTACCAGCCAGTGACTTGACTTCTGAGCTTCCTCTTCACACTCACCTCGCCTCCAGATCTGCCCAACTAGTGCTTGGGGTCTGAGATTCAAATGCTGCTTCCCAGCCTCATGGCTTCTGGTGGGGGTGGGGCTGCTATTCAGTTTGAGATTAAGTTCAGGTGCTCAGGTAGGGGCAGATTCGCCACACAGGGCTCAGTTCCCTCATGGGGTTTATGCAGAGACCTTCAACAATGGATCCAAGCTCCTGCCTGCTTGGGGAGCCCTGGTATGCTGCCACCTCCGCTGCTGCCTCCTGAGGGGGCCTGAGTTATGGGGGCCCCCCACTCCCCTCTAGACCCACCAAAGAGACCCTCTCACCAACCCTTGTCGCCTGTGGGTGGAGGGACCCATGGAGACGCTGGAGATTCCATCCCTGAAGCCCGCTTGGATCTTGTCCTCTCAGCGCCGTGTGCCAGGGAGGGCTGGGATCTGCTCCTGGTCCACAGTGTGAAGGACCTTTTGTGAGAGGTTTTCAGGCTCTCTGGAACAGAAATCTTGTCCACTCTGTTGTTCTGTGGCTTCTGCTGCTCCAGAATTTGTTGGGAGTTCTTTTTTACAAATATTTTATGGGCTGTGGGTTCAGAGCTAGCATATGTGTGTCTTTCTACTCCACCATCTTGGCTTTGCCCCCCAATGCAAATCAATTCTGAGGAGGGATAGGGTGAAAAGATAGAGAATAGAATAAATGGGGGATGATATGATGGAGGGAAATATATTTAGCAATGGTAACACAGAAAAAAAATTGAAACAAGTTTTTCTGGTAAAGGTCACATTTCTCAAACTTAAAGAGAAGTGAGTCAGATTTATAAAAATAGGGGACATTCCTCAAACGGTAAATTATCAAAAGATATGATCAGTTTTCAGATGATGCAGTCAAAAGCTATCGATAGCCATAGGAAAATACTCTCACTATTGATTGGAAAAATGCAAATTAAAGCAATTCTGAGTTATTTTCTCCTACTTTTTAGTTTGGCTAATAGGACAGAGAAAGAAAATGACAAACGTTGGAGAAAATGTGGAGAAAGCAAGACATTAATGCACTTTTGGTGGAGTTATAAACTGGTTCAGCCATTCTGTAGAGCAATTTGGAACTACGTTCAAAGGGCTCAAAAACCATTCATACCCTTTGATGTAGCAATACCACTAATAAGTCTGTATGTCAAGAGAGAGAAAAAAAAAACAAATAGGAAAAGTTCTATATGTAGAAAAATATTCATGGCAGCTCTTATAGTTGTGTCAAAGAATTAGAAAAGAAGGGCATACACATCAATTGGGGAATGGCTCAATAAGTGGTGGCATATTATTATGATGAAATATCATTGTAATATAAGAAATGATGAACAGGATTTTCTAAGAAAAATCTGGAAAGACTTCCGTGAGCTGATGGAAAACAAAATGTAATATGTACAATGTAGCAATAATATTGTCAGATGATGAGCTGTGGATGACTTAACTATTCTGAGCAATGTAATGATCCCTGAAAATTCTGAAAGATGTAACATGAAAATGCTGTCTATCCCTACAGAAGGAACTAATGTTATCTCAACATGGATTGAAGTATTTTTTTACCTTAATTTTCTTGAGGTTTTTCTATGTTTTCTTTCCAATATGGCTATTATGGATATATTTTGCATGACTACACATCTATATCCTATGGGGTAGAGAGGGTTGGAGCAAGAGAGAGAATTTGGAACTCAAACTTTTAAAAAATAAATGCTGGGGACGGAGCCAAGATGGCGAAGTAGAAAGACACACATACACATAGCTCCGAACCCACAAACCACAGAACGGCTAGAGGGGACTAACCCAGGGGGAATTCTGCACCCAGAGACCACGGAATATTGGAGCGAGGGAGATTTCTGTTCCGGAGAGACCTGCAAACCTCTTGCGGGGGGTCCTTCGTGCCGTGGACTGGGCGCTGGGACGGGGAGCAGAGGGCAGCCCTGCCGCGGCCACGACACTGTGAGGAAAAGATCTGAGAGGGCTACGGGGACGGGATCTCCAGCGGCGGCACTAGCCCCCCCACCAACAGGTGACTGACAGGGATAGGTGAGAGAGTGTCTTCGGCGGGTCGAGAGGGGAGTGGGGTACCCCTATGGCTGTGGCCCCCCCAGGAGATAGAAGCTGAGAGGTGGCTACAGACAGGGGCTCCCCAAACCGGCGGAAGCCTGGATCTATTGTGGATGGTCTGTGCATAAACCCCCTGAGGGAATTGAGCCAGAGAAGCGGCCCTGCCCCTGACCACCTGGACTTAATTCTCGCACTGAATAGCAGCCCTGCCCCTGCCAAAAACCCTAAGGCGGGAAGCAGCATTTGAATCTCAGTTCCCAAACGCTGGCTGGGAGGACCAGGAGGCCAGGTGGGTGTGAGGAGAACATTCAGAGGTCAGGTCACTGGTTGGGGAGAATGCCAAGAAAAGGGAAAAGAAATAAAACCATTGAAGGGTATTTTCTCGGAGAAAAGACACTTCCTCCCTTCCTTTCTGATGGGGAGGAACAATGCTTGCCATCAGGCAAAGACACAGAAATCGAGGATTCTGTGTCCCAGCCCACCCAATGGGCTCGGGCCATGGAAGAGCTCAAGAGGAATTTTGAAAATCAAGTTAGAGAGGTGGAGGAAAGACTGGGAAGGGAAATGACAGGGATGAGGGAGAAGCATGAAAAGTCGATCAGCTCCCTGCTAAAGGAGAACCAAAAAAATCTTGAAGAAATTGGCATCCTGAGAACTAGCCTAATTCAGTTGGCAAGGGAGGTGCAAGGGGTCAATGAGGAGAAGAATGCTTTCAAAAGCAGAATTAACCAAATGGAAAAGGAAATTCAAAAGCTCACTGAAGAAAATAGATCTTTCAAAACTGGAATGGTACAGATGGACGCTAAGGACTTTATGAGAAAGACAGATAGCTCAGAACATACCGCGTAGATTCGAAAAATGGAAGATAATGTGAAATATCTTATTGGAAAAACAACTGACCTGGAAAATAGAATCAGGAGAGACAATGTAAAAATTCTAGGACTGCCTGAAAACCATGATCAAAAGTAGAGCCTAGACATCATCTTCCATGAAATTATCAAGGAAAACTGCCCTGAGATTCCAGAACCAGAAGGCAAAATAAATATTCAAGGAATCCGCAGAACACCGCCTGAAAGAGATCCAAAAAGAGAAACTCCCAGGAGCATTGTGGCCAAATTACAGAATTCCCAGGTGAAAGAGAAAATATTGCAAGCAGCTAGAAAGAAATAATTCAAGTATTGACCAGAGCTGGAAAGAAAATTTGACTTTCTAACACAAGAATTAAGAGAACCATGAAAAGGTGAACAGCAAAGAGAAGTCATAAGGGACTTACTAAAGTTGAACTGTTTACATTCCTACATGGAAAGACAATATTTGTAACTCTTGAAACATTTCAGTATCTGGGTACTGGGTGGGAGCACACACACACACACACACACACACATGCACACACGCACACACACGTAGAGACAGAGTGCACAGAGTGAATTGAAGAGGATGGGATCATATACTAAAAAAAAAAATGAAATCAAGCAGTGAGAGAGAAATATTGGGAGGAGAAAGGGAGAAGTTATATGGGGCAAATTATCTCTCATAAAAGAGGCAAGCAAAAGACTTGTTAGTGGTTGGACAAAGAGGGGAGGCAAGAGAAAAACATGAGGTCTACTCTCATCACAATCCACTAAAGGAAAGAATATAATGCACACTCATTTTGATAGGAAAACCTATCTCATAATACAGGAGAGTGGGAGACAGGGGTACAAGCAGGGTGGGGGGGAGGATAGAGGGGAGGGCATGGGGAGGAGAATGCAATACGAGGTCGACACTCATGGGGAGGGAAAGGACCATAAGAAAACAGAAGTAATGGGGGACAGGATAGAATGGAGGGAAATATAGTTAGTCCTATACGACATAACTAGTATGGAAATCATTTGCAAAACTAAACAGATATGGCCTACATTGAATTGCCTGTCTTCCAAGGGGAAGGGGTGGAGAGGGAGGGAGCTAAAGAAGTTGGAACTCAAAGTGTTAGGACCAAATGTAATGTTCTTACCACTGGGTAACAAGAAATACAGGTTAAGGGGTCAAGAAAGCTATCTGGCCCTACAGGACAAAAGAGAAGATGGAGACAAAGGCAGGGAGGGAGGATAGAGGAGAGAGCAGATAGGTCACAGGGGCAATTAGAAAGCTTGGGTCTGGGGGGGGAGGGGATAAAAGGGGAGAAAATTTGTAACCCAAAATTGTGTGAAAATAAATGTTAAAGGTTAAATTAAAAATAAATAAATAAATAAATAAATAAATAAATAAATAAATAAATAAATAAATAAATAAATAAATGCTGAAGACTATTTTTACATGTAACTCAAACAAATAAAAGACATTAAAAAACAAAAAGATTTACTTTACTTTTGGACGAAGCCTCTTTTATCAATCACCCTATCAGTCTATTACCTTTAAGTGTCTGAAGCACATGGTCATTTTGCATAGACTTCGAAAAAGCAGCATTGTTTTATGACCTTCATTGGTCCTTTCAGGTGATTAACTTTGTTCTTCTCAGGGTGAGTTCCCTTATTTTATCCCCAGAATATTGCATTTTTTGCACTGGTATTAAATCTCAGGCTATTCTTATCTGTACTTGAGGTAGATGTCCTGTATTAAATGATCTCCTGTTAACAGAATGGCTTATAACTGATCTGTTAGTTCATCTGATACACTAATGTGGCACTTAAAAGTTACAAGAAATATGGGTCTTATTAAATTTTGACACATTAAAATCTTGGTATAATCTTGAAATGCATTGTAGCATTAACAAATCTAATGATGTCTCATAGAAGATAACTTTAAAAAGAATAGTAAAAATTTGCACATTCTCTCACAGTATTAAAACCCATAACAAAGGTATAAAATGGAAAGGAACAGAGAAGGACTCTTTTATCAGGGGCTGTGTTTCATTTATTCAAGTAATTATTTAAATCACAATTATTCAGGTATTCATTTTTAAATGATCATCTGAAAGAAAGAAATATTAGTAAATAACTGAAATGTATGATTAAAAAACATATAATGTAGAGGAAAATTAGTTCAACTTCACTGTAAAATAATTTTGTTTCATTCAAATATTTCTGCAACCTGTTCTTAATTATCCCTTAATTACTAAAGATCAGGTTGAAAAATTTTTTGATTGAGCAATTAAACTCCTTACAGAATCAGATTGTGTCTTAAGTATTGAGTCTAGTTTTCCTAAGCAAAAACAAATCTTCATATTACATAGAAAGCATTTTGGGGGGTCCAAAGTGAAGCAAAGAAAATATATTATGTTAAATATTTTATTTTTAATGTAAACAAGATAATTTTCTTAAATAGCTCAAAATATATTACTTTCTTTAAAAATTTAGTGTTCTTTGTTGATTAATATTTTTTTTTGCCTACTGAGTATTGACTTGTATATTTTTCAAGTTTATTTTTAATTGTATTTAAATGTTTGTATGAATAAATTTCTTTTTCTGTTATAGTTGCCCCAGAGATGCATTCTGTATATCAACCACCTTTTAAAACAGTGATCTGAATATAGGTATAGCAGTTAAATTCAATTATTCAAATCATAAAATCTCAACTATTAAAGCTAGAAGTAACTTTAAAAGTTATCTAATCTGACTACCTGTGTGTGTGTGTGTGTGTGTGTGTGTGTGTGTGTTCGACCTTCGTTGCCAAAGAAGACCATGCCATCAGAGAACTGATGACATGACTTGTATTTGATTTTGTTTTGAGTGAGGGAGAGCTGTGCAGGTCACCAACCTCACTTCTCCTCCAGAGCCATCTGAATTCAGTGACCAGATATTCATCAGGATGACTGGAGATGACACATGATGAGGCAATTGTGGTTAAGTGACTTGCCAAAAGTCACACAGCTAGTGAGTGTCGAGTGTCTGAGGTGAGATTTGAACTCAGTTCCTCCTGACTCCTGCACTGGTGCTCTATCCTTTTCACCACCTAGTTGGCCTTAATCTAACCACCTACCCAGTTCGCAAATATCCCCTCAAATCCCTTTACAGATGAATGCTAAGGAAATCATTACATAACAAGACAATATGTGCCAGTTTTAAACAATTCCAATTGTTAAGAAATTCTTCCTCTTACTGAAGAAAAAACTACACTTATTTCTACACAATTCCTATTATTTGCTTCCACTTTTTTGGATCTACATTAATCTTTCTTGTCCAAGACAAACCATCAGATATTGAAGACTTACCAGGTGGAGTTCACGTCTTCCAAAGGTTAAAAAGATGTAATTCCTTCACTTGCTTTTTGTGTCGGATTATTTATATTCTCATATTCCTGTTCACTTTCCCCTGTGACATACCATCATTTTGAAAAGAAAGGAGGAGTCTTACAGTTTTAGCCTCTATTCAAACTTACCCATCCTTATTTCAACCCATTATAGTGAAATGTTTATTCTCTTGGAAAGTGAAAATGGAAAGAAATAAGACTTGACTAATTCTTAACTTTCTCTTTCATGAGTTTTTGTTAAAGTACCTACATCAACCTGTATGTCTAGCTTGTCCTCAGTTTCTCTGACTTTAAACTAAAAAAGACATTTGGATTGCTGCAAAGCTTTGTTAAAGTACAAAATTATTCTGTCCTTAAGTCTTTAAGCAGGTTCATGCAATCCTTTCCTATAGTTCAGAGTTATGAGTCCATTCTTCCGTGTTTTGTACATCCATGTCCTCTAGATTTCACTACTGTTACCTGTACAATCACTTTGACCTCTTTAACTGTCCTCATATAAATTCTTTTCTTCCCTTTCAAATGGCTATGTATTGAATTGTAGACCTTCATTTTTGAAAACTTTCCATCTCAAAATTTTTTTTCTTCTAAACAATTATTATCTGTGTTACCAGAAGCATTTAGCTTAATCTTTCTGGGCTTCAAACTCATTATTGGCAAAATAAAGTAGTTAGATCAGCAGAGGTCCCTGCCAGCTCAAGAACCATATGATATTTTAGGTATACATTCATTGAATCACAGTGATATTTTCCATGAATTAAAAAAAGATATTTCTGTGATTTATAACAGCATTGGTTACCATGAGATGTCATGGTGTAAGGATAATTTTCTCGCAAATTCCTGTCACTTTCACTTATTGGTCAAACATTCAAAACAAGAAGAAATTTTTTTTTCTACTTCTGAGTGATGCTATTATAGGTTTTTGTGTTATATGTATACATTTGCACATACACAAATTTATACACATGTAAATATACAAACACAAATTCATATATGTTATACATGTGCAAACACGTACATATATAAGTGCACATATGGGTACATCTACATATATGTGTGTATGTGTGTGTGTATATATATACACCTGTATATACATGCAACAATGTTTAAAAGATATAAATATTGCTCCAGAAATATAAATAATTGTGTATGTTTGTCTATCCACCTATCTACATCCAGCAAGAACGTATTTAATAAAAGAAATCAAAGATATTCAGTTATTTCTAATACTATTTTTTAACAGAATAAGGTTTCTCACATTATAGGAAGTAGAATTTCCCACCACTACTGTAGCTTGCATCTGGGTCATTTATTTTTTGTGTATAACGTATGTTTCAGCTATTTCCTACATCTGAACAAATATAATATTTTCCATTTCCCTCAACCGTTATTCACATTTAAGAGCTCTCCATCATTATCGTTTAGCTCAGTTTTTGAAATATATATTAACTTATGAAGTTTCTTTTTATGGTTATAAAACTCCTTAGATCAGGCTCTAGTTCATGGTTCACTAACTTAGTGCTGGAAAAGACCTCAAAGATCAGCTAAGCTAGTTTTTTTTTTTTTTTTATGTTTTATATTTGGTAACTGAGGCCAAAGAAATTTGCTTAAGATCACTAAACTAAAATGAGAAGATATTGGATCTCAGCTAATATTCTTTTACTGTACTTCATTTTCTTATGCATTTCCTTTGAATAAGGTCTATACCTCAGTGCCACATTTCAGTTGTTTGTCCACCAATGACATTTTGATAAAACCTAAGTTAACACAGTTTTTTACTTATATTAACATATAAATATCATTTTATTGTCATACACACAGACCCATAGACACACACGTATATATATATATATATATATACATACATATATATATACATGTATGTATATACAACTGCGTGCATTCATGCACCCTTTAAGAACATATATCATAATCCCTATCAATTTTCCCAATCTTTTTATAAAAAATATAGTCATTACTTCCATTATATCTACAACAAAGTGATATCTTTGTGCTTAGAAAGTTTTAAAGCATCTTTTAAATCATTTCAAAGTGTTTTTAAAAATGTTTACATTAGACATTGATCATTGCTTCTTGAACAATATCAACAAAATCTATTCCTACATTACCAATTTATATCCCTTTGTCCACCTACCTTGTGGAATAGAGTGTCAGTGTGGGTTTTGAAGTAGAAATATAGTCTTTACTGACTTTTCTTAGAATTTACAAAAGTTAACTAATTTTGGCAAACTGTTCTCTACTTTGTCAGATCTCTAAATCCTTGGACTGCTAACACTAACACACACACACACACAGACACACACACCAGCCACCCAATTTTCATCCCATGTTATTGCACATTTCACTGTTGAACTAAGAGCCAGTAAATATTTTTTACTGGTCTGAGCATTTCTCACCTGTGGATTTGTCCAGTATCATTCCAAGAAACAGCAGAGTCTCCATTACAATAAAAAAAAATCCAGATACCATACTTAAAAACTACAACAACAACAACAATAGCAGCAGCAGCAACAGCAACAACTACAACAATATCACTCACTAATGTCTTCTTTTGTCAACCTGCATATTTGATAGACCTACTCGCAGGAATGGACAGAGTTATTTAATATATCAACTGTGATTTTTTTAAACCACCTGACAGTTTTATCCAAAGATAAAGAATATAAGAACTTATGGATTAAATCTAATTACAGATATGCCTCTTCTACTACAATCCATTTAGTGGAAAGCAAAAAATAAAACTTCATTTAACACCTAACTTAATTATTGATTTGAATTTGGGCAAAGACTTTTCATGTCTATTATGTTGATGACCAGGAAAATCAGAAAAATGCTGGAGATTCTTCAATAGAAACGTCAATAAAGTTTCTAACGAGCTTTTACCTTAAAGGATGTGACCCAGGGATATCACTTCTAGGACTGTATCCCCAAGAGATCATAAAAATAGGAAAGGGTCCCACATGTACAAAATAATTTATAGCAGCACTCTTTGTGGTGGCCAAAAACTGGAAATCAAGGAGATGCCTGTCAATTGGGAAATGGCTGAATAAATTGTGGTATATGAATGTAATGGAATACTATTGTGGTATAAGAAATGATAAACAGGAAGAATTCAGAGGGGCCTGGAAAGACTTATATGAACTGATGCTGAGCAAAAGGCGCAGAATCAGGAGAAATTTGTACAGAGTAACAACCACAGTGTGCGAGGATTTTTTCTGCAACACTTAGAACTTCATTGCAATGCAAGGACTTCAAAAAGCCCCAGCGGTCTTTAAGGCAGAATGCCTTGCACAACCAGAGAAAGACTTATGGAATTCGATCATAGAATGTAGCAGATCCTTTTATGTTGTATTATGTTTTGGTTTGTTTTATGCTTTTTCCCATTCACTTTAATTTTTCCATGCAACATGACTAAGGTGAAATTGTATTTAATAGGAATATATATATCTATATATCGATAGATAGATAGATAGATAGATAGATAGATAGATAGATAGATAGATAGATAGATGATAGATAGATAGTGTAAGGGGTTTGGAACTCTCGGGTTATCAGGGTCATAGTGTCCTCAGGAGAATTCCAGGGACTTTTGCTTGGTTCTATATGTCCCTTCTGTAATTGTTCTTGAATAATCTTCTTGAAGTCTGACAACTTCTCTTCTGTCAGGGGCCACTGTTCCACCCAAATGGTATTATCATATTTCCAAGAGATCCTAGGAACTTCAATCACTTCTTCCCTAACAGTAGCCCTCCTTAAAAATTTCCTACTGTGATGCCTGTTAAGTTCATTTGAGATAGAATATCTCTTCCCCATAGTACTACTGGAAGACCATAAACAACATCCTACCTTGTTTTCACATCTCCACCTTAGTCTTCTGGTTGATATCTCTGCTGTTGCCCACCAATGCCTACAAGATTTCCATAAGCCTGTCTCCTAGGCCATTCTGGTGGCCATATAATGTCTGAGAATACAGTCCTATGTGCTTCTGTGTCTATTAGCCCTTCAAAGTATCTCCCTTCTACTTCAATGTAACGTGTAGGTCTTCTTTCTGTTATTTGTGTAAACAGTATGTGCCTGTGATGCAAGCCATTGAAAAAATGAGTATTTGTGCTACATATTGGTCCTTTGTAATATTAATATCAATTTCACTGGAATTGACCATTGGAATCTCCGTTAACTCCAGAGGTCCTTCCAAACTACAGATCAGAGGATATATGGCTGTATAATGATCTGTGGGTGTGCTGAGGAGTACAGCAAGCTCCCCCTCTTCAATTAAAAGAGGCCATATTGGAAGATGGACTGGGTAGAAAGGACCTACTATAAAATTTCCCCCTGAAAACAAGTGCTTTATTGCGGTGAGTGCTTCCCCTAAAGGCGAGCGAAGTTGCTCCACAGTTGCGCAGTAGCCAGACTGACAGAAGGCAGTGTCTGCATGGCCATCCCCCAGTGAGTTTGAAGGACCCAGGAGGATGGGCCCCGAGGGAAGTTTAAAGGGCGTTCTGAAGCCCAGTGACCTGTTTTTTTTTATATTTTGGGCAAGGTGTTTTTGGCTATTGGGCCGCTGTCTTTTGTGGGGTCGGTTGCCTTGATTTGCAATCCTTTGTGAAATGTCCTAGCTTCCCACATTTAAAACTAGTTCAGGGGGAAAGTCAGCACCCTAAACTTCAGAGAAAATGCAAGGAGAGAAAATACAAACAGAAAAAGACAAGCAGAGAAATTAGCATAAAACCAACAGACAGGGTTCTGTGTGCTTGAATTAAAGCCATATTTCTATATACTTTACATACACCACTAGATCAAGAGAACCTTAAAAATTCACCAGCTGTAAGGTCTGAACATACTCAGAGTCTCCACCAGGGAATCACAAGTTCCTTCTCATAAGTGAATCCCTAAAGCAAAATACCTACTCAGAGGACATATACACTTCTTAGAACCAGAAGGCTTCACAACACTCATGACTCAGTGCCTAATTGACTTAGTTCCATAAGGTGAGTAAGCATTCCTACAAGCAAGTCTCCCCTTAAGCAAGCTCCTCCTTAGACAAGTCCCTCCTCCAATGGGCTCCATGTGAGGAATATTAGTGGGCAGGGAAGATCTTATTACTCCATTAACATTACACCCTTCTGTAGAGAAAGATGGGACAATAGTTAAAGGGCTATAAAAACTATGCACACCCTTTGACCTAGCAAAACCTTTACTAAGTTGGTATTGCAAAAGACATAAAAAGCAAAAAGGAGAAAGACTCCTATGTATAAAAAATATTTATAGCAGCTCTTTCTTGGTAGCAAAGAGTTGGATACTGGAATGTCTATTAATTGGGGAATGAATGAATAAATTGTGATGCATGATTATGAAGTAATTGTACTATAAGAAATGATGAGCAGGATGCCCTCAGAAAAACCTGGAAAGAGTTACATGAGTTGATGCAAAATGAAATGTACTATATAAAAAGGAACAACATTGTTGCAAGATGATCAGCTGTGAAAGACTTAGCTACACTCAGCAATACAATGATCCAAGACAACTGTGAAAGGCAGTTGAAAGAAAAATGTTATCCATCCCCAAAAGAAAACAATGGATTGTGTCTGAATATAATAGAAACATACTTTTTTATTCAATTTTTTTGTCTATGATTTCTTTCACAATAAGAGTATTATGGAAATGTTTTGAGTGACTACAAATATACCATCTATATCATTGTTTGCCTTATCAATGAGGGGATGATGCGGAGGGAGGAAGAGAGCGCATTTGGAACTCAGAGTTTAAAAATGAATGTTAAAATTGCTTTTTCTTGTAACTGGAGAAAAATGAAGTACCAAATAAAAGAAATAAAAACAATAATTGAAAGAGAAAATCAATCCTAAAAACAAATAAATACATCAATGTAACTTTTTCATTCTTTAAGCTCAATTTACTTCTGGTCTACTCACACTGGAAATATACTCCATCTTGTGGAAGTGTCTCTCTGTGGTCTCTTACTTTATTAGATGGTTCTACTTCTAATCTCTTTTAAGGTAGAGGCCCAGGTCAATCATGACTTCATTTCTCTTCAGGGGAGGGGGAGATAGGCAGGAGAGGAGGAGTTAAATCTACTCACAGGGTTGTGTTGTCCTTTGTTGCCAAAGAAGACCACGCCATCAGAGAAATGATGACATGACTTGCACTTGACTTTGTTTTGAGTAATGGAGGAGCCCAATGGTGTCTGAACTTCAGAGTAAAGTAGGCTTAAGGTTCAGGAAATGAAAGAGAAGGAAATATAAGGGAAGGGAAGGGAAGAGAATGGGGGGAAGAGAAAAGAAGGGAAGTGAAGGGAAGGGAAGGGAAGGGAAAGGAAGGGAAGGGAAGGGAAGGGAAGGGAAGGGAAGGGAAGGGAAGGGAAGGGAAGGGAAGGGAAGGGAAGGGAAGGGAAGGGAAGGGAAGGGAAGGGAGACTGGCAAGTAAAACCCATGTCAACTGGGCATCGTTTGGCCTTCCAAATTTACCTTCCTTTGCAGAGGAGAAGGAAGCTCAGACACCATGGTTCACTTGCCTGTTGCCTAAAGGCTCTCTTCTGGACCCTGCTGGCTTCAGTGCGATTATCAATGGTAACTATTGCTGTTGTCCTATCAGCCTGAGGTCTTTCTTTTCTTTACCTCATTAAAGGGGCTATGCGTTGGCTATTTCTTAAACAGGCCTATTCGATGTATGGGCATTACCTCACTCTAAGTGAGTACCTGCATTGACCTTGGCAAAAAGAGGCCAAAGTCTCTCAGTGCATCCTGGATCATCTCCAGTCATCCTGAGAAATATCAGGTCACTGGGCTCAGATGGAACTGGAGGAGAAGTGTGACTGGTGACCTTGCATAGCCCTCTCTCACTCAAAGCAATGTCAAGTGCAAGTCATGTCTGATGGCATGATCTTCTTTGGCAAGGAAGGACGAAAATAAAAATCCTCCTCAGCGTTCATTCCTCACTCATTCTACTACCTATACAATGTCTCTTCATTTTTTCCATAATTATATCCATTTTCTTTAATGCTTTGTTTTTTCCCCATTAAAATGTGAGCTCTTTGAAGGACAGAACTGTCTTTCTTTTAGCCTGTACCTATAGTTTAACACTTTAGTATAGTGTCTGGAACATATAAAATTCTTAAAAATGTTGTTGATTTGATTTTGTTACTGAAAACAGTTAACTTTGGATTACTATTTGTGAAGAATTAAGATTTAGGATAATATGAAAATTATTCTGTAAATATCTATTGCATGTGAGTAGCTTGCAAAACAATAATGGATAGAAGGTACAAAAAAGACAAAGTTAAGATGTTATTAAATTAATGTTTGACTAGAAAAGAAAGCAGACATCATATTTTGAGAGCAAACGATGAAGAGTGGATAAATTTATATCTTCTATTAATGTGCATAAAATGCACAAAATACCAGTAACATCTTAGATAGCATCTTATGGAAGATATACAGAGAAACGTGTATAAGATGAAGTCATGCTCCATAAATACCCATTAAATTTCCAGAGAATCAGCAAAATGTTGGACAGCATCACAGATGGATGTGGACAGGGGTCCCCTGCATTGAAAATGTAAGGAGGTTGATTAGATTCATTTTAGGTTACATTCAGATAAATATGAAAGCCAATTCATCAAAGTAACTATTAAGTAACAGTATGTAACATATTCCTTTCTTTCTGTATTACTTGTTTAGGTACTTTCTTCCCTTATTCTACATAAATAAAATGTTTTAACTTACTACATTTTCACAAATCATCATTTAACGTATTGCTATTCCAAGTCATTTTCTGTGCTTTAAAGTGAAATTTGATCTCATTCAGCATGAGTATCAAACTCTTCCTGAATCCAAAGTAATCTAGGCAACAAATATTTATGATTTATAGTAAAATATCTTGTCACATTGTTTTTACATATTACGCATTTGAATGTATTGAGAAGTTTCAACATCTGTAAACTTTGAGAATACTTAAAGAGAACCAGAATATGATTTAGTGTAAATCTGATCTACACGGTGCTAAACGATCTAGTAATCAATGGAAAGAAAGATTTTTGCAACTATATAAACAAATGAAAAATGTTTTCTGCTCTAGACATCTCTTCTCACAAATTCTTGGCATTATAAGATTTAGTTAAAATCAATGAGATTCAATTGTAATGAAAAAAATCTGCCATTTAAAAATTGGTGTCAAAGAAATTCATTAAAATTTCACCTTTTAAATTGACTTAAAAACAATTCCTTGTTGTTAAAAGAGTTAGAAAGGATTATATTTTGTTCATGTCTTTCACACTGTTGACATATTTTCTAGTCATGAGAAAGCAATACAGCACATTTAAATGTCCTGAAATTTAACACTGAACATCTGAAACAGATTATGCCCCTTAGCTTCTCATTTTTTAAACTGCCTTTTTTACTCTGAGATGAATACTACTTAAGGAATATCATATAGGGTGACTTTTTAAATATTTTCTTTTACAATAACGAACTTTATTAAAATGTCCTAAAACTATGTTCTAATTTTTAGTTGGATGATTTACACCCTTACCACACAATTTAATAACTGTATTATCTTACAAAAATCAAATAACCTTTCAGATTCTATTTCTTCTATAAAATTATTTTTAATAGTTGTGAAGGAATAGCTAATTTTCTAGATATGTGATTTATGATTATTAAGATATTTTATAAATTTTATTATTATTCAAAATCTTTCCACCTAGCACCAAGACCTTGACTGAAACTAAAATTCCTCATATTTTAAATGTTCAAATGGATCTATAATTTCAACAATATGAGTAATTTATTTGATAATAAATATAGCAATATAGTCACATGCATGACTTTCCACTCTGTACAACTGTTATTTCTGTCTTTCCATAAATTTATTAGTGATTACACCCAACATGATAAAAATGTTTCTTATTTTCTCTTAACATCATTAGCACATTAGTAGAGCATTTGAATTACTTCTTATTCTTCAAACATGATAAATCCATCTTTTTTGCTAATTAATTTGACATCAATATTTTTTCTACTTTCCCCAAACCTGCTTGTTTGTTATGTGTTGTAGCCTGTGAATGACCATTCTATTACTTTCCAACACCTTTTGTGTGCTTGTGAATTTCATTCCTTAGATAGCATATAATACCCTTCAATCCCTAAAAACAAACAAACAAACAAACAAAAACCTAGATCTTATTGTTGCCCCAAATGAGAAAATACCAATAACTTCTAATTCGTGTATTTGTGTGCATATATACATATATATTCAAATCTAGTCATGAAAATGTACATGTGTGTGTATGTGTACATATATATGTATTATATATGTATATATATAACCACATGTAAGTGTGTATATGTATGTGCATAAGGTAAGTGCACATTATACAGCATATACAATATATTATATAAAAATATATTTCACATATTGTAATCATATTTTAATATTATCAACATTTTGAAAGAAAACAGACAGCAAGTTCTTTTTTAAATAGGGAACACTGTGTCCTTCTGCTATGAAATACTTTCAACAATGGTTTCCCTCTCCAATGGCAGGACTAATAATATCGACAAAAACAGAGTGACAGTCAGAGCAGCTTTTTTTTTTCGTAAATTTAAATTTATTATTTAAGTTATCAACATTCATTTCCACAAAATTTTGGGTTCCAATTTTTCTCCCCATTTCTCCCCTCCCCCCACTCCAAAGGGCCAAGCATTCTAATTGCCCCTATCACCAATCTGCCCTTCCTTCTAAGAGCCCTCTCTTCCCTTATCCCCATCTTCTCTTTTGTCCTGTAGGGCAAGATAACTTTCTATACCCCATTACATGTATTTCTCATTTCCTAGTTTTATGCAAGAACAATACTAAACAGTTGTTCCTAAAACTGTGAGGTCCAACTTCTCTTCTTCTCTTCCTCCCCATGCATCCCCTTTGGGAACACAAGCAAGTCCACATAGGCCATATCTGTGCAGTTTTGCAAATGGCTTACATAATACTCGTATTGTGTAAGACTAACTATATTTCCTTTCATCCTATCCTGCCCCCGATTTCTTCTGCTCTCTCTTTTGACCCTGTCCTTCCCCAAGAGTGTTGACTTCTAATTGCTCCCTCCTCCCATTGCCCTCCTTTTGATCATCCCCAACACCCTGCTTATCCCCTTCTCCCCCACTTTCCTGTATTGTAAGATAGGTTTTCATACCAAAATGTGTGTGCATTTTATTCCTTCCTTTAGTCGAATGTGATGAGAGTGAGCTTCATGTTTTTCCTCTCCCCTCCCTGCTTTTTGCCCTCCACTGAAAAGTCTTTTACTTGCCTCTTTTATGAGAGATAATTTGCCCCATTCCATTTCTTCCTTTCTTCTCCCAATATATTTCTCTCTCACCCTTTAATTTCATTTTATAAAGATATGATCCCATCCTATTCAATTCACCCTGTGCTCTGTGTGTGTGTGTGTGTGTGTGTGTGTGTGTGTAATCCCACCAACTACCCAGATACTGAAAAAGGTTTCAAGAGTCACATATATTGTCTTCGCATGTAGGAATGTGAACAGTTCAACTTTAGTAAGTCCCTTATGATTTTTCTTTGCTGTTTACCTTTTCATGATTCTTTTGATTCTTGTGTTAGAAAGTCAAATTTTCTTTTAAGCTCTGGTCTTTTCATCCAGAGTGCTTGAAAGTCCTCTATTTTATTGAAATACCAATTTTTCTCCTGAAGTATTATACTCAGTTTTGCTGGGTAGGTGATTCTTGGTTTTAGTCCTAGTTCCTTTGACTTCTGGAATATCCTATTCCACGCCCTTCGATCCCTTAATGTAGAAGCTGCTAGATCTTGTGTTATCCTGATTGTATTTCCACAATACTTGAATTGTTTATTTCTAGCTGCTTGCAATATTTTCTCCTTGACCAGGAAACTCTAGAATTTGGCCACAATGTTCCTAGGAGTTTCTCTTTTTGGATCTCTTTCAGGAACTGATTGGAGGATTCTTTCAATATTTATTTTGTCCTCTATTTCTAGAAAATCAGGGCATTGTTCCTTGACAATTTCATGAAAGAGGATGTCTAGGCTCTTGTTTTGATCATGGCTTTCAGGTAGACCCAAATTGTCTGTCCTGGATCTATTTTCCAGGCTAGCTGTTTTTCCAATGAGATATTTCACATTATCTTCCATTTTTTCATTCTTTTGGCTTTCTTTTGTGATTTTTTGGTTTCTCATAAAGTCATTAGACTCCATCTGTTCCATTCTAATTTTTAAAGAACTATTTTCTTCAGTGAGCTTTTGGACCTCCTTTTCCATTTGGCTAATTCTGCTTTTTAAAGCATTCTCCTCCTCATTAGCTTTTTGAACTTCTTTTGCCAAATGAGTTAGCCTATTTTTAAAGTGTTATTTTCCTCAGCATTTTTTGGGTCTCCTTTAGCAAGGTGTTGACCCTCTTTTCATGTTTTTTTTGCAACTCTCTCATTTCCCTTCCCAGTTTTTTCCCCACCTCTCTTACTTGATTTTCAAAATCCTTTTTGAGCTCTTCCATGGCCTGAGATCATTGAACATTTATTTTGGATGTTTGGGATACAGAAGCCTTGACTTTTATGTCTTTCCCTGATGGCAATCATTGTTCTTCTTCATGTAAAAGGATGGGAGAATATATCTGTTCACCCAGAAAGCAACCTTTTATAGTCTTTTTTTTCCCCTTTTTTGGAGATTTTCACCATCCATTTACTTGACTTTTGGGTCCTTTGTCAAGAGTAGGTTATACTCTGGGAGTCTGTAAGGTCTCAGTTCCTCCTAGGTGGCACAATCAAATGTGTACAGTGATCTGGAAGCAGGGAGAGATTTTTGTGCCCAGAATCTCAGCAGAGTTTCCTCTCCATAACCACCTGGCCTCCAGTTCCACCAAGCAAGCACTGGGTGGCTGAGATTCAGTTAAGCTGTGGGGGCAGGGCCGCCATTCAGTGTGAGATAAAGATCAGCTGTCTCAGGGCCTCTACACAGAGCAGAGGTAAGAATGGGCTGCTCAGTGCCCCTAGGAGTTTTACGGTCCAACAATGGATGTGGGCTGCTGTTAGAACTGCTCCCTGCCCCATGTTACCTCTGTGGGCACTGCCTAAGGCTGGAGCTATGGGAAGGCCCTTCTCCCTTCCCAGCCAGCTGAAAAAACTCTGTCACTGATGTCTGGTGTCTGTGGGTTGATAAATCTGCAAACCCTCTGCTGCTGTGACTATGGGTTCCGTGAGTGGGGATTCCACCCCTGGATCCTCCTTCCAGAGCCACGCTGAGCCTTGAGGCTAAAGCTGGGCAACATGTCTGGTGTAACAGAAGTTTCCCGTAGGCCTTTCAGTTCACTCTGGGCTGGAAATCTCCTCCACTCTGTTGTCCTCCACTTCTGCTGCTCCAGAGTGTGTTGAGAGTCCCTCTCTACAGGTATTTTATGGACTGTGTGGGGAGAGCCTACATATGTTTGTCTTTCTACTCTGCCATCTTGGCTCTACCCACCTTCTCAGAGTAGCTTTATAAGAATTAGATCCCCTCTCATTTTTTCTCTCTAGTATTTACTATCTCACATGTAGTGAACTTCAGTCATCAGGGGGAACACACCATACCTGAGCTGATGTACTAAAAGGCATTTGAATTTGATTTGTCATATTTTTACCTTGGGTCCTGAATGTGATTCAATTTATCCATTAACATAAAATTCTACTTAAATTTCTAGTTCAAATATTCTTCCATATAAAGCTGTACATTCAGGTTTCTCTTCTCATCCAAGTGTGAAAAAAAACAAAAACAAAACAACAACCGCAAAACATCCAAGGAGACTGGTAAGTGATTCCGCTATGAGGAGTTTAAAGACATTCGCAACAAATGTTTGGGTTCTGCGTCAAGTAGTGATAATTGTTTTCTCTTGCTATCCAGAAGTCACTGATTATGACTATCTTTCTGAGATTTGGAGGCAACATATTTGTTGGAAGCCCAATTTGAGCTGAAAATGCTACCTCTCAAGGGAAATCTTTGTGCTTCAACCTGTTTCATCCTCACATTAGATTCTTGTTGTTAGTGTAACAGTATGGGAATATCCCTAAGAGATGATAGAAAAAAATGTAACATGTCTCCTACTGCCAGCAACTGGTGAATCAGAGGCACGCAATGAGAGAAAAGAAAGAGATAACAGCAGCGGAGGTTAGGCGACCCTGTACCATCTGTACATTACTGGTGCATGACTGATTTATTGATCTGAGAGTCAAGTTTATATACTCTCTCAAGCAAGCAAGCAAGCAATGTTATTCTCATCAGAATATTTCTAGTTTACATCTTTTATTTCCATATCTTAGTTCCTCCTCCATAACAACCTTGGGGCACACAATCAGGGTCAGGACGATCTGATCCTTGCTTACCAGGAGTGGAATGGTGACACAATTTCCTGAGAATGCCAGCCTTTATGCTAGTACAAGTCCCAAGTACCTCATATTATGGACTCCGTCAGTACTGGCTGTCTACATCTCACCATTTTTTCTTTGCAAATAATTTTAGGCCATGTAGGTCTGTGCCGATTTTGACAAGAAATGTATGTAGTTTGACAAAGTTTTTAAAGAGAAATGCGATTTTAGAATTGGAATTGGGGCCCAAGTACATGCACCCAGGCACCCCATCATCCTCCCTTTAAACAGATGGGACTCAAGATCTTTTGGGGTAGGAGAGGAAGGTCTCAGTTTCTGAAACTGCTTCCTGCTGAGATTGGACATAGAGTTGTCCCTTCCTTGAGACGTCCCATTAAAGGGGTTGGTTCTTCAGTTAGTATCAAGAACATGGTACAGACGGTGATGTGTAATGATCTTAGACAGAGGGTAATATACAGCCAGAATGGTCACCTGCAAGTGGAGGGCACTAAACCTGGAGGAGACAAATCTGGAAAGGAGGTTTAAATATGAGTTGGTATCACTTAGGTAGGGCGATCTCAAATTTGATTGGGCTATTAATTGTCAAATCAAATTACATCATTTTTCTGTCTTCTGAAAATACTTCCACATACTTTCTCAACATATTTAAACCATCTGAGATGGGCACAAAGGTATTCACAGCAACTATCTGGGGATAGGAGGGGCTTGGATGACCCCCACTTGTCTCCAACCTTCTTATCTGCTTTCCATTTTCTCAACCAAACCTTTATTTATCTTTTGAAATCTCTTGAATCCATTGTTGGGACTACTTTACTTTCCTTTATATTTCTACCATACTCAAGATAGCTCACAAGTTATTACTTTTCACTAGCACAGCTGTATTGTCTTAAACAAAAGAGATTTATTACTTGAATCTCACAACTGAATAGAAGTTCATAGTTGTTTCACAGGCTTGTTTATCCTTCTCTAATTATATTCACTCTGGAAGAGAAACTTCAGAAAATAAGTTACTAATAAATTCAAATACTAATTTTTACTTTTTCTTAGGTCATAAAATGATTACAAATTCAGATAAAAATAGTAAGATCTTTTCTGCTTTATAGATCATTATATATTAATTTAGCAATACATTGTCTTGAAAATGAAAATTTAGTAGGCTTCATCTCCTTTATTGTTGAGAAACATTTCTTCCAAATATATTTCTTTTTCTTTTAAAATCGTTTAAAATTATCCTGATTTTAACAGTCACTAAACTTTTATAAAGAAAATTAGTGGAAACTTTTTAAAATGATAGTTCTCTTTTCACTTTGAAGCAGAAATAACCCTTTTAAAATTAAAATTCATTAAAACTTAGTTGGTATAAAATATCCTGAAGTAATGTGAATTCCCAGAGTATTAGAACAAACCAAATTCTTAATTATTACAGAATTCCTAGATATCACAAAATGATTTAATCAAAAAGGTGCAATGAAATCTCACATTGGTAACACTAAGATACTGATTACAGAAAAAGACTACTGGTTTTTAAAATCCTTTCAAACAATGGGGACATCCTAAGGTGAGTCTTAAGCAGTTTACATAAATTTCTGAGCATGTTCTAATTTCATATTAAAAATAATACTAGATTTCCCAGTAAGATTCCACAAAAGGGCTCACATGTTTTGCTAGTCACTTGCTATTGATCATAGAAATTTGCTATAGAAGGAAAACGTAGGGACATGTAACATACTAAATATGACAGGATAAAGCATCCTTGATTTTGTTTTAATTTAGATAAGAGTGAAATTCTCCCATCAAGCAGTATTTGCTTCATATCCAGACCCAGGAATAGTCAGGTGGCAAACATTCCTTTTTAAAAGAACATAATGGAGAAACTGACCAGGAAAAATCCCATCTTAGACTGAGTCTAGAATTTTCCTCTCTGTGTTTCTATTCCAGATACAAACTTCACCTGTTAACAGGACAGGATCACATTCTCTCTGAGTTGATTATGGTATTTCTTTCAGATACTGATTTAGTGCAAACAACTATACCCAAATTCAAACTCAAAACAGAAATACTTATGGTCCCGAAGGCTTTTCACCCTAACAGCAAATTTCACTAATCACAGCTTAGAGACAGGTACAGTTATTATTTCTATTCTTATGGAGTTGTAATAAGCAATAAAGATTTACCAGGACTCACATACATAAGGGATTCCATTAAAGATCTTTCCTTCTCTAATTTAAAACTGATATAAAAGTCAACTGCTCAAAATCTTTTCTATCTATTAAAACTTCTGAGCAAGTGATATTCATTGTTTATGATTTATATAAGCCAAACCTTGCCTTGCCCAGATGGATGGTTTCCAGGAGCCTTCGAAATTTTACAAAATAAAAGGAATTGGTAAGGATTCCAGCCTGCCAGCCTCCAAGCATACAGAAGGACTGTTCTGAATGGGCAGAACAAGTCTAATAAAGTTTTCACTCAATTCTTTTTTTCCATCCACAATAATCTATTAACATTTTTAGGTTTAGCATCAAAACAGTAACTTCAAATAACTTAGTTAACAATCTCACAACTTTTATTAATGATAGCTAAATTGTTTTAGCTATAACTTCTTTAACAGGCAAAAGTGAAAATACCTCATTTTATAAATGGTAGTTACAAAACATCATAAGACAAGTTTAGCAGGACTGATAAAATTTAAAATAACATAGCTGGTTTTGCACAATTTTCCCAACATCTTTTAGTTTCAAGAAAATTCAGATTAAAAATTGCTTTCTTTAACATCATTTCTGGATTACAGTGATCACTCCATTTTTACTATTCAAGAGAATTTTACTACAACTTAGTAACACAAATAGAGGACTGAAGTGCCATTAATTACTTTTCCAAACCATCACCTAAAAAAAAATTAATAGAAGACTAGGCTTACTAAATGTACAGGCTGGTTGGCTTGTGATCACATGCTACTGCCCATCCCCTACTCTCGGGGAGAATAAATTAAATTCCCTGCTATTTAGCACTTTCTTCCCATTATCTAATCTGGGATGAGAAGAGTTAATACTGCATTTGCCTTTTCCATTTATCTAACTACAATGTCCAAGTCTTATGCATCATCATAACAGAGATATTTGTGAGAGCTATGCCTACAGAAGGCAAATTGTAGGAGATTTCACATGCTATGATAATTTTAAGTGTGATTCATGGTCATGAAGTTTTCAGTCATCCAAACAGTTTTTGAGATATAGTCTTGATAAGTGTAATGGGAGTCAGAAACGTGTACAGAGAACTTAGGTTGATATCTATTCAGTTGCAGAATCCGAGGAAAATGCTTTTTGAAAAGTCGTGATTTATATAAAATGTATTTCCTCAGAGAGATTGCAAAATATGTTTAGATATTCTACAATTGGTTCTGGTCTGCTAAAAACATGAGTGAAGAACTGCATAGTCAGAACTAGAGGGATCTGCAAAAATGCTAAGTTAGATTCAGGTCAAACCCTTCAAATCAATGTTCTTGAGGAATCTTGTTGACTCATTTGATAATGGTTTCCTGGGGAAAATAGGCCTTACACAGGGTAAAACTTTGATTTCCTCGCCCCTGTAAAACCATGTATACCTGTGACAGGATCTTAGCCCTGGGCCTCTGATTGATCTTTTCTGATCTATATAAATTGATTTAAGCTTCTGAGTCTGGAAGGTTCTTTGATGTTCTAAGTCTGCTGAGTTAATTTTATAACCATTACAACACTGATGCTCTAAGGAGCAAGCAGTGACAATTGGAACGTAATCTCTGAACTCAGGCCATTTGCTGAGATCAGGACATATCTTGAAATGAGGCTACATTTGGATTTTTACTGGTTGGTACCAACAAGAGTAAAGTGCTGGGACAAAATGGTTGTACAAGCATCTTGGTATTTCTCCAAAGTAATGATCTATTTCCAAAATCTTGCATTTGTTCTTTGTTTTTGAAGAGGACCACAACGTTAGGATGACATGATTTTTAGTTGACTTTGATTTGAGTGAGGGAGCATTGTGCAAAGTCACCGATCTTACTTTTTCCTTCTGAGCCATCTGGGTCCAGTGGCTATCAGGATGAGTGGAGTTATATTAAATATTGCTACAAAATTAACTATATTATATATTAATGCACATAAAATTAATCACTCTTCTTTGATAATAAATTTATTTATTTTTATTTTATTTTGTTGGTTTTCAGTGATCTACAATCACTTCCATGTATCTTAGATTTTCCCACTCCTCCCTCTCCCTCCCCCTACCTCCCCACTCCCTCCGTGAGACAGCATATAATTTTATATAGGTTCTACACATACATTCCTATTAAATACATTTTCACCTTAGTCATGTTGCATAGAAAAAATAAAGTGAATGGGAGGAATCATAAATCAAAACAAAGCATAATACAAAAGAAAATCATCTCCTTCATTTTGAGATCGGACTCCATAATTCTTTCTCTGGATGTGGAACGCATTTTGCCTTAAGAGACCAATGGAAATTTTTAAAGTCTTTGCATTGCAATGAAGTTCGAAATCTACCAGAAAAATTCCTCGCAAACTGTATGTGCTGCTGTGTACAAATTTCTCGTGTTTTTGCTCTTTTCACTCAGCATCAGTTCATATAAGTCTTTCCAGGACTATCTGATGTCTTCATGTTCATCATTTCTTATATCACAATAATATTCCACTATATTCATATACTGCAATTTATTAAGACATTACCCAAATGATGGAGATCCCTTTGATTACCAGGTTTTGGTCACCATAAACAGAGCTGGAATAAAAAAAAAATGTACCTGTGGGATACTTTGCCCTTTTTATGATCTCTTGGGAATACAATCGTAGAAGTAATATTGCTGAGTCAAAGGGTCTGCACAATGTTGTAGCCTTTTGGGCATAGTTCCAAATTGCTGAACAGAATGGTTGAATCAGGTCACAGCTCCAAGAACAATAAATTAGTGTTACAAATTTCCCACATCTTCTCCAACATTTCTTGTCTTTCTCTTCTGTCATGATAGTCAATAAGATAGGTGTGATGTGGTATCTCAGAATTCTTTTGATTTGCATCTCTCTAATCAACAGTGATTTAGAGCATTTTTTCATATGACTATGGATAAATTTAATTTCTTCCTCTGAAAATCACCTGTTCATATCCTTTGACCATTTGTCAATTGGGGAATAACTTGTTTCCTTGTACATTTGACTTAGTTCTCTAAATATTTCACAAATGAGGCCTTTATCACAGACACTAGTTGCAAAAATTCTTTCTCAGTTTTCTGCTTCCCTCCTAATCTTGGCTTCATTGGGTTTGGTTGTGCATAAACTCTTCAATTGCATGTAATCTAAACTATCTATTGTGCAAGTCATAATGTTTTCAATCTCTTGTTTAGTCAAAAATCATTTCCTTCTCCATAAATCTGATGAATACACTATTCCTTTCTCCACTAATATTTTTTTTTATACTGTCACGTTTTTTTACTTAGATCTTGTACCCATTTGGACTTTATTCTTGTGTATGGTGTCAGGCATTGGTCCACGCCTAGTTTCTAACACCCTGTTATCCAAGTTTCCCGGCAATTTTTGTAGAACAGTGAATTCTTGTCTCAGAAGCTGGGATCCTTGGGTTGATCAAACAGTAGATTACTATATCATTGACTACTGTGTCTTGAACACCTAACTGATTCCAATGGTTTACCCTTCTTAATCAGTTTTTTAACCAGTACCAAATGGTTTTGATAATTGTGCTATGTAATATAATTTGAGATCTGGTAGAATTAAGCCACCTTCCCTAGCATTCTTTTCATCAGTTCTCTTGATTCTCTGGATCTTCTGTTCTTCCAGATGAATTTTGATAGTACTTTTTCAAGCTCTAGAAAATAATTATCTGATGATTTTCTTGGTATGGCACTGAATAAGTAAATTAACTTAGGTAGAATTGTAATTTTTATCATATTGGCTCGTCCTATCCACAATCAACTGTTATTTTCCCACTTACTTAAATCTGACTTTCTTTCTGCGACAAGTGTTTTGTGATTGTGTTCATATAGTCCCTGGGTTTGTTTTGGCAGGTAGACTGTCAAATATTTTATAGGGTCTTTCCTAGCTTTAAATGACATTTCTCTTCCTATCACTTGCTGTTAGGCTTTGTTAGTAATATATAGAAATGCAGAAGATTTGTGCGAGTTTATTCTGTAACTTGCAACTTTGCCAAAGCTGTTTATTATTTCAAGCAGTTTTTTGCTTGATTCTCTTGGATTCTCTAAGTATATCATCTTATCATCTTCAAAGAGTGATGACTTAGTTTCTCCTTTACCCATTCTAATTCCTTCAGTTTCTTTTACTTCTTTTATTGCTGCAGCTGACAATTATAATACCAAAATGAATAACAGTGGTGATAATGGACATACTTGTTTCACCCCTGATCTTACTGGAAATTCATTTAGCTTTTCCCCATTGCATATAATGCTCACTGAAGGTTTTAGGTAAATGTTGCTTATTATTATTTTTTTTTTGATAAGTTCCATTTATTCCTATGCTCTCCAGTGTTTTCAATAGGAATGTGCTGTATTTTCTCAAAAGATTTTTCTGAATCTATTGAGATAATCATGGGGTTTCTGCTAGTTTTATTGTTGATGTGATCAATAATATTAATAGTTTTCCTGATACTGAACAAGCCCTGCGTTCTTGGTACAAATCTTACCTGAACACAATATAACATTCTCGTGATAAATTCCTGTATTCTTTTTGCAAAAATTTAATTAAATTTTTTGCATCTATATTCATTAGAGAATTTGATCTATAATTTTTTTTACGTTTTGTCTCTTCCTGGTTTAGACATCAAAACCATATTTGTACCATAAAAATAATTTTGGAGAACTCTTTCTTCCCCAAATTTCTCAAACAGTCTATACAGTATTAGAATTCACTTTCCTTTAAATGTTTGGTAAAATTCACTTATAAATTCATCTAGCTGGAGTTTTTTATTAAACAATCATCCATCTCATATAGATTGTCGAACTTATGGGCATACAGTGGGGCAAAGTAATTTCTAATTACTGTTTTAATTTCCTCCTCATTGGAGGTGAGTTCACTCTTTTCATTTTTGATATTACTAATTTGGTTTTCTTCTTTCCTTTTTTTAAATAAAATTGACAAAAGATTTATCAATTTTATTGTTTTTTTCTTAAAACCAACTCTTATTTATTAGTTCAATAGTTAATTACAATTTCAGTGGTCTCTCCTTTGTTGTTCAGTATTTCTAGTTCGGTATTTATTTGGGGACTATATAAATGTCATTTCGTTATGATCAGAGAAGGATGCTTTCATTTTCTTTCTATTTCTGCGCTGGACTTTGAGCTTTTTATGGGTTAGTACATGGTGAGTTTTTTATGTGTGCCATGTACCACTGAGAAAAAGGTGTATTCCTTTCTCTCCCCATTCAATTTTCTCCAGAAATCTATCATATGTACCTTATCCAGGGTTTATTCACCTCTTGTAACTTGTTCCTTGTTTATTTTGAAGTTGGATATATCAAGGTCAGAGATGGAGAGGTTGATGTCCCCCATTAGTAGAGTTTTGCTGAATATTTCTTCCTGTAACTTCCTTAACTTCTCCTGTAAGAATTCAGATGCCATACTACTTGGAGCATATATGTTTAGTAATGATATTCTTTCTTTGGCTATGGTGCCTTCTAGCAAGATATAGTTTCCTTCCTTAGCTGTTTTGATTAGATTTATTTCTGCTTTTTCTTTGTCTGAGATTAGGGTTGCTACCTTGCTTTTTTCACATCAGATGAAGCAGAATATATTTCACTCCAACCTTTTACCTTTACCTGTGTATGTTCCCCCGTTTCAGATGTGTTTCTTGTAAACAATATATTGTTGGATTACAGTTTTTAATCCATTCTGCTATCCATCTCCATTTTATGGGAAAGCTCATCTCACTCACATTCACAGTTATGATTGCTATCTTTGTCTTTCCCTCCTTCCCACCATTTGTGCTTTTACTTCTCCCTTCTCCCTTCCCCCACACAATAGAGGTTTAATTTCTGACCATCACCTCCCACTCTCTTCCCTTCTTTCTTTCTGCCCGCCTCCCTTTTACTCCTCTTTACCCCTGCTACTTCTTCCCTCCGTTTTGGCCTCCCTTCCCTTTTTTTTCTGCCTTCCCCTGCAACTGCCTATAACACTAGTTAGGTTTACGTACTTACTTAAGTTTGTTGTTCCCTCCTTAAACCAAATCAGAGGAGAGTAAATATCAAACAATTCTCCTCTTCCTCCCCTCCTTCCCTCCACAGTAATATAATTTTGTGCCTCTTCCTGTGATGTAATTTACCTTTTTCTGCTTCTCCTTTTCACAGCTCCTGTTTCAATCCCTTTGCACGCTTAAATCACATTTTTTTGTCATCACATCTTTTACTTTATCGCAGCTCCCTCTACCTATGTGTATCCATTTTATATTTCATAGCAAATACACAATTCTCTAGATTAACAACCATCATCTTCTCATATAAGGATGCAAACAGTCTGCCCATATCAAGCAACAAGTAACTATTTTTTTCACTGTCTACCTTTTTAGGCTGCTCTTGAGGCCTGCGTTTGAAGATGGAATTTTCTATTGAGTTGTGACCTTTTCATCAGGAAGATCTGGAAATTCCTTATTTTATTGAATGTCTATCTCCTTGCCTGACATTTTATGTTTAACTTTTCTGAGTAATATATCCTTCATTGCAGTGCCAGTTCCTTTGATTTAGGGAATATCATATTTCAATTCCTTTGATCTTTGAATGTAGAAGCTGCAGGGTCCTGTGTGATCCTGACTGTAGTTCCTCAATATTTGAATGGTTTCTTTCTGGCTTCCTGTAGTATTTTCTCCTTCACTTGATAGATCTGTAATTTGGAAACAATATTTCTTGATATTTTCAGTTTGGAAGCCCTTTCAGAAAGTGAAAGGTGGATTCTTTTGATGACTATTTGCCTTCTGAATCTAGGACCTCTGGGCAGTTTTCTTTGATGATTTCTTGGAAATTATTTTCCAGAATCTTTTTTTCATCTTGGCTTTCTGGTAGGCCAAAAATTCTCATATTTTTTCTCCTGGATCTATTTTTGAGGTCAGTTGTTTTGACAATTAGATATTTTACATTTTCTTCTATCTTTTTATTGTTTAGATTTTATTTGACTGATTCTTCATGTCTCGTAGAGTTTTGCTTCTACTTGTTCAATTCTAATTTTCATCAAATTGTTTTCTTCAGTTAACTTTTGCATCTCCTTTTCCATCTGTCCAATTATTCCTTTTAAAGAACTATATTCTCCAGTAAGTTTCTGTACTTCCATTTTCATCTGTCCAATTTTCCCAGTTAGGTTTTGTGTTTCCTTTTCCATTTGTTCAATTTTCCTTTACAGCGATCGGTTCTCTTCAGTAAATTCTTTTTTCATAGTTAGAAAATCATTGGCCAGTTTTTCTTCTATTTCCTTCTTCCATTGTTCCAGGAGAGCTGTTTGTGCATGCAAGCATTTCATAGTTCCTTCTGAAGTTTCAGATGGGAGTGCAGTCTCACTACTGACCTCTTTGGTATTCCTGTTTTAGTCTTCGCCCCCATGGAAAGATTCTATGATCTTTTCCTTCCAACTTTGGGTTTTCTTGCTCATGATGGTGAGGCTTTGTGTGTTGCGGTCTCTCATTCTTTCAGCTAGAAGCTGGAGAGTTTGTTGTTGAGTTGTTAGAGTGGGAAAACAGGTGTTTTTGCTTTCCCTTTTGCTTTGTGTTTCCCTGCTTAGCCCTGCAGCTAGCTTGTTAAGTATGGGGGAGGGGTGGTCTGTTCAGGGGAGATCTCCTGATCTGAGCTAGAGGAAAGGCAAGCTCATCTCAAGCCTGGGGCCTAGTGCGAGTTTCCACTGCCCCTGGGGCTCCTCTTCTTCCAGTTAGACCCTGTGACTTTAAGAGAAATACCTCTTAGATATTTTCCTAGCCTGAGGTTCTGGGAGACTGTTTGCCCCTTCAACTGTTCCCACTGATCCAGGATTTTTCTGGGGAAATATTTTATGGTTCTGTTGAAGTCAATGAGGGGAGGGGAAGAGAGCATTTACCAATCACTCCCCCATTTTGGCTCCAAGAAGATCAAGTAGGTGACTTACAGTTGTTTAATCTGTGGGCTGAAAGTCTCAGGAGTAGCTGCAGCTGATATATGGGGCTCAGTGGCTGTCACTCATTCGGTTTTGCTGGTCTCTTGCCCTGGGCTACCAGTCTGCCTTTCTGCCCTACTGCTGCTGCCTGAGGCCACTCCGGAGGTCTCCCTTCTGACCATGCTGCTGTGGGATGCACTGCGCTATGTGCTGTGGGCTCTTTCCTTTGGAACAGATCTGTCCAGTGAACCTTCCAGTCTGTCCTGGTCTCTGAATCTGCTACACTCTGTCTGCTATTGGATTCTGCACCTCCAAAACTTGGTCAGACTCTCTTTTTAGAGGTATCTGAAGGACTTTGTCTAAGAGCTTAAATGAGTAGTTGCTCTCACTCTGCTGTCTTGGCTTCCTCTCCAGCATCTAGAGTTTAAAATAATTTTAGCTTTGTTTCATATAGTATACATTTTTTGAATGTCTCTTACCTTAATCCAGAAAGTTATGCCTCACAAAATGAAGAGGGAGAAAGAGGGAGAGAGAGAGAGAGAGAGAGAGAGAGAGAGAGAGAGAGAGAGAGAGAGAGAGAGAGAGAGAGAGAGAGAGAATGAATGAGGGAAAAATCTACTCAGCTAATGGAGTAAATATATCAAAAAGTCTGAAATTATGCAGTTTAATACTTAACCAACACTCTACTTAACCATTTCTTGCAGACAAGATGGAGAGGGCTTGTTTTAATCTGTTCTTTGATCTGATCCCTTTTGATTAGGATTGCTCATTATGTATAACCGTCTTCATAGTTGATTGTTTTATCATTTTTCTTTTCTTTTATGCCATTGAAGTCTTTCTACATGTTGTTTACTTATTATATAAATACTTATAATTATTTATAACTACTTACTATTTACTTCACTTTCATTTTTTATATGTCTCCATATGGTTCTTTTTAATATATAATACTAATCATTTCTTAGAGCACAACAACATTTCAGTACATTAATGTAACATGATTTATTCATTCCACAATTCATGACATATGGTTTGCTTTCCACTATTTGTTAGTACCACAAACATAGCTGTAAATATTCTTGTAAATCTATTTGCTCCATTTTTGTACTCTACTACCAAGTCAAATTGACCTACTTGGGTTCCCCATACATGAATTTTCATATTGCATCCCTATGCCTTTGCATAACCTGACCCCAATCTCCACAAAACATCACTTTGACAATTTATAATCCTTCACATCCTTCAAATGTTAATCCAAGTATATCCTCATAATCAAGCCTCTAATGATTCCTCCACTTGCTAGTGCCACTCCAAAAGATTTAAATCATTTTTACTTTGTATTTTTTGTTTATATGTGCATAGAAATATAGTTTGTCATGTTATCCTGACATGATGGGGACTTATAGCAATACTGAATTTAGTGCAGATAGTCAATGGACTTTAATCAGTTTAATTTACTCACTGCAGCTCAGAACCAAAGAGCTCAAGATGTTACCAGTCTAAGCTTTTGTTTGCAACAGAGATTCTAGGCTGATGATGATTTAATTTGTTTTTCCAATTTATTGGAATATTATCCATCCCCAACATGGCGTGCAATCTGACAGGGGCTCTTCACATACATTTCTATCAAAAACTTTTTCACATTCGTCATGCTGCTTTAAAGAATTATAAAGAACTGGAGAATCAATGAGAAAGGTAAAAGAAAAAAGAAAAAAAAGAAAAAAGAAAACAGTATGCCTCACTCTGTGTTCCAATTCCATAGTTCTTTCTCTGGACGTATATAGTATTTTTCTTCTGGAGTCATTCATTTAGTATTGTTTTATGTTCTTTCATTTGCTGAGAAGAGGTATATCTTTCAAAATAACCTATAGCACACTGTGGCTGCTTCTGTGAACAATGTTCTCCTGGTTCTATTCACTTCACTGAAATTTTACTTAGAGAGTTAAAAATCTCCCCCATCCATTGATGGACCTGCCCATTAAAGGAAGCTTGATTGGGGAAGGCCCACATATTTTCTAAATCTCTAGTGCACTGGTTCTCAATGGTTGGGATATCCTCTGGCTCTGAAAATTGTAAACATACTCCGAGGTGAGGTTTTACTTTGGAGTTCACTCATTGGAAATGTTTGTTTGGCCAGACCAGAATCTGGCCAGCTGCTAAGGAGCCCCTCAGCTTCAAAACCCAGATACTGATGATTCTCTCTCTGGTAACTATGCAGGTATGGTCAGACAGCTGGATATATCTGTTGACTTGGGGTGTATCTCTTGCTTATATTCAGACACTTGGAAGCTCTGTCTGTTGGTTGGTCTTTGTTTCTCTGTGTGTACTCTGAAGTTCAGGGTGCTGACTTTTTCCCGTTAACTAAGGGAGTAATATATATTTTTAATTAAAGTGATTATTGATCCCTCAATAGTTGCTTTTCATTTAGAAAAGCAGATCTAAGAACGTGTACAGCAGGTCCTCCTCCACAGGTCGACATCTTTGCTATTTCATTCACTCAGGGTCAGTTCATATCAGCCGTTCCAGGATTTTCTGAAATCCACCTGTTAATCATTTCTTATAGCATAATAACATTCGTATACCACAGCTTATTCAGCCTTTTCCCGATTGGTGGATATCACTTTTTAAGTTCCAGTTCTTCATTGCCAAAAGAAGAGCTTCCATAAATATTTTTGTTACCACGAGCCCTTTTCCCATTTTTATAATCTCTTTGGGAATAGCCCTAGAAGAAATTAGAGGAGCAAAGAATAATTTATCTGTCAGATTTATGGAAAATGGAGGAATCTATGAACAAACAAGAGATAGAGAATATTATGCAATGCAAATGGATTATTTTGATTACATTACACTGAACAGTTTTTACACAAACAAAGCTAAAGCAACTAAGATTAGGAGGGAAGCAGAAAATTTGGAACAGATTTTTGCCACTAGTATTTGTGATAAAAGCCTCAATTTTGAAATTTATAGAGAACTGAGCCTAATTTGCAAGAATACAAGTCCATAAATGGTCAAAGGATATGAACAGGCAGTTTTCAGAGTAAGAAATTAAAGCTCTATATAGTCGTATAAAAAATGCTTTAAATCACTATGGATTAGAGAGCTGAAAATCAAAATAAATTTGAGGTACCACATCACAGCCGTCAGATTGACTAACATGAAAAAGCAGGAACATGATAAATGTTGGGGAAGGTGTGGGAAAGTTGGAACACCATTTTTGCATGAAACTGTCAGCTGATTCAACCATTCTGGAGAGCAATTTGGAATTATGTCCAAAAGACTGTAAATAGTGTTTTATAATTGTGTTCCTCTGGTTCCTGAGTTTTTTTCAGGCAAAAAGACTCCCAGATATTTTATAATGCCTACAGTAACTTTAAAAGAAATTTCTCTTTCTATTTCTTCCTGTTGGTCTTTTTTAATGATACGTGAGAATGCTGATGATTTATCTGGGTTTATTTTATATCCTGCAGCTTTGCTAATGCTCTTCATTGTTACAAGTATTTTTACTCTGTTCTCTAAATATATCATCACATCATCTGCAAAGAGTGATAACTTAGTTTCTCCTTCGCATAATCTAATTTCTTTGATTTATTTTTCTTCCCTTATTGCTAAAGCTAATATTTCTAGTACATTTTTTAATAACAGTGGTGATAATGGACAGTCTTATTTCACCCACAATCTTAATGGAAATGCATCTAGCTTATCCTCAATTCACATAACGCTTGTTGAAGGTTTTAGGTAGAGGTTACTTATCATTTTAAGGAAGGCTCCACTTATTCCTCTGTTCTCCAGGGTTTTTAATAGTAATGGGTGTTGTAATTTGTCAAAAGATTTTTCTACATCTATTGATATAATCATATGGTTTCTACGAGGTTTGTTTTTGATATGCTCAATTACGCTGAGAGTATTCCTAATATTAAACCAGTGCTGCATTCCTGATATAAATCCTGCCCAATCAAAATGCATTATTCTAGTGACAAGTTGCTATACTCTTTTTGCTAATGTTTTGTTTAAAATTGTAGCATCTATATTCATTACAGAAGTTGTTCTATAAATTTCCTTCTCTATTTTGGCTCTTCCCAGTTTAGGTACCAGTACCATATTTGTATCTTAAAAACAATTTGGTAGGGCTCCTTCGCCAATTTCCCCAAATAACCTATGTGATACTGGCATTAGTTTTTCTTTGAATGTTTGATATAATTTGGTTTTAAATCCATCTGCCCCTGATCCCCTTCAGTTACAGATTGAGTGATCTTTTCTTTTGACTACCCATATCCCTTTCACTCCCCTCACCCCCAAAACTAAATAGTGCCCTTTCTGCTGACTACACTACTCCAGGATTTTCTTTGGGGCAATATTCTCTGAGTTTTTCAGGGTCAAGAACAGAGCCTGAGACCAACTTATAGTTTGCTCCTCCATTTCAGCTCCCGGGAGTTTAAAAAATCCTGATGGTGCTTTAAAAAAAGATATAGTATTTCTCTGGTGGAGGGAAAAGTTAGATGGAACGATGATGATATATTTGTAAATAAACTGATGGATGAACTTAATATAGACATTTAATCCTAAACAATATGCATTCATCATCATTTGATGCATTGTAAGAACAACCTCTTAAATGATTGCATATCAGTATAAATGCCCTATGTAATATTCTTGGACTGGATGCAATCATTACAAAGTCTTCTTTAAAGAGAAACATTTATAGGACTACAAGGCCGTTTTAGAATCATTCTTGTATATGAAAAATTTGCAAGATGCCCTCAATTATAGCAGCAAATATGTTTGATGATGATAATTTTTATTATATTATAGTACTTAATAATTTATGTAACACTTTGAAGTTTGCAATGAATCTTACCAATATATTATATAATTTGATCTTTACAATAACCCAATAAGGTAGGAGATATTATTATCGATCAGATAATGCTAAAAGATATTAACATATTTGCCGAGAAAGAAGAATCTGAGGGAAGATCTAAAATCATTTGATGTGAAACCTTCCCAAAACTCTATCAAATATGCAATTTAACTGCCTTTGAAGCTATACATTTCCATCTTTTGTGACTCACTTGTTATTGATATGGAAAGTTTGTTGATCTCACTTATCTCTGTGGTCTCATTCATACACACACACGCGCACACACACACACACACACACACACACACACACACACCCCTATCTGTCTCTCTGTCTATATATCTATCAACCATCAGCAAATAATAAAAATAATTACACTTGTCCTTCCCTATACCTTTTATGCAATCGTGTTGCTGGGGAAAAGTAATTATTTCAAATGTTTAAATGTTCCCTTCTCATACTGCATCAAGTATACTCTAGAAATATGTTATGATCATCCTCAAAAAGAAAGACATGATAAAATAAGTAGTAATGTGGGTTGTTAGATATTAGAATCAGAGTTGTAGAGCTGAAATGAACTGTGGGGAGCATCCATTACAAATTAATAAGTTAGGAATTTAAGGACTAAGGAACTAGATTATGACTAAACTTACACAGGCAGCAAATGTCTAATTTTGAATTTTAACTGGGGACCTCATTCTAGAGAAAATGTTTTTTTTACTAATATCATCCACATCCCCACCTCCAGGTTGTTAGGTTATTTTACCCTGTTTCAGGAAGGTTTAAAATCAAGCTCTCCTCAATATTTTCAAACTGTGTTGATTAGCAGCACAGTTTTATTACCAATTTCCTGTTTTACTAATATGTTACTTTCTCTCTATAGCACAAAATAAATGAGATATTACAGAAAAAACGCATTAACTGTGCTGGTCCTATTCTCCATAACAATTAAACTCGAAAAGTAAAACACATTGCTAAGTCCATCATATTCATTTCTCTAATTGTATTTTTTCCAGTTACATTTACAAGTAATAAAGATTTCATCTCATATTGAGCTTCCTTCAGATAGGTTTTCTACTCTACTATTTGTTCTTTTATATGAGATGATTCCCTTTAAAATGCTTCCTCTTCTTTCATTGTGTTTTTCAAAAATTCTTGTACCCTTAGGGGACATTTTTCTGACTAGCATAAAGATCATGTATCTTTTGACTGACAATCTCTGATTCCTTTTGTCCCCTAGTTGCAATGTTTACTTAAGCATAATTAAACTTTTGTATGAAATAATGATATTCCATGCTAACAGGATGAAATGTTGGAAGTCATTTAACAAAATGAAGTTAGTGACCACAAGATTATACATTGATGATATAATTTAAAGATCTCTGATTTCTCATCTTCTCATTTCTTCTCATGATTGTAGAAAAGGTTCAATGGTTTAATTCAGGTATTACAAATAGCAAATTTCAGGTAGAATACTTTTATTCCAAATATCTTGAGTTTCCACAATAAGCTTGAAGCCATTCAAGTCACTGTGCTGAAAGATACATAGAAAGACAAACAGCATTAATATTTAAGCCCAGTTGAAATGAGATAGATAGGTAGATAGATAGATAGATAGATAGATAGATAGATAGACAAATCGATGGATGATTTGGAGGAGAAAGAAGTAAGTGTAGGCTCAATTGTTCTTCATTTATTTGTTGAAGTTTTCAAAGGATCTTTAAATTTTAGACATTCCTATCTCCCGTATGATTTCAAATCTGTTATCATATACTTGAAAATAGCAAAAAAATAATACTAATATTTTAGCAGGCCCTAGTCATCCTCTGAAGCTGTCTCTATTATTGGGGAGGGGGGTTGAATATTAGCTATCTGTTGCTATACAAGATGAAAAAATATTTTTCATCACCAGAGTGGAACAGTTCTTTTTGTTTTCGTTTATAAACTTTTAACTAGAGGTAGAAAATAATTAATTGAATCATAAAGCCCCCTTCCTTCTCTCTCTCTCTCTCTCTCTCTCTCTCTCTCTCTCTCTCTCTCTCTCTCTCTCACTCTCTCTCTCTCTCCATTTCTGTGTGATCATTCCATATAATATAATCATTCTGCGTCCGTGAAATCTATTCCATCCATTTGCACAATGGACTTTTGAAATACAGTTCAAGTGAGGCCACATTTTATTGCTTTGGCACCATTACTAGATTAAAATGCCAACATCATTTTAAAAAAGGTCACAACTGACAGTTTATTTGGGATATTTTTATATCTTTGAAAGGGGAAAAATAATTTATTATGTCTGTTCACATTGGAGACAATGTCCTTGAGAAGTATAATCACAAAGCCCTTCCTGTGGTGGACTGGAGTCATATCCCTACTGAGCTGTCAGATATGTGAAGTATTAACAAGTTACTACGATGTATTGTAAAACTTTCTAGCCAACAAATTCATAAGCACATAATCTCTATGTTATATGTAATTCTTCTGAGCCCAATTAATTATAGAAAAATATTAATGAAAATCAAGGGGTCAAAAGCATATGAAAAGGAAATGGTTGGTTCCTCATTTTGGTTTCAAAATCGCCTCACAACACTTTCTATATTTACAGAGCATAGTAATAAAGTATCTATGAGTAACAAGAAAGTTTATATTGTCTACTGTAGTGAAGACACACACTCTTTAATAAGGGCTTATTTTGTTTCGTAGGTCACTGGTTATTTGATATGATTTGAGGGCTCGTTCCTCTTACTAACTCACTCCTTTCAGTAGTGGAATAATTTAAAAGGAAGGAACAAGTGTCACAGCATAGAGATTTGCTGCTGGTGATCAAGAAGGACTAGCAATGATTCCTATCTAACTGCACAGCACTGGCTTATTAATTTTCTAATAAATATAATTCTTTTCTTGCCACAGAATCATAGAGTTTTATGATTTGAATGAAATTTAAATATCACATTACACAACTCCACTGCCCATGTTATAATTGAAGAAACTGAGACTGTGTGAGGTTAATTGATTTTTCAAGGTTATTAGCAAGATAATAACATATCTATGACTACAATCTTTTTAAAGAACTTAAATTATCTCATTTAGAGGAAAAAAATTAAAACCAATTATAATATTTATGACCACTCTCCAATCTGTCTCTAATCTACCTTTCCAAATATATCGTGCTATATATTCTATTACTTGATTTTCTTTTATACATTACACATTTCCCACCTTTTGTCTCATGCCCAGGCCATATCCACTGCTTCCATATCGCTTCATTTTGATTTCTGTGAAACACTTAAATTTTATCATTGGTCCTACTTTGTCTCTGAAGCCTTCCATGATCATTCCTATCAAATCATGATTTCTTTTCTCCTCTCAATTTTTTGGACATATTAATTGTGCCTTTCATTTTACATTGATATACTCCCTACAAATATTAGCTATCTCTTTTAGTATCTCTCTCTCTGTCTCTCTCTCTCTCTTTCTGTCTCTGTCTCTCCATGTAGGTGTATGTGTGTGTTTTTATGTATGTGTGTGTGTATTTCTGTATATGTTTATACAATCTCTCAAACTCTGAAATCTGGAATAAGGATTCATGCTTTTCTATACTCATAATTTTAGTCATAGAGCTTTGTGTATACTCTGTATTAGGCATTTATAAATTGATCATTTTTGAAGGTAGGTATTTTGATAGTCATGGAGAGAAAGTAGTTTTATCCATTTATAACTACTAGAGATTTTATTGTTTATCTCAGATTGTATAAAATTCTGGCTTCGCAAGTTATGGTACAAATTCATATGATAGAATAAACTGGAAATAATGCTTATACATAATTTTGATGACATCAGATAATCATCTGGCTTCATTTTTTTAAACTTTATGATGCGAAGATTCAGTTAGTAGTTTTTATAGATATTCTATGAATTACTTTATTTTACAATAAGTGTACCTCAAATATTAAAGATCATCAAAAACAATGGCTCACTGAATAGATGAAGGATAAATATTTATTTGGAAAGTAAGGAAATTTAAAAAATTTAATTCCTTGAAAAAATTACACAAAAAAGAACCATGTGAACACATATGTATATGAGACAGTTGCTGATGTTGCAGACATGGCACTAGACTTAGAGTCAGGACTTGAAGTCAAACCTTGCCTCATACACTTACCATGTCACTCTGGATAAATCAAATAACTTCAATTTCCCCTAGTTTCATATACTATAAAATGAAAATAATAATAACACCTGCTATAGAGGGTTTTGGTTGTTTTCACATGATAAATTTGGATAGAATTTTGTATGCTAAACTTTTGAAAAAAATGTAGAGTTACATAACTGAAAACTGTAATAATAACTGGAATATGAAAATATTTTGTTATAACCCCTATAGAAGTAAAGATCTCTACCAAAAAGAGTAGCAGGAATTCTTTTTGGGTAGGAGAAATCTATCAAAATATATAAGATTGCAATGCATATTGCTTATGTATCATTTTTCTTCTTGTCTTTTCTTTTTCCTTTTTTTTTTTTTTTTTGGAGGTAGCATTCAAATGTTTTATTCACTCTTTTGGATGTACTATAAATAACTGTTTCCACTATGGAAAGGAATGTTATGAGCACAGTACATGTGACTGGGAATGGGTTTGCTGAAGACATTTTGGAAAGAGTAAAAGCTTAGAAAACAACCTGGAGGCTGGAATTCAGTTCTTTATATAACGTCCCTTGCAAAAAAAAAAAAGAAAGAAAGAAAGAAAGAAAATGAAGCAAAAATAAAGAAAATAAAAGAAGGAGAGGTCTGCTAGATGATTTATTGCAGTAACACGTCCTGGTCCTTAGCCTCCTTCTCAAGCACCTCGGGGCTCTTGGGCTCCTGGCTGCTTTCTTTCTTCTCCTTCTTCTCCTCCTCCTTCTTCTCCTCCTTCACTGACAGCTCCGAGAACTTCTCCACCACTTTGTCGGTGTTTTCTTTGCCTGCTCCTGCTTTCTTTTCTTTTTCTATTTCACTCCTGCATTCGTCAGATTTTGCCTTAAACTTCTGGTCATTTTTTGCATTTAGGAATCGAATTGCCAGCAGCTCAGGCTTGGGACTTTCATCAGCAAAGTCTGCATGTGTGTTCCAGACCCAGGTCCTGTCACTGCCTGCATTAGGCTTCAACTCCATCAATGGTGTTATATAGTGATTGGCATAGATCTTCAGGGTTTTGTCCCTTCTGTCGAAGAGGAGAATCGTCCCTTTCTCCCTGTGTTTCAGCAGCTTCACGTCACAGTCCCTCACTCTTTCCATTCTGGAAGGTCATTCTCAGATGCAAATCGGAACAGTTTGGCCCTCATCTTAAACAACTCTTCTTCATCTTGTTCAAGGGTCTTAATCTGCCCAGGAAGAGACACGATGGACTCAAACTGTGGGTCATGGTTCGAGTCGTCCACATTATCTGTGGATGTGTCGTGCTCCTCATGAGTTTCCTTGGCAGCCACCATCTGAGCAGGAGACGACGCGGCTGCGGCAGTGCTTGGTCCTGGCAGTGCGGCGGCGTTCGGCCAGGTCCGGTCAGTGCTTCGTCTGGCGCTGGCGCCTCCTAGCCCCGCGCTTACATCAGCTAGGCCCCGCTGCCCCGTGCGCGTGCGCACGACTCCCACCCCTTGACCTCAGTGGCAGCTTATGTATCATTTTTCTAGAGAAGTGTCATGTGTGAATTTTTCATTGTGGACTTTGGGGCAAATGGATATTCACTAATATCTGGAGTATGAATGAAGCACAAGACCTGTGTAAAGATGTATTGATTACAAACCACATTTTGGGCAGTACCCTTTCTCTCTGCTTTTGATAGTGGCACCAGAAAGTGTATGCAATAAACACCCTTATGAACAGTGATTATATTCTAGGAGAACAGCACAGGTTCAGGAGGATTACATTTTCAGAATGGTTTCATTTAATACCCTCTTTCTGTGGGATGATGTGGAGGAGTGAGTAAAAAGTGTGCCTTGGAGACAGAAAGTATTGAGTTCAAATATTGTTTCCGAATCATATAAGCTTATTAATGACAGGAATGTTACTAAATATTTTAGTCCTTTAGTCAGTTTTCTTAGAGTGTGTTTTGCAAGAAAGGTGTAGAAATGTAGCAGTGGAAAGCATTCCTTATACCAATGATTTCACAATATTGTACTTTCAAATTATATTTTATATAAGTTTGAACAACCCCTTAGTAAATGTAATTTTTATTACATTATGGTCTCCAAATAATTAAATTAATGCTTCTGATTTTTTGCATTTATTTCTGAGGTTTTATGCTCAAATACATGGCCAAATTTTTTCTGAATGTGCCATTCACAGCCGAGAAAAGGTTATTCCTTTCTGTTTTCATTCAGAATTATCCTGATATCTATCACGCCCAAGTTTTCTAAAGCTCTATTCATTTCCTTAACTTCTTTCTTACGCATTTTGTGTTTATGTTTGTCTAATTATAAGTTCCCCCATTACTATAGTTTTACAGTCTATTTTTTCCTATAATTCCTTTAACTTTTTCTTCTAGAATATGGATATTGTACCATTGGGTAGACAGACAGACAGACAGACAGACACTTACATATATACACATATAAAGATATGTGTATGCTTAGTAGTGATGCTACTTTATTTGCTAAAGTCCTTTTTTAACAAAATGGGATTTCCCTGATTATCTTCTTAAAGTACATCTCACTTGTTTTAGACTTTAGCTTAGTTTGAGATCATGATTGTTATTCCTGCCTTATTTAATTCAGGTGAATTATAATATATTCTGCTCCAGCCTCTCCTTTCTGTTTCAAATGTATCTCTTACAATCAGCATAGTCATAGAATCTGGTTTTTGTTAAATATTTCCATTTTAGGAGAAAGTTTATCCAATTTATCTTCACACTTATGATTTCTAACTGGGAATTTATTTCCATCCTATTCTATTTATCCTGCTCTTTTTTGAAATGGAGTTACCAAATGCTGTGTAGTCCTGTGCCCTGTGTGAGCCTAGGGGTTCAATGTATTCTCTTTCTGATGAAGTGACCAATTTCTTCCAATTTCTATGAACTGAGAACTCACAGTACAACTCTTATGGCTAGTGTTGTTGGTTGTACCACAATGCAATGGGAGTTAAAAGTCTGCCCAGATCATTGATAGACCTCAGGTAGAGCCATCAAGGGAGATTTGATTGGGGAAGGCTTGTTGGTATGAGGGACCACACCTTTTGCTGATTGCTGGTGAGGCACTGGGTCACTAGGGTATATGCCCTCAGGCTTTGAAAACAGTATATATAGTCTGAGGTGAGGTTTTGCTTTGGAGTTGTTTTTGGAAGAAGTTTTTGCGTGCTCGATGAGAATGGACAGTTGTTTTAAAAAGCCCTCTGGATTTCACAACCCAGATGTTGGTGCTTTTCTCTCTGGTAATAATATAAGTATTGCCTATGGTCAAACAAGTGGAAGCCCTGTCTATCGGTCCTGCTTGTATTTTCTCTATTGGCATATGTGTTTGATTAAAGTGATTGGTAATCCCTCAAAAGTTCCTTTCTTTTTAGAAAAGCAGATCTAAGAACATGTGCAGCAGATTCTCCTGAGTATGCATTTCTGCTTCACACTACCACCACCACCTCCAAGGCCCATACTTTGTATCCCTTCTGTTTCATCATGCTTTCTGCCAACCCCCAAACAAGGATACACAGATCAATCTTTCTGTGCTCCTAAGCTATCCTGTGATAGATAAAGGAATCGCTATGACTTGTTTATTGTTTGTGACACTTGAAATTTGATTGGACACCTTTTTAAAGTTGTTTAAAGAGGGATTTGGTAATGATTCAGAAAAAAAAATCTCATTTTACTCTGCTGTCTTGCTTCTGCCCCTTCAGAATTCTGTTTAAAACAAAAAGACAATGCTCCTTTTTCACTCTTTGTTTTTTTATCATTGAGTGAGGCATAATGGTGGGAAATTGCAATTCAAACAAAGATATCTTTGCATTACTCCTTACTCTAACATTCATTAGACTTTTTGGCAGATAATTGCTCCATTAAGCTTAAGCTTTTGTCTACGACCTCCCGTCGTCTTCCCCTCCTTCTTTCAGCCCCCTCCCTTTTACACCCCTTTACCCTTACTACTTCTTTCCCCCATTTAGCTTCCCCTCTTCTCTCTTCCCCATTCCTGTCCTACTGCCTACAGAGCTAGTTAGATTTATATGCTTTATAATAAATAATAAACTTTATGTATTATTTATAATAAATAATAAGCTTATTATTGTTCCTTCATTGAATTAAATTGGATGAGAGGGTCTCTCAAACAATGATCCTCTCCCTCCCCTGTTTCCCTTTACTATAATATAATTGTGTATGTCTTCCTGTGATATAATTGATCATTTCCTGCTACCTCTTTTTTATATGTCTTGTTACAATCCCTTTGAGTGCTTGGATCACATTTTTATAATCACATCATTTACTTTATACCCCTTCCCTCTTTCTCTGTATATCCCTTTTATACTTCATAATAGATGTATATTTCTCAAGATTAACACATATCATCTTCCCTTATAAGGATGTAAACAGTTTGCCCAAATTGAGTAATAAGTTTTCTTTTCTGCTCTTTACCTTTTCAGTCCTTTCTTGAGACCTGTGCTTGAAGAGCGAATTTTCTATTGAGTTCTGGATTTATTTTTTTTTTCAGGAGGGTCTAGAAATTCCTTATTTCGTTGAATGTCTATCTCCTTGCTGAAATGTTATGCTGAACTTTGCTGAGTAATTAATCCTTTGTTGTAGTCCCAGCTCCCTTGCCTTATGGAATATCAGATTTCAATTCTTTTGATCTTTTCATGTAGAAATTGCAAGGTTCTGTCTGATCCTGATTGTAGCTTCCCAATATTTGAATGATTTCTTTCTGGCTGCCTGTGGTATTTTCTCCATCACTTGATAGTTCTGGAATTTGACAACAATATTTCTTGGTGTTTTTAGTTTCAGATCCCTTGTAGGAGGTGAACGAGGGATTCTTTCAATGAGTATTATGTCCTCTGAATCTAGCACTTCTGGGCAGTTTTCCTTGATGATTTCTTCGAAGATATCTTCCAGATTCTTTTTTTTTTTTCATCATGGCTTTCTGCTAGGCCAATAATTCTTAAATTTTCTCTCCTGGATCTACTTTCCAGGTTAGTTGTTTTTCTAATTAGATATTTTACATTTTCTTCTGTCTTTGCACTCTTTTGATTTTGTTTGACTGATTCTTCATATCTCATAGAGTCTTTAGCTTCTACTTGAAGAATTCTAATTTTCATCAAATTGTTTTCTTTAGTTAACTTTTGCATCTTCTTTTCCATCTATCCAATTAGTCCTTTTAAGGAATTATTTTCTCCAGTAAGTTTTTGTACTTCCTTTTCCATTTGTCTTATTTTCCCAGTTAGCTTTTGTACTTCCTTTTCAATTTGTTCAATTCTCCTTCAGTGAATTCTTCTTTTGTACTTTTAAAATCATTGGCCAGTTTTTCTTCTATTTCCTTCTTCAACTGTACCAGAAGAAGGGTTTGTGCATAGAAGCAATTCAAAGTCCCTTCTGAAATTTCAGATGGGGGTACAGTCTCACTATTCATCTCCTTGGTATTCGTGTTTTGGTCCTACTCCCCATAGAATGATCCTATGGTCTTTCCTTTTGGCTTTACTTCTTCTTGCTCATAATGGTGAGGCTTTTTATGTTGTGGCCTCTGGTTCTTTCAGATAGAAGCTGGAGACTCTGTTGAGCTGCTGGAGTGGGAAAGCTAAGGGCAGGTGCTTTTGTTTTCCCTTTTTTTATATGTTTCCGGGTTTAGCACTGGTGCTTGCTAGTTATGTGTGGGGCTGGGGTTGTCTGGTCACAGGAGATCTCCTCAGGTGAGCTAGAGTAAAAGCAAGCTCAGCTCACTCCTGGGTCCTAGGGCAAGTTTCCACCTCCCCTGAAGATCCTCTCCTAGTGCTGTGGCATGCCTGGTTCCTAGTGGGAGTTTTCACCATGCCTGGAACTCCTCTGCTAGAACTGAGACATGTCTGGGTCATAGTGCAAGTTTCCACTGCCCCTGGGGCTCCTCTCCTTCCAGTTAGACCCTGTGGCTTTTAGAGAAATACCTCTTAGATATTTTCCTAGCCTGAGGTGCTGGGAGACTGTTTGCCCCTTCAACTGTTCCCACTGATCCAGGATTTTTCTGGGGAAATATTTTATGGGTTTTTTTGAAGTCAATGAGGGGAGGGGGAGAGAGCATTCACCAATCTCTCCCCCATTTTGGGTCCCAGAAGATCAAGTAGGTGACTTACAGTTGTTTAATCTGTGGGTTGAAAGTCTCAGAAGCAGCTGCAGCTGATACCTGGGGCTCAATGGCTGTCACTCATTCAGCTCTGTTGGTCTCCTGCCCTGGGCTGCCAGTCTGCCTTTCTGCCCTACTAGTGCTGCCTGAGGCCATTCTGGGGGTCTCTCATCTAGCCAGGCTGCTGTGAGATGCACTGTGCTGTGTGCTGTGGGCTCACCCTGGAGGAGCAGATCCTTCCTGTGGATCTTCCAGTGTGTCCTGGTCTCTGAATCTGCAACCATCTGTCTCCTTTTGGATTCTGCACCTCCAAAACTTGGTTCACACTCTAAAACTCCAAAACCTTCTATTTTTAGATGTATCTGAAGGAGTTTGTCTTAGAGCTTAGGTTAGTAAATGCTCTCACTGCCACCTTAGCTCTTCCTGCCAATTTATATTTTTTTAAAATAATCAAGTAGATCATTTATATTGTAGATTATGGGAATACAATTGGGCAAAGTAATTTTTAATTATTATTTCAAGTATCTCCTCATTGGAGGTGAGTTCATCCTTTCCATTTTTGATATTGGTAATTTGTTTTTTTTCTTCTTCTTAATGAAATTGACCAAAGTTTTCTCAATTATATTGATTTTTTTTTCATGAAACCAACTTTTAATATTTTTTTTAGTTCAATAATTGCCTTAATTTCAATTTTGTTAATCTCTCCTTTGGTTTTCAGTATTTCTAATTTGGTATTTACTTGGAGATTTTCACTTTTTATTTTTTGATCTTTTTCAGCTGCATGCCCAGTTCATTGAGATCCTCTTCCTCTATTTTATTCTTGTAGGCATTCAGCAATATAAAACTTCCCCTAAGAACTGTTTTTGAACTATCCAATAAGACTTGGTAGGTTGTCTCATTGTTGTCTTTCTCTTGATTGTAACTGCTGATTGTCTCTAGAATTCGTTGTTAAACTCATTTATTCTTCAGGATTAGATTGTTTAGTTTCCAATTAGTTTTTGGTTTATCTTTTCATGCTCTTTGATTACATATAATTTTATTGCATTACAATCTGTGAAGGCTGTATTGACTATCTCTGTCAATCTGCTCTGGATTGTGAGGTTTTTATGGCATAGTAAGTGGTCAGTTTCTGTATCTGTGCCATGTACTGTTGAGAAAAAGGTATATTCGTTTCTATCCCCATTCAATTTTCCCCAGGGATCTACCATATCTACCTTATCCAGAGTTTTATTCAACTCCTCGACTTCTTTCTTATTTATTTTGAAGGGAGATTTATCAAGTTCAGAGAGGGAGAGATTGAGTTCCCCTACTAGTACAGCTTTGCTGTCTATTTCTTCCTGTAACTCCCTTAATTTCTGCTGTGCCATTTGGAGCCTATATGTTTAGTAATGAAATTGCTTTGTTGTCTATGGTGCCTTTTAGCAAGATATAGTTTCATTCCTTATATCTTTTGATTAGACCTATTTCTGCTTTTGCTTTGTCTGAGATTAGGATTGCTATGCCTGCTATTTTAGACCAGATGAAGCACAAAATATTCTTCTCCAACCTTTTACCTTTCCTCTGTGTGTATGTCCCCATTTCAAATTTGTTTCTTGTAAAACACATATTGTTGGATTATGTTTTTTAATCCATTTTGCTATCCATCTCCTTTTTTTTAATTAAGCTTTTAACATTTATTTTCACACAATTTTGGGTTACAAATTTTCTCCCCTTTTGTCCCCTCCCCCCCCAGACCCAAGTTTTCTAATTGCCCCTGTGACCTAATTGCTCTCTCCTCTATCCTCCCTCCCTGCCCTTGTCTCCGTCTTCTCTTTTGTCCTGTAGGGCCAGATAGCTTTCTTGACCCCTTAACCTGTGTTTCTTGTTACCCAGTGGTAAGAACATTACATTTGGTCCTAACACTTTGAATTCCAACTTCTTTAGCTCCCTCCCTCTCCACCCCTTCCCCTTGGAAGACAGGCAATTCAATATAGGCCATATCTGTTTAGTTTTGCAAATGATTTCCATACTAGTTGTGTTGTATAGGACTAACTATATTTCCCTCCATTCTATCCTGTCCCCCATTACTTCTATTCTCTTTTGATCCTATCCCTCCCCATGAGTGTCGACCTCGTATTGCATTCTCCTCCTCATGCCCTCCCCTCTATCCTCCCCCCCACACTGCTTGTGCCCCTGTCCCCCACTCTCCTGTATTATGAGATAGGTTTTCCTATCAGAATGAGTGTGCATTATATTCTTTCCTTTAGTGGAATGTGATGAGAGTAGATCTCATGTTTTTCTCTTGCCTCCCCTCTTTATCCCACCACTAATAAGTCTTTTGCTTGCCTCTTTTATGAGAGATAATTTACCCCATATAACTTCTCCATTTCTCCTCCCAATATTTCTCTCTCACTGCTTGATTTCATTTTTTTTTTTAGTATATGATTCCATCCTCTTCAATTCACTCTGTGCACTCTGTCTCTGTGTATGTGTGCGTGTGTGCATGTGTGTGTGTGTGTGTGTGTACTCCCACCCAGTGTTCAGATACTGAAATGTTTCAAGAGTTACAAATATTGTCTTTCCATGTAGGAATGTAAACAGTTCAACTTTAATAAGTCCCTTATGATTTCTCTTTGCTGTTCGCCTTTTTATGGTTCTCTTCATTCTTGTGTTAGAAAGTCAAATTTTCTTTCCAGCTCTGGTCTTTTCATCAGGAAAATTTGAAAGTCTTCTATTTCATTGAAAGACCATTTTTTCTCCTGAAGTATTATACTCAGTTTTGCTGGGTAGGTGATTCTCGGCTTCAGTCCTAGTTTCTTTGACTTCTGGAATATCCTATTCCATTCCCTTCTATCCCTCAATGTAGAAGGTGCCAGATCTTGTACTATCCTAACTGTATATCCACAATACTTGAATTGTTTTTTCTGGCTACTTGCAATATTTTCTACTTTACCTGGGAATTTTGTAATTTGGCCACAATGCTCCTAGGAGTTTCTCTTTTTGGATCTCTTTCATGCGGTGTTCTGCGGATTCCTTGAATATTTATTTTCCCTTCTGGTTCTAGGATCTCAGGGCAGTTTTCCTTGATAATTTCGTGGAGGATGATGTCTAGGCTCTTCTTTTGATCATGGTTTTCAGGTAGTCCCAGAATTTTTACATTGTCTCTCCTGATTCTATTTTCCAGGTCAGTTGTTTTTCCAATAAGATATTTCACATTATCTTCCATTTTTCGAATCTGTGCGGTATGTTCTGAGATATCTGTTTTTCTCGAAAAGTCCAAAGCTTCCATCTGTACAATTCCAGATTTGAGAGATCTATTTTCTTCAGTAAGCTTTTGAATCTCCTTTTCCATTTGGTTAATTCTGCTTTTGAAAGCATTCTTCTCCTCATTGGCCCCTTGCACCTCCCTTGCCAGCTGAGTTAGGCTAGTTCTCAAGGTGCCAATTTCTTCAAGATTTTTTTGGTTCTCCTTTAGCAGCGAGCTGATCTGTTTTTCATGCTTCTCCCTTATCCCTCTCATTTCCCTTCCCAGTCTTTCCTCCATCTCTCTAACTTGATTTTCAAAATTCCTCTTGAGCTCTTCCATGGCCCGAGCCCATTGGGTGGGCTGGGACACAGAGTCCTCTATTTCTGTGTCTTTGCCTGATGGCCAGCATTGTTCCTCCCCATCAGAAAGGAAGGGAGGAAGTTTTTTTTCTCTGATAAAGTACCCTTCAATAGTTTTATTTCTTTTCCCTTTTCTTGGCATTGTCTCCACCTAGTGGCCTGACCTCTGAATGTTCTCCTCACACCCACCTCGCCTCCTGGTCCTCCCAGCCAGCGTTTGGGGACTGAGATTCAAATGCTGCTTCCCGCCTTAGGATTTTTGGCGGGGGCAGGGCTGCTATTCAGTGTTAAATTAGGCTCAGGTGCTGAGGTCAGGGGCAGGGCCGCCTCTCTGGCTCAATTCCCTCAGGGGGTTTATGCACAGACCTTCCACAATGGATCCAGGCTCCCGTCAGTTTGGAGAGCCCCTGTCCCCAGCCGCCTCTCAGCCCCCACCTCCCGGGGGGGCCCGAGCTATGGGGGCACCTCACTCCCCTCTCAACCCGCCAAAGAGACTCTCTCAGCTACCCCCTTCAGTCACCTGTTGGTGGGGGGCCCGTGCAGCTGCTGAAGATCCCGCCTCCGGATCCCTCTCAGAACTTTGTCTCTCGAGCCTCGGCCCCCTTCGCCGCCGCAGGTCCGGGCTGGGCACCGTGTCTGCAGCGCGACGGACCTTTTGGGAGAGGTTTGCAGGTCCCTCTGTGGGTGGGGCGACCCGTGTAGCCGCTGGAGACTCCCTCTTTCCCACAGTGTCGCTGCCACGGCAGGGCTGCTCTCCTCTTCCCGCCCCGGCGCCCAGTCCCCAGTTCGAAGGTCCCCCCGCGAGAGGTTTGCAGGTCTCTCCAGAACAGAAATCTCCCTCGCTCCAATATTCCGAAGTCTCTGGGTGCAGAATTGGCCCTGGGTTAGTCCCCTCTGCCGTTCTGTGGTTTGTGGGTTCGGAGCTATGTGTATGTGCGTCTTTCTACTTCGCCATCTTGGCTCCGCCCCTATCCATCTCCTTTTTATGGGAGAGTTCATTCATTTCACATTCACAGTTGTGATTACTCTCTGTATCTTTCTCTCCTTCCCATTTCCCCTTGTTTCTGCTTTTAGTTTTCCCTTCTCTCTTCCTCTACACAGTAATTTTAATTTTTGAGCACTTCCTGCCTCAGTGTTCCCTTCCCTCTTTTATCCCTCCTGACTTTTAATTCCCTTTTCCCTTACTACTTCTTCCCATCCTTTTAGCCTCCCCTCCCTTTTCTCTTCCCCTTTCCCTCCTACTGCCTATAGAACTAATTGTATTTCTATACTTAAGCATGTTTTTTTGTACCCTCTTTGAATACACTCAGATGACAGTACCCCTGAAACACTGAACATCTCCCTCCCCTCTTTCCCTCTACCATAATAAAGTTTTGTGACTTTTCCTGTTATGGAATTTATGGTTGTCTGCCTCCTTCTTTTCACATCTCTAATTACAATCCCTTTACACTCTTAAATAACATTTGCTATCGTCACATCATTTAATTTATACCCCTCGTTCTATCTATGTATATTCCCGTTATATTTCATAATAAATATTCAATTCTCATGATTAACTGCTCTTATGTTCCTTCTGGGGATGTAAACAATTTGCATATATTGAGTAACAAGTTTTTTTGTTTTTTTTTCCCCATTTTACCGTTTCACGCTTCTCTTGAGACTTGCATTTGAACATTGAATTTTCTACTGTGTTCTGATCTTTTCATCAGGAGGGTCTAGAAATCCCTTCTTTCATTGAATCTCCACGACCTTCCCTGAAATATTATGATAAACTTTACTGGATAATTAATCATTAGTTGTAGTCCCAGCTCCTTTGCCTTACAATATATCATATTCCAATTCCTTTTATCTTTTTTTTGTTACTTTTTTATTATTTATTTTTAACACAGTTTGTAACACATAAAACAATTCAAACTTTTGGTCAGGTGATACTTCTTTTTAAAGCATTTGCAATATGGACCACAAAATTTTTTTTTTAAACATTAACCAACTGAGACACAAATAATATTTACGTTGCTAACTTCACAATCTCTTGACCTATTTGTCTCCACAGTATTACTAAGAATTAAAGGACCCTAACTTATTGTTGTTAGTCTAAAGTCTTATGCCTAAAAGCTTAATTTTAGACAACCTAGGATGTTCTTCTACCCATAATCTATAATTGAATAGATCTTGTATTAAGCTTACTAACCTTGTGACTATAGGAAATTGCTACCAATAGTAAGGACATTGCAGGGATACAATATCTCACCAACTTCATGTCACTTTCAGTCAAGATTAGATTATCCGCTTGCATTCAGTCAGACTTAAATTCTACCAGGTCTTTGTGAGGAAACTGAACAGCCTACCCTTCCCTTGAGATCACCTATGCAGTTCATACCAGCATCTCATCAGCTTACTGGCATCATGGATTGGAGGCTCAGATTGCCTTTCTTGCTACCCATACCTGGAGTTAAACTCAGAAGAACAGTCACTTAATAGTCCCATAACATCTAAAAATGGTAAGTTCTGATAACCACGTTTCAAATATGGTTATAGTTTCACTTTGGCTAAGGAACATCTTTTGAAGCAAATCTTAAGTGGCTTACATGCCTTTCTATACATGTTCTAGTTCCTGATGAAATGGCAATCATAAAATCTAATTTACATTTAAAACCTTGACTTTTCCATCAATGCCAAATTTTAACTGAGGTTACCTTCCTCTAGGAAATTTAGACTGAAATTCTTTTCTCCAAACTAAAGATGTCATTAATTAATTAATTCAGTAATTAATTCAGTCTATTGTTTTAATACTAATTGGTTTTACCTCACTTTGTAACATGTCCATTTTTTCTCCCCATCACTCCCCTCCCCCCACTCCCTAATACCTTGCATTCTGCTTACTCCTTCTCTCAAAGTACCCTCCCCTCTATCACAACCCACCCCTTATCTATCCCCATCTTCTCTCTTTTCTTGCAGGGCGAGATAAATTTCCATACCCCATTCCCTGTAGTTCTTATTTCCCGATTACATGCAATAAAAATTCTCAACATTCATTTCTAATATTTTGAATTCCAACTTTTTTCACTCCCCCTGCTTCCTCCCCAGCCCTACTGAGAAAGTAAGCATTTCAATATAGACTAAATATGTGTTGTTTTGCAAAAGACTTCCATAATAATCATGTTGTGTAATACTAATTATACTGCCCTCTGACCTACCCTATCCCCCCTTATTTTTCCCTCCTGCAAATTGACCTTGTCCCTTGTCGAAAATGTTTATTTTTAGTGACTCCCTTCTCCCATTTGCCCTCGCTTCTAACATTCAGCTCACTCCACTTATTGCCTTCTCTCTTACTTTCCTGTCATGTGATATACATTTTCATACCAAATTTAGTGAGCATGTTATTCCCTCCTTCAGGCACACATGGGGAGAATAGCTTTATTTTTCCCCTCCCTAACTTCTCCCTTATCTCCTCCATTGAATAACGTTTTTCTTTTCTCTTTTATGAGATATAGCCTGCTCCATTCCATTAATTCTTTTCTCTTTCTGAAATTTTCCTCCTTCACCCCTTAATTTTAATTTAATTTAATTTTTTTGCATGTGAATATCATCTCTTCTGATATAACACATAATGTACTCTCTATCTATTTATCTGTATGTGTGTGTATGTACAATTTCTCCAACTACCCAACTACTGACAAAAGATTCAAGAGTTAAAAATATTTTCTTTCCATGTCTTAATGTAAACAGTTCAGCTTCAGACAGTCTTTTATGATTTTTCTTTTCTGTTTACCTTTTCAAACTTCTCTTGATTCTTGTCTTGGGAAGTCAAATTTTTAAATACAGATCTGGTCTTTTCCTTAACATGAATTCTTGATAATCTTCTATATCTCTGAATGACCATTTTTTTCCCTTGAAGTATTCAAATTTGCTACGTAGGTGATTCTTGGTTTTAATCCCAGTTCCTCTAACTTCTGAAATATCCCACTCCAAGCCCTTCAATCCCTTAATGTTGAAGTTGGCAGATCCTGTGTTATCCTGGTTATATTTCCACAGTACTCAAATTGTTTCTTTCTAGCTGCTTGCAATATTTTCTCCTTGATCTGAGAACTCTGAAATTTGGCCACAATATTCCTAGGAGTTTCTCTGTTCGGGTTTCCTTCAGGGGGTGAACAATGAATTCTTTCAATATCCATTTTGCCCTCTGATTCCATAACATCAGGGCAGTTTTCCTTGATAATTTCATGGAAGTCAATGTAAGGCTCTTTTTCCTCAATTGGAAAAGGAGGTCCAAAAAACCAATGAGGAGAAGGAGGTTTTAAAAAGCAGAATTAGCCAAATGGAGGAGAAGGTTCAAAAGCTCACTGAACAAAATAATTTGTTGAAAGAGAGACTTGAGTTCAGGGAAACGGATGACTATGAGTTAAACCAAGAAGTTAACAAAAAAAAAAATCTGAAAAAAATACAAGATAATGTGAAACAACTCATTGGAAAAACAACTGACCTGGAAAATAGATCCTGGAGAAATAATTTAAAAATTCTTGGACTACCTGAAAGTGTGGGGAGAGGGGTGATCTGTTCACAGGAGGTCCTTGAGCTGAGCTAGAGTGTAGGCAAGATCAGTGGTTTGTGATCTCATCTGCACAAGTGTCTTCCCAATTCCCCTGGGGTGCTGAGGCACGCTTGGGGTCCTGGTGTTGGTGTTGGCTTCACCCACCTGTGGCTCAGGATCTTCTCCCAGTTAGCTGAGGTGGAGCTGTCTGGGACAACTTTGATCCTGCTCTTTTTCCCTTCAACCACAGCAAGAGGGACCCTCCTTCTCAATCTTCCTAGTCTCACGAGTTAAGAGAATGTTTGCCCTTTTGTTTGTCCCACTGTTCCTGGGTTTTTCCTGTGGAGATATTCTCTGGATTCATCAAGGACAGCAAGGGGAGGGAGACCGAAATCAACTATCACTCCACCATCTTGTCTCCTTGAACCATTGCAAGCCTGATCTTAATAAGTATTTATTACATGACCATTTGGAACAAGTACCCTCATGTTGAAATACCTCAGCTATGAGGAGAATGAGATTGGCATATATATGTTCCCAACAGAAGGAGGTAGGGGATGGGAGATGGATTCAGGGAAATGGGTTGAGCTCCAGGCATGAGGGGAAGGGGAGAAAAGGAAGTAGGAGAAATGAAGAATTCCTGGTCCATGGACATTGTTCTCTTTTTGTATCAAACAGAATACAGAAGATGATCATGGTGAGGCCAAGAGTTCAAGACTTGAGTATAAGCAACAAGATAAGCAAGATATCTCCAAGGATACCACAAACTTCTGGAATAACTAAAAATTACAAAATGAATGGGTTACAGATGTGTCCAGATTGCTCCAAAAATCCAATACTAACTGATAGCTTATGTCCAGAGAATGTTGAAGACTGGCTTGAGCTAAACCAAGTACAGGTTCACTGATTCTCTGCTTCCATCTAGGTATCACTCTTTTTTCCCCATTTTCTAAAATATTTTATTGATGTCAGTCATCACACAGGGAGACTGAAGTGGTCTAGAAGTAGACCACTTCAGTCTAGATTTAATAACATCCAATAAATATTTGCTGTCATTGTCAAGTGAAGAAGTACTTCAGCCAAAGATAACACTGATTTAGAATAGAAACATTTCTGTGAAATCTCATAGAAGATAATGGTGGAAATTTGCATATATAATCACTTCATAAATAGTGAAAAGCTGACAGCGTCTTGCTCATCACTTCTTCAAGCAAAATAATGTTCCATCACAACCACATAGCACAGTTTGGGCAGATATTCACAAATGAAGGGTATCCCCTCAGTTTCCAATACATTACCACCAGAAAACAGCCATTATAAATATGTTTTATATATAGATCCTTTTTCTGTTTTTTTTCTCTTCTCTTTTGGGATACATACCTAGTAGTGGTATTCCTATATCAATGGGTGGGCATGATTTTATAGCATTTTGAACATAGTTCAAAATTTCTCCACAGAATTGTTGAATAAGGTATCAACTCCATCAGTAGTGCATTAAAATCTCATTTTTCCCACAACCCCTGCAATATTTGCCATGCTCTTCTGTCCTATGAGACAAAACTAGAGGATTGAGGTAGAACTTCAGAACTGTTTCAATTTGCATTTCTCTAAGTAATAGTGAATTAGAGAATTTTTTCCATAGACAGTTTTCATTACTTCATGTGAAGACTGTTCATACCTTTTGATCTTTTATCAATTCAGGAAATATCCTTATTTTTAGGGGTATATATGGAGAGAGGGTAGATGGGTGAGTTGAATATGAAGGGATGTTATTAAAAAAGTACACGGCGAGAGTGGAATGTACTTTCCTTTTCTCTTTCTCCCAGTACATTCCTCTCTCCCCATGTACTTTTTTAATATCATCCCTTCATATTCAACTTACCCATCTACCCTCTCTCCATATATACTCCTAACTGCCCTGTTTATTACAACATTCTTTTGAGCTATAAGTTTCATCTTCTCATGTAGAAATGTATACAGTTTATTCTTATTTATTCCTTTCTGATTTCACGTTACCTTTTTAAACTTCCCTCGAGTCTTAAATTTGAGTCAAGTTTCCTATTCAACTCTAGTCTTTTCATCAAGAATGCTTGAAAATCCTCGGTTTCATTGAATATCTGTTTTCCCCATGATGAATTTCTATTCGTTTTTCTGGGGAAGTGATTCTTGGCTTCAATCTTAGTTTCTTTGCCTTCCTGAATATTATATTTCAACCTGTCTTTAATGAAGTAGCAGCTTAATTTTATGTTACTCTGACTGTGGCTCCATGATACTTGAATTGCTTCTTTCTAGCTGCTTGCAAAATTTTCTCCTTGATCTGAATGGGATGAGGGGTATGGAATTTGACTATAAGATTCCTGACAGTTTTCATTGTGGGATCTATTTCAGGAAGTTGGTGTATTCTTTCAATTTCTATTTTACTTTATTGTTATAGACTATCAGGGCAGTTTTCCTTGATAATTTCTTGAAAGATGATGTTTAGGCTCTTTCTCTGATAATGACTTCCAGGTAGTCCAATAATTTCTTAATTATTTCTCTGGGATCTATTTTCCATGTCAGTTGTTTTTCTAGTGAGATATTTCACATTGTCTTTTTTTTTCATTCTGTTGGTTTTGTTTTATTGCTTTTTTATTTCTTTTGAAATCATTGGCTTCCATTTGTACAACTCTAATTGTTGAGGAATTATTTTCTTCAGTGAGATTTTGTATCTACTTTTTCATCTAGTCAATTTTACTTTGTAAGGAGTATGGTTTTTCCTTCAGTGAATTTTTGTGCTGCTTGTTTTCATTTAGCCTATACTGTGTTTATTTTTAAGGTGTTATTTTCTTCAGTATTTTTTGAGTCTCCTTTACCAAGCTGCTGACTTGCTTTTCATGATTTTCTTGCATCACTCTCATTTCTGTACCTAAGTTCCCCCTACCTCTCTTACTTTATTTTCAAAATCCCTTTTTCGACCTTTCATAGTCTGAGATCAGTGAATATTTTTTGTAGACTTTGGAGTTAGGAGCTTTGGCTTTATCATCTTCTAAGTATGTGTTTTAACCTTCCTTTTCACTGTTAAACTTGGACTCTGCTTCTAGGAAGGAGGGTACAGTGTAGTTTCAAGGATTTTGTGTAGCTGTTTTCATAGATACTTCTAGGAACCATAAGTTTTCAGTTTTTCCAACGTGTTGTACTCTAAGGAAAGATGTATTTACTACTCACCTGATCTGTGCTCTGGTCTGTGAGTGATCATAAACACTCTTTTATGCCTTGAAAGTGTGATGAGGATCCTTATGCCACTATGTCCTGTGAGCTCTTCTGTGCTAGTACTCCTTCTTGCCCTGAGAATGCCACCCAGAACAATATCCCAGATCTGTGTATGGTCAAAGCAATAGAATCCTTCACTCAATACCAACAAAGGTACCAGAGCAATCTTCTGTTCTGTCAGTTCTTTGACCCACTTACTTCTGTGAGCTGAATGCTATGGAAGGAGTTGCTACAGCTGCAGAGTCACTGGCTCCCAAGTTCTGTTCCTGTTTTGCTGGGGCTAGTCTGTGTTAGTCTGGGGAAAGGCCAGAAGATTCAGTGCCCTTTCTCTGCCATTTTGGCTCTATCTCCCCTTGAGCCCTTCTTTTAAAATTGCTTGAATTGGAAATTAGAAGACTGAAGATGAGTCTCATTCTTTATTCTGCTATTCTGGCTCTGCTTCCAGGATTCTTTCAATTCAGTGCACTTCGATGTCTCTTTTTCAGTTTAGTCAATTTTGCTTTTTAAGAAGTTCTTCTCAGTGGAATTTTTGCTTTTTATACCATTAGGACAAATTTCTTCTTTAAGCTGTTGTTTTCTTTGATATTTTTGTGCTTCTTTTAACAAACTATTAAATCCAGTTTTGTAATTTTTTTATATGTCACTCATATTTTTTCCAATTTTTCCTCTACTAATCTTGTCTCTTCCTTTAACTTTTCCTGAAATTCTTGTGAGATTTGCTTGTAAGTGGGATGTTTTCTTTGAGGCTTTTTTGAAGATGCTTTCTTCTCTGTTTATGTCTTAGTCTGCCCTGAAAAAACTGTAGTATTAGTGGTCATTTTTTTTGTTTGCTTATTTTTTCAGCCTATTTCTTAATTTTGAATTTAATGTTAAATATGGACTCTGTTAATCTAGGGATGGGGAAGCAATGTACTAGCTTCAGGTTACTTTTGTTTTGTTTTGTTTTGTTTTGTTTTGTGCTGCTGAATTCAAAATCACTTTTGGGTGTTTGCAAAATTCTGATGCTTCCAAGGTGGTATGATATTGGGAGATGTATGGCCTCTAATCTGCTGGTTTGTGTTCTGGACTTTATACAGAAAGGGCTCCTTTTTTCCATCTAGCCACAAGTGCTAGTACTATCTTTGCCTTGGAACTGTGATAAGGATTCCTCTTTGCCCTGGGACTGAGACTCAGAACTGAGTATGGATAATAAGGTTGCCAATAACTGCCACATCTAAAACAGTGCCAACAAACAATCCCTTATAATCTCCTTGTGACCACTTGTCTAACTGTTTACTGCCTCTGGGCTGAGAGTTTCTGAATCTGTTGCTGATCCTACAGCTGCTGTTGCCACCACAGCCTTTGTGGGCTCTAGGTGTCAGAGGGTTCCATTCTGTTGTCAGAGAATTTTCTTGCTCACCTCTTTTCTTAGAGAGAGAGGAAGGAAGGAAGGGAGGAAGGAAGGAAGGAAGGAAGGAAGGAAGGAAGGAAGGAAGGAAGGAAGGAAGGAAGGAAGGAAGGAAGGGAAAGAGGGATAGAGGGAGAGAGAGATACAAAGACAGAGGGAAACAGAGAGAAACAGCGAGACAGAGAGTCAGAGAAAGATATCTTCAGGGTAGAGGGTAAACAACAACATAAAACAAACCACCACTTTAAAACAAAAACAAAAATGATTTTCACATATTTAAAACTGTCAAAAAGTGGAATGTGCTGACTCATGTACTTTTCAATTTCTTCTTAGTGAGAGACTTTGAGTGCTATAGTAGACCTTCAAATGAATTTATACTCAAGTCCAAGTTGTGCTAGAAGACTTTTGTAAATTATTCCAACTAAGAAATTGCCATTCTGTGATTTCTTATTCTTCCTCATTCTTTCACTCCACAGAAAATAAATAAAGAAAAGTTCACATCATCTTAAAAATGCACTCTGGAAAACCTACAGAAATTTTTATTGCAAGAAAAAGTAATTTATTACTGTTTTTAAATACATTTTATATTTCTGGTAGCTATTTTTTTCTTTATGATTTCCTATTCTCCCCGAAATTTTGTCTCCTTGTTCTCCTAGACTTCTAGCAACTTTGATCCAATAACACAACAAATAATATCATTACAAAATATCACATCATGTGGATTACAGTCCTTTCAAAACTTTATTATTAATTTGGTTTCAGGAGATTTACAATTTAACCATTTAGATAAAAAAAGAAGCAGTGCCAAATGTTTTGCTAAATCTGATGCAAATACTACTACAGCCCTTTTATTATATACACCATAACTCAATGTAACATGATATATCCAGGTTTCTTTCTATTTTTATAGGATTTCTGCTGGCTATCAAAATTTTATCACCCAGAAAGAAAACACCATAAAAGCTATGTACTTTTCATTATTTACAGTAAGTTCTAATAAACACTATCCTCTTTGAATTGAAAATTAAATGAATATGCTTGGGTCATATTAAACTACACAAATACACTTGAAAATGCCATAGAGGCATAAGGCTCTATAGAAACAAACTGGCTTATTCATGTGTCTCCTCTTGTAGTATTTACTGCAACAAAGTGTATGCCTAAAAATCGATCTAGTTGACATTTTTTATGATAATTCTGCATATCAAAAGAGAGCAAATAATAAGTTTACTCTTTTCATATTCTGGATATAGTCATATATATGTCTTTCATTCTATGACTATCTACTTCCTTGCCCACCAATATAAGCTCCCATGAGATTTTAATATTGATGATTACGATGATTTGAATTTTGTAACTAAACTCTCGATTACACAAAGCCAATGGCTTCCATAAATGTATATAGGCATGTGTATGTATATGCATATATACATATATATGTATGTATATATACATATATATACATATGTGTATACATATACACACCCACATGCCCATACGTATGTATCTATACACACACAGACAGACATAATTTATATTAACCTGATATGACAGTAGATCTAGAAACCTGTGGTTGAAACAATCCAACATTACCCTGCTAGATTCCAAGAATAGAAACACATTACATGACAGAATTTCTCCTCCTCACTGTTCAAGTAATTGGTCAACATACTCATATAGGTACTATCATGTGACTTTCTATTTAATGGGGTCCATTTCATCCTCCTCTCTAGATGTGCAGTTGCCCTAACATTTTCAGTACAGCTTCTGCTTGCCCACTGTTCTCTGTTTGATTGCTCCACAAAACCTTTGTTCCATGATGCATATTATAAAATTCCTACTCAGCCATGTGAATAACCAAAAACCCTCTAATACTACATTTTGAAAAAAAAAAAAAGACGCCTTTTCATTCCTGTGACCATCGAATTGTAATAATTTTAAGAAGTTTGAATAAAATACCCCATCAATTTTACTCTATTTTCAGTCTAAATTCATAACTTCCTATTGTTGTTGCATGCCTATATTTTATCTGATTGCAATGCAAAATTCAAATTCCTGTTCCTGTAAATTGACGAGTAGTTATACATAGTATTTAAAGAATCATCTGCAGAACCGAAATTTTAATTTATTCAACTGTGATCACAGAGCTTCCATGTGTCAGAAGCAAAATTTGAACACTTATCATCATGAGTTCTCAGATATCTTTTGATTCACTACATCATACTTTCTCTCAAAGGACAACGCAATCTGCATTTTATTCTTTTATTTGCCTTAGCATGCTTTCTGTCTTATATTATAAAAGTTTATCTCACACAACCAATCAACTATCAATAATCATAAGTTATATCAATAATAACTGGCCTTGGAATAACCAAATTTCTCCAGTCACTTAAAACCTATATTAGTTTGTCTAATGGTCTTGGGACTATCAGAACTGATTTGACATTAGTGTTTAATGTAATTCACAGTGCAATCTCTACTGTATACTCTTTGCATAATTATTATCAGACCTTTCTCTAGGCTTTTGGAAATTTTCAAAGCTTCTAAATTATTTTCGTCTAGGAAGAGATGTGGTCACTTCTGTCTTGGTCTACACTTTGGTCTTTACTCGTGAAAGCCCCTTGTCTTCTTAAGACTGCAGTAAATGCTTCTCCTCAGGACCCTTGTCCCCTTTTATTTGGAAGCAATATTTTCCCCATGGTATCTGAACTTCGAGTAACAGAAGTCATATTGTTCTTCATGAGCCCTTTTCTGTTTGGACTGGAAGTGACACTGTTCCTTGGTTGATGATCCCTTGTCATCAAAAGTTATGCTGCTCCTCAAGGCTCAAGCTCCTGACAAAAAGTATTCCTCTATACCCTTGATGCCAGTAATGGCATCTGGTCCTGAATATAATACTAGCACAGGGGTGCCCTTTAACCTCTTTCTGACCAGTTGCTCATTCTCCTTACTACTTCTATGTAAAGAGGCCCTGAACCTGCTTCTGTCAACACCATCTCATCCCACCACTGATATCTCATTCATGTGGGTCAGCCTCTTCTGTACTCTGAGAGATTTGACTTTGCAACCTCCTAGGTTTTGTTGGATTGGAAGAATGTCTCACTCTGACTTTTGGTAGGCTCTGCCACTCTGTAATTTTATTAGCAGAGTTCTTTTTAAATTGTTTGGAGGGAAATAATGAGAGAGTTGGGCTGAGTTCTTTCTCTTCTCTGCCGTCTTAGCTCCAACTCCTTTACACTCACTTGTTGAGATACATCAGAAAACTGAGATTAAATGGACGTTAAATGAATTTTTCTTTGTGTCCATGGCTCTGACTTCCTAAGCAGAGGTAAAAGTAAAGCCAGCTTAAATACTCTGACTCTCAAAGAAAGCAAATTTTATTCTAGAAATTTCGTGAGACAAGATAACTTTAACAAATTAATTCACACTTAAAATGTGATGAACATAAAAGTGAATCTGTATTCTTTTAAAAATTAGTTTTTCCTTCTAATTTTTCTTTTACCGTTCCCCCATCATCCTGGTGAATATTTTGACAACAAAAGTTGAAAAGTATGTTCTCTACAGAATCTCATAACTAAATAGTCACCAAAGTTTGATAATTAACCTTTCAATATCTTTCTCAAATATGTCCCTTTTTAAAATTTTCACAATCAATACCCTCCTATATACCTTTCTAAATCATCCTTTATCTAAGCCAGAGTCCTTGCTTCTAATCCTCCCTCTTCCAATCCAACCTTATCATATCAAACAAATGAATTTTAAAAAATATTTTATCCACATCCTCTCCCTTGTGCAAACAATGCAGTAGCTCCTCATTGGGTACTAAAATCTAGATTGCTTACTTTTTAAAGATAACTCAAATATCTCAGTCTATGTATTTTTTTTTATTTTCTCTACTATGTTTACAATACACCAGATTTGTTCTACTGTACTAGTCAGTGTGAACTTTTCAAGCTCTCAGTTGATTCCCACAACAACAAGGTAACATGGGTGCGAGTTTTATAATTATTTACTGTTGAGGAAACTGAGGCAGATCCTGACTTGCTCAGGATCAGACACTTAGTGAATATCTTTGAGGAATGAATGACGGAAATGAAAAGACAAAAACGAAGAAGTTATCTCCTAATACTAAAGTCTTACTGTGTATTTCAGGACAAAGAAGACAAAAAGAGGAAACAGTGGGGAAATTACTATTTCTATGTAAAATATTTTCCACTATCTATACTTGATATTCAATCATCATTTTGTAACTACCATCACTAAATTAAAAAAAAAAGCAACATGTAATTACAAGGTGTTCACAATAAGCATTTTGGTGCACCAAGAGGGAAGTTCTTTTTAAAGCAAAATTCCCACCCACAAGAAAACTGCATTTAACCTGGAGTCAAAATGTTTGTCTTAGTCCTGGCTCTATCACTATTTAAAGGACATAAGACAAAACAATTAATATCTCTGGTACATTTTTTTCATCCTTAAAATGAGAAGGTTTCGACTAGATGAATGCTACTATCCTTTTCTTCTCGAGATTTCTGATCCATGATCCTAGCGGAGTTCAGGTGATGGAGGATGTGTTGTAATTTCCTTTGAGTTAGATTGTAAGAAGGAAATCAATCTTCATCTATACTTGAAACGAAATACAGTTTGGACTTCTAGGGAAGAGCCTAGAGTAAATTCCAGCTGGGGAAAATACTTAAAGCACAGAGAAAGTGAAGGGCTGCTGGTGAAATGGGTGAAGGAACAACCAAAGGGCAAGTGATAAAAGTAGTGTTTGGGAGCAGTTATTTGTAATGGAGAATAAAGAAGGATAAAATTATTGTAAAACATGTTTCCAACTGCTAGGGTATATTAAAAACTAAAAAAAAGTTAGAATATATAACAATAGTTTATAGAGATCCACTATAGAGCCACTGTCTTAAGCAAGGACTCAGATGTTGTCAAAAGCACTTTGAGAAGCTTAATTTGATATATTAGGGCAAAGATGTTAGTAACTGGCATATTACAGGAAAGAACTGATGAGAATTCGGAATAGAGGGGGGACAGTAAGACGAGAAAGAGAAGACTGAATTTGAGAAGACTTGTTGAGGATGAATAGAAATGAATTGGCGAAATTTGGGTATGAAAAAAGAAAATAAACATTGAGACAGATTATCTCATGATTTCCACTAGAAGGGAGGAGTAAAGAAAGAACAATACTGCTGAAGGATGGAAGAGGAAGAAAATTTTGAAAGATATGGTCAGGAAGTTTGAGTTTTAGGGAAACAATTTTGTTCATTCGTGCTGAATTTGATGTATTGTCAGAACAAACAGGGTTAGAAAGCTCTAAATCCAAAAGTGTGCTCAGATTTGTGTGTCAAGATTTCAATATCTAAGAAGTTACTTTAATCTCTGCTGTAGTCCTCATCAGCCCATGCAAGGTTATATGACTGTAAATTGCCATTGACTGGACATAACGCTATGTTTCCCTCATCACCATGGCATGGATCATTGAAGCCTTGCTTCCTTCAGCACTAAGCTCCTATTCTTGCTACTAGAATAAATTCACCTGCAGAGAAGTGGTGAACAGAGGATAGTGCAAGATATATATGTGCATATGCGCACATGTATGTATGTATGTATGTTTATATCTATATATGTGTGTGGGTATTAGAGGCTTTGAGTTTGATATATAAGCTCCCTATTCAATTGAGACAGTATTTAGTCCTATGAAAAACTTTTTTTCTAATGTCTCATTGAGAGTTTAAATACTGCATTATTTAAGGAAGTGTGTCCAACTCTTGTCTGATGTATAAATTCCCAGAAGCTACTATCCCCCTAAATAAAAGCTCAAAATGAATTCACCTTTGTTTCTTAAAAAAAAAAAAAAAGAAAGAAAATGTGTCTTTTCCCTGTAGTCAATAGGAGAGATGATTCATTCAGGCTAAAGATGTGAATTTCAGTCATCACCATGAAGCTGTTTGAAATGAGAGTCTCCATGATAGTGGACGAATTCTGTAAAAGAGGAAGTGTAAAGGAAGAAGAACAGAGGAGCATAGCCTGATTTTAGAAGGGCCTCCAAGATGACAATAAGTTACTCACTACATAGCTTCAACTAGCTAACAAGTACAAAATATTTACCATAGCAACCTGCATTTAAGAGTTCTGCCAAAGGGAAAATAAATGATTTGAACACTTTTTTTTTTACTTGCCAACCAAAAATTATTAATTGTCTTGGCAGAGTGAATGAGCATTTGTTCAACTGCTATGAACTGAGCTAAATTTAAAGAACGAGAAAAATTATGGCATTCACATAGGCAAAGTCAGGTTGAAGATAAAATCAAATAAATGGAGAAGTTTTAGTTTTAAATTACACTAAAATTTTCTTCAGGAAGAAAATATTTTTTCATACCAGCAGCAAAATTCATCTAACTATATTTATGACATGTATGGAAAAGAACCAAACACTAGTAACTCAAAAAATGTTCAAGCTAAAAAACCTTCCGGTTGGTAAATTTAAAGGATTTATGGATAAAAGAAAGGAATATGGTGACAGATAATGTTCAGTATTCTTAAATGATGTAAGATAAATGGAGTATTTCTTCTTTAAGAGATGAATTGCATAAAGGACATCATAATTTATGATGTCTGAAATCATTGCCATCTGGGATAATATAGCAGATAACATTATCTGACTTATCTTCGCTCATCAAAAGTAATTTGTATTTATAAAAAAAATAAGCAAAGGAAGTAAATATGGTCAGGTTACTTCTGCAAAAAAGTGGACATTGAAATCTCTTGGCATTAAGTTACATATTTGCCAACAGAGATATAATGTTACATTGGGAATATTTGGAATTCATTTTTGTAAACGCACAGGAAAATTCATTCCTCTGTTATTCCAGACAACTAGAAAAAATGTTGGAAGATCATTTACATAATGGACAAATGTAAATTCATTCTAGTTGTAGAGATAAGCTCCCTGCTGTCTGGATCATATTATTCTTCTTTGCCTTTATATTAGCCCCCACAGGACTAAAGAAATGTACAGTCTGCAGTCTTTGAATTAAAAGAAAAGCAGAGCTTTGGAGCTGCCATCAGTTTTATACCTCCCTCAAAAGTTGACTCTTTTCACTATATTTATTGGGCATGTGATATTATCTGTTTAAATGATAAACTGCACACAATCACATAAATTTCTTCAAGAGTGTTTGTTTTAAAGGATTTAAGATGTAGAAAATTACTTTCCATCATTGCTGCTCATGATTGTGTGTTCAATGAGTTGTCACAGAATCAAATTTTCCCATTACCCATTTTCTGCGTACTAAATTGATTCTTATTTTTCATTTATAGTGAACTAACTGGAGGTGCTATGGTCTTCTTGACTTGTTCCAAAAACTATTTTACAAAATCACTAGATATATAGAAGATAAGATCTATGTTAATATAATAGAGTTCATTCAGCTTTACTCAGAGCAGTAAATACATTACAATGGAGATGGACAAACAAAAAAGAAACATATCTACCATATACGGTTCAATAAGACACCCTCCTGACTTACCAATACAAAAATAAAGAAATTTTACTTAACATAAAATATAAAAGTACTAAAAACAGCAATTTTCACATGTTCTTTATTATAATGTCTCTTCTTTCTCAAAATGAGATACTTAGAATATTTTGTTATTCTAGTTATTGGGGAAAAGAATTCAGTGTTGACACCACACTATCTAGAAAGACTCTGGATAACACTTCACAACATGCATAATTAGAAAACTGATGTAGGAAGATGGAGGGACAACGAAATATGTCATCTTGCTTTCTGTAATATACCTATGTGAAAATACTATGCATAAACTTGAGAAAAAAACATCTTCCTCACTCTTCAAAAACCAAAGAAGGTAATTTGGAAAGATATGAGAGATGTTAAGCTGATCAGTTACAATGACTGGATTTCAGGGTAAAAAAAATTGTGTTTGTGTGTGTGTGTGTGTGTGTGTGTGTGTGTGTGTGTGTGTGTTTAGTAAGAGGTGGAGGTTTCTCCTCATTTGACAACATAAAGACTGAGGTTTTGAATATGCTGAGAAATGCATGTGAACACAAAATGAAAAATATCAAACATTTATTTTCAGTATGAGAAAGGACAAACAGAACTATGTGAAAACAGAATAGGATTTCAAAGGAAAGTATTAAGTTCTCAATCAGTGGAAATCTTCACATCAAATCTGAAAACTAGAAGAATATGTCATCTAGAGGCTAAATATTTTTGGACCTCAGTTTTCTGGCTCCCTTTCTGTGATTTTTTTGCCTGAACATAGTCAAAAAACTAGACTTACTGAAAATAGAATTTCTCAGTCTTTTGAGTTATCTCATGAAAAATAACACTTTTAAAGGCCCTCAAATTCAAAAGTTTAGGAATAGGCCTCCCGAGGGAATAATATTTCCCTAACAAGATGACCCTCAGGGTATAAAGAATAATATTAATATGGCCTCTCTATCCATCCAGAACTAGAATCATGCAAAGATTTTTGTGAAAGTAGCAGAACAGAGAAAACAGAGATCTGAACTTTGCCAATACTTGCCTAATATTTCCAGGAGTTATTTTGATGGGGCAGTTCTAAGGTAACTTTAAAAAAATCCCTACTCTTAGGACAATGCTTGCACACAGTAAGTAATAAATGCTGAATAACAGACTAAATGAAGAGTAACTTCAAAATAGCCCTTAGGATGACTGTCACTGTGGGGATTCCAATGAATTATTTGAGTCTTCTGAATTTCTGTATTTGTTCATGAACTGGTCTGAATCTTTTCTATATTATGCATTTGATAAAGCAATTGAAATAGAAGCTGTACTGCACCCTATACATATATATTTGAATCCTTGTGTGGGTGTTCAGATGCTTTTGTTCACATTAGGGGAAAATTGGACAAGATTTTATTGTGAGGAAATCTAATGAAAGAATATATCTATTTAGGGATTAGTTCCCAGGGAACATATCAGATCTACAGAAGTAGAAGCCAAAGATACACTTGGGCCAAGGACAATGAATGATAAGATGATATTAAAAGCAAATACAAACAGATACAGGAGAAGTATTGGCATGGTAACTTTACTTGACTTCAAAAATGGTAAAAAAGTTAAATTCCCCAATTTGCAGGTTAGTAAGTGTGACTTCTATTCTGGGGTGGGGGCTGGGGGGAGGGAATTCAAGTGCATTATATAAGCACTTAAAAAGAAAAATGGTGATCCAAGTAAATGAAGAGAGGTTCACTGAGGACATGTCATTTCAAATTAAACTCATTCCAGCTTAAATGATGTTATTAGATTACTATACTTCTTAAAATGAACAAATTGCCTTATAAATTAGAAGACCAAAAATACTTTTTCCTTGATTTTATCAAAACATTCTGTAATCACTTACAATATAATGGTGGACAAGATGAAAAATGCAAATTAGATTGATGCATCAATGTCAACTTGTATGGAGGGGGGGCTTTAATGAATACTACATGTAGCAACAAATACCCTGCACACCCACACATCAAGGATGACCTGCTAGCACCGGTTCTTAGATCTGCTTTTCTAAAATGAAAGCAACTTTAAAGGGAGGGCGTCAACAATCTAATTACATTCTCCAACAGAGAAATATCCAGTCAGAAAAGTAAAGACCACAGAGCTTCTAACTGTCTGACAATAAACAATACATACATCAGATATCAACAGACAGATCAACTGCATTACCATTACATACACACATCGTTACCAGAGAGAGAAGCACATCTGAGTGAGTTTTCAAAGCTGGGAGCTGCTCCTCAATGGCTACCCAGAGTTTCATCTGGCACATGAACCTTCTTCCAAAGAATAAGCCCCTAAAGCAAAACCTCACCTCAGAGTATATATACTCTTTTCAGAGCCAGAGGTCATCATAGCCCTAGTGACCAAGTGCCTCATTAACAATTAACAAAAGGTGTCTGCCTTCCTACAAAACAAGCCTCTCCTAATCAGCCTTGCCATAATGAGCTTCTCCTGAGGCCTATTAATGTGCAGGGAAGATCTTTAAATCCCATTATTACACCCCGTGGTACCTGATCTTGATCCCGTTGTGATCAACAATAACATAAATGACTTTGATAAAAAATTCTTGATACCATGAATAAACAATTGCTTTTATGGCCTGAGAACATAGTTTAAAATCCCAACTATGACATCTACTATTTGATGAATTTAAAGAGTGACAAGATCTTTAGATTTCAGCTTTCCCATCTATAATATGAGGCTCCCTTGAACTCTGATGAAATAATCCAATCAAATAGCTGTGATATATTTATCTGATTTTAACCTCTTTTAAGTATGGATTATAGCTAATATGTTGAATGATGCAACAAGGATCACACTGGCTAGAGTAATGTGCCAAATACAGCTGCAACTTTTAGTCATTCAACTTCCAGCCTCTTCTCTCATTTTCATGAGCTGTTATTAGCCCTTTTTCCAACCTTACTTTTCTCTCATCAAAATTTTCACTATTTGTGTAAACAATTCTACTTTATACAACTTTAAATACAGTGATCTCTGATCCTGTCATTGTTCATCCCTTTTCAAGTCCTACTTCCATATTACTTTCACAATTTATCTCCTCTCTTCTTACCCATACCACCACAAATCCCTCAAACTACTTATCTGGGAATGGTAAAGCACAGTATTAATCTCAATTAAGGTTTCTTTACTGCAGAGTATTAATTTTTTCTTCATTGATTGACTTCATTCTACTCCTAATTATACGTGTTATGAACTTTCTCTTCTTTCAAACAAGACAGACAGGAGAACCTAGTTGAAACAATAAAACACCTGAGGGAGAAGTAATAATCAGCACATTCCAGACAAATCAAAGAAACATCACCACCTACCTGACTTCCATCTCCCATCAGATACTTAATAGAACAGTCCAGTACCCTGTCACCTAGAGTATTAGGTATAATCAGTACTCTCCAAATGATTAGACATTTCAACTGATCCCCTACACCCATCATTCAGAGGAGGACCTATTGTGGCTAGGGGCCCACCTTATTTATTTAAGAGATTTTCATGCCAACAGCTGTTGACTGCCACCAAGAAGAAGATAAGGCTATAAGTGGTAGGGGTGTCAGCAACCCCCATAAAAACCCTTATGCTTATAGCACATTGTTCATAGCTATCATCTAAGAAACAATTTCTCTAGAGAAGGGGACAGATACTCCATTCCCAACTCTTAGCCAACTGCCACACACAGGGCTGGCAAACCAGCCTGAGTAAAACAGCTCTCCTTGAAGGAGAGTCGTATGAAGTACCACCAATATATTAACCACTATCTCTTCTTAGATCTTGATGGGAAGGGGTTGCCCAGAAATCTTAAACTTTATCCCAGTGCCCTGAGTCATTATTCTTGAGAAGCAACTCCAGGTACTATCTAGCCTGGAATTTGCTACTGTATTGGCTAGAGCATGGAAGGGGAACCTACAGCTTTGAGGCTATATGTGATCCTCCAGGTCTTTGGCTGTGGCTTTTTGACTGAGTCCAAGTTTTACAGAACTTTTATTAAGTTCTTTTCTTCAAATTCCTTAATTTATATAATTTCCTCCTTGAAGTTCAGACTTAGCCAGAAGGCTGAAATTGAGGACCTAGAGGGTCACATGTGGCTTTAAGACTGCAACTCCCTTATTCAATAGGAACGTATGTGTAGATCTTATATAGAATTGTAAGCCGTCTTGGGGAAGGAGGCTGGTGATAGTGGGTAGGTAGGGGGAAAAAAATCTAAGTTTTATGGTAGTGATTTTAGAACACTAAAAATAATTAAAATGAATACACACATAAGGCTGCAACTTCCCCATGCCTGTGCTAGAGGTATAGCTACTGAAGACTGAGAAAAATAGGTTCTTCTCACTGAAGGCCTTGGCTCAGTAAGATGGCTAAATATCAGAAACTAAGAAATGACATTAAAGGGCCATTATTGTGAGTCTTGCCATTGTATTCTAAGGACCATGAGACTTCTCCATTTGATTTGCAGTTATAACCTTACTTAAGTGTAATCTTTACCAATCAAATGTGAACTCCCAATCCAGAGCCATGATTTCAACATGACTGCCCTGGCCTGATCAGAAGATGGATGAGTTGCCTCTAGACATCCACATCCATGATCCTAGATGGGACTTAGTCACCTTTGTGGTCCAAGTTAAGTATTTCTTCACTGTCATCAACTCCTTGAATCTTCTACTATATGATGATACATTGTATAATGCCCAAACCATTGTGGAGAACTACAGGGCAGGATTCTTGGCCCCTGGACTTACTGAAGATGAACTCTGGAAGATCAGGTATAAATATGACTCAGCCTTCAATCCTGACATTGGGGAAAAACTTTATCTCATTGGATTAATGTCAGCCCAAATGCTGATGAATATGATTATCAGTGGGTACATGCTCACCTTCTATGGGAATATTTTAACAGTGGTGTTCTGGCAGTGGGTGAACCAGTCCTTCAGTACTGCTGTCAGGATAGAAATGGGGATGTGACAACAAACAGATTATATGAGCTCTTGCACTGGAGCTGGGCCCACTCTTCTGGGACTCACATCCCTCACCCAACATCTGCCTAGCCTGGCTAGCTGCTTCATCCCATTCACAGAGTAGTCTGCTGTCAATTGCATCAACATCTCACTGATGAGGCAGAGGCAGATGCTGGTTGGGATCCCTGTGAATGATGCTTTTTCTCAAAGGTTGAACTATTCTTCAAAGGTGGCTCAGCTGGACATCTTCCAGATGGTGACAACCCAGATCGGCATGATCATGCCTGCTATGATCATAAAACCTCTGATTATGAATGCAATTGAGAAAAAAAAAAAAAAACTTCTTGAAGTTAAAGCCATAACTCTTGGCCCCTATGCAAGAGGGGCCAGTTGGCATTTGTCTGTTGTTTTCCATTCCCCTATGCTGCACACTTTTTCCCCCAGAGGAGTTCCATTTCAGTGAACCAGCTAGAGCCTGAATTCAGAGCTGAGATGAAGAAGCAGAGCCCGAACACTGAGACTGTTTACTTCAACAAGGGACTCTGACTGGAGTGTGGTTCATACAATATTCTAAACTCTCACTCCACCCTTAGCTTCCTGCCACTGATGTTTTAGTATGTCATCTGTGCTACCACTTCTGCCTTCTCTACTGCTCCCTCATGCTCTCTGCTCTACTGTGTTGACAGGGGATACACTTCTAGTATCCCGTAGAACTCAAAAATGAACTTGTCCCCTCCTCCCATCAAGTCCTAAAGATCATGGCAAATACATGGCCATTAAGGGTAGGGGTTGACTCAGATTCAATCTAGATCAGATTGTATCTAGTTCAGATTCTATCTGGCTCACTTGTCAATATAAGCATCACAAATGGTGAGGCATCTTAAGTCAACCCAATATGGCGTATGTTTAAGAAACTTTGTTTTTCTTTGACTGAGAGAAGGTTTGAGTTGAATTCATCATGGATAGGACTTGGGGTATGGGTATTTTGTGGTCTCAAACACCCCATACCTCAACATTGTGGTTCCCAAATCTCAACATATTCCCTGACCAAGAATATTGCAAATCTCAAGTTCTTCTCCAGACAAGACTGGAAGGTATTTAAGCCTCCCCCTCTCCCTATGCCCTTCTGGCTCTCCAAGTACCTTTGAGGTGTATGTCTGGCCTGACATCTCAAGTTCCAGTAAGTCAGATAGCTAGAAGACTGTCTCATATTCAGTTTGACGCTCCCATGTTCTCAGTGCAGTGGTTACGTTGGAGGCCATGGACCTGGTAACAACTTCTGAAGCATGGAGGACAAGGACCAATTTCCTTTCTGGAAGTGTATGATCAATTCTTTCAATTCTCTTGGTGCTAGGAAATTGAGAAAACTTCAGGCATCATTTTGTTGGTTTTGGGGGGGTCTTGTTTTGTTTGTTTCTCTAGGGTTTCTCTTAGATCCTCCTTTATGGAGGAAGAAACTGCCAGCTCCCATGCCTATAATGGGGCAATTCTTTTCAATTCCCAAAATTTCATCATTGGATTTTCTTTTACAAAAATGGAAAAAAGTTCAGTTTCTCTAACGAACTTAAAAAAAAGCTGGTATTCTTTTGTAATACTGTTTGGCCTCAGTATCAACTGGAGGACCACAATACATGGTTCATTTTTGTGACTTTACAATATAATACTCTCTTGAAGTTAGAATTATACTGCCCTGAGAATGAAAATGGGTAGAAGTTTCCTACATAGTGGCCTTCATCCAGCTATCTCAGAACCTAGTTCTCAGGAAAGATTGCAAGATGCTTGTAGACAGTCATCTCATAAAAGGGCAATGGGGGTCGACTGGGCATGTTGTATGACCCCTTCTTATGGCACTCAAGGGTTCAGCCCTGCCTTCCCCTTGGCCTCCATTCCCACCACCTTCTCATTTCCTATCCCTACCCCAATCTCCCCCAGGCCCAGCCATGGGTCTTGTCTTCCTCTGTTGCCCTTCCACTTGAGGTGACACCCACGCAGACCTCAAGCAACATCCCCACAGCAATCTGGGGTAACTCCTGCTCTGACCCCTTCTGCTCCTCAAGTAGCAGCTGACTTTTTCCTTTGCCAGCCTTGCAGTCTAATGCAGTTCAGCCAGCATTTCCCAGCTACTCTTTCAGAACAATTGACTTCCTATGTCCCTCCCAAACCCCTATCCCCACAAGTACCTTAAGGATTTTTCCTCTGAGAGAAGTGCCTGCCTTGCTTAGTGGGACAATTAGAGTACGTGTTCCATTCTCCATTTGGAACTCACTCAAGTTAAAGAGACACTGAGGAGATACTCAGAAGACCTCACTAAGTTCACTGAGGGTTTTAGCAATTTATCCATACAATTAAAGCTCCCTTGGAGTGATTTGCATATCCTTTAATTTGGGGATTGTTTGGATAGCAATGACCCCACAAAATACCACCCAGGAACAGCTGCTGTTCCCAGTAGAAGAAAGAGAGACCATATGGTAATTTGCCTTTTAGAAGGCCTAAGGACTGCTTTTCAGAAGCAAATAAATTTCCAAAAAGTTGGCAAAATTACTCAGGGAGAAAAGGAAAAACCTGCCCTTTCCCAAGACCAGATGGTAGAAGCCATTTAGAAATATACGAATTTAGATTCTGATTCTATAGAAGGGGCAGCAATCCTTAGTATATATTTCATTAATCTGTATGCCCAAGATATTAGGAGGAAAGTGCAGAAATTGGAAACGAGATCCCAACACTTCAGGTCCACATACTGGAGACTGCCTTTAGAGTATTTAACAACAGAGAGCTAGTTGAAGCACAGGAAAGAGAAAATAGGCAAAGAGCTAGCGACAGAATACATGCTCAATTGTTGGTTGCTGCAGTGACCAGGAAAAGACCCAATTATCCCTTCAAGGCACCCTGTTGGAGAAAGCCCAGAAACTTGGGAAGTGGGGAAACCTGTTTTCAATGCCACAAGGTCATTGGTCCAAAGAATGCCCCTCCAGGGTGCCCCCTCAGGGAGCTCCAGGAACTGATACCTGTGGAGCTCTGCCCATGTGACCAGGAGGGATATTGGAAGAAGGATTGTCCCTCAGGTTGGAAAAATGGTTGAGCCATCCTCCAGTAACCTGTCCTCCAGTTCTCTCAAAATTCAGAATGATAGGGGAGCCTCGGGCTTGGTAGTGCTCCCACTTTCTCCATCTCTCTTGACTAGTCCTGGACAAAAACCGAGCTGAAGGTAAAGTTGCCCTCTTTATCATAGCTAGTTCTCTGTTTAACCCATCGAGTCATGGGCATCAAAGGAAAAATTAGGGGATATCTCCAGATATACCCCCTCCTTTGTCTACTTGAGAATCTGTTATTTGAATACTCCTTCTTTATATTCTTCTCTTGCCCTGCCCCCTCATTGGGAAGAGACCTGATGGTTAAACTGGGGAGGCAATTTTCTCCAGTTAAGCCTCCTATCTCCCTTTTCCCTCTGTTCATCGGGCCTCTCCAGATTCCACTACAAGTGTGTGAGACAACTAAGCCAATATTTGCGTTCAGAGAATTCTGGGGAACAATATCAAGTCACCCCAGCCATTGTTTGCCTCCAAGACCTTAAATGTTCCTACATAGTAGTCAATATCCAATTAAATCAAATGCCTGGGAGGGACTGTTACCATTAATTGTTACTCTAGGCTCTTACTCACTTCTTCTAGAGTAGAGCCCCCACCAGGCTACAGCTTTTGAGACTGAAAAATAAAATGACTACCACTCCATCATTAGCTCTGCCTAATCTTGAAAAACGTTTCATTCTGTATGCTGATGAAAGGAAAGGACAGGGTTTGGGAGTCCTAACCCATTCCTTACCAACTGACCCCAGGCCAGTTGATGCTTTTACTGACACAAAATGTGCTTTCCATGTTCTATGTGCTCATGGAGTAATTTGGATTCAAAGGTGGATATCTGACAGAAAAGAAAAAAGAAAAACTCCCTTTTCAAACATGGCATTTTATGTGTTGGCCTAGCTGTAGTCATCTTTAATTCCCTCCAGGTAAATTGTCTTTTCTCTACACTCCTTATGTGCCTGTTTGGTCCTTGCTTGCTTAACCTCCTTGCCTGATTTGTCTCTTCCACAGTAGAACTCATCAACTTTCAGATGACCCCACAGGTTATGTACCCTTTGAATGGGAACTAGAGAGGCGGGGACAGTTGTACAGCCCTTGCCAGCAGGAAGTAGTTTCAGAAGCTAAGACATTTGCCCCTTACCCCAAAAGAATTCGGGTCTCATTTGTTTGAGGGGTTAATGATGGGGTACAGATTCTGGGAACCTCCTTGAACTGAATCTTCCCACTTGATCTGGCACTTCCTGAGGCCATAAGCCCTCTATTACCTCCATGGTGGAATCTCTGTTACCCTTAATAAAGCCTGGCCCCCCTTTATCTGTTATCTCTGGCTGCTTTCCACCCTTGATCCCATCAAAGTCCCATGAGTCTGACTTCTAGTCACCCCAGTCCCAAAATGATGTTCCTTAGACTCCTCCTCAAGACCCTCCTTAGACTTCTCCTCTCAGACTAGTGGACCATCCCTAGATACATCTCACAGTATTTTTGTATATCAGATCTTTCTTGTCTCAATGATGGTGCTCCAGTTCAATCTACTTTAGATTCTGTCTGGTTGGCTTTCAGTACAAATATCACAAATAGTAAGATGTCTTAAGAGTGAAACCAGTATGGCGAATCTTTAACAAATTTTGTTTTTATTTGGCTGAAGAAACGGATAGGGGTGCAAGAGGGTATCTTCCAGGCTGTTAATCAGAGACTCAATCTGTCACAGTAACCAATGTGGACTTTAGGGCATTATCCGCACCCCCCCCCCCCCCAGGGATAGTGTGTGTGTGTGTGTGTGTGTGTGTGTGTGTGTGTGTGTGTGTGTATGTGGTGGGCATTATGGGCTAGAAATTGTAGAAATTGTTTATTCAGGTCCCAGCATCCCTCGATTTTCTTTAAACTCAAGATTGGTATGAATCAGGGGGAGAGGTCCAGAGGAGATTTCCATGGTACCAACACATCCCCATCTATTAGAACAAAGTGTGTACATTTGTTTGTGTTCCCCTGATTTTCTTGGGAGAGTCTTTCTCCAGAATGAGGCAAAGCAGGATGTTCAAAAAGCTGCAGAGACTCAGAGGCAGTTGGTGACCCCAGGATCTGGGTCCATTCCAGCTTAAAAACTCCTTTAGTTATTTGTAAGATCCAGGAGGGAAGAATTCATACTGCCTCCCCAATCACACCCTGTTCTGGGGAGAACAGAGCTCAGAGGCTAACTTGTGAATGTATATTCATAGTTGAAGGGACTGTGTTGTGTCTCTGATAATAAGTAATAAGTTTGTGTTAAAGACATGACTGTATATGAATGAGAGTCTAACTCTATGAGTCTAACACATCCATGTTTCTGTGTGACCTCATGTGGTAATCTGTTGGTATCAGAGTCAGCATAGTACTGGATCTTAGGAACCCATCTCATGAACAAATGTTTTCTGACTTATCAACAATGGGTTTCAAATTAATTAAAAGTCTCCTTCAGCCCATAACTTGATACCTTCTCCAACCTTAGCCTGGCCTTGGTCAGTAAACAGTTAGTAGTTATGGGAAATAAATGGTAGGGGTTATCTGGTGTGTGTGTGTGTGTGTGTGTGTGTGTGTGTGTGTGTGTTTATGTGTTTGTAATCTTTGCATTATTCACTTCAGATAACTCAAGACATATTCTCATGTATGAGCCCAGCTGTGATAGGGGAGAGGAAGTTCAGGGATACCTCTCCCACTCAAACCACTTTTCACCTAGCATCCTGATTTTCTAACCCCCTTGCCTCTTTTCTCAACCTCCCAACTACCAACAATGTTTCCCATTTTGCAAAGGGTTGTACCCAAATAAACTTGATACTTTTGAAAAAAGTGAATTCCTTGAGACCAGAGACTGTCTTACTTTCCTAGTTGTATCTCCACTGCTTAACACAGTAACATCATAAAAACTTAATACTTTATTCTTTCATTGATTCTTTCTTTCTTCAGTCATCTATGCTAATTCCCTATATTTGTTTTGCAGATCTTACATTATATTCGTTTGAAAAAGCTGAGATCATTTGCTGTAATTCTACTAAGGTTCTCTCTCTCTCTCTCTCTCTCTCTCTCTCTCTCTCTCACTATATATATATATATATATGTATATATGCATATATATGTATGTATGTATATATGTATGTATGTATGTATTATATTAGCTCAGTCTGCCACGAGCAACTGATATTTTCTCAATTACTTAACTCTGACTTTATTTGTGAGAAAAGTGTTTTGTAATTGTGTTCACATAGTCTGTGGATTTGTGTTGAGAGGTAGATCCTCAAATATTTTAGAATATTTACCACAACTTTTCATGGGATTTTTCTTTCTGTGCCTTGCTGTTGGACTTTTGTAGTAATATATAGAAATGCAGATGATTTATGTGGATTTATTTTATATCCTGCAATTTTGTCAAAATTGCTTATTATTTCAAATAGGTATTTACTTGATTTTCTGGGATTCTCTAAGTATAACATCATTTTATCTGCAAAGAGTGATAACTTAAGTTTCTTCTTTGACTATTCTAATTCCTTCAATTTCTGTGTCTCCTTTCATTGCTAAACCTGCAATTTATAGTACTGTGTTGAATAACAATGGTGAAAAATGATATCCTTGTTTGACACATGATGTTTTTGGAAATGCATCCAGCTTTTGCCCATTACATACAATGCTTGCTGATGGTTTTAGGTAGATACTACTTATTATTTTAATGAAGTCTCCAATTATTCCTATGCTCTCCAGTGTTTTCAATAAGAATGGGTGTTGTATTTTGCCAAAAGCATTTTCTGCACCTACTTAAATAATTATATGATGTCTGTTAGTTTTGTTCTTGAGATGTTCAATAATGCTGACAGTTTTTCTAATATTGCACCAGGCTTGCATTCCTGGTATAAATCCAACTTCATCATATTGTATTATTCTCATGATAAGTTGCTGTAATCTTTTTGCTAATAACTTATTTAAATTTTTTTGCAAAGGTATTCATTAGGGATTTATAATTTATAATTTTCTTTTTCATCCCATCTTCAACCACTTCTATTCCTAGCCCACCTGATTCCTGCCCTATGGCAAGGGTTACATCTGCTTCCTCAGAACTGGAAATCTAATGCCTTAATTCAAATAGGGGACTTTGTGGGGTGGGTAGAGCACATGATTGCTGGTTGTGTCATCATCATGCCCAGAATACTAGCTTGCTCCACATAGCTTGCCCTCTATTTCCTGAAGATCCTGCATGGAATTTTTCATTTGAGCACTCACAGGACATTACAAGCAGCCTCTTGAATGTAAGACATCCACTCCAGCCTGCTATCTCTCCCTTCCTCCTCCTGGGAGTCATGATCTCTCCCCCTTCTTTCCCCTCACTGTGATTCCATTATTGGTCATTTTACTAGCTATTATACTGCATCTGTGCTTGTTTAACCTCCTGGTTTGATTTGTGTCTTCTCACCAACAGCAACTTTTAGGGCACCAACTCTTGCCCTTGATGAATCCCAGTGCTTTGCCTCTCTCCACCCTGACTCAGTTGGCACCGCACTCTGCACCCCAAACCCTAAAATCTCCCCTTACCACAACTTCCCCTTATCATGGACCATATAATTCCATGTCCCCACCCCTCATCCTGGGGAATGGGATTTCCTTATCTTGTATCATTCAAGTCCTCATGTTGAGCCTTTATCTTGCAAGACTTCTTTATCTTGCAAGATTTAGCCTAGATCTGCAACCCCACAAGGAAACCCTATAATCATCCTATTTAAATCTGGTCCTTTTTCTATACCATTGCCTTTGTTTAGTTCCGTGCTAAATCTAAGACACGCTGCTTTTGTGCCAATAAAGCTCTCAATGGCTACAGGAAAAAAAGTAATTTTCTTTCTCTGCTTAAGCTCTTTCCAATTTAGGTATCAGTACACAATTTGTATCATAAAAAGAATTTGGCAGGACTCTGTCTTATCCAATTTTCCCAAATAGTCAATATAGTTTTGGAAATAACTGATCTTTAAATGCCTGATAAAATTTGTTTTAAATCCATCTGTTCCAGGAGATTTTTATTCCAGGGAGTCCGTTGATGGCTTGTTCAATTTCATTTTCTGAGAAAGGATTATTTAATTATTTTAGTTTCTCTTTTATTAATCTGGACAATTTACATGTTTTTAAAAATATTCATCCATTTCACTTAAATTGTCAAATTTATGGGAGTACAGTTGGGCAGATAAATTTCCAACTATTGGTTTAATTACCTCTTCATTGGAGGTGAGTTCACCTTTTTCATTTTTGACAGTGGTTATTGGGTCCTCTTTTTTTTCTAAATCAAATTGACAAAAGATTTATCAATTTTAGTATTTTTTTCACAAAACTAACTCAGTTTTATTAATTAATTCAATAGATTTAATCATTTCAATTTTATTTTTTGAAAGTTTTAATATACAATTTACTTACATTTCAGTTCTCAACATTCACCTCCACAAGAATTTGAATAAAAAATGTTCTCCTCATCGCTCTCCACCTCTCCTGAACAGCATGTGCCCCATCCACCCCTTCCTCCAGTCTGTTCTTCCTTCTATTACTCACCCTACATCCATCCCCCTTCTTCTCTATTTTCCTGTAGGGCAAAATAGATTTCTGTACTCCATTGTTTGTATATCTTAATTGCCAGTTACATGTTAATACAATTTTTGACATTCATGTTTAAGCTTTGAGTTCCATATTCTCTCCTTCACTTCCCACCCATCCTCACTGAAAAAACAAGAAATTCAATATAGGTCATACATGTGTAACAATACAGAGTACTGCTATAACAGTTATGTTGTAAAAGGCTAACAACTTTGCCCTCTGTCCTATCCTGACCTTCCTTTATTCCATTCTCTCCTTAGACCTGTACTCCCACAATTATGTTTGATTTTGATTATCCCTTGCCCCAATTTGCTGCCCTTTTTATTACCTTTCCTCTCCTATCACCTACCCCCTTGCCTTCCTGCAAGTTAAAAGAGATTTCCATATACAATTAAGTGTGTGTTATTCCCTCCTTAAGACAAATCCCATGAGAGTAAGGCTCAATTATTCCTTTCATCTCTCTGCTCTTTCCCTCCATTTTAAAAGCTCTTTCTTCTTTCTTCTATATGAGATGATTTACTACATTCTACCTCTCCCTTTCTCTTCCTCCTAGTAAATTCCATTCAACAGCAAATTTTCTTTTTTTAGGTATTCTCCCCTCATGATCAGCTCACCCTGTACCCTCTGTCTATGTACACAAACATATACACATATACCTATGTACACATTCATACCTACACATATATAATATACACATATATACCCATACACACCTACATATATATTTACATATACATATATGTGTGTGTGTGAGTGTGTGTGTTACCTCTTATTACCCTAATATTGAAAAAGGTCTCATGAGTTACAAATAACATCTTTCCATGTAGGATTGTAACCAGTTCAACTTTAATGAGTTCCTTCTCTTTCCTGTTTACATTTCCATGTTTCTCTTAGTTCTTGTATGTGAAAGTCAAATTTTCTGTTCAGCTCTGGTTTTTTCAACAAGAATGCTTGGAAGTCCTCTATTTCATTGATATTCCATTTTCCCCCCAAGGTATTATATTCAGTTTTACTGAGCAGGTAATTCTTGATTTTAATCCTATCTCCTTTGATCACTTCAGTATCATATTCCAAGCCCTTTGATCCATTAGTGTAGAAGCTACTAAACGCTGTGTTATTCTCATTATATTTCCACAATACTTTAACTGATTCTTTCTGGCTGCTTGCATTATTTTCCCCTTGACCTGGGAACTCTAGAATTAGGGTACAATATTCCTAGTGCTTTTTCTTTTGGGATCTCTTTCAGGAGGTGGTTGGTGAATTGTTTCCATTTCTATTTTACCTTCTAGTTCCACAATATCAGGGAAGTTTTCCTTCATAATTTCATGAAAGATGATGTCTATTCTCATTTTTTCATAGTGGTTTTCAGGTCGAACAATAATTTTTAAATTATCTCTGTTGGATCTGTTTTCCAGGTCAATTGTTTTTCCAATGAGATATTTCACATTGTCTTCATTTTTTTTCATTGATTTGGTTTTGTTTTATAATTCTTTCATTTTCATAAAGTAATTTGCTTCCATCTACTCCATTCTAACTTTTAAAGAACTACTTTTTTTCAGTGAGCTTTTGAACCTCTTTTTCCATATAGTCAATTATGCTTTTAAAAGCATTCTTCTCATTGGCTTTTTCGACCTCTTTTGCCATTTGTATTAGTCTAATTTTAAAGGCGTTATTTTCATAAGCATTTTTGGGGGTCTCCTTTAACATGCTGTTGACTCAGCTTTTGTGATTTTGTGACGTTGCTCTCCTTTCTCTTCCCAATTTTACTTCCACCTCTCTTACATGATTTTCAAAACCTTTCTTGAGCTCTTCCATGGCCTGAGACCATTGCATATTTTTGGGAGGTTTTGGATATAGAAGCCTTAAACTTGATGGTGGTATGCTTTGTTCTGTCTCATCCAAAACGAAGGAAAAAAATACCTTTTCATCAAGAAAGTAACCTTCTATCATCTTATTTTTTCCTGTTTGTAGGCATTTTCCCAGTCAGTTACTTGACTTTTTAGACCTTTGTCAATTAAAAGGTATACCCTAGGGACCTGTAAGTTCTCAATTCCTTCAAGGTGGCACAATCGAGGGAAAGGAATTTACTCTTCTCCTGGCCTGCACTTTCTTCCCTGGATCCACGAGTAGAATACCCACTCTACAACCTCCACCAGCTCCACCAACCAGAAGTCCTCCTCACCCCAGCACTGCCACTCAGAACCCCCAGTGTCTTTAGGCTGAGGGCTCCAAACGTGGATGTTGCTACTGCCAAGGAGTGCACACTACTGCCACACTGCACCCCCCCTCACACAGGTGAAAGAGCTTTCTTACTGACCTTTGAAAGTGTCTTTTGTGTTTGTAGTTTGAGAAATCTGGGAACCTCAGCTTCTACCCATGATTTTGCACCCTGAAGCCTGCTCCAGTCCTGTCCATGCTGTGCAGTGTGACCCAGCTGGGCTGTGCTCTGCTCAGTCTAATAGACCTTTGCTGTTGATCTTCCAGCCTGTCTTGGGCTGGAAATCTGTTTCACTCTTTTGTTTTGTGGCTTCTGCTGCTCTAGAATTTGTTTAGAGTAATTTTTACAGGTATTTCATGGGCTACGGGGGAAGAGCAAGAGCAGGTCAGTCCTTCCACTCTGTCATCTTGGCTCTGCCCCCATAACTTCAATTTTACTGTTCCCTCCTTTGCTTTCCAGTAGTTCTCATTTGGTAGTTAATTGGGGATTTTCAATTTGTTCTTATTGCTTTTTCAGTTGCCTGCCAATTCATTGATCTCTTCTTTCTCTGATTTATTCATGGAAGCTTTCAATGATATGAAACTTCCTGTAAAAATTGCTTTCACAGCATCCCATATGTTTTAGTGGTTTTCTCATTATTGTCTTTCTCTTGACAGAAGTTATTGATTGTTTCTATTTTTATTTGCTTCACTCATTCTTGAAGGTTAGATTATTTATTTTTCCAATTAATTTTTGGTCTATCTTCCCATGACCCTTTATTAGACATAATTTTTATTGCATCATGATCTGAAAAAGAAGCATTGACTATCTCTGCCTTTCTGCACTGGACTGTGTCATTTTTATGCATGATCAATTTTTGTGTATGTGCAATGAATGTCCTGAGAAAAAGATATATTCCTTTCAGTTCCCTTTCAGTTTTCTCCACAGGTCTATCATATGTACCTCATCCAAAATTCTGTTCACCTCCTTAACTTTTTTCTTGCTTATCTTGAGGTTATATTTTTTTCAAATTCAGAGAGGGGGCAGTCGAGCTTCCCCACTAGTATGGTTTTGATGTCTGTTTCTTCCTGTAATTCCTTTAACTTTTCCTCTAAGAATTTGAATGTTATTCCATTCAATGGATATATGTTTATAAATGACATTATTTCATTGTCAGTGGTGCCATTTAACAGGATATTATTTCTTTCCTTGTCTCTTTTGATTAGATCTACTTTTGCTTTTGCTGTGTCTGAGACTGAAATGACTACCCCTGCTATTTGTTTGTTTTGTTTTTTTTTGCTTCAGCTCAAGCATAAAATGTTCTGCTCCAACCTTTTACCTTTATCCTGGATGTATACCCCTGCTTCAAATGTGTTTCTTGCTAACAACATACTATAGGATTATGGATTTTACTCCATTCTTCTATCTACCTGCACTTTATGAGAGAATTCATCCCATTCACATTCTCAGTTATGATTACTATCTGTGTCTCTCTCTTCATCCTATTTTTCCCCCTGTTTATGTTTTTATTTCTTCCCTTTCTCTTTCTATCCTCAAAATAATTTTGCATTTAACCACTGTCTCCTTTAGTCTTCCTGCCCTTCATTCAGCGTCTCTCCATTTTATTTCCCTTTTTCCTTACTATTTCTTCCCTGATTTTTATTCTCCTCCCTCCCTTTTCTTTCCCTTTTCCCTTCCTCCAGCCTTTAGGGCAAGTTGGATTTATATACCTAACTGAGTATGTTGTTTCCTATCTGAACCAAATTTGATGAGAGTAAATTTCAAACAATCCCCATTTCCTTCTCCTCTTTCCCTTAACTATAATGTTTTTGTGCCTTTTCCTGTGATATAATCTACCTTTTTCTGCCTCCTTTTGTTTTCTCCCATTATTTTTCCTTTGCACCCTTTAATTACTTTTTTATAATCACATCAGTTAATTTATACACACTTCTGTCTATATCCCTTCTAAATATAATAGTAAATATACAACTTTCAAGATTGATAAGCATCATCCTCCCATATAAGGATATAAACAGTTTGCCCCTGATATATAATAAGGTTTCTTTTTTCTCCCCCTCCCCCGTTTATCTTTTTATGCCTTTTTTTAGTCTTGTATTTGACGATGAAATTTTCTATTGAGCTCTCATTTTTTCATCATGAAGTTCTGGAAATGCGTTATTTTACTGAATGTCCATCTCATTGTCTGAAAGATTATGTTCAAATTTTCTGGGTAAGTGATCATTGGTTGTAGTCCAAGCACCTTTGTGTTGTGGAAAATCATATTCCAAATCCTCCAATCTCTTAATCTCGAAGGTACCAGGTTCTGTTTGATCCTGACTCTATTTCCTTGATGGAAGATGAGGTTTGGATGTAGAAAGGAAAGATGCATTACTACCTTCAATTATAGGGTATGAGGCTAATATGTCTTCCAAAAAGGTTTGCAGGCTTGGTCAGAAAACTCTTGCTCCCAGCCTTTGGGACAGAGTAAGTAACTAGTCCTGATAGTGATAACCATTCTTTGAAACTTTGTTTCATCTCAAAATGTAGTCACTACACCTTTTGAATCTTTATGCAAGCAAATTATAGAAGTCATCCATTTGTGAATGTTTCTTTTGTACCATCATTTAACCAGTGACAAATGCATAGGATTTTATCATCTAATTCACATCCTTTTTACTACCACCATTTCCAATTCATAAAATGTCTTCATTACGTCCTTTTACCAAATGAAATACTTTTCCCCCTTCAAGGATCCATTCAGTTGCCACTGTTTCAAATGCAGTTTCACGTTATCCCTATCCACATATCAGGTGAAAGTTTAAAGGATTCTGTAAAAGCTAGTACAAGTAAGACACAGATAGGAATTTAGAGATCATTTAAGTGTATTTCTTTATTTTATTAAATGAATCTACTTAGAAGCAGAGAAGATAAATGACGGGTCGAAAGTACCAACTGAAGGAGTAAATACAAGAAACAAAATCAAGTCTAATAAACACACAATTAGTGCTGTCTGCACCCAGTCATGGTTCCACATTAATTTTTCAGAAGGGATTTTTTGCTAGATCTCTTTTTTCCTCAGCATTTGTTGGAGTTTACCATTTTTTGTATGTTTCACTTTTGCCCCCAAGTAGAATGCAAATTCCTTGCTTTTAGGAGCTGTGTCATTTGTCATTTTTGTGTTGTCAGTGCTTAGCTATCTTGTAAATAGTAGATGCTAACATGTTTATTCAATGTAATTGACTATATTAAAAATATTTTAATAAATAAATTCATTCTTAATGAATTGCCATGAAAACATGGTCACATTTAATTATATTTTTAAAATTATTTTTAATGATCATAGAATTTTCTAGTACCATAACTTCAATCTGATTTTTGTTTTGTTTTCAGAAACACTAAATAAGTACAAACTTTACAAGCTAAATAATGATGTGTCTCAAAAGGAATAAACTTATTGAAAAAATGGACATTTAACAAGGCAAGTGTGCATACTGAATAAATGGTACGATTTTAAGGGCAGATATATTTGAATATTAAATAAAAATGTCACTCAATGCAAATTACAACAGTCTTATCAAAACCAAATTATAACAGAGAAATGCCTTCCTTGGCCTTTTGCTGTATGTTTTTACTATCAAAATAGTTCTGAATAATCACTACAAATGGAAATATAAAAATTTTATTACGAATTCATGATTTATAACCAAATAAAATGTTACTCAGAAATCCCACAAAAGATTTGAATAGTTTTCTATGGTTTTGTTTCAGCTGTGTATTTTGTGTGTATGTGTGTGAGTTTTAAAATATTATTTAATGTGTTGGTTTTTCTGGCCTTAACACACATGGATATTTCCATATACCAAAAAAAAAAAAAAAAAAACAAACCCAACCCATCATAAAAAGAATTTTATTTGATTTCATATCATGTATTATTTATTTCTAAGCATATTCTGTTCATCCTTCATTTTTGAAGAGGACCGTGACATCAGAGAAATGAAGACATGATTAGCACATGATTTTGTTTCGAGTGAGGGAGGGCTGTGAAAGTTCACCAGCCTCACTTTCTCCTCCTGAGCCATCTGGATCCAGTGACCAGATATTCATCAGAAAGACTGGAGATGGCCCAGGATGCAATGGGAGACCTTGGCCTTTTAGGTTAAGGACTGTTCAGGTAATCACTTAAAGTGAAGTAATGCCCATACAGTGAATACATTTCCTTAAATAGTAGACTGGGTGATGTTTCCTTTAACAGAAAAGAAAACAAAATATATATATCATGCTGGGAGGGGCAGGGACCTTAGTTTTGTTGTTTTGAAGAGAAACCAACTATTGAAATTCATTCTAAGTCAAGAGTGTCCCAAAAGAGTCATTGAGTATACTTTGGGCAGGAACCCTTCATTGTTCGATCCATAGGCTTCAGAGTGCACAGGGTCTAAGGTTTGAGGGGAGAGAAGAAAGAAGGGAAGAGAAGGGAAGGGACAGGGAAAGGAAGAGAAGGGAAGGGAAGGCAAGGGAAGGCAAGGGAAGGCAAGGGAAGGGAAGGCAAGGGAAGGGAAGAGAAGGGAAGGGAAGGCAAGGGAAGGGAAGGCAAGGGAAGGGAAGGGAAGGGAATAAAGCTCTGCATATGTTAACTTGAAAAAGACTTCAATGCCATTTCCCATCCATTACTGCATTAAACTTTTCTAATGCATAAACCTGCCTTACCCAGCTCACCTTTGTGTGTTGTCTTCCCCATTAGAATATAAGGTACTTGAGAAGAATGACTGTTGCTTGCATGTGTACTTGTATAGACAATGTTACCTGTCAATCAACCACCAATCTGTTTGTGTGTTTGTCTATCAATCTGTTTATCTCTCTACCTATCAATATATTATCTACTGGTTTTTTCTGTTTCCAGATTAAAAATTAGAGTAATAGTAAAGAAATTCACTTTCATCACTATGGATATAGGGAACCCATCCTTTTACAAAACAATTAATTCTAATATTATATAAAAACACTGGAAAATAGATAAAGAAGGAACATTATCAAATATCTTTTATGATGATGCTGATACCTACTTGTGGAGCAGAAAAAGCAGGTAAGGAAAACTATTGAGCAATTTTCCTCATGAATGCTGATGGTAAAATTTTAAATAAAATATTAGCAAGAAGATTATGGTAATATGTTACAAAGATCATAGAATATGACAAGCTGGGATTTATATAAGGAATACAGGGCTGGTTCCATATTAGAAAAAAATCAGTATAATTGACATATCAATAACAAAAATAACAAAAATCAAATGATTATTACAAAATATACATTAGAATTTTTTTGACAAAATACTACTTAAAAACACCAGAAAGCACAGGAATAATAGGAACTTTCCTTAAAGTGAACAATAATATCCATAGAAAATCATTATTAAACATTATCTTTAATGAGGACAAGCTAGATAATCTTCCCAATAAGATAAGGGATGAAGCAAGAATACCCATTATCACCACTATAATCCAATATGGTACTATATAAATGCTTGCTATCACAATAAGAGAAAAATAAGAAATTGAAGAAATTAGAATAGGCAAAGAGGAAACAAAGCTATCACTCTTTGCAGATGATATGGTGAGATACTTGGAAAATCCTGCAGAATTAACTAAAAAATAAGTTGAAATAATTAACAACCTTAACGGTGTTGCAAGACAGGAAAAAAAGCACATAAATCATCAGTCTTTCTATATATTACCAACGAAAGCCAGCAACAAAAGATAGAAAGAGAAATTCCATTCAAAAATAACCAGATAATATAAAGTCATGGGAAATTACTTGCCAAAACAAGATAAGACAATGAACATAATTTCTAAACACTTTTTACACAAAGTCAGTTGTAAACAATTAAAATATTAATTGCTCATGAGTAGGCTGAGCTTATAAAATAAAAATGACGATTCTACATAAATTATCATGTATCATTTTATTATATTATTACTACATACTTATTCAGTGTATTGTCAGTCAAACTATCAAAATTATTTTATAAAGCTAGAAAAAATAAAAAATGAAATTAATTTGGACGAATAAAATATAAAAAAAATCAAGGAATCAATGAGAAAAAAAGATGAAAGAAGATGGTTTAGCAGTACGATATCTCAAACTGTATTGCAAAGTGGTAATAATCAAAATAATTTTGTACTGACCAAGAAATAGATTGGTGTAAGGGGCGCTGACTGGCACACCATCTGGGACGCCACACTGACTGACATCAGGTAAACTGAGTCCAGAGCAGGAAGGGTGAACAAGATGGCGCTGGAAGGGATGGGCCCACCCTGGTTTATTGTTGTCACTATAGTTCCAGGTTGTGTTCATTTCTATAGTTTCAGGTTTGTTTAGGTGTGTTACCATGGTTCACTGGGCTAGCTGTCAGAGACTATATAATCAGAGTGCTTGCTTGAATAAATCGGAGTTGCTTCACTGACCCGCTCTCCCGCCTCGTTCTCTTACCCGCGAGCCCCACAGGAGGACGAGCAGCCTGCTGGCCAGGCATAAGACTTACTCCTCTCGGTAAGCTATGCCTTAACCATAGCAACTTGGCACCCACCAACATGGGGCCATAGCAGATTGGAGGGTGAGGGGAATAAAATTAAGTATACAATACAAGTCATAGCAATCTAGTGTTTGATAAATATGAAGATCCAAATATTTGGGCAAAGAATTCACTGCTTGGAAAAACAAGCAAATAAACAAACTGCTGGGAAAATTAGAATGTAGTTTGGCAGAAACTAAGTGTACATGAACATCTCACATTGTATACCAATATAAGGTCAGAATGGATACATAATTTAGATATAACGGGTGATAGCAATCTAAATCTACCTATCTTGCCGCTATCTCTGTGATGACCAGTCTCCTGTCTCCAACTACCATTCAGACACCTCAACCTCAAAATTCAGAAGACATCCTCAACTAAACATGTTCAAAGCAGAATTCATTTTTTTCTAAGCCCTCTTTATATTCTAATTTTCTTTTTATTGTTGAGGGCAACACATTGCTCCCATTCTATAAGGATCAAAATCTAGGACTTACCCTTGATTCCTCACCACCTCACATGCCTCACCCACATGTCCAATTTGCTGCCTAGACCATTTTATTCCACACTTAAAACATCTCTCTGAAAACCTTCTTTCTCTCTTTTGCCAATGTCACTAATGTAGTTCAAGCACTTACCCCCTCATGGTTGAACACTTGTAATATCTTCCCCATTCCAATCCATCCTCCATTGAGCTACCACAGTGGTTTTCCTAAAGCAAAGTTCTAACTATGCCACTTGCCTAGTCAATAAACTCTAGTGGCTTCCTACTGCCTCCAGAAGTAAATGCATCATATTCTGTTTATCATTCAAAACTATTCATAAGACAGCACCCTCTTACCTTTCTGGTATTCTTTCCAGTGATATTGGATACTGAAATCCTGGATGTCCCATAAACAAGACATTTCATTTCTTAATTGACTGTCCCTCATGACCATAATGCTCTTCATCCTCAATTCCATTTATTGACTTCTCTGCATTTCTTTAAGTCCCACATAAAATCTGACCTTTTAGAGTAAGCCTTTCTTGGTTCCTCTTAATTTTAGTGCCTTTGTTCTGCTAGTCATTTGTCACTGAGAGAGAAGAAGAGAGGAAAAGATAGATCGATAGAGAGAGAGAGAAAGAGAGAGGATTTTAGATATATTTGTTTGTACGTTATCTCTCTCATTACACCACAAACAACTTGAGGACAGGGATTTTCTTTTGCAAGTTTTTGTACAGAAGCACATTGTGTGGCAAATAGTGAATGTGATACTTAATGAATGTTTATTGATTGATTATATAAAAAGTACTCCATAATTGAATAAAGACAATTACGAAGCATATATTGATACTTGGCTTGTCAAATATTTTATACATATGTATATTTTTAGTTATTTAAAAAAAATTTTGTCTTTATCACAGGTTTAATTTATAGCATGTGAAAAGGCTCACATCTTAACTAGATCTGCTTTTATATTCTGCTACTTTGATGAAGATGGTAATAATATCACTTAATTTTAGTTGCCTCTCTAGTATTATAAAAGTAGGAATCATGTCACAGAAAAGTAATAATTTTGATTTATCTCTGCATATTATTCTCTTCTCAATTTTTTTGTTTGTTTTATTGCTACACTTTGTATTTCTAGAACTGTGTCAAGTGATGATAGTGATGATAATGGCTATCTACACTTTAACCTGATTTTATTTGAAATTCCTCTAGCATTTCATTCCTGTGGATGTCTACTCCTTGGTTTTACTCAAATAACATTTATGATATTAAGGAAAAGTACATTTATTAGTACTTTAGGTTGTAATTTTAAAATATAACTCAAGTTTTAAATTTTATTTTTAAAAATTGGTTGCTATATCTATTATTATTAGTGTGAACTTTACCGTTTTTATTTCGAATATGTTCTATGTGATTAAATGTTTTCCTTATATTAAAGCAAATCTGTAGTCCTAGTTTAAATACAGCATGATCATAGTTTATATTTCAATATGTTGTTGTAGCCTTTTAATTTATTGTGTGTGTGTGAAATAATTTTTTCAACATTATTTTGCAATATTGTTCAACAACCTTTTCAGTTTAGTTTCCTTTGAGTTACTTGGCAAGAGTATATTTGCTTCACAGGAGAAATTTCGTAAGAAATATTCCTTTCATGGGATTGCAAGCATTTTGATAAATATTAGAAATCATTTTTCTTTTAGTCTGTTATTCAATTCACTTTCATATTCATATGTACTTAGACGGCATTTGAGTCGTTTTAAAAATTCCTATTGGAGCTCATTTATGACTTGCTCAATTTGTTTTTCAAATATTAGAGTGTGGAGATATTATGTTCTTCTTTCAGATAATCTGGGTTTTTTATGCATTTGTAAACACTGACTCATTCATTTCTTTGAAATGCAGTTTTTAAAGAATTTCATTAATTTTACCCATTTATTTTTAACTTACTCTTTGAAAAATTATTTTTTTGCTTTTTCTCATTTAAAAACCATTTTATTCAACAATATATCTGTTTTATCAGCTTTTCCAATAGATTTTACTTTTAAATTAATTTGATATTTTAATTGTCAACAACATTTAAATTGCATTTTGGCTGTTAAATGTATTCCTTTTTGCTTTTCTGGTTGTGTCAATTGCATGAGAAATTCGTTACTTTTTCACTCTTTTATTAATGAAAATATTTACAGATATAAATTAGCCATTAAGGAATGCTTTACTTATCAAAATATTATTATAGTTGTTGTTATTGCTTTATCATTGCTATAATTTTGACAAAAATATCTATATTTGCTATAATTTGTTCTTGGTCATCTAAAAATTGATTACAATTTACTCATTTAGATTCCATTATATTTGGGTGTTTTTTAACTATCTTTTTTAAATACAATTTACATTATATTTTCTTCAGCACTGCTTTGTCTAATCATCATGATTTTTTATATTTGATCATATGTCTAAAAATATAGTAAACTTTTAATTAAGTTTCCATGCACATTTATATCACTTCTATTCCCATTCAATAATCTCTAGTTATGTTTCAAGTGTAAATATCCTAAAATGTTGCTCATGTTCTAACTTTTTTGATGCAAACTTTTTTGGTAGATTTCTCTGGAATAAAAGGCACACAATGGAATCATCTGTTATCATAGCATAGTTATTTATCCAAGCAATTAGATTTGTTTCTCAGTTTGATATTTTATATGCAATATCAATTAGTGCATATTTAATCCTTTATGTAATTTCATCGTCTATATTTTCTGAAAGTATAATGCACTTTAATAATTTTTCTGTTTTAAATGATACCACTCTCTTTTCTAGAATAATATAACTCTTGTTTTTTATTTCAATTTAGTAAATTATAAATTCTGCATCAGTCTTGCACTTCAATTTAAATTAACAGTACTTCTTTTAAGTTAATAAGTCAGAAAAATATAGTTGAGAAATCTTTAGTCATTTTTTAATGTTAATAGAAAGAAATCTATATAATCTTCACTTGTACATTGGACCTTTGAGGGAAAATGGCCATTTATTGGGAAAACAGAATATAAAAGAAAAGAAATATAACTGATCATATTGTAAAAAACACATAAAAATATCCACCGAGTAAATGTGCCCTAGAGAAATAATGAAGACGCTAAAAAGTCAATTAATGCATTTTAAAATGAAATGAACATTGAAACAAAACGTTACTTAGTAATCATATTTCAACCAGAAATTATCATTTTAAAGAACCCTCATATTATTTTAGTAATTCATTAAAAGTTTGCTATGTTAATTCTTATTTTTAGGAGTATAGTTTTGCCTAAGTTTCTTTTAGATAAGTTGTTTTAAAATTTTCTTATAACATTTCTTCTCTGTGAATCACAAACCTTTTTAGTTCAGACATAAACACATGAATTCTTTCGTATATCTAGCAGCACAACACAAAAATGTTATAAACAAAAGAAATCAAACATACTAGAGGAATTTCTTGCTATGTTCCTGAAGCAAGAACTTTGGCTTATGTGTGTTATGGACCTCACCTTTTATGAGTGAATACTAGATGAGAAGTGGTAGGAAGAATAGAAGAGCTATTTCTGCCCCATTAAATATGATTGTCAGCTATATCATCTTTGATTTTTATATTGATTTTAGTGGGCACTTTGGGAAATGTGGGTCATGGCACAGAATATTGTAGTTCAATGAAGCACTTATCTGAAAATGGCACAAAGAAAAGTAGCTCAAGAGAAAAATGTTTCTGGTCAAAATCCCAGCCCTACTTAGGGTCAGAATTCACAGAGTTCCTTGGTTGTCTTCCAGCCAATCACAAAATCACAGAATCTCATATTTGGAAAACACCTAAGAGAATTCCCAGTCTGATCCTTTCTTGAGTAAGAATCTCCCTTATAACAACAGCAGCGGCAACAACAACTAGCCTCTTCTAGATAATTGCCAGTGATGATAAACCTATGATATATCTACTGAGGCAGTCCTCAGTAGATATATTCTGCTTTGTCATAGCTCTGATTTCTTGGAAGCTATTTTTTATTGTTGCAGTATATCTTCTTCTTAAAGCGGCAGATACTTCTTTGCTGAATGTTACATAAAATGAGATTGACCAATGAGCTTAGTCTCTTTAAGCATATGTAGTGTACTACTGGTACAATTATATATCAGGAGGAGGCTGTAGGATGCATCAGTAAGACAATTATAATGACATGTAACGGAAGGTTTTTTTTTTTAGAAAGTTTATAGCATTTTATTACACATAAAGGCTACATAGACAAATGTAAAAATAGTTATTGCTCTAAATTCGCTTCATTCTATTGAGAGTACCTTATATTCGCACTTAAAACAAATACAGAATAATTTGGGTGTAGAGGAAAGAAAAAGAACTTAGGGAAATGTGTGCTGGTAAATTAAAGGATTGTAAAATTTTTCCTACTATGTATGTTGATATTTTAATTTTTATACTCTGATTATTAAAGAAGACAGCAACTGAGTGGAAGTGAAATGAAATTCATCTTGAGCTAGCTCTTCACTTTTGTTAATGTCAATATTTCTAGATTAATAATCTAGAGAGAGCTAACGTATAATAGAGTAAAATTATAATCCAAGGCCTCACAGCTGTAACTGGGGAATCAATTATTTTCCTTTGTCACATTTAACAAGTCATATTAATTAGTAACAGGAGGTCTCCAAAAGTTATGCTACTTTTCTTATTGCCATTTTGCTCATTAATTACAAACTTCCTTGTTTAATTAAGATTACATGTGTATCATCCCAAGCATGCTGTATGTGTGTCTGTGGCTGTGTGTGTGTGTGTGATGTACATAAATTGGCTTTAGAGTTTGAAGGGAATCTGATTTTATTCAGCAAGTTCTAATAATTTCTATGACTAATAGTATCTCTGAGGAAACACTATAAATCATAATTAAGTCATGTTAGACTTTCTTCAAATCATTTTTTCAAATCACTTCAAATCATATCTATAAACATATGATTCAATTTCATTGGTCCAAGTGTTAAAATATTTTATGACAAAAATTAAATTACTAATTAGATAATCTAAAATTCACAATAATCAAACAAAGACCAAAAAGTGAAACAACTGAAGGATAGCATGTAAATAGAATTATTCTTCATGATAATTTCTCTACCATCCTCATTGCCTTTCCGTTTGAAAAATTTTGTGTTCGAAAATCACCAGAAAATCAGTAACAGTAATAAGTTAGTATCTGGTTGCACTGAAAAAAAAGATCTAACTGGAAAAATTCAAGCCTGCTAAGATAAATTCATTTCATATTTTAGTCGTGTTCAATCAATTTAGGAAATTTATTTTCAAAATTGACTACCGACTTCTACAATAAAAACAGAATCAACTATGTGCAGAAAAGTAGGAGGTAAGAAATAAAAGGGTCCTAATGTAGGGTCTTGTTAGGTACAATAAAAGTAGGAAAAAAATCTACTTTTTCATTCAAAAGTAGAAAGTAAATAGGATCTATATTCAGAAATCTTTGGGCAGACCCTGACTGTAACACTTATTACTGTAAAACTTTGAGGAAGTCACTTAAACTCTTTGGTACTTATAAAATGTAAAATGAGTATTACTAAATATCCTCCAAAGTGATTACTAACACTAAGTGAAACTTCTGTGATCTAAGATGATCTAAGAACTTAAGTGTCAAAGAAAAAAACGCCTTTGTGAAAATTGTCGTGCCTCTTTGAATTATTTTTGTCATATCTATCAACCAATAATCTCCATAGGTAGTTTGCCTCCAAGGTCTGATATTTATTCCCTTAAAACATGGTTTCTTTTTCAGTTAAAGAAACGAAGTCAATGGAGTAGCAGGAAGAAGTACAGCTGAACAATATTCAGAAAATTCACTAAGAAGATCTAGAAAAATATACTAGATCTGGTGCCAATTGAAAATCCAGAAGCAAACTTTTTTCTTTAATATGCCAGGTAGGTTACCTACTACTATAAATTTTAGTCATGAATGGCTTTGGTGAGAATTCCAGGAAGGGAGATTTTCTATATCAAGGCAAGGAAAGAACTTAATTACAACACAGAGACACTTGTATAAGTACATATCTATGTATATATGTATGTATATATATGTACATGCATATATGTGTGTATACACACACACACATATATATATATACATACACACACACACACACACACACACATATATATATGTACTACCTGTTACACTGGTCATAGATCCTGAATTAACTGAGTAGAGGACCTGTGGCAAGAGATGACATACAAGAATTAGCATGGGTCTTAGATTATTCACGGACAAAGAAAAAAATTGAGAAGCAATCAGTAGCTATGTGGCTTTGATATGTGGCTTTCCAGTTTCCAGTGCAGTCAAAAGCCTAGAGAGAAACCAAAACAAAATAAAACAAAAATGAGATAAGAATCTCAGTCTCTAAAGGAATTTATAGTTTTATTGCTTGAACCAAGCAGCAGTCTACTGAAACTCCTTTCAGAGTCAAGCCTACAAGTATTTTGCTCAGACTCAAACCAGGTCAGGAAGTTGTAGAGCTCATTACATGAGGGCAACAATAAGAATTTGCCTTGACTGGGTCATTGAAAACTTGTAGGTCTCTATCTTGAGATTCCCAGAAAAGCTAAAATATTACTAATAAATATAATTTATATATTGTCTATGTGTAAGGCCTTGTGCTAAACACTTTCTAAATATCATTTCAGCTAGTATCTAGAACTATCGTAGGAAATGATGTTATTATTATAGCCATTTCATATTTGAGAAAATTGTTGCAAACATTTTAACTGAATTGACCTCGATCCCATAATGAGTAAGTTTCTGAGATCACATTTGAACTCAAGTTTTCCTGACCCCAGGCTCAACACAAAACAACAATAACATATAAAACACCTTAATCAGCCTAAATAAGGCATTAGGAACCCAGAAAATACAAGGGCAGGATAGACATCATTTCTTTAAGGTGGCAGAGCGCAGTCCTAACAACAGGAAAGAAACAGGCTTTTAGGATAAGGTTATAGGTATGCTTAAAACATAAACTAAAATAAAAGAATGACTCATTCATACCTACAAGGAAAACCTCAAAGAATTATTGGTCAAGATAAAGCAAGAGATTTTTTTTTAAATGCTTTGAAATGAAATGAGAACACCAAAAGAATATATGGGGGGGGGGGGGGGGGGAATGAAAGCTGCTGAAGAAAAAAATGAAAAAAAGAGTTGATAGTTTGACACGAGAAGTGCAAAACCTAAACAAGCAAAACCTCCTTGAAAATTGGAAAGGACTAATTAGAAGATAACATTCCATGAGTGAACAAAAAAAACAAACTTATTAAAAGAGAAAAAAACAAACAAAAAATAATGCAAGCTATCTCATGACAAACCACTAACCTGAAAAACAGATTGAGGAGAAATAATTAATAACTATCAGGCTATAGGAAAACCATGATGAAAACAAAATGCTGATGTTTTAAAGTTAGAAGGCAAAATAGAAATAGAGAGCATTTGCTCGTGACATTGTAAAAGAAATCCTAAAATGAAATGTACCAGAAACTTTGCTGTTAATATTCAGAGAATTAAAGTCATAGAAAGAATGTTGCAAGTATCCAGAAAGAAATAATGGATGTACTGAAATCTACAATCACACACAATTTAGCAGTCAGCACTCTACAGGAGTGGAGAACTTGGTAATACAACATTCTGGAAGGTAATGCATATGGGTTTACAAATAAGAAATGAACATTTAATGAAACATGCGTTTTCTTATTTTCATTAATGACAAGATCAAAAATTCATAGGAACTTTGAAGAACAAACGCATGAATCAAGAGAAACACAAAAAGTTCAAAAAGTACAGGCAATGATTAAAAATAAAACAAAACAAAGACCTTAAACAAAAATAGACTGTATCCGATTTAACGTGGGGAGAAGATATGCATGTCCCCTCAGAGCCCCATTGTCCTCAGAGGTATTACCTCTATATTCTATTTAGACAGAGAACCCGTGATTTGTACTCCTGCAGTTCATTTAAATTTATTTTATTAACAAAGGAAGAGAAAGAGAAATTAATAATTCTGGAAAAAGAGAAAAAGGAATAGGCTAAATTATTTTAGATAATTAAGGTTGAGCAAGTAAATTTTACACAATCAAGTAGGGAAGGGATGGGAGTAGTGAGTGATACATATCAGAATGAGTCACAGAAAAGAAGATTACACAAATATATACATAAATGAGTTACACTCAATAGGAAATAGCAGTGAAGGGAAAGGAGGGATTTTGATAACTGAATAAAATTTAAGTTTTAAAATGTTGTATCTCAATCCCATTTATAGAAATTAAGAGGATTCATAGGAAGAAGGTGGTACCAAAGGGAAAATGAAAGGAGAATATCTAGAAGGAACGACTGGTCAGCAGTATCAGATGTGATTTGTGTTTCTTTAAGTTACTTACCTTCGCTGATGAAACTAGTCACAAATTTGTGCTACTACTATTACATTTGTTATGGCATGTAAACGTTTGAAAACTTCTTTAAAAGTGTCTTACTTTATCTTCACAATCCCAGCAATTGGGTGCTATTATTACTTCCATTTTAAAGTTAAATAAACTGAGGTTGAATATTTCAAGTGGTGAAGCCAAGATGGAAGACTAGAGAAAACACTCATCCAAGCTTTCAAACATTCCCCTCAAAATAACTTCAAAATAAGGCCTCAAGTTGAATTTTACAGTGGAAGAGCCAACAGAAATTTAGAGTGAGATATTCTTCCAGCCCAAAAAAACTCAGAAGGTCAAAAAGAGCTATCTATGCAACCGGGAAAAAGGATGGTCTGGAGTCCAGGCAGATAAAAGACCAGGGGTGGGACTAGGTGTTAGTAACAGAAACAAGAGCAGCTTTAGGCTTAGCTTTAGTTTAGCCACTGATCAAAATATATTGTAGGGTTCCCTTAGATAACACTGCATGCAAGACCATACTCTGGCAACTCCATTGCTTAAACAAACTTCTGGATGATAGTTGCCCCTTCCATGCTGCAGGGGTAAAGGGTACGGTAGTCCTGTGGTCTGGAAAATCTGCAAAAGATTTTTTGGTCTTCCCTTTTCACCAGAGAAGAAGTCTGGATTTTTTTTTTGTCTTTGTTTTTTCCTTTTTATTAATTTATTTTTAGTTTTCAACATTCACTTCCATAAACTTTGGAATTTTTAATTTTCTCTGCCTCCCTCCCCTACCCCTACCCAAGATGGAGTGCAATTTGATATAGGCTCTACATATACATTCTTATCAAACATATTTTCACATTAGTCATATTGCAATGAAGAATTAGAACAAATTGGAGGAGCCATGAGGATGAAGAAATAAAATAACAAAAGAAAAGGAGACCAAATAGTATGCTTTGATTTATATTCAGACTTTGTGGTTCTTGATCGAAATGTGGATAGGATTTTCCATCATGAATCTTTTGGAGTTGTCTTAGATCCTTGCATTGCTGAGAAGAACTAAGTCTAATTAGTCATCACACAATGTGTCTGTCACTGTGTACAATGTCCTCTTAGTTCTGCTCACTTCACTTGACATCAGTTCATATAAGTCTTTCCAGTTTTACTGAGGTCTGCTTGCTCATCATGTCTTATAGCACAATAATATTCCATTACATTCATGCACTATAACCTGTTTAGCCATTCCCCACTGGATGAACATCTCCCAAATTCCTAATTCTTAGTCACCTCAAAAAAGAACTGTTATAAATGTTTTTGTACATGGGAGTCCTTTTCCCATTTTTATGATCTCTTTGGGATGCAGGTATACAATTAGCTTTGCTGGGTATGGACATTTTTATAGCCCTTTGGTCATAGTTCCAAATTGCTCTCCAGAATGGTCACATCAGTTCACAGCTCCGCTAACAACGCATTAGTGTTCCAATTGTCCCACATCTTCTCAATTAAATATTTTCCTTAGATCACCTGACACTGAAAGTTCAATATTACAGTTTTCGTGCACTTCAAAGAGTTTTTCATATAATTAATTTTGTTTTGATTTTCCTCTACCTCAATTTTGATTCAAGGCAAGATAGATTCCAGAGACCAATAACAAACTTAATAGTACTGACTGGTTGATTGTAGAATGTACCATAATATTTTATTTATTGTGCATACTTGTAGCTCCAATGTAATATTCACAGTGCCTATAGCATCCATGAATATTCCATCACAATTCCGAAGAGTGAAATATCAAAGACTTTCCACATGGAAAACAAAACCAAAACATCGGTATAAACACCAGAAAGTCAAATCCATCATAGTAATAAAAATCTGTACACAATAACAATACAGAGCGCAACACCATCCCTAAGTCTTCCTCCTGCTAGGCTTCTCACAAACCAACTTTATTTAAAAATCACAAGCAGGCCCCCTTAAAAAATCACAAACAATCTCTTTCACTCATGCTAGTTAACAGCCTTCCTGTCGCATCCTTCAAAGCTCTGATTGTTGTGACTGAATTTCCTCTCAAATCTGCTCTAACTCCACCTCTTTCTGTTCCTCCTTTTCTGTTATACCTCTCCCTGTTCCATGTGACACCTATGTGACTCAGGCTTCCATGTGACTTAAGCAGGTCACATCAGGCCTATTAATAGATGGGAAAGGCCTTCCCATTAAGAAGTAATATTATATTAACAATAGGCAAAAAATACATTACCAATATATTTGGCCCCAAGATCTTTCTTTTTTTTTTCAGTTTTTTTTTCCTAAACATTTTTTTTTATTTTTTAATGTTTAACAATCACTGCCATACAATTGCGATTTTATCCCTCCCCACCCACCCCCCACTACCCCCCTCCCACCCCACTACTGCATACAATTCTATATAGGTTCTACATATACTTTCCTATTGAGTGTATTTTCACTATAGTCATGCTATATAGTCAGACTAAAATAAATGAAAGAAATCATATAACAAATCAAAACATGATACACAAAAACTTACACATACACAAACATGATCTGCTACATTTTGCGAATGACTTCCATATTTCTTTCTCTGAGTGTGGAAGGCATTTTGCCTTGAGAACCACCATTGGGATTTTTTTTTTAAAGAAGTTCTTGCGTTATTACGAAATTCCAAGTCTACCAGAAAAAACTCTCGCACAGTGTGGTCGTTGCTGTGCACAAAGTTCTCCTGGTTCTGCTCCTTTCACTCAACATCAGGTCATATAAGTCCTTCCAGGCCTCTCTGAAGTCTTCTTGTTCATCATTTCTTATGGCACAATAGTACTCCATTACATTCATATACCATAATTTATTCAGCCATTCCCCAATTGATGGACATCCCCTTGACTTCCAGTTTTTGGCAACTACAAAAAGTGCTGCTATAAATATTTTTGTACATGTGGGACCCTTTCCCATTTTTATGATCTCTTGGGGATACAGTCCTAGTAGCGATATTGCTGGGTCAAAGGGTATGCACATTTTTGTAGCCCTTTGGGCATAGTTCCAAATTGCTCTCCAGAATGGTTGGATGCACTCGCAGCTCGACCAACAATGAATTAGTGTTCCAACTCTCCCACATCCTCTCCAGCATTTATCATTTTCTTGTTCTGTCATGTTTGCCAATCTTATAGGTGTGATGTGGTACCTCAGAGTTGTTTTGATTTGCATCTCTCTAATCAACAGTGATTTAGAGCATTTTTTCATATGATTATAGATATCTTTAATTTCTTCTTCTGAAAATTGCCTGTTCATATCCTTTGACCATTTATCAATTGGGGAATGACTTGTATGATTATACATTTGAGTCAGTTCTCTACATATTCTAGAAATGAGGCCTTTATCCCCGAGCTTAGCTGTAAAAATTCTTTCTCAATTTGCTACATCCCTCCGGATTTTGGTTGCATTGGGTTTGGTTGTGCAAAAACTTCTCAGTTTAATGTAAACAAAGTTATCCATTTTGCATTTCATAATGCATTCTATCTCTCCTTTAGTAAAAAAAATTCTTCCCTTCTCCATAGATCTGATAAATCACTATTCCTTGCTTCTCCAGTTTATTCATGGTATCAGTCTTTATACCTAAATCATGTACACATTTGGACTTTATTCTTGTGTACGGTGTCAGGTATGCGTCTATGCCCAATTTCCACCACACTGTTATCCAGTGTTCCCAGCAATTTTTGTTAAACAGTGAGTTCTTATCCCAGAAGCTGGCCTCCTTGGGTTTATCAAACAGAAGGTTGCTATATTCCTTGCCTACTGCGTCTTGAGTGCCAAGTCTATTCCACTTGTCTACCTCTCTGTTTCTTAGCCAATACCAAGTGGTTTTGATAATTGCTGCTTTATAGTACAGTTTGAGGTCTGGTAGTGCTAGGTCACCTTCCCAAGCATTTCTTTTCATTAGTCTCTTTGATATTCTGGACCTTTTGTTTTTCCAAGTGAATTTTTATATTATTTTATCCAGCTCTAGAAAATAATTGTCTGATAGTTTAATTGGTATGGCACTAAATAAGTAAATTAATTTAGGTAGAATTGTCATTTTTATTGTATTAGCACGGCCTACCCATGAGCAACTAATGTTTTTCCACTTACTTAAATCTGACTTTATTTGTGCAAAAAGTGTCTTGTAATTGTGTTCATATAATCCCTGGGTTTGTTTTGGCAGGTAAACTCCTAAGTATTTCATACTGTCTACCCTAGCTTTAAATGGGATTTCTCTTTCTATCTCTTGCTGTTGGACTTTGTTGCTAATATATAGGAATGCAGAAGATTTGTGTGGGTTTATTTTGTAACCTGCAACTTTGCCAAAGTTGTTTATTATTTCAAGTAATTTTTTACTTGAATCTCTGGGATTCTCTAAGTAGATCATCATATCATCTGCAAAGAGTGATAACTTAGTTTTTTCTTTGGCTATTCTTATTCCTTCAATATCTTTATCTTGTCTAATTGCTACAGCTAACATTTCTAGTACCATATTGAATAATAGTGGTGATAATGGACATCCTTGTTTTACCCCTGATCTTATTGGGAATGCATGTAGCTTATCCCCATTGCATATAATGCTTGCTGTAGGTTTTAGACAGATACTGCTTATTACTTTATGGAAAGTTCCCTTTATTCCTTTGTTCTCCAGTGTTTTTAGTAGGAATGGGTGTTGTAATTTGTCAAAAGCTTTTTCTGCATCTATTGAGATAATCATGTGGTTTTTGTTGGCTTTGTTGTTGATGTGATCAATAATGCTAATAGTTTTCCTAATACTGAACTAGCCCTGTAATCCTGGTATGAATCCTACCTGATCATAATGTATTAATCTTGTGATAAGATGCTGTATTCGTTTTGCTAAAATCTTATTTAAAATTTTTGCATCTATATTCATTAGGGAAATTGGTCTATAATTTTCTTTCTCTGTTTTGTCTCTTCCTGGTTTGGGTATCAAAACCATATTTGTATCATAGAAAGAATTTGGGAGGACTCCTTCTTCCCCAATTTTCAAAAATAGTCTATGTAGTATTGAAATTAACTGTTCTTTAAATGTTTGATAGAATTCACTTGTGAATCCATCTGGCCCTGGAGATTTTTTCCTAGGGAGTTCATCCCCAAGATCTTTCTTGTCCATTACATAGGCCTACAGGACAACTGGTGTCAAGAGAACTTTGCAACAATATAACAGGAATCACAGAAAATGAGCACATAAAAAAATAACTTAAGGTGGGGCTTGAGCACAAGCACCCTATCACCCCCACCCCAAACAAATGAGGCCCAACTTCTTGGGGTGAGGGGTGAAGGTCTCTTCTTCCATAGCTTCTTCCAGCTGAGATTGGACATAGAACTGTCCCTGTCCCAAGAAGTACCGTTAGAGAGGAGGGGGTCAGTTTTTTAGGTGGCATCCTAAGTTTGGTCCAGGGTTTACACATCTCTTTCATGAACAGAGCGTCACATCCATCTTAAGTGATCAGGTGTCTACATGCCTAGGGTATTAAGCCTGCAGAAAACAGATCTGACAAAAAAGGTGAACAGACAAAACGAAACAAGGAGACAATAATGAGAAGCAGGATAGATATAGGGTCAGCCATGATTCTGGTGTCCATGAACCCACTATAATAGCCTCATTCACTGTTGGTTACTGTTTTCTAATTTGTAGTTTTGACGTGATCATTCTGGATAGAGGGTATACTTTCTTTAATCTGATTTAGGGCCTCATCAACCTAACATTCTCCCTGCAGGCGTGGTGAAATTGGAAACAATGTTTCAGAGGGTCTGCGGGAGCAATTCTCACCTGCCTGCTCAGTCTATTATCAAACAGCTTTCCACTGTATATTTTATATAGTTCATCAATTGGAATGCCATCTACTCTTCCAAAATCTACTCTTGTTCTCAATAGAGCAGTAAATAATTTTTTTCTTATTAGTCTCTTCCGACCAATTTCACTGTTTTTTTTTCTTCTGCATTCCTCTGCACAGTCTTATTTAAACAAGGTCAGAGATTCATCAGGACATAAAAGGGAGTTCTCAGCTTGGATACAGAGACTTTTCTAAAACTGAGCAGGAGAGTTCTGCCCTCCATCCATCTACTACCCCGTCTACAGTCCCCAGCCCCAGGTTAGGCTCCACATTGTTGGAAGCATGCCCTTCTCATGAAAATAAATTAAACACAGAATGAGCAGAGAAAGGCAGCTTATTTTGCATGTCCAGATGCAGGTGCTACTCACAAAGAACATAACAGAACCCCTGCACAGAAGCAAAACTAATTTTAAATATTGTTTGGGTGATCAGACCTCCCCTTAGAGTTGGTCCAGAATCCTCAGGGTTACATTCATTCTGACACTCCATTACTTAATTATCCTTGGTGTGTTCCCTCCTCCCACACATGTTTCACCATAGATCCTGTGACTAGAAAATGGAAAGATAATCTTATGTGGTGTGTGTCAGTTAGTATGCATGAATCTTATTAAGCAAGCCCAAAGAAGAAAAGTTTTCTCCTGGTCATTGATCTCAGTGGGTTTAGACTAATTTGGACCCTGGTCCCTTTTATCAAGCACTTTGCAGTTAGGCTAGCTTCTTTCCCTGAGAACTGATTGGTCAGTGATGCTCCTTTTCTTATACTCCGTTGAAACTGTAATATCTTGTGGAAACCTAACTTTTTAGTGTTCACCACACTGGGAGCCCTTCTAAATGTCCATTTAGACTAGTTTTGAGTCCTAGATATCTCACATAGTTCTCTGTTCCCTATGTATCTTCTCTTGGAGAATAGACTTCCTTCTCAAAATAGCTTTTCAGGGATCTCTGCTTCTCTAATTCCAAATCTAGAAGTTCCTAGATAATTCTGCTAGGAACTAGAAAATATAATTTAGTACAATCATTTAAATGTGGTCCTTCAGTCTTGAAATTTTAGAAAATTTCAGTTTATATGTCATTTGCTGTTCCTATCCTTGCCTACATCCTATGCCTGATGTAAGAATCTTTTAAAAATTTATGAAGGTCCAGGAATAAAATAGACTCTTCTGAGTTTTAAAATTATCAGACAGATACTTTACAAATGGGAAAATAATTTCACCATCTTTACCACTTTCAATACAATTTATATAAAAAAAAAATCTTTAATCCACTTTTGAGAACTTATTATTAAGCCATAGTCAAAGACTGAATTTCCATGAGAGATATATTTGGAAGTCAATTACATACACACATATATTTCATAAATAAAATAATCTAATCCTGCTGCTTTCTCAAAATTAATTATTACATTTAATTAGAAAATTTTTATGTTACATGATTGTCTTATTCCTTTGTCTAGTTGTTTTTCCCAATAAGAGGATTTCATCCTTACATTATAATTTAACCACAAATACAGGCTAAAATTTTAAAATATTCATACCTGCACCCAAAAGTTTTCGCAGGCACTGATATCCACTATTAATGATTCCCAGATTGTAGCACATGCCATTTTCTGTTATTAACTGCATGACAATTCCAACAACTATTCCTATATAACAGATGCATGAAATGATGGTAAGAACTTTAAATAGCAAAATTTCGCTAGTCACAGTTAAAGATTTGAATATCTTTCCTGATGTTTCCTCAAGAGTTGGTATTTCATTTATGCTTTACTTATAAATTAAAACTAATCATATTCTGTGACTTCAGACATACAGCAAATACCTGATTGTTCTCTTATTAATATATTGAAGCTACATCTTTATCCACCCTATACACTTTCACAATAGCTAAGGATTTCAAATGAAAATTCATGATTATAACAAGCTTATTGTTGGTATCTTCTATAGCAAAATACACCTTTTTAAATATTTAACAGATTTTAAATATCTGTTTTTATCATATCCTTTTAAAAGCTCAATTCATATGCAACAGCATGTAGGTTGAAAAAAGTTGTCCTGTCTAACAGCATTTCTGATACATTAGTTTTCCAAAATATCACAGTATGAGATGTATAAATACAGCAATAACACAATATAATGTGTTCAAAACACAGAACAAAGTTTCATATGAAATCAATTAATTTGAATGCATATCCCAATTACGTTTTATTTCCATGACATCAGTATATTACAAAATATTACATAAGTGCACAAGAAGATATAAAATATTGTGTAAAGACATGGGAGTAGACTGAACATTTTTGCTCAAGGAAATGCCAAGCCAAAGTCATGTTTAGGGATATATGTGGCATAAACATGCCAGAAACTTTAGAGTGGGAGACTATATTTTATTAGATTTAGAGATGGCTTTTACTTTGCAGTGATATATGTAGAAATCGTGGAAGCAATTCAATAGCAACAATTTTGTTTCTCATTATATTCTGATTATTAGGACTTCAAAATATTTTAAATTCTGATCTTTAAATAATAAAACAGGGCCAGAAGATTGCTGTATACAAAACAAAAGAGGAAAAAGGAAAATATATGAAAACACATTTATTATATACAGATTTCATCTTTTAAAGAAGTGTATAAAATGTGAGGGGGCAGTGCCAAGATGGAGGAGTAGAAAAGCAGAACTTCTATAGCTCTCTTCCCGTAGCCTATAATATACCTCTAAAAATGACTCTAAACTACTTCTAGAGCAGCAGAAGCCACAAAACGACAGACTGAAAGAGATTTACAGCCCAAGGCAGTCTGAAAGGCCATTATGAAAGTTCTATTGCACTGGGATCAGAGCAGAGTGCAGCCCAGCCTTGGTCACACTACAAGGCATGGACAGGAATAGAGCAGGCTTCAGGGCAGCAGTAGTGGTTCTCAGATTTCTCAACCCACAAACGCCAAAGACAGTTTTAAAGGTCAGTGAGAAAGCTCTTTCAACTGGATGAGAAGGGAGCAGGGTCCTGCCATAATTCCAGCCCCAGCTGGCAGCAGTTTCCATTTTTGAAGTCGTTGGCCCAAAGACCCTGGGGAATTGAGGTGCTGAATGGTGGTCCTGGGGTGAGGAGGAGAATGGATGCTCGATCTGGTGGAGTCACTGCACAGGGAATCCTACACACAGATCATGGGTAGAACAGTGCTTGTGGTTGCTCCCAGATCACAGCAGAGGCCAGGAGAAGAGTAAACTCCTCAAGATCGATTGTGCCCTCTTGGAACAAATAAGAACTAACATGTCCCCAGAGTATATGCTCAACTTGAAAAAGGAATCAAAAGTCAGGAAACTGGCTGGGAAAACAGGAAAAAAAACTATAGAAGGTTGGTTTCTTGGTGAACAGGTATTTTCTTCCATTATTTCAGATAAGGAAGAACAATACATACCATCAGAGGAAGACCTAAAAATCAAGGCTTCTGCATCCAAAACTAACAAAATAGGTATACAATGAACTCAGACCACGGAAGAGCTCAAAAAAGATTATGAAAAGCATGTAAGAGAGGAAGAGGAGAAACTAGAGTGAAGTAAGAAAATCATGAAAAGCAAGTCAGCAGCCTGCTAAAGGAGTTGCAAAATAGTTCTGAAGAAAGTAATACCTTTAAAAATAGGTTGGTTCAATTGGCAAAAGAGGTCCAAAAAGCCAATGAGGATAAAAATGTTTAAAAAGCAGAATTAGCTAAATGGAAGAGGAAGTTCAAAAGCTCACTGAAGAAAATAGTACCTTAAAAATTAGAATCCAGCAAATTGAAGCTAATGACTTCATGAGAAATCAAGAAATTACAAAACAAAACGAAAAGAATGAATAAATAGAAAACAATGTGAAATATCTCATTGGAAAAACAGCTAACCAGGAAAATAGACCCAGGAGATATGATTTTTAAAATCATGGGACTACCTGAAAGCCATGATCAAAGATCAAAGACATTATCTTTCACGAAATTATCAAGGAAAATGGCTCTGATATTATAGAACCCGTAGGTGAAATATTGAATGAATCCACTGATCACCTCCTGAAAGAGATTCCAAAGGAGAAACTCCTAGGAATATTGTAGTCAAATTTCAGAGTTCCCAGGTCAAGAAAAAAATATTACAAACAGCCAGAAAGAAACAATTCAAATATTGTGAAAATACAAAAAAGATAACCCAGGATTAAACATCTTCTACACTAAGGGATCGAATAACTTGGAATATGATATTCCACAGGTCAAAGGAGATAGGATTAAAACCAAGAATCACATATCCAGCAAAACCGAGTATACTACTTCAGGGGGAAAATGGTCATTCAATGAAATAGAGGACTTTCAAGAATTCTTGATGAAAAGACCAGAGTTGAATAGAAAATTTGACTTTCAAACAAAAGAATCAAGAGAAGCATGAAAAGGTAAACAGGAAAGAGAAATCAAAAGGGACTTACTAAAGCTGAACTGTTTACTCTCCTACATGGAAAGATAATATTCTCCCTTTTGACTTTGTCCCTCCCCAAAAGTGTTTACGTCTAATCACTCCTTCCTCCCATTTTCCCTCCCTTCTATCACTCCCCCATGACTCACTTATCCCCTTATTCCCTATTTTCCAGTAGTGTAAGACAAATTTTCATACCAAATTGAGTGTGCATGTTATTCCTTCCTTAAGCCAAATGCGATAGGAGTAAGTTTGACTTTTCCCTCTCAACTCCCCCCTTTTCCCCTCCATTAAAGAGGTTTTTGCCTCTTCCTCTTCTAATCTGCCATTAACAGTTCCCAAGGGACGCTTGAGTTAATAGGCATACTTTTTTTCCATCTGAAGCTCATGAGTATTCTCAGTTTCATTCTATTTGTCTGTTATACTATAACTCAAAACACTTTTCTCTATGCCTACTTCAAAAAGGGTGACTCTACTTCATAAAGAACTGAATCCATCACTCTTAATTCCTCATGTTCAATGAGGTTGGAGTGAAAAAAATTTCTTCCATCGGACTAGAAAAAAAAGAGATGCCCTCAGTTTTCTCAATGAAACAGTAAAACAGACACCTTCAGATACTTCAGGTAATGCAAAATAAAGTCTTATGCAAAATTTCAACTTTTTATGCTTTCAAGTTTGTCAGGTGTGCCTGACCTACCATAGTTATGTTACAAGCTAAATCTGCATATTATAAACCCAACAAAATCCAATTAAACTGAGAATAAAGGAAGGAAAAGGAAGAATTAGAATAATTTTTATTTCATTCAAAAATCAATATCCACAATGTTTTCTAACAGTTCTTTTTAGATTCCCCCACATTTGAAATTCATATGGGTTTGTAAAGTCAGTAAATATAAACCACTTCAACTACATTCTATAGCATAGAAAGAGATCATTGCACACATAGGAAACATGATAGAAATGGGTTTTTGAAGGGTATTTTATGTTAATCTACAAGCAAAAATCTTTTTACATGAAAGCATTAATTGATTATTTAAAGTAATTTATTTATTTTTAGTTTTCAACATTCAATTCCACAAGATTTTGAGTTTCAAATTTTCTCCTGATCTCTCCCTTCCCCAGCCCAGATCACCTTGTATTCTTATTACCACTTTGCCCAATCTGTCTTTGCTTTTAGCAAACCCCTTCTTTCGTTTATCACCTTCTTCTCTCTTCTGTTGCAGGGCAAGCCAGATTTCTATACCCCATTACCTGCATCTCTTATTTTCCAGTTGCATGCAAAAATAATTCTCAACATTCTTTCCTAAAGTTTTGAGTTGCAACTTTTCTCCCTTGCCCCATCCACACCCATTCCCACTGAGAAGGCAAGCAACTCAATATAGGTTCTACATGTGTAGTTTTGCAAAAGACTTCAATAATAATCATGTTGTGAAAGACTAACTATATTTCCGTCCATCCTATCCTGCCCTCCTTGTACTATATTCTCTTTTGACCTTGACAGTCCACTGAAGTATTTGCTTCTAATTAGTCTCCCCTGTCATTTGCCTTCCCTTCTATCATTCTCCCACATCACGTATATCCTTCTCACCTGCTTTCTTCTAGAGTAAGATAGGTTTTCATAACAAATTGAGTGTGCATGTTATTCTTTCCTTAACCCAAATCTGTTGAGAGTAAATTCCCTTTTTCCCTAACATTTCCCCCCCTTTTCCTCTCAACTGGGAAAGGTTTTTCTTACCTCTTTTATGTGAGAGATAACTTGCCTATTTCATTTCTCCCTTTATCATCCCACTTTCTTCTCTCACCCCTTACTTTTATTTTTTTAGATATTATCCCTTCCTATTGAACTCACCCTGTGCCCTTTGTCTATATGCATATGAATGCATGTATATATGTATATATACATACATATGCATAAATATATACACATACACACACATGTATGTATATATATACATGTGTATATACATACACATGTATAATCCCTCCAACTGTCCAAATACTGAGAAAAGTTTCAACAGTTAGAAATATTATTAATGACATTAATTATTAAATTAATTAAAAATTATTATTTCATGTAGGGATGTAAACAGTTCAAATTTAGTAAGTGCCTTATGATTTCTCTGTACTGTTTACCTTTTCATGCTTCTCTTGATTCTTGTGTTTGAAAGCCAAATTTTCTGTTCAGCTCTGGTCTTTTCGTTAGCAATGCTTGAAAGTCCTCTATTTCATTGAATGACTATTTTCCCCCTGAAGTATTACACTCAGTTTTTCTAGGTAGGTGATTTTTGGTTTTAGTACTAGTTCCTATGACTTCTGGAATATCATATTCTACGTCCTTCATACCTTGATGTAGAAGCTGCTAGATCTTGTATTACCCAGACTGTATTTCCAAAATACTCAAATTGTTTCTTTCTGGCTTCTTGTAATATTTTCTTCTTGATCTTGGAACTCTGGAATTTGGCTACAGTATTCCTAGGAATTATTTTTTCTTTTTTAATCTCTTTCAGGAGGTCATCAGTTGATTGTGTTAGTATTTATTTATACTCTGTTTCTGGAATGTCAGGGCAGTTTTTCTTGATAATTTCATGAAAGTTCATATCTAGGCTCTTTGTTTGATCACGATTTTCAGGTAGGCCCATAATTTTTACATAGTGTCTCCTGAATCTATTTTCCAGGACAGTTGTTTTTCCAAGGAGACATTTCATATTGTCTGCTATTTTTTCATTCTTTTAGTTTGATTTTGTAATTTCTTGCTCTCTCATAAAGTCAATACCTTCCATCTGCTCCAATCTAATTTTTAAAGAACTATTTTCTTCAGTGAGTTTTTGATCCTCGTTTTCCATCTGACTGATTCTGCTTTTAAAAGCAGTGTTCTCCTAATTGACGTTTTGGACCTCTTTTGCCATTTGAGTTAATCTATTTTTAAAGGTGTCATTTTCTTCAGCATTTTTTTGGGTCTCCTTGAGCAAGGAATTGACTCACTTTTTATGATTTTCTTGAAAAGCTCTCATTTCTCTTTCCAATTTTTCCTCCACATCTCTTACTTGATTTTCAAAATCCTTTTTGAGCTCTCCCATGGCCTGAGACAATTGCTTATCTCTTTTGGAGGTTTTAGATGCAGAAGGCTTGGCTTTTAGAGCTTCCTCTGATGGTATGCATTTTTTTCCCTCATCTAAAAGGATAAAAGGAAATACCTGTTCAGCAAACACATAGTCTTTTATAGTCTTATCTTTTCCCTTTATGGGCATTTTCCCAGCCGTGTACTTCACTTTTGAGTCCTTTGTCAAGTGAAGGGTATACTCTAGGGACCTGTATATTCTCAGTTCCTCCAAAGTTGCTCATTCAAGGGAGACACATTTGCTGTGGTTTGAAAACAACCACAAGCTTTTCCCCCCATGATCTGCAAGTAGAATTCACTCTCCAGAGCCTCCATACTTCAAGCAAGCCAGAGCTTCACTTCACCCCAGGACCACCACTGACGCCTGAGATCTAAATCAGCAGCTCAATTCCCCAGAGTCTTTCAGCTGAGAGCTCAAGAAATGGACTCTGCTCTGCCTGGGGCCAGAGCCAGACTGCACGTATCCTTCTCACCCAGGTGAAAGAGCTTTCTCACTGATCTTTGTAGCTGGTGCTTGTGGGTTCAGCAATCTCAGAACCGCAATTGGTTCTAGGGATTTCGACCCCTGAGTCCTGCTCCAAGTATTATCCATGCCATGCTGCATGGCAAAGGCTGGGCTGAGCTCGATGGGCTGGCCTCTTCTCTGATTTTGGTGCAACAGACTTTTCCTTTCACCCTTCCAGGCTGTCTTGGGCTGGAAATATCTTTCCCTTTGTCTTTTTGTTGTTTCTGCTCCTCTAGAATCTGTTCAGAATCATTTTTACTGGCATTTTATGAAGTGTGGGTGGAGAGTTACAGGACGTTAGTCCTTCTACTCTGCCATCTTTGCTCTGTCCATGAAAGTAGTATTTTTAAAGATGGTTTTTAAAATAAGCTTCATGACACCTATAGATGATAGACTTTCAAAGAAGAAAATACAATTGCCAAAATACACTGACGTTAGCAAACTATTATCTTGTGTTTTGAATATTGCTAGTAGTTAAATTTGCATATATATTGGTTTAAATTGTTTTAACTGCCAATTAACTAAATAAAAAATAACCCTGTGCTGTCCCATTTGGTGGATGAAAAATTTTCTTCCTAAAAGCAAGTGGCATGAACCAGAGCAAAGGTAAATGAAATTTCTACATATTCAACATTATATATAATTAACATTGTATATGAAGTTATCTAGGATTTACTGGACTGATATCCAGGTTTCAAGTTTCACAGTACACATCACATGAGAAAAGGTAATGGAATGAAAGCATTTCTACAAGTAATATTGTTCCTTTATGGAATGTATTTTTGTTATTTTATGGAATTTATATGAAGGAGTGCAGCATAAATTAACACAAATTTGAAATTATGGGCTTTAATGGGTTAAATTCTTCCTATAGTAATAATCATGTGGACTTGGACATAAGTGGCCTGAGCATTCAGTTTTAAATGTCAGATAGAATTTCAATACAGTTATAAATTGTGACCATAAATGCCTCAAGGAGGAAAAAAATTACATAGGTAAGTAAGATTAGTAGCCAGTCAAAGTGCAAAACTGAAAGTCAGGAAAACATGAATTCAAATCTTCCCACAGGAACTTAACACTAAATACTTACAACTAAACCTTTCTAATTTTGTTTTCCTAATTTGAAAAAAGAGAATGATGGCTTCTAGTTACCTACCATTTATAAAAACAGGATCCAATGATTCAGATAGTGTAACTTAACCTCACCCTCTAATTAGGCAAACTGCCAAGAATTTCCTGGGCTGGAGGAAAAGTAGCAGACCTCAATCTATGCAGGATAGCATGAAGTGATACAAATCTTCCAGTTCAAAGTCATCTGTGAGTGCAACTGATCACTAAACACAGGATAAAGACCGGTACAAAATAAAAGTTTTTCATGACTGATCCGAGGATATTAAGGCCACACACACTCTCCTAAGCCTAATTCAATAGTCTACGATTTAATTTATCCTTGCATTGTAGAGTACAAAACTGGCAAAGGAAGGGACCTCCCTCATTTTCAAAAATAACGTGACTTCACAATCACGAGAAGGTATACACTTGAACAACTGGAATCTATCAATGTCATGTTTTGGGAAAGACACTTTTATCAGTGATTCTGCTAAATATTTTAGCAAATCTTCATTAGGAATGAATTGTTTGGAACCCTTAGCAGCACTGTTGCAGTGGATGGTGAACATCCTAGGGCTCCTCTGGGAGCCTGTGTCAAGGCAGTATCCTGAGGCAGGAAACCACTCATCCTTTGTTACCTTCAGGAAAAAATCTGCCTGTCCTCTAGTGTTAGTTGGGTGACCTCTAAGTGTTTTTTTCAAGGGATGAAACTTTTTTATGGGTAGGCATATGAGACTTCTACATAGCAAAGGACTCTGAGGTTTCTTCCTTTTGGCAGGTCTTAACACTTGGTTCTGGCAAGTAGATAACTTAATGGCCGTTCCTGTGCTTGTAAATGACTATGGGAGAAGGGAACATAGACTGGTTTGCTCTGTCTCAGCATGTCACTCAGTTGAGAGTTGGCTCTGGAAATGCAGGAACAGCCACCACTGGGAAAATATCAAATTCAGGGGTGTCAATCTCTGATCCCACTGGAAATCAAAAACCTGAACTTTAGTTGTTGGAAGAGAGGCTCCTTTCCTTGAGTGGGCTTTATGACCAAAACAGGAGTGAAGTTAAAGGATTGTTCAGGGTTGATGAAAGCTTTCCTGTTTACACTGGGAATCCCATGTTGCTCCATAATCTTTGGCAATTTTTTTTTTTTTTTGCTGGACTCGAACTTCTTGGATTCCAATGAAGTAATAAGCCTACCAGAAAAATTCCTCACACACGGTGGTTGTTGCAGGGTTCAGAGTTTTCCTGGTTCTGCTCCTTTCACTCAGCATCAGTTCATATAAGTCTTTCCAGGCCTCTCTGAAGTCTTTCTGTTCATCATTTCTTATACCACAGTAGTATTCCATTACACTGATATACCACAGTTTATTCAGCCATTACCCAATTGATGGGCATGCCCTTAATTTCCACTTTTTGGCCACCACAAACAGAGCTGTTATAATTTTGTACCTTTTGTACCCTTTCCCATTTTTATGATCTCTTGAGAATACAGTCCTAGACGTGGTATTGCTGGGTCAAAGGGTATACACATTTTTGTAGCCCTTTGGGCATAGATCCAAATTGCTCTCCAGAGTGGTTGGATCAGCTCACAGCTCCATCAACAATGAATTAGTGTTCCTACTTTCCCACAACTTCTCGAACCTTTATCATCTTGCTGTTTTTTTTTCCTGCTAGCCAATCTGATAGGTGTGTTGTGATATCTCAGAGCTGTTTTGATTTGCATCTCTCTAACCAATACTGAGTAGAGAACTTTTTCATATGATTATAGATAATGTTACTTTCTTCCTCTGCAAACTGCCTGTTCATATCCTTTGACTCTTTATCGATTGGGGGACAACATGTATTCCTGTACATTTGACTCACTTCTCTATAAATTGTAGAAATGGACACTTTATCACAGATACTACTTGCAAATATCCATTCCCCATTTTCTGCTTCCTTCCTAATCTTGGTTGCATTGGGTTTGGTTGTGCAAAAACTTTTCAATTTAATGTAATGAAAATTATCCTGTTCCACTGTTCTATACCACTGTTTCTTAGCCAGTGTCAAGTGATTTTGGCAATTGATCCTTTATAATACAATTTGAGATCTGGTAGAGTTAGATCACATTCCCTAGAAATTCTTTCATTAATTCCTTTGATATTTTGAACCTTTTGTTCTTCCAGATGAATTTCGGTATTATTTTTTGTTGCTCTGGAAAAGAATTATCTGATAGTTTGGTGTGCCAAAGAAGAAATAAATTAATTTAGTTAGAACTGTCTTTTTTATTATATTGGCTTGACTACCCATAAGGATCTGATGTATTTCCACTTACTTAAATATGAATTTATTTGTGTGAAAAGTGTTAGATAATTTTGTTCATATAGTCCCTGGGTTTGTTTTGACAGGCAGACTACCAAATATTTTATAGTGTCTACTGTAGCTTTAAATGGGATTTATATTTCTATCTCATGCTGTTGAACTTTGTCGGTAATATATTGAAATGCAGAAGGTTTGTGCGGGTTTCTTTTGTAATCTGGAACTTTGCCAAAGTTGTTAACTATTTCAAGTAGTTTTTTTTTTTTTTTTGCTTAATTCTCTTAGATTTTATATGTATACCATCTGCAAAGAATGATAACTTAGATTAATTTTTGCATTTCTAATTTCTTCTATTTCTTTTTCTTCTCTTATTGCTTCAGCTAGCATTTGTAGTGCCATATTGGATAATAGTGGTGCTAATGGAGATACTTGTTTCTCACCTGATCTTATTGGAAATGCATGTAGCTTATCCCCATTGCATATAATCCTTGTTGAAGGTTTTATGTAGATACTGGTTATTGTTTTATAGAAAGTTCCATTTACTCCTATGCTCTCGAGCATTTTCATAGGAATGGGTATTGGATTTTGTCAAAAGCTTTTCCTGCATCTACGAAGATAATGATGTGATTTCTGTTAGTTTCATTGTTGATAAGATCAGTAATGAAAACAGTTTTCCTAATATTGAACCAACCCTGCATTCTTCGTATAAATGCTACTTGATTTTAAGATATTGTTCTTGTTATAAGTTGCTATGTTCTTTTTGCTACAATCTTGTTTAAAATTTTTGCATTTGTGTTTATTAGAGAAATTGGTCTATAATTTTCTTTCCCTGTTTTTGATCGTCGTGATTTAGGTAACAAAACCACATTTGTATCATAAAAGGGATTTGGGAGGACTCCTTCTTCTACAATTTTCCCAAATAGTCTACATAGTTTTAGAACTAACTGTTCTTTAAATGTTTCATAGAATTCACTTGTAAATCTTTTCAACCTCAGAGATTTTTTCCTAAGGAGTTCGTTCATGTCTTGTTCAATTTCTTTTTCTGAGATGAGGTCATTTAAGTATTCAACATCCTTTTCTGTTAATCTGGGCAATTAATTTTTTTTTTAAATAATCATCTATGTCAGTAAATTGTCAAATTTATTGACAAAGAGTTGGGTAAAATCATTTCTAATTATTGTTTTAATTGCCTCATCCTTGGAGGTGAGTTCACCCTCTTCATCTTTGATATTTATGATTTGGTTTTCTTCTTTCTTTTTTTAAATGAAATTGACCAAAGGCTTATCAGTTTTATAGGTATTTTCATAAAACCAACTCTTATCACTGAGAAAAATGTACATCCCTTTCTATCCCCATTCAATTTACTCGGGAGATCTATCATATCTAATTTATCCAGAGTTTTATTCAACTTTTTAACTTTTTTCTTGTTTATTTTAAGGTTAGATTTATCAAGTTCTGAGAGGGGGACATTGAGGTCCCCCACTAGTATAGTTTTGCTCTCTATTTCTTCTGGTAACTCCCTCAAAGTTCCCTCTAAGAATTTGAATGCTATACCACTTGGAATATATATCTTGAGAAATGATCTTGCTTTATTATTTTAGGTGCCTTTTAACAGGATGTAATTTCCTTCCTTATCTCTTTAGATTAGATCAAATTCTGCTTTTGCTTTGTCTGAGATTAAGTTTCCTACTCCTGCTTTTTTACATCAGATGAATCACAATGTATTCTACCTCAACCTTTAACCTTAATCCTGTGTTTATCCTCCCTTTTGAAATGTGTTTCTTGTAAGCAATGTATTGGAGTATTATGGCTTTTAATCAATTCTGCTATCCCTATCCCTTTTATGGAAAAGTTTATCCCATTCACATTCACGGTTGCTATTACTGTGTTTTTCCTTCCTTCCTCTTTCCTCCATTTTGTGCTTTTATTTCTCCCTTTTCTCTTCCCCTCCACAATAGTTTTAATTATTGACCACCACCTCCCTTGCAATTCCCTTACTTCCTTCAACACTCCTTCTTTTTACTCCCCTTTACCCTTCCTACTTCATTCCTCCCTTTTAGCCTCCCCTCTTTTGGTTTCCCCCTTCTCCTCCCACTTCCTATGGAGACCAATTAGATTTATATACTTAATTAAGTTAATTGTTCCCTCCTTGAAGCAAACCAGATGAGAGTAAACATCAAAATATGGTACATGCGTATCCTCTTTATATGTGAGGATAATTACAAAATTCTCAAAATTATCAAGTATCATCTTCCCTTATATGGATGTAAAGAGTATGCCCATATTAAATAACAAGGAGATCCCCCCTGTTTACCTTTTCATTCCTCTCTTGAGATTGATGTTTGAAGATTGAATTATCTATTGAATTCTGGCATTTTCGTCAAGAAGATCTGGAAATCAATTATTTCACAGAATGTTCATCTCCTTGCCTGAAATATTATATTCAACTTTGCTGGATAATTGATCCTTGACTGTAGTCTCAGCTCCTTGGCTTTAAGGAATATTGTATTCCAGTTACTTTGATCTTTCAGTATGGAAGTAGCAAGGTCCTATGTGATTCTGACTCTAACTCTTAGATCTTTGAACAGTTTCTTTCTGGATGACTTTACTATTTTCTCCTTCACTTGATAGTTCAGGAATTTGGCAAAAATATTCCTTGGTGTTTTTAGTTTGGGATCCCTTTCAGGAAATAAATGGCAGATTCTTTCGAGGACTATTTTCTCTCTGGACCTAGAATTTCTGGGCAGTTTTCCTTGGTGATATCTTGGAAGATATTGTCCAGGTTCTTTTTTTAATCATGGCTTTCTGGTAGACCAAAAATTCTTAGATTTTTCTCAATTGCATCTCTTTTCCAGGTCAGTTGTTTGTTTGTTTGTTTTGTCCAGTTAGATCTTTTACGTTTTCTTCTATCTTTCTATTTTGTATATATTCAATTTGACTGATTCTTGATATCTCATAGATTTGTTAGCATCCACTTACCTAATTTAATTTTTACCAAATTGTTTTCTTCAGTTAACTTTTGAATATCCTTTTCCATCTGTCCAATTATTCTTTTTCAGAAGTTTATTTTTGTGCTTCCTTTTCCCTTTTTCCAATTTTTCTTTTTTTTTAATTTTAAACACTCTGTAATTATATTGACTATTTTTATCATATTTTTTTTATTTTTAGTTATTGACATTCATTTCCACAAAATTTTGAGTTCCAAATTTTCTCCCCACACCTCCCCACACCCCATAAAGCTATGCATTCTGATTAACCCTTCCCTCAATATATGCTCCCTATCAAACCCCACCCTTCCTTTATTTCAATCTTCTCTCTTTTCTTGGAGGGCAAGATAGATTTCTAAACCTTATTGCTTGTATCTCTTATTTCCCAGTTGAATGCAAAAATAATTCTCAACATTTGTTTGTAATACTTTGAATTCCAATTTATCTCCCTTCCTCCTTCCCCACCCATACCCACTGAGAAGGCAAGCAGTTCATTATAGGCTATATATGTGTAGGTTTGTAAAAGACTTCCATAGTAGTCATGTTTTGCAAGACCAACTACATTTCCCTCCATCCTATCCTGTTCCCCATTTATTCTATTCTCTCATTTGGCCTTGTCTCAACCCAAGTGTGTTTACTTCTCATTACTCCCTCTTCCCACTTGCCCTCCCTTGTATTATCCCCCCCCACACCACTTGCCCCTTTCTCCCCTACTTTTCTGTAGTGCAAGACAGATTTTCAAAAGAATTGAGTGAGCATGTCCTTCCCTCCTTAAGCCAAGTGTGAAGAGAATGTGCTTCACTTTTTCTATCTCACGTCCTTCCTTTACTTGAAAAAGTTTTTTCTTGCCTCTTTTATGAGAAACAATTTGTCCCATTTCGTTTCTCTCTTTCTCCTTCTAATATATTCCTCTCTCACCCCTTAATTTTTTTGTTTTTAGATGTCATCCCGTCTTTATTCAACTCAGCCTGTGCCTTTCTAGGTGTGTGTGTGTGTGTGTGTGTGTGTGTGTGTGTGTGTGTGTGTGTGTGCAATCCCTCCAACTACTCAAATACTGAGAAAAATGTTATGCTTCTCTTGATGCTTGTGTCCGAAAGTCAAATTTTCTGTTCAGTTTTGGTTTTTTCATCAAGAACGCTTGAAAGTCCTCTATATCATTGAATGACTGTTTTTTCCCCTGAAATCTTTACTCAGTTTTGCTGGAGAGGTAATTCTTGGTTTTAAATCTAAGTCCTTTGACTTCTGGAATATCTTAATCTAAGCCCTTTGATCCCTTAAGGAAGAAGCAGACAGTTCCTGTGTTACCCTGATTGTATTTCCACAGTTGTTGAATTGTTTCCTTCTAGCTGGTTGCAATATTTTCTCATTCACCTGGGAACTCTGAAATTTTACTGCAATATTCCTAGGAGATCCTCTTTTGGGGTCTCTTTCAGTAGGTAATTGGTTGATTCTTTCAATATTTGTTTTGCCTTTTGATTCTAGTATTTCAGGGCAGTTTTCCTAGATAGATTCATCAAAGATGATGTCTAGGCATTGTTTTTGATGATGGCTTTCAGGTAGTTCCACAGTTTTAAAATTGTATTTCCTGGATCTATTTTCTAGTTCAGTTGTTTTTCCAATGAGATGTTTCCCATTATCTTCCATTTTTTCATTCTTTTGTTTTGTTTTTTCATTTCTCAGTTTCTCATAAAGTCATTAACTACAAACTTCTTCATTCTCAATTTTAAAGAACTGTTTTCTTCAGTGAACTTTTGAATCTCCTTTTCCATTTGGTTAATTCTGCTTTTTACAACATTCTTCTCCTCATTGCATTTTTGGACCTCTTTTGCCAATTGAGTTAACCTATTTTAAAAGGTATTATTTTCTTTAGCATTTTTTGGGTCTCCTTTAGCAGACTGTTGACTCCCTTTTCAAACTTCCATGGCCTGAAGCCATTGCATATTTATTTTGGAGAAACTGGATGCAAAAGCCTTGACTTCCTCTGATGTTATGCGTTTTTCTTCCTTATTGGAAAGAATATAAGGAAATACCTGTTCAGCAAGAAAATAACCTTTTATAGTTGTATTATTTTTTCCCTTTTTTAGGCCTTTTTCCAGACAGTTACTAGACTTTTCAATCCTTTGTCAAGAGATGGGCGCACTGTAGGGACCTGAAAGTTCTCAGTTCCTCCAAGGTGGTACAGATTGTGGCCTGCGCACTAGTCTGAGAGCAACCAAAATCATTTCTGCCCAGAATCTGGAAGTAGTAGAATTCCCTCTCCACAACTGGCTCTAGCTCTGCCACGTCCTAGGACCATGTTCAGGACTGAGTTTCAGATCAGCTGCTCAATTCCCCCAGGGTGCCCAGGCAAAGGGCAGGGCTGCTATTAAGGGCTGAGATTCAGATGATCATCTCAATTCCTCCAGGGACTTGAGGCTGAGAACTCCACAAATGGATGCTGCAGCTGCTGCCACTACCACTGCAGTTATCGCTGTCTGGGGCCAGGGCTAGGGTAGGACCCTGCTCCCTTCTCACCCTTTGAAAAAGCCCTCTTGATTAACCTTTTTTGCTTTCTTTGACACTTGCGTGTTGAGGAATCTGAGAACCTCCACTGCTGCTGAGGATTCTGCCTCTGAGGCTTGCTCCAGTCCTGTTATTCCAAGTGCCACACGGCCAGGGCTGGGCAGTCCTCCACTCCATTTCCCTTTGCTGTCGGTCTTCCAGGTTACCTTGGGCTAGAAATCTCTTTCACTCTGTCGTTCTGTAGCTTCTGCTCCTCTAGAATATGTTGAGATTCATTTGTGGAAGCATTTTATGAGCTATGGGGAAGAGCTATCATTTATGCATCTTTCTACTCTTCCATCTTCCCGATTTTCCTTTTTAAGGAGTTGATGCCTTTACTGAATCCACTTTTCATATTTTTGAAATCATTGGCCAGTTTTTCTTCTATTTCTCTAATTTGGCTTTTAAAGTCTTTCTTCACCTCTTCCAAGAGTGCTCTTTGTGCTTGTGACCAGTTCATTTTCCCTTCTGAAGTTTCAGATGATAGTGCAGTCTCAATGCAGACCTCTTTGGTATTTGTGTTTTGCTCCTTTTCCCCATAGAAAGATTCTATGGTATTTTCTTTTCTGCTTTTCTTCTTATTCATGATGATGATGATGATCACCCTTTTCCTGACTTATAAAGTAGATCTCTGCTTCTAGGGCACAAGAGGGTTCTGTCCCACAGTTCTTGTGCCTTTAACTTCAGGCTTCTTGTGTTGTTGCCTCTGTTTCTTTCAACTAGAACATAAAATGCTGCAGCTGGTGCTGAGCTGGCTGCTCTGAGAAAGCAGAGGTCAGGTGAAGTCTTTCTGGGTTTCTCAGGAGTTGCCTTGGAGCTAACTGTGTTAAGTGTAGGGCAGGGGTTGTGTGTCTACAGCAGGTCTCCTCTGCTGAGCTAACAGCATAGGGAAATCTAGAAGTTGGTGATCCCATCTGCCCTAGTGTTTTCCCATTTTTCCTGGCATGCTTGGGATCCTGGTGTTGGCGGTTGCTGGGATTCACCTCCCTGCAACTCTAGATCTCCTGGCATTGTGCTGAGGCAGGGCTGTCTGGGAGAGTTCCAGTCGTACACTGGTACCCTTCAGTCCCAGCAAGGGGGACCCTCCTTAGTAATTTTCCTAGCTTCATGAGCTAAGAGACTGCTTTCTTCTTCTGCTGAACCCACTGTTCAAAGATTTTTCTGGGAAAATATTTTATGGGTCTTTCAAGATTGACAAGGGGAGGCAGAGAGAGCATTTACTGGTCTCTCCACTATTTTGGCTCCCAGAATTTCAAGTAAGTGACTTACAGACATTTAATCTGCAGGCTGATGGTCTCAAGAGCAGCAGCTACAGATATCTGGGACTCCATTACTCTCACTCAGTTCTACTAGACTCCTCTCCTGGGCTGATATACCAAAGATTCCGCAGTGTGACTGCTGCCTCAGAGCACACATGGCTTATTGCTCAGCCCTGTTGGAGTGGGAATAAGCTGGTACAAACTGTGCACTGTGTGCTGTGTGTTCATCCAGCCTCGCGCAAGATCCTCCCATAGACCTTCCAGTGTGTCCTAGGCTATGAATCTGTCACAGTCTGTCTCCTGTTGCATAGTGTCACTCCAAAATCCAGCTAGATTCTCTTTGTAGAGGTGTCTGAAGGAGTTTGTCTATGAGCTTAGGTGAGTGGCTACTCTCCCTCCATCATCATGGCTCTGCCCCTCATAATTTCTTATAGCGCAACAGTATTTCATTGCAATCATGTCACAACTTGCTCAGTTATTCTCCAATACATTTCATATTCCAATTCTAAGCTATAATTGCTATTTGTGAATTTCTCTCCATCTTATATTTACTCACTATTTTCATTCTTGTCCTCTCTTGTCAGCCTGTCTTTTTTATCTTATCTTTTACCCTTACCCCCTTATTCCTTGTTTTTTCATCCTCTCTAAAATTCCCTCCCTTTACTCTTTACCTTACTCTCAACGTCTTCATCAATATGCCCTTCTAAAAGTCTCTACTCCACCCCAAACCCCTCTTTTCTCCCTTCCCTAGAAATCCCAAAGACTTCAAAACTCCTTCAGATATATGTTATGTCCTCTTTAAGCAATATGTAAATAAGTTTCCAATATTGTCAGCACTCTACTCCCACCTGCTTCCTTTATATTAGTTCTTCCTTTGTGTAGCACCAATATGATATTCACAGTGCCTACAGAAGCCATGATTATCCCTGTGAAATTCTGAATCGTGAAATACAAGATACTCTCCACAGAGAAGGCAGAATCAAAACATTTATATAGATATCAGAAAGCCAAACCCATCACAGTAGCAAAAATCTATATATAACGACAATGCAGAGAACAGAACCATCCCCAAGCGTTTCCCCTGCCAGGCTTTCCACAAACCAGGTCAATTAAACAAATCACAAGCAGGCTCTCTTAAACAAAATCATAAACACTTACAAAATCACTCATACTACCCAGGAGCCTCCATCCTTCCTACCTCTGACTGCTATCAAGGCTAACTTCCTCTCAGCTCTGCTCCAGCTCTGCCTCTTTCTTTCCCACTCATTCAGCAAACTCCTCCCACCACAGGCTCCATGTGTCTCAAACTGATGTAACTCAGTCTTCCACTTGATCCTAGCAGGTTACATGGGCCTATTAATGAATATGAAAGGTGTTTCATTTAAATTACCATTACATTTTCATACCCAGCTTTTGAGATAATTTCTCCTTTTAATCTTTTCTTGCATATTTTGTGTTTTAGAATTACCGCATCATACGCAATTCTGTTTCAACCTTTCCTCCAAATATCTTAATAATGATAATTTTAAAGAATAGTATTACTAATATTAATAATATTTCCATATATCATATTTTTCTATTTCTTAAAAGTGATTTTTATGTAGTAATTCAATCAATTTTAGATGATTGGATTTCTAATTTTCTGCCAGTCTGACATGAAGATAGTGCTGCTGTAACTGTTGTCATACCAAGTAAATGCTATCTATCAAATTACAGCAAAGGCAGAGAGATAACACGAATTCCTGAAGCTAAAACTTTAGGCCTGGCGATGTTCCAAGGCAGAACAGTCCTGAAAGAGAATAGAGTAGTGACTAATGATGTCAGAGTCCTTAACATAACAGCCATCCTGAAAGATGCAATGCCAACTCTTGTAGGAGTCAATAAAGATACAATTGTCATAAAATCTGAAAAAGCAGTACATTTTTGAAAAAAAAATCATTTAGTGTTTTATTTTGCCCACTTACATGTAGAAACAATTAATATGCATTTGTAAAACTTCAAGTTCCAAGTTATCTCCCTTCTTCCATCCCTTCCCCTCTCATTGAAAAGGCACACATTTCAACATAGATTTTACATGTTTAGGTATGCAAAATATTTCCATATTAGTTGTGTTGTTAGAGAAAACATAGGTAAAAACATTCAAGAGAAGTAGATAAAATAGTATGCTTCAATCTGTATCCAGAAACATCAGTTCTTGCTCTGGACATGGATAGCATTTTCCATCATAATTCCTTCAAAATTGTCCTGAATTATTGTACTGTTGAGAACAACCAAGTCTTTTGCAGCTGATTATCTTATAATGTTGCTGCTACTTTGTACACAGTACATTTCACTTTGCATCAGCTCCTGTAAGTCTTTCCAGGTTTTTCTGAGAGCATCCTTCTTATCATTTCTTATAGCATAATAGGATTTCATCATAATCATATACCACCGTTTGTATATCCATTTTCCATTTGATGGATATCTCTTCATTTTCCAATTCTTTCTCACAAGAAAAGAGCTTCAATAATTATTTTTGTCAGTATAGATGCATTTCCTTTTTGTTTTTGATGTCGTTTGGGATACATACCTAGTAGTGGTTTTGCTAGATCAAATGATATGCATGGGTTTAAAGCCCTTTGGAAAAGACCATCAAATTGTTCTACAAAATAGTTGAATCAGAACTCAACTCCACCAACAGTGCATTAATGTCTCGTTTTCCACACATTCCCTCCAATATTTGTCATTTTCCTTTTTTGTACTATAAGCAGGTATGAGGTAGTACCTCAGAATTTTTCAAATTTGAATTTCTCCAGTAAGTAGTGAGTTAGAGTACTTTTTCATGCAGCTATATATTTGATTGCCTCATTTGAACACATCTTACTTTTCGATCATTTATGAACTGGAGAACTGCTTTTATTTTTATAAATTAGAATCTGTTTTGAAAAATGAGGCCCATATCAGAGAACCTTTTTTTCAAAATTTATTTTTACAGTAATTATAGCTGCTTCGCCCTCCCTTCTATTTCCAACCCCGACCATGTTTATTCTGTTCTCTCTTTTCAGTTTGTCCTTCCTCCAATGTATTTTGCTTCTGACTATCCCCTTCCCTAATCTGCCTTCTCTTCTATCACCCCCACTCCCCCCACCTCTTATTTTATCCCCTTCCCCTCCTACTTTCCTGTAGAGTAAGATAGATTTCTATACCCAATTGAGTGTGAATTTTATACCCTCTTTGAACCGATTCTGATGAGAGTTGGGTTCACTCACTCCCCCCTCAGTTCCCCTCTCGTCCCTTCCACTGCAAAAACTTTTTTCTGGCTCTTTTACTTGAAGTAATTTACTCCATTTTACCTTTACCTTTACCTTTCACCCAGGACATTCCTCTCTCTGATTCATATACATGGATTCTCATACAAAATCTATGAAATATTATAGTGTGTTACACAACCTCTGAAGCTCGAGATATCTGTTTTCAAAGATACTTCAAGGAACTGGTAAATTTTCATTTCTTCCATGGTGGTATCATATAAGTAAAGGTCTGTTTGCAACTATCCTGGCCTGTGCTCTGGCCTGTGAGCTATCACAAGCACTTTTTCTTTTCTGGAACTGTGAGGAGGGTCCCTGCTCCACTGATGATGCTGAAGCATGGCTAGTGCTTCTCTTTGTCCCGGGAATGTCAACCAGGACTGTGAGTCAGAGCATAGTATGCGTAAACAACAGAATGTTGCTTCAGTGCTAGCAAAAGGACCCCTGTAATCTCCTTGTAAGTAGATGTTTGCCCCGTTTACCATTTGTGAGCTGGTTTGCTGCGTCTGAGTTTGTGCTAGAGTGGTCTGCCCTGGACTGTGCTCCACTCTCACTCATTTGTAATAGACCTTTTCTGGTGATCTTCTAAGTTGTATTTCACTGGAAAATTATTTCACTCTGTCCTTTCATGAGTTCTGCTGCTCCCAGAATTATTTTATGGCATTATTTAAAGGTATCCGGAGGGGTTTTGGGGAAAGCTCAAGTGAGTGTTGCCCTTTTCATCGCCATCTTGGCTCATAGCTCTCGTAGGAACAATTTAAAAACAAGATATTGTTTATCAAGCTTTCTCTTTTCTAAAACAGTCCTGAAGTCTGATTTCAAAGGAATGTCGGGTGGATATTGCAGCTAGCAATGAATTGGTTAAAGAAAGTTAAGTCTTTAGCCAAAGAAACCTCCTGAGTGTGAGGTAATATAGACCTTGGAGTATTTGCTGTTCTCTTTGACTTGAATGCACTTTGGTTACAAAGATCCTTTTTTGTCATCTGGAGCAGATGGAGTTAGAATCAAATCAAAGATTACTGAACAATTCAATATTCATGATACTTCTGGTCAAAATTTGGTTGCAATGTATGTGAAGGATACAATTTGACTCATTAAGCAGACCCTCTATTCTTCCATGATTATTTTAACTGTGGAAAACTTGATTTCAGCGCAGAAGAAACTCTCATTGATTGTACAGCAAAAGCATGTAAAAAGCTGGCTACACTCTTGGGAGGTGAGACAGCTAAAATTCCTGGCTTGTATCCTTGCAGAGAATATGAACTTACTAGATTTGCTGTAAGTTCTATGAAATGGGATTAAAAGTTTCCTCAACGGACATAATCACTGAAGGGGATGTTATCATTGGAATAGCTTCATCTGGGGTTCAAAGTAACGGATTCAGACTTTTAAGGAGACTGTAGAAAATTCTTCCCTCCAGTTTTCCGTTTTAGTACCTGATGGATGTGGTAATAAAACTCTAGAGGAAATATTTTTAAATACAAACAAGATTGTTTCACAAATAATACACAGGACACACTGGAATTTTTGGACTCCAGCATCTAACATGTTCACTGTTGATAAAGGCAGAAAAGAAGGACAGGAAGAAAGCTTCAGTGGGGTTAATAATGTTATGTTATTCTAGTCTAGTCTTCTCAAAGGTTTTACTGATAATGGGAACACCAATTCCTACAGCATTCCCTGATCACTCTTCTTGCAGGGGTAGGAAAGAATGTGTCAGGAGCCACAACTTCTACAAAATCTCCTAAACCTCAGTGGGGTAAGTTGAGACAAATACATATTCCCCAGAAACCTTAATGAGGGCAGACTAAGGCACACATAGCACTACACTGCCAATCCCCAATGAATTTCCAACTTACTGACCAGTGACCATTTGCTTTCTAAGGCAACAGACAAAGAAGGCGTCTTGCCAACCTTAAGTTCACAGGTTAACTTTAATAATATAGTCGTGTAAAACAAACATATTATCACATTATGTCACCTCATATCTCAATGTGGAGTCTCAATAGGACTGTCTGTCTCTATGATTCTAGGAGATACTATCCAGGATTCTTGGAGCTACTCTGGGAGTTATTATCTAACAGCCAGAAACTAGGAATTGCCAAGGTCATGCATCCTTGAAGCTACAGTCTAAGAAGAATAGCGAAGCTTTGCTTATGTACAAAAGTCTATAGCCAAACATTGTTACCTATTCTTCATTCATGCCATGTTAAGCCCTTTACTCACATTACTAGAGGACTACTTTACATTATCCCTAGTCTTCTTCCAGAGGTATTTGGTGTGCATTTAGGAATGCTCAAAGTTGTAAGATCCCTACAATATGCTCGTGACTTCAGCATGAGGGATGCTTTTCAGAAGAGAAAATATCCAAGCCATTCAGTTGTGGAATTGGAACTGTCATGGTAGTACAGAAAGGTCTGGTTGAGAGGGGCGGAGCCACAATACCGGAGTGAGAGCAACTACTCACCTAAGTTCTAAGACGAACTCCTTCAATTACTTCTAAAAACAGAAGGGGACCAAGTTTTGGAGGTGCAGAATCAAATAGGAGGCAGACTGTGGCAGATTCAGAGGCCAGGACACCCTAGAAGATCCACAGGATCTTGCCCTTTGGGTTTAGCACTTCTGGGCAGTTTTCCTTGATGATTTCTTGGATGATATTGTCCAGACTCTTTTTTTCATCATGGCTTTCTGGTAGGACAGCAATACACAGGATCTTCCAGGGTAAACCCATAGCACACAGCGCAGCATGTCCTGCAGCAGCGTGACCAGGTGAGAGATCCCCAGGGTGGCCGCAGGCAGCAGTAGCACAGCAGAAAGGCAGAGTGGCATCCCTGGGCAAGAGACCAGCAGAGCAGAGTTAGTGACAGCTGCTGAGCCCCATGTATTAGCTGCAGCTGCTCCTGAGACTTTCACCACACACATTAAACATCTGTAAGTCACCTACTTGATTTTCCAGGAGCCAAAAGGGTTGAGTGATTGGTAAAAGCTTTCTTCCCTTCCCATTTGTGACCTCAAAAGAACCATAAAATATTTCCCCAGAAAAATCCTGGATCAGTGGGAACAGCTGAGGGGACAAACAATCTCGTAATACCTAAGACTAGGAAAATAGCTAAGGGGGATTCCTTATGGTGGCAGAGGCTAACCACGAGGAGAGGAGACCAAGAAGGGGTGACCCAGGTCACCCCCTAGGACCCAGGTATGAGCTGAGTCTACCTTTGCTCTAGCTCAGCTGAGGAGATCTCTCTTTACCAGACCAGCCTTCCTCCACACTTGACAAGCTAGCCCCAGGGCTAAGCCTGGAAACACAAAACACAAGTATAAACAAAGGCACCTGCCCTTAGATTTCCCACACCGGCAACTCAACAACAGATTCTCCAACTTCTAACTGAAAGAACCAGAGGCCACAACACACAAAGTCTCAACATCATGAGCAAGAAGAAAAGGAGGAGGGAAAAGATCATAGAATCTTTCTATAGGGACAAGGACCAAAACACGATTACCAAAGAGGTCAGTACTGAGATTGTACTCCCATCTGAAGCTTCAAAAGGGACTATGAAATGCTCTCATGCACAAAGAGCTCTCCTGGAACAGCTGAAGAAGGAAGTAGAGGAAAAAACTGGCCAATGATTTTAAAAGTATGAAAAAAGAATTCTCTGATGAGAATAACTTTTTAAAAAGGAAAATTGAACAAATGGAAAAGGAAGCACAAAATCTAACTTGGAAAATTATACAAATGAAAAAGGAAATAAAAGAACTTAATGGAGAAAATAATTCCATTAAAGGAATAATTGGACAGGTGGAAAAAGGATACAAAATTTAACTGAAGAAAACAATTTGATGAAAATTAAAATTGGACAAGTAGAAGGCAATGAATCTATGAGGCATCAAGAATCAGTGAAACAAAATCTAATGAATGAAAAGATAGAATAAAATGTAAGAAATCTAATTGGCAAAAAAACTGACCTGGAAAATAGATACAGGAGAAAAAATTTAAGAATCATTGGCCTACCAGAAAGCCATGATGAAGAAAAGAGTCTGGAAAATATCATCCAAGAAATCATTAAGGAAAACTGCCCAGAAGTGCTAAACCCAAAGGGCAAAATGGTCATCAAAAGAATCCACCGTTCACCTCCCAAAAGGGATGCCAGACTAAAAACATCAAGAAATATTGTTGCCAAATTACAGAACTATAAAGAGAAAAAGAAAGTACTACAGGCAGCCAGAAAGAAACCATTCAAATATCGAGAAGCTACAGTCAGGATCAAATAGGACCTTGCAGCTTCTACATTAAAAGATTGAAGGAATTGGAATCCAATATTCCATATTGGAAAGGAGCTTGGACTACAACGAAGGATCAATTACCCAGCACGGTTCAGCATAACATTTCTATGCAACATGACTAAGGTGAAAATGTGTTCAGTCGGATTGTATGTGTAGAACCCATATAAAATTATATGACATCTCAAGGAGGGAGGGATAGAGATGGGAGCGTGAATAGGACAGAAGGGAAAAAAATCTAAATTATATAGAAGTGATGGTAAAACACAGATAATAAATAATTTTTTAATAAAATAGATAAAAATCATGTGGGAATTGCAAGAAAAAATGATTCATTAGTAACAGACCTCCTCATACAATACATAATCCATATTCACAAAAACATTTTTAGTAGATTTTTGTGTTTTGGCAAAGAATTGGAAATTGGGGGCTGCTCATCAATTGAGTTAATGGATGCATAAGTTGTCCTCTATGATTATGATGGAAAAGTATTATGCCATAAGTACAGTAGGAAGACGAGCAGATTGGTTTCTGACAAACTTGGCAAGCCTTATAGGGACTGATTCAATGTGAAGTGAGCAAAACCAGTAGAACATTCTACATAGTAACACAATATTATATAGGTGTAAGTGAATAAACTATTCAGAGCAATAAAATGAGCCATTATAATTATGAAGAACATAGGATAAAAAATGTTATTCACCTTGAGAGAAAGAAGTGATGATGACTGAATGCAAAGGGAAGCATACTTTTTTTTTTTTTTTTTTTTACTTTTTTGCTCTTCCTGATTTTGCCTTTTTAGATTTTGGTTTGTGTTTCCTTTTGGAAGATAGCTAATATGGAAATGTTTTTTGCATTACCTCATATGTATGATTGAAATCAAATTGCTTGCCCTCTCAAGGGAGGGTGAGAATTTGGAACTCTTAAAATTTTTAAATAATTGTTAATTTTGTGTTACATGTAGTGAGGAAATATTTAATGAGATGAATAACAATTTATTTAGAAAGAAAATATCTAACCAAAATAAGACTAATATAATCATATTTAGCTTTGTGCTACAACTTTCTTCTCAATTATTTCCAGATGTTTGCAAAATCTGAATCATAAATTGAGTGGTTCATTTATTTAAATTTTGCTAAACACCTATGGCAGGTGTTGAGATGGATAAAATAAAGAGTAAATTGCTTCCTGAAACCATAAGAAATAACAATCGCATAGGAGAGATGAGATATAAACATAAAATAAATGCATTGTTTTATATGGTGTGATAAGAGCAAAGAAACTGATGATCACAGTGTTGTGTCAGTTTAAAGAAAGGAAAGGTCTATCAAACAACAGATGTTTGTTACCATTGACTGTGGTCAAAAGTATGTGCTAAAAGTTGTAAAAGCAATCACAAAAGAGAAATTAAAAACATTTTGAATCATGATAAATTTGTCGGAACATTTCACAATGTTATTAGGTTGAAAGCTACATCGGTCTCTAGGATGCATGTTACAAAATCATCCATATTTCTTTTTAGCCATAATCATAATCAATTTTCAAGAACAAGTAAATTATGCTAGTATTTAACTTCATAGTATATATAACATAATTATTCTTGTAGTAAAGGATTTTCATTGGTTCTGCTAATATGGAGAAAGCAAGAAAAATGAAAATTCCTCTCACATTAATACATCAAATATCTCCACGTAATGCCAATGCAATATTCACAATACCTATGGCAGCCATGAGTATCCCAGCACAATTCACAGACTCTCCACATGGACGAAAGAAGCAAAACCAAATCCATCATAGCAACAAAATTCTATACACAGTAATAATGCAGAGAAGCACCATCCCCAAGCCTTCTTTCTGCTAGATTTCCCACATAAATAGCAAAATTTCCTTACAAAAATCACAGGCAGGCCCTCTTAAACAAAATCATGAACAAGCGCTTTCACACATGACAGCTAGCAGTCTGTATCCTTCCTATTTCTGACTGCTCTCTCTCTCTAATTTCCCCTCAGATCTTCTCCATCTTCATCTCTTCCTGTTCCACCCATTTATCAAACTCCTCCCACCACAGGCTCCATGGGACTCAGCTCATGTGACTCGGGCTTCCATGTCATGCAAGCAGGTTACATGGACCTATCGATGGATTCGAAATATCTCCTCATTTAAATTACCATTATACTCCATATATATGTATGTATACATACATATATATGTATACACACACAGACACACACAGACACACACACACATATATATACATATATATATATATATTCTGTGTACTCATGCATTTTTACTGTACATTAACTTGATTATGTATCACCAGGTTGGAAAATTAATCATAATCATAATAAATAATAACAAATAATAGTATTTACATAGTACTTTAAAGTTTATACACTTTACAAATATTATCTCACTTAATCCTTATAATCGTCCTAGGAGGCAGATTCTACTGTCTTCATTTTACAGATGATGAAACTGAGGTAGACGGCAAGTGACTTTCCCCAACTCACACAGCTAACGAATTTTTGGGCCAGATTTTAATTGAGATTTTTATTTTGACAATAAGCCCACTATGCATCTAGTTATCTAAGAAAATATACATATGCAACTAAACCACAGGGGTGAGTTGACTTATCATACACTATATTTATGTAACAATTCCTTATGTAACGAGATTAATGAGGTATTTGTGCTTGGTCCCCAGCCCTAAGACTATGACTTTTAAAGCAACCTAGTTCCCTGTGAGAAAATTTTCCCTCATTGCAGAACATATGCAAACCTTACACTGCAGTTCCTTAGATAAAGGACAGACTCAGTGGTGCTGGCCCAAGGAATTTTAGCCCTGAGAACTCTACCTCATGCCAAATCCCCAAGGTCCATGACTCTGGCAGTTAAACAAAACTTGTCTTTTCTTCCTCAATATCTGGTATCCACAATTGTCTCCACAGATTCCCTGTATTTTTCCATACATAGATAATATAGGTTCCTACTCCCAAAGACAACTGCATTTCTGATCCATCCTTTGAAGTTCCTATATTATGTAGTTAGCATTCTTAGTATTCTTTTCCATATAAACCCCAGCATCATCCTTAATAGATTGCAGCTTCCCTTGGAACTTTGCCCTTTTTTGCTAAAACACTAGGATACATTTTTGCCACTTGACTAAGAGAAGACTTAAGTTATGAATTCGTTCCAGACAATGCTGCCCTGGCATACTTGGGGTCCAAGAACCCCTAATCTCTTCAAAAAAGTCTCATTGTTGTGACAAAATTTTGATGTTTTGGAAAACTGTTCCAGGTAGACAGAGACTACAGAACATTTTAAGGGAACTTATAGACAAGTGATAAAATCCTTTGATTTTTTTTTTTCAGAATATCTTACTGAATTTACAACTGTGAGGATATTTATTGAATTACCATATGTAAACTGGTTTAGATATGGCCCAAGGAAATAAATGACATTACATAGTTAATATAATTAAGTTTTCCTTGCCACAGGGTCTTTGTCTTTTTCCACTCCTCCACTCTATATTCTTTGTATAGCTGAAAGAAAAATAGATACTAACAAAAACAGACAAAAAAGATAGGAAATCTAAAGATACATATTAGCATGCTTAGTTTTTTTTTTTCTAATTAACAAGTTGAATAATCTATTCCAAAGACATTACAGGGGGGTGGAGCCAAGGTGGCGGAGTAGAAAGACACACATACAGTAGCTCCAAACCCACGGCCCATAAAATATCTGTAAAAAAGAACTACCAACAAATTCTGGAGAAACAGAAGCCACAGAACAACAGAGGAGATGAGATTTCTGTTCCAGAGAGCCTAAAAACCTTTTGCAAAAGGTCCGTTATGCTGCGGACCCAGAGCCCAGCCCAGCCCAGCCCTGCCTTGCCCGAGGGGTGCCAAGAGGAGTAGATCCGAACGGGCTTCAGGGACAGAATCTCCAGCGGCCAGGAGGGTCCCTACACCCACAGGTGAAAAGGGTGGGTAAGAGGGTCTCTTTGGCAGGTGGAGAGGGGAGTGGGGTGCCCCCATAACTTGGGACCCTTCAGGAGGTAGCAGCATAGGTGGGAGCAGACAAGGGCTCCCCAAGCAGGTAGGAGCTTGGATCCATTGTTGAAGGTCTCTGCATAAACCCCCTGAGGGAACTCAGCCAGTGAGGCGGCACTGCCCCCACCTGAGCACCTGAACTTAATCTCACACTGAATAGCAGCCCCGCCCCCGCCCAAACCCCTGAGGCTGGGAAGCAGCATCTGAATCTCAGACCCCAAGCACTGGCTGGGAGGATCTGGAGGCAAAGTGGGTGTGAAGAGAATATTCAGAAGTCAAGTCACTGGCGGGGAAAATGCCCAGAAAAGGGAAAAGAAATAAGACTATAGAAGGTTACTTTCGTGGTGAACAGTTATATCCTCCCTTCCTTTCTGATGAGGAAGAACAATGCTTACCACCAGGGAAAGACACAGAAGTCAAGACTTCTGTATCCCAGCCCACCCAATGGGCTCAGGCCATGGAAGAGCTCAAAAAGAATTTTGAAAATCAAGTTAGAGAGGTGGAGGAAAAACTGGGAAGAGAAATGAGAGACATGCAGTCAAAGCATGAACAGCAGGTCAGCACCCTGCAAAAGGAGACCCAAAAAAACGCTGAAGAAAATAACACCTTGAAAAATAAGCTAACTCAATTGGCAAAAGAGACTCAAAAAGCCAAAGAGGAGAAGAATGTTTTAAAAAGCAGAATTAGCCAAATGGAAAAGGAGGTTCAAAAGCTCACTGAAGAAAATAGTTCTTTCAAAATTAGAATGGAACAGATGGAAGGGAATGACTTTAAGAGAAACCAAAAAATCACAAAACAAAACCAAAAGAATGAAAAAATGGAAGATAATGTGAAATATCTCACTGGAAAAACAACTGACCTGGAAAATAGATCCAGGAGAGACAATTTAAAAATTATGGGACTACCTGAAAGCCATGATCAAAAAAAGAGCCTAGATATCATCTTTCATGAAATTATCAAGGAAAAGTGCCCTGATATTCTAGAACCAGAGGGCAAAATAAGTATTCAGGGAATCCACAGAACACTGCCTGAAAGAGATCCAAAAAGAGAAACTCCTAGGAACATTGTGGCCAAATTCCAGAGTTCCCAGGTCAAGGAGAAAATATTGCAAGCAGCTAGAAAGAAACAATTCAAGTATTGTGGAAATACAATCAGGATAACACAAGATCTAGGAGCTTCTATATTAAGGGATTGAAGGGCATGGAATAGGATATTCCAGAAGTCAAAGGAACTAGGACTAAAACCAAGAATCACCTACCCAGCAAAACTGAGTATAATACTTCAGGGGAAAATTTGGTCTTTCAATGAAATAGAGGACTTTTACGCATTCTTGATGAAAAGACCAGAGCTAAAAAGAAAATTTGACTTTCAAACACAAGAATGAAGAGAAGCATGAAAAGGTAAATAACAAAGAGAAGTCATAAGGGACTCATAAAAGTTGAACTGTTTACATTCCTACATGGAAAGACAGTATTTGTAACTCTTGAAACTATTCAGTATCTGGGTAGTTGGTGGGATTACACACACACACACATAGAGACAGAGTGCACAGAGTGAATTGAAGAGGATGGGATCATATCTTAAAAAAATGAAATCAAGCAGTGAAAGAGAAATATATTGGGAGGAGAAAGGGAGAAATGGGGCAAATTATCTCTCATAAAAGAGGAAAGCAAAAGACTTATTAGTGGAGGGATAAAGAGGGGAGGGGAGAGAAAAACATGAAGTTTACTCTCATCACATTCCACTAAAGGAAGGAATAAAATGCACACTCATTTTGGTATGAAAATCTGTCTTACAATACAGGAAAGTGGGGGATAAGGGGGTAAGCAGGGTGGGGGGATGATGGAAGGGAGGGCATGGGGAGGAGGGAGAAATTTGAGGTCAACACTCATGGGGAGGGACAGGATCAAAAGAGAGAATAGAAGTAATGGGGGACAGGATAGGATGGAGGGAAATATAGTTAGTCTCATACAACATGCCCATTATGGAAGTCATTTGCACAACTACACAGATCTGGCCTATATTGAATTGCTTGCCTTTCAATGGGAAGGGGTGGGGAGGGAGGGAGGGTAAAAAGTTGGAACTCAAAGTTTTAGGAACAACTGTCGAATACTGTTCTTGCCACTAGGAAATAAGAAATACGGGTAAAGGGGTACAGAAATTTAATTGCCCCTACAGGACAAAAGAGAAGATGGAGACAAGGGCAGAGAAGGATGATAGAAGAAAGAGCAGATTGGTGATAGGGGCAATTAGAATGCTTGGTGTTTTTGGGTGGGGGGAGGGGACAAAAGGGGAGAAAATGTGGAACCCAAAATTTTGTTAAAATGAATGCTAGGAGTAAATAAATGAATAAATAAATAAATGAATGAATAAATAAAAGACATTGCATCCCCAAATAAGAGAATAATTTTACAAGATAAAATGAAATAAACATAAAAAGATAGTATACTGGTGCTTTTACAAAGATATGATTACATCAGTACAGAGTGGAGTACATTTCACTTTGGAATAATTGATTAATTAAAAGAATAGTAACGAGACATTTTCATATACACCTACAATCCCTTCTACTGCTGGAGAGGCTGCTGATTGTGTATTACTTGAATTTGGCAGTTCTGAGCTGCAGAAGAGGTAAAGCAAGTTGAATGCTCAAACTAAGTTTGGCACCAATATAATGGGTTTTCAGGAGGTGGAAAACTTGCCCAAGTAGGAAATATAACCAGTCAAAATTTCTGAAGGCTTATCAGCAGCATGGTCATTCTCTGAGTGGCCAATTTACTTATACCTTAACTAAGAAAATTCCAGAAAATCGATTTAACAAAAAAAAACAATAAATAGAAAAAAATAAGAAAGTTCAGGTCAATAATATAATCGGGAACTCAGAAAGTTCTTGTGATGCTAGGTAAAATTAGTAGAACTATAACCTTATGAACCAAGAAGGTAAAAATCATGTTGCTTCCAGGCTATTAAGATCACATCCCTTTTGTGGAATTCTATGTCATTTTTTTATTTGGATTTTTCCTGAGGAGATCAACTGGAAGGAAAAAAGTTTGGAGTGAGAGTTTCAGAAATTGGTTGAACTGGCTTAAACAACTCCTAATATTTAAATTGGAAAGAAGAAGATTCAGTAGTGAATGTAAATGTTATCTTCAATGATCTGAGGAGTTGGAAGGTAATTAGACCTTTTACTTGGTTCCATAGGGCAGGGCTATAATAAATTTTTGGTGAACTTTACTTAGAAACAAATATCAGCTCAACATAAGAAAGATCCCCCTAAAACTAGAAAACTCAAAAACTTGAATGCTTCTCTGATAATATACTATATCTCACTGCATAATTGTGACAGATGTTTCTCCAAATTTTTTTTTTGCAGAAAGTGGGTGTGACCATTAAGTAAAACTTGAAAAGAAAAACTTGTTGGTATTACTCGTTTTTAGTTTCTGCCAGTCTTACACCAACGTTTCACTTACTGAAAACTATCTTTCCACAGCTCTCTTTCCATGCTATCCAGTGAACACAATTACTTTCAGTCTGAATTCTGTAGAACAGTTTTTATGTTTGCCTATAGTCAGAAAGAAATGCTTCATACATTAATGTATCTCTCACAGATGAATTATAGAGTTTAGCTGGTGCGGGAAGATGCAAGTCTTAACCATATCACGAGACTTACTCATGGCGATTTCACTTGCCCACCCACTCTAGAGTTTCAGCTTGCAATGCATATTCATTTGCCAATAGTGAATACATTGGTAATCTCTTTACCTTTTAGACGGTGTGACGACCAGAATTATAACAGATGATGGTTAGGTGATGAAAGTTTATAAACCAATTTTAGATATGGCCCAAGGAAATAAATGACTTTACATAGTTAATATAATTAAGTTTTCCTTGCCACAGGGTCTTTGTCTTTTTCCACTCTTCCACTCTATATTCTTTGTAAGTAATTGTGTTCACTGAATAGCATGGAAACAGAGCTGTGGAAAGATAGTTTTCGGTAAGTGAAATGTTGGTGTAAGACTGGCAGGAACTAGAAACGAGTAATACCAACAGCTTCTTTTTTAAGTTTTACTTAATGGTCACACCCACTTTCTGACAGATGAATTATAGAGTTTAGCTGGTGTGGGAATATGCAAGTAAGTTCTCAGTGCACATTATTTTTGGACTGAAAAATCAGGGTGCAATGATTACCTGGTGAAATATGATAATGAGTTTCCCATTGCTACATGAATTCAAACAGGGAGTGAACAATAATTCTTCAGTGATATCATAGAGAGCTTACATGTCTTAAACAGGATTTAGATTAGACAACCTAAAAGGTAACCTCCAAATCTGAAATCCTATGATTGCATAATATTGTTGGGGGTACAGCATAAGTTCTTAATAAATACTAATTGACTTTATTTGACTTGAGTTGCTAAATAATGTCCATTCCTGAAATTATGTGTACGTTAACCTGAAAGAAATTTATACTGATTTAATATTTTCCTGAAAATCTGAGAAGTGGCATGTGGGTGTGATAAGACCCATGAAGCTTTTTTGGGAATTTTAATGAAAATCAATGGTTGAGTCTCTTCTCTTTTCCCTTTTTTCATCATATTCAAATACCCATAACTTTATTTAGTCTGTGACCATTGTGCAATTTGCATGTGTTTGATTGAGTGTCCCAGGAGACTTAGCTTTAGCAAATTCCACTCTCTTATGTTCCACTTTCTCTAAAAGCCTATTGGGGCAGGTGAGGGTAGGAGCCAGGCAACAAGATAAGCAGCAAGGAAGTATAGTTTATTATTTTTGATGTAATTGTGATATACTTAAGTCTCCAAACATGAGGCTTTAGCAGAGATTATCCAATGTACCTATGTAAGCTCTCTCAAAGATTTCAGAATTTTAACTACCCTGTGTGATTACCAACAAATCCTTAGGATATATTATTATCTTTCCATTAGCCCAGGCTCATTTGACTTCTGTTGGCAGGGCAGACTCTGATCTTTACTTAAGATCAGTATAGCAGTAAGAAAGAAAGAAATTCCATTAAAGATTATTTTTAAAGGAAAGAAAAAGTTAAGAACACTTTTATTGATCACTCCCTACCTATTGGCTGAGAATTATCTTTCAGTCTCACTGATCTTCTATATTTACATTTCAGCCACTCAAAATTTTACAAAATAAATAAAAAGAACTTACTAAGAGTCTAGGAGACTTTTGAAAAAAATCCTTTCTATTGAGACTTCTAACCCTTTTCTCAGCTGACTCTCAAGGTCGTATGGTTCTAATTTCCCCAGCACTGAAGATCACAGAATGATTAAAAGAAGGGATACTTTTGCAGTGTGAGTCATGGCCTCTGTTAGCCTCAAGGGAAGACTTGAGAAAAGAGAAAAAAAATTCCTCTTCTTCATATTGCATTCCCATAAGTTTTCTACACGCTTCCAGTTCAGTTCCAGTTAAGTTAGTTCTGTTCAGTGATACTGGTCTTACAGGCCCTTAATGTTTTCTGATTAATGAAAGTACAGGCTTGGATTAATGCTCTAATTCTGACTATAGTCAGAGTGAGTATAATAGTTGACCACTCATTTTTTGAGCATGGCCACCAGTCATCCTCTCTTCTCCATTTCTAATTCAATGACCAAACAAAAGGCTCTTCAATGAGAAAAGAAAGAACAAAACACTTTGAATAGTTTGTGTTCTGTCTCCATAAATTCTCATGACTATATATTTGTTTCGATGATTTTTTTTCCCATTTGTAGGACTTCTTGAAAGGGAGAGTAAGGAGCAACCATAAGGAAAGCCTCCTACAAATATAACATTTTTTATCTTTAAAATGAGCCCTGTAATATTTTTTCATGGATTCTAGATTTAAAATAATCGTTAAGTTTTAAAGTCCCTGATGAACTGATTTTAGCCAGAACTATTAAAAACATTTCCACACACCTCCAAAAAAGAGAAAAGGGGGAGAGAGAGAGAGAGAGAGAGAGAGAGAGAGAGAGAGAGAGAGAGACAGAGACAGAGAGACAGAGAGAGACAGAGAGAGACAGAGAGAGACAGAGAGAGACAGAGAAAGACAGAGAGAGAGAGAGATCACAACACTGAAGTCCTTGGCATTGTCAAATATTTCAACATTAGATAGAGTAGAAGTTTAAGAATTTAATTCGTTGCAATTTGTTCAGATTACAGTGGGAATTTCCCCATGGAAATAATGCAAAGTTGGATGATTGGTACCACATCCCAAAAATATTCACATAATATAATCACGAAGGAGAAGAATATTTGGGAATGCCTTTGGCCCCAACAATGCTAACACGTGTTGATTTATTGGCTACCAGGACAGATTTGGCTTTCTGCTCCAGGGATTTGGCTTTTTGGTTTCTGAATAAATGTTTTTCTTCTACTTTCTATATGGAGAGTCTTTTATACTTTGCAATTCAGAACTATGCCAGTATATTCACAGCTATCCTCAGTCCAGGGCGATACGTATATGTATGTATATGTCTGTGGGTCCACATATATATCTATATGCATGTGTCTGTATGTGTGTGTGTAGAGATATCAATATATAAATGTACACATGCTTAATTGTAACTTCTAGGGTGTAAAGAGGAGGAAGAAGAAAAAAAGAATAAAGTACAAAATGTACAGCAAAGAATAAAAGAAAACCTACAAGGAAGCAAAGAAATCATGGACAGCTTTCAACATAATACATAGTATTCAATATATAGGATTGCTTGAAATGTAATTTATTGCTACATATTTTGAATCCTTTCAGATTCTGTTGTACACGTGACTTTTTTTTTGCTTATTTTGTACTTGTTTTAGTATTTAAGCCTATAATATTTATTTTTCTTAATATACATTTAAGTGTTAGTATTCAAGTCTGAATTAAAAAAAAAATTAACAATTATGACATTTGCTTTGACAATTCCCCCTAAGAGGAATGAAAACTTTACAAGTGATTTACAGCTGAAATCTGTGTTTGTTGACACCACCATTAGAATGTGAGTTCCTTGAAATCAGAGACTAACTTTGCTTACTAGTTTTACTTAGCAGTTCTTAATACAGTGGTGACTGAATATAATCAAGATCATAATCATTCAGTTATTCATTCATACAGATACAGGGAAGAGTGAAGGAACAAAAAGTAGAAAATTTGGGTTTCCAAGCCTTTTCTATTTTGGTATTTATTACCTCTCTGATCTTAGGCACCTTGTTTACCCTTCCTGGGTCTCTATATCTTTATCTCTAAAGTGAGGCATGGGATAAGATGAGTGCCAAAGTTCCTTATAATTTAAAATAAATGCCTATTTGATTATTAAGTCACTACATTTAATGTTCAAAGGAGTTCAAAATAATTGCATTAACCCATATGTCACTGTGATGGATTATGAAATTCCTGTTCATCAGGAATAAAAAAAAAATGCTTGATTTCTATACAATCTACCAGGCAAATTTTAACTTCCTCAGGAAATATTTGCATGCTTGTTTCTAAGTAATTCTTTTATTGATTGTGTCTGGTGAAAAGAAAAATATGACCTAGGAAAATTTTAGGTATTTCCACTATAATCATATTAATATCTTGTCACTATGATTATACTAGTGAATATACGTTTTGAGTTTTCAAATGGACTTGGCTTTTTTTTTTCCAAGAGGAATATATCCAATCAAAAATTAAGTTGCAAGAGTAAATATTCATGTGTCAATTTTGCAAAAATAAAATAAAATTCACAAGCACATGAAACTTTTCTGCTACTCATCATTTTCAAAGTTAAACCCTTAACACTAAATATCCAATTTATTGTAATGATAGCAATATAGACTAAAAAAAAGTTATTAAAAACCAAAGGACAAAACAGTTGACATAATTTAATTGGGATCATATGTATCAATGTATTAGTTCACAGTTCAAAGCAATTGACCTTGACATGTTTTTTTGTCACTTCTGATATCAGATTCACAAGAAACAATTCTGTCTAAAAATATGATTAGCATAAATGCATAGAGCTTATTTCTCTTAAGCAACTCAGTTTTTTTGATTTTGAGGTTCTAAAACTGAATAAATCACATATAACTTTCTAAACAGAATAAAAAACAGAAATATTGAACTTTTCAGTAAAGTGGAATTTATACAAATTGAATTACTTAATTAAAAAACACAATTAAGTTGTAATGGATAATCACATTTTCATTGAACTTAAATAAACATATATGCATGTTAATGGATTCTCTAATTGCACAAAGACATTATATAAATTAAAAATGCAAATTAAGAAAACTTTGACCAACACAATTTCAAACTTCTTAAGCACACATGAATGGTTTAAACTAATTCTCATAGATTTAGGTGATTTTATTTTGTTCTCCATCTAAAGGAGATACTTCACTGAAGTTTGAATTGCATGTTTCATTAACATTTGACAAACTTTTGCAAAAGCAAATATGTCCTCTGCATGTCTGGATATTCAAGTCTTAGAAATTATAGAATGACAATAAAATTTTAAAGAAATGTTAAATTAGTTTCAGTTGTCCTGTCTTATACTCTAACATAACCATGAATATTTGATTATAAACTATCATGCTCTTATTAAATGAACTGTATCTCAGCGGATAAGATATTTTGTTAAGTACAATATAAATTATTTTTTCTTAATCCAACAGAAATGAGGTCTAATTATTTTCATTAAAATACATTATCCTCAGCATCTTTAAAAATTTCATTACAGTATAAGCCACTCATACTATAATTTCAAAGGCTAGAGGGAAAAAATCATCCTTTGAACGCTGGAAAATATCTTTGCCATATTGATAACACTGATTAAAAAAACAACAAAACAATAATTTCATCAACCTATTTCAAATTGCAGGTATTTTTTTTTAAGTTACCATCAACCCAATCTTCAAAAGGAAACCTACAGAGTGTTGAATTTGGAGTCAGGAATACTTGCATTTCAGTCCTGCCATTTCACATCTTTTCCTTGACCTGTAAAATGGGACAGATGGTTAATAAGACTTATGTGATCTACTTTATATATTGTTAGGATGTGTACTCAAAATAATATGCTAGTATCCAAATTTATGTATCATTTTCAGTGTCACTCTGGGTATGTAAATTGATTTTTATCCTTCTTTCCCTAAGAAGACCAAAATGACATCACTATGCAGTCAAGTTTCAGTGTGTCTGACTGTGGTTGATCAGACCGATAATATCCTATCACAGGTTTCTAAATATGTGCATCTCATGTTTCTTTTGACCCACTTCAATTTTTCTTTGCTCATAAAGTACAGCACTTTCTTTAATGTAGGCACTCCATGTTGAGCAGTCCTAAACCAGCATCTCCCATGTCACATCATCAACTCCAATGTTTTTAAGAGAGGTCTTGAAATTATCCATGTATCATGTCTTCTGATCACCTTATGAACACTTGTCCTATGTGAGTTTTCTGTAAAATAGTCTTTTGGCAGGTATATGTTCTTCATTAGAACACTGTGGCCGCCCCATTGGAGTTGTGCTCTCTGAATGCTTGGTGGTTTAGTTTAATAAAAGATCTCAGTGTCTGGTACCTTATTCTGCCATGTGATCTTCAGAATCTTCTTAAGATAATTCGAATGGAAGTGATTTAGTTTCCCTGAGTGGCACTGGTATAATGTCCAGTTTTTACAGGCATACAACAACGAAGTCGGGACAATGGTTCTGTAGTACTTCAGTTTGGTAATCAGTCTAATACCTTTTCTCTCCCACACCTTTCTTGGTGCCTACCAACACTGAGCCAGCTCTGGCAGTGCATGCATCAACCTCATTATCAATGTGAACATCCCTGGAAATTATACTGATGAAATTATACTACTGAGGTAAGTGAACTTAGTCACAGTATTCAAAATGCCTCCATTTGCTACAAAGAGTGGTTGCACATGTAGCAGACAGCCCACGTCCCTACACGGCTCCATGATATGGTTAAAGAAAAGATACATGGGAGGTGGGAAAAGATAAACCAATTCCATTTATTGATACAAGGGTTAGGGTATATATAAACAGAAACTGCAAGTTTATACGACATTCTCCTCATCTCCTGTCCCAGTGATTTGGCCAGTCTTATTGTCTTTAAAGACTTTTAGCCTAGAGAGCATCTATTTTACATATCCCTTGTTTTCTATAATTCTCTTGTTTGTCTCACAGGAGACAGCAACATCTGGGGGGCATGGATAGCCATTCAGGATGATAATGAGCACGGTCTCAAAGAACAGTTTCCCCGAAGGTCCATCCTGATCTTGTCAACTGCACTCCACCCTGGCCCTCAACATGCACATATGAATGGTGTGGTACTGACTGATAGAACTCCTTTGTTTTCTTGGTGCTAATTGTTAGGCCAAAATTACGACAAGCAGCAGAGAATCAATCCATATGTTGCTGCATCTCAATTCCAGAAGCTGCCTTGAGTGTATAATCATCAGGAAATAGAAAATCATACCAAAACCAACACGAGGCTTGTAGATTTATTAAATTTAGAATTTAACATCAGTGGAGAAGCTGACCTTAATGGTACATTTGTCTTCACTGAAGGCATTTGAAAACATGGCTGAAAACATCATGTGATTCATGTGCAATGCTGATAAATTTCCCCAGGCAACCAAATTTTGGTATGATTTTCCATAAGCCCTTCGTAACTGACAGTATCAAAGGCTTTGGTCACATCTACAAACGTTGTTTCCAGATCTCTGTTTAGCTCCTGGCATTTCTCCTGGAGTTGTTGGCCAGGAAACACAATATTGATTTTCTGAAGCCACACTAGCTCTCAGGTAGATGACCATTTTCCAGGTGAAGGAACAGTCTATTAAGCAGGACTCTGACAAGAATCTTGCCACCAGTGATTAAGAGAGAGACCCCACTGTGATTGTCACAGGACAATCTATTTCCTTTATGTTTATAGAGATGGACAATGAAGACATCCTTGAACTCCTAGAAGGTAATCTCCTCTTGCCATATAACCTGGAAAATTTCAGTTAGCTTTTGCACGAGCAGTGGGTGCTCTGCACTGTAACTCTCAGCTGGAATATAATTAGCGCCAGGTGCTTTGCCACATGAAAGGACCTTAATGTCATTCAAAACCTCTTCTTCAGTTGGAATTTCAGTTAGGGAAGAATTGACTTCAATATGAGGCAAACAGTCAATGACTTCAGCATTGATTCGTGATGACTTGTTGGGAACACTATGGAAGTGTTTAATCCATCTTTTTGGGATAATGTCCTTATCACTAATCAATGTGGCTCCATCAGCACTGAGCAGTTGAGATACACCATTGGTCTTTGGCCCATAAATAGCCATCAAGGCATCATAAAAGTGCTTCGAATTGTTACTATCAAAATAAAATTGATTTTCATATGCTTCCTTACTGAGTCCAGAATTCTGCTTCACTTGTACTTTACTTTTGATGGAATTAAGTTCTGTCTTCTTAGAGATGGATGATCTATTCTGCTTATACCTTTTCTGAAGTTGTTATTTTTCATTTAGCAGCTTCTGAATTTCCCCATCATTTTCTTCACACTACTCATGATACTTGTGAATGTTCTAGTCCAGATGAACAAATGCAGTGTTATACAACAAATTTGTGAAAGTTTCCCACTCCTTTACTGCTCCAGTTTTGCCAACTGTGTGTTGACTCAAATTTCCCTCCAACTTAGTAACAAACATTTACCTCTGAAAGAAGAGATCAAATCTGTTGATATTAACATTTGTGGTAGTCATTTTGCTTTGAGGCTTCTGATTTTTTTGAATATGAATATTTAGCTTAGTGAGGATAAGACTATTATCAGTGCAGCACTCTGCCACCATATTACCTTCTTCATTTTCATATCCTATCTATCTCTTCTCCTTAAAATGACATAATCTTTTAAATGACATTGTTATGAGGGCACATCTGCAAAATTTTATTGCATATAGGTAAGCAGAAGAAAAGATAGTGTTTATGATGAGGTCATGAGGTGCACAAATCTTCAGTAGTAAGTGACCATTGCTATGGTTCTTTGCAACTCCATTCCTCCCCAACACTCTCCCAAATTCTGGTAGTCTGAGGCTATTCTAGCATTAAAGTCACCCTGAATTATACGTTTGTTCTCTTTTGGTACATTGATGATAAAGGTCTCCAGGTTTTCATTGTTCTTTTTTCTTTTACTTCATCAGGATTTGGTGTGGTGGGAGCATAACACTGATCAGGGTGACATGACATTTTCCTGAAAGTAGCAATTTTCATTGTCATGAGCCTGTTGTTCACTCCTTTTAGTAGACTTATTGAGTAAATTAGTTTTGACTGTTTGGTAATTAGATTAGTTTTGACTACAAAACCTACAACAGCTTCATAGTGCTCGCCTTCACTTCAACCATTCCAGAAAAAACATTTATCCAGCTCTAACTTCAGTAAGTTGGGCTTCATTTGACAGCCTTGTTTCACTCAGGAGTGCTATTTGGACATGATATCTGCTGGGTTCTCTTGCAACATGAACTGTTTGTCTTCTAGGTCTACTGCATTTTGTGTTGTCTATAAATGTCCACACATTCTGTTGGTTGATATTATATAGAACCGTCTTTGCATAATTTTTGCTACATTTTTTGTGGTATTTTTTTTGACTACTGAGTGGAATCTCCACCTGCTGTGTAATTAGGCCAGGGTCAGGTAAGCAGACAATTTTTAGGGTACCTTTTCTAGATCCTTCCTTACACAAGGAAGTGAGTGGTATGGTTCTTAAAGGAGTGCTCATACACTCAGGAAGTTGCCAAACTGGACTGCCTGTGTGCAGGATTGTGACAAGAACTCCCAGTGTTTCTGCACCTGCCAGTTTGTCATTTTCCTATCAGGACTTTGAGATAGGTAAAACTGGTAAAATGGTATGGGTGATGTATTTTTAAGTCATGTGTAAATTGATTTTAAGTGAGGCAAAGTTGCACAAAATAGTTGACCTTTCTTCTCTAGAGTCATCACAAGCCAGTGGCTAGATACTGGTGATGGCTCAAGATGCAGTAGGTGACCTTTGTGTCTTTGTTTTTTAACTAAACTAAGTGCTGCACAACATCAGTTTCACCTGCCTTCATGACCATTGGAGCAATTTGTTCTCATCCACCAATTTCCACCAGGAAAAGTCCTCATATGTTTGGGGTAGACACCCCTTAACTCACCAAGTGGTTTGAGACCCATTGGTCACACTCACCCTGGTTCTAGCCCATCTGCTGAAATGTTTTACTAGTGTGTGGCCACTGCACATTGCTAGAGCTTCTTGGAGTCACAGGTGACTCCACAGGATGAGGTGGACATCCAAGGTGGAAAGCAGCTCTGAAAAGGGCTCAGCAGGCTTCACACCAGAGGTGCTGTTCTTCCGTGAAGACATCCTACACCGTGGACATACAAATAAAAGTTTTGAAAGTATAATTCTGTATATAAGATTTGAAAATATAAGTCAGCAATATAATTGCTTTACACTGTTGATACTAATGTTGACACATTGACTACCCAATAACTTGTCAATAAATGAATGTACTAATTCACAATGTTTTAATGATCATTGGGAAAAGAGACAAGTTTTATTTCAAGAAGGCTAAAATTAATTTAGAAATCAGGGCACACCTAGAATAGAAATTGATTAAAATAAAAGATAAAATAAAAGACAACAAAATGTAAAGATATAAAGCAGCATGTAAAATGAATATAATAGGTAATGGATTCAAAAGAAGGAGAACTCAGTGTGCAACGGGGTGGCCAGCTGATGGTGTTTCACAGACATTGTGAACTTGATTTTTGGCCTTTAAGATGAGGAAGAGTCATATAGGAGAGGAAATAATATGATGGAGCATCATGAAAATGACAAAAGTATGTTCAGATAAGAGCAAGAGAACCTGGTTGAATGGAGTGGGGTATCTGAATGAGAATGAATGGAAAATATTTAGAAAGATTGCATAAATGTGCAAGATGATTTGGAGTAGAGGATTGCAGATTGGTTCCTAAAACGATTTTTGCTTTGTTACCAAAAATCAGTTAGCTAAAACTTTGCCAGGAGAGGTAGTGTGCTTTAGGAGAAAGAGCATTATAACTGGAGTCAGGAGAGACCTGGATTTGAATCCCTATGTCTTTAAACCATTTATATGACACTGTCTTTTAGAAAAGACATTTAGAGTTTCAGACGTCAACATATGGATACCCTTATTTCAGTTTTCCTAATTCATCATCAAAAAGGGTAAAACTAAGCTCTACTTAAAGGATTCTAGATGAAAAAAAATTGTGTATTATTATGGACAGCTAGGTGTCGAAGTAGAATGCCAAGTCTGAAGTCAGAAAGACTCATCTTCCTGAGTTCAAATCTACCTTCAGATATTTTTTAGCTATGCGACTCTGAACAAGCCACTTAACCTTGTTTGTCTCAGTTTTCTCATTTGTAAAACGAGCTGGAGAAGAAAATGGCAAAGCACTCCCATATCTTTGCTAAGAAAACTACAAATGGGATCATGGAGGGTTGGACACAACTGAAACAAGTGAATTTTCAAGGAAAAAATGGTAGAAATTGTATATCCCAAAAGAGCAATGCAGAGCATGGATGGGCCTCTTAAGTAACAGCATATTCAAGTCAAATAAAAAGTAAATTTTGAAAGCCTTTCAAAAAGATACATTGAGGCTATAGGATCTATTCAAAAGATAATCAATGCATGGGCTATGTGAATAGAACTATTCTGCTTGTATTTTTTCAGTCACATAAAAATCAGTCACCACCAGCAGCAACATCTTTGAACAATAAGTTGTTGTTTGATCCACCCACCCTCCTCCACGGCACTAGAAAGTTTTCATCAATACATCGTCTGTATAAATGTGTCCAAGACACATCAACTATATTTATTATCCATATATGTTCTTGTTTATTTTAATGATAGTAGTTTCCAAAATTTTTTGAAAGTCGAGCATTTCGCAGCATAGGAAAAGAGTACTTTTATCATATTGGTTTTCTCAAGTGCCCAACAAAGATTTTTTTGATCCATTTTTTCAATAACTAAATCCAATTTAATTCTAAAAACTCTAGGAGAAATCAATGCCATTGTAGTCTAAAATGTTTACCACTAGTATTACTGATAGAACATGTATGGAACTGGCAAGCATTGGTTTGAAAACCTCAAAGACTAATTAATTCAAAATATATAGTTTAATGCATTATAATGAATAATATCTACTGTGTATCTGAATAGCCCTTTTAGGTATTAACGTTTATTATAATTTAAAAGGTTTAAGAATATATCTACACTCACCCTAATCCCTAAAATGTAACCAATTTTTGTTATCATAAAATAGCACAACGTTGCGGTTCGTTGTTTCGGGAAAATATTCAATTGCATTCATGCATGTACATTGTTTAATATTTAAATCGACCCCTTGATGGATTTTATAAATCCTTCTTCCAGGAAGAATTTACTTAGGAAAAAGTAAGAAATCAAAGTCAGAATTCAATAGTAAAATCTCACTTTTGCAGAGAGGCAACTTACCTACCTTTTTTTTTTTCAACTCCTCAATTTGGAAGACATCGTATAAGAAATGTTTTAAAGTAGTTGTTAAGAGCAAAGTTATCTTTTGAGGCCTGATAATGTTGCTCATAAATAAGTATCTAAGACATATTACTTTGGAAGACCCTTGAGCTTCTAGTTGTCTTTGAATGTAATCTTCTTTAACGTGAGTGGTAGACTGAGATTGCTTTTTCCTGATATATTTTATTCATGCATTATGTCTTAAGATATGGAATATTGGAACAGAAGTCCCATAATTTTGAAGAATTTTCACCCCAAGGATATTGATTACGTTTTGACAACTTCATTTCTAAGTTTTATACAATGGAAATCATGGCACAATGATCATTTAGTTTATGATCTTTGCTAATTGAGAAATGTCCAAGCATCCTGTTGATTAGCTATGACTAACTCCTTAAGAAGATAAACAGAAATTACTCTGATGAAAGATTGGTATGACTCTTTTCTTCCCTAAGAAGAATACATTTAACTGGCTTGGGGTAAAATCTTCCATGTTTTTCTCAAGCACGTATGTACTTGAATATTTAGTACCACTAAAACACAGCATAATAAGGTAGAAAGAATTTTGCATTTCGAGTGGGAGAACATGGATTCAAATCGTGACCCTGTCACATACTGGCCATGTGACCATTACTTGCTCTGTTTGGAACCTGGTTTTCTTTACTTTAAAAATAGAAGTATGGATGACATAACTGTAATGTCTCTTCCACTTCAATATCTACATATATATAATTAATTTTGATGCCAATAATGACTTTCATCTAATTTTAAAATATTCAAAAATCATCTCCTTCCCTGTGTTTCTCCCAAATGATAAATGAAAAAACATGCATTCATGTTTAAAAACATATATTGTCATGCAGAAAAAAATTTCCACATTTTTGGTCATGACTTTCAGATAGTACAATGATCCAAGTCCATCGTGTAAACTATGAGTTTATTGTAAGATGTGTTTGATACCCTACAATATCTTCTCTTTGTGCAATTTATCAATTTTGCTTTAGTAATTTTTTATTATCTCATGGATTCATTACCTCCAGTTTCCTCCATTCTAATTTTTAGAGAATGGATTTTTGGTCAAGATTTTATAAATCTTTTATAAATCTTTTGCCATTTCTTCTCAAATTCTTTTCTATAACCTTTTGTTTTCATTTTTTCTCCTACCAATCACCTTTAATTTATTTTTAAAATATAACTATTTTAAAATTTTCTTTGCTTTATCTCCTGCAATAATCCAAGACTAATGTGTATCCAAGCTATGTTTTTCTTTGATGCTTTGATTGTAGATGCTTTGAAGTTACTTCTCTTTTGGGTTTATGTCTTGAGCTTCTCTTTAAATATATTATCTGTTTGAGGTGATTTCATATGTGTGTATGTGTGTGTCTATGTATATTTTTATTTATGTACACAGAGACACATACATACACACATACATATGTACACACATATGTATTTATATATGTGTACACATATGTGTATGTGTATGTATGAGTGCATCTATATACATATATATATATATATATATATATATATATATATATATATATATATATATATATATATATATATATATATATATATACTTGCTTTTTCTTTCAGCATCTTTCCATTTTTAGAATCAGGCTTTGCATGCTTCTTGAGTGAATATCTAAATTGGTACTGATATTGTGCTATTCCAGAATATCAAAAACATGTCAGGACGGGGTCATCAAAGTTTTCAGTCCTCCTGAAGTCTGATTTAAGGCGAAATCTGACTGCTTATCTACTGGTATGTGTTTTTTAATGTAGGTTTGGGACCAAGAACCAGCCCTGTGAACTTACCATGTTTGGAATCAGCAATTATTAGCCAGTGGTGAGGTTCTGCTAATTTAGACTTATGGACCTGCAAGCTCCTCTTGGCTCTGTACTGCTTATTCTGCCAAAGGCCTCAGTCTTGGCTGGAACTAAGACTCTCAACTAGTGTTGTGAGTTGAATCACACAGATGCTGACTGCTTCTAAACTAACTCCTTTCTCTGCACAAGGCTCGTAACTTACAGAGACATAACTTGACAGTGTTATCTGAATTTTGTCCTAAGATAATGACATCAGAGGAAGCACACTTGTTCTCATACATCATTCTTAAAGACATAGTAGGAGAATCCAAAATAAAGTAAGGGGATCAAGAAAGAAAACATTTTTTTTCAGAAACCATAAAAATTATAGAGGGAAATGATATTGGGAAAAAGTTATCAGATTAAGAGCTGAATTGACCTTTATTGAAACTAGAAGGAACTATTTCCCTTTTATGATGAGGTTGTAAGTCAGCTGACATGAGGTTGAGAAATGTAGGGAGAAGTACGTGAAAATTAATTTTTCCTTGATGTTGAGTAGTGAAAAATAGATGAAAGATAAAATAATAGTTTGAGGACATAAAAAGTCAAGGAAACATTTTTAAGGAAAAGCAAAATCTGAGTATTTTTTAGGATGTAGAAATTTTTTTTTGAAAAATGTTATTATTTTAGCCTTTGGATAGCAATTCCTTAATTTCAAACTTTCCAGAATGTTTCTCACTCTCATCATGTCTGGTGAATACCACTGATATCCGTCTCCTGATTTTGATGGAATTCTCCAATGGCTAAATGGGTTTTTAAGATTCAAGTTTGGAAATTTCTGTTTTAAATTCAATGTGAACTTATTGTAATGGTCCTTTCTTGGCTGCATACATAGTATTCATCTGACCTCCTTTGATGTAAGAGGAATAATAATTAAATAACTTTCTCCTTAGAGAATATCAAGAATATTTGGAACAGTTGCTACCTTTCCCTCACACTTTAACTTTAATAACCCAGAAAAGTCCTCTGGGGAAAAAGAGAGAAAATGAAAGAAAATGAAGGAAGGAATAGAGATCTTCATATATTCTTTAGAAACGTTAACACCATTATAAAAAACAAACAAACAAACAAACAAACAAAAACTACATAGGGCTAAAGAGACATATATGTTGAGGGGTATAAAAATTGATTCCCTCTAATCAAAACTGGTAGTAGAAATATTTTTAGCTCGGTAAAAAGAGCCAGGTGCACAATATAGTATTCCATTCAAGTGCTGTAATGTAGGTACAATTGGGACAGCTTCTGAGAAACTTGGAAAGCCTTGCAAAACTGGGACTGAAGTCTGGAAGATTTGTGGTATATTTATGTAAGATTATCTTAATTGATATAGGCAAAAATTAATCTGATCTGGTTACTTAATTCTTTGTGTATATGTTTAAAGCACATTTTAGAGATTGGAATATGAAATCATTTCTGACTTACTTGTTTCTCTCTCTCTCTCTCTCTCATTGCTCTCAGCAAAAGAGTTAATTTATTCTGTATATTATCTGACACACTCGAAACTGATTTCTATTTTCTGCCTAGTTAGATTAATCTATTTATTCATTCTTCACCATTTGAATTTTTTTTTTTTGTAACTAGAATTTGATAAAAAGTCAAGACTTTGGCTACAGCTTAGGCTAGGCACTCTTTCTCTTTTAAGCTATAGTAATGAGGAAAGGGGCCTAAGTCACCCCCCAAAATAACCCTAAATAAATAATATTTAAAGGGGCAGGTAGATATAATTCTAGTCAGCTACCCTCAGAGAAAAAGAAAGTGTCTAGCACAGTGAACCCAGTCTGTTCGCTTCCTCAAAGGAGGAATCAAGTTTTTCTTCAGAGAAGTTTGGGTAGAACACTAGACATATCTATTTATACTTTTGCAATAGCTTCATTTGGAAAACCAATGCTGCCATGTGTGTAACCTACATGGCAACATGCATGCCCTATGCTTTTATGTACTGTTGAAGAGTAAAGTGAGAAGAACTAAAAGAACAGTTTATATTGCGGTGACATAGTTAAAATGAGCACCTTGGAATGACAAGTCAGTAAAATGGCTAACTGTGATTCCAGTGGATTGATAATGATTAATGCTACGTACTTCTTGACAGAAAGAAAAGCCCTAAATTAAGAGGGTTCCAAAAGTTTTACTGGAGTTTTAAACTTTAACAAATTCAGAAACAAAAATATTCCAAAATTTTAAAATTGTTTACATTTTATTTATATTCTCTAATATTTAGTTTTGTAAATTTTAGATAATAAATTCAACTGCATTTTTAACAAGACAGTGATCTTGTCATTATTCATCATATGTGGACAGTTTCTACATAAAACTTCCTCAGTCTGGTGAATTAGTAGAGAATTTCTAACACAGTATCTTTTTTTTTTTTGGAGTGGTCATGTCAAAACTGTCCAGTATGAATCAAACCTTTACTCTTAGGATAGCCTTAAGGCTAGGATAAAATCCTTCAAATGGTTCAAAATTTTACTACAGCCACATATAGAAAATGATGGTCATGTTGAATTTCCAAAAGAAGTATCAACAAGAATATTTATTTTGGTTTTTCTCTTCCACCCCACCCCCCAATGGTAGGAAATAAATAAATGAATAAAGAGAGAAAATAAATGTTTTCATCATGAGTCCTTTTGAATTATCTTGGATTTTTATATTGGTGAGAGTATCCAAGTCTTTCACAGTTGATCATCATTACAACAATGATATTACTGTGTGCAATGATCTCCTGGTTTTTCTCACTTCAATTTACATCAGTTCATATGAATCTTACCATGATTTTCTAAAACCTCTCCATTTGTCTTTTCTTATAAGTACTAATTATTTTCCAGAGTGTCTGGAGTGATTCACAACTGAATCAGTTCAAAACAGTTCAAAATAAATCTATCAACAGTTTATTTGTGTACCTATTTTTCTCATCATTTGCAAAATTTGTCTTATCTGATAGGTATAAGATGGTACCTCAAGAATCCCAGAGATTCAAGCAAAAAATTCCTTGAAATAACAACTTTAGCAAACTTGCACATAACAAAAAATCCCATACCCATCTTCTGCATTTCAATATGTTACTAATAAAGTCATACAGTAAGAGATAGAAAGAGAAATTCCATTTAAATCTAGGGTAGACACAATAAAATATTTTGGAGTCTACATGCCAAAACAAATCCAGGGACTATATGAACACAATTACAAAACACTTCTCACAAATAAAGTCAGATCTAAGTAAGTGGTAAAACATCAGCTGCTCATGGGTAGGCCAAGTGAATATAATGAAAACGAAAATGCTACATAAAATAATTTACTTATTCAGTGCCATACCAACCAGACTATCACATAATTACTTTCTAGAGCTAAAAAAAATAATACCAAAAGTCACTGGAAGAAAAAGATGTTCAGAATATCAAATGATCTAAGGAAAAGCAATGCTATTGAATGTGGCCTAGTTCTACCAGACCTCAAATTATTTTATAAAGCAGCAATTATCAAACAACAGTAGTCAATGAACATAGCAATCTACTGTTTGATAAACACAACGACCCTAGCTCATGGGGTGAGAACTCACTGTTCAACAAAAATTGCAGAGAAAATTATATAACAATGTGTCAGAAACTAGGCATAGACCAATGCCTAACATCGTACACAAAAATAAAGCCAAAATGGGTACATGATCTAGGTATAAAGACTGATACCATACAAAAAATTAATGGAGCAAGGAATAGTGTATTTATCAGATTTAAGGAGGAGGGAAGAATTTTTGAGTAAGCAAGAGACAGAAACCATTACGAAGCCCAAAATGGAAAATTTTGATTATGTTATACTGAAAAGTTTTTGTACTACCAAACTCAGTGCAACCAAGACTAGGAGGGAATCAGAAAACTGGGAAAGAATTTTTGCAATTAGTGTCTGTTACAAAGGCCTCATTTCTAAAATACATAGAAAGTTTAGTCAAATGTGCAAGAATACAAGTGATTCCCCAATTGATACATGGTCAAATGATATGAACAGGCAGTTTTCAGAGGAAGAATTTAAAGCTGTCTATAATCATATGAAAAAAATGCTCTACATCAGTATTGGTTAGAGAGTTGCAAATCAAAACAACTCTGTGATACCACATCACACCTATCAGATTGGCTAGCATGACAAAACAGGAAGATGATAAATGTTGGAGAAGAAGTGGGAGAGTTGGAACACTAATTCATTGTTGGCGGAGCTTCTGAGCTGATCCAGTCATTCTGTAAAGTGATTTGGAAGTATACCCAAAGGGCTAAAAAATGTGCAAAGCCTTTGACCCAGCAATACCACTTCGAAGACTGTATCTTGAAGAGATGATAAAAATGAGAAAGGGTCCCACATTTACAAAAATAATTATAGCACTTCTCTTCGTGGTGGCCCAAAACTGGAAATCAAGGATATTCCCATAATTGGGGAATGAATGAATGAAGTGTAGTATAAGAATTTAATGAAGTACTATTGAGCTGTTAGAAATGTTGAACAGGAAGACTTCAGAGGGGCCTTGAAAAATTTACATGAACTCATGCTGAATGACGGGAGCAGAACCAGGAGAACTTTGTACACAGCATGAGAAGAATTTTTCTAGTAGACTCAGTACTTCATTGCAACTCAAGGATTTAAATAATTCCTAATGGTCTCTTAAGGTAAAATGCCTTCCAAATCCAGGGAAAGAACTATTGACTTAGATCTCCAAATGAAGCAGATAATTTTCTTTTGAATTATGTTTTTTTTTTGTTTTATGATTTTTCCCGTTCATTTTTATTCTCCTATGCAACACGACTAAGATGAAAATATATTTAATAGGAATGCATGTGTAGAACCTATATAAAACTGGAAGCCATGTCAGGGAGGGAGTGTGGAGGTTGGGGAAAAAAGGGCAAGGGAGAAGAAAAATCTAAGTTATATGAAAGTGATTGTACTGCACTGAAAACAAATAACAAGAAAACAAAGATGGTCCCTCAGAGTTGTTTTAATTTGAACTTCTCTAATCAAGAGAAATTTAGAGCATTTTTTCATATTGATATTGATTAGTATAGATAGCTTTGATTTATTCTTCTGAAAATTGCCTTTTAATATCCTTTGTTCACCTATTGGGGATGACTAATTCAAAAAAAATATTTATGTAATTGAATACTTGAGAACTCAAGCCTTTATCAGAACAATATGCTGTGAAGTTTTTTGATACTGCTTCATTGTTTCAAGTACCTTTTAACTAAATACAGCCTAAATTGGGCTTCTTTTTGCTTCTGCTTTATCTGAGATTATGTTGTTTTATTTCAGCTGAAATCTATGGGATTCTGCTTCAGCCAATTATTTTGACTCTTTGTGTCCCTTTCTGTTTCAGGTATTTCTCTTGTAAAAAATATATTATTGCTTTCTGCTTCCTAATTCATTCTTCTATCTGCTTCTTTTTGGGGGTTTTATTTAATTCAGATTCACAGTTCTGATAATTGTGTATTTCTGTCATTCCTATTTCCTTCTGTTTATCTTTTTCCCTCTCTTGCTGTCCTGTCCCTGCTCAAAAGTCTGTTGTTCTGACCATTGCCTTCCTTAAATTACCTTCTCTTTTGTCATCATTCCCCCATGTCATCCTTTCCTATTTCTTTATTGGACAAGATGGAGAGAAAGTGAGAGAGAGAGAAGAGAGAGAGAGAGAGAGAGAGAGAGAGAGAGAGAGAGAGAGAGAGAGAGAGAGAGGCTTATTTTCCCTTTTTGAACAAATTCCAACGAAATAAGTTTCAGTCATTGCCTCTTCATATATAAAATGCATAAAAATTGCCCTTCCAGTATAAGAGCTCTTTCTTCACACCTTGGTTATGTGAGAAAATTTGCCTCATTCAGTTTCTCACTTTTTCCTTCTCTTAGTATGTCCCTGTTTCTCACCTTTTCATTTTTTTTTTTATTTATCATTTCAATATATTCCAACAATAATATTGATAGGAATTTCATTTGGGGATCTCTTACAAGTAGTGATTGGTGAATTCTTTTAATTTCTATTTTACCCTCTGGTTTTAGGATAAGAGGACAGGTTTCCTCAATAATTCCTTAAAATATGATGTCTAAGCCCTTTCTTTGGTCATCATGTTCAGAAAGTCCAGTAGTTAAATTAGGTCCACTCAATCTACTTTCCAGTTCTCTATTTGTTTAATGAGATATTTCACATTTTATTTTTTCATTCCTTTAACTCTGTTATGTTGTTTCCTGATGTCTCATGGAATCATTAGCTTACACTTACCCAATTCCAATTTTTAAGGAATTTATATCTCTTTTACCATATCTTCAATCTGTTTTGGGGTTTTTCTTTACTTCAGTGGACATTTTTACCTCTTTTTTCATTTGACTTTTTTTGCTTTTTAACCATTAGTTTTCTTAAGTGAATATTTGAATCTATTTTTACTGCTACACCCGTTTTTTTTTTTTAATATTGTTTTGTTTGGTAATTGAGTCTCTTTTGTCAAGATGCTAATTATCTTTTTATAATTTCTGACAGCAATCTCATTTTTCTCCTCATTTTTCCTTTCCTACTATTATCTATTTCTTTAATGATTCTAGAAAATTTTATTGTGCTTTGATGAAATTAGCGTTTTTCTTTCAGGCTTTGGTTATAACTGTTTTCTTACTGCTATCTTTTGTTGAATTTGTCTTGGTCTTCCCTGACATCATAGCACCATTTTTCAAATTAATTAATTTATTTTAGTTTTCACCATTCATTTCCACAAGATTTTGAGTTCCAAATTTTCTTCCCAAATCTTCTCTCTACCCACCATAAGGCAATGTGCATTCTGATTACTCACTGCCCCAATTTTCATTCCCTTCTATCACATTGTTCCCTCCATTTATCCTCATCACCTCTATTTTCTTCTAGGGCAAGATAGATTTCTATACCACATATACTTATATCTTATTTCAGAGTTGCATATAAAAACAATTTTTAACATTCGTTTTTAAACCTTTGAATTCCAACTTCTCTCCCTTCCTCCCTCCACACCAATCCTGACTGAGAAGGACAGCAAGTCAATATATGTTATACACGTGTACTCATGCAAAAGCCTTCCATAAAAGTCATGTTGTAGAAGACTAACTATATTTCCCTCCATCCTATCCTTCCTCCCCCATTTATCCTATTCTCTCTTTTGATTCTATTCCTCCTCTTAAGTGTTTACTTCTAATTACCACTTCCTCCTATTTGCCCTACCTTCTATCATACCCCCAACCCCCGCTTATCTCATTCTCCCCTACATTCCTGTTGTGTAAGATGGATTTTCATAGCAAATTGAGTGTGCACATTATTTTCTCCCTAACCAAATATGATGAGAGTATGGTTCATTTTTTCCCTCTCACTTTTCACCTCTTCCCTTCCATTGAAAAAGCTTTTTCTTGACTCTTTTATGTGCGAGATCATTTGCACCATTCTATATTTACCTTTCTCCTCCCAATTTATTTCTCTCTCACCCCTTAATTTTATTTTTTATATATCATCCCTTCCTATTCAATTAACCTTCCACACTCTGTCTATATGGATGGAGTCTCTCCAACTATTTAAATACTGAAAAATGTCTCAGAAGTTACAAATATTATCTTTCCATTTAGGAATGTAAACAGTTCAACTTTAGCAAGTCTCTTATGATTTCTCTTTTCTGTTTACCTTTTCTTACTTCTCTTGATTTTTGTGTTTGAAAGTCAAATTGCCTACTCAGCTGTGGTCTTTTCACCAAGAAATGATTGAAAGTCCTCTATTTAATTGAATGACCATTTTTTACCCTAAAGTAATGTTCTTAGTTTTTCTGGGTAAGTGATTCATGGTTTTATTCCTAATTCCCTTGACTTTTGAAATATCATATAACAAGTCCTTCAATCCCTTAACGTAGGAGATGCTAGAACTTTTGTTATCCTGATTGTATTTTCACCATCCTCGAATTGTTCCTTTCTCGCTGTTTGCAATATTTTCTCCTTTACCTGGGAGCTCTGGAATTTGGCTACAATATTCCTAGGATTTTTCATCTTGGGATCTCCTTCAGGAGGTGATCAGTGAATTTTTCAATATATATTTTGCCTGCTGGTTTTACAATATCAGGGCAGTTTTCCTGACAATTTCTTGAAAGATGACATCTAGGCTCTTTTTTTGATCATGTCTTTCAGGTAGTTCCATAATTTTTAAGTTGTCTGTCCTGGATATAGTTTCCACATTAGCTGTTTTTGCAACGAGATACTTTATATCATCTGCTATTTTTTCCATTCCTTTGATTTTGTTTTATAATTTCCTTATTTTTCATAAAGTCATTAGCTTCCATCTAATCTTTAAGGGAACTATTTCTTTCAGTGAGCTTTTGAACCTCCTTTTCCATCTGACCAATTCTGCTTTTTAGGGCATTCTTCTCCTCATTGGCCTTTTGGATCTCTTCTGACATTTTGTTAGTTTATTTTTGAAGGTGTTATTTCTTCAGTGTTATTTTTTTGTTTGTTTCCTTTAGCAAGCAATTGACTCGTTTTTCATAATTTTCTTGCATCACTCTCATTTCTCTTCCCAATTTTTGGTCTACTTCTCTTACTTGATTTTCAAAATTCTTTTTGGGATCTTCCATGGCCTGAAACCAATTCATACTTTTCTTTGAGGTTTTGGATGGAGGAGTTTTGACTCTGTTGGCTTCTGTTTGCATGTTTTGTTCTTCCTTGGCAAAAAAGTGAGATTCTATGATCTGAATCTTTCCCTGATTTTTGCTCATGTCCCCAGGCACTTACTTAACTTTTGAGTTGTTTGTCAAGGTAGATCTCTGCTTCCAGTGATTGTGGGGGGTGTACTGTCAGCCCTTTGTTTTCCCAACAATCTATAGACTGTTTTTCCAGAAACAGTCCCTGCTGCTGCTGTGGTTGCAGTGAGTTACTCTCACCTCTAGGGTTGGAACTGGACCACTACACTCTCCCACACTGGTCTCACAGGCTTTTTTTACTGATCTTCCAATTTGTCCTAAGAGTTTTGTGGTCCTAAAGTCTGGAAACCACCACAAGTGCCCGGGGTTCTGTCCCTTCAGGAGGTCTACTCAGGTCTCCTTTGTGCCTGTCCTGGCCATGCTTGACTGGTCTTTGCCTCTGGCATGGCTAAATAGACAATTCCTGGCGATTTTCCAGGCTGTCCTGGACTGGAGGTTTTCTGGGTGCTGGGTGCCACCTTCAGCATTTGTTTAGATCCATTTTTAACAGGTATTTGGCTGGGATAAAGGGACAGTGCTCTAAAAAGTTCATGCTGTTACCTATAGTGCCTTTTTATTATCAAGTATTTTTTGTTGTTCGTTCATTTTTCGTTGTTTGTTATTTGCTTTTTTGTTTTTGTTTGCTCATATTTCTTGTCTGTTTCTTAACTTTGAACTTTATGTTAAAGTTGGGTTGTGTTCATCTTGGTGGTGGTGAGTCACTGTCCCAAGCTTGGTTGTTTTGCTGCTATTTTCAGAACTACTTCTGGGGATCTGCAAATTTTTATTGCTTTCAAGTTGGTGTGATACAGGGAGAGGTGAAGTCACTGCAGTCCTAATTTAGTTTGATGTTTATCCAGGAATTTCTCCTGGTCCTCTATAAACATAAGTGCAAGCTCTCCTTTTTGCTTTGTAACTTTTACCAGTGCCCCTTTTCCCTTGTGACCTACCATAAGAAATTCTCTCTTCCTGGAACTGTGATCCAGAACAATGAATGAGTTAGCAATGAGCATCAGTTGTACCCAGTGGCACCATAGGGTACCCTGCAATATCTTTCTGACCAGTTGTCTGACTCTTCTACTTTTTCTAGCTGAGAGCTCCTAATGCTGCTTCCTCCCTCTAGGAAATTTTGAAATGCTGCCATTACCTTAGAATCTATTTCTTGGAGCCAATGAAAATTTTTTGTCAAGTCTCTCGAGAAAGGAAAAAAGAAAATTAATGGAAGCCATAAACATCCTAAGTAGGTCCATTTAGAAATTCTTGTGGAGAGGTCACTCCTCATCCATTCACATACCTGTATCTACTTCAGTTTTTTCAGAAGGAAAGGTAGTAAATTTGAAAACAAAGTAAGGCATGTCTGTCAGCTACCTTTAACAGGGCATCACCAAGAAAATGAATTGTCAGACCGAAATCCCTCCTCCTAAGAGCCTGAGACATTACTTCATCATATGGCAGATATAGCCACTGTGAATTAATCATAACTTGTCTGTTTTATTTATTTGTTAACTTTTATCCTCTAATGAAGGCAAAATTCTACTAGTTATGTTGATATTCCCTATGTAGTTGTTCTTTAAGACTTCACAGAATCATAAACTCTTCTGAGCCCATCAAAACTTATGTAAAAATTCTCTGTCTTGTAAACTCAGGAAATTCCAAGAGGAATTCTTGAACACTGATAAAGAAACAAAGTGTTTTAAATTGACTTGTTGAGTTTCATACAGATATTAAATGACAGAAGCAGCTTTTTTGACTCTAGGTGCAGTGCCTTTTTCACTGAGACTTAAACTTACCTTACTCCTGGTCATGTCACTAGTAAATGAAACAGATAAGATGATAGCTATTTTCAAGTGTATTTGAAAGACCCACTTAGAAGAGGAAATTGTTTTTTTTCTGCTTTGCTCTGAAGGAGGAACAGTGGTAGCGTGAAAATGCAGAGAAGTCGATTTAGGTTTGATAAAAGTAAATCAATGCCAAAAAGTAGAGATATCAATTAGCTGAATAACTGTCTCAGGAGGTAGTGGGCCTTTTATTTGCAGGAGAAAGATGTCCTACACTGAATCGTTAGTAAGTTATGGATTGGACTGTATTACTAGTCTATTTAGGAAACTGTATGGCAGAAACATAATAGATGATTTCCTTTTCAATGATCCAGAATAGATTTTTTTCTCTCCCTTCTCCCTTTTTCCACCCAATCAGAAAAAAAAAATGAAATACTTTTAAGAAATACAAATGATCCTGAAAAATACATTCTCCAAATTATCATGTCCAAAATAATAAGATTCTCTGTCTGCACTCAGAGTCCATAACCCCTTTTCAGGATGTAAGTAGCATCCCTTATCATTTGTCATCTGAAAGAGGGTGAGCAATTACAATGATGAGTACTCTTGAGTAATCATAGTTGTTTACTGTTGCATTGCTGTTGTTACAAAAATCATTGTTTTGGTCCTATGTACTTCAAAATGTATTAGTTCATATAAAACTTCAATGAGTACTTTTTGAGAATTATTCTAGCAAGAAGAAACCCAGATTGGGCGTGGAGTAGGAGTATAGAAGACAAGATAGATAGTAGGTACAGTTAGATGAACAATATAATCCTCGTGAGAGAGGGAAATGTTCAATCCTTACCCCTCTGATATCTGGTAGCCTTATGTACTTGTGTTTTCCCTTCATTAGAATGAAAACTTTATGCCAATAAGCATCGCTTTATCACTCATACTTATACCCCAGCAACATTTCTGTTACATACTAGGTATTTATTAAAAATTTGATGAGATTGATAAGTTGATAAAATAGCCACTTTGGCAGTACATATCTGAGTAATTGGGGTAATTACATGAGCAGCTCAGAATAATACAGGAATGATCCCAAATTTTCAAAGAAGTACCTCAAATCTATCGCTAGAATCATGCCGTAGTTCATATAGAAAGCATGGAGAAAAACCATTCTTTTCTGATTATAGAACTGTTTATCTTTTTCAAGAAGTCTACTTCATGGCTTTTGGAATTGTAAAGACAATTTAGAAAAGCAAACAAATATAATCTAGTCGAGAATTTTTGAACTGGAAAAAATTAATCTGTCTATTCAAGTCAGATTAGAGTTTTGGTTACTAGAAATGGAAAAGATGCCATTTGCTGAAGTATACCTAACTGGAGAACAATGATGAGATTCAAAGAGGAGTTAATCCCAAGAAAGTACAACTGGTTGTGCAAAATGTTGGTCTTAAGATGTCTAGTTCCACCTCTTGGGCACAAAGCAGTGGTGGAATATATCAATAACTGGGAGTAATAACTAACAAATAATGTTGAGATTAGTGAAAAATGAGACTGGAAGAAAATAAACATCAAAGATTAGGGATTTTTGTCATAGATTGTTGAAGCACTAAAAAAATTCCCAAATACATAATGATCTTTTCTGTAGTTCTTATTCCTCCAACTAAAGTAAGACAGTGTGGTATAGGAAATATAGTATTGGATTTAGAGGCAGGAAGACAAAGTTTCATACTGCTCTTTCTCTATCTGTATATGTGTGTACACACACACACACACACACACACACACATACACATACCTTAGATATATGGACATGAGTAAATCACATAAGTTCTGTGCCTCAGCTTCTCTAAGAAATGTACAAAATAAGTATCATCTTTGTAAAGTTCAAATGAGATAAAGCATAGAAAGTACTTTGTAAACATTAAATAATTTTGTGGATGTCAGTTATTTCATTCTAGAATTAGTTCACTGTGCTACAGTATCTATATATAGGTGCTAAATCAATGGTTTGTTGATTCAATTTCATACCATTTTCTGACATTTACTTTTTTTCGTTCAAGAGTTATTAGGAAGATTTCATTTTTGGCATCATGGATTTAATTAAGGAGAATATGCAATATGCAATATGTAATATGTAATAGGGGCTTGATACAATCAGTATAATATGGTCAACAAATAGGTACATCTTAAGGATCTCAAAATATACATGGAATCCATCTTGTATTTGGGATTTCAATGAGGAGTTTCTAGAATAGGAGACAATCAAATGAATAATTTTTGGCTTTTCTCAATTTCTCTTTTTTGCATCAGTGATTTATGTAAATAATTTGTGGATACACACACAAATATACGCATATACATATTTGTGTGCATACATTAAGGCAGAACGACAGATTCAAGGAATATCAGAGTTGGAAGGGAATCAAAAACCATATAGCCTAATCTATACCCTTTTAGAAAACCTTTCCAAAATATGTCATAGATCCGTTTCTCACTGTTTACTATAAAGCTTTAGTGAGGAGGAGCCCACTCTCTATCAGGACAAGTAATTTCACTTCTGTATGGCTCTATTTTTTTTTTTTTTTTACTGAAATGATTCTTTCACTGAAGTCTAAATTCAAACTCCATTTTTCTTTAATCTCATTTTGAAGCAAAGAAAGACTCCAGTATTCCCAAAGGAGGAACAAATAAGAAAAAGTTTCATTAAGAAAGGCATAGAGGCCTAAATAAATATTATATTTTTGCAAGACAATAATGAAAATGGGATAACTAAAATGGAGATTTCACTGTGGGGAGTAAAAGACACTATAATGGAGAAGAAAAAAATATAGTCTAGAAACAAAATACCCATGAGTGAAAAAATAAGACATCTGCATTTATTAGACATTACCCTGTAGAGTCTTAAGTAAGGGAAGAATATAAAAGCTGACATTTATAAGTATATACTAATTTCCATGGAAATAAAGATTAGTATGCCGTTCCATCCCAACACTTTCATTTTAGAGCTATGCTATGATTATTCTGGGAAGAAACATTTCAAATAGTGATGATATGAATAAAAAAGAGGAAAAATATTTATCTGTAGCACTATGATCATAAATATATTTTAAAATTAACGATCAGGACTAATTGTCCATCTAACAAATAATATTTCAAATGGGACACTAACAACTACATTTATATGAGTTTACAGATTCCATTGTTTTCTTGACACCAGTACTGTGAACTGAACACAAAAAATATTGCTATTTTTAGAAATGAACATTTTATATTTATTGCATTTTATATCTTTGCAAAAGTTATACATTATGAGAGATTGTGACCTTAAAATATTATTTGAGAATGAGAAAAAAATCTAATAAAAATCTTATTCCTTTTTCAACCATTTTAGTTATTGATTTTCTTTCATATATTACAACCCTCCAACCTCCTTCTTCAGTGGTAGAACTGGAATTTTTATTCTACTGCAAAGAATTCATTTTCCATATAATTGAAATCATTCATTCAGAGTTTTCTCTTCTCTCTCTCATCCCATTTCATTTGTCTCCTAATGTCGGATGCTTTGCATCAATATTTTTAGTATTTTCTCCTACACCCCTATCTCACAAGAGGAGATGGCTCTTCTTCTTAGCAATAATAATTCTTCTATATTCTTAAGTAATCTCATCCCATGTTGCTTTCCCCCAAAAATGTTTGCCCCTTTATATTCCCTTCTTTCTCACTTTTTCCTCAAACTCTCCCTGTATAATTCTTGCTTCCAAACAAATGACTCCTTGACTTCCTTTTCTCTCAATAGTTCCTTAAATTTGCCATTTGGGTTCCGATCTCGTTATTCAACTGAAATTCCTCTCCTTAATTATAAATTATATCCCAGTTGCCAAATCTAATGGTCTTTTCTCAATCCCTATACTTTTTGACCTCTTAGTAACCCTCCTTTTAGTACTCTATTCTGTCTAATCTAGGTTTTCTGACATTATTCTCTCCTGATTCTACTTGACCTTTCTGACCACTCCTTCTCACTCTCACTTCCTGGATCTTCATTCAAATCATTCCATTATTAGTGTCCTATAATATTCTGCCTTGAGTCACTTTTCTTTTTCCACTATTCATTTTCACTTGGCAATGTTATCAGCTACCAATATTTCAATTTTTATCTCTTTCTAGATGACACCCAGATCTACTTGTACAACCTTCACTTTTCTATTAATCTCCATACTTTAATCTCCAACTGTCTTTTGTGGATCTAAAACCCAATGTGTTCATAACTGACTGCATCATCTACTGAATTTACCTCACTCCCCTCCCTCTCAATGCCTGACTTCTTCCTGACTTCACTTTTACTCTATATGGTATCACCATTCTCCTAATTACTCTGGCTTGAGACCTTTATGACATCTTTGATTCCCACTTTCTTAACTTCTGTATCCACTCATTCGTTAAGTATTATTATTTCTAACTTTTAAATGGCTCCTGTAAACACTTTCTTCTCTCCTTTAACACTACCACCACCTTGGTGAAGGCCCTTATCACCTCACACTTGGACCATTGTAATAGCCTGGTTTTTCGTTTCCCTGACTCAAGTCTCTGCTCACTTTAGTCTATTCTTCATTCAAATCTATATTTCTTAACTGTAGTGCTGACCATATCACCACTCTATCCACAATTCAATAAACACCAGTGACTCAAATATAAAATCTTCTATTTGATATTTAAAACCCTTTATACTCTGACCTCTTACTACCTTACTAGTTTTCTTATACATTAATTCCCTCCATGTGTTCTGTGATGTAGTGGCACAGGTCTCCTTATTTCCCGTTATAGGATGACTCAAATACTCCATGAATTTTCATCCCTATATCTGGCCTTTACTGGGTTCCTTCAGCTCTCAGCAAAACTCCCATCTTATGCAAGAAGCCTTCCCCAGTCCTACTTGATGTTAATTCTATTCCTCTGAAATCATCTGCAATTTATTTTATGTATCTTGTTTGTACGTGGTTGTTCACGTGTTGTCTCTCCCATTACACTGTGAACTTCTTGAGAACAGAGATTGTTTTCCCCCTTTCTTGTTTCCAGTGCTTATCAAATATGTGACACATAGTAAGTACTTAAATAAATGCTCCTTGATTTAACTACATTTACATTCAGATCAGAAAGCCACACAATTTTCGTTCAACTTAATTCCCAAGTTCTTACCTCACATTGCAAGAAATTTGGATCTGTCTTTCCCTTTAGACTCTAGGGAATGTACCCAAAATATCCTGGGTGAGAAGGGGAAAAATAAATATCTTAGGATTTTGAAATGGTGCAAAATTCACAAATAGTATTTGGTAGAGATTGCTAAAGTCATTTAAAGGTCGTATAAATATTGTGGCAGGAATTCAACTGCGGAAACTAAATTGCCACTATAAATCTTATTAGCTTATTTTGTGTTCCTTATTTTCTATGACATAGTTAAGGGAGTCAAGAAGTAATGTGAATGTTGGTTAGAATAGAAATTCTTTTATTTTAGTTATTTGAGCTACTTACGTTCTTATGCAGAAAGCAAATGCATCTGATTCATGCAGTTTTAAAGAATAAATCATTCTTTAGTTTTAAGAAAAAAGCCTTCACATCCATCCATCTATCTATCATCTATCTATCTATGTGTGTCTGTATCTGTGTATATGTATATATATATGTGCATGTGTGTATATATATATATATGTGTGTGTGTACATATGTGTGTATGTATGCTATTTGTCAGAAATACCATTTGTAGATATTCAGTTCACTCAAGGTGAGAACAGGTGGGAAGAGAAAGTCACAATAAAACAAAATCTATTAATAACTTATCTCTGCACATCTGATATATAAAACAGATATGTGAATTGTATTTTTCCTCAAAGAGTAGATTTCAGAACTTTTTTCAAGCATTTTTGTTCTGTAAGGAGTGGAAACTAGAGGAATACCTAAAACACTGTAGAAGCATATTGTCCTGAATAGATCGATTAGAGAACCTTGATATGGAGGGAGTCTTTAACTTTTACTTTTATCCGTAACTGAAAAGGAATTCTGTTGCTTCAATATTACCCATCACAGAATTTTAAATTATTTCCCTGCAAATTTCCTAGTTATACTCTTTAGAGATAAATCAAATAAGCCTATTGCTTTCACCACATGAAATCGATTAATGAACACAGCTACCATCACTTCCCAAGTTTTCTTTTCCACGAGTTCCTTTAGCCAACTATTTTATAGCACATTCCTAATTCCTTATACTGAATATTCTTTTCTGAATCATATCTAGGATTCCAATGCACTTAAAATAATATTCCTTGGACTGAGGACAATCCTCTACGTGTCATATGTCCTGGGAAGTGTACCAGGTAATCACTCTATATTATGAACATTATAACAAAAGACATACTTGTCCCAACCTCCACATCTCTATATTCCATGAAAAAGCATCCTTTCATCTTTTCCAAATTTATCATCACTGTATCCGTCGTCACTAGTGTTCATAACCTTATAGTGATTCTTTATTCTCCCCCTCGACCTTCTCCTTCATTTCATTCATGCCTAAAATGTTTAATCAATGGCTTATTCCTGTTGATTTTACTTCCAAAATAACTTTTATATCTCTGAATCCACATGGTTACCACACTAACTGAAGATAATATTACCTCTGACCATCTGTATTACCCTCCTTACTGATCTTCTTGCTATGAATCACTCCAATCTATTCCCCATGCAACTGTCAAAATTATCTTTCCATGGTACAGATCTAATGATATCATTCAGTGGCCCAGATTACTACAAGAGCTCCCTATTGCTTTTAGAATAAAATGCAAATTCCTTAGTCTGGATACAAGGTAGGTTGCAGGCAGGATTTGAACACAAATTTTTTGACATCAAGATTCTAGGTATTAGGTCACATTTTCTCTCCTTAAATTATCTTATAATTAGGAGTATATATACTAAATATTCTCATTTGAATAATTGTTTTTAGGGCACAAAGTGTTAATGATGCCCTAAATAGAGTATGTAGTAACTCAGTTGCACAAGGGAAAGAATGTTTTATGAAAAGCTGTCTATATTTGATGTTAGCCTTCGACACTTACTAACTCTATATCCCTTGGCATATCTCTTAACTAATCCAAGTCTCAGTTTTGTCACATAAAATAATGGATATCAATATTCTATATATCCCATGGCTGTTGTGAGATCAAAAGGAGTAACATATGTAAAATTCTTTGTAAATCTTAAACTACTATATAAAAAAAAGATATCCATCATCTTCAGTATTTGTTTGTTAAATTAAACTGAATTGTACTTATTACTGACCAAAAGTTTCTTTTAAACCATAATTTAATATGCGTCTTCCCCTAACTGAGAACAGTTAATTGAATTTTCAAAATACCTAAGTTCATTCCTGTGGAAATACCAGGAACTAGGTTTTAGGAAAAGCTTACATATTATACCTTCACTGTGAAATAAGTGATACTTTTACATGTAATGTTAGTGTGGTCACTAGCTTCTCCTAAGAAAACTCCTAATCTGACATCTTCCTACACTGTTTCAAATGTCTAAGTTATTTTTAAAGAGGTTAATGACAAATGAATGCTTTTTCATTTATTTTTTTTAAAGCAATACAAATTCACCAGGGTTGAAATGTTTATTTTGTTGATGAATCTTCTCTTTCCATTTGGAAATCAATTAATAAGCTTCTAATGTGAATCTACAATGTGTCAAACGCTATGCTTGGTGCAGAAGATGCAAAAATAATCCTGAAATATTTTCCAATCTCAAGGAGTTTTCATTTTATTGTGGGAAAATTAAATCATACTTTAACTTGGGGTGGAGCCAAGATGGCGGAGTAGAAAGATGCAAATACACATAGCTCCGAACCCACAACCCATACAGCATCTGTATAAAGTAACTCACGGTGAATTCTGGAGCAGTGAGGCTGCAGAACAGTGGAGCAAAGGAGATTTCTGTTCCAGAGGGACCTGCAAACCTCTCGCAAAAGGTCCGTCTTGCTGCAGACGCGGAGCCCAGCCCAGACCTGCCACTGCCGCGGCACCGAGAGGAACAGATCCGAGCAGGCTTCAGGGACGGGATCTCCAGCAGCCGCACAAGTCCCTCCACCCACAGGTGACGGGGGGCGGTGAGAGAGTCTCTTTGGCAGGTCAAGAGGGGAGTGGGGTGCCCCCATAACTCAGGCCCCCTGGGGAGGCAGAAGCTGAGAGGCAGCGGCAGACCAGGGTTACCTGAGCAGGCAGGAGCCTGGATCCATTGTTGAAGGTCTGTGCATAAACCCCCTGAGGGAACTGAGCCTGAGAGGCGGCCCTGCCCCAACCTCAGCACCTGAACTTAATCGCACACTGAAGAGCAGCCCTGCCCCTGCCAAAAGCCCTAAGGCTGGAAGAAGCATTTGAATCTCAGACCCCAAACGCTGGCTGGGAGGATCAGGACGCAAGGTGGGTGTGAGGAGAATATTCAGAGGTCAAGTCACTGGCTGGGAAAATGCCCAGAAAAAGGAAAAGAAATAAGACTATAGAAGGTTGCTTTCGTGGTGAACAGGCATTTCCTTTCTGATGAGGAAGAACAATGCTTACCATCAGGCAAAGACACAGAAGTCAAGGCTTCTATATCCCAGCCCACTCAATGGGCTCAGGCCATGGAAGAGCTCAAAAAGAATTTTGAAAATCAAGTTAAAGAGGTGGAGGAAAAGCTGGGAAGAGAAATGAGAGACATGAAGTCAAAGCATGAACAGCAGGTCAGCACCCTGCAAAAGGAGACCCAAAAAAATGTTGAAGAAAATAACACCTTGAAAAATAGGCTAACTCAATTGGCAAAAGAGGTTCAAGAAGCCAATGAGGAGAAGAATGCTTTCAAAAGCAGAATTAGCCAGATGGAAAAGGAGATTCAAAAGCTCACTGAAGAAAATAGTTGTTTCAAAATTAGAATGGCACAGATGGAGGCTAATGACTTTATGAGAAAGCAAGAAATCACAAAACAAAACCAAAAGAATGGAAAAATGGAAGATACTGTGAAATATGTCATTGGAAAAACAACTGACCTGGAAAATAGATCCAGGAGAGACAATTTAAAAATTATAGGACTACCTGAGAGCCATGATCAAAAAGAGAGCCTAGATGACAATCATACTTTAACTAAGAATGTGCTCTATAGTAATTTTTTAAATTAGAAAAAAAATTCTCCATAATGAATATCATATCCTAATATTTTTTCCAGCACAATTTTAGATGTAAGAGTTTTATATTTTCTTTTTAAAAAGATCCCCAAAATGTAAATACTTAAACGATTAGATGAGTAACTTAGTACTTTAATCTTGTCAATAACCCTTGAAAAGATGCCAGTTTTAAGAGTAATATTGCTAAAATGCTTCCTAATTCACTTGTTTGTACCATTTATAACTTTGGTCACAAGTGTCTTTCTTTTTAACATTGTATTTTTATTATATTTACCCCATCCACTCATATCCTCTAGCTATTACAGATGTTCTTTGTGTATCACATCATTATTTCACACTGAAAGATTCACAAAGTACTCCCGGGGTGCACTGTTTTATTACTACAAGCTTGTATCTGACTTTTTGAATTCTGCAGCTTCTAAATCTTAAGTTATACCTGTACCCACACTCAAAATTTTTTTTGAACTAAAAGTTTTAAAGTAAAAACTCATGATAGCTTCTCTTTCTATTGCCTTAAGCTTTCTTGAGTTATGCCTTTTTTGTCAATTTTTGAGTGTGAAACAGGAGGTAAATGGCTTCACATTTGCTGGCTTCACATTTGCATTCTCATACACAGTAATGAAATTGGAAGTGATATTTTTACTTTTCTTTTTATGTAGTCATGGTTCCGTGACTGAAATATTACTCCAACATATCTGGAGTAAAATAAATATATTTAGAATTATTATTTTCTCCCCTATAATCTCAACTTTCTTGGTAGCTCCTATAAACAGGAAAACAAACAAAATATGATCATGTTATTTGAAAATATGACAGCCCAGAATTAAAAGCCCTAAAATACATGGCTTAATTTTTTTTTTTACATTTTTTCGCATTTTTTAAGCACTCAGTATTCTAGTCAAACTGGCCTTCTATATATTCTCAATAAATTTATTATATGTCACTGCTGATATACGTCTCTAATGATAATTATAAGATAACTTGAGGGGAGAAAACGTGATCTAATACCTAGAACCTTGATGTCAGAAAATTTGTGTTCAAATCCTGCCTGAAACTTACCTTGTATCCAGACTTGTACAGATCTTGTATCCAGGAATTTGCATTTTATTCTAAAAGCAATAGGGAGCTCTTGTACTAATCTGGGTCACTGAATTGTATCATTAGATCTATACCATTGAAAGATAATTTTGAAAGTTGTATGAGGAATACATTGGAGTGATTCATAGCAAGAAGATCAATAAGGAGGGTAATACATATGGTCAGAGGTAATAATAACTTGAGTTAGTGTGGTGACCATGTGGATTCAGAGACATGAAAGCTATTTTGGAAGTAAAATTAAATAAATTTCCCCTTCATTTTTGCTACCTAATGAATTTCTTAGCTGGTACCAAGAACAGCTAAAGTACTACTATGCATGTGTGTGTGTGTGTATTTATATATTCCTCCTTCTAATCCTTCTCCCAACTATTAGTCTTCTCCTGTTCTCTACCTCTTGAAATTATTTTAGTTTATATACGCAACTATATAACATATATATCTATATATACATGTACACATGCACATGCATATGCATAAAATTTCCTATTTATATAATGTATTAGGCTTATTCATATGTTTGCATACATGTATACATACAAAAACAAAAAGGAAGGAGTACATTGCAGAAATCAGAGACCTGAACAAGCAGAAAGATTGGTAGAGAGAAGATAGACATGTGTACAAACATATATATCTTGGGGCACATGCATGCATACAGACGTGTGAATTTCTGTATTGTATGTGCATATAGGTGTGTGTATGTGTTGAAATTAAGTTTCATGGATCACTTGTTCAGTATTTCAGGATCTTAAATCCTTTCAGCTATGAACTAGACAAGACAGTCACCAAAGAGCCTTCTGAATCTAAAATTCTAGGTTCTAATGTATCTATAATTTCATTATTAGGAAGAATCAAAAAAGCAGAGTACCATTACTGGGTCATTTTAGATCATTCCAGTCACCCAAGTCTCCCTTGAGTCTTTTTAATACATAATGCCTTTAATCGCATGTATTGTCCTCAGCAATTTAATGGTATTTTTTCTGTGATTTTCAATACATGAACAAAATAGAGAATGTGGTATATTTCTACAGAAACAAAAATTAGATGAATGTTTTGTTTATTTATATCAAATTTTTAATTGATCACCTTTCTATCTCATGGAATAGAGGTGTAAAGTCTGTACTCTTACTGTCTTATTTGTTCATCTGTGCTTTCTTTATGATTATAATACTGAAACTGAACAGTTATCTCTCCTCATGTTTTTATCTAGTAGGTACTTAGTAAGTATTAGTCATTGATAATTATCTGATTAATCTTTCTCTGACACAGTATTTCTAAAAATGATATTTGAAATTTACTTGATTAAACATGAGGACTTCTGATCTTTGAAAATTCTCTTATGAAATCTGCAAACTATTTCCACAGAGGAGTAAACAGAAAATCTAGCATTTTGCAATTGGGAAAGAAGAGTAAATAAAAGTTATGCTTAAATCCACACCTAGAAATGAATATGTTTGTCTTTGATTGATGTCATCCAAGAAGAGGGCACAATAGCTGTCACAAGTGGGATTGAATCTTCTTTCTACTTCTTTCATTCACTGAGATCTGCCCAGTGATATCTACATTCAATCACTTATTCTTACGACAAACTAACTTTCAGTCTTTATTTCTCGCATACAGTTTTATTTGTTACTGTTTCACTTTAATGACAAAAATAGACACAATGATAATATTTAATTCTAGCCCTGCAGAGAGTCATTCATTTAGCATCAAATTTAATAGAAGAGAGTAATACAAATTTAGAAGTCAGTTTCAAAAATTAAACAAGATATTTCTTAGGAAGGATATTCCCTTGTCAAATGACAGATTAATAGAATTTTTCTATTGTAATAAGCCTTAGTAATTGCCTAGTCCAAGGCACGCATTTGGAGTAGGAATTCTCACTCAGAAGATAACATATAGGAAGCTTGTTTTAATTGAGCTTTTAGGGAAGAATTAGAATAATTTAAGGTGATAAAGAAATGCAAATACATGCAATTAGTGATAGCCAGTATAAAAGCACAAATATATTAAATGGAATATTGACTTGAGGAACTGCAAGAAAACTAATTTATTATGTTTTAAAATTTTATTTGCTTTCAGTATTCTAAAATCACTTCTATATATCTTAGATTTTTGCCCTGCCTATCCTCCTATCCCCTACATCCCCACTCCCCCCTGAGCCAGCATGCAGTTTTATATAGGTTCTAAACTTATATTCCTATTAAATACATTTTCACCTTAGCCGTGTGGCATAAAGAATTAAAATGAATGGGACAAATCATAAAACAAACCAAAATATAATACAAAAGAAAATTATCTGCTTCATTCTGCGATCCAAATCTAAAGTTCTTTCCCTGGATACAGAAGGCATTTTGCCTTAAGAGACCATTGGGAGTTATTTAAGTCCTTGCATTTCAATGAAAGACTAAGTATATCAGAAAAATTCTTCGAATGCTGTGGTTGTTGCTGTTTACAAATTTCTCCTGGTTCTGCTCCATTCACTCAGGATCAGTTCATATAACACTTTCCTGGCCTCTCTGAAGTCTTCTTGTTCATCATTTCCTATTGCAAAATAGTATTCCATTACAATCATATACCACAATTTATTCAGCCATTCTCCAATTGATGGACGTCCCCTTCATTACAGTTTTTGGCCACCACAAAGAGAGTTGTTATAAATATTTTTGTACATGTGGGACACTTCCCCATTTTTATGAACTCTTGCAGATACAAACCTAGAAGCAGTATTGCTCGGTTAAAAAGTATGTACAGTTTTGTAGCCCTCTGGGTACAGTTGCAAATTGCTCTTCAGAATGGTTGGATTAGCTCACAGCTCCACCAGCAATGAATTAGTGTTGCAACTCTCCCACATCTTCTCCAACATTTATCATCTTACTGTTTTGTCATATTAGGCAATCTGGAAGGTGTGATGTGATATCTCAGAGTTGTTGTGATTTGCATGTCTTTAAACAATACAGATGTAGAGCATATTTTCATATGACTATGCATAACTTAAATTTTTTCCTCTGAAAACAGTCTGTTCATATCCTTTGACCATTTATCAATTGGGGAATGACTTGTATTCTTTACATTTGACACGGTTCTCTCTATATTTTAGAAATAAGGTCTTTATCACAGACACCACTTGCAATAATTCTTTCCCGATTTTCTGCTTCACTTGCAATCTTTACTGCATTGGGTTTGGTTGTGACGAACTTTTCAGTTTATTGTAATCAAAATTAATCATTTTGCACTTCAAAATATTTTCTGTCTCTTTTTTAGTCAAAAATTCTTGCCTTCTCCATAAATCTGGTAAATATACAATTCCTTGCTCCACTAATTTGTTTATAGTATCAATCTTTATACCTAGATCGTATAACCATTTGGACTTTATTGTGTGTACAGTGCCAAGCATTGGTCTGTGCCTAGTTTCCGACAAACTGTTATCCAGTTTTCCCAGCAATTTTTGTCAAGCAGTGAGGTCTTATCCCCGAAGCTGGTGTCCTTGGGTTTATCAAACAGTAGGTTGCTAAATTCATTGACTACTGTGTCTTGAGGACCTAACCTATTCCACTGTTCTACCCTTCTGCTTCTTAACCAGAACCAAATGATTTTGATAATTACTTCTTTATAACACAATTTGAGATCTGGTAGAGCTAGGCCACTTTCCCTAGTATTTCTTTTCATTTAGTTCCCTTGATATCTTGGACCTTTTGGTTTCCAGGTGAATTTTGACATTATTTTTCTAGCTCAAGAAAATAACTATCTGATAGTTTGATTGGCATGACACTGAATAAATAAATTAATTAGATACACTTGTCACTTTTATTATATTAGCTCAGCCCACCCACGGGCAACTGATGTTTTTCCACTTACTTGGATATGAATTTATTTGAATGAAAAGTGTTTTGTAATTGGGTTTATGTAGGTCCTGGATGTGTTTTTGCAGGTAGACTCCCAAATATTTTAGAGTCTATGATAGCTTTAATGAAATTTATCTTTCTCTCTCTTGCTGTAGGGCTTTGTTAGCACTACACAGAAATGGAGAAGATTTGTGTGGGTTTATTTTGTAACCAGAAACATTGTCAACTTACTTTATTTTTTCAAGTATTTTTTTTTTACTTGAATCGCTGGGATTCTCTAAAGTACAACATCATATCATCTGCAGGGAGTGATAAGTTAGTTTCTTCTTTGCCTATTCTAATTTTTTCAATTTCTTTTTCTTCTCTTATTGATACAGCTAACATTTCTTGTACGATCTTGAATAATAGAGATGATAATGGGCATCTTTGTTTCACCCCTGATCTTATTGGAAATGCATCTAACTTATCTCCATTTCTTATAGTGCTTGCTGAAGGGTTTGGGTAGATATTGCTTATTATTTTATGGAAAGTTCCATTTATTCCTTTGTTCTCCAGTGTTTACAATAGGAATGTGTGTTGTATTTTGTCAAAAGCTTTTTCTGCATGTATTGAGATAATGATGTATTTTCTGTCAGTTCCATTTCTGATATGATCAATAGTGCTCATTTTTTTCCTGCATTCCTGGTATAAATTCTATCTTATCATAATATGTTATTCTTATGATAAAGTGTGGTATTCTTTTTGCTAATATTTCATCTAAAATTTTTGCATCTATATTCTTTAGATAAATTGGTCTATAATTTTCTTTATCTGTTTTGGCTTTTCCTGATTTGGGCATCAAAACCATATTTGTAACATGAAAAGAATTTGGGAAGACTCCTTCTTCCACAATTTTTACACATGGTCTATACAGTGTTGGACTTAACTGTTCTTTAGATGTTTGATGGAATTCACCTTTGAATCCATCCAGACCTGGAGATATTTTCCTAGGGAGTTCATTGATGACTTGTTCAATTTCTTTTTCTCACATGGTGTTATTTAAGTATTCAACCTCCTCTTCTGTTCATCAGGGCAATTTATGTTGTTGTTGTTGTTGTTGTTGTTGTTTTTTTAATAATTGTTCATCTCTTTTAGATTGTGGAATTTACACGAATACAATCGGGCAATGTAATGCCTAATTATTGTTTTAATTTCCTCCTCATAGGAGGTGACTTTATGCTCTTCATTTTTGATATTGGCAATTTGATTTTGTTCTTTCTTTTCATTTAATCAAAGTTTTATTGATTTCTCAAAAAAAAAACTCAGTTTTATGTATTAGTTCAATCGTTTTCTTGATTTCAACTTTATTAATCTCTACTTTGGTTTTCATTATTTCTAATTTGGTATTGAAGTAGGAATTTTCAATTTGTTCTTTTTCTACTTTTGTGAAGCATCATGCCCAAATCATTGACCTTCTCTTTCTCTCTTTTATTCATGTAGACATCCAAAGATATAAAGTTTCCTCTGAGAACTGCCTTTCCAGTATCCCATAAGGTTTGGTAAGTTTTCTCATTATTGCCATTCCCTTGAAAGAAGTTCTTGGTTTTTTCTATGATTTCTTGTTTAACCCACTCATTTTTTAGGATTAGATTACTTATTTTCCAATTAATTTTTGGTCTATCTTTCCATGACCTGTTATTACGTTAATTATTACTTTATTTTTTATTGCACTATGATCTGAGAAGGATGCATTGACTATTTCTGCCTTTCTCCACTGGATTAGGAGGTTTGTATGCCCTAGTACATGGTCAATTTTTGTATATGTGTCATATACCGCTGAGAAAAAAGGTATATATCTTTCTGGCCCCATTCAATTTTCTTCAGAAATCTATCATATATATCTTATCCAGAGTTTTATTGACATCTTTAACTTCTTTCTTGTTTATTTCGAGGTTAGATTTATCAGGGTCAGTGGAGGTTGAGGCCCCCACTAGCACTGTTTTGTTGTGTGTTTCTGTGACTCCCTTAACTTCTCCTATAAGAATTTGGATGCTATATCACTTGGAGCATATATGTTTAGTACTGATATTGCTTCTTTGTCTATGGTACCTTTTAGAAGGATACAATTCCCTTCCTTACCTGTTTGGAATAGATCTATTTCTGCTTTTGCTCTGTCTGAGATTAGGATTACTACCCCCTGCTTTTGCACATCAGATGAAGCACAATATATTTTGCTCCTACCTTTTACTTTTGCCCCATGTGTATCCCCCTATTTCAAATGTGTTTCTTGTAAAGAGCACATTATCGGATTATGGTTTTTAATCCATTCTGCTATCCACCTCTGTTCTATGGAAGATTCAATCCCATTCACACTCACAGTTATGATTACTATCTGTGTCTTTCCTTCCATCCTACTTCTCACCTTTTATGTTTTCAATTCTCTCTTCTCCCTTCCCCTCCACATTATAATTTTAATTTTTCACCACCACCTCCCACAGTCTTCCCTTCTTTTTCAGCTCCCTTCCCTTTTACTCCCCTTTACCATTACTCCTTCTTCCCTCCCTTTTAACTTGCCCTGCCCTTTCTTTTCCCCTTCCCCTTCTGCTGCTTATAAGACTAGTTAGATTTACATACTTAATGAAGTTTGTTTCTCCCTCCTTGAATCAAATCAGAAGAGAGTACCTCTCAAACAATGCTCCTCTCCCTTCCCTCTTTCCCTCTATTGATATATATTTTTTCCCTCATCCTGTGATGTAATTCACCATTTTCTGCCTCCTGCTTTTCACATCTCCTGTTCTAAACCCTTCACACCCTTAAATCACATTTGTATCATCACAGCGTTTGCTTTATACCTGCTCCTTCTGTCTATCAATATCCCTTTTATATTTCATAATAAATATAAATTCTCAAGATCAACAAGTATTGCTTTGCTCACATTGAATAACAAGTTTTTCTTCTCCCTTGTTTATCTTTTAATGCCTCTCTTGAGAACTGAGTTTGAAGATCAAATTTTCTATTGAGCTCTGGTCTCCTTATCAGAAAGGTCTGGAAACCCCTTATTTCACTGAATGTTGATCTCCTTGCCCGAAATATTGTTCTCAACTTTGCTAAGTAATTGATCTATGGTTGTAGTCTCATCTGCTTTGCCTTATGGAATATCATGTTCCAATTCCTTCAGTCTTTAATGTAGAAGCTGCAAGATCCTGTGTCATTCTGACTGTACTTCCTCGATGTTTGAATGGTTTCTTTCTAGTTACCTGTAGTATTTTCTCCTTCATTTTATAGTTGGGGAATTTGGCAAGGATATTTCTTGGTGTTTTTAGTTTTGGATCCCTTTTGAGAGGTCAGTAGTGAATTCTTTCAATGGCTATTTCGGCCTCTGGATGTAGAATTTCTGCACAGTGTTCCCTGATGATTTCTTGGAAGATATTGTTCAGACTCTTTTTTTCATCATGACTTTCTGGTAGGCCCATAATTCTTAGATATTCTGTCCTGAATCTATTTTTCAGGTCAGTTGTTTTTCCAATTAGGTCTTTTAACATTTTCCTCTATCTTTTCATTCTTTAGATTTTGTTTGGCTTATTCTTGATGTCTCATGGAGTCATTAGCTTCTACTTGCCCAATTCTTATTTTTTATCAAATTGTTTTCTTCAGTTAAATTTTGATCTCCTTTTTCATTTGTCTAATTATTTCTTTTGAGGAAATATTTTCTCGAGTTAATTTTTGTACTTCCTTTTCCATCTGTCCAATTTTCCCAGTTAAGTTTTGTGCTTTCTTTTCCATTTGTCCCAAAGTTCCTTTTCAGTGTGCTGCTCTCTTCAGTGAATGCTTTTTTTTAAACTTTTAAAATTATTGGCCAATTTTTTTCCATCTATTTCTTCAATTTGGCTTTTAAAGTCCTTCATCAGCTGTTCAAAGAGTGTTCTTTGTGCTTGTGTCCAGTTCATAGTCCCTTCTGAAGTTTCCAATGAGAGTACAGTCTCAAGGCTGACCTCTTTGGCATTTGTATTTTTGGTTCCTGTCCCAGTAGAAAGATTCTATGGTATTTTATTTCCTGCTTTGCTTCTTATAATGATGAAAATTTGTGTGTTGTGGTCTCTGGTTCTTTCAGGTGGAAGGTAAAGAACCTGATGCTGAGCTGGATGACACAAGAAAGCAGAGACCAGGTGAAGTCTTTCTGTGTTTCCCTGGATTTGCTCTGGAGCTAGTTTGTTACGTGTGGGGGAAGGGTAGTCTGACAAGGGGAAGTGTCCTCAGCTGACCTAGAGCGAAAGAAACTCAGAGGTTTATGGTCCCTCCTGCCGTAGTGTATTCCCATTTCCTCTTGGTGGCTGAGGCACGCCTGGAGTCCCAGTGTTGGTGGTTGTGAAGCTCCAAGCCCCTGGGTTTCCTGATCTCCTCCTGCTTAGGTGAGGAGAGGCTGTCTGGGACAGCTCAGGTCCTGCACTGTTCTCCTTCTGCCACAGCAAGAGGAATCCTCCTTAGCAATTTTTCTAGCCTCACATGCTACAACACTGTTTGTCCCTTCTGCTGATCCCACTGGTTTGGGGTTTTTCTGGGGAAATATTTTATGGTTCTTTAACTCTCAACAAGGGGATGGGGAGAGAGCATTTACCGATCACTCCAACAATTTGGCTCCTGGAAGTTCAAGTAGATGACATACAGACATTTAATCTTTGGGCTGGCAATTTCAGGGGCAGCCACTGCAGAAACTTGAGAATCCACAGCTCTCACTCACTCAGTTCTGCTGGATTTCCATCCTGGGCTCTTATCCCCAAGATTCCACAATGCTGACACTCCCTCAGGCTGGTCCAGGGTTTCCTGCTCGGCCCTGCCATGTCAGCGACATGCTGTGCTGTGCCATGAAGACTAATTTGGGAATGGACCTCTAGAAGTCAGGATGACAGTGTAAGTAATAAATTGCCATATCTCACCAATATTCACCTTCAAATATCCACAAAATAGTGAACAATCACAAATCCTCAGACAGGTGAAGCAGCATAAAGACAGGTGAAGCATTATTTTTTGAACCCATGAAACATGGAAGATCGCCAGGAAATGGGTGTATTACTTGGATAAAAAGGCAGCCACAATCTACAACAGGAATCATCCTAATAAGTCACCAGCAAGCCCCACCCCAGCAAATCAGTGGGAGATAATTGAGCTCCAGTATGTTAGGTCATGCAAATGCCAACAGTAACTCCCCTATCTCCTACTTACCTCAGCATAACCAAGAGAAAGAACAGACCCCAGCTCCATGAACTGTGACACACATAGCAGAGCAAGCAGATAGCCACCAGTGACCAGAATACCACATGCTTCAGTGTAGCCCTAAGGAAATGCAAAACCACCCTAATGGTCTCAGGGCATGCCAGAAATCAGCTCTAAGACTCTGGCTTAGCAGCAGGTAAGCTGCCACACTGCTATGACCTTCAGTAGTGCTACACATTCTCTACCCTATCCCTCAGCACAGTGCCAGACCCAAGAATCCCTCATGTGCCTCAGAACAACATCAGTGAAGCATCAGGTAAATAGCTTTGGCCTACAGCCCCTGGCTCAAAAACCCTCAGACAGAGCCTCTCTGACCACAGAAGTTTACCTACCATTTAAATCAAGGAAAAAACTTCCAAAAAGATGAACAAAAAACAACAAAAACTAATATGACCATAGAAAGTTAATATGAAAGCAGAAAAGTCAAGAAAAAAATTCAGACGAAGACAACAATGTCTAAACAACTATGGACAAAGTCTAAAAGAAAAATCAGAAGTGATCTCAAGCCCAGAAAGGACTCAAAAAGCATAGACTGTTTACATTTCATGTAAGCAAAATGTAAAACCTATGTTTAAGACTGTTATTAGTAATGAGGGAGTTTATAAGGAAGATTAGAGTAGACCTGAGTACATTATAACTTCAAAAAGTAAAAGGGGGACTGTTAGTTCTGGAAAACTACTTTCATCACGAATGAATTCAGAGGGAAAAAACTACATATGCATCAAGAATAGTACAAAAGTCTTAAAATTTAGAAAGAAATAAAATTCTAAGTGGATAGGGAGGAAGGAGAGCATAAAGAAATGATCTTTAAAGATGTGGGTGATGAGATAGTTTAAAAGGAGGATATTTAAGGACGTTTAGATGCAGACTAACGGTAAGATAAAGGAGGGATTTCTGAGAGAATGAGAGGAATTTTTAGAAAGAAGAGTGAGGAAATAGGTAAAAGACAAGTAGAAAAGGGTGTTTAGTTTTATGGGAATGGGAGGATAAGGGAGGAATCATGCAGGGTAAGGTAGAAGTAAAGTAGAGGAGTTAGGAAAGATAGGAAAAAAGAGATATTCACAAACATGGGAGCAAAGATTAGGAGTAGAATCTCTTAGAGAAAGTTTATATTTATGTATATATGCATGTAGTCATATGTGCATTATATATGTATACCTGTATGTATACAGCTATATCAATTTCTATATATGTATATATTTAAGCACATATCTATCAGTATCTATATCTGTAGATGTAGGCATATAGATATCCACACTTCATTGTAGTCTGGGAGGAACAAGTGAGGAAGGGGAAAAAGAGAACAAATTAAAATGGCACAGCAGAGAACAAAAGAAAATCTATAAGGTAGCAAAGAAAAGATGGACAACTTTCAACATAAAGTGAAGTATTTAATATATAGGTTTTCTGGAAATGGATAGTTATTACTATATATTCTTAATCCTCTCCTTTATTCTGCTGAGCTCATACCATAACTTTTTCCTTTTCTTCTTTCATAGTTAAGTTTAACATTTAAGAATATAATTTATTTATTTTTCTTTTATTATGCATTTAAGTTTTAGTTTTTGTCTAAAATGAATATATATGTGTGTGTAGATAGAAAGATAGATAGATACATACATACGTACAAACATACATACATACACACACAATTGGTCAAATGGAAAAGAAAGTACAAAAACTAATTGAGGAAAGCACAGCTTTAAAAGTTAGAATTGAGCAAGTGAAGCCAATGACTCTGAGACTTAAAAAAATCAATCAAACATATTCAAAAGAATGAAAAAAAATAGAAGAAAATGGAAAAAAATATATTGGCAAGCAACAGAACAACCGAGCAGGAAATAGATCCAGGAGAGAGAGAATCAGTAGACTACCTGAAATCCATAATCAAAAGAAGCACCTGGACAGTATCTTTCAAGAAGTGATCAAAGGGAAACTGTTCCAATATCCTGGAAATACAGGGCAAAATAGGCACTGAAAGAATCTGTAAAGCAAACTCAAAGTAAAATCTCCAGTGAAATTTCAGAAATATCAGGTAGAGGAAAAAATACTGCTAGAGGATAAAAAGGAACAAATGTTGAAGAGTCACAAGATGCAGCTTCAATATTAAAGCATAAAGGATCATGGAACATGATATTCTGAAAGGCAAAGGGGCTAGAACTACAACCAACAATCACCTACTTTGTGAAATTAAGCATAATACTTCAATATTTAAAAAAATTGTCATTAATTGAAATATAAAGATGTTAAGCTTTCATAAAGAGAAGACCAAAATCGAACAAAAAACTCATATCCTCTATCAAGACCCAAGAAAACCCAATAAGGTTAAAAATGGCGGGAGGGAAGAAAAGGAATTCAATGGAGCTGAACTGTTTAAATCCTTAAATGGGAAGAACATATTTGTAATTCTGAAAAATTGTACCAATAAGGAGAGCTATAGAAAGAATATACATAGAGAGAAGACACAAGTATAAGGTGAATTTGAGGGAATGATATAAAAAATATCAATATCAAATATAATCCAAAGGAGGAGAAATAATAGTGCTGAGTTCAGAAGGAAGGAAGAAATAGAGTGGGGTAATTTATTTCACAAGAAGATGTTTTAAGAACCTATTAGAGTGGAGGGAAAGATGGGAGGGTGGGAGATGATCACAGTTTGAATCCTCTCATCAGTATTGACTGAGAGAAGGAATAGTATACACATTAGTTGAGTATAGAAATCTATGTTACCTGAGTAAAGTAGAAAGAGAGTAAGATAAGTAAAGAGGAATTGGGGAGGTAAAGTGACAGGAGTAAGGGCAGACCTGGAAGTCTGATAGATGCAAACAAAACATTGTCAAGGAGGGAAAGGATGAAAGAAAAGAGAGGAAAAAGAGGACAAAAATGAGATGGGATAATGATCATAACTGAATATAAATTGCATGAACTCTCCCATAAAATGAAAGCAGATGTCAGAGTGGATCAAAAAGTAAAATTTTTTTCTCATTTCTCTAATATGTAGAGAACTTAGTCAAATTTGTAAGATGACAAGTCATCCTGCATTAATAAATGATCTAAGGATAGGAAAAGGCAGTTTTCAGATGAAGAAATCAAAACTATCTATCCATCTGTCTGTCTATCTATCTATCTATCTATCTATCTATCTATCTATCTATCTATCTATCTATCTATCTATCTATCTATCTCTCTACCTACCTGAGATACAAAAAAGTGCTCTAACTCAACTTTAAAGTGAAGAATATTTTATTTTGTTTTAGTGATCATATCTAAAGATAATTTTCAAAATTAATTTTTGTAAAATTTTGAGTTCCAATTTTTTCTCTCTACCTCCTTTCACACCCTCCTCTCCAAGACAGCAAACAATCTGATATAGATTATACATGTACAATCACGTTAAATATTTTTCCATGTTAATCATTTTATTAAAGAAGAATCAGAAAAAAAGATAAAAACCATAACCAAAAAAAAAAAAAAAAAGAACCCAAACAAACAAACCAACAAACAAGAAGTGAAAATAGAATACTTTAATCTGTATTCAGACTCCATAGTTCTTTTTCTGGATGGGGATAGCATTTTCCAACACAAGTCTTTTGAAATTAACTTGGATCATTTTATTATTGAGAAGAGCTAAATCTATTGTAGTTAAACGCACACAATGTTGCTTTTGCTATGTACAACATTTTCCTGGTTCTGCTCACTTCACTCAACGTTATTTCATATGTCTTTCCAGGTTTTTTCTGAAATCTGATTATCCATCATTTCATATAGAACAGTCTTAGTTCATTATATTAATACACTACAACTTGCACAACCATTCCCCAAATGATGGGCATCCCCTCAGTTTCTAATTCTTTGTCATCACAAAACGGGCTGCTATAAAAACTTTTCTATGTGTGGATCCCTTTCTCTGTTTTATGCTCTCTTTGGTATAGAAATCTAGTAGTGGTATTGTTGGTTAAAAGTGCATGTACAGTTTTATGGTCCTTTGGGCATAGTTCCAAATAGCTCTTCATAATGGTTGGATCAGTTCACAACTGCACTAACAATGCATTAGTGTTCCATTGTTCCCACATCTCGTCCAACATTGATCATTTTCCTTTTTCTGTCCCATTATACAATCTGATAGGTGTAAGGTACTATCTCAGAGTTGTTTTAATTTAGATTTCTCTGGGCAATAGTTTTTCAAAGCATCTTTTTTCCTTTTTTCTAAAATTTATTTATTTAACTTTTAACATTCATTTTCACAAAATTTTGGGTTCCAAATTTTCTCCCCATTTGTCCCTTCCTCCCATCCCTAAACACTGAGGATTCTGATTGCCACTATCACCAATCTGCCCTCTCTTCTATCATCCCTCCCTTCCCTTGTCCCCATCTTCTCTTTTGTCTTGTAGGGCCAGATAACTTTCTATACCCCATTATCTGTATTGATTATTTCCTAGTAGCAACAACAGTACTCGACAGCTGTTGCTAAAACTTTGAGTTCCAAGTTTTCTTCATCCCTCCCTCCCCACCCATTCCCTTTGGGAAACAAGCAATTCAATATAGGCCATAGCTGTGTAGTTTTCCAAATGACTTTCATAATAGTCATATTGTGTAAGACTAACTATATTTCCCTCCATCTTATCTTGCCCCCCATTGCTTGTATTCTCTCTTTTGATCCTGTCCCTCCCCAAGAGTGTTGACTTCAAATTGCTCCCTCCTCCCTCTGCCCTCCCTTCCATCATCCCCCCCAACCTGCTTATCCCGTTCTCCCCCACTTTCCTGTATTGTAAGATAGGTTTTAATACCAAAATGAGTGTGCATTTTATTCCTTCCTTTATTCGAATGTCATGAGAGTAAACTTCATTCTTTTCTCTCACTTCCCTTCTTTTTCCCTCCACTAAAACGTCTTTTACCTGCCTCTTTTATGAGAGATAATTTGCCCCATTCCATTTCTCCATTTCTCCTCCTAATATATTTATCTCTCACCCCTTAATTCCATTGCTTAAGATATGATCCCATCCTATTCCATTCACTCTGTGCTCTCTGTGTGTGTGCATGGGGTGTGCGTGTGTGTGTGTGCGTGTGTGTGTGTAATCCTACCAACTACCCAGATACTGAAATGTTTCAAGAGTTACAAATATTGACTTTCCATGTAGGAATGTAAACAGTTCAGCTTTACTAAAGTCCCTTATGACTTCTCTTTGCTGTTTACCTTTTCATGCTTCTCTTCATTCTTGTGTTTCAAAGTCAAATTTTTTTTTCAGCTCTGGTCTTTTCATCAAGAATGCTTGAAAGTCCTCGATTTCAGTGAAAGACCATTTTTCCCCCTGAAGTGTTATACTCAGTTTTGCTTGGTAGGTGATTCTTGGTTTTAGTCCTAGTTCCTTTGACTTCTGGAATATCATATTCCATCCCCTTTGATCCCTTAATGTAGAAGCTGCTAGATCTTGTGTTATCCTGATTGTATTTCCACAATACTTGAATTGTTTCTTTCTAGATGCTTGCAATATTTTCTCCTTGACCTGGGAACTCTGAAATTTGGCCACAATGTTCCTAGGAGTTTCTCTTTTTGGATGTCTTTCAGGGGGTGATCAGTGGATTCCTTGAATACTTATTTTGCCCTCTGGTTCTAGAATATCAGGGCACTTTTCCTTGATAATTTCATGAAAGATGATGTCTAGGCTCCCTTTTGGATCAAGGCTTTCAGGTAGGCTCATAATTTTTAAATTGTCTCTCCTGGATCTATTTTCCAGGTCAGTTGTTTTTCCAGTGAGATATTTCACATTGTCTTCCATTTTTTCACTCTTTTGGTTTTGTTTTATGATTTCTTGGTTTCTCATAAAGTTATTAGCCTCCATCTGTTCCATCCCAATTTTGAAAGAACCATTTTCTTCAGTGAGCTTTTGAACCTCCTTTTCCATTTGGCTAATTCTGCTTTATAAAGCATTCTTCTCCTCATTGGCTTTTTGACCCTTTTTTGCCAATTGAGTTAGCCTATTTTTCAAGGTGTTATTTTCTTCAGCATTTTTTGAGTCTCCTTTAGCAAGGTGTTGACCTGCTTTTCATGCTTTTCTTGTATCTCTCTCATTTCTCTTCCCAGTTTTTCCTTCACCTCTCTAATCTGATTTTCAAAATCCTTTTTGAGCTCTTACATGGGCTGAGCCCATTGAATATTTATTTTCGATGTTTGGGATACAGAAGCCTTGATTTCTATGTCTTTCCCTGATGATAAGCATTGTTCTTCCTCATCTGAAAGGATCGGAGGAGATATGTGTTCAACAAGAAAGTAGCCTTCTATGATCTTATTTTTTCCCTTTTCTTGGCATTTTCCCAGCTAGTGACTTGACTTCTGAGTTTCTTCTCCATACACCTCACCTCTATGTCTGCCCAGCCAGTGCTTGAGGTCTTCACTTGCTTTTATTTTGTTGACTTTTAAAGTGTCAGTATTTTACATGGGTAGAGTGGGGGCAGAAAGACAGAGTTAATTTTGGAATCCAACCCTGAAATTTTAAAAATTAGGGAGTACATCTAACAAATTAGGGTTGGTTTTCTCAACTCACAGCCTTTTAAACCGTTGTTTTACTAGGCATTTTTTTTTCCATTAAGAAATACTGTATACAGCATAAAGAGGTGGTCTAAGAAATTCTAGGGCAAAATAACGACTTTGCAAATGTAGTATTGATATTTGTTTATTTATTGCAAAAGACTTGTGAGCACTGCAAAAAACACAATTTTTACAAATCCAAAAAAAACTCCAGAAATGAATATTGAAAACTAAAAAATTAGTTTATTAATTTAAAATAATAACAAAATTCATCTAGAAGAACAAAAGTTCAAGAATATCAAGATAATCAATGGAAAAAATTGAAGGAAAGTGTCCTAGAAATATCAAATTTCAAATTACATTTCAAAGAAGTGATAATTAAAACAATTTTGGAAGACATGAATGTACTGAAGCAGACTGAAAAAGCAGAATGAAAAAGAAATTGCACAGTATAATAGAAATATTGTAAAATGATTATTAATTAAAGGACCATAAGAAAACAGAAGTAATGGGGGACAGGATAGGATGGGGCTCCGCTTCTTTTCTTTCCTCTCTCCCCTCCCCCTCTCTCCCCGCTTGTACTTCTACTTCCAATCCCTTAAGCTTAGCCTCCTTAGGAAATCTCCCCCTCTTCCTCCTAAGGAAGACCCCCCTGCACTTGTAACCGAAACCCTGTAATAAAGCTCAACCCCTGTTCGACTCTGGAACGTCCTTTCTCTCATACGTGCATCCGGTGTGGCCAGCCGAAGACCTCGGAGGTGAGGTAGGAAAGACTCGGGTAGCCCAATACAGGCCTCTAGGCTTGGCAGTTGGCGCCCCAACAGGGATTGGGAGCGTAGATAATCCTGGGTGCTTTTGGGGTACACCCGGAAGGGGCTGTGAAAGAAGCGAGTCCCGAATCCTAGATTCCGAAGGAGAGAAAGTGGAGAGAAGCTTCCCAAACCCTTGGGAAAAGGGCGGAGATGGGGAATCTATTGCCAGTAATAAAGCCAGAGGAACAGGAGGTCTGGGCTGAGAAACTTCACAGGGAATGCAGGAAGGCGGGGGTCACAATAGAGTTAGATGACCTCCGAGAATTTTGTAAAAGGATTTGGAAAGTTTCTCCTTGGCTCAAGCAGGCAGGAATATCAAGAGAAAAATGGGGAGCGGTCGGAGAGCAAATGACTGCTTACGAGCAACAATACCCTGGGGAGCTGGAGGATTTAGATTTCCTGATATTCGATGTAATTAAAAGCCTGCTGGAAGGGCTGGAGAGGCCAGGGCGGGATTGGAATGAGAGTGGAAGTGGAGAGAGGGGAGGGGAGAGAGGAAAGAAAAGAAGCGGAGCCCTACTTTTCTCTTTGGCTCCACACGTGCTAAGAGAGAGCTTTCTGGCTTCCTCAATCCTACTTAATCTTCAGCCACACAGTTTGCATCTCAATACCATGCTGTTAGGTAACTAGGTGTGCTCCAATCCAGGACGACCTCGAGGGCAGGGAGACTCCACCCATCAGGTATCTCCGGGGGAGAGGCGGAAATACCCGAGCTAGCCAAGCGAGCTCAGTCTAACCTTCTCGAACCCCCGCTGTTCATGGAGGGCCTCGTAAGACTCTAAGATTTAGAAGTCCCACTTTTACCCGCCCGAGACCGTCCACACGGAATTGAGCTTCCAGTCCCAACAGGATGGAGGGAAATATAGTTAGTCCTATACAACACACCTAGCATGGAAATCATTTGCAAAACTAAACAGATATGGCCTATACTGAATTGCCTGTCTTCCAAGGAGAAGGGGTGGAGAGGGAGGGAGCTAAAGAAGTTGGAACTCAAAGTGTTAGGACCAAATGTAATGTTCTTACCTCTGGGTAACAAGAAATACAGGTTAAGGGGTCAAGAAAGCTATCTGGCCCTACAGGACAAAAGAGAAGATGGAGACAAGGGCAGGGAGGCAGGATAGAGGAGAAAGCAGATAGGTCACAGGGGCAATTAGAAAGCTTGGGTCTGGGGGGGTGGGGATAAAAAGGGAGAAAATTTGTAACCCAAAACTGTGTGAAAATAAATGTTAAAAGTTAAATTAAAAAAAATGATTATTAATTGTAGTAGACCTTGCCACTGTCATCCTATCAGTGAGAATAAACAAATGTAAAATCTTATTAATGGAGACTTCTGGAGCCAAGATGGCAGAATAAGGCAGGAAATCAATTGATTTCTCCCACATTCACTTCCAGAAAAGTATAAAATAATTCCTCAAAATGAAGTATGGAGCAGCAGAACTCGTAAAGGAGAAGGTGAAATACTTTTCCAGCTCTACTAGAGAGACAGTAAAAAACGGTTTGTCTCACTTGGGTAAAATGTGAGCACAGTCAAGGGCAGGTAGTGTCTGGGTAAGCAAACAGCAGGTCATACTCCAAGAGGACAGTGAGGCCCTCAGTCCCAGTACAGGTCAGTAATCAAGGCTGCACAGATTCAGTTAAGCTGCAGACAAGCATCCAGGACCTTCAGCATCTGGTACAAGCAGTATGAGTGAGTGCCCTCTCCACCCCAGAAACAGAGTTCAATCTTAAAAGTTATAAAAACAAACAAACAAACAAACAAACAAAGCCAAGATGGCAGAGTGAGAGCAACTACTCACCTAACCTCTAAGACAAACTGTTTAAGATAACTTTAAAAAGAGAATTTGAATGGATTTTGGAGGCACAGAATCCAATAGGAGACAGAATGTGGCAGATTTACAGTCCAGGACAAACTGTAAGGTATACAAGAAGGATGTGTTGCAAGGGGTAGGAGGAGTACACAGTGCACAGATTTTATCATCACAGGTCCCACAGTAAGTCTCACATGATCTGAAGCTGCAGACTCATTGAGGATTCTCAAATATATCAGTTCAGCACAGGAGTCCAGTGGAACTGAAGGAGAGAGAAGCACAGAACCTCAGGTAACTATAGTAGCCACTCCTGAGAATATCAGCCTGCAGATTAAATGTTTGTAAGTATCCTACTTGAATTTCCAGGAGCCACAATGGTAGAGTGATTGGTAATTGCTATCTTGCTCCCCTTGTTGACCTTGAAGAACCTAGAGAATATTTCCCCAGGAACAATCCTGGAACACTGGGATGAGTCAAAAGGGTAAACATTCTCTTAGTCTGTGAGGTTAGGAAAATCGCTTAGGAGGGTCTCTCCTACTGTGGCTGAAGGGTACAAGTGCAGGACCAGAGCTGACCCAGATAGCCATTCCTCAGTAAACCAGGAGTAGATCGTGAGGTCAAGGGGGGTTGGTGTCAACACCAGTAAGCACCAGAACCCCAGACTTTCCTCTACACACCAGGGGAGTCAGGAAGACACTTGCATAGACAGGTTCACAAACCACTGAGCTTGCCAAAGCTCTAGCTCAGCAGAGGAGATGTCCTGTCGTCAAACCACCCCTCCCCCACACTTAACACACTAACTCCAAGGTAACTGCAGGGAAAACCAGAAAGACTTCACCTGGCCTCTGCTTTCAAATACCAACCAGCTCAACACCAGGTAAGGTGCAACATTTTAGCTTCCAGCTGAAAGAACCAGGGCCACAACACACAAACCCTCAAATTCAAGACAAAAAAAAATTATGGGACAGAGCCTCCTGTGCCTCAGAAGCCGAAATCTAATTTAAAAGACAGGGAAAAGGTGATAATCATGAGCAAGAAATATGCCAAAAAATAAAAACAGATCATGTTATCTTTCTATGGGGACAAAGACCAAAACACGAATACTAAAGAGGTCAGCATTGAGACTGTACTCCCATCTGAAATTTCAGAAGGGAATATGAACTGGACTAAAGCCCAAAGAGCATTCTTGGACGAGATCCAGAAGGATTTTAAAAAGCAAATTAGAGAAGTAGAATAAAAACTGGCCAATGTTTTATTTTTTTTTTAAATAAGAAAAATATAATTCACTTAAGAGATGAACTCCTGAAAAAGGAAAATTGGACAAATGGGAAAGGAAGCACAAAGCATAACTGGAAAAAATAATTACTTAAAAGGACCAATTAGATAGATGGAAAAGGAGATGCAAAAGTTAACTGAATAAAACAATTTGATAAAATTAGAGTTTAGCAAGTAGAAGATAATCACTATGACACATCAAGAATCAGTCAAACAGAATCTAAAGAATGAAAAGATAGAAGAAAAGATGAAATATATAATTGGAAAAAGCAACTGACCTGGAAAATAGATCCAGTAAAGAAAATCTAAAGATTATTGGTCTACCAGAAAGCCATGAGGAAAAAAGAGCCTGGACAATATCTTCCAAGAAATCATCAAGGAAAACTGCCTAGAAGTTCTTGATCCAGAAGGCATAATGATCATGGAAAGAATTCACCATTCACCTCCTGAAAGGTAACCCAAACTAAAAACACCAAGGAATAACACTGCAAAATTCTGGAACTGTCAAGTGAAGGAGAAAGTACCTCAGGTAGCCAGAAAGAAACCATTCAAATATCGAGTTGATACAGTCAGGATCACAGAAAACATTGCAGCTACTATATTAAAAGACTGAAGGGACTGGAATATGATAGTCCATAAGGCAAAGGAGTTGGGACTACAAAGAAGAATTAATTACCCAGAAAAACTGAGAATAATATTTCAGGACAGGAGATGGACATTCAATAAAATAAGAGATTTTTCAGACCTTCTTGATGAAAAGGTCAGAGCTCAATAGAAAATTAGATTTTCAAACACAGGTGTCAAGACAGGCATAAAAGGGTAAACACGGGAAAAAACTAGTTATACAACATGGGCAATATATGGGGAGATCATAATTATTATATAATTATAATTATTCATTTTGAAAATTGCATATTTAATATGATATATAAAAGGGATGTAAACTGATAAAGAGTGGGTACAAAGTAAATGATGTGATGATAAATATGTGATTTAAAGGTGCAAAGGAATTGTAACTAGCGAGGTGAAAAGGGAGAGACAGAAAAAAATGAATTACAGCACAGTAGGAGAAATAAAAATATATTACAGTAGCAGGATAGAGGGGAAGGAAATGAGCATTGTTTGAGAATTACTCTCATCTCATATGGTTCAAGGAGGGAACAACAAACTCAGTTAAATATTGATATATAAGTAGCTTAGTAGACAGTAGGAGGGGAAGGGGGAAAGAAAGGGAAGGGGAGACTAAAGGGAGGAAAGAAGCAGTAAGGGAAAAAGGGAATAAAAGAATTGTGGGCTGAAAGAAGGGAGGGAAGACTGAGGGAGGTGGTGGTCATGGTCAAAGCAAAACTATTTTGGAGGAAAGGGAGAAATAAAAGTAAAAATGAAGGGAATGGGATAGATGGAAAGAGAAAGATACTAATCATAACTGTCACTGTGAGTGGGATGAACTTTCCCATACAAACATGACGGATAGCATAATGGATTAAAAACCATAAACCAACAATATGTTATTCACAAGAAACACATTTGAAATGGGGACATACATACAGGGTAAAAGTCAAAGTTTGGAGCAGAGTATATTGTGCTTCAGCTGATGTAAAAAAAGCTGGGGTAGCAATCCTACTCTCAGACAAAGCAAAAGCAAAAATAGATCTAATCAAAAGAGATAAAGACGGAAGTTATATACTGCTAAAAGACTCCATAGACAATGAAGCAATTTCATTAGTAAACATATAAGCTACCAGCGATACAGCAACCAAATTCTTAGAGGAGAAGTTAAGGGAGTTACAGGAAGAAATAAAAAGGAAAATTATACTAGTATAGTCTTCAACTTTCCCCTCTCTGAAACTGATAAATCTAACCTCAAAATAAACAAGAAAGAAGTTAAGAAGATGATCAAAAATCTGGATAAGGTAGATACTATAGATTTCTGGAGAAAATTGAATGAGTGTAGAAAGGAATATAGATTTTTCTCAGCAATACATGGTACATATACAAAAACTAAGCATGTACTAGGCCATATAAACTTCAAAATCCAGTACAGAAAGATAGAGATCATCAATGCATACTTTCTCCAATGAATATAGATGCAAAAAAAAATAAATAAGGAATTAGCAAAAAAAAAAAAAAATACGACAATAATACATTTTGATTAGGTAGGATTTGTGCCAGGAATGCAGGACTAGTTTGGTATTAGGAAAATGTTACCATTATTGATCATATCAACAAAAAAACCAAGAGAAAACTCATGATTGTCTCAATAGATGGAGAAAAAGCTTTTCACAAAACAAAACACCAAATCCTATTGAAAATATTGGAAAGCATAAGAACAAATGGAACTTTTCATAAAATCAGTACATATAGAAGACCAAAATCAATATTATATTCAATGGGTATAATCTAGATGAATTTCCAATAAGATCCAGGGTAAAAGAAATATTTCCATTATCACCAATATTATTCAATATGGTACTAGAAAAGTAAAAAATATTAGCTGTAGCAATAAGAGAAGAAAAAGAAGTTGAGGGAATGAGCATATGCAAAGAATAAACTAAGTTATCACTCTTTGCAGATGATATGATGATTTACTTAGAGAATCCCAGAGATTCAAGTAAAAAACTAGATGAAATAATAAACAGCTTTGGTAAAGTTGCAGGTTGTAGAATGAATCCACTTAAATCATCTGCATTACTATATATTACTAACAAATCCCAACAGCAAAAGATATAAATAGAAATTCCATTAAAAGCTATGGTAGACACCATAAGATATTTAGGAGTCTACCTGCCAAAAGAAACCCAGGGACTATATGAACAAAATTACTAAATACTTCTCACACAAATAAAGTCAGATCTAAACAACAGTTGCTCCTGGGTAGGCTGAGCCAATAAAATAAAAATGACAATTCTACCTAAATTAATTTTCATATTCAGTGCCATACCAGTCAAACTACCAGTTAATTATTTTCTAGTGCTAGACAAAATAATATCAGAATTCATCTGGAAGAACAAAACATCCATAATATGAAGGAACAAATGAAAAGAAATACTAGGGAATGTGGCCTAGCCTTAATAGCTCTCAAACTGTATTATCAAACAGAAATCATCAAAACCACTTGCTACTGGCTACGAAACAGAAGGGTAGATGAGTGGAATAGGTTAGGTACTCAAGACACAGTAGTCAATGAACATAGTAATCTACTGTTTGATAAACCCAGGTACTCCAGCTGCTTGGAAAAGAACTAACTGTTTGACAAAACTTGTGGGGAAAACTGCATAACAATGTGACAGAACATGGGTATAGAACAATGCCTGACAAAGTACACAAGAATAAAGTCCAAACGGATACATGATCTTGGTAAAAACAATGATAGTAAAACAAATTAGGGGAAAAAGGAACAGCAAACTTGTAATATTTATGGAGAATGGAGAAATTTTTGACCAAACAGGAGATAGAGGATATTATAAATTGCCAAATGGATAATTTTGATTCTATTAAATTGAAAAGGTTTTGCACAAATAAGCCCAGTGCAACCAAGATTAGGAGGGAAACAAAGCACTGGGAAAGAATTTTTGCAACTAGTGTCTATAACAAGGGCTTTATTTCGAAAATACATGGAGAAGTGAGTCAAATGTACAAGAATACAAGTCATTCTCCAGTTAATAAATGGTCAAAGTATATGAAGAGGCAGTTTTCAGAGTAAGAAATTAAAGCTATCTATAGTTATATGAATGCAATGCCCTAAATCACTTTTGATTAGAGAAATGCAAATTCAAACAACTTTGAGGTACCACATCACACCTATCTGATTGACTAACATGACAACATAGGAAGATGATAAATGTTGGAGAAGACGTGGGAAAGTTGGAACACTAATTCATTGTTGGTGGAGCTGTGAACTGATCTAACCATTCTGGAGAGCAATTTGGAACTATGTCCAAAGGGCTACAAAAATGTGCAAACCTTTGACCAAGCAAGATCTCTTCTGTGACTGTATCCCAAAAAAATGATAAAAATTGGAAAGGGCTCACATGTACAAAAGTATTTGTAGCAGCTCTCTTTGTGGCGGCCAAAATCTGGAAATCAAGGGGATGCCCATCAACTGGGGAATGACTGAACAAGTCGTGCAATATGAATGTAATGAAATACTATTTTCTTATAAGAAATGATGAACTGGAAGACTTTAGAGAGACTTGGAAAACCACAAACGAACTGGTACTGAGTGAAAGGAGCAGAACCAGTAGAATTTTGTACACAGTAACAACCACAGTGTGTCAGAAATTTTTCTGGTATACTTAGTGCAACGTTGTACTGCAAGGATTTAAAAAAAATTCTCAAAGGACTCGAGACAAAACACTTTCCATATCCCAAGAAAGAACTGTGGAATTGCATCCCAGAATTCAACAGATCATTTTCTTCTGTATTATGTTAAATTTTGTTTTATGTTTCTCCTGTTCATTTTAATTCTTCTATGCAACATGATCAAGGTGAAAATGTAATTAATAGAAATGTATGGGTAGAACCTATATAAGATTGTACACCCCCTCATGGAGGGAGTGGAGAGGAAGGGTGCTTTCAGGGGGAGAGAAGGCAAAAAATCTAAGGCATATAGAAGTGATTGTAGAACACCAAAGGCAAAATAAAAGAATTTTATTAAGAAAATATCTTCTTGTGAAATATCAAAGAAAAATATGAATTGGTCTCAGACTCTTGACAAAGATCAAAAGAAACTCAAAATCAAATAGAAGAGGTAGAATAAAAATTGAGCAAAACAATGGAAGTTATTAGGAGAATCATGAAAAATCAATCCACAATTAATTTAAAAAAACACAAAAGTGAATTAAAAAAAGGTGTACAGAAATTCCCTGAAGAAAACAACTCCTTAAAAAGTGGAATTTGACAAATGGAATCGGAGATTTAAAAAAACTAAGCGAAGAAAATAACTCCTTATACATTAGAATGGAACAAGTGGAAGCTAATGTATCTATGAGACATTGATAATTATTTTAAAAATCAAAAGAAAAAAGATATCTCATTTGATATAAAACTGACTGGGCAAACACATTCAGAAGACATAATTAAAGAAATATTGCATTTCAGGGGCGGAGCCAAGATGGCGGAGTAGAAAGACGCACATACACATAGCTCCGAACCCACAACCCACAGAACGGCTAGAGGGGATCAACTCACGGTGAATTCTGCACCCAGAGGCCACGGAATATTGGAGCAAGGGAGATTTCTGTTCCGGAGAGACCTGCAAACCTCTCGCGGCGGGTCCTTCGCGCTGTGGACTGGGCGCCGGGACTGGGAGCTGAGTGCAGCCCTACAGCGGCGGCGACACCGAGAAGAAAAGATCCGAGCGGGCTACGGGGACGGGATCTCCAGTGGCCACGCAGGTCTCTCCACCCGCAGAGGGACCTGCAAACCTCTCACAAAAGGTCCCTCGTGCTGCAGACGCGGAGCCCAGCCCAGACCAGCAGCGGCCGTGGCTCCAAGAGGTACAGATCTGAGCAGGCTTCAAGGACGGGATCTCCAGCAGCGGCACAAGCCCCTCCACCCACAGGTGACGGGGGTCTGTGAGAGAGTCTCTTTGGCGGGTCGAGAGGGGAGTGGGTTGCCCCCATGGCTCGGGCCCCTCCCCCCCGGGAGATAGAAGCTGAGAGGCAGTTGCAGACAGGCGCTCCCCAAGCGGGCGGGAACCTGGATCCATTGTGGAAGGTCTGTACATAAACCCCCTGAGAGAACTGAGCCTGAGAGGTGGCCCTGCCCCGACCTGACCATCTGAACTTAATTCTCATACTGAATAGCAGCCCTGCCCCCGCCAAAAGCCCTAAGGCGGGAAGCAGCATTTGAATCTCAGTCCCCAAACGCTGGCTGGGAGGATCAGGAGGCGAGGTGGGTGTGAGAAGAATATTCAGAGGTCAAGTCACTGGCTGGGGAGAATGCCCAGAAAAGAGAAAAGAAATAAAACTATTGATGACTACTTTCTTGGAGAACAGACATTTCCTCCCTTCCTTTCTGATGAGGAAGAACAATGCTTACCATCAGACAAAGACACAGAAATCAAGGCTTCTGTGTCCCAGCCCACCCAATGGGCTCAGGCCATGGAAGAGCTCAAAACTAATTTTGAAAATCAAGTTAGAGAGGTGGAGGAAAAACTGGGAAGAGAAATGAGAGGGATGAAAGAGAAGCATGAAAAGCAGATCAGCTCCCTGCTAAAGGAGAACCAAAAAAATGTTGAAGAAATTAACACCTTGAAAACTAGCCTAACTCAATTGGCAAAAGAGGTTCAAAAAGCCAATGAGGAGAAGAATGCTTTCAAAAGCAGAATTAGCCAAATGGAAAAGGACATTCAAAAGCTCACTGAAGAAAATAGTTCTTTCAAAACTAGAATGGCAGAGATGGACGCTAAGGACTTTATGAGAAAGACAGATATCACAGAACATAGCGAGAAGATTGGAAAAATGGAAGATAATGTGAAATATCTTATTGGAAAAACAACTGACCTGGAAAATAGATTCAGGAGAGACAATGTAAAAAATCTGGGACTGCCTGAAAACCATGATCAAAAGAAGAGCCTAGACATCATCTTCCATGAAATTATCAAGGAAAACTGCCCTGAGATTCTAGAACCAGAGGGCAAAATAAATATTCAAGGAAAGAAATATTGCATTTCTTTAAAGACGTAATAAAAACAGGAACTTTGATATCAAGAAGTTATAAAGGAAAACTGCCCTAAAATTCCAGGGGGGGGGGGGCAAATGTTCCAGAGAAGGTGTGGGGAACCTACAGCCTAGACCTCACATCTGTCCCTCTAAATCTTCAACTGTGTAAGTTTGACTGAATCCAAACTTCAGGCAACATATTCCCTTAATAAAAGATTTGTTCTGCAAAATTTGTACTGTCAAAAAAAATCTCACGCAAGAACCTAGAAGGCTTCATGTGACCTGCAAGCAGCAATTTTCCCACCGCTGTCCTGGAATGTAAGAAGGAAATTAAAAGAATCCACTGATCACCACCTAAAAGACATCTGAATGTAAAAACTACTAGTATTATTTTGGGCAAAGTCCCAGGTACAGAAGTAAGTACTGCAGGCATCCAGAAATAAATAACACAAACATTGAGGAGTCACAGTCTGGATTGCACAGGATTTAGCAACTTCTGCAGTAAGGATCAGAAGGCTTGGAATTATATATTCTGGAGAACAAAGGAGCTAGAATTCCAACCAAGAATCACCTTCTTAGAAAAAAAAAATAATCCTTCAGGGGAAAAATGGATATTTAATGAAATAGAGGACTTCCAAATATTCCTAATAAAAAGAACAAAGCAGAATAGAAACTTTGATATTTCAACACATTACTCAAGATAAACATACAAAAGTAAACAAGAAAGAGAAAGAATAAGGAATTAAATAAGGTTAAACAATTTACATCCCTTTATAGGAAAATGATACATGTAATATTTTAAGTGAAAATTCATTTCATTAACTGTTTTAGGGTAAAGTTGCTATGTCTACACTTTATACAATTTTAGTTCTAACCAGTCAAACTAAAACCCCTGCTTTACATTCAGAGTCATCTAAGCCTTGGACTCCTTCAAGTTCTGGAAAAAAACAAACAAACAAACCTGGTCAGAAATCAGTTATGCAATCCAGTCACCTTTTTTTTCCACTCAAAATGTTTCTTTACCTATGTTAAATAGTACAACAACATAATTTCCTCTGTAGTCTTGATTTTTATACTAGCTCCCTTATCTATGAAATTGCTTGCAGCCATACAACTCTACCATCGCACCCAGGAGGGAGACAGATCTGAATGAAGGGCTTTTTCCAAGGTTGTATTATACAATCATAGGCACTATGCAGGTCATAGCCTGCAACCTGCACTAACCCTTTGGAGGTGAGCGAAGCAGAGGTGCACAGAGCTATCCAACTTGCACTTCCCAGGCAGGGTCTGCTTTCTGGGTGAGATGGCAGTGGGGGTTGCTTCCAAACAAGTCATGATTACTGAGAGACTAATACATTCTAGTATATTAAGAGTTAATATAATAACAACTGTATCATTACTAGGGGAGTAAGAAGTATAAATAAACAAAGGGTGCATGCATAACAACATAATGAAGGGATGAGAAAGAGGATTGCACTGGTAGAAGGAGGGAAGATAGAGCTAAAATGGGATAAATCATGTCATGTAAAGAATTGTGAAAGATCTATTCCAGTGGAGGGGAAAATAGTGGGAACAGTGAGCATTGCTTAAACCTAACTTTTGTTGCACTTGGCTCAAACAGTTATTTGGGTATAGAAATTTATCTTACTACAAAGTATAGAATCAAAATTTAAAAAAAAAAGAAATGATTTATAGGAAGAAACAGACAGTAAAACAATAATAGTGAAAAACATGAATTCTCCTCTCTTTAATAGAAATAAATTTAACCACAAAAGAAACAAATTAAGGAGATGAGTAGAATTATAGCAAAGTTAGATATGCTAGACCTTTAGAGAAAATTGAATGGGAAAAGAAAAGATTATACCTTTTTGTCACCATTACATGATGCATACACCAAAACTGACCATATATTAGGGCATAAAACTTTAAAACCAAAGGCAAAAAAGCAGAAATATTAACTGACTCTATTTTCAGATCAAATGAAATAAAATATTACATTTAAAAATTTACCATGGAAAAATAGATAAAAATAATAAGAACAAATAATCTAGTCCAAAAGAATGTGAGTCAAAGAACAAATCACAGAAATAATAGATAAGTTCATAAAGTAGAAAGACAACAGTGAGATAAGACAGCAAAATTTATGGCATGCAGATAAAGCAGTACTGAGGAGGAATTTTATATCTCTAAACTTATATATGAGTAAAATAGAGGAACATCAGATCATTAAATTTGGTAATCAAAATAAAAATAATCTAGGAAACGAACAAATTAAGTCCCTCCAATTAAATGCCAAACTAGAAATCCTGAAAATTAAAGAAGAGATTAATAAAAAGAAAAATAAGAAAACTATTGAACTAATAAATAAAATTAGGAACTGGTTTTACATAGGAAAAACAAAAAATTAAATGTTTTGTAGCCATCCAACTCTGCCTTAACTCCCAGGAGGGAGAGAGATCTGAATGATTAAACTACTGATTACTTTGGTTAGAAAAATTAAAAAGCAGAAAACAAATTTGCCTATATCAAAAATGAGTAGGGTGAATTCACCACCAAAAAAAGAGGAAATTCAAGCAATAATTAGGACATGTTTTATCCAGCTTCATGCCGTTAAAACACATCATCTAAATAAAAGCATTGCATATTTACTAAAAGGTAAATTACCTAGATTAATAGACAGGAAAAGAGTATACTTAAATATCTCCATCTTAGAAGAAGAAATTGGAAAATTTTTCACCAAGAAATACCACTATTAGGTCTGTGTCCCAGGTCTGTGTCCCAAAGAGATAAAAAAGTAAAAATTTAAAAAACCTGTAAGCACAAAAATATTTATAACAGCCCTTTCAACAGTGGCAAAAATAGGGAAATTGAGTTTATGTCCATCAATCAGAGAATGGCTGAACAAGTTATTGCCTATGGTGGTGATTGAATATTACTGTGCTTTAAGAAATGATATGTAGGAAAGCAGGGCTGGTTCAAAGTTGGAAAAACTACTAGGATTACTGATCGTGTCAACAACAAAATTAACAGAAACCACATGATTATCTCAATGTAGAAAAAAAAAAACTTTTGGAAAAATACAACACCCATTCCTAATGAAAACACTGGAAAGCATAGGAATAAATGGAGCTTTCCGTAAAATAATGAGCAGTATTTACCTAAAACCATCAGCAAGCATTATATGCAATGGGACCAGGCTAGATAGATTTCTAATAAGATCAGGTTGAAACAAGCATGTCCATTATCATCACTGTTATTCCGTACGGTGTTAGAAATGCTAGCTGCAGCAAGAAGAGAAGAAAATGAAATTGAAGGAATTAGAATAGGCCAAGTAGAAACTAAGTTAACCACTCTTTGCAGATGATATGATGATATACTTGGAGAATCCTAGAGAATCAAGTAAAAGCCTACTGCCCTTCTACACATTCCTAAAAACCCCCAACAACAAGAGATAGAAAGAAAAATCCCACTTAAAGCTACGGTAGACACTACAAAATTTCTGGGAGTCTACATACTAAAACAAGCCCAGGAAAAGTATGAACACAATTACAAAACACTTCTCAAATGAAGTCAGATCAAAGTAAACGGAAAAATATCAATTGCTTATGGGTAGGCTGAAATATTACAATAAAAAGGAGAATTCTGCCTAAATCAATTTACATGTTCAGTGCCATAGCAATCAAACTAGCAGGTAATTATTTTCTAGAGCTAGAAAAAAATAATATCAAAATTCATCAGGAAGGAAAAAGGGTCCAGAATGTTGAGGAAACTAATGAAAAGAAATGCTATGGAAGGTGGCCTACCCCTGTCCTATCTCAGAATATATTATAAAGCAGTAATCATCAAAACCACTTGGTACTGGCTAAGAAACAGAGGGGTAGGCCAGTGGAATAAGTGAGGTATTCAAGACACAGTAGTTATGGCAATGAGAGAAGAAATATTTATTGAGGAAGTTAGAACAGGCAATGAGCAAACAAAGCTTTCATTCTTTGCAAGTCATGTCATGGTATACTTAGAGTATCCTATAAAATTCACTTCAAAAAATCTGGTTGAAATAATTAACAACTTTAACAAAGTTTCAGGATAGAAAATAAACCCACATAAATACTCGAAATTTCTATATTTTACCTATAAAGTCTAGCAATGAGAGACAGAAAGAGAAATTCCACTTAACACAACTTTAGACAATATAAAATACTTGGAAGTCTAACCAACAAAAGAAGACCAAAACTATGTAAACACAATTCTAATACACTTTTCTCACAAATGAAGTCAAATTCTAACAATTAGGAAAATATCAATCGCTAATGAGTAGACTGAGCCAATATAATAAAAATGACAATTGTATCTAAATTAATTTACTCATTCATTGACATTTCAATCAAACAACCAACATAATTTATTTTATAGTGTTAGAAAAAAATAAAATTTATGTGGAAGAACAAAAGTTCAAGAATAAGAAGAGGGTTAATTTAAAAAAAAAAATGAAGGACAATGTCTCAGCCATACAGGAGCTCAAACTATGTTATTAAATGCTAATTATCTAAACTATCTCAGTATTGGCTGAGAAATAGAGCGGTCGGTCACTGGAATAAATTAGGCACATAAGACACATTGGTAAATGACTATAGTAATCTAGTGTCTGATACAATCTAAGACCCCGGTTTTTAGGACAAGAACTCACTATTTGAGAAATATTGCTGGGAAAAGCTGGAAACTGGTACAAACTCAATATAGACCAACATCTTACACCATAATCAAAGATAGCATCAAAATGCGTACATGATTTGCATAGAAAAAGGTGATTCTGTAAGCAATTAAGCAGAGTAAGGAATAGATTACTGTCCAGATCCGCGGAGAAAGAAAGAATTTTTGACTAAACAAGAGACAGAGAATATTATGAAATATATATTGATTAATTTTGATTATATTATTTTTTAAATTGCAGAAATAAAAACAATGTAACAGAGATTAGAAGGAGAATCAAAAATTGGACAACAATTTTACAACAACTGTTCTGTTAAAGGCCTCATTTCCTAATGGTATAGAAAAATGAATGAAATTTATAATACAAATAACTTCCAAATTAATAAATGGTCAAAAGATATGAACAGGTAGTTTTCATATGAAAAAAATCAAAACTAACTATAGTCATATAAAAATGCACTAAATCACTATTGACAAAAAATTCAAATTGAAACAACTAAGTAACCACCTTACACCCATCAAATTGGTGAATATGATGAAAAATCATAAATGTTGGAGGAGATGTGGGAAAATTGGTACAATGACCCACTATGGGTGGAACTGTGGACAGATTCAACCATTTTAGACAGGGATTTAAAGCCATGTCTGAAGGACAATGAAATTGTGTATATCCTTTGAATCCAGCAATATGACTACTAGATCTGTACCCTAAAGAGATTTTAAAAAGTGGGGTGGAGGAAGAAAGGAGGTGTATGCATAAAAATAATTATAGCAGCTCTTTTTTTGGTGTGTGGTGGCAAAGATTTGGAAATTGAGGGTGTGTCCAGCAATTAAGGAATTCAGATCAAGTTATGGCATATGATTATAATGGAATTCTTGTTCTGTTCTAAGAAATTGTGAACAGGCTGATTAAAAAACCACCTGTAAAGATTTATATGAACTGATACAAAATAATGTGACCACAATTATGTAAACATTGTTCAAAGGAACAGCAATATTGCAGGATGATCAACTGGCAATGGCTTATTTATTTTCAGCAATACAGTGATCTAAGACAATTGCAAAATAATCACGATGAAAATTCCATATTCCCATGCCACTTAAGATGAAAAATGATAACTCCATAAATGTTAGTTAGCTTTTCTCCCCTGGTTTGAAACATGAAAACCAAGGGAAATATAGAAATCCAAAGAGATGTAACATAAAACTATCCTAAATTGTTAACAAAAACTGTTTGGGGACAGTTTAAATGATAAATGGTCTACTGTGTAAATTTGCGAATGAGGCAGAGAAAAGCTGGAAAGTTGCCTAATTTAACCCTCCTTCTCCTGCTTCATCTTCATCTCCTTGGAGTCCCATGTCCATAATGTCAAGTTGTCTCTCAGTAATTGCATTATTACTGTGCTGTTTTTGCATGATTCTTCACTTTATATATTAAGTTCAGTAATGGCTTCATCAAAATTTTCCTTTGAATTAGAGCAGGCTTTCTCCAGAAACTTGAGGATCTCACAAGAGAACATGGAGAAATTCAAGTCCACACCCAATCTTATAGGATGCCTTGGTTGCATCTTCTTTTTGCTGGTTTCAAATGCTTCTTGATATGCTTGTTGTGATTGATCCACTATTCCTTTTTTGTTATCACCAAATAATAATAATCAGAAAAATAATGACAGTAGTCTCATTTTTTTTCAAATAGAAAATCGCTTTCTGCTTGTGAAGCATTAACAATCTAGAATTTTTCCAATAAAGACAGTGCATCATTGCAGATATCTCTTAGTCTAGTCTCAATTTTATGTCTGTATTGTAAGGCCATCTGCAGTTTTTTTTCTCAGCACCTTCTGTCTTTTGCTCAATACTTGAAACAATCCTCCAGGATGACCTTCGAGTCCCTACAACAGGGAGAAAATTCCTCTCCTCAATGTATAATTCAATTCCGTGCTCAGTTACTTACTTAATACAGGCTGCATGTCATCATATCTCTCAGCCTATGCCACCAATTTGGTCTCATGTATCAGTTCATTTTTATCTATGACTGAATGTTCTGTTCCCAGAGAGAGTGGTCATGACAAATGAAGGGAGTGAGGGAATGGAGAGGGAGAAAGTAGTTCAGTGGTCACAGTGGCCAAAATGACCTAATTTTTCATGAAATAAATCCACATTTTTGTAAAACTATTTGCTCCAAACCTTTGCATAATATATCTAATTCGTCATCATTAACTTTTCTGTCTCTGTACTAAAACCCCAGGCATTCGCTAACGTATATGGCAATTTTTTACAACTAGTATGAAAAGGCATTCAGTTTTGTACTTTTAAAATGGTCATTCCCCTCTTTCTTCAAATAAATGTATCATTCTGAAATAGCTCTACCTTAGGCCCCAAGAGCATGGTTAATAACGTTATGACCTTTTTGGAAGCAAAAAAAAAAAAATAAGATTATTGTTTGTTTACAGTTTAGAAACAAGCCACAGATTTACTGACGATGGCACAATTTACTCTATGTCTCAACCTGTGTGCTCATTTTGGAAAAGACTATTTGACAGAGCAACTGCACTCATAATAGTATAAAAAAACTGAAAATTGAAAATATATTCCCAACTGAAGGGAACAGTGGGCAACAGATTCTTTCTAAATAGTGTAAATCTCAGCATGCCTTCCTCCACTTCTCACATATATTAGCCTTAAGTGCAGTCCCCAAAAATAAGAATATGAATCAAAGTTTGCCGAATTTCTCTAATAGACAGTGGAAAATCAAAAGGAGAAAGAACTTATGTGCCAATCAGTACAAATAATAAATCTTACACACTACAGAGAACTCCACTAAGATAATATTTTATCCTGTAGGTCAAAAACATCATTGTGTCTCCTCTCCAAGGGAAAACAAAACAAAACAAAACACTGTGGAGTACAGGAAAACAACTCTACAAAATTAGTGTCAATAAGGTGTGAGGGCTTTTCACACTGAACTAACTGCCAAAAATGTCTTCCTTTCTTTTCCAAAAAACATCAGATGGTATGGTAAAATTGAAAAAAATAAAATTAAATTAAAAAAACCCAAAAAACAACCTCTCTAAGCAATTAAAACATGCTTGTAGCCTTTTGCCATTCCCTTTAAAATCTTGAACTTTAGAAAGTATAATTGTTAGTCATTCAATCATGTCCAACTCCACATCACCCCTTGGTCACTTTCCATGGAGTTTTCTTGGCAAGGATACTGGAGTGGTTTTCCATTTCATTCGCCAGCCTGCCCCCATTTTGCAGGTAAATAAGATCTTAGGTTATTTGTCCAGGGTCCTACAGCTAGTACATGTCAGAGACTAAATTTTCACTCAGAATTTCTTGTCTCCAGGCTCAATTCCCTGCTCCTTTACCACCTAACTTTCCCAGAGTCAGATATTTCATCTTAATGAAATTGCCATTATGTGAAATAACACCACGTTAAAACTAAGCTCAGACAGTACATAGCCCTTGTGTATATTAGATATATAATCCTCTTAAGAAAGTACCTTAACTCTGTCCCCGATTTGGTACAAAACTTTATTAAATCACAACCTTAAATATACAGCTTTTCCTGATGATTCCAGATGACAGTATTTTCTTTTCCCCCTATTAGCTTTAACTTATGGTCATTTTTCATATATCCTTCTAAGGATGAGGATAGAAATATTAATGACCATGTTAACTGTTAAAAGGACTGATGTTTCATCTCAAAAATAAAATTTATAGTTTCAATTATCTAGAAGGATATCCAAAAATGACATTACAGTTTAAGTCATAATGTTATCACTCTGAAACTAATGAAAGAAAACTACTGAAGAAGAAAAATAGATGATTCTAAGACAATAAACAAAAAAATAGAGTATCCATTATAGATCATCTTCACTGCAGCAAATCATAAAGCTCAAGAAGGCATCAGACAATACTAGAACTGATCAACAGGAATATTTTCATTTATATCATGGCTTCTTAATTGCCACGAAGCAACTTCATTTTAATGACCTAAAATGATAAAAATTTATATTAATACAAATAAGAAAAATTTCTCTAATATAAATTTAGGATAAAAAAGCAGTATTACTTATGAATTTGAGACTTCTATAGCATTGAGAGTACAGAAAAATCATCTGCTTGAGAGACCTGAGAAAATTTTTGGTAATGAAATTTCCCATAAGACTCTAGGAAAGAAACCACATTTTCATTAATGAAGACTATGATAGAGAAGTAGTAAAAAACAACAACAAATGATCATTAATTCAATAGGATGAATATATTTAATTCTTCCTTATAGCAGGAAAGGATTCCAATTCTTGAACCTGTTGTATTCCAGTATGTGTTTTCTTTATCTGCATTAATCAAAAAGCTACAGCATAATGTATGATCTACAAACTAAACGGCAAAACCCAGAATCACAGTAGTAGGCAAGTATTTATGTGAAATTTTTATTGCATGATTTATAAAAAGGACTATGTCATAGAAAAGCTAAAGAAAAAAGATGTCATAGGTTTTGGCTCAGTCTAAAATGACCTCCTAACTTGGGCCTTCTGTGGATATTGACAGTTGGTTGGTGCTAACTATAAACTTTCAAAAAGCTCAAATGGGAGCAAGTACAGACTTTCTGTTCTTACTCATAAGTTAAATACGTTACAGGCCCCTTGTCTATATTTTAGCATCTGATTTCTTCTCTAGTTATAATGATGCCATTTACTTGGGTCATTTACTCTGACTTATAACTAGTGACTCTTCCTTTGTTTCTTGATTTCTTCAACAAAGGACTTGGATCACTGGTAGGGGAGAATAGCAACTCTTGCAGGTCATTCTATAACACTATTTCTGGAGTCAATCTAATAAGCTCCCAGGAGAAGCTCATTATAGCACTGTTTCACCTATAATAAAGCCCCACAGGAGGAATTCTGAGAAGAGAAAGTCTCTGAATCATTGCTTTAATAAAGCCCAACATAGGATGTCTAGTTTGTGATATTCTATTAACGTTATCACTGTATTTGCTTTGGTTAAAAATACTGTAAAAATAAAGAGAAGGCATTATAAGATCTTTAAGTAAGGTTTCCATTCACATGTGTGTGTTCATCCTTCGTTGCTAAAGAAGATCATGTCATCAGAGACATGATGACATGACTGGCAGTTGACTTTGTTTTGAGTGAGAGAGTGCTGTGCAGATCACCAGCCTGTCTTCTCCTCCAGAACCATCTGAATCCAGTGAGTAGATATTCATCAGGATGGCTGGAGATGACCCAGGATGAGGCAGCTGGGGTTAAGTGACTTGTCCAAGGTCACACAGCTAGTGACTGTCAAGTGTCTGAGGTGATATTTGAACTCAGGTCCTCCTGACTCCTGCACTGGTGCTCTATCCACTACACTACCTAACCGACCCTTGTCATTAATATAATTGAGTATACAAAGTGAAATGGATCAATGAAATGGATTTTTTTTAAATAAAGGTTTCTTAGTTTGTATTTCATGCCTTTCAGTCTGTATTGGCAAAAACATGTAATGTAGTCTTATAGTAATAGCTAATATTTCCTTTATTTTAACTGTAAGTAATTTTCTGTTTCAAGTGTTTTTTCTGTAAAAAAGAAACCTAGTTTTGAATTTTGGTTTCTAACCCACTGTGCTATCTGCTTCCTCCTCTTATACCCTTCCCCTCCTACTTCCCTGTTCTGTAAGAATTATATTTATACCTAACTTAGTGTGTATATCAATTCTTCCAATTTTGAATCAATTGAAATGAGAGTAAGATTCAAGTGTTGCTGGCTTTCTCACTCTTTTCCTCTCCACACTTAAAGCTCTTTCTTGCATTTGTCTTTTATATGAGATAATTTCCCTGTATTTCTTGACTTTGAATTTTAACTTAAAATTAGCCTCTCTTCTAGGGATAGGGGAATGGAGAAAAAAGGGGATTCTCCTAAGCTTCAGGCTTTTTTTTATGGTTGTTGTTTGCAGAGCTAGTTCTGGAGAATGGAATTTTTCAATACTTCCAGGGTGGTGTGATTCAGGGTTAAATGTGGTCAATGCTCTCTTGCTCATATCTCTGGTCTGTACCCAGGAAGGACCCCTAAACCCCAGTGGTCACAAATACTACTGCTCCTCAGAATGCTTTTTCCCTTGTGTTGAAAAGTAATAATTTCTGCCCTGGGAATGTAGTTTGGCAATGAAATTTGGGAATAAAATTCACAAATAACGTCCTGTCCTGTGCTTGGTACTAGGACAGGAGACCCCTATTATTTTTAGGATCATTTGCCAGATTCCCTTATCATTTCTGAGCTGAAGAGCAATTGAAGCTACTGCTGCTGTTGTTGCTGGCTCTAACGTGCATGTCTGGTGTTGCCACCACGTATTCTTTGGGCCAGCTTCAACTCCAGTGTCACAGATCTCTCCTTCAAAATTACTAAGTTGGGGGGCAGAGCCAAGATGGCGGAGTAGAAAGATGCACATACACATAGCTCCAAACCCACAACCCATAGAACATCTGTAAAAAGGAACTCACGGCGAATTCTGGAGAAGCAGAGGCCACAGAACAGTGGAGCGAAGGAGATTTCTGTTCCAGAGGGACCTGCAAACCTCGCACAAAAGGTCCCTCGCGCTGTGGACGTGGAGCCCAGCCCAGCCCTGCCGTGGCCAAGGTACCGAGAGGAGCAGATCTGAGTGGGCTTCAAGGACGGGATCTCCAGGTGCCACGCGGGTCCCTCCACCCACAGGTGATGGGGGTCAGTGAGAGGGTCTCTTTGGTGGGTCGAGAGAGGAGTGGGGTGCCCCCATAACTCAGGGCCCCTCGGGAGGCAACGGTGCAGGCGGGAGCAGACTGGGGCTCCCCAAGCAGGCAGAAGTTCGGATCCATTGTTGAAGGTCTCTGCATAAACCCCCTGAGGGAACTGAGGATGAGAGGCGGCCCTGCCCCAATCCAGGCACCTGAACTTGATCTCACACTGAATAGCAGCCCTGCCCTAGTCCAAAGCTCTGAGGCTGGGGAGCAGCATTTGAATCTCACACCCCAAGCGCTGGCTGGGAGGATCTGGAGGTGAAGTGGGTGTGAAGAGAATATTCAGAAGTCAAGTCATTGGCTGGGAAAATGCCCAGAAAAGAGGAAAGAAATAAGACTATAGAAGGTTACTTTCTTGGTGAACTGGCATTTCCTCCCTTCCTTTCTGATGAGGAAGAACAATGCTTACCATCAGAGAAAGACACAGAAGTCAAGGCTTCTGTATCCCAACCCAATCAATGGGCTCAGGCCATGGAAGAGCACAAAAATGATTTTGAAAATCAAACAAAACAGGTAGAGGAAAAATTGGGAAAGGAAATGAAAGAGATGCAAGAAAAGCATGAAAAGCAGGTCAGCACCCTGCTAAAGGAGACCCAAAAAAATGCTGAAGAAAATAACACCTTGAAAAATAGGCTAACTCCATTGGCAAAAGAGGTTCAAAAAGCCAATGAGGAGAAGAATGCTTTCAAAAGCAGAATTAACCAAATGGAAAAGGAGCTTCAAAAGCTCACTGAAGAAAATAGTTCTTTCAAAATTAGAATGGAACAGATGGAGGCTAATGACTTTAGGAGAAACCAAGAAATCACAAAAGAATGAAAAAAAATGGAAGATAATGTGAAATATCTCATTGGAAAAACAACTGACCTGGAAAATAGATCCAGGAGAGACAATTTAAAAATTATGGGAGTACCTGAAAGCCATGATCAAAAAAAAAGAGCCTAGACATCATCTTTCATGAAATTATCAAGGAAAGCTGCCCTGATATTCTAGAACCAGAGGGCAAAATAAATATTCAAAGAATCCACAGAACACCACCTGAAAGAGATCCAAAAAGAGAAACTCCTAGGAACATTGTAGCCAAATTCCAGAGCTCCCAGGTCAAGGAGAAAATATTGCAAGCAGCTAAAAAGAAACAATTCAAGTATTGTGGAAATACAATCAGGATAACACAAGATCTAGCAGCTTCTACATTAAGGGATCAAAGGGCATGGAATAGGATATTCCAGAAGTCAAGGGAACTAGGACTAAAACCAAGAATCACCTACCCAGCAAAACTGAGTATAATACTTCAGGGGAAAAATTGGTCTTTCAATGAAATAGAGGACTTTCAAGCATTCTGGATGAAAAGACCAGAGCTGAAAAGAAAATTTGACTTTCAAACACAAGAATGAAGAGAAGCATGAAAAGGTGAACAGCAAAGAGCAGTCATAAGGGACTTGCTAAAGCTGAACTGTTCACATTCCTACATGGAAAGACAATATTTTTAACTCTTGAAACTTTTCAGTATCTGAGTACTGGGTGGGATTACACACGCACACATGCACAAGCACACACACGCACACACACATAGAGACAGAATGCACAGAGTGAATTGAAGAGGATGGGATCATATCTTAAAAAAATGAAATCAAGCAGTGAGAGAGAAATATATTGGGAGGAGAAAGGGAGAAATGTAATGAGGCAAATTATCTCTCATAAAAGAGGCAAGCAAAAGACTTTTTAGTGGAGGGATAAAGAGGGGAGGTGAGAGAAAAACATGAAGTTTACTCTCATCACATTCCACTAAAGGAAGGAATAAAATGCACACTCATTTTGGTATGAAAACATGTCTTATAATACAGGTAAGTGGGGGATAAGGGGATAAGCAGGGTGGGGGGGATGATGGAAGGGAGGGCATGGGGAGGAGGCAGCAATTTGAGGTTGACACTCATGGGGAGGGACAGGATCAAAAGAGAGAATAGAAGTAATGGGGGACAGGATAGGATGGAGGGAAATATAGCTGGTCTTATACAACACAACTATTATGGAAGTCATTTGCAAAACTACACAGATTTGGCCTATATTGAATTGCTTGCCTTTCAAAGGGAAGGGGTGGGGAGGGAGGGAGGTAAAGAAGTTGGAACTGAAAGTTTTAGGAACAACTGTCGAGTAATGTTCTTGCCACTAGGAAATAAGAAATACAGGTAAAGGGGTATAGAAAGTTATCTGGCCCTACAAAAGAGGAGATGGATACAAGGGCAGAGAGGGATGATAGAAGAGAGATCAGATTGGCCACAGGGGTAATTAGAATGTTTGGTGTTTGGGGGGCAGGGGATAAAAGGGGAGAAAATTTGGAACCCAAAATTTTGTTAAAATGAATGTGAAAAATTAAATAAATAAATTTTAAAAAAACTACTAAGTTGTCTTGGGCTAGAAATAATTCCTCCCATGTTATATTGCTGCAGTGACTTCACGTTTTTATTTGAGGCATTATTTTAAAATAGTTTGGAGGGGAATGTTGAAGGAAGTTGGCTATCTTGCTTCTTCTTCTTTTCCATCTTCAGCAGTTAGTATTCCTAGAGGTAAAAATCATATACAGCTGTCCCTTCCACATTGCGGGTCCTAAAGGAATGGCATCCCGTGATTGGAGAATCCCCAGAAATTTCTTTTTGCCCTCCTTTTTTACCAGAGGAGAATTCTTGTTATTTTCTTTTTCTTTTATTCGGAACTTACAGTACCTCATTGCAAATTTTGGGTTAAGTATTTGCTCATGTTTATTGTATTAAAAGACAAAATGTTGATGTTATACAACACTATATACATATATATATGTATATATGTATATATATATTTCATGCATTTTTGAATTTCTGAACTTTTTTATGTCATGTGCTGACCTGTATGTCATCTGTGATTTTGATAAAACTCTAAAAAAAATTCTTGTTTAATTTTTTATGCCAACCTGCAATATACTGAAATAATGATAGAGAAAGTCACAATAAGGAAGTGATAACTAAGCATTTATGTGCATTTTAAAGTAATGTGATGGGCAATAAAGAACAAAACTGACCTTATAATTATCATACTGGAAAAATGTATTTATCTCTCAGAGTTATGAGTAAAGCCATTGCAAGGTATTACAGTATGTTTTATTTAACAGTTTGATCCTCATTTTTAATAATTTAAATAACAGAATTATCTTTTTCACTTTGGGGAAGCATGTATTTAATAGAAACTTAATAGTAGAAAATTTTAAAACTCATTTTCCTTATGTTTTGGAAGAACTAGGTCATTGTAAGCTGTGCTATGTGGAAAATAACATGTAGAGTCATTTTTATCTGCTAGAATTTTTAATAATCTTCCTACAAAATTAAATGAATTCCTGATTTGAAAAACTAAGATAAAACCAATGAAACTTAAAAGTATCCTCTTAAGTGAAATTAATTTTTTTTATTAAATCTCACTGTATTTCAAATTATATTAACTCATTGGTCTCTTAGCCATACGTGGGTGAGTATGCAATTTTACTTGATAAACAGTATTTAATAACAGTTTTCAAAATTCGAATTCAACTGCTTTGATCATGGATTTCAAAGGTCAGTATTAATTTGCTCAGTCCATCATTCATCATTAACGATGTTTGTCAAAATGAAGTGAACGAAATATACTTATATTTTATTTTCAGGTTATTAGAAAAAATATTCATTATTTTCAGTAATTAGAATACCCTAACGAGCAACTAATATTAATTCATCTAACAAAGTTCACTACTGTTTGAGACACTCACCAAGGTAATTAGAAAATTCCCTTCATTAACATTTCAAAACTCATTGAAATGCAAATAGTAAAAAAATATGCATTAGAATGTGTTTATTGACTTCCATCATTTTGTGTAGCTTAATCTGCATTAATTAGAAAAAAATTCAATAAATAGTTATATGTGGGAAAACAGGTAATTTCTGAATGTGTTATTTTAAGAATAGGAAAATTGATTATTCACATTTATATTTTTAACTCATATTGCTGTAGCATTTCATGAGCAAGCAGTAATTTTTCTCCAAAAATAATAGATACCTATTGGAATCATGAATAGAAGTAAGGTTTTCACAGTTTCTTTTCCCCATCATTTAAACTCATGAATTTTATTCTGGATAAGCAGGATGAAATTCCTGTTTATCTCTTCAAGTTTAGCAAAATAATAAGTCCTTATCACAGAAAACAAAATACATTTACACAATATATGCTTAGTAATCAACCAAAAAATTTTTATTCAACAAGACACCATGTGTTCTATTACAGAAGCTCACATAAGACACATCACAGGATGGAAGAGGAAACATTAAAAGTGAAAAATTTAACAACAAATTCCAGTACAGAATGTTAAAAAAACATAATTATTTATTCTTTTAATGAGGGGAGAAAGTTCCATCATTCAAGCCAATTTAAAAATTTATTATAAGCTATACCTAAACTCAGAGGTAGGAATACAATTATATGTCAGATATAAACATATTGAAATATCTTATTCTTTAAATATACAGAAAATCAAATAAAAGAAATATCAATGCATTAAAAAAAATTTAGGAACTCTCCCTCAGAAACAATATAGATATGACCTTATGGTATCATTGATCCATGTAAATTTCACTTATTCACTTGGGCTATTTCCTTCATTGTTAAAATGAAAAGTTAAAAAACGCTTTTTCAGAAAACATTATTTTGGTTTAAAAAAACAAACAAACAAAATAAAGTTTATGTTTGTTTAAAACTTTGTGCTTTCCAGAATACCATAGGTCTTAGAAATGGTCTAAGGAGAATGAAACGGAAAACTATGAGGGTAAAGGGGAAAGGTTCATTTTATTTTCTTTCCATGAAAATCTTCTGCAAAGGAATTCACTCATCATTCTTTTTGTAAAACTAGGGAGAAGTGGGGAGAAGCCAGGATGGGGACTACAAAGACAAACTAAAAAGTCCTCCCCACAGTGCATAGAATACCTGTAGAGAGGGAGCAGCAGAAGTGGAGAACAATAGAGTGAAGGAGATTTCCAACCCATGGTGACATGAAAGGCCCACGGAAACGTTGGTTGCACCAGACGTGGAGCCAAGTGTGGAGACCAGCCCAGTCTTGGCCAAGCAGTGTGACTCAATGAGACTCTGGAAGGAGGACACCTGGGGGTGGAATCTCCAGTCACAGTAGTGGGTCCTCAGATCCCTTGGCCAACAGGCACCAAAGGTCAGTGACAGGGTTTTATCAGGTGGCCAGGAAGGGAGAAGGGCCTTTCCATACCTCCAAACTCAGGCAGCAGCCCCAGAACCTGAACAGCAGCCTGTACTGAAGCTCTATTGTTGCAGCGTAAAAACCCCTGGGGGCATGGAAGAGCTGAGTCTTACCTCAGCTCTGGGTGGAAGCCCTGGGAAAGCTGGTCTTTGTTTCAAACTGAGTGGTGGCCCTGCTCATCTAGCTTATGTGTAAATCAGGACCCAGTGCTGAATTGGCAGAACTAGAGGACAGGTGGCTGTGGAGAGGTAACTGCTAAAATTCTGGGCATAAAAATCCCTCTCTGTGTTCATACCAGTACAGGCTTTATTGTGCCACCTTGGAGGAACTGAGATCTCATAGATTCTCACAGTATACCCTACTCCTGACAAAGGACCCAAAAGTCAAGTAATTGGTTGGGAAAATGCGAAGAAAAGAGATAAAAAATAAGACTATAGAAGGTTACTTTCTTGGTGAACAGATATCTCCTTCCTTTGAGATGAGGAAGAACAATGCTTTCCATCAGGGAAAGACATAGAAGTCAAGGCTTCTGTATCCCAAACATCCAAAATAAATATTCAATGGGCTCAGCCCATGGAAGAGCTCAAAAAGGATTTTGAACATCAAGTTAGAGAGGTGGAGGAAAAACTGGGAAGAGAAATTAGAGAGATGCAAGAAAAGCATGAAAAGCAGGTCAACACCTTGCTAAAGAAGACTCAAAAAATGCTGAAGAAAATAACACCTTTAAAAATAGGCTACCTCAATTGGCAAAAGAGGTTCAAAAAGCCAATGAGGAGAAGAATGCTTTAAAAAGCAGAATTAGCCAAATGGAAAAGGAAGTTCAAGAGCTCACTGAAGAAAATTAGAATATATACTTTATGAGAAACCAAGAAATCACAAAACAAAATCAAAAGAAAGAAAAAATGGAAGATAATGTGAAATATCTCATTGGAAAAACAACTGACCTGGAAAATAGATTCAGGAGAGACAATTTAAAAATTATGGGACTACCTAAAACTCATGATCAAAAAAGAGCCTAGACATCATCTTTCATGAAATTATCAAGGAAAACAGCCCTGATATTCTAGAACAAGGGGGCAAAATAAATATTGAAAGAATCCACAGACCACCTCCTGAAAGTTATCTAAAAAGATAAACTTCTAGGAACATTGTGGCCAAATTCCAGAGTTCCCAGGTCAAGGAGAAAATATTGCAAGCAGCTAGAAAGAAATAATTCAAGTATTGTGGAAATACAATCAGGATAACACAAGATCTAGCAGCTTCTACATTAAGGGATCAAAGGGCGTGGAATATAATATTCCAGAAGTCAAAGGAACTAGGACTAAAACCAAGAATCACCTACCCAGAAAAACTGAGTATAACACTTCAGGGGGAAAATGGTCTTTCACTGAAATCGAGGACTTTTGTGCATTCTTGATGAAAAGACCAGTGCTGAAAAGAAAATTTGACCTTCAAACACAAGAATGAAGAGAATCATGAAAAGGTAAACAGCAAAGAGAAGTCACAAGGGACTTAATAAGTTGAACTCTCTACATTCCTACATGGAAAGACAATACTTGTAACTCTTGAAACTTTTCAGTATCTGGGTAGTTGGGAGGATTACACTCACACACACACACACACACACACACACACACACACACATACAGAGGCGGAGAGCAAAGAGTGAATTGAATGGGGTGGGATCATGTCTTAAAAAAATGAAATTAAGTGGTGCGAGATAAATATATTGGGAGGAGAAAGGGAGAAACGGAATGGGGCAAATTAGCTCTCATAAAAAAGGCAAGTAAAAGACTTTTCGGTGGAGGGAAAAAGAGGGGAGGTGAGAGAAAATCATGAAGCTTACTCTCATCACATTCCACTAAAGGAAGGAATAAAATGCACATTTATTTTGGTATGAAAACCTATCTTACAATACAGGAAATTGGGGGAGGTGATAAGCGGTGTAGGGGGGCATGATGGAAGGGAGGGCAGTGGGAGAAGGGAGCAATTTGAAGTCAACACTCTTGGGGAGGGACAGGATCAAAAGAGAGAATAGAAGCAAAGGGGGGCAGGATAAGATGGAGGGAAATATAGTTAGTCTTACACAACATGACTATTATGGAAGTCATTTGCAAAACTACACAGTTATGGCCTATATTGAATTGCTTGCTTCCCAAAGAGAATAGGTGGGGAGAGAGGGATGAAGTGAAGTTGGAACTCAAAGTTGTAGGAACAACTGTCGAGTATTGTTCTTACTACTAGGAAATAAGAAATACAGGTAATGGCGTATAGAAAATTATCTGGCTCTACAGGACAAAAGAGAAGATGGGGACAAGGGAAGGTAGGGATGTTAGAATAGAGGGCAGATAGGTGATAGGGGCAATTAGAATTCTTGGAGTTTTGGGGTGGGGGAGGGGAGAAATGGGGAGAAAACTTGGAATCCAAAATTTGTGAAAATGAGTGTTAAAAGATATATAAGTAAATTCAAGAAAAAAAACTAGGGAGAAGCAAACTTTTGCCACACATTTATCTAGTCAGATAAATGTGCTGGATGGCTAGATCATAGACATCAGTCATTGCTTTATAGGTGTGATACCTTAGTAGAAATTTCCCATTAACAACTTAATTTAGGTAAATAATTTCTATTTTCTATTAAAATTTCAAGGAACAATATTTCCTTATGAGATTTCACGTAATATCATTTACCAAATTGAGGATTTTACCTTTGGAAAGAAAGAAAGGAAGCTTGACTTCCTTACAAATACTAAAAAGTTACAAGATGAAAGACAATAAGGTGCAGCAAAGTTAAAGTGAATTTGAGAAATGCTTGAGTTTTCAATAAAGTTCTCATCATCTTCTTATTTCCAAGAAATGTTTTGAAGTTAATTTTTGCTGATTCTCTTTTTGAGCATTTTTTATTGAGAAAATAGGGGAAGTGGCCCAAAATGAAAGCCATGAATTTATTTCTATTCATTCTCATCTATTCCCATTTTTTCCTTATATATCTTTTCCTGTGAACTAAGCCAGCCACCTGATTCAGTTGCCATCTGTCTTGATCAATTTAGCCAGAAATAAAGAAGTATATTCCTTCTAATCAAATGTCAGACATGCTAAATTCTCTGTTTACATGTGGAGGCCTTGAAAAAAACATGGTTTCTTAACCAAAAGTGTACAGGATAAAGTTTACAGAATCTCTAGCACAATAATGTCTGCTACACAAAGAAAATTTACTATCAAGGCCTAAGCAAGTATAGATATGAAAGAGATAATTTAAGTTATACAATGTTCTTTAATATTTTAGACTGATTTCATCCATTTTACTACTAACATAGAAGCCTTGATTTTGTTAAAAGATGGAGGAGGAAATCACTGTAAGCAACAAGCTGTCTTTGTGAAATTAAAAAAAATAGTCATTGGAAGGTTTGCACAACCATTTCACAGTGCCACAGAATGACACTTGATATGAGTATTATATCATTCTACTTGCAATAACAGTTTGATAGTCAACAAGCATGTGTTAAACATAGGGTTCTAGTTTGGAATGACAGACACTTGTAAAATACATTACTTACAAATGCAAACTTTCGTTGGATCACCAGAATATTCCTACTACAGAGGCACAAGAAGTATCTTTATCCATATTTTAAAGTTTTTAGGAAATTAATGTGATAGGTCCAGTCATAAGCCTAAGAATGGGAGAATCAGAAGAAGAATCCAGATAAAATTCTACTCTCAGTTCAGCTCTGCATCCTCTTCATTACACAGTCATCTCTCCAGCTGTGGCATTCAAACTAATTCTATGAGAAACTCTACAAGCTAATTTGGAGGAAAGATAAAAGAGTAAGCTAATATTTAAGAATAAAGGACTTTACATTTTTATTTTTTTATTTTATTTATTTATTTTAAGTTTTCGACATTCATTTCCACAAAATTTTGAATTCCAAATTTTCCCTTAATCTCTCCCCTAACTCCACCCCAAAATGCCATGCATTCTGATTACACCTTCCACCAATCTGCCCTCCCTTCTAACACCTATCCCTTCCCTAATCCTCACCTTCTCTCTTGTCCTGCAGGGCAAGACAAAGTTTTGTACCCCATTACCTATATTACCTATATTATAATTTCTTATTTCCAGATTGGATGTAAAAATAATTCTGAACATGTGTTCCTTAAACTTTCTCTTCCAACTTCTCTTCCTTCTTCCCTCTCCACTAATCCCCACAGAGAAGGCAAGTGATTCAATAAATGCCATATATGATTAGTTTTGCAAATGACTTCCATAATAGTCATGCTGTATAACATTAACTATATTTCCCTGCATCCTAACGTGCCCCCCATTTCTTCTATTCTCTCCTTTGACCTTGTCCCTCCCCAAGAGTGTTTCCTTCTAATTGTTCCCTCCTCCCATTGGCCCTCCCTTCCACCATTTCCCACTACCTACTTATCCTCTTCTTATCCTCTTCTCCCCTACTTTCCTGTAGTGAAAGACAGGTTTTAAAACCAAATTGAGTATGCATGTTATTCCTTCCTTGAGCTAAATGTGATGAGAGTTAGCCTCACTTTTTCCCTCTCACCTCCTCCCTTTTTCACTCCATTGAAAAAGCTTTTTCTTGCCTCTTTTATGAAGGATAGTCTCTCCCATTCCATTTCTCCCCTTTTCCTCCCAATATATTCCTCTCTCACCCCTTAATTTTATTTTTTTAGTTATAATTCCTTCCTATTCAGCTCACTCTGTGCTCTCTGTTTCACTCACTCTGTCTCTCTGTCTCTGTCTGTCTCTGTATATACACATACACACACACACGCACACATACATACGTGTGTAAAATCCCTCCAACAACCCAGATACTGAGAAAAGTTTCAAGAGTTACAAATATTATCTTTCCATGTAGGAATATAAACAGCTCAACTTTAGCTAGTCCCTTGTGATGTCTTTTTTCTGTTTACCTTTCTATGCTTCTCTTCATTCTTCTGTTTGAAAGTTATATATCCTTTTTAGCTCTGGTCTTTTCATCAAGAGTACTTGCAAGTCCTCTATTTCATTGAAAGACAGTTTTTTTTTTCCTGAAGTATTATACTCAGTTTTTCTGGGTAGGTGATTCTTGGTTTTAGTCCTAGTTCCTTTGACTTCTGGAATATCATATTCCACGCCCTTCGATCTCTTAATGTAGAAGCTGCTAGATCTTGTGTTATCCTGATTGTATTCAACAATATTTGAATTGTTTCTTTCTAGTTGCTTGCAATATTTTCTCCTTGACAAGGGAACTCTGGAATTTGGTTACAGCATTACTACGAGTTTCTCTTTTTGGATCTCCTTCAGGAAGTGATTGGTGGATTCTTTCAATATTTATTTTGCCCTCTGATTCTAGAATATCAGGGCAGTTTTACTTGATGATTTCATGAAATATGATATCTAGGTTCTTTTTTGGATCATAGCTCTCAGGCGGTTCCATAATTTTTATGTCTCCCCTGGATCTATTTTCCAGGTCAGTTGTTTTTTCCAATGAGGTAATTCACATTTTCTTCAAAATTTTCATTCTTTTGGTTGTTTTGTAATTTCTTGGTTTCTCATAAAATCATTTGCTTCCATCTGCTCCATTTTAATTTTTCAAGAACTATTTTATTCAGTGAGCTTTTGAACCTCCTTTTCTATTTAACTAGTATTAGGTTTTGAAGAATTCTTCTCATTGGATTTTGGGAATTCCTTTTTTATTTTAAATTTATTTATTTAACTTTTAACATTCATTTTCACAACGTTTTGGGTTCCAAATTTTCTCCGCATGTGTTCCCTCCCCCCACCCTAAAACACCGAGAATTCTAATTGCCCCTATCACCAATCTTCCCTCTCTTCTATCATTCTTTCCTTCCCTTGTCCCCATCTTTTCTTTTGTCCTATAGGGCTAGATAACTTTCTATACGCCTTTACCTGTATTTCTTATTTCCTAGTAGCAAGAACAGAACTCGACAGTTGTTCCTAAATATTTGAGTTCCATCTTCTCTTCATCCCTCCCTCCCCACCCATTCTCTTTGGGAATCAAGCAATTCAATATAGGTCATATCTATGTAGTTTTGCAAATGACTTCATAATACTCATGTTGTGTAAGAGTAACTATATTTCCCTCCATCCTATCCTGCCCCACATTGCTTCTATTCTCTCTTTTGATCCTGTCCCTCCCTGTGAGTGTTGTATTCAAATTGCTCCGCTCTCCCATTGCCTTCCCATCCATCATCCCCCTCAGCCTACTTATCCCTTCTCCTCCACTTTCCTGTATTGTAAGGTAGGTTTTCATACCAAAATGAGTGTTCATTTTATTCCTTCCTTTAGTCGAATGTGATAAGAGTGAACTTCATGTTTTTCTCTCACCTCCCCTCTTTTTTCCTCCACTAAAAATTCTCATGCTTGCCTCTTTTATAAGAGATAATTTGCCCCATTCCACTTCTGCCTTTCTCCTCCCAATGTATTTCTTTCTCACAGCTTAATTTCATGTTTTTTAAAGATACGATCCCATCCTATTCAATTCACTTTGTGCTCTGTGTGTGTGTGTGTATGTGTAATCCTACCCAGTACCCAGATACTGAAAAGTTTCAAGAGTTATAAATGTTGTGAAAGACAACATCCATGTAGGAATGTAAATAGTTCAACTTTAGTAAGTCCCTTAAGACTTCTCTTTGCTGTTTACCTTTTCATGCTCCTTATCATGCTTGTGTTTGAAAGTCAAATTTTCTTTTCTGCTCTCGTCTTTTCATCAAGAATGCTTGAAAGTCCTCTATTTCATTGAAAGACCATTTTTTTCCCCTGAAATATTATACTCAGTTTTGCTGGGTAGGTGATTCTTGTTTTTAGTCCTAATTCCTTTGATTTCTGGAATATCATATTCCATGCCCTTCAGTCCCTTAATGTAGAAGCTGCTAGATCTTGTGTTATCCTGATTGTATTTCCACAATACTTGAATTATTTCTTTCTAGCTGCTTGCAATATTTTCTCCTTGACCTGGGAATTCTGGAATTTGCCCACAATGTTCATAGGAGTTTCTCTTTTTGGATCTCTTTCAGGTGGTGATTGGTAGATTCTTTCAATATTTACTTTGCCCTCTGTTTCTAGAATCTCAGGGCAGTTTTCCTTGATAATTTCATGAAAGATGATGTCTAGGCTCTTTTTTTGATCAGGACTTTCAGGTAGTCCCATAATTTTTAAATTGCCTCTCCTGGATCTATTTTCCAGGTCAGTTGTTTTTCTAATGAGATATTTCACATTTTCTTCAATTTTTTTTCATTCTTTTGGTTTTGTTTTGTGATTGTTTGATTTCTCATAAAGTCATTAGCCTCCATCTGCTTCATTCTAATTTTAAAAGAAGTATTTTCTTCAGTGAGCTTTTGAACCTCCTTTTCCATTTGGCTAATTCTACTTATTAAAGCATTCTTCTCCTCACTGCCTTTTTGAACCTCTTTTGCCAATTGAGTTAGCCTATATTTAAAGCTGTTATTTTCTTCATCATTTTTTGGGGTCTTCTTTAGCAAGATGTTGAGCTGCTTTTCATGCTTTTCTTGCATCTCTCTCATTTCCCTTCCCAATATTTCCTCCACCTGTTTTGTTTGATTTTCAAAATCATTTTTGAGCTCTTCCATGGCCTGAGACCATGGACATTTATTTTGGACGTCTGGGATACGGAAACCTTGACTTTTATCTCTTTCCCTGATGGCAATCCTTGCTCTTCTTCCTCTGAAAAGATGGGAGAAGATATCTGTTCACCAAGAAAGTAACCTTCTATAGTCTTATTTTTTTCCCTTTTCTGGGCATTTTCGCAAACAGTTCCTTGACTTTTGAGTCCTTTGTCAAGAGTATGGTATACTCTGGGAACCTGTAAGATCTCAGTTCTTCCATCGTGGCACAATCTAGTATGTACACTGGTCTGGGAGCAGCTCCCTCGGGGCCTCTACAGAAGGCTGAAGTAAATGTCAGCTTCTCAGTGCCTCCAGAGGCCTAATCATCACAATATTGAATTTGAATGACCAATATCCAGGCCAAATCTGTAAGCAATAATCACTTTCCATATAAGACCTACATTATCTGATTGATTCATCACTATAGCTTTAATTCTTCACTGTTTTTCTTCCCTACATCAGGAAAGTCATCTAAAAACCCCTTTTGTCATATGTGTGTGCTAATCAAGAAATACTTTTTCTTTTGATATAAGGTCAGATTTCCATATCCTAAAGACAGGAAATATGTTCAAGACAACTCCTAAGTATAGTAGTACACCCAAATCTTACTTCCGTTGGTATAAATTACCATTATGGTATCATGTTGACTCAGAAATCTGTATTCTCTGACTAGGAGGTTAGATTGAAGACTATTGCAATCAGAGTATTCACTATTTTACACATGTGATTTATAGCCATAAGTTTAGAGGTTTTTATACTGCCTTTCCAAGACTGAGGAATTTTCACCAAAGTTCCAAGGAAGTTGGCTTCACAAGAAAAGCAATTTGAAATTGCACAGAAATTACATCAGAGGCCCAAGAGTGAAAGTATATTCGAGTTTGACAGCAGGTTTTGTTTCTAGACATCTATAAATGACGCTTAGGAAGTCAGGATCCCCCCATATGCTCTTAGAAACTTTACTTTTAGGAACTCTGTGAAAAAAAAATGGAAAAGGAAGGGGATATGGAATAAAAAAATGTTGTTCATAGTCTTCCTGCTCCCTTTAAGAGGGTGGTTCCTTCCACAGGAATCTATTCTCTCAAGATGCAGGATATTTATATTATCATAACTTTAAAAAATGACAAGAAAGTTGAGAAAATAAAAATAAATTCATATAAAAGACATGTGAACTCTAGCCTCATTAAACATTGCACTTATTAAACTTAAAATCATTAGGGCTAGATCCAGCTTCAAGTCAATTCTAACCAAAATGAAGAAAAGAGTAAATAGGTAAACACGTTTGAGAGGGAAATTGATCTACCCTTGGTCCAATAACTACATTCCATCTTTAGCATAATATTAGCTTCCTCAAAGATGATTCAAAGAGGACAGTTAAACTGTATCTTTCCCAAGATACCACTGTGGCTTAAAAATAAATTAGCAATCTCTGTGGAAGAAGTTATTGAAACAGATTATACTGACAAATATTCGAAACAGAAGTTTAAACTGATTGGTGTGTATGGGTGTTGCCATTGTTTATTTATTGATTCTTAGTTTTCACCATTCATTTCCATGACATTTTGAGTTCCAAATTTTCTCCCTATCTTTCCCGCCACCCCAAGATGGCATACATTCTGATTATCACTTTCCCCAGTCTGTCCTCCCTTTTCTTGTCACCCCTCTTAATCCCTTCCCATTACTTTTTTGAAGGGCAAGATAGATACCTGTATCCCATTGCCTGTATATCTTATTTCCAAGTTACATGTAAAATCCTTTCTCATAAATTTGTTTTTAAAACTCTGAATTCCATATTCTTTCCCTTCTTCCCTCTGCACCCACCCCCACTGAGAAGACAAGCAATTAAATAACGGCTGTACATGTGTAGTTATGCAAAAAATTCCATGATAATTATGATGTGAAAAATTAAATATATTGCCCTACATACTATACCACCCCCAATTATTTTATTGTCTCTTTTGACCCTGTCCCTTTCCTAAGGTGTTTTCTTGTGACCAACCCATTCCCTAATCTGCCCTTCCTTCTATCATATACCTCCTCTTATTCCCTAACTCCCTATTTTTCTGTAGCATAAAATACCCAACTGAGTGTGTAAGCTATTCCATCCTAGAGTCCAATTCAATGAGAGAAGGGTTCACTCATTCCTTCACACATCCCCCCTCTTTCCCTCCATTGTGAAAAACTTTTCTTGCCTCTTTTATGTAAGATAATTTAACCTATTCTGTCACTTCCCTTTTTCCTTCTCCCAATATATTCCTCTCTCAACCCTTAATTTTATTAATGATAGCATCACTTCATATGCAACTCACCCTGTGCCATCTCTCTCTCTCTCTCTCTCTCTCTCTCTCTCTCTCTCTCTCTCTCTCTCTCTCTCTCTCTCTCTCTCTCTCTGTCTCTCTCTATCTGTCTTTTCTATTGATCTATTTCTTCCTACTATTCTAATTTTGACAAAGGTCTCATGAGTTACAAATATCATCTTTCCATGCAGGAATGCAAACAGTTCAACTTCAATTAAGTCTCTTATGATTGCCCTTTCTTGTTTATCTTTTCATGCTTTTCTTGATTCTTGTATTTGAAAGTCATATTTTCTATTCATCTATGGTCTTTTCATCAAGAATACTTGAAAGGCCTCTACTTCATTGAAGTTCCATTTATTTCCCCTGAAGTATTATCCTCTGTTTTGCTAGGTAGGTGATTCTTGGTTTTAATTCTAGCTCATCTGACCTTCAAGCCCTTCTATTCCTGAATGTAGAAGCTGCTAGATCACGTGGTATTCTGACTGAATTTCCACAATACTCAAATTGTTTATTTCAGACTGCTTTCATTATTTTCTCCTAGATCTGAGAACCTAGAATTTGGCTACACTATTCCTAGGAGTTTTCCTTTTTTGATATCTTTCTGGAGGCAATAGGTGGATTCTTTCAATATGTAATTTACCATCTGGTTCTACAATGTCAGGGCAGTTTTCCTGGATAATTTCTTGAAAGGAGATGCCTATGCTCTTTTCTTGATCAGGGTTTTCAGTCATTATAATAATTTTTAAATTATCTCTCCTGATTCTATTTTCCTGGTCAGTGATTTTTCCAATGAGATATTTCACTTTGTCTTCCTTTTTTTTTCATTTACTTGGTTTTGTTTTACAATTTCTTAAATTCTCATGAAGTCATTAGTTTCCATTTGTTCCATTCTAATTTTGAAGGAATTATTTTCTTCAGTGAACTTTTGAACTGCCTTTTCTATTTGGTCAATTTTGCTTTTTAATGCATTCTTCTCCTCGGCTTTTTTGAACTTCTTTTGCCATTTTGCTTTATCTATTTTTAAGGTATTACTTTCTAATTTTTTTTTTTAAAGTATACATTTTATTTGTTGGTATTTCCAACATTACAGAATCAGGCTTCATTGAAAGAACCTTTCTTCCGATGTTCAGATCAATGAAGTGTCAACATTTGATATCATGAGCAAAACCATACATGTAAAAAACCATCCAGATTGAGTAAGGATACCTGGACAACAAAAACAAGTTAAACAAAAATAGTCTTTCCTTCTATTATAGGTGGACATTGAAGTGGATTTAATTCGGTTTTCTTTTTAAAGACCCCCAAATCTGAAACGGCTTAAAATTTATTTAAAATGAATAAAAATTTTTGTATTAAGCTACTGGTCTCCAGCTCCATTTTCTGTTTTCAGTTGTTTTGGTGCAGGTTCTTCTTTTTCAGGTTCTTCTCGTGTCCTTTTAAGAGATCTTCCAGCATCACCATTTTCCTGTTCTTCATCACTATCAAATTTTGTTTTCTTGCCCTGGAATTGTATTTTTCCTTTATTGGGTGTACCTTGGACAGCTTTACCACTTCCTCTTCCTTTTCCTTTAAATTTGCGACCTTTTGACTTCAACTTATTTAGGGATTCTTGTTGGTCTTCAATGATTTTTTTTCAAAGCTTCTTTTTCTGTCTCTCCTTCTAATACTTCCCAATTTACATCTTTGTTTCTTAATTTTAAGTTTCCATTATTTGCTTCGCTGGCTTTGTCCAGTGCTTCTTTTGCCTTTTCTTTAAATAGGATTATTCCCTCTTTTGCTCCTCTGATGAAGTCTATCCATTTTATTTCTCCATGATTAGAGAAAAGTGTGTGAAGATCTTCTCTACAGGTTTGATCATCTAAATCACCAGAAAATTTCAGCAAGCATCCAATCTTTTCATCCAGGGATTTCAATTCAGCATCTTCTGCTTGCCTCTGTTTTTCTTCTTGCTCTTGTTTAGCTTTTGCTTTGGCTTCTACTTTATTTTGCTTCCTTTCTTCATTCTTTTTTGCAAAGTAATCTTCCTTAAAAAGTATCAGCAGCTCTGTATCTTTGTATTTTTGTCCCGGGGTTTCTATAAACTTCTTGGCAGATTCAACACTATCAGACACAGCAAATATTGATCCCTTAAATGCTTTATGTAATGTTCTCCTCATCTGAATATTTTGTACTTGACCTTTACCTTCTAACCATTCTTTTATGTCATCAAGGGTTGCATCTGTTGGAAAACCTTTAACATAGATAGATCTGTTTTTTACTTCATTTTTATACTCATCTGTTACTTCAGGGAGGGGTTTATTTGGAGATCTTCTGATTTTAGTTTTATCCTCACTAACTTCCATGAGTTCTGCCTTGGATTTCTTTAGAGCACTTCTTATCACATCAAAGTCTTTCGTTAGTTTGCTTAATCTGTTGAATTTGATCATTATCTCCAAAGGTACCCAGCCATCATCTATTTTGATCTGTTCCTTTAAAAATTTGTCTCATGGAAGGTTAAAGTCACCAAAATAGTACTCAATTTGTTGGCAAATTTTGGACTCGAGATCAGTCATTTTTTCACTGTCACCATTCTCAGCCATTGTGGAAGCCTATTGCGGGAGGTTCCAGCAGAGTCTGCGCCGCCCCACCACGATGCTGACAACCCACGAAGTCACTCCTCAATTCCCTGTAGCAGTGGGGGTGGCTGCGCTCGTCCTCTATTAAGGTATTACTTTCCTCAGTATTTTTTGCATCTCCTTTAGCAAGCTGTTGACTCAATTCTCATGATTTTCTTTCATCACTCTCATTTCTCTTTACAATTTTTCCTCTACTTCTCCTCCTTGATTTTCAAAATTCTTTTGGAGCTCTTCCATGCTTTTTGAGCAACCAGTTCATATTTTTCTTCAAGGCTTTCTTTATAGGAGCTTTGATTTTAATGTCTTCTTCTAGTTGTATGATTTGATCTTCATCACCAAAGTAAGATTCTATAGTTTGTGTTCTTTTATGGTGTTTACTTATCCTCCCAATCATGTTTGACTTCCCAACTCTTTATCAGGGTAGAATTCTGCTGCCAGTGATGGTGGGGGTGGGGGTTGGTGTACTGTCCCAGGCATTTGAGATTCTGTATCAGCCTCTCAATACCCCATTGTCTATGGATCCATTCCTCTGGAAAAAGTCTTTGCTACTTCTGCTGCTGTAGCCATCACCCCCATGGCCCTGGGGCTGCTGCCAGACCCAGTGAGACCATGTGCTCCTCTTTCACCCAGCACCCAAAGTGTATTCCCATGGATCTTCTTGGTGTTTGTGGGTTGAGTATACTGGGAACTATCACAGTTGCCAATGACTCAATCCTTGATGTCTGCTCTAGCCCGTCTGTGTTGGTGTAGTCCACATTGGATTCCAATCTCTGCCTGGTTTGATACACCCCTTCTATTGACTTTTCAGGTTGTCTTGTGCTACAGATTTGTTTCACTATGTCATTTTGTGACTTCTGTAGCTCTACAATTTTCTTAGAATCATTTTTCCAGGTATTTGAAGGTTTTGTGGGAGAGGTTCAGGGAATTCATGCTTTAACTCAGCCATCTTGGCTCTACTCCACTGCTGTTTCCTTTTCCTGAGTTTCTTGAGTATAAAATTTAAATGTGGACTCTGGGATCCAAGATGGTGGAGTAAGCAGTAAATTGCTAAAATTCTCTGATTTTCACCTCCAAAACAACCATAAAATAGTACACTAAAAGAAACCCTGGAAGATGAGAGCCAGCAAAAAGACTGAATGAAACTATATTTTAGCCCAAGAAATTTGAAAGGTGAGCAAGAAATGTCCATCTCACTTATGTAACACATGACTGCATTTCTGGAAAGGAAACATTCCAGTAAACCAGCAACAACCCCATCTTATTAAATGTATGGTGTTTCCTGAGCCCCAGTGGGGTGGAGTAGGAAAATGGTAACACTATGACCCCTAGCAAGCCAGGGATAACCAACAGACTCCAAGAACCTCCATGCGTTTCAGGATAGTTGCAGTCACATACATATCCTCCAGTAGCCAGACCTCCACACACTTCAGTATAACCCTGGGGAAATGTAGAAAACCCCACGCAGACTTAAGTATAAATCATACACCATCACTATGGCAGCAGCTCAGCACCATGTAAGTTCCTTCCAGCAGTGAGAGTCATTCCCTATGCCACGCTATCAGTCAGTCCTTTACAGCAATGCAAGGACCTAAAAATTTCCAATGGACTCTTGAGGCAAAACATCTTCCACATCCAGGGAAGGAACTATGGAATGGACTGCAGAATGAAGCACATCATTTTCCTTTGTGTTATGTTTTTGTTCTGTTTTCATGGTTTCACCTATTCATTTTAATTCTTCTATTGAAAATGACTAAGAAGAAAATGTTTTTACTAAGAATGTATGTATAGAACCTATATAAGATTGAACACCTTCTCGAGGTGAGAGTGGGAAGGGAGAGGGGTAACAAGGGGGAGGGAGGGAAAAAATCTAAGATATGTGGAAGTGATTGTAGAAAACTGAAAACAAATAAAATAATTTCAAAAAGTTAAAATTGAGCAAGTGGAAGCTAGTGACTCAATGAGATAACAACGATCAGTCAAATTCAATAGAATGGAAAAAATAGCAGAAAATGTAAAACACTTCATGGGAAAAAAAACAAACAGGTGATCTGGAAAAATGGAATCATGTGAGACAGTATCAGAATCATTGGACTACCACAAAGTCATAATCTAAAAAAAAACACCTGGAGAGCATCTTTCATGAAGTTATCAAGGAAAACTGTCCTGATGTCCTTTAAAACTAGGGCAAAATAAGCATTGTAATAATTCACTGATCATTTCAGGAAAGAGATCACAAAATAAAAATCCTGAAGAACATTATATCCAAATTTCAGAATTATCAGGCCAAGGAAAAAATGCTGTAAGTAACCAGAAATATTTAAAGCATGGGGGAGCCACAATCAGGGATACACAGTACTTGGCAGCTGCAATTTTGAAGGATCAGAAGCATGGGACATGATTTTCCAGATGGCAAAGTTGCTAAGATTACAACCAAGAATCCCCAACCTGGAGGAAATAAGCATTATGTACTTTCAGGGGAAAAATAGTCATTTCCTGGAATAGAAAGATTTCAAGAAGAAGACCAGAACTTACCCAAAAATTTGACCTCCAATATCAAAACCCAAGAGAAGCATAAACAGGCGAAATGGGAAAATAAAACACAAAGAATTTAATACAGCTAAATTATTTAAATCATTATGAACTATATAACTAATAGAACAAGTACAAGGAATATACATAGACAGAGGACACACACATATGTGTGTGTACACATACATACATAAACATACATATACACACTATATGTATATATATATATGTTCATACGTGTGTGTGTGTATGTGTGTAGTGAATTTGAAAGAAGGCATGAAAAAATTTCAGGGATAAGAAAGAGAGCAAAGGGTGCAGAAGGAAGAGAGAGGAAGAATGAGGTAAATTGCTTCACGTGAAAAGTGCTGGAGACCTACTGGTGTGGAAGTGAAGATTGAATAATGAGTGGAGGGCATCACTTAAAACTCATTGTCATCAATATTGATTGAAAGAGGGAATGATATATACAAATCAGTTGACATCTATCTTACCTGACAGAGAAGTAGGAGGGGAGGAGATCAAGTAAAGGTGGGGGTGGGGTGTTGTAACTGGCAGGCATAAGGGCAGTTCAGGGGAGTTGATAGAAAAAAGCAAGACACTGTTCAGAAAGGAAGGAGTGAAAGGAGAGAGAGCACAAATAGGAGGAAAAATAGAATGGAGGGAAATACACAAGTAACAATCGTAGCTTTTGATGTGAATGGGTTCAACTATCCCATTAAACAGAAGCAGAGTGGATCAAAAACCAGAATCCTACAATATATTGTTTACAAGAAACCCACTTGAAGCAGAAAAGCACATATAGACTAAAGGTAAGGAACTAGAACAGAGTCTATTATGCTTAGATGAAGTTAAAAAAAAAAAAAACGTAGGAGTAGCGATCTTGATCTGAGATAAAGTAAAAGCAAAAACTACCTTACTGAAGAAGATAAAAAAAGAAGCTACTTTTTGCTAAAAGGTACATAAAAAATGATGCAATATCACTACTAAACATATATTCAACAAGTGTTATAGCATCCAAATTCTTATTAGAAAAGTTTGATATGACAGACCTTTGGCATAATTTAGACATAAAGGGTGAGTCCTTAAGCAAGTTAGTAGAACAAAGAATAGTTCACCTGTCAAATCTATGAGGAGGGGAAGAATTCATGATCAAAGAGGAGATAAAAAGCATTACAAATATAAAATAGATAATTCTGATTTTATTAAATTACAAAGCTTTTCTCCAAACAAAACCAATGCAATAAATATTAGAAAGAAGGCAGAAATCTGGGAGACGTTCTTTATAACAAGTGTCTCTGATAGAGCCCTCATTTCTCACACATATAGAGAATAAAAGAATACAAGCCATCCCCAATTGCCCAATTGATGTATGGTCAAAGGATATAAACAGGAGGTTTTAAGATGAAGAAATCGAAGCTATCTATGCATATGAAGACGTGATTTAAATCACTTTTGATTAGAAAAATGCAAATTAAAACAATTCTGAGATATTACCTCACACCTACCAGATTGACTAATATTACAAAAAAGGAGAATGGTAAATGTTGGAGAAGATATGGGAAAATTGGGACACTAACACATTGTTGATAGTATTGTTTACTGATCAATCTTTTCTTGAGAGCACTTTGGAACTATGCCAAAAGGGCTATAAAATTGTGCATACCTTTGATTCAGTAATTCCACAACTATGTCTGTGTGCTGAAGAGATCAAAAAAAAGAGGAAAGGACCTACGTGTGCAAAAGTATAACAACCCTTTTCGTGGTGGTGAAGAATTGGAAACTGAGGGGATGCCCTTCAATTGCGGAAAGGCTGAACAAGCTGTGTTATACAATGTAGTGGAATACTGTTACGCAGTAAGCAATGATGAATAGAGAGATTTCAGAAAGACTTGTACAAAATGATGAAACGTGAAGTGAGCAGAAACGGGAAAACATTGTACATAGTATCAGCAGTATTGTGTGATGATCAGCTATGAGTGATGTAGCTCTTATTCACACAATGATCCAAGATAAACACAAAGGATTTTCTAAGGAAAATGCTATCCATAACCAGATAAACTGATGGATTCTCAACACATATTGAGGTACATTTTTTTCACTTGATTCATTACTTCCAAATTTGTTTTTTCCCTTTTGATTTGTTTCTTCTTTCACACCTATGACTCATATAGAAATGTTTTTACATAGTAGCACATATATAAACTGTATCAAAACACATTAGAAGAGGAAGGGGAGGAGAGGAGAGAGAAATATTTGGAACTCCAAATTTTGTAAAAGTGAATTCTAAAAATCTTGACATGCAACTGGGGAAAAATAAAATAGTAAAAAAAACCTGTTTGATTGTACGTGTTCATAATTTTGAAAGTTCGCCAATCAAACCTAAACACATATGTAAAAGTGAGGGAGAGAGAGTACGTGTGGACAGAATTTAGAAGACCACATGTATGATCTACACCAAGGACTGGAAATAATAAAGCTATAAATTCTTCTAACATTCACACATATTTCAAAAAAAATTCAAAACAGTGAAAATACGTGTTTGCAATTTTTTTTGTTTCTAAAATAACTTCAAAAAATTCGATTTTAAAGTGAGATAAAGTTTGGCATATAGTCGTATGTGCTTTTTAATTGGTCACCCTGGTTTATATTTGGTTTCCTATTGACTACACAGTATTGCTATTTTTTGCTAGTACACAGTGTGAGTTTTCAGGCAATCAGAACTTCACTTAAACAGTCTGTGAGTTCAATGAATATGAAGAGGAAAATAATATGATGTGTTTTTTGAAATGTTATTTTATAAAAAAACTCCTCCTATCTTTCATGTGACTGATTCCTGGGTCAAACTGGAAAACTTTGTGTATTGGTGCTACATTAGATGCTATTAATATGACTATATTATGTTACAGCTCACTTTGTGTCATAGTAATGGAATGGGGCAATGCATTACCAGTGATTAACATTGCAATGTTACTTTGTCAAAATTGTGATTTGTCAAATTGAAAGAATGACATAACATGCCTCAGGTATTGAAACTGTCAAACCTTAGTAGGCTCTCTGGCAAGACAAATTTTGCTGCTTACTTTTCATAAGGATTCAGAGTATTTTGGAATGTCATAAATCTCCCTTCTCTCTAAAAGTGTAGAAAAGCAAGAAACGGAAACAGCAGCTTTTTAAGATGGAGTATACATATCTCTAGGGAATAAAATGAGTTCCATTTTTTTCTCTGTCTCAAATAATTTCATCTACTGCTGAATGATTGGTACATGGTAATTTATTAGTTGATAAATGGATTTCAACATCATCTGTATTCCCTGGCTATTCATAGTTTTTGCCATATACCATTCTGGATTTCATGACTTTTAAAAAATTTTATTGCTGCTAGCTCCATCCCAGAGGGATAGTCATTGGATACCCTTACAGTAGGATCGGGATATACGGCTTCTTTACTAGAGTACATTTTAAGATTTATTTCATCCTGAACTTTTAGTACTTTGTATGTGTACCATTTTTTTCCAGAATAATGCTAACACTAATTCCTTTTTTTTACTCCATGCCAAGTGAGCTGATTTGTAGTTTATCCAAAGAATTTTCAGGACTCCATTTCCTAACTTCTTCCCTATGAAACTAGCATAACTCCACACTCTATTCGTTTTTCAGGGCTAATTTAAAATGTTATCTTTTCAGTTAAGACTTCCCAGATTTCTGAAATGCAAGCAACTTTTATTCTTTTCTGTCTGAACCCTCAATATATTAATCCTTTCTTCTTTCATATAGTAGTGAATTGGTGATATTCACAGCACCTATCATGACTATGAATATCCTGGCACAATTCTGAGTCATGAAACACCACAGACTCTCCACATGGAAGGCAGAACCAAAACATATATTCAGACAACCGAAAGCCAAATGCATCACATTAATAAAAATCTATACACAATAACTATGCAGAGAAGAAAACCAGCCCCAAGCCTGCCCCGTCCTAGACTTCCCAAAAACCAGCTCCATTAAACAAATCACAAATTGGCCCTCCTAAACAAATTCACAAACAATATCACTGACGCTATCCAGCAGTCTGTATCCACCCTAGCTCTGACTGCTTTCAAGATTAATTTCGTCTCAGCTCTTCCTGTACCAGCCATTCAACAAACTCCACCACAAGCTACTCAAAATTTCATGTGACCCTGGCAGGACACATGGGCCTATTAATGAATATGAAAGATTCCCTCCATTTCAATTACCATTACACATGCCCACATTAAAGTTTAACTTATATATTCATTTTAGAAAGTTATAGATTCTCTACAAGGAGATAAGTTCCAAAAGAGAAAGAACCTGATCTTATTGTTTTGTATTTTCTACTTAAATTAGCACGGTTATTTGGACATAGTAGATGTCCAATACATAATGGCTAAATTTGTGAATTAATATATATCCCTCACTCTCATATCTGCAGACTCCTCTATTGCCTAAGCTTGATTATATGTCATAATATATGGCTATCTCAATTCCAAAGTCTATTTTTATAATTTGATTTTTCCTGGAGAGTTACATTTTGCTATTCTCGTTTAAACTTATTTGGAAGCCTTGCTACTGAATAATTCAAATTTCTTGATAATGGCTGACTTGCCACTTAGCTCATCTCAAAGATGTACAAAATGGGGAGTATGAACTCAAAAAACTTGAAAATTCCTCTAGTACTGAGACATATGAATAATGGTTGATATCCTTCTTTTTATGATAACCATAAACAGAGAAAATTTGAATGTAAAATGGCTATTTTTATCAACTTTGTCTTTTCAATTACCGGGGAAATTTGAACATGTTATTTGCATTTCTTTATTCCTTGTTTAAGAGGAACACACACACACACACACACAAACACACACACATACACACACAGAGACAGAGAGAGAGAGAGAGAGACAGAGACAGAGACAGATGGAGACAGAGAAAGACAGAGAGACAGACACACAGAGAGACAGAGACAGACAGAAAGAATGAATCTAAAAACATTCTTTCTATCTATACCTAGAGGACAAATAAAAAAGCAAATTCCATAAAAAAACCCCATAAAACTAAAAAATCTACCACTGCCATTGAATTGAAGTACAAGACTTGGTTACTTCTAAATTTGATGTTCTTTACTTTATGTTACAGATGTTTTAAGCTCTCAGAGAAAGTAATAAAATTCTATTGGTGTCTTTATTACAGAATCATATTATTCTAAGCACGATTTCACCATGACCCCGTAACTGCAGAAACACTTCTATTTTTTTCTGTTTATATTGTTTTCTATTGAATTGCCCCAAGCTGTTACCTCTCTGCTCAAAGCCTTAATTTTACTCACCTCTCTGATTTTTTTTAAATTGGCAAAGTGATATGTTGACCACACTATTTGTTTTTTTAATTGAATTATTTTGTTTTCCGTGTTCCTCAATCACTTCCATGTATTTTAGATTATTTTTCCACTCCCTCCCCCTTATTCCTCCCTCCCTTCTCACTCCTTCCCTTAGACGGCTTACAGTATTCCACAGGTTAGACACGCACATTCCTATTAAATGAATATTGCATAGAAGAATTAAAACGAATGAGGGAAACGATAAAAAAAACAAATAAAAAAAAAACATGACATAATACAAAAGAAAATGGTCTCTTTCGGTCTGAGATCCAATTCCATAGTTCTTTCTCTGGATGTAGAAAGTGTTTTGCCTTGAGTCCATTGGAAATTTTTAGGCCCGTGTGTTTCTTTGAAGGACTAAGTCTACCGGAAAAATTGCTCACACACTGATTGTTGCTCTGTACAAAGTTCTCCTGGTTCTGCTCCTTTCACTTAGCATCAGTTCATGTACCCCTATGCAGGCTTCTCTAAAGTCTTCCTGTTCATCATTTCTCATATCTAAATAGCATTCCATTACATTCGTATACCACAAGGTTTTCAACCATTCCCAAAATCACGGGTATTGCCTTGATTTCCAGTTTTTGGCCACCACGATGAGAGCTGCTAGAAATATTTTGTACATTTCTGACTCTTTGTCATCTCTTTGTTCTCTTTGGGATACAGTTCCAGGTCAAAGGGTATATACATTTTTGTAGCCCTTTGGGCATAGTTCCAAATTGCTCTCCAGAATGGTTGGCTCACAGTTCCACCCACAATGAATTAGTGTTCCAGCTCTTCCACATCTTCTCCAACCATTATCATCTTCCTGTTTTGTCATGTTAGCCAATCTGATAGGCGTGATGTGATACCTCTTAGTCATGCTGATTTACATCTCTCTAATCAGTAGTAATTTAGAGCATTTTTCCATAGGATTATAGATAGCTTTAATTTCTTCCTCTAAAAATTCGCTGTTCATATCCTTTGACCATTTATCAATTGGGAAATGGCTTGTAATCTCGTACATTTGACTGAGTTCTCTGAATACTTCAGAAATGAGGCCTTTATCACAGAAACTAGTTGGAAAAACTCTTTCCCAGTTTTCTGCTTCCCTCCAAATCTTGATTGCATTTGGTTTCTTTGTGCAAAATCTTTTCTGTTTAATGTAATCAAAATTATCTATTTTGCACATCATAATATCGCTATGTCTTGTTGGATCATAAATTTCTCCATTCTCCATAAATCTGACAAAAACACCATACCTTGCTCCCCTAATTTGTGGGGAATATTAATCTTTATACCTAGATGATGTAACCGTTTAGACTTTATTCTTGTGTACAGTGTCAGACATTGGTCTAAGCCCACTTTCTGCCACACTTTTATCCAGTTTTTCCAGCAAATTTGTCAAACAGTGTGTTCTTATTCCAGAAGCTGAGGTCCTTGGGTTTATCAAAGGGAAGATTGCTATATTCATTAACTACTGTGTCTTGGGTACCTATCATATTCCACTGGTCTGCCCCTCTGTTTCTTAGCCAGTACCAAGTGGTTGTGATGACTGCTGCTTTGAAATTCAATTTGAGATCTGGTAGGGCTAGGCCTCCTTCCCCAGCATTTCTTTTCATTAATTGCCTTGATATTCTGGACCTTTTTTTTCTTCCAGATGAATATTTCTAAAGCTCTAATGGTTTGATTGGTATGACACTGAACAAGTAAATTAATTTAGAAAAGAATTGTTATTTTTATTTTACTAGCTTGGCCTACCCATGCTCACATGATGTTTTTCCACTTAATTAGATCTAACTTTTTTGTGTGAATAATGTTTAGCAATTGTGTTCATATAGTCCCTGGGTTTGTTTTGGCAGGTAGCCTCCCAGATACTTTATGGTGTCTACCATAGCTTCAAACAGGATTTCTCTTTCCTTATCTTCCTGTTGGGCTTTGTTAGTAATATATCGAAATGAAGATGATTTATGTGGGTTTATTTTGTGTTGGGGGTGTAAGCTCAGTTCCATGTGGACAGGCTCGGGCGGGTAAAGGTGAGAGCTTCTAAACCTTAGAGTTCTCATGAGGCCCCCCAGGGGACAGCAGGGAATTGAGGTGTGAGACCAAGCTATCTCGTGCATTTCCGCTTCTTCCCGTGAGAAACGTGGTGGGAGAGAGCATCCCCGCCCTCGAGATTGGCCCAGATCTGGGCACACCTATTGTTATCTAACAGGCACGGTATTCAGGTGCAAACTATGCAGCCGGAGAGCTTAAGTAGGGTCAGGAAAGCCTGAAGGCGCTCTTAGCGCTGAGGGGCCCTTACAGGACAGAAGGCCCCTCTTCCTTCTTTCCTCTCTTCACTCTTCCCTCTCCCCTCTCTCCCCACTTCCACTTCCACTTTCATTCTCTTACTGTAAGATCTTTGCCTCCTTGGGAGATTTCTCTCTCTCTCCTAAGGAAGAGTTTCCCCTGCACATGTAACCAAGACCCTGAATAAAGCCTAACCCTCGTTCGACTCTGGAAAGTCTCTTCTCTCATATGTTTATCTGGTTTGGCCAGCCGAAGACCTGCGATAGGTAAGGTAAGACTCGGGTAGCCCTCAGGCCTCTAGGCCTGGCAATTTTGTAACCTGTAACTTTGCCAAAGTTGTTTATCATTTCAAGTAGTTTTTTAGTTCATTCTCTGGAATTCTCTAACTGTCTTATCATATCATTTGCAAAGAGTGATAACTTCTTTTCTTCTTTGCCTATTCTAATTGCTTCAATTTCTTTTTCTTTTCTTATTGCTACAGCTAGCATTTCTAATACCATATTGAATAACAGTAGTGATAATGGACATCCTTATTTCACCTCTGATCTTAGATCTGAAAATATATTTAGCTTGTCCCCATTACATATAATGTTTGTTGATAGTTTACGTAGACACTGCTTATTATGTTATGGAAAGTTCTATTTATTCCTATACTTTCCAGCGTTTTCAGTAGTAATGGGTTTTGTAATTAGTCAAAAGCTTTTTTCCTGCATCTGTTGAGATAATCATGTGGTTTCTGTTAGTTTGTTGTTGAAATGATCAATAATGCTACTACTCTTGCTAATATTGAACCAGTTCTGGATTACTGATATACATCCTACAAGATCATAATGTATTATTCTCATGATAAGTTACTGTATTCTTTTTGCTTATATCTTATTTAAAATTTTTGCACTCATATCTATTACAGAAATTGGTCTATAATTTTCTTTCCCTGTTTTGGCTCTTCCTGGTTTAGGTATCAAAACCATATTTGAATAAGAAATAGAATTTTTTAGGACTCCTTCTTCCCTGATTTTCCCAAATAGTCTATATAGTATTGGAATCAACTGTTCTTTAAATGTTTGATAGAATTCACTTGCAAATCCATCCAGACCTGGAGATTTTTTCCCAGGGACTTCATGGGTGACTCGGTCAGTTTCATTTTCTGAAATGGATTATTTAAATACTCAACTTCCTCTTCTGTTAATTAGGGCGATACATATTTTTTTTTAAATAGTCACCCATCTCACTGAGATTGTCAAAGTTATGGGAATACACTGGGACAAAGTAATTTCTAATTATTGTTTGAATTTCCTCCTCATTGAAGGTTAGCTCCCCCTTTTCATTGTTCATATTGATAATTTGGTTTTCTTCTTTATTTTTTTTTAAATCAAATTGACCAAAGGTTTGCCAATTTCATTGATTTTTTTTCTTAAAACCAACTCATAGTTTTATTTATTAGTTCACTAGTTTTCTTAATTTCAATTTTATTAATATCTCCTTTGGTTGTCAGTATTTTTAATTTGGAATTTACGTGAGGATTTCAATTTGTTCTTTTTTGAGGTTTTTCAGCTGCATGCTCAATTCTTTGATATCCTCTTTCTCTATTTTATTCATGGAGGCTTTCAAAGACGTAAAATGTTCCCTAAGAACTACTTTTTTAGTATGCCATAAGATTTGTTAGGTTATCTCATTATTGTCATTCTCTTGAATGAAGTTCTTGATTATTTCTATGATTTCTTGTTTAGCCCACTCATTATTTAGGGTTAGATTATTTAGTTTCCATTTAATTTTTCGTTTATATTTCCATGACCATTGATTACATATAATTTTTATTACATCATGATATGAGAAGGATGCATTGACAATCTTTGTCTTTCTGTACTGGACTGTGAGGTTGATGTGGCCTAATCCAAAGTCAATTCTTATATATGTGCCATATTCTGCTGAGAAAAAGATATATTCCTTTCTATCCCCATTCAGTTTTCTCCAGAAATCTAAGATACCTAACTTATCCAGAGTTTTGTTCACATCCTTAACTTCTTTCTTGTTTATTTTGAAATTCGATTTATCATGTTCGGAGAGGGAGAAGTTGAAAACCACACTAGTATAGTTGTGCTATCTATTTCTTCCTGTAACTCCTGTAACTTCTGATCTAAGAATCTGGTGGCTATACCACTTGGAGCATATATGTTTAGCAACGAAATTGCTTCATTTTCTACGGTGCCTTTTAGTAGGTTATAGTTTCTTTCTTTGTCTCTTTTGATTAGATCTATTTCTGCTTCTCCTTTGTCTGAAATTAAGATTGCTAACCTGGCTTTTTTACATCAGATGAAGCACAGTACATTCTGCTCCAAACTTTTACCTTTACTCTGTGTATATGCCCCTGTTTCAAATTTTTTTTCTAGTAAACATCATATTGTTTGATTCTGATTTTAATACATTCTGCTATCCATCTCTACTTTATGGAAGAGTTCATCCCATTCACATTCACAGTTATGATTACTATCTGTGTCATTCCCTCCATCCCCATTCCCCTTATCCATGATTTTAGTTCTCCCTTTCCCTCCACAAGAGAGTTTTAATTTTTGAGCACTGCCTACCTCAGCTTTCCTTCACTTGTTTCTGTGCACATCCCTTTGAATCCCCTTTTCCTTACTACTTCTACTCTCCCTTTTGTCATCCCCTCCATTTCCTCACCCCTTGCCCTCCTACTGCCTCTGGAACTAATGGTATATCTGTACTTAACTGAGTTTGTTGGACCCTCCTTGAATCCAATAAGATGAGAGTACCTCTCAAACAATGCTCATTTCCTGACCCTCTTTCCCTCTGCTTTAATATATTTTTGTGGCTCTTCCTGTGATGGAATTTATTTTTTTCTTGCCTCCTCATTATCACATATCTCTTTACAATTTTTTCATATCCTTAAATCACATTTGTTATTATCATATCATTTAATTTATAACCACTCCCTTGATCTATATATATATATATATATATATATATATATATATATCTTTACATTGCATAATAAATATACAATTATCAAGATTAACAAGCATCATCTTCCCTTATAGAGATGTAAAGAGCTTGTCCGTATTGTGTAACCAGTTTGTCTTTTTTCCCCTTGTTTACGTTTTTATATCTCTCTTGAGACCTACGTTTGAAGATCAAATTTTCTATAGAGTACTGGCCTTTTTATCAGCAAGGCCAGGAAATCCATTATTTCATTGTGTGTCCATCTCCTTGCTACAAACAATATGTTCAACTTTGCTGGGTAATTAATCCTTGGTTGTAGTCCCAGGTCTTTTGCCTTATGGAATATTGTATTCCAATTCCTTTGCCCTTTTACTGTAAAAGCTGCAAGATTCTGTCTGATCCTGACTGTTGCTCCTCTATGTTTGAATGGTTTCTTTCTGGCTGTCTGCAGCATTTTTTCCTTCACTTGATAGTTCTGGAATTTGGCTACAATATTCCTTTATGTTTTTAGTTTGGGATCCCTTTCAGGGGGTGAACAGTGGATTCTTGCAATGACTATTTTGCCCTCTGGGTTTAGGACTTCTGGCCAATTTTCCTTCTTAATTTCTTGGATGGTATTGTCCAGGCTCTTTTTCTCATCATGGCTTTCTGAGAGACCAATAATTCTTAGATTTTCTTTCCTGGGTCTGTTTTTTAAGGTCAGTTGTTTTTTCCAATTAATTATTTTATGTTTTCTTCTGTCTTTTCATTCTTTAGATTCTGTTTGATTGATTCTTGATATCTCATAGATTCATTAGCTTCTACTTGTCCAATTCTGTTTTCTTCAGTTAACTTTTCTGTCTCCTTTTCCATCTGAAAAAATTGCTTCTCTTAAGGAGTTATTTTTTCCAGCTAGTTTTTGTATTTCCTTTTCCATTTGTCTAATTGTCCTTTTAAATTCTTCTGTGATTTCTTTTTTTTTTCATATTTTCAAATTCATTGGTAAGTTTTTCTTCTATTTCTCTAATTTGTCTTTTAAAATTCTTCCTGAGTTCTTCCAGGAAGGTTCTTTGTGCATCACAGCAGTTCACATTCTTTTCTGAAGTTTCAGATGTTGAGTACAGTCTCAATGCTGACCTCTTTGGTATTTGTGTTTTGGTTCTTGTCCTCATAGAAAGATTCTATGATCTTTTCTTTTCTTCTTTGTTTCTTACTCATGATAATAACCCTTTTCCTGACTTTTAAAGTAGATCTCTGCATCTGTGACGCTGGGAGCTCTGTCCCACAATTCTTGTGTCTAAAACTTGAGGCTTTGTTTGTTCAGAGTATGGTTTCTTCAGCTAGAAGCTGAAATGCCACAGTTTGCCTGTAGTTGAGCTGACTGGTGTTGGAAAGCAGAGGCCGGGTGTGGTCTTTTTTGTTTTTCCCAGAAATGACCCTGGAGCTAGCTAGTTAAGTGTGGGGGCATGATGATCTGGATACCAGAGGTGTCTTTTGCTGAGATAGAGCCTAAGCAAGCTAAGCAGTTGGTGTTCCCATCTGCGCTAGTGTCTTCCAGAATCCCCTGGGGTGCTGAGACATGCCTGGGATCCTGGTGATCGTAGGTGCTGGCTTCACCCCCCTCGTGGTCAGGAGATTCTTCAGGTTTGTTGAGTTGGGACTGTCTGGGACAAGTGTGATACTGCAATACTCCCCTTCAGCCACAGCAAGAGGAACCTTACTTTATGATCTTTTTAACCGCATTGGCTAACAGTCTGTTTACCCCTTCTGTTGCTCCCATTGTTCCAGGGGTCTTCCTGGGGAGATACTATCTGGGCTCGTCAAGGTCAACAAGGTGAGGGAGAAAACAACTGCTGGTTACTCTGACATCTTGCCTCTGGAACCAGTGTCATCTCTCTCTCTCTCTCTCTCTCTCTCTCTCTCTCTCTCTCTCTCTCTCTCTCTCTCTCCCTCCCTCCCTCCCTCCCTCATTTTTTTTTTTACCACATAACTACTCTTTATTTAGAAAATTTAATCATTCATTAAAACTCTGCAGTTGCTACTGACTCAATCCCATTTCCAATACATTTTGACTTACAGGTGACTCTTTTCTCAATGCTTCTTATGCCTATCCACCCTTCTCCACTGAAACTGCCAGTAAGTAGCTTAGTTTCTTACTGCCTTGTATATGAGCTTCTCTAAAATCAGCTTAACTGGATTCCTTACTGACAATATTTCCCCTTTCCACTTCGTGTTGGTGTCTAATAAAGAGGTGTGATTTTTTTCAAAAACTTTGAGTATACCTTTATTTCACACTATTTTCCAGTGAATCCTGCCCCAATTTCATTCCATTCCCACTTATTTGCTTTCATTGCAAACTACCTGTCTTTAAATAATATTCTTTTCACATTTCATCAGATTAAAATACTTCTTTCATTTCAAATTCAGCTTTTGTACAACTTCTTTCTTGATCAATAAAATGTCTTAAAAAAACTGAGCAGTCCTTTACTTCCAGATTTTTCACTCGTCTTATTGCATTCTAATTTATTTCCTTCATATTTGGATATAAATTTTAATGTCTTTCTCAGTATATATGATCCTTGAAGACAAATATCAAGTTATTGTTTAAGTTCTGTGTCTCTGGAACTTAACCTAATATACCTTGCATAGTTAATCAGTGCTTAATGAATATATGTTTAATTAAAACTTGTCTTGACCATATCACCAACTACATGATACATGGGGCATAATTTTTCTGGTTTTCAATTTATTCACATGTAAATTAAAGAACCTAAAATATATAAGTGAAGGGTGGAGGTCCAAGCCTGGAAATCTTTATGACATTGAACACATGAATAAAATAAAGACCGAATCTTGATATGTGTTTGAAGTATTTTAGGTAGAAGGAAGTGCATGGTGCAAATCTCTTTCTGTAGATTTCATTTATCTTCTTTTCCCCTTTGCTGTTATTTCCAACTCTTGGGAATCCCAAGGCTCGAACAGTCCTTGGTTGTTTATTGGGGGAAAATAGTATTTAGATTGATGCTAGAATAAGTTACACTTCAGTGATCTGTTAAGCAGAAATTTTCTATACTTAAGACAGATACCAGCTACATAATGAGTTGGGGTACGAGTTGAGTAGAAAGTGCATTAAGAAGTTAAAAAAGCAAAACAAATTAGAATCAAGGCTTGTTGACAAAATTTAACTAAAGAGCTATTCTATGTTTCAACAAACTTCACCTCTGAGTGGACTTCTCTTTTTTACAAATGAAAATCACATTACAACCAAAAACACTCTTAGGGTAACAAAATTCACTATTATCATTATTTTTTTGAGATATGTTTGTTTTTCCAACTATAGTGAGTATGTGAGTAGACCTTCAGTTTCTGAAAAAACTGAAGTTTAATTCCATTTAAATTCAAAGCAAGGTATTAGAGTTCAAACTTCCTGTTTCAGGTGTAGCTCCTTTTCTGATGCTAGAAGATGTCAGCATAAAGAAGCTCCACTATGGCATTAGCAGAGTAGACATGCTGGAAGCTGCCAGTAAGAATTTTGGGCTCAGCAAATCACTATGAAGCAGTGATTTCACAAGCTCATCAGGAAACATTGCTTGATAGAGGCTACATTCAGTGGCCCAAATCTCGTCAACAGGCACAAGCCCACCTGATCGAGAATTCTAGCCAAATCAGATAAAGGGGAAGCTGACCTACAGGGATTGTGTGGATATTACCAGAGATCACCAGTTGCCCTGTAGGATCAATACAAGAACTACTGTCATATATTCCAAATGCAAGTCCATTCTCCCCTCTAATGGTCTATGCATTTGTGGGAAAGTATGGCCTAGGCTAATGGGAGACAAACAGAGAAGGTGGGAGGAAATTTCTTAATAGGATTTTATTATGCTATTTCATTATTTTTTGAATCAGTAGTATTCTCTGGTTGACTAGAAAAGAAAAAATAAACACAGTCTCAGAAGACATTATTATAATTTTTTGTAGAACCCATTATTTTTTTTGAAAGTTAGTCAAAGTGAACATCTGTGACTGGAACCTGGTAACCTCTAGCTCTAGTCTGATTGCGATATTGTGCAAAGGATGGGGCAGGGATCTTGGCCTCACATGTGTGCTCTGGGCAACATCAGTCCTCAGTTCCACCCCTGGCTGTTATTGGCAGCAGCTGCAACTTCGGATTCTACTGTTTCTTCTGCTTCCTCCTCTGACATTTCCTCCTCAGTTTCCAGGCAGCCCAACTCCACAGCATCTTCATCACACACTCATTAAACTGTTTATTCTTCTGCTCATCTGGGCCAGCTCTGCCTTATTTTTGGCCTCCAGGTTGAGATCTCCCCTTCTACGATTAGCTTCTTCCTCTTATTGATCTCTTTCTTCTCATCAAAGTCTGTGGCCTCCAGTTTAATCTCTCATTCTTTTTGGACCACGTTGATTGGGGTGAAGATTTTGAGCACCTTGGCCTCCACCATATCAAATTGTACAGCTTCTTCTTGATCTCTTCCTGACTGGAGTGTAATAGGTGTATATTTTACTGGATCACAACGCAATGGCAATGCTGTGACACCTACTAGGGAAAGCAGCCCTATTCACTGGACATAGATCTTGGAGAAGCTTGGAGTATGATGGGTAATGACCACCTGCATGGAGGGAAAATCCAAGCCTTCAGATGCCACATCTGTTGCAAACAAGATGCTAAACTTGAATTTGGCCAAAGTAGCAAAACAAGCTTTTTTCCTTCCTCAGGGACTGGAATGAAATAGAAGGGAAGCTGAATTTCCTCAGCATCATGTTCAATACGTGGCAGGTCTTGAATGTGCTGATGAAAACGATGATGAACAGGTCTTCATGCCCTCAGTGGAAGTATTGTATCAGGTGGATCAGGTAGGCATCCTTTACCTTCTCAGGCACCAGTAAGTACTGCTGGTCAAGCTGCTCCATGATGTGGACCTCAACCTGGGAATCAGGAGCAATTACAGTTGAAAAGATACAGAGTAATAGAGTCCCTCAAACCTGAATCACTTTCTGAGAATTTGGGGGTATGCCTAGTTGGCTATACTACCATTACAACTCTAAAAACGAAGATTCTAATTGTAAGCATAAAGGGCTTGCTCTTCCTTGGTATAAAGATTCAATTATTCATTTTAGGCTAATACGTATATACATATAATGTGTGTGTGTGTGTGTGTGTGTGTGTGTGTGTATATCATCAAGTACATAAGGAAAACTTATTAGGCTAAAATTGTTATTGCTCAATCTCAAGTTAGGTGCGTAAGTAAATCTCATTCATTTGTGAATATATGTTTTTTAAAGAATGGAAATTATTTCCCCTTTAGGTCATGTCTTTTAAGAAACATAGTAGAATGCAATTATTCTTTAAAAACTCCAGATAATTTTCCATAAAGTTATCTAGTGAAAAGCTCCATTGTAGGCAAATATCTTTTTTTCCTTAGTAAATCTAGTCCTCCTATTTAGGTATATTTGGATATTTGATTCATGATTCCTACTGGTTTTCCTTCACAGGCTCTGGTAATATACCAAAAGGAAGAGAGAAAGCTAAAAATAGCTATTCTTTTATCAATCTGTCCTACCTTATCTTTACTTCTTAACCCAACATCAACTCAAATGGAGGTGGCTACTACATGGAGGAGTAAAGGGAAGATGACAACAAATGAAAGAAGTGGGGTATGAAGGACATGGATATGTATAAAGGAATGTGGGAGAAAAAATTTTCTCATGATTACTTTTATTTTCTAGTCCATCTCCATACCATACTCTTAATCTTTAAATCCTATTCCTCATTATAAAAAATGCTGTCCTATAGCCTTATTATCTCACTTCCCAAAAGATTTCATTTTTCTAGCATTTTTAGGCCTCCTGAATATATTGCCCCAGAGCCTAGTGTTAAATCTGATATAGGAAGTCAGTTGGCATCTGTGACCTGTTAGTTTTGCTGCTTCCATCATCACCAGAAGATTTAATGGCAATCTGCAGTTAGTGGTAGTTCATAGAAGACACCTGTCTTATTTGTCCCATCTTCTCCAAACTTGGGTCTATACACACGTGTGTATCTATTTTCCCCCGCTTAGGAATGGAAAGGAATAAATTTTCGAGGAGCTTTATAGAGGAACATTGGGGAAGTCAGCTGGTATCCAATGCCTTTATAAAAATTTTTTTAAGGTCCATTCAATTGATTTTCAAAGGTGTTGAGTATTTGTCAGAGACAAGGATGTATTAGTGAAAAGCAAGGAAAGTAAATTTGTCTTTTGACTTAACCTAGAGAGAAAATTAGTGTCATAATTTACTAATATTTTTTAACGTCATGTGCTTCTACATTTTCATAGAATTCATTTTCATCGTTTCTTCATTGCAAAGAATATTGTTAACTAAGAGTACTTACCAAAGAGTACCACATTTCCTGGACATGTAAAGAACAAAGTGCAATATCCAGTGATTAGCATTATCCATTAGATAAGGATTTTCCATTAGAAATCGTGTACTTCATCTGAGGATTATATGTGACAGAAGAAAATTATGTGCATAATTCATATCCTGCTTTGTTAGCATCATGTATTACTGTGCAGAACATCTTCAGAGAAATAGATGTAATACTTGTATATGTGTATATGTTCATAATAGCCTTAAAATATAATTTCATTTTGTTATCAGTAAGCACCCCAACATGCACAGAAGGCCTGCTATCACAGGTTCTTAGATCTACATTCATAAAAGGAAAACAACTTTCAAGGGGTTAACAATCACTTTAGTCAAGCACACATGTCAATCTTTTAACCAAGCGCATATATCATTCACCTAGTTCAGGGGAGTCAACACCCTGAACCCCAAAGTAATCAACAGATATGGCTTCCTCTGTCTGACCATAATTCAACAGACAGGCAGCTGTCTGACCATATTTTCCAGAGAGGGAAGCACAACATCTAGGTTCTCAAAGCCAGAGGGCTCCTTAGAGGCTTCCCAAAGTCCTACTTTGACACTCAAACCTTCTTACCAAAATAAGACCTGAAGTAAAACTTCATCCTCAGAATCTTTCATAAACTTTTTAGAGTCAGAGAACATCACATACCTTGAGAATCAGTGTCTCATAAGCAAAAGGTATGGATCTTCTTACAATTCTTCCCAGGCTAGACAATGGGTGGGAAAGATCCTCATTAGTCATATACAAGTAGGTGTATTATACTTCTTGATTTTACTAAAATAAAAACATGAAAGATCCTACTTTATTTGCCATTGAACATTTTATAAGAAGGCAGGTTAAGTATAATTGCTTTTCTTATCTGAGGATGAATTGTGCTCATTTAAATATGAAAAAAATTGAAGGGTTTTTAAAATGTTTTTAGTTCTCTGAAAGGAAGTATAGTTAAAAGATAATTATTTTGCTACTTTTTATTTTAAATATATTGCAAGTGGAGTCTTCCTTGCAATGTGCCCTTCCAACTCTGAAATCTGAATTCTAATAAAACATTTATAATGGAGGCAGATAGTGATAGAAAAGAAAATATCTCTCTATATCAACAACCATCTGACTTAGCAAAAATGACCACCTGCTGTAAATGATGTCACCAACTGAAAGATATTTGGCAATGGATATCCTTTATTGTTTCACCTTTATAATAATAACCAACATTGTGGGTCTGAACAATTTTAATATTTTATTTTTCTTCCTCTACTTATTCTTGATATTTGTTTTAATTTCTATATATACTCTCTTATTTTTAATGGGTACTGAAAGTAATATTATGCCTTGCTTATCAAAAAGGGCTTTAATTAGTTTTCAGCTGACAGTAAATAAGCATTTTTGAAAGTTGAAAAAATAAAATTAAATGCACTGATATGCAATATAGTCATGATCCTATTAAGTTGAAAAGCATTTGTTACGTGACTGCTACGTATAAAGCAGTGTTCTTGGCATTAGTTAGATAAAGGCAAAAATGAAATAGTCATAGTCTTTAAAACATATATTGCAATTAACATTCTTTAAGATCATTATTACTTGGGTATCAGAGCCAAGATGGTGCAGTAGAAGGATGCACATACTCTAGCTCTTCCCACACATCCCATAAAATACCAGTAAAAAATGACTCTAAACTAATACTAGAACGGCTGAAACCACAAAAAGACTGAGTGAAAGAGATTTCCAGCCTAAGGTAGCCTGGAAGACTTACAGGACAGAGCACACAGAGCCCAATCCAGCTGGGACAGGACAGGAACAGACCTCTGGGGCATAATTCTCAGCAGCAACCGAAGTTCTCAAATTCCTCTACTCATAAAGGCCAAAGACACTTCAAAGGTCAGCGAAAAAGCTTTTTCTCCTTGGTGAGAAGGGAACAGGGTCCTCCTTACCCCCAGCCCCAGGCAGCTACAGTGACAGCAGCATTAGTGTCCATTTTTGGAGCACTCGGGCTAAAGATTCTAGAGGAATTGAGCTCCTGATGTAGGTCTCAGACCTGAGAAGTGGTCTGAGGGTGAGAAAGAGTGCTGGAGTGGTGCAGCTGGTAGTGGCTCTGGAAAGGGAACTTTACTTGCAGATCCCAGGCAGAAAAACTTTGGGAGCTCCCAGACCAGAGCACAGGTTAGGAGAGGAGTAAATTTTTCTCCCTTAACTGAGCCAGCTTGGAGGAACTGAGAACTTACAGGTATCCAGAGTATACCCCCATCTTGACAAATGACTCAAAAGTCAAGTAACTGGCTGGGAAAATGCCCAAGAAAGGGAAAAAATAAGACTATAGAAGGTTACTCTCTTGGTGAACAGGTATTTTCTTCCATCAGTCCAGATGCAGAAGAACAATACTTACCATCATAGGCCTCCAAAATAAACATACAACAGTCATGGAAGAGCCAAATAAGGATTTTGAAAATCAAGAGAGAGGTGGAGGAAAAATTTGGAAGAGAAATGAGAGCGATGCAAGAAAATCATGAAAAGCAAGTCAACAGCTTGCTAAAGTAGACACAAAAAATGGTGAAAAAATTAACACCTTTAAACATAGGCTAACTCAATTGGCGAAAGAGGTTCAAGAAGTTAATGAGGAGAAGAATGTTTTAAAAAACAGAATTAGCCAAATGGAAAAGGAGGTTCAAAAGCTTACTGAAGAAAATAGTTCTTTAAAAATGATAATGTAACAGATAGAAACTAATGACTTTATGAAAAATCAAGAAATTACCAAACAAAATCAAAAGAATGAAAAAATGGAAGATAATGTGAAACATCTCTTTGGAAAAACAACTGACCTGGAAAATAGATCCAAGAGAGACAATTTAAAAATTATGGGACTACCTGAAAGCCATGAACAAAAAAAATAGCCTAGACATCATCTTTCATGAAATTATTAAGGAAAACTGCCCTGATATTCTAGAACCACAAGACAAAATAAATATTGAAAGAATCCACCGATCACCTCCTGAAAGAGATTCAAGAAAGAAAAACTCCTAGGAATATTTTAGCCAAATTCTAGAGTTCCCATGTAAAGGAGAAAATATTACAAGCAGTCAGAAAGAAATAATTCGAGTATTGTGGAAATACAATCAGAGTAATACAAGATCTCTCAGGTTCTACATTAAGGGACAAAAGGGCTTGCAATAAGATATTCCTGAAGTCAAAGGAACTAGGATTAAAACCAAAAATTACCTACCCAGCAATACTGAGTATAATACTTTAGAGGAAAACAATAGTCATTCAATGAAATAGCGGACTTCTAAGCATTCTTGATGAAAATATCAGAGCTGAATAGAAAATTTGACTTTCAAACACAATAACCAAGAGAAGCATGAAAAGGTAAACAGGAAAGAGAAATCATAAGAGACTTACTAAAGTTAAACTGCTTACATTCCTACATTGAAAGATAATATTTGTAACTCTTGAACTGTTTGTCAGTAGTTGGGTAGTTGGAGCGATTATACACATGAAGACACACACACACACACATATATCTATATATCTATACAGAGAGCACAGGGTGACTTAAATGGGAAGGAATTATATCTAAAAAATAAAATTAAGGGGTGAAAGAGTAGTATCTTGAGAGGAAAAAATGGAGAAATGGAACGGGGTAAATTATCTCACAAAAAAGGCAAGAAAAAGTTTTTTCAAAGCACTGGAGAAAGGAAGAGGTGAGAGGGAAAAAGTGAAGCTTACTCATTACATTTGGCTTAAGGAAGGAATAACATGCTTACTCAATTTGTAGTTGGAATTTATCTTACACTACTGGTACAGAGGGGAAAAGAGAATAAGCAGAGTGGGAGGATGATTGAAAGGCAAATGGGAGGAGGAAGCAGTTAGAACTAAACACTTTTGGTGAGGGGCAAGGTCAACAGAGAGAACACAGTAAGTTGAGGGAAGGATAGGATGGAGAGAGATATAGTTAGTCATTCACAATATGACTGTTATGGAAACCTTTTGCAAACCTACTCATATATAGCCTATATTGAAATGCTTGTCTTCTCAGTGGGGATGGGTGGGGAGGGAGGAAGGAAGAAAAGTTGGAACTACAAGTTTTAGGAACAAATGTTGAGAATTATTTTTGCATGCAACTGGGAAATAAGAAATATATATCATGGTGTATAAACATTTATCTTGTCCTACAAAACAAAAGAGAAGATGGAAATAAGGGAACCGAGGGGTGTTAGAAAGCAGGGTAAATGGTGTAAGGGATAATCAGAATGCACAGCGTTTTGGAATGAGGGACGGGAGACATGGCGAGAAAATTTGGAACTCAAAATTTTGTGGAAATGAATGTTGAGAATTAAAATAAATAAATAAACTTAAAAAAATAAAACAAAAACAAAATCATTATTAGTCTAACCACTCCAAAGTCAAATAATCACTGTAGTTCTTCACAAAATTTTACTACATTAAGAAAATGCTGGAGGGTTGGAGTGCTTTAAGAAAACTGAGTTAAATGCAAAAACTAAAAATGTGTTTTTTAGTAATATAAGTTTGGTATTGTTCTGAAATCTTCCTATTCTACCTTTCTTAAACATATATTTCATTTCCTTGTGTGATTCTACTTATTTATTTCTACTTCAAGTCACAAACTCACCTGAATTATTCTCCTTCTACCCCAGACCTTACATTTTCTACGTTGACAAAGCTTATTCTTTCCTTCTACTTGTCTGAGAAGACTGAAGTCATCCAACAGAGACTGCTTCTAATTTTTGGCCTTACTACTGAACACTTCATTTTTCTTATTATTGCTCCACATTTCATTATTCACCCTGATCATAAAAGATATCTATACTTCACAATAAGTAAAATAATTTCTATGTATTAATGTTATTTATTTATCTTTTAGTTTTGAATATTTTCTTTTATAAAATTTTGAGTTCTAAAAGTTTCCCCACTCCCTCTAGTCCCCTCTTTTGAGGAGGCATTGAAATCTGGTAAGGCTGCACATGCATGATCATATTAACTATATTTCCACATGAGTCATATTTTGAAAGAAGAATCAGAACGAAAGGGAAAAAAACTATGAGACAGCAAAACAAACAAAAAGAAACAAAAAAGGGAAAATAGTATGTGTTAATTTGCATTAAAGCTCCATAGTTCGTTCTCTTGATGTGGATAGTATTTTCCAACATGAGTCTTTTGGAATTGTCTTAGGTCATTGCAGTGATAAGATGAGCTAAGACTAATACAATTGTCATGACACAATGTTAACTGTGTACAGTGTTCTCTTGCTTCTGCTCACTTCACTCAGCATCAGTTCATGCAAGTTTTTCCAAGTATTTCTGAAGTCCATTTGCTCACCATTTCTTACAATGGAGCAATAGTATTCCATTACATTCATATATGGCAACCTGTTCAGGAATTACCCATTTGATAGGCATCCCATAAATTTCCTATTTCTTGTCAACAGAAAAAGAGGTGCTATAAATATTTTCTATAGGTGAATCCTTTTCCTTTTATTATGATCTTTTTGGTACAGTGATCTGGTAGTGATATTGCTGGATCAATGGGCATGCACCGTTTTAGTCATTAGACATAGTTCCAAATTGCTTTCCGAAGTTGTTGGATCAGTTCTTACTTTATTTTGCATTTCTCTAATTAATAGTGATAGAACATTTCTTTTATATGACTCTAGAGAGTTTTAATTTCTTCCTATGAAAATTGACTATTCATATTCTTTGGCCATATATCAATTGGGGAATGACATGCATTCTTATAGATTTTAGTCAGTTCTCTATATATTTTAGAAATGAGGCCTTTATCAAAGAGGTTGACTATAAAAATTGATTCCCAGCTCTCTACTTCCCTTCTTGTATTGATTGCTTTGGATTTCTTTGTTCAAAACCTTTGAAATTTAGTATAATTGTACATTTCATAATGTTCTCTGTCTTTTGTTTTTTCATAACTTCTTTCTTTCTCGATAGGTCTTACAGGGGAAAATATTCATTGTTTTCTTAATTTGCTTATGGTATAATGTTTTACTTCTAAGGAATACACTCCTATTTTTACCCAAGTGAAATGTACCATTCTTTGCAATCCTTCATGTTTCCTAGTTCAAAAGACGTCTTCCTGTCCTTCCACTGTATCCCCTGTTCCAGGATTTTTTCTGGGACACTATTTTTTTTTTTTGGTTTTTTTAGAGGTCAGTAAAGGAGAGTGAGAATGATTTACTGCTTACTCCACAATCTTCACTCCCAGACATCCACCTAGTTGTTTTTTAACAGAGCATATAGTTTCTCTTAATTTAAAGCAAGCCCAATGAATTAAACAAATATTTCCTAAGTTACTATGAGTAGGTTTCCGTACATGACTGGGAGAGGCTTAATGTTGAAAGATTATCAGATCACTGTCTTCTTGGGATTTCTGGATTAGGAAGATTATAATCAACTGACTCACAGATTTGTGATGTATGGCATTGAGAATGGTATCAAACCTGTGTATTCTAATCATGCATCATAATTTCCTCCTATAATTTCACCACTAAAATCTAAATGTGATGCGTTAGGGTGTCATTGAGGTTATTTGATTGCATTGTGAGTGTATTTTAGTTTGTTTAATGCTTCTCTTCTTCCAAATAGTCCTTATTTCTGTTTGTGCATTTCTAATCTATTGTCTATTCTTTGTTTCTTTTTTAGATTTCCCATTGCAAATTAATGTTTTCCTATGTTGCTCGTTGTGTTTTAGTATACAGAGTATTCTCTCTTTTTCCATTTCTTTTTTCCTTCCTTTCTTTATTCTTTTCTTCCTCCCTTTTTTTCTTTCTTCCTTTCTTCTGCATTTTTGGATACTTAACTCTTTTACTAGATCTGGAGGACACATGTCCTGTTTTGCCTGTTATTTTTGCTGTTTGAATTCAATATCTTTGAGTTTTATTCGTCCTAAAATTTTTGATACTTTCAGTATTCCATCCATGTTCTTTATTTTCCTTGTCACTGACTTGCTGACTTTCTTTCGAATTGTGCTTTCCTTCAGTGTCTTAATCCTTTAATTCTTAATCCCCGTCTTAATTTTTTTTATAAAGATCATTTCATGATTCAACAGCTGAGGTTTCTACTACAAGTGACTTTGGAGTGATTTACACTAGATTGTTATGCTCTTTCTCTGAAGAATGATGGAATGCTACCTAGCTCCTCACACAAATGATATATTGCCCTGGTGAAGTGTCCCATTATCTATGTTTTTCAGAATTTTTGCCTGTTAACAGAAGAGCCTACTTTCTTTTGCAATAATGTTTCTGGGTTGCAGTCCCCTGGCAGATTTTACTACTGAGAACTATGGGCAACCTGGCTCTTGAGGCTCAGACAAACTACTACATCTTGGAGCCATTTTCTCTATAGCTCTCTGGAGAGTTCAGGAACCGTATCTGATGGAAACTTGCTTGATGTCCTTGGATTTGCTAGTGGAGCCCCACTTCTGTTTTCTTGGAAGTAGAGATGAGGAAAAGTTCCTGAGTAAGCTGAGGGTTAGTGAACTTAATTTCTTGGCTATGAGGGAGGGTGCTCTCCCCCCCTTTCTTTTGGATTCTACATGTTCTATAAACACACAATGCCTTATTATTTCATTATCTTTGGCACATATTTTCTTTTTGAGAATATGAAAGGTTTAGAAGATCAGAAAAAGTCCAGTCATCTTGTGATTCCTATGAACCAGAACTCCGTAACATCCATGTGAGGTAAAATCCCATCTCTTGCTTTTACTAGGCACAGAAAGCAACACTATATATAATACAGAAGAGAAAGATCAGTAACTAGTTTGGGGTGTATATATCTGCAAAAAAAAATTAATATTAATTTTAATATCTTAGCAGTGCACTGAATTTTAAGCTGTTATAGGATAAGGACAATTTTATATTTGGTAATTAATAGTCAATAGTCAATAGTCAATTTTGGTAATTAATACTCAATTAATAGTAACTAATAGTCAATAGCTAACCAATGCAATAAGGACACATTATTGGATCCTGTCCAAACACCAAGATGTACCCTTTAAGTAACAGCATAAATGTATTCCCTAGGGATTTGCAAATCTTTTACAAAACATTAGCATTACTACACATTTTTCAATCCAAAATTTCCATGACTAGATGCTCTTGCTGCCCTCTGTTAATCTTGGTAGCACCCATCTTTCTTAGGCTACAAAATATGAAATAATTTGATATAATGATTGAAGAAGTGTTAGTAGGTAATAACAATTTTCTATCCATATAGAGCTACACCCTTTTTTATCGTGTGTTTGTATTCTTAAAAAGCAAACAACCCCAAAAATGTATAGTTTTTCAATACTTTCATTTACCAACATATCCTTTGCTTCTCTCCTTGCGTGACAAGTAACAAAAAAGAGATGTTAAGAAAGTTCAGAAAAAATAAAGAAAGTGTAAGACAATATTGCATTGTATTTGATGCCTCACATCCATAATCCCCTCTTGCTACAAACATGGAATTAAAATACTTAATGAGAGTATCATAATATTCTAATGAAATTTCATCATATATATTTACACACACACACAAACACATACATGTACACACACACCCTCATATCACTTCTTTGAGACAAAACATGATCATTATAATTTTACAGATTTTAGTTTCTTTTTAACCTTGTAGTCATTGTCTTATTTCCATTCTGCTTACTTTATTTAGTATCAGTTCATATAAAGTTCTTTCTTTCCCATCTCTATATATTTTTATTTTCATAGTTTCATAGTATGCAATATTATTTCATTATATCCATGTGTCAAAATTTGTTTAGTTCTTTTGCAATACATGGACATCTACCTTGTTTTTAGTTCTTTCCTACTAAAGAAAATGTCACTAAAATGTACAATTTGGTATATGTGGGATTTTGATTTTTACTGATCTGCTTGTAGTTAATGCAATTAATTGCATCTCCACTAATGTAAAAAGGAAATGCAATGGCAGATACAAAAAAAGCTGAAGGTGGGTGGCCTAGCAGTTTTTTGATCTATCATATTTCCAACTTTCATCATGAAGCAGCCAAATTTGTATCTGACCTAGAGTTCTTCAATATAGTTTTTACATATTTTTATATTTTCAACATGGAAGACAATGTGTCTGTCTCCCTCTCCAGCCCTAGAGAGTTCATTTTTTTGAATGCTGATGAGAAGCTACTATTCTCATTAAGATAATTTTAACTAGTTTCCCCTGAAAAACAAACAAACAAAAAAGCCAGGACTTCCTCTTTCAAAATATGTAGGTCTCAAATATATGGACGCTATCAAAGTAATAAATCAATTTTTTTTCATTTCAAGTTCATTTTTCCAAAAGAAATACATTAAGTAAAGTTTCAAATTTGCATTTCAGATCCAAATTTGCAGTAAAGAGAGGAGAGAATGAGAGATAGGTGCAGAAACAGAATTTAAGTTTCTGAAATAGAAATTTCTAAGATATATTTAGTCTTTAAGATTCATCTCTGGTAATAAAAAATAGACTATTACAATAAAATGAATTTATTCAATTCATGACTTCTTGAAATTACATGGTTGTCATGTGATGGAAGCTTGCAGTTAAGTCCAGTCACATACTTAGTAACCATACATCCTATATTTTACTTATTAACCTTTTTTTTAAGTATAGTGCTATATTAAAGAATAGTAGTAAATTGACTAAAACTACTTTTAAATCAAGGGTCAGTAATCCCAGAAACATCACCTCAGGGTAATTCTCTTCAGGAAAAGTTTTGAGGTTGAAAGAAAAAAGTAATTAGAACAAAAAAATAATAAAGAAAACAACCAAAAATATATAGAGTCATTAAAAAGAAACTAGCAGATCTGTAGAAGGACAGTATGCATATCAGTTCTCTCCTTAGAAATGGTTCACATTTGAAGATACACCCTTCTTTGTAATAACTTACTTTGATTGGTTTTGTCCATTGTAGATTTTACCTTACAAAGCACTCATAAAAACAATTTAGTAGGTATGTTAAATGGGAAAGGAGACATTCTCTTTAATTTTGCTAAATTTTCCATTTTAAGTATGTCCATTGATTTCTTGAAATTTGAAAAATAATTTCTTCCTCTATAAAATATGAAGAATGAAGTGGTCTACTAAATACTCCATGTTAGACGTAATAAAGAAAGTACTTTATAAACCAAGTAACTATGACTAATTGTGTGCTCTTGTTAATATTACCACCACTTCTAAACAAAAAGAAACACTATGTAGCTTTATTTTTTAGCATTTAATTCACAGATTGGTATATTTAATCTTAACTTGTAGAATAGATGGTGGAATCAAAATCAAAAGTCAAGAAGTAGGTCAAGCTACCACTTCTATGACTCAACCTCATAAGTTTGAGGTCTCTCACATTAATTGTAATCATCTACTATGAAAGATAATAAATTTGAACTTGAAGTACTGGGAACCAGAACTGAAAGATACTGCTGCAATCTAAGTTAGTTTTTAAATATTCATGGAAGAAATAAGTGATGCAGAGATAGAAGAAAGGCACCTTCAGTATAAAGGATCTTCAATATTGTCTCTTAACCTGCATTATTCAAGAGACAAGACTGTAAATCATGGAGAAGTAGGCTAATTAAACGTATCAATACATATTTTTTTTGGAGCACTTGATTTAACCACATGTAGAAGTGATTCTGAAATTCAAATGGTTTAATGTGTAGTGTATCCATTAATGCAAAACTTGATCTTATGAAGCCAGTTAGTACCGAATGTGAAAGTTTGAAGGACAGTATTATTCTGAAGAAAGATCTAGACGTGCAGGACCAAAAAACAACAAAACAAAACAACAACAACAAAACAAAACCGAAACCCCCCCTGGTGAATGAGTAACTAGGTTCATACAGTATCAGTTCAAGGAAAATGGAAAATAACTATTCATATGTAATATTTAAGAGACTTTCACCTACTCTCAAAGTGAGAGTAGTATGATGGATTGCTGAACAGAGTATGTCTTTATGTTAATCATTCAACTAGTTAATTAGCATTTTAAAAATATTTACTATGTTTTTGGTAGTAGAGATAGAAGCAAAAAAAAAAAAGTGTACCTTGTTTTCTAAGTACTTATATTTTAATGTGGGAACTAAGCCCAAGTCCTTTACAGTATTTTTCAAATTCAAATCATGGACATCATAGTCACATGAAAAAGACAGTATAAGTTTAGTTCAAATTACTTTCTTCCTTTTTTTATGTGGTCAATTTTCTAGACTTAGAAATAACCTCAAGGTTTAATTCAAACTATTTTCTTATCTATTCCTAGCTTTTCTTTGGTCATAAACTGTTTCCTTATCCATATAACTGACAAGTACATGTTTTCCATACTCCTCTAAATTATTTATATCATCCCTTCTGTCTAAATAATTTATACATTTCCTTATTTTGCTGTGAAGTGATATGGTGGTCTATGCCTATTTTTTTCCCCTACTGCTTTACAGTTTTCCTAGAAATTTCTTTTTAAACTGTTGAGATCCTACCCCCAAAGCTTGGATGATTTAGTTTGTCAGACACTAGATTTCTATAGGCATTTGGTACTGTGAATTCTGTACCTAATGTATTTCACTAACCTACCACCAGTCATTACCAGATTGTTTTATTACCATTTTGTAATATAATTTGAAATGTAGCGCTGTTAGGTCTACCTTCACATATCGTTTTCCTCATGATTCCATTGATATTCCTGACCATTCGTTTTTCAGATGAATTTTTAAAATTATTTCTTCTAGCTCTATAAAATTATTTTTGGTGCTTTGATTGGTATATGTATCAGTAAGACCCCAACATATACAGGGGCTTCTGCTATCACAAGTTCTTAAATCTGCTTCTCCAAAAGGAAAGACAAATTTTGAGCAGTTAACAATCACTTTAATCAAGCACAGAAATCATTCACATAGGTCGGGGAGTCAGCACCCTGAACTTCAGAGAAAATACAGAGAAATCAAAGATTAACAGACCTGACTTCCTCTGTCTGACCATAATCAATACACACATCATAAATCAACAAACAGGTCCAACTGTCTGTCTATAGAGGAAATCACCAACATATGGGTTTTGGAGGGCTGCTTAACAGCTTCTCAGAGTTTCTCCTCTGGCACACAAACCTTCTACCAAAAATGAAACCACAAAGTGAAACCTCGCTCTCAGACAATTTATACACTTTCCAGAGCAAGAGGCATGACCCTTTGACCCAGTGTCTCAATAGAAAAAGCAGAAGGTACTTTGGACTCTCCTAGAATACATCTCCCCTAATAAAGCTTCCCTCAGTGGGCAGACCCAACAATGGGTGGGAAAGATCTTCCTTAATCATATTATTCTGAGACATTACACTTCTTGGTATAAACAAAAACAGCAAAAAAGACCCTACTTTACCTTTCGTCAGAGTATGACACTGAATAAATAAACTTAGAACTGTCAGTTTTGCAATATTAGCTCAACGAGTACATGACCAATTATATTTCCCCAACTATTTATATGTCTTTATTTGTGTGGAAAGTGTTTTGTAATTATGTTCATATAATTCCTGGCTTTGTCTTGCCAGAAAGACTCCTAAGTATTTTATTTTGTCTGCTGTATTTTAAAACTATTTTTTATTTTTATCTCTTGCTGGGTTTTATTGGTAAGGATATAGAAGTCTACATGACTTCTGTGGATTTATTTTGTATACCACAACTTTACTGAATTTGTTCATAGTTTCAGTAGTTTTTCATTAATTGATTCTAAGCATAGCATCTTATCTTCTGGAAAGATTAATGGGTTTTGTTTTCTCATTGTCTATTTTTAATTCTTCAATTTTGTTTTCTTTTTCAAATTGTTATAGGTAGCATTTTATTACAATATTGAATTATGTTAGTGATAATGCACATCCTTGTTTCAACCCTGATCTTATAGGGATGACTTCACATTTATCCTCATTCTTGATTGTAGGTAGATACTACCTACTTTAATAAAAGTTTTTGTTTTAAGTTAGTTTTATGGGTTTTTTTTTTTAGTTTATTTCTTTATTAAGAATGGTTGTTGGTTTTTATTAAAAAAGCAACCTCTTTTGCATCTATTGATAAAATATTATTTCTCTTGGTTCTATTATTGCTATGGTCAAATGTACTGATAGTTTTCTCAGTATTTTACCAGGCTTGAATTTCTGTCATAAATCCCAGCTTCTCAGAGTATATTATCTTTTTGATGTGTGACTATAATCTCTTTGGCGGCATTTAATTTAAATTGTTGGCATTGATATTAATTAAAGAACTGGAACTACAGTTTTCTTCTTCTGTTTTTGTCTTCTCCGATTTAAGTGTCAAAGCGATATTTGTGTCATAAAAGGAATTTGGTAAGAATCCTCTCAGTTTATATGAAACTGAGATTAACGGTTCCTTAAATATTTGGTAGAATTCACTTGTAAATCCATACTGTTCAGGTTCCCGCCCCCCCCCCGATAGGGATTTCATTGATGGCTGTTCCAAATAATTTTTCTATAATAGGGTTATTTATTTGTGTGTATTACATTTCAGAACTTGGCAATTCATGTTCGTGCAAATATTTGTCCACTTTACTTAAATTGTCAGTTTCATTTTTATATAATTTGTCAAAGTAATTCCTAATAATTTTTTTAATTTCGTACTTGATGATGCCTTTAGCGTTTTTATTTCTTGTAATAATGATTTAATTTTCTTCTTCCTTTTTGTAAAACCATATTAACCAATGTTTTATCAATTGTCTTGTGTTTTTCATAAAAACAGGTTTTGTTGTTTTTATTAATTCAGTGGTTTTGTTATTTTCAATTTAACCTCTTTGATTTTCAGGATTTACATTTGGTATTTAATAGGGGATTTTGATTTGTTCTTTTTTCTAGTTTTTTTTTTTTAATTGCATACCCCATTTGTAGATCTTCTGTTTCTCTCTTTTATTGATAGACATATATCTATTCCCACTAATTCTGATTTATCTATATTATCCAGTGTTTAGAAAGTTGGCTCACTGTTGCATTCATTTAAATTATTGATTATTTCTACGATTTCTTCACTGGCTTCCTCATATTTTAGGATTAGATTATTTAGTTTCCATTTAATTTTTATAAATCAATTAATTGTTTTTTAGTTTTCAGTATTCTCTTTCATAGGAGACTGAGTTATAAATTTCCCTTTTCCATATCTTTCCTCTTCCCCAAGATCACATACAATCTGACATCGGCTGTAGATGTACAGTCAAATCAAACGTATTTCTACATTGGTGATGTTGTGAAGCAAGAATCAGAAAATTAAAGAGAAAGACCAGGAGAAAGAAAAAAAAATAAAGAGATAAAAAAGAAAAATTGCTCGTATGTGCATTTGTACTATTTTAATATTCCATATATCTTCTCTGGAGGTAGATAACATTTTCCACCATAAGGTTTTTGTAATTGACGTAAATCATTGCTTTGCTGAGAAGAGTTAACTCTATCAAAGCTGATCATCAGTGTTGCTATTGCTGTGCACAATGTTTTCCTGGTTCTCCTCAATTCACTTAGCATCAGTTCATGTAAGCTTTTCTAGGTTTATTTGAAATCTACCTGTTTATAATTTCTTAGAATAATAGTATTTATTTACATTCATTTAAAATAATTTGTTTAGCCATTCTCCAATTGACGGACATCCTCTCAATTCCTTGCCACCACTAAAAAAGCTACTGTAAATAGTTTTGCAAATGTGTATCCTTTTCTCTTTTTCATGCCCTCTTTGAGATACAGATCAAGTAGTGTATGTTTCCTGATTAAAAGGTATTCATAGTTTTATAGCCTTTTGGATGAAGTTCCAAATTGTTGCAACAATTCACAACTCTACCAGCAATGCATTAGTGTTCTAATTTTCCTACATCTTCTCTACCATTTATCTTTTTTCCTGTTTTGTCATGTTAGCCAATCTAATAAGTGTGAGGTGCTTCCTCAGGTTTGGTTTCATTTGCATTTCTCTAATCAATAGTGATGAAGAACATTTTTACATGGGTAAAGATAGCTTTAATTTCTTCATCTGAAAACTTCCTGTTCACATTTTGATCATTTACCCATTAGAGAATGACTTGTATTCTTTTGTTATTTTTTGAGTTTATGTTTTTATTAATTAATTGTTAGTTTTTAACATTCATTTCCACAAGATTTTGAGTTTCAAACTTTCTCCTCATCTCTCCCCGCCTCACACCGCAAGACAGCATGCATTCTGATTATCCCTTCCACCAATTTGCCCTCCCCTCTATCACATCACTCCCTTCTCTTATGCCTTTCCTCTCTATTTTCTTGTAGGGCAAGATAGATTTCTATACCGTATTTCCTGTATGTTTTTATTTCACAGTTCCATGTAAAAATAATTTTTTTCATTCATTTTTAAAACTTTGAGTTCAAATTCTCTCCCTTCCTCTCTTCCAACCCACCCCCATTGAGAAGACAAGCAATTCAGTATAGATAATACATGTGAAGTCATACAAAACACTTTCATAAAAGTCATGTTGTGAAAGTCTAATTATATTTCCCTCCATCCTATCCTGGTCCTCATTTACTGTATTCTCTCTTTTGACCCTGTCCCTTCTGAAAAGTATTTGCTTCTAATTAACCCCTCCTCTCATTTGCCTTCCCTTCTGTCATCATCCACATTCCCTGTTTATTCCCTTCCCCTCTACGTGCCTATAGTGTCAGATAGATTTTCATACCAAGTTCAGTGTATGTGTTATTCCTTCCTTAAGTCAAATCCAATGAGAGTAAGATTCACTCTTTCCCTCTCACCTCCCCATCATTTCCTCTCCATTGAAAATTTTTTTCTTTTATGTAAGAGATAATTTGCCCCATTCTATTTCTTCCTTTCTCCTTCTCCCCATATATTCCTCTCTCATTCCATAATTTGATATTTTAAGTATCATCCCTTCATATTCAACTCATCCTGTGCCATACATATATATATATATATATACAGACAGACATACACGTACACACAAGTGTGTGTACGTGTATGTCTCTTAGTATGTATATAGAATCCCTCCAATTATCCTCATGCTGAGAAAAGTCTAAAGAATTATGAATATTATCTTTTTCATGTAGGAACATAAAGAGTTCAACTTTAGTAAGTCCTTCATGATTTCTCTTTCCTGTTTACTTTTTCATGCTTCTGTTGTTTCTTGTGTTTGAAAGCAAATTTTTCTATTCAACTCTGGACTTTCCATCAAGAACACTTGAAGGTCCCCTTTGTCATTGAATCATCATTTTCCCTTGAGATATTATACTTACTTTTGCTCAGAAGGTGATTCTTGGTTTTAATACTAGCTTCTTTGATCTCTGGAATATTATATTACAAGCCTTTCAATCGCTTAATGTAGAAGCTGCTAGATTTAGTGTTGCTCTGATTGTGTTTGCACAATACTCAAATTGCTACTTTCTGCCTGCTTAAAAGATTTTCTTCTTGACCTGGGAGCTTTAGAATTTTGCTACAGTATTCTTAGTTTTTCTTTGGGGATCTCTTTCAGGAGGTGTCCAGTGATTTTTTTTCAATATCTCTTTTACTCTCTGGTTCTAGAATTTCAGGGAAGGTTTCCTTGATAAATACTTGGAAGACGATGTGTAGGCTCTTTTTTTATCATGACTTTCAGGTAGTCCTATAATTTTAAAATTGTATCTTCTGGATCTATATTTCTGGTAAGTTATTTTTCCAATGAGATTTCACATTGTTTGCTATTTTTTTCATTCTTTTGATTTTATAATTTCCTGATTTTTCTTAAAGTCATCAGCTTCTCTCTACTCCAGTCTGATCTTTAAGGAATTATTTTCTTCAGTGAGCTTTTGGGCCTCCTTTTTCATCAGACCAACTCTTTTTTTTAAGGCATTCTTCTCTTCATTGACTTTTTGGATCTCTTTTGCCATTTGGGTTAGTTTATATTTTAAGGTGTTCTTTTCTTCAGCATTTTTTGAGTCCCCTTTAGCAAGCAGTTGACTCAGCTTTCATTATTTTCTTACATCACTCTCATTCCTCTTCCCAATTTTTTTGAGCTCTTCCATGGTCTGACACCAAGTCATGTTTTTCTTAGAGATTTTGTATGCAGGAGCTTTGACTTTGTTGTCTTCCGTTTGTATATTGTGGTCTTACTTATCACCCAAGAGAGATTCTACAGTCTGATTCTTTTTCTGGTTTTTGCCCATTCACCTGGCCATTTACTGACTTTTGAGCTCTTGGTCAAGGTAGTTCTCTGCTTACAGTGAGAGTGGAGGGTTTAATGGCAGCCTCTCAATCCCCACACAATCTGTGGACCTAGAACTCCAGAAAGACCCACTGTCATTGACCCTACTGTTGCTGTGGCTGCCATGGACTCCTCTCCTCCCTCCACCACCCTGGGGTTTGGATCAGACCACTCTAATTTCTCACACAGGTCTAACAGTATTTTTTTCACTGACCCTTCAATTTGTTCTAGGTGTTTTGAGGTTGTGCAGTCTGGATATCTCCACAGGGGCCAGAGAATCAGTCCACCCTAGGACAGCTAGGGTGCCATCTGTGCTGGCACAGGCCAGACTAGACAGAACTCTACAGCCATTCCTGCAGGATAGATGCTTCCTACCGACCTTCCAGGTTGTCTTGGGCTGACTATTTGTTAATCTCTGTCATTGTTTTGGTTCTGCAGGTACATAATTTCTTTAGAAACATTTTTTGCAAGTATTTTTCTGGGTTTGCAGCAAGAGTTCTAGCTTTTACTCTGCCATCTTGGCTCAGACCCCCAGTGACTTGTATTCTTACAAATTTTACCCAGTTCTCTATGTATATTAGAAATGAGGTCTGTCTAAGAGACACTGGCTACAAAATTGCTTTCCAGATCTCTTCTACCCTTCCTACACCAGTTCATTGGCTTTTGGGGGGTAAAATCTTTTTAAATTTAATGAAATAAAAATTATACATTTTGCATTTCATCACGTCCTACATCTCTCATTTGGTCATAACTTCTTCTGTTCTCCATGGATCTGACAGGTAAGGTGTGCCTTGTTTTCCTAATATGCTAATATTATCACTATGTCTATATTGCATACTTATTTTGACCTTAACGTGGTATATGATGAATGTCTACACTAAGTTTCTCTGATATTATTTGCCAGTTTTCCCAGAAGTTTTTGTGAAAATAGTGATTTCATATCTCAATAGCTGGAGTCTCCGGTTTTATCAAACAGGAGATTGCTATAGTCATTGACTACTGTGTCTTCTGTACCTAACCTGTTTTACTGATCCACCACTCAATGATCCTAGACAATTCCAAAAGACTCAAGATGGAAAATGCTATCCATATTGAGAGAAAGAATTGTGGACTTTGAATAGAAGTTGAAATGTACTATTTTCCCTTTCACTTTTTCGCTTGTGATTTTTCCCTTTTGTTCTCATTCTTCTTTCACATGACTAATTTGAAATATGTTTATCATGCTTAAACATGTTTAATATATATTATATTGCCTGCTGTCTTGCAGAGGAAGGAGAAAAAATTGGAACTAAAAATGTTACAAAATGGATGTTAAAAACAACCTTTACAGGTAATTAGAAAAAAAATACCATGTAGTATAAAAACCAAAAGAAAAAGGTGATTTGAGTCTGGAAGTAAATAACGAATTCCAATAGATAGAAGTAAGAAGGAAAGCTAATCTTCCATACATTGCTGGCATAGAAGATAATTAGTGAAAAAATGTGAAGAAGGGAGATGAAGGATCACATGGGAGTATGAACAAATCAACCAGAATGCTTGGCCCCTCTAGGACTTAGTGGAGAATAATTTGTAAAAAGTTTGGAGAAGCAAGATAGGGTCAACTTTTGGAAAAAAACATGTAAATGATAGAATATCCTTGATGTAATAGGAACTCACTGTTTTTGTTTGGAAAAGATCAGAGCTGTTTTAGGAAAACTATTTCAGCATCTGGGTGGACAGTGAATTGAAGGGGAGTGACACTTGACTCAGGTAGGCTAATTTGGAGGCCACAGAAATAGTAAAGGACAGAGGTGATGAAGACCTAAATGAGAGAGCAGTTTGTGAGGGAATTTAGTACATATGAGATAATTTGGCAAAATCGAAATTACATGATTTGGCAACAGAGTTCTAAGTGATGTGAGAAAAAGGGAGAATTTACAGTAACATTAAATATTCAAAATTGGGTGACCATCAAGGTATCTTTACTAGAAATAGGGAAGCTTAGGAGAAGAGAGGTGTGGAAGACACATATTGAGTTCTTTTTTAGACATTTTGAGGTCCATGAATTTTGAGTACAAACATTAACTAGGCAGTTTGTGACTGTAGCCCAGGAAGGAGGCTTGGCCAATATGTACAGACTGGGGATGTATTTACATAGAGATAACAAAATCATTAGTGCTAATAAAGACAGCAGCTGATAATATACAAAGCAAAGAGTTCAGGAAAAAGTTTTGGCATATAGTCACAGTTATAATAATAACTGTATTATTATATAATGTATAATATTATTATATAATAATATATAAGATCAGGACAATTTTTATAGGGAGACATGAACACCATAGTACTCTAATCTCATTGAGGTGCCTGATATTCAAACACAAATAATTTGAACACAGTCTTGTGCACAAATACCATGTTGCACTTCCATTAAAATGAAATAAAAACAAAAAGATTGTTCAGAGACACTGAAATAGCTAACTCCCTTAAAGTTGTCAGGAAATTAGACAAATTTAAAGAGTAAACAAATGGACACAATTAAATATCTGCTCTACCTAGAATTATTCCAATGGGACATTTATAATTCGTTATACAGTATAACAATATTAGTCTTAGAATAATTTAATTTGATAGTAAAACACTCAACTTAGTTCCACAAAAGTGACACAAGAAGGACAATAAAGAAGGAGTGTAAGAAATTTTCCAGGAGATTGTTTCACGCTTCATCACTTTAGAGTTGCTGATTCAATTGAGAATTTGAAATCTCTTTTGAAAACTCTGTGCAGGTTAAGAGGTGTTAATTTTATTGTAGTTGCAAAACTAGATGTTCAAATGTATCATGAGTAGGTTTGGCATTTTAATCTGTTATGAGTTCCCTGTCTTAATTGCATTTATCCCCTTAAATTTAATTTTCCTTTTTCTAACACCTACTTTCCTTGACACATAAAGTAATTTACTTTGTTATGGAATGTATGATAATATTTCATCCTATATTTAAGTATCTGCTACATAATATTAAATTTTCCTTTATTAGATTACATAAAAGCATTATTAACTTTAAATTGAGTTGGATAGTGACTGTTATACAACACAGTTTTATATTGAAATACTTTTTTTTTTCTTGAATGGATACTTTACTTTAAAGGATACTTTAAAGAAAATTATTTTCACTAAAGCTTTTAGAAATTTTCTACTATGCCATTATCATATAAACCTACAATTTTGAAACTTAAATAGAAATGTAATTTGACTTTTGAATTGAATAAACATTAAATTCAGGTGCTTTGTGAGGATTAGCCAAGGATGGAAATGGCACAGTTCTTGTCTTTATGGAATTTTTAGTCTAAAAAAATTAAGACATATATATGGATAACAAACAAATGATGGAATATGAAAAGCATGAAAGCAACATCTATCAAAGTTCTGTAAGAAATTTGATTTAGGTTTCATTGGGAGATCAAGGGAAATTTCTCTGAGAAGGTAGCAACTAAGTTGTTTGGTTTTTTTCTTACAGAATACTTCTTTGTTTATCTTTATCTATATTATCACTTCCAGGATTTGACTGTAAGTTTTCCTGTGGGCAAGGGTCTGCTTTTTCTTCATCTTTGTAAACCCACCTCCTAGCATGATACTTTGCAAAGAGCTGGAATTTTAAATATAGAATGAAATTATATTATAAATGACTAAAAATGTATTTCTGTGGGGGGGGGAAGATTTGGAGGGAAAATACTTGATGTATCACACTTGGAATCCTGAAAATAAATAATCTGGGAAAAGAAAAGATCATTTGATGATGTACTACAAGAAAGAAAGTGAGTAAAGATAGAAGGTGTTCCTGTTAGTTCACTTTTTCCAATAAAATGAGAACCACAGGTTTAATTGAGAAAGAGTCTTACTGGAAGAATGACCACAGAGTGCTCACTTGAAACCAGAAAGACAGATGGCAAAATGGGAATAACAGAAGAGTTCTAAAGAAGTTATGAGGAATCAAAATGCATTTAGTACATGATTATTATATGTCAAGCAGAATGCTAAACTCTGAGAAGACAGACAAAAACAAGCATAGGCACTGTCCATAAAAATACCTAGGTAAATAGATATTGATATAGATATTGTTTTAAATTTTGTTTTCATTGTGAATTGATACATTAATTTTAATAAATAATATATAAGAACCAGAAAGATGCTCATGCAATAACCTGTCTCCTATAGACTGAGAATGTTTATATTATATGTAATATACATAATATGCACATTATATCTGTATATATAATTCAATAAGACAGTAATAAAACTACTTGGCCTTTCTCTTGTTACCTATGTAGACTCTTTTCCCACTGTCTCTTCCCTTCTTGCCTTTCTTTTTTCCCAACATTCCTCTTCTATTCATCCCCATTCTCTTTTTCACTGCTTTACTTTCTCCCCTTACCATGCCAGTTAGCCTATATAATTACAAAAGTGGTGAATAAAATAAAATTTATAATAATAAAAAACTCCTGGTGACCATAATTGTCTATAATGTAGAATGTGTAGAAGACTTGTCTTAAATGACCTGAAAGTGACTTCAAGTAAGATTGTGGAATGCTTTTAATGCCATTTTAAAATGTTTGTTTTTCAATACTCAAAAGAAATAAACTTCCTGTAGGAAACTTGCCCCTGACAGTTCTTAAGAAGGGCAAATGACAATATGAGGAAATTTATACAAATGAAATCCTCACCAACACAACAAGGAGACAGCGAGAAAGAGAGGGGCATGTTTCATTTTTTGTATTTTTTTCTTTTTGAAGTGATCAACATTATTTTCATCTGACAGTAGACAGCTAGGAACTAGTATGAACTAAGGCACCAGAAGAATAAAAACTTTTTCCATTATAAAAAAAAATGTAATTTGTATTTACAGTGAAGGATACAGTCCCCACCCTTTTATCTCCATTAGAATACAACAAAAACTATTGCCTAGTTGTTGCTGAGTTGGAAAAAAATGGGCACTGTATCCATATTTGGAGGTTTAGTTCACAGAATTAATTTAACCATGACTTGTGTTACTTATGGTTATATGCAAGATAAAAATAGAAGCCTTTCTGTTGTTTCTTTTTTTTTTAGCTGTAGAAGTAAAGGGTACTTACTTACTCAATAAATCAAACAACTTGTTTTTAAGAAAAGTGAACAAATGCAGAAGTCTAAAAGGCAGAGTGAAAGGGAGAGTACACATTCAGTTCAACAACTATGGGTTGAGATGAAGGGCATAAAATATACATGATGTTTCTGCAAAAGAGATGGAACAGAAGTGGGACAACAGGTTTAAGAGGAGAGCATAAGATAGTGAAGCCACAAATAGCCAAGGAGGAGAGAGTGTTGTTGAACAATGGCAAATATTGCACAAAAGCAAAGGAAGAGATCTGAGAAAAGTTCCTTTTGTGGTTGAGAGATTTACTAAGACTTGGAGTGACCATTTTTATTGAGTGAGGAAATTTGAAACCGTATTATAAGGTGATGAGAAATACGAAGGAGGTAAGTAAATTAAGACAATCCATTTCAGTCCACTGTGAATATTGCATTTGCAAATGGTCTGTCTTCCTAGTCATTTGTAGCACTAAAGTGATATTCACAGTGCCTATGGCAGCCATGAATATGCTGGAACAATTCTGAATCACTAAATACAACAGGCTCTCCACGTGCAGTACAGAACCAAAACATTTTTTCAGATACCAGAAAGCCACACCCAACACCAGAAAGCCAAATCCATCATAGTAAGAAAGAAATCTATACACAATAACAATGTAGAGGGCAACCCCATCACCAAGCTTTCCCCTGTTAGGTTTCCCACAAACCACCTTCCTTAAGTAAATCACAAATAAGCTCACACTTATGCTACATAGCTGCCTACTTTTCTCTCTCTCCCTAAGTTCTGACTGCTCTGACCAATTTCCTCTCAGTTCTATTCTAGCTTCTCCTCTTCCTGTTCCACCCTTCCTGCTCCATCCTTTCCTGTTCCATGTGACTTTGACTTCCATGGGACTTCATCACATCACATGACCCTAGTAATGGATGGGAAAGATGTTCCCATTAAGAAGCAAAATTCCATTAACAATAAGCAAAAAATGCATTGTCGATATAATCTCCTAAACTCCAGGGAAGTCTGGAAATATTTTATACCATTTCCTCATGGTTCTAGTTGTTGCCTAATAGACTTGTGTTATTTTAAGTGTTAAATATAAATGTTGTTAGTCTTGAAATTTGCACTCTTGTGCTGTGTATAAGGGTGGCGGTGGGTATGTGGATGTTACTGGAGACAATCTGCAAATTATTATAATTGGAATTTCATTGTCTATGTTCAGAAGTTCTGGCCAATTTTTTCTGTTATTTATTCCATCATGTTTTTGAGGTTTTTGTCTTGTCATGCTATTATAATATATCCAATAAAAAGTAAAACAAGAAAATTAATCCATTTCTTTCTGCAGTGGACAATAAATTGGAATATGCCAGTAAATTTTTTAAACGTGATTTTGATTCATCTTTTAAAAAATATCAGCTTCTTCTGCAGTATTATTACTTTTACATATTTTATGTGGTTCTGAGCTTATCTTATATTTTTCAAATTGATAATCATGCAATGATAAATCTAGTCAGATAGGACATTATGAATAATCAGTTAAAAACATAGAAGCATTTATCTGAGTTAATTTTGTAAATGAAAAATTGAGCTGTCAAAAGTCATATGTATTTTAAGCAGAATTCCAATACATTTCATTTTGATTTCCTACGTACTTAAATTCTGAATTAGGTAATCATAACATTTGAGCTTTTTCAGAAAGTTAGACCATCCACCAATTCAAACTAGACTAGGTTCACCTATTAATGTGCTGTTCAACAGATGAAATTAATGATTACAAGATTACAAATTATTATGATTGTCCTAGCACCCAGAATAAGTTGTTTTCATGCATGTATTCACATATAGATTGATATGCAGTGTATGTATAAATACGCAATACATATACATGTGCATAAAATATGTAAATATATTCATGTGTATATACACGTATGTATATATTTCTATTTCTATTAGCTAATAGTATTAACTAATTTCTATGAACTAATTTCTATTAACTATTAGTATTTCCATTAACTAATCAAATCAATGTCAAAATGAAATCAGGCACATCAAGCTAGAAAAAAAGACCAAAAAGTAAAAATATGAAGAAAATTTGACCTGAAATAGAATCCAAGATTTAGAAAAGATCTTAGACCATTATCTGCTTTAACCTCTTTTGATTTAAGTGAATCAGGGCAAATGGTTCTGTAGTATTTTAGAAAGTTAGGTTAATGTTTTCATTATTAAGTAAATGAAATTAAAGACATTTTCACAAGTAAAAACAACCATTCAAACAAAATAAGACCTTTGGTTTCATGATTTCAACATCATGGTACCCGCTAAGACTTATATGAAACTTTTATTAAAGAACATGCATTTCAGGTGAAAAAAATTCTCAGAGTCTTCAAGCCATACTAATGATATATGTTATGGCAAATTTCTGATACCTGAATGTACAGAACATTCTTTCACTATCAAAGAAAAAGTGACCATTTTAATATTTGTTTTGCTTTTTATGGACTGGGAAGCAAAATATACAATAATTTAATGAACAAACATATACAGTTTTGTGTTTCATATAGGTGAAATCATTATTATGTCTTTTGTACTCTATATTAAATATTTTTCCCCCTTTCTCTTCTGAAACTGCCACTTCTCTGATAAAAACCTGATTGTCTCCAAAATATTTAACAATAGCCTGCTGGTTTGAATACCTGTCACTTTTCCCTGTCCTGTCTCAAATTTTCTCATGTCACTCCCTTAATCAATCTCAGTGGCTTTCTACTACCTCATTGTTCAAATATAATCATTTGTTGTCATTCAAAGCCCTTTACAGCTCCCCCCACCCCTACATCATACCTTTTCATACTTTAATTAAATCTTTACTGTAACATACTCTCTTATTAAGTGGCAATGGACTTCTTTATGTTCCTTGCACAAGACACTCCAGCTCATGACCTCTTTCAAATTCTCTCCTTTCTCACCTCTGTTTTCTGGTCTTTTTGGAGTTCCTCAAATCATAGGGAAAATGTCACCTGAAGAAGAAATCTTTCTTAATCCATGTTAATATTTGTCCCTTTTGTCTATAAGTTATTTCCAAATTAACTTGCATTTATCATTTGTAAATAGTTGTTTCCATGTTATCACCACCTATTAGATTGTGAAATCCTTTAGAGAAGGGACAATATTTTGCCTTTCTTTGTATCTTGAATGCTTAGCACAGTGGTGGCTTACAGTATGTGCTTATAAATGCTTGCTGACTGCTTAACTGATGGATGCTCCTACAGCTTTTCACTTTTATCAGAGACCTGTCGGTTGTACAATAATAAAACTCTGTTGCTAGATTACAAGATATGTCTGTGCTTAGTACTGGGCTAAAGTGATTCAGTATTCCAAAGTGTCACATGCATTTCCACATATAATTAAGTGTAACACATACTTACATTAACTTTATGGGAAGTTTCTTAAAAGATCTGGCAACAGAGATAGCTTGTTTTTTTGATGAGTTGCTGACTAATTATATGAGACAAGGCACAAAACAGGGACTTATATCCTTGGCAAAGATTTAGGAAATTATTACAGGGTTGATAAAGTAAAGAAATCAGTTCAAAGAGGACTTTTCTATCAATAATCATTTTCTATATGCTAGTCTTTTTAGGTTACATTGATCTAATTACATTTAATTTGTAAACATTGCCAATCTGAAAAACTGAGTCCCATAAAAATGTAAAAAAGTTCAAATAAACTGTTCACAAAGCAAAAATCAAGCGAATGTTGAATGCCCATTGTCAAGACTATGATAAACAATTGAACAGATGCCCATTAAAATGTTACAATAAGCATGGTTTTCTACCTTTTTTATTTATTTTGAAGCATTTTAATGTGGAGTACAAAAATAGGTTTCACGAGTACAAAAAAAAGAAAAAAACAGGAGTTGCATGATTACAAAAAGAAATCTGAGTTTTTAGAGATTTCTAAGCAATATACTAGTCACTAATGTGGTATGGGAACCAACATACTCTCTGCCTTCAGGAGAACACTGAGGATTTGTGCTAAGCTCTGGTACTACAGTTAAATAAGCACAGAGGAAAGTCATGGTAGTGAAGTTTTGAATCCATATTTAAGAGTATTACTAGATCAATAGGTAGTGTTTAGCATAAAGAGATTTTTCTTCTGGGTCCAGTTAGGAGGCTAGTCAGGTTAGAAGAGGATAGAATTACACTTTTCAGTGTGAAGTCATAGAAACAGAAATAATAGGCAGAAGTTGGGAAGAAATCACATTCAGGCTTATAAATATACAAATAGAGGGATGAAAAAGAAGATTGCTTTAATATATGGCAAGACTTGGTATCCTGCAGATCTTCAAGCAGATATTGGATGAACACATGCCAGAATATTTGGGGTGGATGTTCTTTCTAGATAGTGGTGTTGGTAAACATCCATAGAATTCTCTTTAAATTCTGTAATTTTATGATACTGCGATTTTTCATGTTACATTTAGAAAACTGGCAAAGATTTGAAAAGATAAAAATACTCAGTGTTTGAAGGCTTTAGATAGGAAAACAATGTACTATTATTGATAGTGTTGTTAATTGTTAAAATCATTTTGAAAAACAATGTGGAATGTAGAAAAAAGTAAAAGAAGTAACTATTATTTATACACTTTGGTTTAAATATCAAGCTGCTAGGCAAACAGGTCCAAGTCAGACGTAGTACCAAAGATAATAATCATGGCATGATACTTTTCTAGGTACTTTGTTGTTCTTGTTCATGGGAGAAAACAGAATCTAATTGGAGTGCTCACCAGTTAGGGAATAGTTAAACTTACTGCGCTCTATAAATATTATAGAATATCATTACCATAAGAAATAATAAATGAGAATAGTTCTAAGAATTATAGAAAGACATATGAATTGCTACAAAATGAAGTAAGAAGAACCACGAAAACAATATCAATATTTATATCACTGTAAATGTGAAAGACAAAAGAGCAAACAAAATGAAACTGAATGTTACACAATAATAATCATCAAACTTGACCCCAGGAAAGAAATATTTTGTCTTTCTTTTCGTAAGAAGTAGAGGAATTTAGTATGTGATATGCCATATACCAGCAGATTCAGCTTATGTGAATGCTTATTTTCCTGAATGTTCATTTTTTTTTGTTTGCTCTGTTTTATTTCATTTTTATAACTTGGTTAACAAAGGTCTGTCTGTCTGTGTTCGCCCTTAGTTTTCAAAAAAGACCATGATATCAGAGAAATGATGATGTGACTTGCACTTGACTTTGTTTTGAGTGAGAGAGGACCGTGCAAAGTCACCACTCTCACTTTCTCCTCCTGAACCATCTGAACCCAGTGACCAGATAATCATCAGGATGATTGAAGAAGGCCCAGGATGCAATGGGAGACAGTGACCTATTCAAGTACTGACTTGGAGTGAGGTAACGCCTATTCAGTAAATAGGCCTTTTTAAGAATTAATCAGGGAATGGCCCCTCTAATGAGTAAAATAAAAAAATAAAAAAATAAATCAAGGTGGGAGGGAAAGAGCAACAGTTAATATTATTGATAATCACTGTGAAGCTAGGAGGGTCCCAGAAGGAAGGAAGGAAGGAAGGAAGGAAGGAAGGAAGGAAGGAAGGAAGGAAGGAAGGAAGGAAGGAAGGAAGGAAGGAAGGAAAGAAGGAAGGAAAGAAGGAAGAAAGGAAAGGAGGGAGGAACAAAAGAAGAAATGAAGGAAGAACTCTGGCCCATAAGCCCAAATTTAACTGGGCGTCCTCTGGTTAGCAAAGGAGAGCTTACTGGATAGAAGAGGAAGAAGTTGTATGTTCAAAAATTGATGGGGTATAAAAAAAGGCTCAACTTTCTTTTAATAATAATAATCACCAGGACAGTAAAGGAAATGAACACGGGGGCAGAAAATGATCCAACAGAACCCATGCATTACGATTGGAGGCAGAAACATATGTTATCTGTCAGCTTTATCACAAATTACCCAGTTCTTGGTCACAAATTTTGGGTGGAGGAGAGTGGTCACCACTAAGAGAAAGTAGGAGACCTATCCATGAAAGGAATAAGAAAAAAGATCCAGAACCATAAATATGTAGCTCTGAACCCAAGAACAGAGTTCTAACCCTTAGTCTGGCATGAAAAGTTTCAATAGAAGAAACTAGAACAAAAAAACAAAATGAAAGAGGAGCCAGAAATTCAGTTGCTCTGAAACTTCTCTTTGTGAGCTAACTAAGAATGAGTCTAGTGCCTGTATACAATCTGTAAACCTGTATATAATGCATTTCCATGGTATGTCTATGGAAATGCAACTCCCACGCAAGCCAACAGATCTTCTGTGGGTCACAAATTAATAGACTAGGAGGGAACTAAATAAATCTCTCTCTGGTTCCCAACATTTCTGAAGTATTGAATATTTACAGACCCTTAGATCAAACTATGGAAGAAAAACATAAAAGGCAGAAGATTAGAGCAGACTTCACAATCAGATTTGAGGAGAGCCTAACACAAATTTGAAGTTCAAAGTCAAGAAGTACACTGGAAATTTAAGCAAAGAAATAAAAACAAATGTCATCCCACCTCCTCACCCCCAAAAAGGGGAACTATGATGAGTGAAAGGTCAAGAAATATTGAAGAAAATTATTTTAAAACATCTATAAACATAGCCCCTCAAAGAAAAATGCAGATTGAACATAAAGCCCACATGAATCCTTAGAAGAGTTAAAGAAAGAGATAAAAAAAAAAAGCCAAAAATATGCTAAAAATCAATTAAAAGTGTTAGAGGATATGTTAAGAAAAAATGACAGGTATCCAAAAGTCACCCAAGTAATAAATAAAGCCTAAACATCATATTTCAAGACATTGTTAAAGGAAAACTACCCAAACATAATAGAACTGACAATCTAAGTAAAATCCGTTGCTCACTTCTTAAAAGAAAGCTGAATATAAAAATTTTCCATAATATTACAGCTAAAATTCACAGCTCATAGGTCAAGGAAAGAAAAATACAGTGTGAGCAAAAAGAATATTATAATGTAGAGCCTTTACTAATAAAGTGATAACATAGAGAGTGGATCCCATTTTACAAACCAACTTTTCAAGGGTCACAAAGAAAAAGGAATCAAGAGAAAATATTATATTTTGGCAACTGGCAGAGTAACATCATGGAGTTGCTAGAGCACTCTGGCCAAGTCCAGTCAAATACCTATAAAATGACTCTAAACAAATTGTGGAGCTGCAGAACTCATAGAATGATGGAGTGAAGAAAATCTCCTGCCCAAGACAGCCTGAAAGTTTGCCAGGAAGTGTCTATCATGACACACTGGGAGCAGAGCACACTCCAGTGTGGCCCACAACTGCTCAGAGGGAACCCTATCAGGGCTTGGGGAGACTGAATCTCTCACATGTGGTAGTTTCCAGAATTCATGACCCCAAAACATTGAAGATAAATTGGAAGATTAGTGGGAAAAGCCGGTAGAACCAGTGCAAAGAGTGGAGTGGTCCAACCCCAGCCCCTGGGCGACTGAGTGAGGGATGGGGCAGAGGAATCTGAATCCAACACAGTAGCAGCAGGCGAAGCTACAGCCATTGTTTCTGTAGCTCTTGGCCCACAGATCATGGGATGACAACGCAGCTGATAGTACACCCCTATCCCCACTGGAAGCAGAGAACTACCTGGACAAAGAGGTCAAAAGTCAAGCAAATGATTGGGGAAATGAGCAAAACCCTGAAAAAAAAAATCATGCTGTATAATCTTACCCTAGTGACAAGAAAAAACAAAGCATGCAAACAGAAAAAAAAACAAAACCAAAGGTCCTCTATCCAAAGCCTCCAAGAAAAATATGAATTGGTCTCAGGGCATGGAAGAGCTCAAAAAGGATGTTGAAAATCAATTAAGAGAAGTGTAGCAAAAATTGCTAATAGAAATGAGAGTTTTGCAAGAAAATCATCAAAAATCGTTAGCTGTTTGTTAAAGGAGACTTAAAACAATGCTGAAGAAAATAAAACTGTAAAAAAGCGTAACCCAAATGGTAAAAGAAATTCAAAAAGCCAATGAGGAGAAGAATGCCCTATAAAGCAGAATTGGCCAGATGGAAAGGGAGATACACAAGTTCACTGAAGAAAATTATTCCTTAAAGATGAGAATGGAGCAGATAAAGGGTATTGACTTTATGAAATATCAAGAAATGATAAAACAAAACCAAAAGAATGAAATAATAGCAGACAATGTGAAATATCTCATTGGGGAAAAAACATTGACCTGGAAAATAGATCAAGGAAAGACAATTTAAAAATGATGGTACTAACTGAAAGTCATGATCAAAAGAAGAGCATAGAACTCTTCTTTCAGGAAGTTGTCAAGGACAACTGCCCCCATATTCTAGAATCAGAGGATAAAATAAATATTGAAAGAATTCACTGATCACATAGGAAAAGAGATCCGAAAAGAAAAAGTCCTAGGAATATTATAGACAAATTCCAGAGTTCGCAAGTCAAGGAGAAAATATTGCAAGCAGCCAGAAAGAAATAATTGTAGTACTGTGGAAATACAATCAGGATAACACAAGATCTAGCAATTTCTACATCAGGGAATTGAAGCTTGGAATATGATAATCGAGAAGTCAAAGGAGCTAGAATTAAAACCAAAAATCCCCTACCCAGCAAAACTGAGGATAATTCCTCAGGGGAAATGAAAATGTCTTTCAACAAAATAGAGGACTTTCAAGCATTCATAAAGACAACATCAGAAGTGAATATAAAAGTTGACTTTTAAACAAATGAAGAAAAATTAAAAGGTAAACAGGAAAGAAAAATCATAAAGGGCTTACTAAATTTGATCTGTTTACATCCCTACATGGAAAGCTAATATTTATAACTCTTGAGATTTTTCTCGGTATTTGGGTAGTTGCAGGGATTATGTACATATAGACAGAGGGCACAGGATGAGTTAAATAGGAAGGGATGATATCTTAAAAAATGAATTAAGGGGTGAGAGAGGAATATATTGGGAGGAGAACGGTAGAAATAGAAAGGGGAAAATTATCTCTCATAAAGAAGGCACGAAAAGGTCTTTTATTTTTTTCAGTTATCATTTTATTTGTTTTCATTGGTCTACAGTCTCTTTCATATTTCTTAGAATTTTCCCCTCCCTCCACTCCTTCCCCACCTACCTGCCCACTCCCTCTCTAGGATGGCATACCATTTTATATCGGTATTACACATACATTCGCATTAAATATATTTTCATCTTAGTCATGTTGCATAGGAGAGTCAAAATGAATGGGAGAAATCACAAGAAAAAACAAGACATAATACAAAAGAAAATGATCTGTTTCATTCTGCGATTGAATTTCATAGTTCTTTCCCTGTGTGGAAGGCATTTTTCCTTAAAAGTCAATTGAGAATTATATAAGTCCTTGCATTGCAATGAAGTACTAAGTCCACCAGAAAATTTCCTTGCACACTCTGGATGTTGCTGTGTACAAAGTTCTCCTGGCTTGTGCTCTTTTCACTCAGCATCAGTTCTATAAAGTCTTTCAAGGACTCTCTAAAATCTTTTTGTTCATCATTTCTTATAGTACAACAAAATTCCATTATATTCATATACCAAAATTTATTCAGTCATTCCACATTTGATGCGCATCCCCTTGATTTCAAGTTTTTGTCCACCACAAAGAGAACAGCTATAAATATTTTTGTATACGTGGGATCCTTTTCCATTTTTATGATCTCTTGGAGATATGATCCTAGAAGTGGTATTGCCACATCAAACGCATGGCAAATATTTTATAGCCCTTTGTGCGTAGTTCCAAATTGCTCTCCAGAATGGTTGGATCACCTCACATTTCCACCAACAATGAATTAGTGTTCCAACTCTCCCACATCTTCTCCAACACTTATCATCTTCATGTTTTCTCATGTCAGCCAATCTGATAGGTGTGATGTGGTATCTCAGAGTTGTTTTGACCTTCATATCTCTAATCAATAGTGATTTAGAGCATTTTTTCATATGACTATAGAAAGCTGTAAGTTCTTCATATGACAGCTTCCTGTTAACATCCTTTGACCATTTACAAATTGGGTAGACTTGTATCCTTGTACATTTGACTCATTTCTCTACATATTTTTTGAAATGAGGCCTTTATCACAGACACAGGCTACAAAAATTCTTTTTCAGTTTTCTACTTCCCTATGAATCTTGGTTACATTGGGTTTGGTTGCCCAAAAAATTTTCAATTTAATATAATCAAAATTGCCCAATGTGTACTTCATAATGCTTTCTGTCTCTTGTTTAGTAAAGAATTTTTCCTGTCTCCATAAATCTGATAAATACATTATTCCTTACTACCCTAATTCATTTATAGTATCAATCTTTATATCTGAATCATGTACCCATTTGGACTTTATTCTTGTGTATGGTGTCAGGCATTGATCTGTGCCTAGTTTTCCTCACACTGTTGTCCAGTTTTCCCAGGATTTTTTGTCGAACAGTGAGTTCTTAATCCCAGAAGCTGGGGTCCGTGGGTTTATCTAACAGAAGACTGATATGTTCATGCTACTCTGTCTCTAGTATCTAACTTATTCCACTGTTCTACCCTTCTGTTTCTTAGCCAGTACCAAGTGGTTTTGATAATTGCTTTATAATGGAATTTCAGATTTGTTAGAGCAAAGCCACCTTTACTAGCTTTTCTTTTCATTAGTTCCTTTGGTATTCTGAAACTTTTGTTCTTCCAGATGAATTTTGATATTATTTTTTCAAGTTCTAGAAAGTAGTTTTCTGATAGTTTGATTGGTATGGCACTGAATAAGTAAATTAATTTACATAGAATTGTCATTCTTATTATATTGGCTCTGCCTACCCATGAGTAGTTGATGTTTTTTCCATTTACTTAGATTTGACTTCATTTGTGCGAAAAATGTGTTGTGATTGTGTTCATATAGTCCCTGGATTTGTTTTGGCATGTAGACTCCCAAATATTGTTTTGTACCCTAGTTTTGAATGGGATCGCTCTTTCTATTTCTTGGTTTTGGGCTTTCTTAGTAATATACAAAAATATAGAAGATTTGTGTGGGTTTATTCTATAACCTCTAACTTTGCCAAAATTGTTTATTTTTTCAAGTAGTTTTTTACTTGAATCTCTGGGATTCTCTAAGTATACCAACATATCATCTGCAAAGAGAGATAACTTAGTTTCTTCTTTGCTTATTCTAATTCTAATCCTTTGATTAGATGTAGTTGCTTGAATGGGGACCCAGGTAGCTGGGTAACTCAACTCCTCCTCTCCTGTCTACCTCCCCCTCCCCTTCCTTCTCTTCTCCAAAAGAAAGTAAATTTGAGTGGCCACCCTGCCCAGTTGACTTGGGTTTTCCTGACTTCTGTCCTGTCCTATCCTCTCCTGTCCTGTCCTCTTCTGTCCTCTTCTGTCCTGCCTATCATAAAACCTACCGCACTCTGAAACTGGGAATCCAATGGGCCCCTAGCATTAGAGTCATTATCAATAGCAACTATTACTGGTTCACACCCAGCCTGATATCTTTCTTTTTCTTCATCTCATTAAAGGGGCCATGCCCTGGCTCCTTCTGAAATAAGCCTATTCAAAGAATGGGCATTGCCTCACCCTAAGTGAGCACCTGCAAAGACCTTGGCCTAAAGGGCCCAGGTCTCCCAGTGCACCCTGGGTCATCTCCAGTCATTCTGAGGAATATCAGGTCACTGGATTCAGATGACTTTGCAGCATAAGTGAGGCTGGTGACCTGCACAGCCCTCCCTCACTCAAAACAAAGTCAAGTGCAAGTCATGTCATCATTTCTCTGATGTCTTGATCTTCTCCAGCAACCAAGGATGGATACAATTCAAATTCCTTCAATTTCTTTTTCTTCTCTTGTTGCTACAGCTAACATTTCTGGTGTCATATTGAATAATAGTGGTGATGATGGACATCCTTGTTTCACCCCTGATATTAATGGAAATGTATCTAGCTTATCCCCATTGCATGTAATGCTTGCTGAAGGTTTTGGGTACATGATTATTATTTTCTGTAAAGTTCCATTTACTCATATGATCTCTAGTGTTTTCAATAAGAAGGGGCATTGTATTTTGTCAAAAGCTTTTTGTGCATACATTGAGATGTGGTTTCTGTTAGTTTTGTTGTTGATTTGATCAATAGTGCTAATAGTTTTCCAGCCTTTCATTCTTACTATAAATCTCACCTGATCATAATGTATTATTCTCATGATAAGGTGCTGTATTCTTTTTGGTAAAATCTTATTTTAAATTTTTACACCTATGTTCTTTAGCGAAATTGGACTATAATTTTCTTTCTCTGTTTTGGCTCATCTTGGTTTAGTTATCAAAACTATATCTGTGTCATAAAAAGAATTTGGGAGGAGTCCTTCTTTCCTGATTTTCCCAAATAATCTATACAGTATTGGAATTAGCTGTTCTTTAAATGTTTGATGGAATTCAATTTTGAATCCATCTGTCCCTGGAGATTTTTTTGCTGGGGAGATAATTGATGTTTGTTCAATGTCTTTTTCTGAAATGGGGTTATTTAAGTATTCAAGTTCCTTTTCTGTTAATCTGGGCAATTTATATATTTTTTTTAAATGATCATCCATCGCATTTAGATTGTCTAATTTGTGGGCACACAATTGTGCAAAGTAATTTCTAATTATTGTTTTAATTTCCTTGCTGGGAGGAGAAAGGGAAAAATTCAATGGGACAAATTATCTGTAATAAAACAGGCAAGATAAAGGTTTTTCAATGGCGGGCAAAAGGCGGGTATGAGAGGGAAAAAGTGTTTACTCTCATCACATTTCACTTAAGCAGGGAATAACATGCACACTCAATTTGATATGAAAATCTATGTTACACTAATGGAATGTGGGAGAGAAGGGGATAAATGGGGTATGTGGGGGGGATGATAGAAGGGAGGGCAAATGAAAGGAAGGGGTAATTAGAGGTAAATATTTTGGGAGAGGTACAAGTTCAAAAAAGATGGAATTAATTGATGACAAGATAGGATCGAGGGTAATATAGTTAGTCTTTCACAATATAACTTTTATGAAAGACTTTTTCATAATTACATTTGTGTAACCTATATTGAATTACTTGCCTTCTCAGTCGGGAGAGATGGGGAGGGAGGAAGGGAGAGAAGTTGGAATTCAAAGTTTTAATAACGAATGTTAAAAACTGTTTTTACATACAACTGCAAAATAAGAAATACAGGTAGTGGAGTATAGAAATATATCTTTCTACATGAAAATAGAGGAGGTGGGGATAAGGCAAGAAAGAGGTGTCATAGAAGGGACTGCAGATTGGGGGAAGTGATAATCACAATGCACGTTGTCTTGGGGTAGTGGAAGAGGAGAGATGGAGAGAAAATGTGGAAATGAATGTGGAAAACTAAAAATAAATAAATCAATTAAGAAAAGAAAAGAAAATACTATCTTTCAATATGAAACAATGCAGCACTTATATGTCAATAAAATTTCTGAAAACTTTAATGTTAAGACACACAGTTAGAAACTCAAATAACCCTATTAGTATTAAGGAAAATCACTACTCTTAATTTCACTCCTTATGAAGACAGATATAAAGCCATCCAGTTTAGCAACTCCTAATGATTTATTTTTGTGTATTGAACTTTCTAGTCACTGCCTGATTAGAAAGAGTAGATTACAAACTAGAGTTTGTGGGAAGGAAATGTTAGAGGCAGTCATAGTGATCTGAGATTTAAGAGTTATTAAAATGCATCAATCTGTCCACTTAATGCAGTGATAAATTGGCCCATATATGTCTTCTGCAAAAGTGTAGTAAAGTAATTAATTTTAGAAATTTTTATCCTGACTGATCAAATTAAGAATGAAAATATATTGTATCTGCACAAGTAAGGCAAAAAGTATATGACACATTTCAAAATATTTTTCAAAAAAAATCAATTTTAAAATAATATCGTCATATTTTATTTTGTGTGATTAATGAGGATGTTTCATTTTTTTACACTTTTTGAGGCATAGTTTATTCCTTAAAAGTGTCAGGAAATCTGTTACTATACTATTTTTATTTTTATGAGGATTAGCATGAGAAAACTTCATATAATTATAATGTTTAACATGACATGATTATGACAATCCTTATAGATCAAAAAGGATTAATGAAAGGCAAGTTTAGTGGACAGTGTTCATGTATTTTGCTCTGATGAGGTACATTATAAAATTGAAAGAAATAGTATTCAGAAGAAGAAACCTAGTGGCAAGAACTGTCAAAAAAGAAAACTTTTATTATCATATTATATTCCATGGTATGATGTGGTAGAAAGTTTAATTAATTCAGAAACAAAACAAATAGCCTTGAAATCCAGATCTTTCACTTAGTTTTTGGTCACCTTGGTCAACTCACATTATTTATCTAGGCCTCAGTTTCAAAATATAATTTCTTCTAATTATCAAGAATTGATTTTTGTTTTATTTCACTCTAAATTAATTAACTAATCTACCTAACTCTCATATCCTATAGTGCTATCTTGATAGGAATTTCTTCTTTCAGATTCCTCTAGTGCACCCAATTCTTTATATTATTTTTTATATCTGTTGAAAGTAGACTTTCAGACTTTAACTTAAAATCTGTTATAGTATTTAACTTAGTTCTTGATATTTCTTTAAGTAAAAAGAAGAACCTAAAAAATCTGCTTTATTAACTTAACTGTTACTCTTACTTAGCAAATTAAGTAATCAGTTGTTAGGGCTAGAGTCCCTACAATGACTTTGTAATTTTTCTTCAGCTGGGTTAAATTTTTGGCATAAAGTAAATTCTGCCAGTTAATAGCATGTGATATTTTTACTTTGCAAATTTTAATGAATATATGACATGCTGGCTTCTTACTTATTTTCCTTCAAATTTTCATGAATATTTCCAATGCTAATTGCTACTTTTCTATATTTAGTGAGCAGAGGCACATATGGAGATAATAGCAGAATGTGATATTTATGAGATGTCAGTATTCTATAAATGTAGAAATTCCATAATTAGCCTAAGAAATATTCATTAAAATTTCAATACATTATGAGATTTGAAATTAATTGAACACAGGGTGATTATTCTTATCCCAAATCTTTGGAGATTTGACCCTGATTTGGTAGTAATATACTGCCAATTTTAAGACACTGAATAAAAAGAAACATTTTGCCCTTATGTGTTACTTTAATGTGCTGACATTTCACAGAATGTTACTTTAGAGAGTAATGTCTTTTGATGTATTTTGATACCAGATGTTTTAATGAATCATTTTTCTGTCTCATCAAGTCATATTACTAAAAACATTTATCTAATCCACATACTGGCTGGAAGGCAGGAATTGAATAAACTGAAGAATTATACATTCCTCACAAGAATAAGGCCTGAAGTAGGTGAGCAGCAGTGCATTGATTATTAGTGTATTTCAAGTCCCATTACTCCTCAAATTTTTTTCCTGAACTTGCATTTCAAAGCCTTTGAAAATTCCACTTTTAAAGCCACTTAATTCAAATCAAGTCTCTAGGAGGCATTGCTAAGACACCACTTTATTTCCTTAGAGGAGTGTGAGATATCACCCTTAGTTATTAATATTTTAGAAACTAGGAAAATAGAAAAATCATTTTAAGCATCAAAGGATCATAGATCTAGAGTTATAAAGGATCTCAGAAGACAAGTGAATTAATCAAAATCACAGAAATAGTGAATCATAGTCAGGACTGAAACTCAGGTTCATTCATTCGCATTTTGAACCATGCTAACACACTCTTATATTTCAAAGAATTTTTGAGAGAATCCACGTGGAATCCTCCAAGGCTTTACCTCCTCATTGTAAGGATTCCATTAGAATAAACGAAATTTTCACTGTGAGGTTGGTATTTTCCTTTGGGTGTTCACTTATGACAAGGTATTTTTCATTCCCTGGATGGGACTCGGAATAGCAATTTGTTAAAAACCCCATGACCATTCAGATGCTTTTGGTCCTCCTACATTTGGTTATACATGTAGGTGGCTGAATTACTTTGTTCAGACAATTGGAGTCCTGTCTGTTTATCTTTGTATTAATTTCTCCTTTTGTATTTTCTCTGTTTGTATTTTCTCCATGTTCAGGGTGCTGATCTTTCCCCTGAACTTTGAATGAAATTAAAGTAAGATTGTTGACCCCTTTAAAAGCTGCATTTCCTTTAGAGAAAGCATATGTGTGTGTGTTTGTATGTATGTATTTATATATAATGTATATAGTATGTACATATATATGTGTGTGTGCTTGTGTCTGTGCTGTGTGTATGAGTGTGTGTGTATGTCCTAATGACCTCACCACTTCCTGTGGGTTAAGTAGTTAAATAGTGGGATGACTTCCTGAGCTATATACCTTGCTCAATTATGTCTCCTTATTTAGTGCTCCACCAACACTTACCTTTTGAATGTTTCCACCTGGAAGTCCAAGTCTTTCAAAATTAACCTCATCTTTTCTCTAATCTAATCTAACCTTTTTTTCTAATCTAGTCACATAGCAACTTCTCACAGTTTTTTTCGATTGTTTCTCCTTGAACTTCTGTTTTGAATTATTTACATGTTTTGCCTTTCCTACTTGGCTTATGCTCATCAAAATTCATAATCTAGATAACGTAAGGCAAAATACAACCAAATGACTTTTCTCAGATAAATTGCTTCCAATTCATGAACCAAAATTAAGATAGATTCCTTGAATAAAATAGAAGAAGATAGATGTGTTTAAGGATTATCTGATAATATCAGGTGAAGCACGATAGAGGTAAATATGTGTTTGTCAGTTGTATCTCTGAAATAAAGGAGATATAGCAGGGTGCATGGGTTGAAGGGGGATACCTTATGATGGTGATGTCTATCAGGTATTCAGGGCAAAGCACTGGTGTAAAAGTCTACTACTTTCCTATAGATACAATCACCAACCTTGCGACTTCAAGAACAAAGTGTCTCCATCTGGACATCTATGCTTTTGTGGCATAACCATAGGTTATATCTCTCCAGGAGATCAAGAGCTGTCTTTGATTTTGTGTTTTTATTCTTAAAAATTACTTAAAGAAATATCGATAGTCTTTTGTGAGTTTTCCCGCAGTCAGAAAAGGAGCAAGCACCAGAGATGGTATTACTGTTGTTTAGATGAACTTTGAAACGATGATGACATTTTTAAAACGAATTATCTTTTTCTGTGACTTTTTTATTGATATTGCATCCTGGAAACCAGAAGTATAAGAAAAGAGAAGTTATACCTCAATGACTGTAAGGCTGGAAGAACATAGAAATCATGGCTCTATGGTTTTTCCAGAATGAAGACTATATACACGAGCATAGAGGAGACAAAGGGAGAGAAGTCAGATGGGTTAAAAGAGATCTTTATTCACCTTCAACAATTTCTAACAATCTAGTGAGCTTGGACTCAAAGCTTCCTTCAAGGAATAGGAATAGATAAGGGGAGAGAAGATAGGCATATAAGAATCAACATGAAAAAGTGGAAAGAATGTTTTGGATTCAAAGGACCATAAAGTTGAATCCCTCTTTTGTCCTTTGTGTAACTTTGCACAAACCATTTTATCTCCCTAGCTCTTGACTTGAGCGTCTGTAAAATGATGACATTGTATTGGATGATCTCTTAAAAAGGAAGAGGAAAAGTGAATACTGTAGAGTTTAAGGTGAATTGGAAGTTATAGATTGATGAAAATGTAAAGGAAGGCCACTGAAGAAAATGAAGTCTTTCTATTTCACCATTTTTCCTAGTCCTAAACTGAGACTCACTATCACTGAAAGTTCTAAAGTATAGACTTTACAATCTAAACCTACTGCCAACATTACACTGAGCATTAGGCAATTCATTTGTTTGAAAGTGAGATGGAAAAAATCATTATTATTTGACATTATTATTAGAAATAATTGCAATGATTACAAAAATTTAATTAATTTTAATGAAAAATATTTACAGAAAATTAAAGTTTAAAATATAAATTGATCACTTCTGAGTTGTCTGCTTATCTATGCAACATGCAATACATCATTATGTGATTATGCATGCGAAACAGTTTTTTTAAAGTAATTCATTAAAGGAAAGGCTCAAAAAAGGGAAAAAATACCATTATAGAAGGTTACTTCCTTGGTGAACAGGTATTTTCTTCCATTATTTTAGAAGAGGAAGAAGAATCCTACTGTCAGAGGAAGCCAAGGCTTCTGTATCCAGTACCTCAAAAATAAATATTTAATTGTCTCAGACCATGGAAGAGCTTGAAAAGTGAGTCAACAGCTTGCTAAAGGAGACCCAAAAATGCTGTGGAAAATAACACCTTTAAAAATAGGCTAATTCGATTGGCAAAAGAGGTCCAAAAAGCCAATGAGGAGAAGAATGCTTTAAAAATCAGAATTAGCCAGATGAAAAGGAGGTTCAAAAGCTCACTGAGGTAAATAGATATTTAAGAATTAGAAAGGAACAGATGGAAGCTAATGACTTTATGAGAAACCAAGACATTACAAAACAAAACCAATAAGAATGGAAAAATGGGAGTTAGTGTGAAATATCACATTGGAAAAACAACTAGAAAATAGATCCTAGACCTAGAAAATAGATCCAGGAGAGACAGTTTAAAAATTACGGGACTACCTGAAAGCCATGATAAAAAAAAAAAGCCTAGACTTCATCCATCACGAAATTATCAAGGAAAACTGCCCTAATATTCTAGAACCTTAGGGCAAAATAAATATTGAAAGAATCCACAGATCACCTCCTGAAAGAAATCCAAAATGAGAAACTCCTAGAAATATTGTAACCAAATTTTAGAGTTCCCAGGTCAAGGAGAAAATATTGCAAGGAGTTAGAAAGAAACAATTCAAGTGTTGTGGAAATACAATCAGGACAACACAAGATTTCCTAACTTCCACATTACAGGACTGAAGGGCTTAGGATATGATATTGCACAAATCAAAAGAACTAGGATTAAAAGCAAGAATCACCTACCCAGCAAAAGTGAATATAATACTTCAGGGTAAAAATGGTCATTCAATGAAATAGAGGACTTTCAAGGATTCTTGATGAAAAGACCAGAGCTAAATAAAAATTTGACTACCAAACACAAGAATTAAGAAAAGTATGAATAGGTAAAAAAGGAAAAAAAAATCTAAGGGACTTACTAAAGTTGAACTGTTTACATTCCTACATTAAAAGATGATATTTGTAACTCGCGAGATGTTTCTCAATATTTGAGTAGCTGGAAGGATTAGACACACACATACACATACATATATGCATACATACATACATACACACATACATATATATATGTAGATAGATATATAGATAGATACATAGATAGATACAAAGATATAAACAGATAGCACCGGGTGACGTGAATAAGAAGGGATGATGTCTAAAAGAATAAAATTGAGAGATGAGAGGGAATATATTGGAAGGAGAAAGGGAGAAACGTCATGTGGCAAATTATCTCTCAAAAAAGAGGGAAGAAAAAGATTTTTCAATGGAAGAGAAAAGGGAGGAGGTGAGAGAGAAAAAGTGAAGCTTACTCTTTTCACAAATTTGCTTAAGGAGGGAATATTGTGCTCACTCAATTTGGTATGAAAATATATCTTATATATAAATAAACTAAAAATAAATAAATAAACGTTAAAAAAAGCAAATTAGCTAAAATCTAGTTCCTGATTCACAATGAGTGATTTTCCTAGTGAATCAGATCTTAATATTCTTGAAATTAGTTAGGATATGCTTGTATAGCACGTGTCTAGTACGTAACAGTTATGATTATGATTATGATTATATCTTATATTATAGATTATATATTATAGCTTATGGAATTGAAACCATGGGCATCAGAAAAAAAATCACCTTGTTGATTTGTGGATATGTTTGACCTATATAATTTTTTCACCCTCTGTCCTCTTTTTATTCTCTGATATTGTTGGTAGGGACCCTTAAGTACCTTTAATTTTAACACTGTCCCATTCTCTTGGGGCTCTTAAAAAAACAACAACAGAAAGAGACATTTGCACAAGAAATCTTAATCATGACACGTGTCAGACTACAATTACCTTTAAGTATGATGTCTAAAGAAAGCCATGAAGTCGTTATAAAAGTGTGTGGGTAGTTGTGTGGCGATTCAAAATTCCATTCAACTATTACTTTTGCTGATTTTAATTTTTATACCTTTTTTCCCCGATATAATATAAAACATATTATACCTATTTTCTGTTATTGACATCACAGCCTACAATTGTATAACTAGAAAACTGTCCAATAGAAAACTAGAAGTAACTGATTTAATTCGTTTTTTACTTAATGGATGCAAAGAGGCCTGAAGAATTCCAGATTTTTCTCACTCCTATTGTCCAAAAGCAAATTACCTAAAACCATGAGAGGCTCACTCTGCTATTCCTAATAAATTTCCCAGGAATACATCTTTCTTTTAGTACTTCCCTCCCTTTCACCTGATTGCTTGAATTATCATCATCATTAATATTTATGTAGCCTTTATTATGTGACAGCTTCTATGCTAAGTACCTTGCAATTATTATCTCATTTGATCCTCACATTTTTACAGTTAAAGAAACTAAGGCAAATAGACTAAATTACTTGCCCAAAGTCAAATTTCTACTTAGGTATCTGAGGACAGATTTGAACTCTCAGATCCTCCTGACTAGAGTCCTGATATTCAATCTACTACACTACTTACATAACTCCTCACCTACAAAGCTATCAGTGACTGCCAATTCTGTGCTTAAAGAAAAACATACAAACTCCTTAGACAGTCTGGTTTCAATTTACTGTCCCAAATTTACCTTGGCGATATTTGCATGCATATGTGCTATGTCTGATCTGTGGTCAATATTACTTTTTTATGTTGTTTCCAACAAATACTTGTTCCTTGATTTTGCCATGTCAGCTCCTCACTATTTGTATGCATTCAAATTTCCCACTCTTTAATGTATTTGTCCTGCACCTCTGTTTTATGCAAAATGTTTCTCTTCCTTTAAGATTTGTTTCAAATGATAACGAACATGATCATTACATATTAACAAATAGAAAAGGCAAGTGATCCATTTTTCATGAAGTATGTGTTCACATCAAACATAATTTTAAAAATTGAGACTTTTAAAAGAGAATAAAAATTAAAGATTGATAAAATTCCTTAAATACTTTAACATATATATGAATATATTTTAATAGTTGTCAGAGATATGAAAGTGATAGCTAGTTGGTGATAAAAATAACTCAAAATATGTGTAAATTAAATGTTATAACATAAATTGGCATTGATTTAGCATAGGAATGGGGGAAAGGGAAGAGAAAAAAGGGGTAGAAAGACAATAGTAGTTTTTTTTTTCCTACCACTTCTCAAATTTCTGAGTATTTTCTCAAAATAGGCACCTGTGTTTGCCCTAATACCTATAAAGCAAACAGATATGAAGTGAATCATGTATTATTATGTTGTAGTGTCAGGGCTTTGGAATGGGAAGAGTTTTTTTTTTTAATTTCTAGTTCTAATTTGATACCTAAAAAGTCTAACGATCTTGAACAGATTACTTAATTCCTCTGGGTCTCAGTTTTGCTTTTGGGAATATTATGTATGTGGTCTAGGTAATCCCTTCAGCTCCTTCAGCATTCTTATCTTGTCCATGAGGAATATGATCAATTTTAGAGGATCAGGACACCTATAATACTACAGTATTCCTCCTCTCAACAACATTCTTCAAATGCTTTAACTCTATCCCAAGTAGTACATGATTGCAGCTTAATCAAGAAAAGGACTATTAGGTAGAAAATGGCATTCATTCAATTCATTATGTACCTAAAATTTCCATATGTGCTAAATATTCCTTCCTATGAGGCAGGTGATAGCACAGTGTAATAGAGACTTGTACCTGAACTCAGAAAAACCTGACTTTTTATCTAAGACACTAATTATCTGTTTGACCCTAGACAATTCTCTTAACCTGTGTTTTTAAATCACCTTCTGGCGAGTTCACACCCAGAGGCCACGGGGCGTTGGAGCGAGGGAGATTTCTGTTCCGGAGGGACCTGCAAACCTCTCACGGGGTGTCCTTCGCGCTGCGGACGGGGCGCCGGGACTGGGAGCTGAGTGCAGCCCTGCCCCGGCCACGGCACCAAGAGGAAAGGATCCGAGCAGGCTTCGGGGACGGGATCTCCAGCGGCCGCGCGGGTCCCTCCGCCCACAGGTGACAGGGGTCGGTGAGAGAGTCTCTTTGGTGGGTCGAGAGGGGAGTGGGGTGGCCCCATGATTCGGGCCCCCCCCCCCCCCCCCCCCCGGGAGGTAGAAGCTGAGAGGCGGCTGCAGATCGCGGCTCCCCAAGCTGGCGGGAGCCTGAATCCATTGTGGAAGGTCTGTGCATAAACCCCCTGAGGGAACTGAGCCTGAGAGGCAGTCCTGCCCCGACCTCAGCACCTGAACATAATCTCATACTGAATAGCAGCCTTGCCCCCGCCAAAAGCCCTAAGGCTGGAAGCAGCATTTGAATCTGAGACCCCAAACGCTGGCTGGGAGGATCAGGAGGCGAGGTGGGTGTGAGGAGAATATTCAGAGGTCAAGTCACTGGCTGGGAAAATGCCCAGAAAAGGGAAAAGAAATAAGACTATAGAAGGTTACTTTCTTGGCGAACAGGCATTTCCACCCTTCCTTTCTAATGAGGAAGAACAATGCTTACCATCAGGCAAAGACACAGAAATCAAGGCTTCTGTGTCCCAGCCCACTCAATGGGCTCAGGCCATGTGAGAGCTCAAAAAGAATTTTGAAAATCAAGTTAGAGAGGTGGAGGAAAAACTGGGAAGAGAAATGAGAGAGATGAAAGAAAAGCATGAAAAGCAGATCAGCTCCCTGCTAAAGGAGACCCCAAAAAATGTTGAGAAATTGACACCTTGAAAACTAGCCTAACTCAATTGGCAAAAGAGGTTCAAAAAGCCAATGAGGAGAAGAATGCTTTCTAAAGCAGAATTAGCGAAATGGAAAAGGAGATTCAAAAGCTCACTGAAGAAAATAGTTCTTTCAAAACTAGAATGGCACAGATGGAGGTTAAGGACTTTGTGAGAAGGCATGATATCACAATACAAAACCAAAAGAATGGAAAAATGGAAGATAATGTGAAATATCTCATTGGAAAAACAACTGACCTGAAAAATAGATTCAGGAGAGACAATTTAAAAATTTTGGGACTACCTGAAAGCCATGATCAAAAGAAGAGCCTAGACATCATCTTTCATGAAATTATCAAGGAAAACTGCCCTGAGATTCTAGAACCAGAGGGCAAAATAAATATTCAAAGAATCCACAGAACACTGGCTGAAAGAGATCCAAAAGGAGAAACTCCTAGGAACATTGTGGCCAAATTCCAGAGTTCCCAGGTCAAGGAGAAAATATTGCAAGCAGCTAGAAAGAAACAATTCAAGTATTGTGGAAATACAATCAGGATGACACAAGATCTAGCAGCCTCTACATTAAGGTATCGAAGGGCATGGTATAGGATATTCCAGAAGTCAAAGGAACTAGGACTAAAACCAAGAATCACCTACCCAGCAAAACTGAGTATAATACTTCAGGGGAAAAAATCGTCTTTCAATTAAATAGAGGATTTTCAAGCATTCTTGATGAAAAGACCAGAGGTGAAAAGAAAATTTGACTTTCAAACACAAGATTGAAGAGAACCATGAAAAGGTGAACAGGAAAGAGAAGCCATAAGGGACTTACTAAAGTTGAACTGTTTACATTCCTACATGGAAAGACAATATTTGTAACTCTTGAAACATTTCAGTATCTGGGTACTGGGTGGGATTACACACACGCACATGCACACACGCACACATACATAGAGACAGAGTGCACAGAGTGAATTGAAGAGGATGGGATCATATCTTTAAAAAAAAAATGAAATCAAGCAGTGAGAGAGAAATATATTGGGAGGAGAAAGGGAGAAATGGAATGGGGCAAATTATCTCTCATAAAAGAGGTAAGCAAAAGACTCATTAGTGGAGGGATAAAGAGGGGAGGTGAGAGAAAAACATGAAGTTTACTCTCATCACATTCCACTAAAGGAAAGAATAAAATACACACTCATTTTGGTAGGAAAACCTATCTCACAATACAGGAAAGTGGGGGATAAGGGGACAAGCAGGGTGGGGGGGATGATGGAAGGGAGGGCAATGGGAGGAGAATGCAATTCGAGGTCGACACTCATGGGGAGGGGCAGGATCAAAAGAGAATAGAAGTAATGGGGGACAGGATAGGATGGAGGGAAATATAGTTAGTCCTATACAACACAACTATTACGGAAGTCATTTGCAAAACTACACAGATTTGGCCTATATTGAATTGCTTGCCTTCCAAAGGGAAGGGGTGGAGAGGGAGGGAGGTAAAGAAGTTGGAACTCAAAGTGTTAGGATCAACTGTAATGTTCTTACGAAAGAGAGGTAAAGGGGTATAGAAAGCTATCTGGCCCTACAGGACAAAAGAGAAGACGGAGACAAGGGCAGAGAGGGATGATAGAAGAGAGAGCAGATTGGTCACAGGGGCAATTAGAATGCTTAGTGTTTGGGGGGAGGGAGGGGATAAAAGGGGAGAAAATTTTTAACCCAAAATTTTGTGAAAATGAATGTTAAAAGTTAAATAAATAAATTTAATTATAAAATAAAATAAATCACTTTCATCTGTGGTAAAATGAGGTTAATGGCAGCATCTACTTCATTGTTTTGAGGATAAAATAAGATACTATTTGTAAAATTTGTTGCATTGTAGGTACTATATAGATCCTTTTTCCCTTCTACTTTTACACACTTTTTTCAATCAATATTGATCAGTCTTGCACATATCAGAAAAGGAACATCTATACATATTTAATTGATTTTAATTTCCCATAATATTTATTGAGATATCTCATTTTGTCAATTTAAAAAAAATATTTTCAGACTTTAATAACATTCCATTTCTAAGGATAAAAATGTCTTTATATTTTAAATTTTAAGCTACTTTCTTACCATTTAAAAGTTATACATACATTTTCAATCAAGTCCAGATGCTCAAAAAATTTGAATGGTGTCTTTATTGTAATAAAATTGAATTTAATTTCAAGTTAATTCAATTGACCAAGAATTTAGATGAGTCTGAAAAGATACAAACATACTGCTACTAAGCATACAAGGACAAAAAAGAATCAATCCTTCCCTTAAAGGGAAATAGATCTAGCTTGTGGCAAAGGTATCAGTTCTGCCCAACACCTTGTTATTATTGATCTATGAAAGCTTTCCTAGGACTTCTACCAGAAAGGTATTCAGGTATTAGTTAGAGATTACCTTGGCTTGAGCTGTATTTTTCTCCCAATACATAAATTATGGGTCTAAATTAAACCTCCCACTGTTTTCACCTGTCAAATATTATGCTATTACAAATAGATCAAAGGTCTTGAATGTCATTCGTGACCTAATTTTGACTTCAGAACCAAGAAAAAAGGAGTAAGAAATAAGGAATGAAAACTTCAGTTGATGTATAGTTGAATAAATATGAAAAAAAAAAGAGTTGATGAGAAAGCAAAGATTAAATCAAGTCAAGCAGAACTGTGAGATGGTTATTATCTAATTAGTGAAAATATTTTTAAAAAGATAGAGATGTATCCTGTAAATTAATAATGATAATGCAATTCTAAAAGACAATGGCTTATGATAAAGTCTTAATAAAAATCTTGGTAATAATTTTACAGTTCTTTGGGACATTTCAAATTCAGTGGAATAAGACTAGATTCTGAAGTCAGAAAATATAGCTTCTAATTCTACCTGTAATGGAAAATTATTATTTGATTTTGGATAAGTTAATCTCTCTGGGTTCCAATTTCCTTATGTTGAAAATTAAGTGGTTTCACTTAATATTATCTGAAGTCCCCTGTAAGCCTACTTCTAGGATTCTACTATAAAAATAAGCCATTTATACTTAATTTAAGTATTTAAGCCATTTATAATTAATTATGCCAGAAAAATTGTTTATATTGATTAATTGGTTTGTCATTTCAATGACTGGGCAAGATTTTTTTTTTTCACTATAATTACATCTTATGCCTTTTCTCGATTCCTTTCTCTCAACAGTCTGAGTTAAATCCCAAGATAACCATGGCACTTGCAATTCATGTTCTATTTTTGTGAACATGACATTTGTAGCTAAAGTACACTTCTTCATATTGCTATTTCATTTCGTCTAGAAGTATAACATATCATGTGAGGCATCGTTCTTGTTTTTGTTTTGTTTCTACACTTGTTACATTTAATATGCACTTTAAAAATGATAATTTAATTTACAGTCCTCTTTTCTCATTCTTTGCATGGTGAAATGTTTATGTTTGTTGAAGATTCCGAAGATGACAAAACAGAACTTTTTATATATTAATTTTATTTATTTTTAGTGTTCTACAATCACTCCCATATAGCTTCGATTTTTTCCCTGTATCTACCACCCACGTTCCCCCTCACTCTCCAAGATGGCATATGATTCCATAAAGGATCTACACATACATTCCTATTAAATACATTATCACTACAGTCATGCTGTGTAGATGAAGTAAAATGAATGTGAGAAATCATATAGCAAACCAAAACACAATACAAACACACGAAAAAACGATCTGTTACATTCTGCGATTGAATTTCAAGGCATTTTGGCTTAGAAGACCAATGGGAATTTTGTTTTTAAGTTCCTGCGTTCCTGTGAAGGTCCAAGTCTACCAGAAAAAACTCTCGCACACTGTGGTCGTTACTGTGCACAAAGTTCTCCTGTTTCTGCTCCTTTCGCTCAGTATTAGATCATATAAGTCTTTCCAGGCCTCTCTGAAGTCTTCTGCTCATCATTTCTTATAGCGCAATAGTGTTCCATTGTATTCATGTACCATAATTTATTTAGCCATTCCCCAGTTGATGGGTATCCCCTTGATTTCCAGTTTGGGGCAACTATAAAGAGTACTGCTAGAAATATTTTTGTACATGTGGGACTCTTTCCAATTTTTATGATCTCTTAGGGATAGAGTCCTAGAAGGGGTATTGTTGGGTCAAAGGGTATGCACATTTTTGTAGCTGTTTGGGCATAGTTCCAAATTGCTCTCCAGAATTGTTGGATGAGATCACATTTCCACCAACAATGAATTAGTGTTTCAACTCTCCCATATCCTCTCCAACATTCATCATCTTCCTGTTCTGTCATGTTTGTCAATCTGATAGGTGTAATGTGGTACCTCAGAGTTGTTCTGATTTACATCTCTCTATTCAAAAGTCATTTATAGCTTTTTTTCACATGATTATAGATATCTTTAATTTCTTCCTCTGAAAATTGCCTGTTCATGTCCTTTGACCATTTATCAATTGGGGAATGACTTGCATTGTTGTACATTTGATGCAGTTCTCTATATATTCTATAAATGAGTCCTTTATCCCCCAGATTAGCTGTAAAAATTGTTTTTCAATGTACTACTTCTTTCCAAATTTTGATTGCATTGGATTTGGTTGTGCAAGAACTTTTCAGTTTAATGTAATCAGACTTGTCCATCTTGTACTTCATAATGTTTCTATCTCTTCTTTAGTGCAAAATTCTTCCCTTCTCCACAATTCTGATAAATAAGCTATTCCTTGCTCCTCCAATTTGTCCATGGCATCAATCTTTATACCTAAATCATGTACTCATTTGGACTTTATTCTTGTGTACGGTGTCAGGCATTGGTTTACGTCTAGTTTCCACTACATTGTTATCCAGTTTTGCCAGCAATTTTTGTCGAACAGTGAGTTCTTACCCCATAAAGTGGGGTCCTTGGGTTTATCAAACAGGAAATTGCTATATTCATTGCCTACTGTGCCTTGAGTACATAGCATATTCCACTTCTCTACCCTTCTGTTTCTTAGTCAGTACCAAGTGGTTTTGATAATTGCTGCTTTATAATACCATTTGAGATATGGTAGTACTAGGCCACCTTCCCTAGCATTTCTTCTCATCACACCCTTTGATATTCTGGACCTTTTGTTCTTCCAGATGAATTTTGATATTATTTTATCCAGTTCAAGAAAATAATTATCTGATAGATTAATTGGTATGGCACTAAATAAGTAAATTAATGTAGGTACAATCGTCATTTTTATTATATTGGCTCAGAATACCCATGAGAAACTGATGTTTTTCCACTTACTTAGATCTGACTTTATCTGTGCAAAAAGTGTCTTGTAATTGTGTTCATATAGTCCCTCAGTTTCTTTTGGCAGGTAAACTGCCAAATATTTTGTAGTGTTTACCCACACTTTAAATGGATTTCTCTTTCTAACTCTTGCTATTGGACTTTGTTACTAATATATTGGAATGCAGAGGATTGGTGCAGGTTTATTTTGTAACCTGCAACTTTGCCAAAGTTGTTTATCATTTCAAGTACTTTTTACCTGAATCACTGGGATTCTCTAAGTATATTATCATATCATCTACAAAGAGCGATAATATAGTTTCTTCTTTGCCTATTCTTATTCCTTCAATTTTTTTATCTTGTCTAATTGCTACAGCTAACATTTCTAGTACCATATTGAATAATAGTGGTAATAACGGTCATTCTTGTCTCACCCCTGATCTTATTGGAAATGCATCTGGCTTATTTCCATTGAATATAATGCTTGCTGAAGGATTTAGGTAGATACTGCTTTTTATTTCATGGAAAGTTTCCTTTGTTCCTATGTTCTCCAGCTTTTTTGATATCAGTGGATGTTGTATTTCTTCAAGAACTTTTTCTGCATCTATTGAGAGAATCATATGGTTTCTCTTAGTTTTATTGTTGTCATTAGTGATAATGTTAATATTTTCCCAGTAGTGAATCAGCCTTGCATTACTGGTATGAATCCTATCTGATCATAATGTATGATTCTCGTGATAAGATGCTGTATTCGTTTTCTTAAAATCTAGTTTAAAACTTTTACATCTATACTCATTAGAGGAATTGGTCTATAATTTTCTTTCTCTCTTATGTCTCTTCTTGGTTTAGGTATCAAAACCATATTTTTATCATAAAAAAGAATTTGGGAGGACTCCTTCTTCCCCGATTTTCAAACATGGTCTATATAGTATTGGAATTAAGTGTTCTCTAAATGTTTGATAGAATTCACTTGTAAATCTATGTGGCCCTGGAAATTTTTTTCCTAGTGAGTTCATTGATGGTTTGTTCAATTTATTTTTCTAAGATTGGGTTGTTTAAGTATTCAAATTCCTCTTCTGTTAATCTGGGCAATTTGTGTTTTTTTAAAATACTCATCCATCTCATTTAGATTGTAGAATTTATGAGTATAAAGTTGGACAAAGTAATTTCTAATTATTGTTTTAATTTCCTTTTCATTGGAGGTGAGTTCACCCCTTTCATTTTTGATATTATTAATTTCATTTTCTTCTGTTTTTAAATCAAATTTACCAAAGGTTTATAAATTTTATTAGTTTTTTCATTAAACCAACTATTGGTTTTATTTATTTGTTCAATAATTTTCTTAATTTCAATTTTATTAATCTCTCAGTTAGTTTTCAGTATTTCTCATTTGTATTTGCTTGGAGATTTTCAATTTATTCTTTTTCTAGCTTTTTCAGCTGCATACCCAAGTCATTGATCTCCTCTTTCTCTATTTTATTTATGTAGGCATTCAAAGATATAAAACTTTCCCTAGGAACTGCTTTTGTAGTATCTCATAAGATTAGATAGGTTGTCTCATCATTGTCATTCTCTTGAATGAAGTTGTTGATCGTTTGTATGTTTTGTTGTTTAACCTACTCCTTCTTCAGGATTAGATTAGTTTCCAATTAATTTTTTGTTTATCTTTCCATGGCCTTTTATTAGATATAATTTTAAATGCATTATGATCTGAGAACGATGCATTGACTACCTCTGTCTTTCTACAATGAATTGTGGGGTTTTTGTGTCCTAATACATGGTCAATTTTTGTATACGTACCACATACCGACAAGAAAAAGGTATATTCCTTTCTATTCCCATTCAATTTTCTCCAGAGATCTACCATATCTACCTTATCCAGAATTTTCATTACCTCCTTACCCTCTTTCTTGTTTATTTTGAGGTTAGATTTATCACGTTCAGAGAGAAGGAGGTTGAGGTCCCCCACTAGCATAGTTTTGCTGTCAATTTCTTCCTTCAACTCCCACAACCTCTCATCTAAGAATTTGGATGTTATACCACTTGGAGTATACATGTTTAGTAATGATATTGCTTCACTGTCTATGGTACCTTTTAGCAGGATATAATTTCCTTCCTTATCTCTTTTGATTAGATTTGTTTCTGCTTTTGCTTTGTCTGAGATTAGGATTCCTACTCCTGCTTTTCTTACATCAACTGAAGCACAATATATTCTGCTCCAACCTTTGCCCTTTGCCCTGTATGTATCCCCCCGTTTCCATTGTGTTCCTTGTAAACAACATATTGTTGGATTACGGCTTTTTAATCGTTCTGCTAACAAATAAAGGGAAATTTAAGGGAGATTTCATTGCATTCACATTCACAGTTATGATTACAGTCTGTATATTTCCCTCCATCCTCTTTCCCACCATTTGTTCTTTTAGTTGTCCCGTCTCCCTTCCCCTCCTCAATAGTTTTCACTTTTCACTAACACCTCCTGCAGCTTCCCTTCCTTCTTCTCGCCTCTCTACATTTTATTCCCCTTTACTCTTACTGTTTCTGCACTCTCTTTTAGTTTTCCTTCCCCTTTCTTCCCCCTTTCCCTCCTACTGCATAAAAAGGTAGTTAGAATTATATACTTAATTAAGTTTATTGTTCCCTCCTTGAACCAAATAAGATGAGAGTACCTCTCAAACAATACTCATTTCCCTCCCTTCTTTCCCTCTACTATAATTTTGTGCTTTTTCCTGTGATGTAATTTAACATCTTCTGCTTCCTTCTTTTCACACCTCATGTTACAATCTCTTCCCATGCTTAAACCATATTTCTTTCATCACATCATTTACTTGATACCCCTTTCCTCTATGTTTATCCCTATTGTATTTCGTAATAGATGTATAATTCTGAAGATTAACAGGTATCTTCCCTTATAGGGAGGTAAACAGTTTGCCCAAATTGAGTGACAAGTTGTTTGTTTTTTTTTTCCCTGTTTCCCTTTTTATGCCTCTCTTGTGACCTGCATTTGAAGATGGAATTTTCTATTAAGTTCTAGCCTTTCTATAAGGATGGTCTGGAAATCCCTTGCTTCATTGAATGACCATCTTCTTGCCTGAGAAATTATGCTGAACTTTGCTGGTAGTTGATCCTTGGTTGTAGTCCCAGCTCCTTTGCCTTATGGAATATCAGATTCCAATTCCTTTGACCTTTCAGTGTGGAAGCTGGAAGGTCCTGTGTTATCCTGACTGTAGGACTTTGATATTTGAATGGTTTCTTTCTGACTGCCTGTAATATTTTGTCCTTCAGTTGATAGTTCTGGAATTTAGCAACAATATCCCTTTCAGGAAATGAACAGTGGATTGTTTCAATGACTGTTTTGCTCTGGATCTAGCACTTCTGAGCAACTTTCCTTGATTATTTCCTGGAACATATTTTCCAGACTCTTTTCTTCGTTGTGCCTTTCTGGCGGGGCAATAATTCTTAAATTTTATCTCCTGGATCTATTTTCCAAGAGAGTTGTTTTTCCATTTATTTCAGATTATTCCAAATATTTTCCAAATATTCCAAATATTATTTCAAAATATTCAAAATATTTTACATTTTCTTTAATCTTTTCATTCTTTAGATTTTGTTTGACTGATTCTTGCTGTCTCATAGAGTCATTAGTTTCTACTTGCAAAATTCCAGGTTTTATCAAATTATTTTCTTCAGCTAACTTTTGCATCTCCTTTTCCATTTGTACAATTATTCCTTTTAAGGAATTATATTCTCCAGTTAGTTTTTGAATTTCATTTTCCATTTGTCCAATTTCCCAGTTAAGTTTTGTGCTTCCTTTTCCATTTGTTCAGTTTTCCTTTCTAAAGAGATGTTCTCTTCATGGAATTCTTTTTTCATACTTTTAAAATCATTGGCCAGTTTCTCCATTATTTCCTTATTCAGCTGTTCCAGGGGAGCTTTTTGTGCATGCAAGCAGTTTGTAGTCCCTTCTGAAGTTTCAGATGAGAATATAGTCTCATTACTGACATCTTTGGTTTTGGTCTTTGTCCCCATAGAAATATTGTACTGTATGTTCGCCCTTGTTTTGCTTTTTGTAGCTCATGATGGTGATTGTGCGTAATGGTTTCCTGTTGTTTCAATTAGAAGTTGCAGAACTTTTGCTGAGCTGACTCTTACGAAAAAGCTAAGAGCAGCTACCCTTTTATCTTATTGTTTTGTTTTTCCCTGTTAAGCCCTGGGACTAGCTTGATAAGCTTGTGGGAGAGGTGGTCTAGTCATGGGAGATCTCCTCATCTTGCAAAAGCAAGCTCAGGGGTTGGTGATCCCAGCTACCCTATTGTCTTCCCATTTCTCCTGCATCACTGAGGCTTGCCTGGGTCCCACTGAGAGTTTCCATCCGTCCTGGTGCTCCTCTTCTAACACTGAGGCACACCTGGGTCCTAGTGCAAGTTTCCACCACCCTGGGGCCCCTCTCCTTCCTGTTCATTTCTGTCTCAGTAGGAGGAATCCCCCTTAGGTATTTTCCTAGCCTCAGGTGTTATGGGACTGTTTGCTCCCTCCACTGTTCCCACTTAACCAGGATTTTTCTGGGAAAATATTTTATGTTTCTTTTGAGGTCAACAAGTGGGAAGGAGAGAGCATTTACTGATCTCTCCACCATCCTGGCTCCCAGAAGTTCAGGTGGATGACTTAGAGACGTTTAATTTGTCAGCAGAAAGTCTTGGGAGCTGCTGCAGCTGATATCCAAGGCTCAGCAACTGTCACTCGCTTGGCTCTGCTAATCTGTCACCCTGGGCTTTTGCTTTGTTGTTCTACCTGCTGCTGCCTCAGGCCTCCCTGGGCCCTCCTGCTCTAATGTGCTGGATGTGCTGGGCTGTGGGCTGTGTGCTCACCCACACACAAGATATCCTTTTTCTTGACCTTCCAGTCTGTCCTTGGCTGTGAATCTGTCACAGTCCGTCTCCTATTGGATTCCGCACCTCCAAAGTTTGGTCAGATTCTCTCCTAAGAGGTATCTGAAGGAGTTTGTTTCAGAACTTAAGTTAGTGGTAGCTCTAACTCCACCATCTGGGTTCTGCCCCCTAGGCATTGTTTTAAAGTTTTTTGTAGAGTAATGTTGGGACAGCTCTTTTGAGTATTCTTTCTATTCTACCATCTTGGTTTTCCCTCTCACCCTCCTACCCCATGCATATTCTCTTGAACACAAAATTATATTCTCCCTTCAATGTCTTCAGAATATGAATGGAAATGCAATATTCCTCTGTTTCAGTTTAAATATGGTGCAAAATTTCAAATAAAATTTTATTTCAGAAAAGGAAAAAGTCCAGCTAAATGAGATAAAAGATTGCTCAATATATTAAGTGGCTCAGTGTTTTTAAAAATAATTTCTTATAATCAATTGGTGCCCTTCAGAAATAGAATCCAAATAGCTATACACAGTATTTGGAGAAATGTATTTTGTGGTTTAACTTTGCCATTTTTTTGTAGAAATAATGAGTAACAAGACAATTTATGTCTATTCACAAACATAAAGCATGTCTATTAAATTAAAAAAAAAATATGAACTTGGTGATCATGCACCCAAATCATCTTAATAGGAATTTGTTTTTGTATAACTGAAAACATAAGCATGTAGAAAATGACAAAGATGAGCTCTGTTTACAAAATACTATGGTAGCAATATGTCAAATTGTAGCAGTAAGGAACCCTAACATACACAGGGGGTCCTGCTATCACAGGTTCTTAAATTTGCATTCATTAAAGGAAAGGCAACTTTTGAGGAGTTAACAATCACTTTAGTAAAGCACATGTGTCATTCCTTTCACCAAATACATATATCATCCAGTTCGTTCAGGGGAAAATGTCAGCACCCAGAACTTCAGATAAAATATAAAGAAATCAAACATCAATTGGCATGGCGTCCTCTTTCTGACCATAATGAATACATGCATCACAGTTCCACAGAGAGTTCCAACTGTATGACCATAGTTATCAGAGGAAAGAACCAACATCTGGGTTTTCCAATCTGGGGGGGGGGGGGGGGGGCTACTTAGTGGTTTCCCAGAGTCTCTCTGGCACACAAACCTTCTTCCAAAAATTAAGCCCCAAAGTGAAACCTCACCCTCCGAGTATTTATATGCTTTTCCAAGCCAGAGGGCATGACTCTTTCACCCAGTGCCTCAATGGAAAGAACAGAAATTAATTGGGACCCTCCTACAAAACATCTCTTGCAATTAAGGCTCCCTCAATGGGCAGGCTCAACAATGGGTGGGAAAGATCGTCCTTAATCACATTATTCTGAGACATTATACCTCTTGGTATAAACAAATGCAGCAAAAAGGTACTACTTTGCTTCCTCTCACACAAATTAAATACATCATATTTTTATTACATTTATCAGTTATTATTGAAAAATAAGATTAAACATCAATTTGGGTAGTTTATTCCTTTATTTGGAAAAATAATAAATGGTAGGCTTACTGGTATGTGATAGTTAATAAGTTATAGTTAAATTTCAAAAGAAAATTCATAGTCATAGCCATTCTCAATTTTCTTTTCATTAAACTTGAATACAAATAAGTTTTTTTTAAACACTAGCCTAACACACACACACACACACACACACAATAAACACATGCACAAAGAAGCTGTCATTAAAAAACATTTGAAAACAAATTAGTGTATAATTCATTCCACAAAAGCAGAAACTCTCTGAACTAATATAGAAAAAATGTAGTTCCCACTATGCTGATACATTTGGTATGGAGGGGATTATATACTTTCTCCAACACTAGCATCCTCAAATCTTGCATTAAGGCTATCCTCTGGCCTCAACTTGGTAACTCAACTGTATGTATTTCTCCCTACAGTTATGGCCATCCTCATACTTTTTTCTCATCACTCTCTCCTGTTCTAAATTCCACCTGGTAAAACTCTTCCTGCGACATCATTCTTTTCTTCCACTCTCTTGTTCCTGGAAGGGTGATGATACTTTCCCCAAAAAAACCCATCATCCAAAAAAAAAAAATTCAGGTTCTCTCAAATATACTAAGATATTATATATTTTCTTCTTTTCCCATACCAAATAATCTAATAATTAAGTTCTTTCAAGAAAATAAACAAATAAAAGTAATATATGTTGAAAACTAAGTGATATGTGGGGTATAAGAGGTTTACATTTCAGCAGATCTTGAAGGTAATATTAGCAATATATTTTTATGGCACTTTCATGTTTGTAAACTATTATCCTCACATAAATAGTGTGAGACTGCAAATATTAGTCTCTTCTTTTTTAGATGACAGAACAGAGAATATCAGACCTGGTGGCATTATTATATAGCTATTAAAATTTGAGACAGAAGTCAAACCCAAGTCACCTGGCATCAATCAATATTCTTTTGCTCAATGTATCACCTGCTCTTGGTAGAAGGATTTTTCTTCCTAAGAAATTAGCTACAGGAATTAATTTTCTCAGTATTTTCCTCCCTTTCATTTCATTTAAGTATAATATGTACCTTGCAATTTCAACCACGCTTTACCCATTACACTGGATTTTTATTCATCTCAAGGAGAGACAGTATATTACCTATGTAATAGGTAATAATTATTTTTCCCCTAAATAAAGAATTTAAGGAACCCATCTTTTGGAGATGACTAATTGTCATTAGGTGACCTAAGGTAATGTAATAATTTTCCATTATTGCTCTATGGTATTATAATAGCTTAATTCTTGGTTCCTACTGAATCAGGTCTCACCTTTTAATGGTTGTCATTTTTTCCTTTCTGTACATAATAAGTAACTTGACATTTGTACTGTTTAAATGTGTCTTTCTTAATGTGAAAAAATCATTGGTGCAGTAATGAACTGACTTCATCTATCTGTCAAACCGTTTGAAAAGACAGTTATGACTATAAGAATTTAAATGAATCATATAATTTACACTAGTCAAATAGATAAAAATTGCGAATAAAAATACTTAGTATTAAACTTAGATCAAAAATTTATGTGGCAAACAAATGGCTAATAGAGAATAGAAACACAAGATAAATAGAGAGCTTCCACTGGTGAATGTAAGTCATCTACTCTAGATGGTCTTCTTTGTAAGGTACAGCAAGACTTACAGATGCTATTGTTGAGCTTATGGCTAATAGGAGGCATATGACAGAAAGTAAGGAAAGCAAATGTTACCCTAATTTGTACATATTTATAGACACATATATGTATATACACACACACAAATACACATATGAAGATAGTGGAGTATTGAAAATTAAAAGGACTTGACATTGATTCTTACAAAATTATGTAAAAGTTATGATTAATGAACATATTGAAAAATGAAACAATAATGGCAAAGTATCTCAATGGCTTTCTCAAGAAGAGATTTTTAAATAGTCTAGCTTTATTTATCCTCATAGAGAGTTATTATATTGGTGTATCAGGAGAATGTTGCATTAAAGGTTTCCAAGGTCTTGAAAGGAATTAATAAAAAAAAAAAAACAACATTCAATTTGGGTAGAAAAGATGGAATGATTTGGATGAGATGTTAATATAGTCATTTGAATTTGGAGGAGGAATCTAAAGAGCATCCATTTGTGATTTAATATAATCTCACAAAAAGAAATTTTGTGCCCTATGCAGCTATTTTAAAACTTTTATTGACATATTTATTAATAATGATGAAAAAGTATTTGTGTGATTCTTACAATTTTCATAAAACACAATAAGTTACATGATTCACATGTTTGATGATAACAATAATCAAAAAGAGAGGGAGAGCTTGACTTAGTGGAACATTTAAGCGATAAAAATGAAATTTGGTACAGACAAATGTGTACAATTGTACAAGTTAAAATATCCACCTTATAGGTATAAGGGATGTCAAGACAATTATTCTAAAAAAAAAAAAGTGACCTCTAATTGTTGTGGAATACAATTTAAATGTCATACAACAGGGTAACATGGTGGCCAGGAAAGCTAGTGAATATTAGGTGCACTAAGGAAACCAAAGGATGATGGCATTAGCACATTCCACCTTAAGCAAACTTCACGTCAAAAATAATATCTTGTGAAGTTCTAAGCAATGCATTTTAAAATGATATTCATAAGTTCAAGCATGTAGAAGACAAGTTAAGGGAAAAACACCTTTATTTCTTTTCATTCTACAGTAAGTTGAAGAAAAATGGGAAACTTAACCTTGAGAAAATAGTATTAAGAATGAAAATGATAGCTTAATTCATGTGTTTAAAAAATTATCACATGAAAAAAATGAAATTCTTTTTGACTTGAAAGGGACAACATGTAAGTCATGGGTAGAATTTGTCAGAAGAAAAAATTAGGCTTCTGAGATTCTGTGATTCAGTACATTTTATACAGTAACTTATCACATGCATTATATATAGCAATATATTTTATTTGCCAGCACTGTTCTTTATAAAGATACATAAGTTCTTTAAATAGATTAGTATATTATCTATGCATACTTTAAATGAAGCAACTCTTACTAAGTATTCATCTAGGACATTGTTGTAATATTTACAAAATGCTGATTCTTTATGTGGGTTCATTTTGTGTCACAATACTTTGCTAAAATTATTAATCCTTTCATCTATTTTTAGTTAAATCTCTAGTATTTTCCACATTTGCCATCATATAATCTGTAAAAAGAGTATTTTTTCTCTGGAGGCAGAGCCAAGATGGCAGAGTAGAAGCATGAACCTGCTCTAGTTCTCCCCACAAAGCCCTTAAAATATCTGTAAAATATTACTCTAAACAAATTCTAGAGCAGGAGAAGCCACAAAATGGCAGAATGAAACAGATTTCCAGCACAAGGCATTCAGGAAGGCCTAAAGAAAAGGTCTTTCACACCAGGCTCAGAGCGCAGCACAGCCTAGCATGGGCCAGATCAGGACAGACAGGAATGGAGCAGGATTCAGGGCATGGAATCATGGACAGCTTCTGTGGCTTCCAGGTTTCTCAACCTACAAATGACAATGACAGCTTCAAAGGTCATTGAGAAAGCTCTTTCACCTGGGTGAGAGGAGATCTGGGTCAGATTCCACCCCTGGCTCAAAGGCAGCAGCATTCACTTCTGGAGCTCTCTGCCTAACAGGTGCTCTGGTTCTCAGTTTTGAGTCCTGGACCTGGGGTGAAGAGGAGCACTGCTGTGGCAGAGATGGTGGTGTCTGTGGAGAGGGAACCCTATTTTCAGATTCAGGACAGAAAAGAGAGCTTTTGGTTGCTCACATGCCAGAACGCAGGCCAGGAGAGGAGTAAACATCTCTCACTTGACTACACTGCTTTGGAGAAATTGAAAACTTATAGGACCTTAAAGTATACTCTCCACTTGACAAAGAACTCAAAAACCAAGTAACTGGCTGGAAAAATACCACAAAAATGGAAAAAATAAGACGATAGAAGGTTATTTTCTTGATGAAAAGATATTTTCTTCTGTCCTTTGGGGAACTGATATTGTGTTCATCCTTTATTGCTAAAGATGACCGTGCCATCAGAGAAATGATGACATGAGTTGCACTTGACTTTCTTTGAGGGAAGGAGGACTGTGAAAAATCACCAGCCTTACTTCTTCTCCAGAGCCATCTGAATTTTGTGGCCAGATATTCATCAGGACTACTGGAGATAACCCAGGTTGCACTGGGAGACTTTGGCCTCTTTAGGGCAAGATCTATTTAGGTACTCACTTAGGGTTTGGTAATGCCCATTCACTGAATAGGCCTGTTTAACAAGTAGCCAGGGGATGGTCCCTTCAATCAAGCAAAGAAAAAGCAAGACATCAAGTTGAGAGGGAAACTGCAACAATTACTGTTGATAATCATTCTTAAGCCAGGAGGGCCCAGAAGAGAGCCCCTTAGGTAGAGGCCTAGTGTCCTGTGTGAGCTTCACCTTTAATGTTTTGGAAAGAAAAGCAGAAGAAAGGAAAGAAAAGGAAAGGGAAGGAAAGGAAATGGAAGGGAAGGAAAGGGAAGGGGGGAAGGGAAGGGAAGGGAAAAGAAGAGCAAAGTATACAATCAGAGGAAGACAGCAGGGTGAAGTCTCTCACATCAACAGCCTCCAAAAATAATATGAAATGATCACAGGCCATGAAAGAGCTCAAAAAGGATTTTGAAAATCAAGTAAGAGAGGCAGATGAAAAATTGGGAAAAGAATTGATAGTACAAGAAAATCATGAGAAATGAGTCAACAGATTGCTAAAGGATACCATAAAAATGATGAAGAAAATAACACCTCTGAAAACAGACTAACCCAAATGCAAAAGAAATTTAAAAAGGCTACAAGGAGAAGAATGCCTTAAAAAGCAGAATTGGCCAAATGGAAAAGGAGGCACAAAACCTCACTGAAGAAAATAGTTCTATAAAAATTAGAATGGAGCAGATAGAACCTCATGACTTTATGATAAATCAAGAAATTATAATACAAAACCAAAGGAATGAAAAATAGAAGACAATGTGAAGTATCTAACAAGAAAAACAACTGAGTGGTAAAAAGATCAAGGAGAGATAATTTAAACGTCACTGTTCTACCTGAGAACCATGATCAAACAAAAAACCTAGACCTCATCTTCTAAGAAATTATCATGGAAAACTGTGCTGATATTCCAGAACCAGAGGGTAAAATAGAAATGGAAAGAATTCACTGAACACGTCCTGAAAGAGATCCCCAAAACTTTTAGCATTATTATAGTCAAATTCAGGACTTTTGGGGTCAAGGAGAAAATATTACAAGCAGCCAGAAAGAAACAATTCAGGCTCTGTGTAAATATAATCAGGATGACACAGGATTTAGCAACTTCGAGACTAAGGGATTAAAGGGCATGGAATATGATAATCCAGAGGTCGAAGAAGATAGGATTAAAACCAAAATTCACCTACTTAACAAAAATGAGTTTAGTATTTCAGGGGAAAATGGAAATTCAATGAAATAAAGACTTTGAAGCATTCTTTTTGCAAAGACCAGAGCTGAATAGAATATTTTATTTTCAAATACAAGAATCAAGAGAAACCTGGCAAGGTAAGGAGGAAAGAGAAGCCCTAAGGAACTCATTAAATTTGAACTGCTTACATTCCTATATGGAAAGATGAAATTGGTAATTTATGAGACTTTTTTCAGTATTGGGGTAATTAGAAAATGCTAACATACGCACATACATACATACATATACAAATATATATATGTGTATAGTTATGTATGGGTCTGTATATTTGTGATATATATATATATATATATATATGTATATGTATATGTATATACCTATATAAACCTATGTATATTTATATACAAGTATGTATGTTTTTTTTTCTTTTTTGAGTAACAGTTTTTGAATCATATGTAAAACAATTTTTTAAATATTTTCAATTGTAAGTTCCAAATACCCTCCCTTCCTCTCTACCTTCCCACCACACTGACAAAGCAAGCAACTAGATATAAGTTATATATGTAAAGCAAAATATATTTCCATATTGATCATTTTAAGAAAGAAAATATAGACCTAAAAATCACACAGAAAATAAAACATTAAAAAAAATGAAAAACAGATATGAGGATGATTGAACCAACATGGCAGAATGAGAGTACAGACTCACCTAGGCTCTGCCACAGATTCTTTCAAATACCTTTATAAAGTGAATCTGAACAAATTTTAGGGTGATAGAATACATTAAGGGACAGAGTGTGACAGATTTCTAGCCCAAAACAGCCCGGAAGATTGATGGAAAGGATCTCGTACACATGACTGGGAGAACACAGAGTGCAAAGGCTGTGTCAGCACAAATATCACCATGGCAAAGCCGAGAAAGCTATGCCAGTGTGGACTGAATCAGGAGCAGCAGTGTGGATTCTCAGGCATATCAGCACAGGAGAGGAGTCAGGTGGAACTGAGTGAAAAAGAAGCACAGGACCCCTGAAAATGCACCTACCAGAATCTCCAGGAGCCAGGATAGTGGAGTGATCTGCTAGTGTTCTTTCCTTCACCTTATTGGACTTGAAAAACCCAGAGAATATTTCCCCAGAAAATGTCCTGGAATAGTGGAATCAGCCAACGAAGTAAACAGTCTCTCAGCTCAAGAAGCTAGGAAAGCCTTCATGGAGAGACTTCCTGCGGTGGCTGAAGGGGACAAGTGCAGACCAGAGTTGTCCCAGACAGCCCCACCTCAGTGAACCAGGAAAAGATCCTGAACCCCATAAGGGTGAAGCCCATAAGTGTCATCACCAGGACACCAGGTGTGCTTTAGCACAACCAGGGAAATTGGGAAGACATGAATGCAGATGGGGTTCACCAACTACTGAATCTGCCTATGCTCTATTTCCAGGGAAGGGTCTCCTGCCAACAAAGCACCCCTCCACCATATCTCATGCAGTGAGATTCAGAGTAACTCTGGGGAAACTCAAAAAGACTTGACTTGGCCTTTGCCTTGGCACACCAGTCAGATCAATGCCAGGTAAGCGTCAGCATTCTAACTTCTAACTGAAAGAACCAAAGGCCACAACATGCAAAGCCTTAAGTTCAAAGCACAAGAACCTTGGGAAAGAGCCCCCTAGACCCCAGAAACAGAGATGCACCTTAAAAGCCAGGAAAATGCAATCATAATGAACAAGAAGCAAATCAGAAAAGAAAAGACCATGGAATCTTACTGTGGAGACAAAGACCAATACACGAATTCAAAAATGGGCAGTATTGAGACTGTACTCACATGTGAAACCTCAGAAGGGAATATGAACTGGTCTCAATCCAAAAGAGCATTCTTGGAAGAGCTCACAAAGGATTTTAAAAGCTAAATTAGAGGGGTGGAAGAAAAAATGACCAATGATTTTTAAAATGTAAAAAAAAAAAATAAATTCGCGAAAGAATTGAACAGGAAAACTGGGCAAATTGGTAAAGAGATAAAAAACCTAACTGGAGAAAGTAACTCCTTAAAAGGAATAATTGGAGAGATTGTAAAGGAGGTACAAAAGTTAACTGAAGAAAACAATGTGTTAAAAGTTAGAATTGGACAAGTACAAGCTAATGACCCTATGACACATCAAGCATCAGTCAAACAGGAGAAAAGGAATGAAAAAAAAAAGTGAAAAATAATAGTTCTCATTGGAAAAAAAAAAAAAAACAAACAAACAATTGACCTTTAAAATAGATCCAGAAGAGAAAATCTGAGAATTAGTGTTGTGCTAGAAAGTCATGATGGAAAAAAGTGCCTAGAAATCATCTTCCAAGTAATCATCAAGGAAATCTGCCCTGAAATCCTAAATTCAGAGGGCAAAATAGTCATCCAAAGAATCCACTGAGCAGCCAGTGAGAAAGATCCCAAACTGAAAATGCCAAGGAATATTGTTCCCAAATTTCTGGACTATCAAGTTAGGGAGAAAACATTTCAAACAGCTAGAAGGAAACAATTCAAATATAGAGGAACTACAGTCAGGATCACAAAGGACCTTGTAGCTTGTAAATTAAAAGACTGGAGGGATTGGAATATGATATTCCATATGACAAAGAAGCTTGGACTACAACCAAGCATCATTTACAGTAATATTGAGCAAAATAGGTCAGGCAATTAGATGGACATATAATGAAATAAGGGCTTTCCAGGACTTCCTGATGAAAAGGTCAGAGCTCAATAGAAAATTTGATCTTCAAATACAAGGTTCAAGAAGGGCATAAAAAGGTAAACCGAGAAAAAAATAACTTGTTGTCCAATATGACCAAACTTTTTACATCCCTATAAAGGAGGATGATACTTGCTAATCTCGATAATTGTATATTATCATATTTAAAAGGGATAAACATAGATAGAGGCAGTGGTTATGAATTAACTGATGTGATGATAAAGGAGAGATTTAAGTTGCAATGGCATGCAACAGGAAATTTGAAAAGGGGGAGTCAGAAAAAAAGCAAATTACATCATAGGAAGAGGCACAAAAACGTATTATAGAAGAGGGAAAGAGGGGACAGAAATGAGTACGGTTTCAGATTTATTCTCATCTCGTTTGATTCACAGAGGGAACAACTAACTTAGTTAGAAATCTAACTTGTCCCAAGGGCAGTAGGAGCAGAAAGGAGAAAGAAAAGGGATGGGAGGTTAAAACGGAGGGAAGAAATAGTAAGGAAAATGGGGGATAAAAGGGAGGAGGATTAATAAAAGGGAAGGAAGATTGAAGGAGGAGGTGGTTAAAAATTAAAATTCTATTGTGGAGGGGAAGGGAGAAGGGGAAACTAAAAGCATAATCGATGGGAAATAGGATGGAGAGAAAGACACAGTAAACATAACTGTGAATGTGAATGGAATTCACTCTCTCATACAGCAGAGATGGATAACAGAATGGTTTAAAAATCGTAACCAAATGATATATTGTTTACAAGATACACAGTTGAAACAGGAGGATACACACAGGGAAAAGGTAAAACTTTGGAACAAAATGTATAATTCTTGAGCTGACGTAAAGAAAAAAATAAGCAGGGTTAGCCATCCGAATCTCAGACAAAGCAAAAACAGAGATATAATCAAAGGAGACAAGGAAGGAAACTATATATTGTACCATAGACAATGAAGCAATATCATTACTAAATTTATACACACCAAGTGGTATAACATCCAAATCCTTAGAGGAGATGTTAAGGAAGTTAGAGGAAGGAATAGATAGCAAAACTGTACTAGTGGGGGACTTCAACCTACCCCTCCATGAACTTGATAAGTCTAAATCAAAATAAACAAGAGAGAAGATAAGGAGGTGAATAGAACTTTGGACAAGGTAGATATAATAGGTCCCTGGAGAAAACTGAATGGGGATGGAAAGGAATACATCTTTTTCTCAGTGATACATGGGACATATACAAAATTTGCTGGGTTTTAATGCATAAAAACCTCACAATCTAGTGAAGAAAGGCAGAGATAGTGTATCCTTCTCAAATCATAATAAAAAATTATTCGTAAAAAAAGACCATGGAAAGATAGACGAAAAATTAATTGGAAACTAAATAACCTAATTTTAAAAAATGAATGGGTTAAATAACAAATCATAGAAACAATCAATAGTCATTCAAGGGAATGACAGTAATGAGGCAATCTACTTAAATACATGGAATGCTGCAAAAGCAGTTCTTAGATGAAATTTTATATCAGTGAATGCCTATATGGATAAATAGGAAAGAGGAGATCAATGAATTGGGCATGCCACTGAAAAAGCTAGAAAAAGAATGAATTGAAAATCCCAAAGTAAATACCAAAGTAGAAGTATAGAAAACCAAAGTAGAGATCAATAAAATTGCAATTCAAAAAAACTGTTAACCTAATAAATGAAACTAAGAGTTGGTTTTATTAAAAAACCAATAAAATTGATAACCCTTTGGTCAATTTGATTTAAAAAAATGAAACATAAAAACTAAATTATTATCAGAAATGAAAAGGGTGAACTCACTTCAAATGATGAGGAAATTAAGACAATAATTAGAAAGTACTTTGCGCAACTGTATGCCCATAATTTTGACAATCTAAGGGAAATGGATGAACATTTAAAATATAAAACTACCCAAATTAGCAGAAAAGAAAGCTAAATACCTAAGTAACCTCATCTGAGAAAAAGATAATGAATAGGTCATCAATGAATTCCCTAGGAAAAAATTGGCAGGACCAGATGAATTTGCAAGTGAATTCTATCAAACATTTAAAGAAGAGTTAATTCCAATACTATATAGACTATTTGGGAAGACAGTCAAAAAAGCATTCCTCTAAAATTCTTTGGATCATACAAATATGGTTCTGACACCTAAACCAGGAAGAACAAAAGCAGAAAAATAAAATTGCAGAACAATTTCTCTAATGAATATGGATGCCAAAATTTTACAAAAGAAATTAGCAAAAAGAATACAGCAACTTATCACAAGAATGGTACATTGTGACCAGGTAGGTTTTATACCAGGAATACAGGGTTTATTCAATATTAGGAAAACTATCAGCCCTATTGATCATATAAACAACAAAACTAATCGAAACCATATGATTATCTCAACACATGCAGGAAAAGTTTTTGACCAAATACAACAACAATTCCTATTGAAAACACTGGAGATCATACGAAGAAACCGAACCTTCCTTAAAATTATATGCAATACCTAAAACCATTGGCAAGCATCATATGCAATGAGGAGAAGTGAGATGGATTTCCCATAAGATCAGAGGTGAAATAAGGTGTACATTATCACCATTGTTATTAAATGTAGTACTGGAAACGTTAGCGTTAGCAATAAGAGAAGAAAAATATATTGAAAGAATTAAAATAGGGAAAGAAGAAACTAAGATATTTCTCTACGCAAATGATATGATGATATAGCTAGATAATCCTAGATCCCCTTGTAAAAAACCTACATGAAATAATAAACAACTTTGGCAAAGTTGCGGGTTACAAAATAAACCCACATAAATCACTTGCATTTCTATATGTTACTAACAAAGCCCAATAGTAAGAGACAGAAAGAGAAGTCTATTTAAAGGTATGGTAGACAATATGAAATATCTGGGAGTCTACCTGCCAATGCAAATCCAGGCACTATATGAACATAATTACAAACACTTTTTGCGCAAATAAACTCAGATCTAAGCTACTGGAAAAACATCAGTTGCTCGTGGGTAGGCTGAACTAAGATAATAAAAACTACAATTCTATCTAAGTTAATGTACTTATTCTGTGACATAAATCAACCTACCAGAAAACTATTTTCTAGAGCTAGGAAAAATAACATCAAAATGCATCTGGAAGAGCAAATGGTCCAGAATATCAAAGAAATTAATGAAAAAAAATGCTAGGGAAGGTGGCCTAGCTCTGCCAGATCTCAAATTATATTATAAAGCAAAGATCATCAAAACCACTTAGTACTGGATTAGAAATAGAGAGGTAGATCAATGGAATAGATTAGGTACTCAAGAAACAGCAGTCAATGAATATAGCAATCTACTGTTTGGTAAACCCAAGTACCACAGCTTCTGGGATAAGTACTCAGTGTTTGAGAAAAACTTCAGGGAAAACTGGATAACAGTGTGCTGTAAACTAGTCAGAGTCCAATGCCTAACACTGTACACAAGAATAAAGTCCAAAATGATACATAATAGATTTAATGACTGATACTATAAGCAAATTAGGGGAGCAAGGAATAGTTTATTTTTCAGATTAATGAGGAATGGAGTAATTTATGCCTAAACAAGTGATAGAAAACATTATGAAGTAAAAAATGAAAAATTTTGATTATATTAAATTGAAAAGTTTTGCATGATCAAACCCAGTGCAACCAAGATTAGGAGAGAAGCAGAAAATTTGGAAAGAATTTTTGCAACTAGTGTCTGTGATAAAGGCCTCATTTCTAAAATATATAGAGAACTGTGACAAATTAAAAGAATACAAGTCATTCCCAATAGATAAATGGTCAAAAAATAGGAACAGGACAGTTTTCAGAGGAAGAAATTAAAACTATCTCTAGCTATATGATAAACTGCTCTAAATCACTATTTATTAGAGACATGCAAATCAAAACAACTCTGAGGTACCACATCATACCCATCAGATTGGCTAACGTGACAAAACAAGAAGATGAAAAATGTTGGAAGACTTGAGAAAGTTGGAACTCTAATTCATTGTTGGTGGAGATGTGAGGTGATCCAACTATTCTGGAGAGCAATTTGGAACTATGTCCAAAAGGCTACAAAAATGTACATACCCTTTCACCCAGGAATATCAGTTCTTGGACTGTATCCCAAAGAGATCATAAAAATGGGAAAGGGTCCTACATGTAAAAAAAATATTTATAGCGGCTCTCTTTGTGGTGGCCAGGAACTGGAAATCAAGGGGATGCCCATCAATTAGGGAATGGTTGAACAAATTGTGGTATGTGAATGTAAAGGAATACTGTTTTGCTATAAGAAATAATGAACAGGAAGACTTCAGAGAGATCTGGGAGGATTTATATGAACTGAGGTTGAATAAAGTGAGAAGTACCAGGAAAACAATGTACACAGTGACAGCCACAGTTTAAGAGGTCTGTTTCTGATAGACTTAGCCCTTCACAGCAATGACGTAAAACATTCCCAGAGGACTACTGAGGCAAAATGCCACCCACATCCTGAGAAAGAACTACAGAATTGGAATGAAGAATGAAGCATACTATTTTCTCTTGTGTCATTTTTGTTTTGGTTTGACTTCTGCCATGGTTTCTCCTATTATTTTTACTTCTTCTATGCAACATGACTAATGAGAAGATGTGTTTAATAACAATGTATGTGTCGTTGACATATAAGATTGCATGCCCTCTTAGGGAGGGAAGAAGGAGGAAAGGGCAGAAAATTTAAGGCTTATGGAAGTGATTACTGAAACCCCTCCCCCTAAAAAATAATTTTAAAAAAATGAAAAAGTATGCTTCAATACATGTTTAGACTTCATCAGTTCTTTCTCTGAAGGTACATAGCAATTTTCATTATGAATCCTTTTTTTAATCTCTTAGATTGTTATGTGGTTTAGAATAGTTAATACACTCACAGTTAATCATAATAAAAATACTGTTATTTCCATGTACAATATTTTCCTGGTTCTAGTCACTTCATTCTGCATCAATTTGTGTAAGTCTTCATAGGTTTTCTGAACCTTTCTGCCTGCTTATCGTTTGTTCTGGCGCAGTAGTGTTCCATTATATTCCTATATCACGACTTATTCAGTCATTCCCAATTGATAAGCATCCCCTCAATTTCCAATTCTTAACTGCCATGATAAAAGTTGCTATTAATTTTGTTTTGCAGATAGGCCTTTTTCATTTTTTGTTATCTCTTTGAAATATTGACCTAAGAGTGAGATTACTAGGTAAAAAAAATATGTTTTGCTTTTTGGGTTTTTTTTGTAATCCTTTGGGTATGGTTCTGAATTGCTATCCAGAATGGACTGATCAGTTCATAATTTCACCAAGAGTGTATTAGTGTTCCAGTTTTCCAGAACTCCCCTCCCACATGTATAATTTTCATTTTGTATCACATTGATCAATCTGATTGATGTGATGTGATACTTCAGAATTGTTTTAATTTGAATTTATCTAATCAAAAGTGATTTGAAGCATTTTTATATGACGATATATAGGTTTGATTACTTTTTCTGAAAACTTGCCATTCATGTCTTTTCATCATTTATCAATTAAGGAATGATACGTGTTATCAATTTGACTCACTTTATATATCCTGAGAAAGGAAGCCTTTGCTGGAGACATTTGCTGGAACTAAAATTTTCCCCAGCATTCTGCTTTCCTTTTAATCCTGACTGCATTTGCTTTATCTATGCAGAAACTTTTATAATTTAAGATAACAAAAATACTCTATCCTCCATATTCTAATATTCTAGGTATCTCTTGTTTGGTTATAAATTCTTTCCTTTTCATAGATCTGAGAGATCAACTATTCCATGTTCTCCTTTATAATACCAATCTTTATGTCTAGATCATGTACCTGTTTTGACCTTATCTTTGTATATAACCTGAAATATTGGTCTATACCTGGTTTCTGCCAAACTATTTAAGAGATTTCATGGTAGTTTTTGTCAAATAGTGGGTTCTTGGCTCAGAAACTTGGATCTTTGGCTTCATCAAACATTAGCTTAGTAGTCGTTTGCTACTATGTATTGTGCACACAACCTATTCCACTGATCCAACACTTTATTTTTCAGCCGGTACTAGACTGTTTTGATGATTAGTATGTTATAATACAATTTTAGATATGCTACTATTAGCAAAACTTCCTTTATAATTTTTTCATTAGTTCCTTTCAAATTTTTGATTATTTGTTCTTCCACTTGAATTTTGCTATTCTTTCAGCTCTTTAAAAATAATTTATATGAAGAGGAAGATCATTCCAGGTATGAAGTCCAGTCAGTGAAAATTCAAAAATAAAATGGAATAACATGGGTCATTTCAGTACTTATATGAAATTCTGGAAACCAAGGTGGTGAAGTAAGCAGTAAATCACTGTGTCTCTTCTGTATTCACCTCCAAATAACCATAAAATAGCACCCTAGAAGAAATTTTGGAGCAGTGGAGCCAGTACAGTAATGGGGGGACAGGTCTTTTAGTACAAGAGACTTGAAGGATTGGCAATAGAGGTATATGTGACTTGGATAAAAAGCATTGAATTCCAGTACAGGAATGAAGCTAGCAAGTCAGCATTAAGCTGCAAGCCCACCTCAGCAAGCCAGCAAGAGATCTTGAGCGCCAGTACGATGGAACAGGCAAATGTCAGCACCAGGATCCCCCCCTTGCCTCAACATAGCCAGGGGAATCAGAGGACTCCAGCATAAACCATGAAGCCATATGAATACTAAACATATATGTACCAAGTAGTGTGTCATCCAGTTACTTACAGGAGAGACTAAGTGAATTACAGGAAGAAATATACAACATTCTATAATAGTGTAGGACCTCAACTATCTCTCCTCAGAACTTGATAAATCCAACCAAAAATAAACAAGAAACTAAGGAGTATTAGTCTATTAAAGCATAATTTATTTATTTATTTATTATGATATTTGTTAAAATATTAAATTCAGGAAATACTGAAATACTTGGATGGACTGATGCAAAGTGCAATGAGCAGAAGCAAGAAAACATTTTTCGTCATAAGAACAGCTTTGTGTGATGATTAAATATGAATGACTCAGCTCTTCTCAGCAACACAATGATCTAAGACAAGTACAAAGTATTAAGGAAGGAAAATGCTATCCATATCCAATTGAAGAACTGATGAACTCTGAATGCAGATTGAAGAAATTTTTTTCTCACTTATTTTATTCCTTATCATGCTTTTTTTTTTTAAATCTCTTTCTTTCACATCTGTAATTAATGTAAAAATTTCTTACATGATAGCCCATGTATAATCTATATCAACTTGCCTACCATTTTCGGAAGAGGAAAGGCAAGGGAGGGAGAAAAATTTGAAATTTCAAGTCTTGTAGAAATGAATGCTGAAAATTTCCTTGACATGTAACTGAGGAAAAATAAAATGCTATTAAACATTTAAAAAAATAATGTTGGTGGCTTGATACATTTTGAATACGTAAAATTATATATAATTATTAATTTATCCTATTGACTCATCTGACTCATGAACAATTAATATTTTTGCAATTGTTTAGGTCTGATGTTTTTTGTGTGAAAATTATTTTGTAATTGTGTTCACATAGTTCCTGAGTTTCTCTTGGCAGGTTTAATTCCAACTATTTTATATTTTTTATTGTTATATTAAATAGAATATTTCTTTTTATTCCTTGCTTCTGAATTTTGTTTGGTAACATATAGAGATGCTGATGATTTGTGTGGATTTATTTTCTATCCTGCAACTTTGTTGAAGTTGTTAATTAATTAAACTAGTTTTTTTCTAAAGTGGACTACTCAATATTCTCTAAGTACCAACATATAATCTTCAAAGAGTAATAGTTTTCTTTCCTCATTGTCTATTCTAATTTCTTCAATTTCTTTTTTATCTCATTAGTATAGTTATGTTTTCTAGTACAGTACTGAATAATAGTAGTTATAATGGGTATTATTGCCCCACCAATGATCTTATTGGGAAGACTTCTAGCTTATGCTCATTAGATTAAATGCTTAATAATGATTCTAAATAGATACTACTCATCATTTTAAGGAAAGCTCCGTTTATTTTTATGGTCTCTAGTGTTTATAATGGGAATGGATCTTGTATTTTACCAGTGTTCTTTCCTGTATCTGTTGAGATAATTATATGGTTTCTTTTGGTTTGGCTACTGATAATGTCAGCCTGAAACTTTTTTTTTTTTCTTCATATTCAACTATTTGCACATTCCTGGTTTAAATTCTACCTGGTCATACTCCCATGATCTTTGTGACATATTGCTGAATGTGATTATGTTACTAAAATCTTTTCATCAATATTCATTAGGAATGTTGGTCTACAATTTTCTTTCTGTTTTTGCCCTTATTATTTTAGGCATCAGCATCATATTTGTGTTTAAAATATTTTGGAAGGCCTCTTTTTTGCCTATTTTTTTCTCATATAATTTGTATAATATTTGAATTAATTGTTCTTTAAATGTTTGGTGGAATTCACTTGTGAATTTATTCGGTGTCCTGGATAATGTTTAACTCATTGAGGGCTTGTTCAATTTCTTTTCCTAAGATACAGTTGTTTAAGTATTTTATTATCTCTTTTGTGAATCTGGACAATTTATTTTCCATAAATGTTCATCCATTTCATTCATATTGCTAGTTTCATTAGCATATAATTGATATATGATTTATTGGCATATGGTAACTAGCTCCTAACATTTGCCTGTATTTTATTCTCTTTGGTGGAGAACTCACAATTTTATTTTTAAATACCGATAATTTGATTTTCTTCTTTATTGTTTTTAATCAAATTAGGAAATGGCTTATCTATTTTGTTTTCCATCAAAATGATGTTGGTTTTATTTATTAATTCAATGGTTTTCTTATTTTTAATTTTATTAATTTCTCCATTAGATTTCAGGATTTCCAACTTGATGTTTAACTGGAGATTTTTAATTTATTCTATTTCTAATTATTTTTTTCTAGTTGTCTGCCCAATTAGTTGATCATTCTCTGTTTTACTCATGTAAACATTCAGAATTACAAATTGTCCCCTAAGTGTTGTCTTAGCTACACTCGATAAATTTTGTTATGTTATCTCATTGTTATCAATCACTTTAATGAAGTCTTTGTCTCTTTGATTTGTTTTTGGCCCACTTATTTTTAGAATTTGGTTGTTTGACTTCGAATAGTTAATCTATATTTCTAAAGCCCTTTATTATTTGTATTTTATTGCACTACGATTTTTAAAGAATTCATTTGATATTTATTTTTTTCTGTAATTGGTTTTGAGTTTTTTGCCTAATTCATGGTCAGTTTTTGCGTAGGTGTCATGTGCTACTAAGTAAAAAAAAAAAGTGTATTTCTTTCTATTCCCATTTATTTTCTCCAGAGATCTATCACATCAAAAATTTCTACAATTCTATCCATTTGCATAACTTCGTCCTTCCTTCCTTCCTTCCTTCCTTCCTTCCTTCCTTCCTTCCTTCCTTCCTTCCTTCCTTCCTTCCTTCCTTCCCTCCTTCCTTCCTTCTGTCTTCGTTCCTAACTTAGTTCCTACTTTCCTTGCTTTCTTATTTCCTTTCTTCCTTTTCTTCCTCCTCCTCCTCCTCTTCTTTTTCTTCTCTTCTCCTCTTTCTCTTTTTCTTTCCTCTTCCTCTTTCTCTAGTTCTCAGGGGTGTAAGTTGAATCTTTTGGTAGTTTGATTAGTATGGCACTGAATAAGCAAATAATTTTAGTTAGAAATGTCATTTTAATTATATTGACTCAGCCTATCCCCATGCAATTAATGTTTTTCCAATTAGTTAGATCTGATTTTATTTGCGCAAAAAGTGTTTTGTATTTGTGTCCATATAGTCCCTGGATTTATTTTGGAAGGTAGATTTCCAAATATTTTATGTCTACCCTAACTTTAAATAGAATTTCTTTTTCTGTCTCTTGTTGTTGGCCTTTCTTAGTAATCTATCAAAATGACGATGACTTTTGGGTTTATTTTGTATCCTGCAACTCTGTCAAAGTTGATTAGTATTTCAAATGCATGTTTACTTGATTCTCTAGGATTCTCTGAATATATCATCATATCATATGTTGAGAGTGATAACTTAGTTTCTTCTTTACCTGTTCTAATTCCTCCATTTACTTTTTCCTTTCTTATTCCTAAAGTTAAAACTTTTAGCACCATATTGAATAAAAGTGGTGATAATGGACCACTGATCTTATTGTAAATATATCTATGCATTTTACGATAAGCATATCCCCATTACATATTATGCTTGCTGATGGTTTTAGGTAGATATTACTTTGAGGAAGGCTCCAATTATTTCTATGCTCTACAGTGTTTTCAATAGGAATGGCTATTTTATTTTGTCTAAAGCTTTTTATGAATATCATGAGTTAATCATATGGTTTCTGTTAGTTCTGTTGTTGAAATGACCAATAATGTTGATAGTTTTCATGAACCCTACCTGATCAAAATCTGTTTTATTCTTCATAAGTTGCTTCAGTATTTTTGTTAATGTGTTATTTAACATTTTTGCATCCATATTCATTAGGGTTATTTTTTTTTTATAATTTCTTGTTTTGTTTTGGTTCTCCTCAGTTTAGGCATAAGCATCACATTTGTATCTTAAAAAGAATGTGATACGACTTCTTCTCCAATTTTCCCAAATAGTATGTGTAGTATTGGAATTAATTCTTCTTTTAATGCTTGCTAAAATTCACATGTGAATTGAACTGGCCCTGGAGATTTTTTCCTAGGGAGTTCATTGATGAGATTTCATTTTGTGAGATGGGGTTATTTAAGTATTTTGCTTCCTCTTTTATTAATGTGGGCAGTTTATATTTTTGTAAATATTCATTCATTTCACGAAGATTGTCAAATTTATTGGCATACAGTTGGGTAATGTAATTTCTAATGTTTTAATTTCCTCTTCGTTGGAGGTGAGTTCATATTTTTCCATTCTTGATACTGGAAATTGAATTTTCCTCTTTTTAAATCAAATTCACCAAAACTTTATCAATTTTAGTGCTTTTTTCATACAATCATCTCTTAGTGTTATTTATTGGTTAAATTGTTTTCTTAATTTCAATTTTATTAATTTTTTATTTTGTTTCCTGTATTTCTAATTTGATATCTAATTCTGGAATTTTGATTTGCTCTCTAGTTTTTCAGTTGCATGTTCAAATCATTGATTTCCTCTTTATCTTATTCATGTAAGCATTGAGAGATATAAAACTTCCTCAAAAACTGCTTTTGCTGCATCCCATAAATCTTGGTGGGTTGTCTCATTATTGTCATTCTCTTGAATGAAATTATTGTTTCTATGATTTGCTGTTTGACCCACTCCTTATTTAGCATTTGAGTAATTAGTTTGCAAGTAATTTTTGATGTATCTTTCCATGGCCATTTGTTCCATATTATTTTATTGCATCATGATCAGAACAATTATGCATTGACTGTCTTTCCCATGCTTCACTGGATGGTGATATTTTCAATTTTTTTGTATGTGTCATGTACCACTGAGTAAAAGTTCCATCCCCATTCAGTTTTCTCTTGAGGTCTACCATATCTAACTTTTATAGAATTCTGTTTACCTCTTTAATTTACTTTTGTTTCTTTTGAGGATAGATTTATCAAGTTCCAAGGGGGAAGGTTAAGGTTCTCCACTAGTATAGTTTTGTTGTCTATTTCTTCCTGTAACTACAGTGCCTTTCAGTAGGATATAGTTTCCTTCCTTATTTCTTTTGATTAGACCCATTTCTGCTTTTGCTTTGTCTGAAATTTGGATTGCTACCCCTCTTTTATACATCAGCTGAAGCATATTGTATTCTACTGCAGTCCTTTATCTTTCCCCTCTGTTTATCCCAGTTTCATATGTGTTGTTAACATCATATTGTAGGATTATGATTTTTAATCCATTCTGCTATCCACCTCCATTTTATGGGAGAATTCATCCCATTCACATTCAAAGTTATGGTTACTATCTATGTCTTTAACTCCATGCTGTCGCCTCAACCTCCGTTTATGATTTTATTTTGTTCTTCTTCCCCTCCTCAAGAGTTTTACTTTTTGAGGGGCGGAGCCAAGATGGCGGAGTGAAAGCAACGACTCACCTAAGCTCCTGGAAAAATTCCTCTGGATATATCTGGGGGGAGAGTCTGACCAGACTTTGGAGGTGTAGAATCCAGTGGGAGACGGACTTTGACAGATTCGGAGCCCAGGCTGGACTGGAAGGTCCACGGGAGGGATCTGTTCCGCGGGGGTAAGACCCCAGCGCACAGCGCAGCGCCGCCGGCGCGGCAGGGCAGAGGGGACCCAAAGGGCCCGAGAGTGGCGGGCGAGACCAGCGGAGCAGGAGATAAGCCAGGCCGAGCCAACGATATCAGCGCAACAGCCTTTGAAATCTTCAGCCTAAAGACGGGACTTCAGTGGGTCACTACTTGAACATCCAGAAGCTGGGATGCCGGAGTGATCAGTAAGTGCTCTCCCCTCCCCCCCGATGACCGTAAGGGAACCATAAAATTCTTCCCCAGATTGATCCTGGATCAGTGGAAGCAGCAGAAGGGGGCGGGTGGTCTCATAACACCAGAGGCTGGAGAGGTGGCAAAGGGGGATTCTTCCTACCGTGGTGGAGGCGATCTGGAGGGACAGACGACCCAGGGCAGAGAAAAATTCGCACTGAGACCCAAGCAAGCCTCAGCCCGGGAGACGAGCCCCAGGAGGGGCGGGGAACACGCATTAGCCTCTAGGCGTGCCCCAGCCCTCCAGGGGAAAAGGGAAGACAATAGGGAAGCTGGGATCACCATCCCCGGACCTTGCCTTTGCCTCAGGCCAGCTGAGGAGATATCCTGAGACCAGACCACACCTCCCACATACCTATCAAGCTAACCCCAGGGTTGATCTGGGAAACAACAACAACAACAACAACAACAACAACAAAAAAGCCTGCTTTTAGCCTAGACAAACATCAACTCAACTTAAAAGATCTGTATCTTCTGACTGAAAGAACCAAAAGCTACAACACTCAGCCAACATCATGAATCGGAAAAAGCAGACGAAAAGTGAAAAAAACCATAGAATCTTTCTATGGGGATAAGGACCGAAACACAAACACCAAAGAGGTCAGAGCTGAGACTGTACTTCCATCTGAAACCTCAGATGGGACTATGAATTTCTCGCAAGCACAACTAGATTACCTGGAACGTCTGAAGAAGGATATAAAAGAAAAACTGGCCAATGATTTTAAAACCATAAAAAAAGAATTCACTGATGAGAACATCAATCTGAAAAAGAAAATTGAAGAAATGGAAAAGGAAGTTCAAAAATTAACTGGAGAGAATAATTCCCTAAAAGGAAGAGTTAATCAAACGGAAAAGGAAACTCAAAACCTAATAGGGAAAATTGATCAGATGGAAAAGGAAACCCAAAACCTAACTGGGAAAATTGGTCGAATGGAAAAAGAAGTACAAAAATTAAATGGAGAAAATAGCTCCTTAAAGGGAAAAATTGGCCAGATGGAAAAGGAGATGCGAAAGCTAACTGAAGAAAACAATACGATCAAGATTAGAATTGGGCAAGTAGAAACTAATGACTCAATGAGGCAACAAGAATCAGTCAAACAAAATCTAAAGAATGAAAAGATAGAAGAAAATCTAAAATATTTAATTGGAAAAACAACTGACCTGGAAAATAGATCCAGGAGAGAAAATCTAAGAATTATTGGCCTGCCAGAAACCCATGATGAAGAAAAGAGTCTGGACAATATCTTCCAGGAAATCATCAAGGAAAACTGCCCAGAAGTACTAGACTCAGAATGCAAAATAGTCATTGAAAGAATCCACCGTTCCCCACCGGAAAGGGATCCAAAACTCAAAACCCCAAGAAATATAGTTGCCAAATTCCAGAGCTATCAAGTGAAGGAGAAAATACTACAAGCAGCCAGAAAGAAACATTTTAAATATCAAGGTCACACAGTCAGGATCACACAGGACCTTGCAGCTTCTACATTAAAAGATCGAAAGAATTGGAACCCAATATTCCGTAAGGCAAAGGAGTTGGGACTCCAACCGAGGATCAACTACCCAGCAAAGTTCAGCATAACATTTCAGGCAAGGAGAAAGTCATTCAACGAAATAAGGGATTTCCAGAGCTTCCTGACCAAAACACCAGAACTCAATAGACAATTTGATCTTCAAATGCAGGTCTCCAGAGAATCATAAAAAGGTAAACAGAGGGGAAAAAACAAAAACAAAAACTTGCAACTCAATTAGGGCAATCTGTTTACCTCCCTGTAAGGGAAGATGATACCTGTTAATCTTGAGAACTGTGCAGCTATTATGATAAAAGGGATATATGTAGAGGGAACGGGCATAAAGTAAATGATGTCATGGCAAAAATATGATTTAAGTATGAGAGGGGAATGTAATAGGAGGTGTGGAAAGGGGGAAGCAGAAAATGGCAAATTATATCACAGGAAGAAGTACAAAACTATAGTAGAGGGAAGGAGGGGAGGGAGATGAGCATTGTTTGAGAGGTACTCTCATCTGATTTGTTCAAAGGAGGGAAGAATAACCTTAAGCAGATAATCCTAACTAGCTCTATAGGTAGTAGGAGGGGAAGGGGGAAGAAAGGGGAGGGTGGCTAAAAGGGAGGAAAGAAGCAATAAGAGTAAAGGGGACTAAAAGGGAGGGGGGCTAAAAGAAGGAGGGGAAGGCTGCAGGAGGAGGGGGAGAAAAGTGAATACTATTGAGGAGGGGAAGGGAGACGGGAGAGTTAAAAGCACAAATGGTGGGAAAGAGGTTGGAGGGAAATACACAGATTGTAATCATAACTGTGAATGTGAATGGGATGAACTCTCCCATAAAACGGAGACGGATAGCAGAATGGATTAAAAGCCATAATCCAACAATATGCTGCTTACAAGAAACACATTTGAAACGGGGGGATACACATAGGATAAAGGTCAAAGGATGGAGCAGAATATATTGTGCTTCAGCTCATGTAAGAAAGGCAGGAGTAGCAATCCTAATCTCAGACAAAGCAAAAGCAGAAATAGATCTAATCAAAAGGGATAAGGATGGAAACTATATCCTACTAAAAGGCACCATAGACAATGAAGCAATATCATTACTAAACATGTATGCTCCAAGTGGTATAGCATCCAGATTCTTAGAGGAGAGGTTGGGGGAGTTGAAGGAAGAAATTGATAGCAAAACTATACTAGTGGGGGACCTCAACCTCCCCCTCTCTGAACTAGATAAATCCAACCTTAAAATAAACAAGAAAGAGGTTAAGGAGGTAAATAAAACTCTGGATAAGGTAGATATGATAGATCTTTGGAGAAAATTAAATGGGAATAGAAAGGAATATACCTTTTTCTCAGCGGTACATGGAACATTTACAAAAATTGACCATGTACTAGGACATAAAAATCTCACAATCCAGTGCAGAAAGGTAGAGATAATCAATGCATCCTTTTCAGATCATAATGCATTAAAAATTACATGTAATAAAAGACCATGGAAAGAGAAACCAAAAATCAATTGGAAACTAAATAATCTAATTCTAAAGAAGGATTGGGTTAAAGAAGAAATCATAGAAACAATCAACAACTTCATTCAAGAGAATGACAATAGTGAGACAACGTACCAAAACTTAAGGGACACTGCAAAAGCAGTTATTAGGGGAAGTTTTATATCTCTGAATGCTTACATAAATAAAATAGAGAAAGAGGAGATCAATGACTTAGGCTTGCAGTTGGAAAAGCTAGAAAAAGAACAAATTGAAATTCCCCAAGTAAATACCAAATTAGAAATACTGAAAACCAAAGGAGAGATTAATAAAATTGAAATAAAGAAAACTATTGAATTAATAAATAAAACCAATAGTTGGTTTTATGAAAAAACTAATAAAATTGATAAACCTTTGGTTAATCTGATCAAAAAAAAGAAAGAAGAAAACCAAATTACTAACATTAAAAATGAAAGGGGTGAACTCACCTCCAATGAGGAGGAAATTAAAACAATAATTAGAAACTACTTTGCCCAACTTTATGCCCACAAATCCGACAATCTAAATAAGATGGATGAATATTTTAAAAAATACAAATTGCCCAGATTAACAGAAGAGGAAGTTGAATACTTAAACAACCCCATCTCAGAAAAAGAAATTGAACAAGCCATCAATGAACTCCCTAGGAAAAAATCTCCAGGGCCAGATGGATTCACAAGTGAATTCTATCAAACATTTAAAGAACTGTTAATTCCAATACTACATACACTATTCTTGAAAATTGGGGAAGAAGGAGTCCTCCCAAATTCTTTCTATGATACAAATATGGTTTTGATACCCAAACCAGGAAGAGACAAAACAGAGAAAGAAAATTATAGACCAATTTCCCTAATGAATATAGATGCAAAAATTTTAAATAAGATTTTAGCAAAACGAATACAGCATCTTATCATGAGATTAATACATTATGATCAGGTAGGATTCATACCAGGACTACAGGGCTGGTTCAATATTAGGAAAACTATTAGCATTATCGATCACATCAACAACAAAGCTAACAAAAACCACATGATTATCTTAATAGATGCAGAAAAAGCTTTTGACAAAATACAACATCCATTCCTACTAAAAACATTGGAGAATGTAGGAATAAAGGGAACTTTCCGTAAAATAATAAGCAGTATCTATCTAAAACCTTCAGCAAGCATTATATGCAATGGGGATAAGCTAGATGCATTCCCAATAAGATCAGGGGTGAAACAAGGTTGTCCATTATCACCACTATTATTCAATATGGTACTAGAAATGTTAGCTGTAGCAATTAGACAAGATAAAGATATTCAAGGAATTAGAATAGCCAAAGAAGAAACTAAGTTATCACTCTTTGCAGATGATACGATGATTTACCTAGAGAATCCCAGAGATTCAAGTAAAAAATTACTTGAATTAATAAACAACTTTGGCAAAGTTGCAAGGTACAAAATAAACCCACACAAATCCTCTGCATTCCTATATATTAGCAACAAAGTTCAACAGCAAGAGATAGAAAGAGAAATCCCATTTAAAGTTAGGGTAGACAGTATAAAATACTTAGGAGTCTACCTGCCAAAACAAACCCAGGGACTATATGAACACAATTACAAGACACTTTTTGCACAAATAAAGTCAGATTTAAGTAAGTGGAAAAACATTAGTTGCTCATGGGTAGGCCGTGCTAATATAATAAAAATGACAATTCTACCCAAATTAATATACTTATTTAGTGCCATACCAATTAAACTATCAGACAATTACTTTCTAGAGCTGGATAAAATAATATCAAAATTCATTTGGAAAAACAAAAGGTCCAGAATATCAAAGGGACTAATGAAAAGAAATGCTTGGGAAGGTGGCCTAGCGCTACCAGACCTTAAACTGTACTATAAAGCAGCAATTATCAAAACCACTTGGTATTGGCTAAGAAACAGAGAGGTAGACAAGTGGAATAGACTTGGCACTCAAGATGCAGTAGGCAAGGAATATAGCAACCTTCTGTTTGATAAACCCAAGGACCCCAGCTTCTGGGATAAGAACTCATTGTTTGATAAAAATTGCTGGGAAAACTGGATAACAGTGTGGCGGAAATTAGGCATAGACCCATACCTGACACCGTACACAAGAATAAAGTCCAAATGGGTACATGATTTAGGTATAAAGATTGATACCATGAATAAACTGGAGAAGCAAGGAATAGTGTATTTATCAGATCTATGGAGAAGGGAAGAATTCTTTACTAAAGGAGAGATAGAATGCATTATGAAATGCAAAATGGATAACTTTGAGTACATTAAACTGAGAAGTTTTTGCACAACCAAACCCAATGCAACCAAAATCCGGAGGGATGTGGTAAATTGGGAAAAAATTTTTACAGCTAAGCTCGGGGATAAAGGCCTCATTTCTAGAATATATAGAGAACTGACCCAAATGTATAATCATACAAGTCATTCCCCCATTGATAAATGGTCAAATGATATGAACAGGCAATTTTCAGAAGAAGAAATTAAAGCTATCTATAATCATATGAAAAAATGCTCTAAATCACTATTGGTTAGAGAGATGCAAATCAAAACAACTCTGAGGTACCACATCACACCTATAAGATTGGCAAACATGACAGAACAAGAAAATGATAAATGCTGGAGAGGATGTGGGAGAGTTGGAACACTAATTCATTGTTGGTGGAGCTGTGAGCGCATCCAACCATTCTGGAGAGCAATTTGGAACTATGCCCAAAGGGCTACAAAAATGTGCATACCCTTTGACCCAGCAATATCGCTACTAGGACTATATCCCCAAGAGATCATAAAAATGGGAAAGGGTCCCACATGTACAAAAATATTTATAGCAGCACTCTATGTAGTTGCCAAAAACTGGAAGTCAAGGGGATGTCCATCAATTGGGGAATGGCTGAATAAATTATGGTATATGAATGTAATGGAGTACTATTGTGCCATAAGACATGATGAACAAGAAGACTTCAGAGAGGCCTGGAAGGACTTATATGACCTGATGCTGAGTGAAAGGAGCAGAACCAGGAGAACTTTATGCACAGCAACAACCACAGTGTGTGAGAGTTTTTTCTGGTAGACTTAGATTTTTGTAATAACACAAGAACTTCTGAAAAAAAAAAAAAATCCCAATGGTGGACCTCAAGGCAAAATGCCTTCCACACTCAGAGAGAGAAATATGGAAGTCACTCACATAATGTAGCAGATCATGTTTGTGTATGTGTATCTGTTTGTGTATCATGTTCTGATTTGTTATACGGATTCTTTCATTTATCTTAGTCTGACTACATAGCATGACTATAGTGAAAATATACTCAATAGGAAAGTATATGTAGAATCTATACAGAATTGTATGAAGTCGTGGGGAGGGAGGGAGGTAGTGGGGGGTGGGTGGGGAGGGATAAAATCGCAATTGTATGGCAGTGATTGTTAAACATTAAAAAAATAAAAAAATTAAATAAAAAAAAAAAATAAAAGAGTTTTACTTTTGACCACCACCTCCCTAAGTCAGCCCTCCTTTCTATTAGCCTAGCTCCCTTTTTTCTTTACTACCTCTATCCTTCCCTTCTAACTAACCCCTCCCTTTTCTTTCCCTTTTCCTTTCCTATTGCCTGCAGAGCAAGTTAGATTTTTATACTTAACTGAGTATGGTGTACCCTCCTTGAACCAAATCACATAAGAGTAAAGCTCAAACAATACTCATCTCCCTCCCTCCTTTTCCTTTATTATAACATATTTTATGCCTGTTTCTGTGATGTAATTTAACATTTTCTGCCTCCTCCTCTCTACTTCTCCCAATACAATCTTTTCATACCGTTTTACTAAGGCTTTTATCTTCACATAAGTTAATTTATACCCACTCCCTTTATCTATTTGTATCTCTTTAAAATTTAATAATAAATCTACAACACGCAACATCCTCCCATATAGGGATGTAAATGGTTTGTCAGTGTTGAATAACAATTTCTCCTCCCCCTTTGACTTCTTTTTGCTTCTATTGAGTCTTGTATTTGAAGATCAACTGCTCTCTTGAGCTCTTGTCTTTTCATCGGCAAGTCCTGGAAATCCCTTACTTGGTTGAACGTTCATCTTCTTGCCAGAAATGTTATGTTCATTTTTTCTGGGCAATTGATCTTCGTTGTAGTCTAAGTTCCTTTACCTTATGGAATATCATGTTCTAATCCCTTTGATCTTTTAATGAAGAAGATGCAAGGTCCTCTGTCATCCGCCCTGCAGTTCCTCAATATGGGAATTGTTTCTTTCTGGCTCCTTGAAGCATTTTCTTCTTGACCTGATAATTCTGGAATTTGGCAACAACATTCCTTGAAAATTTAATTTAGAATGTCTTTCAGGAAGTGATTGGTGGGTTCTTTGATGACTATTTTGTCCTCTGAATCTAGGATCTGAGGGCAGTTTTCCTTAACGATTTCTTGCAAGATATCATCCATGCTCTTTTTTTCATCATGACCTTCCAGTATACCACTAATTCTTAGATTTCTTATACTGCATCTATTTTCCAGATCAGTTGTTTTTGCAATGAGATATTTTACATTTTCTTCTATACTTTCATTCTTTTTTTTTTCGGGACTGATTCTTGATGCCCCTTACAGTCATTAGCTCCTACTTGCTCAATTCTAATTTCTAACAAATTTTTTTCTTCAGTTAGCTGTTGTGCTTCCTTTCCATTTGTGCAATTTTTCAATGCATCCCCCTTATCTCTTTAACAAATTTTACTTTTTAAAAAGCTGTTCTTTTCAGTGAATTTTTTTTCATTTTTTTTCAATTGCATTTTTAAAATCATTGAACAATTTTTCCTCTATCTCTCTAATTTGGGTTTTAGAATCCTTCTTGAGCTCCTTCAGGAATGCACTTTGGACTTCATGTCTGTTCATATTCCCTTTTGTGGTTTAGGATGTGAGTACAGGGTCAGTGCTGTCCTCTTCTGAATTCCTATTTTGATCTTTCCTGTCCCTGTAGTAAGAGTCTATGGTCTTTGCTTTTCTGAGTTGAGTCTTGTTAATGGTAATTGCCTTTTTTCTGGCTTTTAAAGTGGATCTCTGCTTCGTGGGCACAGGGGGCTATGTCTCTCTTTCTTTATGAGTTTGGGGCCTGTTTTCTGGGTTTCTGTTTTATGGCCTCTGGTTCCTTCAGCTAGAAGCAATATAATGCTATAGCTTACTTGGTGCTGAGCTGGCTGGTATGTGAAGGGCAGATGAAGTCTTTCTGAGGTTTCTTGGGGTTAACACTGAAGCTCCTGGGATGAGGTATGGGGGAGAGTTGGTCTTACTGTGAGAAGTCTCCTCTTCACTTACGTCTTTACTAGAACACAGGCAGACTCCGAGGCTGGTTAATCCTTTCTTCTCTGTTGTCTGAACAATTCTCCTGTCTGTGCTAAGGAACACTTGGGGCCCTGGTGTTTCTGTTGCTGATTTCACCCCTCCTGGGGTTCAGGTTCTTCTGTTGGTCCACTTGCATGGTTATTCCTGGTATGCTTCTGGTTCTTCACTGTTCCAGTTCATCCACAGCAAGATGGGACTGTTACTGGTTGTCTTCTGCTGATGCCACTGTTCTATGAATTTCTATTTTGTCTCCTTCTGGGAAATCAGGGAGGTTTTCCTTTGTAATTTCTTTAAGTATGAGATCCAAGTTCTTTTTTGGCTTTTAGATAATCTGATAACTACTAAGCTATCTCTCCTGGATTTGTTTTCCAGACATTTTTTTACAGAGATATTTCACATTTTTTTCATCCTTTTGACTTTTAAATTACCTTTTCATGTCTGATGGAGTCATTAGTTTTCATTTGCTCAATTCTAATTGTTAAGGAATCATTTTTCTTTAGTCAGTTTTGATACTTTTTTATTCATTTAGCCAATTATACTTTTTAAGGAGTTCTTTATTTATTTATTTGCTCCTGTAGTCAGGCTTCCAGTGCCCTCTTTTTTTTTTAATTTTATTTTTCATTTTTGACACAGTTTATAACAGATAAAATAATTCAGACTTTTAGTCAGGTGATATTTCTTTTAAAAGCATTTACAATATGAACCACAAAAGAACTTTTTAAAAGTATTAACCAACTGAGACACATAATATTTATGTTGCTAACTTCACAAGCTATTTACCTAATTGTCTCCACAGTATTATTAAGAATTAAAGGACCCTAACTTATTGTTGTTGGTCTAAAGTCCTATGCCTAATAGCTTAATTTTAGACTTAACCTCAGATGTTCCCCAACTAATAATCTATAATTGAATAGATCTAGTATTAAGCTTGCAAAGCTTATGACTATAGGAAATTGCCACCAAGAATAGGGACATTGCAGGGATATAATATCTCCCCAACTTCAGTTCAGTTCCAGGCAGGATTAGATTGTCTACTTGCATTCAATCAGGCTTAAAGTCTGCCAGGTGTCAGTGGGGAAATTGAGTCAAGAGAAGTCTACCTCAGCCCAGGCTGAACAGCCACTCTCCCACCCTTCCCATAATATCACCTTTTGCAGTTCATACCAGCATCTCAGTGGCTTACTGGCATCATGGATTGAAGGCTGAGAATGCCTTTCTTGCTATCCATACCTGGAGTTAGACTCAGAAGAACAGTCACTTAATAGTCCCATAGCATCTAAAAATAGCAAGTTCCAATAACTAGGTTTCAAATATAATTGTAGTTTCACTTTGGCTAAGAACTATCTTTTGAGGCAAGTCTTAAGTGGCTTATATGCCTTTCTATACATGTTCTAGTTCCTGATTAAATGACAATCATAAAATCAAATTTACCATTAAAACCTTAACTTTTCCATTAACGCCAAGTTTTATCCTAGGTTACATTCTTCGAGGAAATTTAGACTAAATTTCTTTTTTCCCAAACAAAAGATGTCATTGATTTCTTGTCAGTAATTAATTCAGTCTATTGTTTTAATGTTAATTGCTTTTGCCTCACTTTGTAGCATGTCCAATTTTTCTCCCCATCACTCTGCTCTCCCCGTTTCCTAATACCTTGCATTCTGATTACTCATTCACTCAATGTATCCACCCTTCTATCACACTGCACTCTTCCCTTATACCCATCTTCTCTCTTTTCTTATAGGGCAAGATAAATTTCTATACCCCATTCCCTCTAATTCTTATTTCCCGATTATATGCCATAAAAATTCTCAGCTTTCGTTGTTAATACTTTGAATTTCAACTTCTTTCCTTCCCCCCCTCCCCAACCCCATTTAGAAGGCAAGCAATTCAATACAGACTAAATATGTGTTCTTTTGCGTAATACTTCCATAATAATCATGTTGTGTAATACTAATTATATTACCTTCTATCCTACTCTATCCTCCCTTATTTTTCCCCCACAATTGACCTTGTCCCTTCTCAAAAGTTTTTATTTCTAGTTACTCCCTTCTCCCATTTTCCCGCCCTTCTAACATTCCCCTCACCCTACTTGTTGCCTCTTCTCCTACTTTCCTGCAGTGTGATATAAATTTTCATACCAACTTTAGTGAGTATGTTATTCCCTCCTTCAGCCATATGTGGAGAGAGTAGCTTCATCTTTCCCCTCTCCCCTTCTCCCTTTTCTCCTCCATTGAACAAGATTTTTCTTATCTCTTTTATGAGTTATAGCCTGCCCCATTCCATTTCTCCCTTTCTCTTCCCGGTATTTTCCAACTTCACCCCTTAATTTTTATTTTATTTTATTTTTTCGTGTGAATATCATCTCTTCTGATTCAACACACCCTGTTCCCTCTATCTACATATGTGTATGTGTGTGTGTATGTACAATCTCTCCATCTACCCAAATACTGAGAAAAGATTCAAGAGTTGTAAATATTTTCTTTCCATGTAGTAATGTAAGCAGTTCAGCTTTAGAGAGTCTTTTATGATTTTTCTTTCTTGTTTACCTTTTCATGCTTCTCTTGATTCTTGTCGTGGGAAGTTAAATTTTCTATACAGATCTGGTCTTTTCCTCAATATGAATGATTGAAACTCCTCTATATCATTGAATTACCATTTATTTCCTTGAAGTATTATACTCAGATTTGCTGGGTAGGTGATTCTTGGTATCAATCACAGTTCCTTTGACTTCTAAAATATCCCATTCCAAGCCCTTCAATCCCTTAATGTTGAAGCTGCCAGATCCTGTGTTATCCTGATTGCATTTCCACAGTACTCAAATTGTTTCTTTCTAGCTGCTTGCAGTATTTTCTCCTTGATCTGGGAACTCTGGAATTTGGCCACAATGTTCCTAGGAGTTTCTCTCTTCGGGTTTCTTTCAGGAGGTGATCAATGAATTCTTTCAATATTCTTTTTGCCCTCTGATTCTATAACATCAGGGCAGTTTCCCTTGATAATTTCATGGAAGATAATGTATAGGCCCTTTTTTTGATCATGGCTTTCAGGTAGTCCAAGAATTTTTAAATTATTTCTCCTGGATCTATTTTCCAGGTCAGTTGTTTTTACAATGAGTTGTTTCACCTTATCTTCTATTTTTTTTTTTCAAATTTTGTTTTTTGTTTACTAACTTCTTGGTTTAATTCATAGTCATTCGTTTCCCTGGACTCAATTCTCTCTTTCAATGAATTATTTTGTTCAGTGAGCTTTTGAACCTTCTTCTCCATTTGGCGATTTCTGCTTTTTAAAACCTCCTTCTCCTCGTTTGCTTTTTGGACCTCTTTTTCCAATTGAGTTAGCCTCTTTTTAAAGCTGTTATTTTCCTCAGAATTTTTTTGGTTCCCTTTCATAAGCTGCTAACTTGTTTTTTAAGGGCTTCTATTGCTTAAGCCCATTTTAAGTTCCCTTTGGGGGTAGAGGCCTTGACTTCCTCTCACAGTATGCCTTGTTCTTCCTCCCCCGAAAGGATGAGGGGAAACACCTGTTCCCCAAGAAAGTAACCTTCTATGGTCTTATTTTTATTTTTTCCCCCTTTTGGGGGGGCATTTTCCCAGCCAGTTACTTGACTTCTGAGTTTCCTCTCCACAATTCACTTGCCTCCAGTTCCACCAAGCCAGCACTGGAGGCTGATATTCGGATGAGTTACTCCAGTCCCTCAGGGGATTTAGTTGGAGGCAGGGCCACTATTATGTACAAGATTAAGATCAGTTTCTCTGGTTTGGGCAGGGCTGCCACATAGGGCTCAGTTCCCTCAGGGGTTTAAGATGAGACCTTCAACAATAGATGGAGGCTACTGCCTGCTTTGGGAGCCCTGTCAGCTGCTGCCTCTACTGCAGCCACCTGATGAGGCCTGAGTTATGGGGATACCTTTCTCCCTTCTCAGCCAGATGAAAAGACCTTCTCACGGACCTTTGGTCCCTCTGGGTTCGGGGATCTGCACTGTTACTGGAGGTTCTATCTCTGAAGCCTGCTTGGATCTGCTCCATTCAGTGCTGGGTGGCCAAGGCTGGGCTCTCCTCTGAGTTTGGTGTGCACTACAGATCTTTCCTGTCAGTCTTTCAGGTCACGCTGGGATAGAAATCTCCTCTACTCCGTTGTTCTGTGGCTTCTGATGCTCTAGAATTTGTTGAGACTTCTTCTTTACAGGTATTTTATGGGCTGTGCAGTAAGAGCTGGCATATGTGCGTCTTTCTACTCTATCATCTTAGCTACCAGGAGTTCTTTTCTTCAGTGAATTTTTGTACATATTTTTCTATTTGATCAAACTTGCTTTATACAGATTCTGCTCGATAGATTTTTGTCCTTCTTATATTTGGCCTATTCTTTTTTTAAGATATTATTTCCTTTAATGTTTCTGTGCTTCCTTTGCTAAACTGTTGACTCTTGCATTGCTTAGACTTTTTTCCCACATTTCCTCTGTCTCTCTTATTCCAGTTAAAAAACAATTGTTTGAGTATTTTGTTGAGGATTTTTTTTGGGTCTGTGACTAATTCATATTTTTCGTCAATTCTTTGCATGTAGCTGCTTTTTTAATTTGTTGGTTTGTTTTTTAATCTTCTTCTGAGTTTGTGATTTGCTCTTCTCTTTCCACATAGCCACATTTTATGGCCATTATTTCTGCTCATTTTTCCAATTTTTTCCTTGACTTTCAGCCTTATATTAAAGTTAAACTTTGCTTCCAGGGAGGTCACTGTCCCAACTGTCAGGATTTTCATGATGCTACAATCATAGCTAGTTCTGAGTGTTTGTAAGTTTCAGTTTTTTCAAAGTGGTATGACCTAATGAAAAATGTTGTCAGTGCTTTCCTGGTCTGTGCTTTTGCTTGTCAGTGACCTCAAGTACCCTTTTAAATTCTGGAAGAATGGCCAGAGTTCTTCCTCCTGCTAGTTTTCTTCTATGCCTTGGGAATGCAACTCTAAAAGAGATGTAAGCTATGCAGCTGAGCAAAAGATCTCTTGTGATTTTCTTCTGATTAGTGTTTTGATTTCCTTAATATCTGTGGGTTAAGAGCTCCACGGTGGCTGATCAAATGGCTGTCGTTGGCTTGCACTGAATGTGTCCCCTGGCTGGCTGCCTTATGTAGACATCTGAGGTCTGGCTGCTGTTTGTGTTGGAATATAGGGTCTTGATGCTAGATCACACAGGATCATGGATCCTTGTTCCAGGTTTTCCAGACCTGTATTGTGCAGTACTATGCCCATCTCTTACTTTAGTAAGATAGACTTTTCTTGGTAAACGTTGAAATTGTCTTTGTTTGGAAGTTGGGTTTCTTGGGGGGTTTTTTTGTTTGTTTTTTTTGTTTGTTTTTTGGCCATTTGGTAGTTCTGCTTCCCCAGAATTCATTTTGAGGCATTATTTTTAAGGTTGTGTGGATGAAATTTGAGAGAATTCAGATAACTTCTTGTCTCTACTCCATTATATTAATTCTGCCTCATGAAAAATAATAACGTTTCATTCCTTAATGCCCAGTCAGATTACTTCCCTAGGTATTTTTCTCTTAGTAGTATTGGCAACATTTCTACTACAGTATTAAATAATATTAGTGATAGTGAGGATCCTTGATTCACGATTAAATTCTATTGGCACAGTCTCTATGATATCCTCATTATACATAATATATATATATATATGTACTATAATTATATTTAATACTCATTAATGTTTTTGGTAAATGCTTCTTATTTTAAATAAAAATCCATTCATATCTATATTTTCAAGAGTTTTTAAATTAGGAATGAGTGTTGTGCTTCATCAAAAAGACTTTTCTGCAATTTTTTAATATAGCCATCTGAGTTGTATTTTTTTTTAGTGATATGAACGTTAGTGTTAATAATTTTCCATATATGGAAACAACCTTACATTCCTGCTATAAATCCCCATCATAATTTATAATCTTTTTGATAAATTGCTGTAGTCTCCTTGGCAAGTATTTTATTTAGGATTTTTGTATTTGAATATTCATTACTGAACTTGGTCTATTACTGTCTCTGTTTTGGATCTTCCTTGTTTAGAATAAAACCATATATATGATATCAATATAATTGGTTCCACTCTTTCTTATTTTTTTCCAAAACTTTCACATAGTATTGGGATAAATTATTCCTTAAATATTTGATAGAATTAACTTTTAAATACATCTGGTCCTGAGGACTTTTACTTAAGGAAATTATTTATGGCCTCTGATTTTTTTTTCCAAAAAAGATATATATATATATATATATATATATATATATATATATATATATATATATATATATATATATATATATATATATATATATATATATGTATATATATATATATGTATATGTATATGTATATGTATATGTATATGTATATGTATATGTGTATGTGTATGTGTATGTATATATATTCTATTTCCTTTTTTGTTAACCTATGCAGTTTATATTTTTGTAAATATTCATCCATTTCACTTTATTGATATGTAATTGAGCATAGTAACTTAATCATCGCTTAAATTATATCCTCATGTGTAATGTATTCTTCCTTTTTTTTGATACTAGTAACTTCATTTTTCCCCTTTTTTAGCATATTAACCAACGATTTAATTGTTTTACTATCCCTTTTTCATAAATTGAACTTTTAATTTTATTCATTTATTCAAGGATTTACTTACATAGAATTTTACTAATTTCACCTATAATGTTCAGAATTTTCACTTTGTTATTTAATTGTGGATTTTACCTTTCTTTTTTAGTTTGATTTTTAGTGGCATACCTACTTAATTGATCTGCTTTTCATTTTATTGATGTAAAAACATAATAATACAAAATTTTTTTCCATTTGACACTTTTCTGCTTCTCATGAGTTTTGATATGTTTTCTCACTATTGTCATTCTCTTTAATAAAATAATTGTTTCTGTGAGTTTTTCTTTTACCCACTCATTCTTTATTTCTCTTTTTGGTTATACATGTGCAATCTTGTTAAAAACATTTCCACATTATTCATGTTGTGAAAGAAGAAAGAGAAGAAAAGGAGGAAATAATGGAAAAAATGTGAAAATTATATATTTCAATTTGTCTTCAGACTCTATTGTTCTTTCTCTCGATGTGGATAGCATTTTTTATTATGAACCTTTTGGAATTCTCTTGGATCATTTTAGTGCCAATAAGAACTAAATCAAATATAGCTGACTATTGAATAAAGTTTCTATTATGTACTAATGTATGCAGTGCTCCCCTGGTTGTTCTCACTTTGCTCAACATTATTTCATGTAAGTCTTTCTATGTTTTTGTTGTTTTTGTTTGTTTTGAAATCCACCTACTCATCATTTCTTATAGCACAGTAATATTCCATCACATTCTTATGACAAAACTTGTTCAGACACAACTTGTTCCATCATTCCCTAGGTTGGATGTTCCCTTAGTTTCCAATTCTTTGCCACCACAAAAACAACTGCTATGAATTTTTTGTATATATAGGTTTTATTCCCTTCTTTATGATCTCTTTGGGTTAGAGAACTTAGTGTGATATCACTGCATCAAAGGGAATGCACAGTTTAATGTTCCTTGAGGTATACTTTCAAATTCGCTCTCCAGAATTGCTAGGGTTGGAAGTTCAATTCCGTGTGGACAGTCTCGGGCGGGTAAAAGTGGGACTTCTAAATCTTAGAGTCTTACAAGGCCCTCCATGAACAGCGGGGATTCGAGAAAGTCAGACTGAGCTAGCTTGGCTAGCTCAGGTATTTCCGCCTCTCCCCGGGAGATACGTGATGGGTGGAGCCTCCCTGCTCTTGAGGCTGTCCTGGATTGGACACACCTGTTGTCTCCTAACAGGCTCGATATTGATATGTAAACTACGGGCAAAGGGCTTAAGTGGGTTCAGGAAAGCCGGAAAAAGCCTCTTGGGCGAAGGACCACGTGTGAGCTTACTAGGCTCCTCACTTTCCTCTCTCTTTCTCCCCCCTCCCCCTCTCTCCCCACTTACACTTCTACTTCCAATCCCTTATTGTAAGATCTTTGCCTCCTTGGGAGATTTTCTCTTTCCCTCCTAAGGAAGATTTCCCCTGCACTTGTAACTAAACCCTGTAATAAAGCTCAACCCTTGTTTGACTCTGGAACGTCCTTTCTCTCATATGAGCATCCGGTTTTGGCCAACCGAAGACCTCGGGAGGTGAGGTAAGAAGACTCGGGTAGCCCACAGGCCTCTAGGCTTGGCACATAATGTTTGGATAAATTGACAGCTTCACCACTGTTCATTAATGTCACTATATTACCACATCTTCTTCAATATTTATCATTTTCCTCTTCAGTCATAATTGCCCCAGTGATAGGTGTGAGGTGGTACCCCAGAGATGTTTTAATTTATATTTTTCCAATGAATTATGGTTTAAAGCACGTTTCTGATCCATTCTTAAAGTTTAGGATATTTAGTTTTTAATCTCTTTCTATGTTATTTTTTGTAAAATGAAATTTAATTGCATTATGTTCTGGAAAATGATGCATTTAATATTTCTACTTTTCTGTATTTGAGTACAAGGTTTTCATGCCCTAATATGTGATCAGTTTTTCCTAAAGTGTCATGTGCTGCTGAGAAAAAATGAAAGGTATTTTCCTTCACATTGCTATTCAGTTCTTTCCCGATGTCTATTATATCTATCTTATCTAAAATTCTAATCATTTCCTCGATTTCTTTCTTTTTCATTTTTGGTCAGATCTATCTAGTTCAAAGGGAGAATTTAAAGTTTTTCACTATAATAGCTTTGCTGTCTAATTATACCCAAAATTCACTGAATATTCCCCTTGAAAATCTGGATGTTCTAGCATTTGGGACATAGATGATTAGTAATGATATTACTTTATTATTTACTGTACCTTTTTAAAATAACATACTAGCCCTGTTAATCTCTTTTAACTAAATCTATTTTAGTTTGAACTTTGTCTAAAATCATGATTGCTAGCCCTGATAATCTTTACATCAGGGGAAACATCATAAACTCTACCCCAGCCCCATATTTTTACTATACGTATGCCTCTTACTTTTAAGTGTGTTTATTATAAACATATTTTCAGGTTCTGGTTTTTGATCATTTTAGGAGTGACTCCTTCCCATTCACAAAATTATCATTGCTAGTTATGTAATTACCTCTGTCCTATTCTACTTTTCTCAACTTTCTCTCTCTCTCTCTCTCTCTCTCTCTCTCTCTCTCTCTCTCTCTCTCTCTCTCTCTCTTTCTCTCTCTCTCTCTCTCTCTCTCTCTCTCTCCTCCCCTTAATCTACATAGCTCTCTAAGAGTGCCTCCCTCTCATCCTATCCTGTTGTTCTCTTATTTCAATTTAAGTTAATATGATTTTCATATCCAACTAGATAATGTTATTCCCTCTTTAATCCAATTCTAATAAGAATAGATTTCTGGCTTTACCCATATTCCACTCTGTATCCCCTTCCATTGTAAAGTTTGTCTACTCAAATCTAAATACTCAATCTGTATATACTTTTTCTCACTATACTAATAGTGATAACATCTTAAAAGTTACAAATATTATCTTCCCATGTAACAGAATAAATAGCTTAAATGCTTTATGATTAATATGTGATAGTTGCTTTTTCATGTTTCTCCTGACCTTTGTATTTGAAAGTCAAATTTTCTATTCAGTTCTGCCTTCTTCCTCAAGAATATCTAAAAATCACCATACTAGTTTGGAAGAAATGAAAGCTTGCAGATGCCCAAAATTAACTCTAAATGCATCTGTGCCAAAAAAAAAAAAAAATTAAAAGCACAATCTGAGCTTGAGACAGTGATCTCTCCATCCTAAGAGCAGAGCTCAACTTATTATAAAATGAAAAGCAACCAAAAGGCTGGAAAAATGAACAAACCACAAAAGGAGACCTTCATCAAGGAAAGTTACTATGGTAATAGGGAAGATCAAAATATCAACTTAGAAGAAGGCAACAAAGTCAAATTTGCTAAGCACAAAGCCTCAAAAAAAAATGTGAACTGGTCTCAGGTCAAAAGAAAATTTGTGGTCAGGTCAAAATTAAAATATGAGAGGTAATGGAAAAATTGTGAAAATAAATGAGAGCAATCCCAGAAAATCATGAAAAAGCCAACAGCTTGGTAAAGGAGGCACCAAAATACTGGAGAAAATATGAAATACAAAATTACAAAAAAATCAACAACCTTCTTGGAAAATAGTTCCCAATGGCACAATTCATGAATTATTGAACTACCTGAAAGCCATGATCAAAAAGAAATCAATTTTCAAGAAATTATCAAAGACAACTGCCCCAATATTTTAGATATTGAAAGAATCCACCAATCATCTCTTTATAAAAATGTCAAAATGATAATTCTCAGGAATATTATTGCTAAATTTCAGAGCCTTCAGGTCAAGGAGAAAATATTGAAAGCAGCCAGAAAGAAAAAATTAAAATGTTATGGAATCACAATTAGGATGATATAAGATTTAGCATCTTATTCCTTGAAAATAAGAGGATTTGGAATCTGATATATCAAAAAGTCAAAGCAAACAAACAAATAAAGAAGTATATACTTACATTCAACAATTATTTACATAGAAAAATGAAACATAATCCTTCAGGGGGAGAATTGACATTCCATGAAACAGACTTTTAAGTATTCCTACTGGAAAAATCTGAGCCGAATTGAAAATTTGACTTTCAGATATAAGATTCAAAGAAGCATAAAAACAGGAAAGACACATCATAAGCAATTCAATAATGTTAAACAGTTTGCATCCTTCGTGATAAGATGATACTTTTAACTAAGGTCTTTTTCATTATTGGTGCAGTTAGAAGGAGTGGGGCAAAAGTCACCTAAGCTGTTCCCACCCACACAGATACAGCTAAGGCAACCATTTGTTGACAAGGGATCTGCACTTCTTCCTTGGCCAGGCCACCAATTTGTACAACAGATCTTTCCTAACATCCTCCCAACTTGTCTTAGGTTTCATGACTGCTTTACTTCATTTTTTTTATTATTTCTGCCACCCTAAAACCAAATTTGAAGCATCAGTTAAAGCTATTCAGATGGCAGTTTTGGAGAGTCAGGTAGTTTTCTGCCTTGTTGTGCAATCTTCCCAAAATCCTCTCAAGAGCTTACCTGCAATAAGTCTTTACGAATTCTTAATTCCTCCCTTCTGTGCTTACCTCCAATCTATTCTAGACATGTGATACTTACTTGTTTGCATATCGTGTCCACCATTTGTATTCCAGTTTCTAGAAAGTAGGTATTGGTTTCTGTGTTTTGTTCATCTCTTCTCTTTTGTTTTGGTTTTAGTTTTGCTTTTCATCACAGCCTCAGTGCTTAACATTGAACTTAGAATATATTCAGGAAAAAGACTTGCAGGCCCATTTCTTCTTTAGATCTATGAAACTATATGCATCAGCTTTATTCCCCTATAACTTTCAAGTTTCTACTTTCTTAAAATAAGAATACTGGTATAGGTATGTTTTGTCCATTTGTATAAATTTGAATTTCTCTGTTACTTAATGAGTCTTGACTCATGTAACTTTTGAAAGAAAAATTCACATTTACATTCCTCAGGAATTTTCTCTCAGGAGCTGTGAGGGGAAAAATATAATTTTCTGTATTTTAAAAATTTTCATTGATCTTTTTTAATTCACTCCTATTTAAAAACAAAAAATTATTTTAATCAATGAAAAACTAGGAAAACGTGCTTTCCCCCCATTCTTTATTAGGTATTTAATTTCCTAATAATCATTTGTAGTAACTAAGAATATTCTGATGAAATACTTTGGTAGGATTTAAAAATGAAGACAGAAATCTGTAAATAAATAGCCAATGTTTATATTGATTTTCTTTGCTTCCATGTGCAGATTGGGGAAGTGGGGGAATGAGGGTGGTAACTTCTTTTCTTTTTCTTGTAAAGGACGAATTTTAGCTTTGGAGATGGTATAGGGCATCTCATCTCATCCCTATTCCTAGCCCAGGGAAAGAAGGTTGAAGATAAAGTTAAATACTGTAACAGTATAAAAGTGAATGCTAATTAGACCTCTCCATTTCAGATCTATTTTTATTTAAGCTGTGACACAATAGATAAAGTACTGGGCTTGTATTCAGAAAAAAACAAACAAAAAAAAAAACCAAAAAAAGAGTTCAAATCCAGAATCACAATCTGTGTGACCCTGAGAAAGTTACTTAATCACTGTGTGACTCAGTTTCCTAATCTATAAAATGAGGGTCAAAATAGCAACTATGTCTCAGATCTGTTGAAAATCAAGTTCCTTAGCCCAGTGCCTGGCACACAGTAGACCCTACATAAATATTAGTTATGCTGATGATATAACCTCTAAGTTTCCTCTGAATTCTAATATTTTCTGATGAGAGTAAAATAGTTTTTTGCAACAAAATTCTCTGTTAACAGTATAGTTACTGCTTTAGTACGGGAGAGGACCAATGCAGGAATGACAAAATGGTTCAAGGAAAGTATTTTCCTTGATTATCTTCTCAGAATAGGAATGTAACTTATTATATGAGAGACAATATATGGGAATAAACTCAGTGAGCCATTTATAGATACATTAATCTCTAACATCTGCTTTACTTTGTTTATGAAAGTCATTTAACCTTTATTCTTTTCAAAACCTCAGTGCTTCAAGCCATTTCTAATTTGTCAAAAGTAATTGTTGTATCACTTATTTTGCTTACTAAACTGAGGGTTGTCATGGCTAAATTTCATTTTAAATTTAAAATTCAATAAAAATAGAAAAGAGATATAAATGGAACATCTATCCATTCTCTTTGCTTTCTGAGGAACATTTATCTGACTTAAGTACTGAATATTTTCTTTACTGGTCTGATAACTGACAGATTTCTTTAATAGATGTTGAATTTTTAGAACTGAATAACTTGCTTAGAGTATTTACCGGAACTGTTTCTCTCCTGCTCAGTGCTGTTAGAGTGGATTCTCTTTAATCCTACAAAATCATTCATTAGGGTAAGGACACTGTCTTTTATTCATGCTAAATGGCAATTGGGAGTATAAATCAGAAAAGTTACCATAGCAACAAACAAAACATGAGACACAGAAACAGGCAATTATTGAGTTTTATTAGAAATGAAAGCTAAACAGAAAAAAAACAAAACAAAACACCCTTAATTATAACTCTGAAGTAAAATATACACCAGTCACTGAGTTTATACATCATTCACATATTGCAGTATTAATCAAGTGAAAAACCAGCAATTTGATCAATCACATATAATAGCCTAGCAAAACTTGACTAATTTAGACTAATTGGGGGAAAGAACAGAAAAAGTTGAAAAATTCATGGTTAAATAACTGCACTTTAATTAGATTCATGGAACTCAAAATTCATTGCAATCAAATCCAATTAAATAATCATTTTTATATAAGAACACACTTCTTGGGATTTTTTATGAAAGAAAAGATGCCATGTCACAGACTCTGTCTTCAAGGTGTTTTGAAGGGATGATCAGAAATTCAAAATTAGAAGAGATCTCTTTAATAGGTTTTTACTGAATTACCTGTGACACATTTCAGGCTAATGTGTTTAGATATTTTTGGACAGTTTGTTGTGAAATAAACTTTGAGTGCATGAGTGATTTGGTGATAGTTGTGTGTTACGACTATTAATTTGGCAGTGATGTACACAACGAATTGGATTAAGGTGAAAATGAAGGCAAAAGGATGAGTCAAGATGCTATTAAAGTAATTTAGCAAGATGTAATGAGGATTAAAATTGGGTGGTGGTTCTAAGAGGAGCTTCCTGTAATAGCTACAAATGATTAACCACTTGCATTCACCTTTGATAAATTATGAAAACTTTATAAAAAAAAATCCTTGCAGCTAGAATGTTAACAACATTGTCTCAAAAAAATTCTTATATTAACTTCCATCATTGTTTGCCTCTGTTATAATTTCCTCCTCTACCATAAGTCTACTTATTTGTTATGAACCACTGTATTTAGGTAGGTTTTGAAAGTATTAGGTATTTATACTAGAGATTATCATTTTTATGAGGACCCCAATACTACAGAATGTAAGAACAAGAAGAAGATTCCTAACCACTGACTTCAAGGGTAGGAAGAGCAAAGTTCTGAAAGCTAAAGAGATATATTCAATGTCACCTAACTAGAACCTAGTTAAGTGGCAGAATTATGCCTTGTTTGTAGTCTTCTGATTTCCAATTCACTTATCTTTGGAACAAACTGACTTCTCCTGATGGTAATAATGATGGCAATAGTGATTGGAGTCAGCTTTGTTGAATGAATCAGTGAATAAAAAATTAATATATGCTTAGAACTGTGAGAATAAATGTTAGTTACAAATAAAACGTGGGTCAGTCTTTGTTTTCAAGAAACTTACCTGTTAAAAGCTGGAGATAACAAATTTTGGAGAATGGTGACCAGAGAGTAATTTGGTCAAGATAGTCATAGGGGTGATGAATTGATTTGTTGTCAATAAAGTCATATTGAAATAACCTTTCTAGAAGTAATATTGAACTATTGATTTGGTCACTGAGGCAAGAGTAAGAGACTGGGAGGAAAAGGGAAAGTTTAACATTAAGTGGTAGGGTAGATGTTTTGCGTGGATGGTTGTGCAACATCAGTAAAACCTACCTTCTGTATGTATTATACGTGTGATATACCTGAGGTGGTCCTTAATGTGAAGCCCCCCCACACACACACACACACAGTGTCACCATTTCAAAAAGCATGTTGCCATCTACCTACTCTGTGATATCCTAAGCAGATTAAAGGAGCATGGCAAAAAGATCTACAGATAATCGAAGAGCTTCTGAATAAACAAAAGACAGAGGATCATTAGAGGAAAATTAGACAAATGTTATCATAGGAAATTAAAAAGGTTTTGCAAAAACAAAACCTATGGAGCCTATATTACAATGGAAGCAGTAAACTGTGGGCAGGGAGTGGACTTATAGAAAATTTCTCTTATAAATGTTTTTCTCTGATAACTGTTTCATTTCTTAAATTGAGAAAACTGAGTCAAAATTATGAAAATAAGTCATTCTCCAACTAATAAATAGTTAAAAGGTATGAAGAGGAAGTTTTCAGAAGAAATCAAAATTGTCAATAATCTTATTAAAATGCTCTAAATCACTAATAATTGTAGAAATACAAATGTAAGCAACTCAGAGGTACCACTACCACCTTACACTTATAAGACTGGCTAACCACCTGCTTGAATTCTGTTTATGAGCTCCTGCCAGGCCTAGAGGCCTGAGGGCTACCCGAGTCTTCTTACCTTACCTCTCGCAGGTCTTCAGCAGGCCAAACCGGATAGTCGTATGAGAGAAGAGACCTCCCAGAGTCGAACAAGGGTTAAGCTTTATTCAGGGTTCTGGTTACAAGTGCAGGGGGAATTCTTCCTTAGGAGGGAGCGAGGAATTCTCCCAAGGAGGCAAAGATCTTACAATAAGAGATTGGAAGCAGAAGTGTAAGTGGGGAGAGAGGGGGAGGGGAGAGCGAAGAGAGGAAAAACGGAGCCTTCTGTCCTGTCTGCTCCGCGCCCCTCCCGCGCTAAGAGCGCTTTCAGGCTTTCCTGATCCTAATTAAGCTCTCCAGCCGCATAGTTTGCACCTGAATACCGTGCCTGTTAGATAACAATAGGTGTGCCCAGATCTGGGACAATCTCGAGGGCGGGGAGAGCTCTCTCCCATCACGTTTCTCACGGGAAGAGGCGGAAATACACGAGATTGCTCGGTCTCACTCCTCGATTCCCTGGTGTTTATGGGGGGCCTCGTGAGAACTCTAAGATTTAGAAGTTCCCACCTTTACCCGCTGGAGATTGTCCACATGGAATTGAGCTTCCATCCCCAGCAAGCTCCCATAAAACTGCTAGAAGAAATCAACCTAATGTGCTGAGAAACTTCATCACATTCTCCTAACATTACAAGGATTATAAACAAATACTAAGAATTCTGAATAATTGGCCAAAGTGAATAAAATGAAATGAAACAGTAACAATGGTAAATCATAAAATAGGATTCAAGAAATCAACTGAACCAATGTAGTACAATGAAAGCATGGCTAAGCAATTGTTTGTCATAAAAAGTTCTTGATACTTGCCCTTTCTAAAGTGGAAAACAAATTAACAATTTGAAATGGTGACTTCACCCCAAAAAGCAAACAAAAAGACATCTGACAGTATCAGTTATTTTGTACTTAATGTATTCAAAGCAGAACTCATTATTCTGTTCACTCTGATCCATCTCTCCACCAAAATTCTCTTGAGTTCACCACCAATTTCTTTTTGCAGTACGAACATTCTTTTAGTCTTCCAAGTTCATCTAGCACAGTACTCTTCCAAATATTGAAAATCAGCAGTCACTTTACATCTTGTAATCTTAAAACCTCTTGGGACTAACAAGAGATAAGAAATGTATCCATGAAGCCATAAAGAATGTATGTCAGAAGTATGACAAGAATCAATATCTTTGTGGTCCTGAGAGAGCTCTTTAACAATACACTATAAATACAAAGAATATATGCATGTGTGTACATGTATGTGTATATGTAAAGTACATATGCACATACAGAAATGCACATACGTAATTATGTGCTTATGCATATAAATCAGTGCATATGTGTATGTGCCCACATGTATGTATCTGCGTGTGTGTGTGTTTCTATTGTGAAGAGTTCCTCAAAATTTGAGACTGGCTGCTAGATGAATATATATATATGTATATGTATATATATATATGCACACATATATATTTGTTTAAATTTTAATGACATTTGACTTCTAGGCCTTCACCTCAGGGATTTTTGTTCTTCCTTTTTTTTTTTTTCTTTTTTGTTCACTAGAAAAAAAAAATGCGATGTTTTAGCCCTACGGCAGATTGTCATATAAAACAAAGGGGTAGGGTTCAGAACTAGTTTGACACTGATGGATCAAAAATACATTAAATGCCTACAGGTTCTATTTATTTGGCAGCATTCCAAAAGATCAGGGTATTCAGAGGAAGAGAAACTTCCCCCCATTCCCAGCCTTGTGAAATAAAGCCCCATACATCTAAGTTCATAAAAATTGACAGACTACCCTAATGGAGAGAAAAGCCATGGAGGGTATTCAATTTTAGTCTGTTTTTCCATGGCCTTTTACTACATGTAATTTTTGTACCATCATATTCTGAAAAGGATGCATTTTATATTTCTGCCTCTCCACATTCAATTGTGAGATTTTAATGCCCTAGAAGGTGAACAAATTCTGTGTAGGTGCTATGTAATGCTGAGAAAAAACAGAGAAATTCCTTTCCATACCCATTCAGTTTTCTCCATAAGTCAACCATATCTAACTCTTCAAGAATTCTATTCACTACCTTAACTTCTTTCTTGTTTATTTTGTAGTTAGATTTATCTAGTTCAAATAGGACGAGGCTGAGGTCCCCGACTAGAATAGTTTTTCTGTTTTTTTCTCTTTCTTACTGTAATTCAATTAACTTCTCCTCTAAATATTTGGATACTATGTCACTTGGTGTACATATTTAATAATGGTATTACTTCATTGTCTATGCTAACTTTTAGCAGGATATAGTTTTCTTCCTTATCGCTTTTAATTAAATCTCCTTTTTACTTGTGTTTTTTCTGAGATCAAGATTCCTATCTTTGTTTTTTTTATTCACTTCAACTGAAGCATTTACTTCTGCCCCACCCTTTTGCCTTTATTCTGTGTATATCCCTCTGATTCATATGTGTTTCTTGTAAACAACATATTGTAGCATTATGTTTCTTAATCCACTCTATCGGCCATGTCCATTGTATGGGAGAATTTATCCCATTTATATTCACAATTATGATTACTATCTGTGTCTTCTCTCCATCCTGTCTTCCCTTCTGTTTATGCCTTCCTCTCTCCTTTCTCTCTTTCCCTCCTCACTAGAGTTTTGCTTTCTACCTCTGCCTCCCTCAGTCTGCCCTCCTTTTATTAGCTCCTTCCCTTTTCTTCTCCCTTTCCCTTATCATTTCTTCCTACTACCTATTTCTTTTCTATTTCCTACCTATTTCTTACTACTTCTTCTATCAACCCCTCCCCTTTTTTTCCTTTCCCTCTTCTAGGTTCTCTAGGATAAGATATATTTTTGTACCTAACTGATTATGTTGTTCACTCCTTGAGTCACATCCAATGAGTAAAGTTCAAACAATCTCCCTTCTTTCCTTTTACTGAAATACATTGGTGTGCCTTTCCATGTAACATCATTCACCCTTGTCTGTCTCCTCTTTTCCTCTTCTCCCAGTACAGCCCCCTTTTCACCATTTAATTAGATATTTTATTATCACATCAAAATTAACTTCTATCCACATCCTCCCTCTATCTATACCCCTTTTAAATGTCGTAATAGTAGTATATTTCTCAACAATTACAAGTGTCATCTTCCCTTGTAGGGATACAATGTTTGCCCTTATTAATAACATGTTGTTTTTATTTTTCTTTCTTGTTTACCTTTTTAAACCTCCCTTGAGTATTATATTTGAAGATCAAATTTTCCATTGAATTCTCGGCTTTTCTTCAGAAAAGTTTGCAAGTCTCTTATTTTATTGAAAGTCCATCATTTTGCCTGAAAGTAGATGCTGAATTTCACTGTATAGTTGATCCTTGGTTGTAATTCAAGCTCCTTTGCCTTATGAAATATCATATTCCATGCCTTCAGATATTTTAATGTGGAAACTACAAAGTCCTTTGTAATCCTGACTGTGGTTTCATGATATTTAAATTGTTTCTTTGTGACTGCCTGCAGTATGTTCTCTTTGACCTGGTAATTTTGAAATTTGGTTACAACATTCCTTAGTATTTTCAATTTGGTATCTCCTTCAGGAGGTGATCAGTGGATTCTTTTTTTTAAGATTAACTATTTTTTTAAATAATTACATACATACATACATACATACATACATACACACATATATGTATATATATGTTCATATTTGGAGGACCTCCAGTGGGCCAGAAGCCAGTGGAAAGAGGATTCTTTCAACAGGTCTTATCTCAAACTTTGTCTCTTTGAGGCATCCTATCTTGTTCAGTCACTTTTCTTTCCTTCTTTCTCAGTATCAATGTCACCCCCATAGGTGGGCAGGCCTTCAATGTCACAATGCCCTCAGGAAGAAAGTATGGTATGGGCAAGCACTCAGCAGACAGGCCAGCACAGATAGGATGGAAGGAATGGACACTTTGCAAGAACTGACCAGTAAAGGCAGAGGGGACAGGTTTGGAAGGGCTAGACCACTAGTAAAGGCTCCTGGTTGAGGCTAGGAATTTGAGATTGTGATGATCTGGAGTACTCCTGCAGCAGTCCTGGCAGCAGCAGTGGAACAGAGTGCAGAAACAGGGGGCTGTAGAGATGGAGGGAGAAGCCTGGAGGAGAGTCGGGGGTGGGGGCCTCAAATCCTGCACCTGGAGCTTCACCTTCATGCAGCAATTCTGGAAGCAGGTTTTACCTGAACTTCTGACAGCTGCATCTTGTCCATCAGTTTTTGCCTCTTGGCAGCACCCAGGTAATCACAGCGTTTGCAGGAGCTTTCCAGAATGTCGATGTTCTTGGTCATGAAAGCTGTGCACAGGTGGCAGGCCCCCAGGCTTAAAGTTCAAGGACTGGGCCCTCCAACACTCTATAGCTACTATTGCTGACCTCAGAGGAGGCTTCCTTGCCCAGAGACCTAGATTTGATGGAGGAAGACTCTCCAGGTAGTGGGTAACACTAGGGCTCACATACTCTTAGAAGAGACCTCTAACCCAGAGATATCAGGGAGCCCCAATAAAAGAAAATCCCTTATGATGATCTGGAGCCTATGATCTCCTTCTGCAATGGGAGCCACAGAATCAATTTGTTCAAAGTGAGAGGGCTTCTGGCTGCTTTGAGAAACCCATTCCACAGAGAATGGGGTCTTCTTCATTAGGAGAATGCTGGTCATCAAGGGGGAAGTACTTTGACGAATCAGTAAACTATTTCAATGATTATTTTACCTTCTGATCCCAGGACCTCATATCAGTTTTCCTGAATGATTTCCTCAAAGATCCCAACCAGGCTTTTTTTTTGAGCATGGTTTTCTTGAAGGCGAATAATTTTTAAATTGTCACTCTTGGAACTACTTTCCATGTCAGTTGTTTACCAATGGGATATCTTACATTTTCTTCTATGTTTTCCTTCTTTCGTTTCTATTTGATTGATTCTTGATATCTCATAGAGTCATTAGCTGCCACTTGCCCAATTCTTATTTTTAATAAATTATTTTGTTCTATTAGATTTTGTACCTCCTTTTCTATTTTGCCTATTTTACTTTTTAAGGTGTTCTTCTCTTCATTCAGTTTTTGTGCCTCCTTTTCCACTTGGCCAATTCTACTTTTTAAGGAGTTTTCTTCAATGTGCATTTTTCCCCAATTCGACCAGTGTACTTTTCCCCTCATTTGCACAATCGTATTTTTTAAGGACTTGTTTTCTGCAGTTAATTTTTGTCCTTCCTTTTCCAAGCTATTGACTCTCTCTTGCATTCTTCTCATTACTTCTTTCAATCTTTCTTCTACCACTCTTGTTTGGCTTTTCAAATCCTTTTTTGAACTCTTTCTAGAAGACTTTTTGGACTTGACACCAATTAATATTCCCCTTTGGAGTTTTAGATGTAGGTATATTGACACTGTTATCCCCTTTTAAATGTATGCCTTTATCTTCCCTGTCCCTATAATGAAAATCTATGGTCATTGTCTGCTTCCCCTTCTTGCACATGGTGCTTTTCTATTTCCTAGCTCTTAATATTCAGTCTCCTGCTGGAGTTCAGAGGGCAAAACCCCAAACTGTTTATGCTGGGAGCCTGGGACCTGATATAATGGTAATTTAAAATGGGAAGATGCTTCTCATTCGTTGATAGGCCCATGTTACCTTCCTGGATCACATGGAAGCCTGAGTTAAATGAATCTGAGTCACATGGAACCTGTGATAGGAGGAATTTCCTGAATAGGTGGGACAGGACAAGGTCAGCTGGAGCAGGAAACTAATCATGAGAGAAGTCAGAACTGAAGGATGCAAGTAAGCCCACATCTAGCTGTGAGTGTGAGAAGGGCATTTTGTTCAAGGGAAACCTGCTTGTGGTTTGTTTAAGGGAGCTGGTTTGTGGGAAGCCTAGTGGGGGTAAGGCTTGAGGATGGCGTTGTTCTCTGCATTGTTATTGTCTATAGATTTTTGTTCCTATGCTGGATTTGATTTTCTGGTGCCTGAATAAATATCTTGGTTCTATCTTCCAAGTGGGGAGCCTGCTGTATTTCTCAAATCAGAATTGTGCCAGCATATTCGTGGCCACAGAAGGTGCTATGAATATTTCTTTGGCATTACACCTGGTCACTGGCTTTGTTTGCCAGGGGCCTCAGATGCTGGCAGCTGGAGGCTATAAGGGTCTCGCAACCTATCTTGTGGTGAGCTGGGTTCAGAAATACTGGACCTTTGGGAGTTGGGGTGTTGATTCTGGGCCCTAGGGAATGACTGCACCCCCAGGCTTTGTACTCAAATGTTTGAGTGCTAGAGTATGTGTGCCAGCCTGGAACTGTGCCTCCTGGAATTGTTCTTCCTGCTGTTGTGTTTCAGAACAACGGTGCACATGGTGGTTTTCAGAACTGGTATCTAACAGTTCTCTTGCCTGTGGTGAGGCACTTAAGGAGTCTTAGTGTTCCTGCTTGCTTTTTTCACCCCACTGGGGTTCAGGATTTTCCCTTGGTATGTTAAGGTGGGGCTTGACAGTGCCTTGCAAGGATGTCTCCCATTCTGTAGTGCTCCTCCTCCCCCAGAGAAAGTGGACCCTTTCCCATTAATCCCCCAGACATCTTGAGTTTAAAGACTGCTGCACCCTGTCTTTCTGCTGACTCACGTGCTGCAGGTTTTTTTTTCCTGGGGCAATAGTTTCTGGGCTTTCAGAGGTCAATAAAGGAAGGTGAGAGCACCTTGCTTCTTATGCTACCACCTTTGCTCCCAGAGGCAGAAATTGAAATTAGTTTTCTTTTTGGAAAGGCACTTGTCAGAGAGAGTTCCCAAATTATAATTTTAAAAAGTTATCCGTTTTGTTTAATGCACTGTAGACTCAACTTTCATAGTAAAAGCTGAATATTCTTTCCATATTCTTTTCTGTAACGTTCATTTTGCAGATTGCCCCCTTACTCCAACTCCAAAATAACCAAACTCTTCAATAATATTCTTATGATACTTAAAAGAAATTAAAGATTATGAGCCTTCCATCCCTGCATAATAGCCGATTGTGAATATATGTTCAATGTTTCTGTATGTAAATCAAGATAAAAGAAGCCCAAAAGACAAATCATAAGGTCGTTATGAACTGCTGTATACTCAATCAAATGTGTCTTAATGAATCAATGACCAAAATGTCTGAAAAGTATAAATTGATATGAAACTTTACTGATAAACATGCAAAAGTAAGATATTTTGTCCCCTAAAGAAAGAACAATCCAGTCTCAAACGAAACTATTGCTAAAAATATTTTCTCCAACTCTCACATTGATGCTCGCTTTTGTATTAGAAATTTGACAGGTAGAATAGGACAAGAAAATGTTTAGACTTGGAAAAATGTACCTCAATTTCAGAAAAACTCAAGGAAACCTAAAAAATGAATTCTCTGCATTTAATAAATATCTGAAATATGGGCAGTTAAACTACTTTTCAATAAGCCCCAGTTAGTTAATTTTTTATTATATTAAAGTCATATCTGAACTTTTCACTACTTAGTTGTATGTCCATAATCCTTAAACCATTCCATCAGTCAATCAATAAGTATTTATTGTCACTCCTATGTCCTAGCATCCCTGTAAGGTCATTCCCTTGTCATGGTACAGGGCCTTACATAGCTCAATAAAAATATGAGCTATGGCATGCATGGATACCTGAGAAGTACAGGTCATGGTGGAGAGTTCTGATTCAAAAAAAAAAATAAAAGGCAAACCACTATAGAACGTTTGCCAAGAAAATCCATGAACAGGATTAAAATGGTAAAGGCACGCCACCAGAAGATGAGAGAGACTTTGGGAGTTAGTGGGAGATAGAAGCACTTTGGCATGACACGGTCCAAGCAGTCAGGAACAGTCAGGCATGAATGAATGAATGAATGAATGAATGAATGAATGAATGAATGAACAAAAAATAAACTAGCACTGTAATAGGTTCTTGAAATACATAAGTAAAATTATCAGTCATTAACATCAAGGAGCTTACCATCTAGTCATGAAAGAAAAAGTCTAAGTGTATATATGCAAGCTCAATTGATAAAAGATAAATTGTGTGAGGAGTCTCTAGAGGATGGAAAGAAAAGGAAAAAAATCAACAAAAATGTTGTGCTTGAGGTAAATTATGAAGGACACTAAGGGTTGTAAGGGATGAGGTTGAGGAAGAAATATTTTACAGCTTTTTGTATCTGATAGAGTGTGATGATGGGGAGGCTACAAGAGCAAGGAAAAAGTATGGAGATAGAAGATGAACTGCTAAGGAAAAAATATTTTTATTATAGTATTCATGAAGGGATATATTACAATAAAACTAGAAGAATTGGCCAAGGTTAAGTTTTAAATGGTTTATTGTTGTACAGTGTAATTCATATTTATTTTTAAAGGCAATAGGAAGACACTGATATTTATTGACCTGGAGAATAAAAGGGCTAGCACAACATTTTGGAAAAATCACTTTGGCAACTATGTGGATAGCATATTGTATTGGAATGAGACCTGAGGTCCTGATACCAATTAGGAAATTAGTCCAGACAGCCAAGTGAGAAGTGAGAATAGTCTAAATCAGGGGTTCTTAAAGTTTTGGTCTCGTGAATTTTTTTTTGTCCTTGGAAAACTTTATTTCTGTTTTTAAAGAATAACATTTATTTTTAACACTTTTAGGAAAGAATGATTATCCTTCATGAGTAAATGGTTTACAAATGACAAGTGTCCCAGATCTCACCTGCCCTACCATAGAGCATGGGCTACTGCTGACCACAGGTCTGGGGCCCAACTTAAGATAAATACCCAACAGGATTAGAAATAGGTTTACTCAGAGTTATAGAAGAAAGGTTGAGAGAGGAGGTCTTAGAATATTGGGAAATGTTATTTCCAGCTAACACTCAAAAAGGACTACTTGTTAACAAAATGGTGGATATAGATCAGGTGTGGGTTATTCAAAAGTATGGAAGCTCTGATGTCACCTTCTTTCACATGAAGATTCTAAAGAATCAAAGTGGTTTTGTACATCCAGAAATAGGCCTCCAAAATACAATTAGGCCTTCTCACAAATTTTAATCTTCCATCTCTAAAGAGACTCTACTTTCAATAATAACTTACAAGTATATTTTGCAATGTTTAAAATGAAAACAGAGTTAGCCTGCTACATACATATATACATGCATATGTATGCACACATATGTGCATATGTACATACAAATGCACCCACCATGCACCCATGCTCCAAAAGACTTCAAAGTTTAGCCTAACATTCTTATAAACAAATGTATGTAACAATAGCTAAAGAAAAATTAATTCAGTCTACAGATTTTGTTTCTGCTCAAGTGGTGGTATTTTCAGTTATTTCTACACGACTCACTACTGATCATGTCTTGTAGGATAACTGTGTAATTTTTTGTGATTTTCTTTTTTTACTGCTTTTTCTACTACTTTCTCATTGTGTAGACTAGCAATATGTCCAGCAACAAGAAGCCAATTTAAGAATGGCTACAGATTTTCAAAACTTTAGTTTTATTGATTGACTGATTTCAGCCCAGTAAATGTCAAGCTCCTTCGAAGTCCTGGATTTTACCTACTCTGTTAGTGTTAGTCTTTAATTTGCAAATAGCTTGCCATAGATAGATTGCAGAAATCTTCATCCATTATTCATCTTCTTCCTGCCTTATCCCAATTATTGTTCGCTTTCTAAACAAACCATATACAAACATAAAATCTGGAATATAGTTTAAAATAACTTTACATTATAGTTTCTACATTGTGAACCAGGTTTAAAAATGAGGTAATGACACTCAATTGATTACATCTAATAGCATTCTGGAAATGGCTTATTTATGTGATGCTCAAAAAAAAAGAATATTCTTTAGTATTCTTTAAATGCCTTTTTTAATACTGATTTATGCTTAATTATGTAAAAATCCCTTAAACCTTGTTGAGCAATTTGTCATCAACTCAGTTGCTCCCAAATCAAAAGATATTTTGTACTTATGCTCTTCATTTAGTACCCAAACATATACCTGAATGTCTCAAGCAGTGAGGTGATCAGATAAGGCTTTCCTCGCTAGCAACTTCCCAGTCAACCAGATGAAAAAGTTTTGACTTCTTCATATGCTATGTGGTTCCTTCAGTTTCAGTATTATAGAATGCACTGGAATTTTAAAAAAAGAAGATGAAACAAAACTGCTCGTAGATAGGCACAAAAGGCAAGAGGTCAGTGTATAAAAGGCCAAGAATGAGCAGAACACATTTTAGGTTGAAGAGAATGGGATATCTGAATTTTCTTTGTGATAGTTTTCTATATTTTCATATTTGCAATTGCACCACACTGTCAAGTGTTCTCACTTGTGTGAAACCTTCTTAATCAGCAGATTCTTAATTCACTTTAATATCATTATTCACTGGAGCATCAGGATAGGCCTCAAAAGCTTCCTTCAGTAATGGAATGCTCTTTTCTTCTCCCTCACTTGGCCTTCCTTTTTGAAATGTTACCTCCAATTTGCCAAGATAAGGTTGGAGTTCACAGTACTTCAAGTCATAGATGTTCACATTTATTCCAATAGATCTCTTCATATTCCCATCATGGGACATGATCATTTGTTCATCTTTTGAGATATGATAGTCCAGTAACAGAACATCAGTTCCCAAATAAACTGCATGCCAAAAGGCTGCCATTGTGTTGTCCAAGTTCTTTCTAGCATCTCTGCAGTGAAAGATGTGTGTACTGAGGAATCTCTGCTTCTTCCTTTGGTGTAGCAGGGCCCTGTACTTGAGCAGCAGGAAAAAGATCACCACACAGCACTCCCCCTCCTAGGGTGGACAGGTAAATCCCCACCCAGAACAACACCTCAGCTGCTAGGATGGGGCAAGCTGTCCCCTCCCAGTACAGGCCCTCGCCCTTCTCCACAATCCTGAAAGCTTGGTGGCAGAAACAGCAGCAACCACAGGAGAGAGGCAACTCAGACAGCTGCTCCAGGTCTGTTTGCTCCCTACCTGAGCCCGGGTTCTAATGGTCTCATGAACACTTGACACACATAAAAGACACTGAGACTTTCCAAAAGCTTTTGTTTATGTACATTATACCAATCAATATTTATAATATTAAAATTAAAATACCTTAGTATTATGAGGAAAATAATTTTAACCTTGTGTCCAAAAGGGTCTTGGGGATGTGCAGGAGTCTGTGGACTACAGTTGAGACCGGCTATTACAAATTGTGTGCATGTGGTTAGTCAACAGGCTAAATAAACTGCATAGGTATTAGGGAAATGGTTTAAAATGATGTTATAAAGATTGAAAAATTAAAGATTTGGCAACTAATTTGCTCTGTGTGGTGATTGGTAGCAATTAACAAACAACTAAGCATTATTTTAGTGTCTATAGTGTATCAATCACACTGAGAAGTTTTAGGAACATAATAACAAAGAGAAAATGTCCCTTCCATCAAAAACTTTATATTGTAACCAGAGAGACAGCATGTACATATTTAAGGATGTGATCCTTTCCCCCCTTAAATGCAGTAGGAATTGATTAGAAATTCTTCAACCACAAAAGTAGATAATGATCAGATTTGTTTTTTAGGAATATATATTTGACAGCTATGTGGAAGATGGATTAGAGAGAGTAGAAAATTTAAATAGAGATAAAAATTAAACTTTTGTGGTATTCCAGGTGAGATGTTATGAGGAACTAATACAGTCGGGGAGTTAGGGATAAATAGAAGATATATTGTGGAGATAGATTCTACATGAGATCATTACCATTATAAAAATATGTGCCTTTACATCAAAGAGGTTGATATTATTGAAAGTACAATATAATTATTTAAATGTTTCTAGCTCAATTTTCTCCTCATATCCACTGTTAGTCGTCTAGCTTTAGAATATTAACATAATAAATAACTAATTCGTTGGCCTTTTGTGGGTTTTACTATTAGAAATTTTAAAACATAGTTTAAATTTGTTTTACCGTGGAGGTGCCCTACATAGACCTTTGGAGTGATTTTGACTTCTTACTGAAAAGGCCTTTGTTTTATCAAATTGATGTGATTTGTGCAGAGAAGCTTCTATATAGGTGAACCTCTGTATTGATCTTCTACCATATCTTATATTCGGACAATCTACATAATGTTTGTGAATACCCTTCACAGATATATGTATCTGTCACTTAGCCTCATTGGATATTGGAATCCAAGGTACCTTAAATTCATTTCAAGAAATATTATGAAACTCTTGTATGCAAGATCCTGCACTGTGCATTGAAGGCACGAAGATAAAAGTACAACAGTTTCTGAATTCAGGCAATTTTCATTCTGTAGAAAAATGATTCTATAGAATAAAGAGAATACTGTAGGCAATTTCAATGGAAAGATCTTTCTCATTCATTAATAGGTCCGTGTGATCTGCTTGAATCACCTGGAAGCCTAAGACACATGGTGGGAGGAGTTTGTTGAATAGGCAGAACAGGAAGAGTGGAGCAGAAGCTGGAGGAAGGGAGTGGTCATGGAGAGGACAGAGGAAAGAGGACTCAGGTACGTGGGGCAAGGCTCAGGCTTGTGATTGTTTGCTTGTGTGAAGGCCAGAGCAGAGGGGGAGAGGCTTGGAAATGGCTTTACACCCTGCGGTGATCATGTTTATTAACTTGTTGGTCACCATGACAAATTTAGCTTTCTGATCCTGGAATATGGCTTTCTGGTGTCTAAATAAATGTTGTTCTTCTCTCTTCTATATGGAGAGTCTTGTATATTTTGCAATTGAGAACTACACTGGCATATTCATGGTCACCAACAGTGCTGTGAATATTTTCTTGGTGATATAAATACACGGAAAAATATTGCTACAATATCATCTGTCATAAAGTTTAAAAGTTCACCTTGTTTGAAGATCACTTTTAAGAAAGCATTTTGTACCAGAAATTTTGTTATTGTAATCAATAACCAGAGGAGTCAGTGGGAATTTATATTCTTGTATTGATCAATGAATTGTGTGATGCAGGAAATATGTTCTATTATGGAAGCTCTTCAGAGAAGCCTTGCCTGACCCTTCCTCAAATCAAAAAATCTTCTGCTTATGAAGTATAAGTCAAGTATATGACTTGAGGGCATGAATTAATAATGTTTAATATAAGTATTTGATCCCCAGTCTTGAGTCCTGTGCTAAGTAGACACAGCTTATATATTTACTAACTACTGATTGAAAGTTTGATTAATTTACAGATATGTAGGTGATAGGATCCAAATATTGTGGCTTCCCTATTGTCACTGGTAAAATTAGTTGATCATTTAAATACTAGGATGTAGTGCATTTCATATGTTAATTTACTTCTAGTTTTATCAACAATTACTCATAGTGTGGTGTGCTTTAGGTTTATCTCATGCCAAATTTGTTACACATTTATTTCTTCTCAACTCCTTTCCAGTCTGTTGTGATTTGATAAGGTTTATTATCATTCCTCTTTCCATATAATTGTTTCTCAAGTGACGTTGCATACTAATCCTATATGGTCTTTTACAAACATATTTTTCTAAGAAATGGAGTGATTGCAAGTAAAGTGATTTCTCGGTCATTTAGGCTGATTTGTTATGAACGACTGCTTCATATGCTTGAGTATGAAAGCAATAATGATATTCAGTAACTGACAAGTTGCACTGGAACTGCTATAGTAATAAATAGCATCTTCTTCCCATTCCTATGCTTGAAATAAAAGAACTTTGATGAAATGTCTTGAGTCATTTACTAAAGGTTACAAATGGAACATACAACAGTATTCATAAATATGTCTGTCTTAAAGTTTGTATCAATACTAAAATGGGGTACATTCCATAAAACATTTTAAAAATCATAATTTAAGTGTTGGGACACAAAAATCAGGTAAATGTATAATTAAAAAAAATTAAATTGTCTTTTTATCTGTGTGCTTTAGCATGACAGTTCATTCTTCCTTCTCACATAAACATAATACTTCACTTTATATCAGTTTTAGTCCAGGAGTCACAGGTCCCAGCTATAAGAAAAATAAAATAGTGGGGTCTAAATGAAAATCACCAGTAGTATTACCTTTTTATGAAACTTTGGGTAACTTTCTTCTCTAGTGTCTGCTCATTGCTTCTGTGAGTAGAACATAATCATAATATTTTTTTTACACATGATACCAGGTATTTTAGAGGAAGTTTTCCTGTCTCCATAGAATTCCTCTACACTCCTATGGAACTGATTTACATTCAGTGCACTATTAAGTTAATAAGGACTCCAGTGATTTTTAAGAGGTACACAAGAGCCAGAGAAGCAAGAGAAGAACTTGCTATAAAGTGATCATGCATAATTTAATCAGGATTAAGGGTGTGATATCTCATCAAGCCCAAGTTTTTGTTAGATAAACTGGCTTTTAGCTACAACAGTGACTTGAGAGGAATTTCACATGCAGACAACATAATAATCGTTAGATTTATAGTAAAAGCACATGACTTAAGTAAAGAAGATGCATTGCATCTCAAAATTAAATTATTAGCTTTATTTTAACCAAGGTAGACAATACTAGGTTAACACACAGGGTAAATAACATTACCTTCCAGGTAGACCTAAATTAGAGCAATTGATACTAACAGTTGAAAAATGGTTACAGTCTTATAAAATTAATTAAAATTAGACCTTAATTAAAAAATTAAACCAATTATGATTTCAAGGTACAAAAGCAATGAGAAAACATAAAGATATTATCAAAGCTCATAAATCTCCCAGTTAACTCCAGCAATTAATATATTTAATAATCTATGAACCTTAATGAAAATAAATTATTTAAGCATGTTCTTACCCTCCTTGGACTTAGTAGAAATAATTATAAAATGCAAATACTGATGGATTAAAAAAACTGCCTAGTCCACAGAACAGTGGGATTTGACTGTTGACTTCTGTGTTGAATTAGTATGAAAAAGTCATTCTAATTATAAATTATCTAATATAGATTGGCTAGTAGAGTAATCTCATTCTCCAGTTCATTTTACAATTATTCTATTTAAGTATAACTGGACTGAGATAGTCATGTTAAAAACTGTAAAACACAGGCAAATGTAACATTATCTATAATGCTACAACTACAATCTAATTGTAAAATTATTAAAGAGCAATCTTCATTTTAATATTCAAACTATAAACTTCATCAAAGCAGGTTTCCCACTATGGACAGAGCTCATTCCCCACAGGTTATGCATTCTTACTAAATTATTGTCACCGAACATAAGTTTTTCCTCTGATGATCAACCTTCCAATCCTGACTCCCCTTTATTTTAATTTAATTGGACCTGAGATAGAAATCCATCTCTGGGTTTATATGTGAGACTCTTCTTGCTTGATAGAACTGACCAGAATATGTTCTTTGCTAGTAGTCAGTTTGAGAACTAAAAGTGATGCTATGAAAATAAATTCATGGAATCTTAAAGTCGAATAAATATCAAGAATAACATGAGAAAAGCTATGTAAATAATCTGAAAGTTGTAAAGCAGGGGGAAAGGAGAAAGGGGACAAACATATACAGAGTACCTATTATCAGCGAGGTATTGTGCTAGGTACTTTACAAATGCTATCTCATTTGATGTTCACAACAATCCTGCAAGGTAGGTGCTATTGTTATCCCCATATTACTGTTGAGGAAACTGGAGTCAGCAGAGGTCAGGTGACTCATGCAGGGTCACAAAGTTAATAAATGACCAATGAGATTTGAACTCAGGTCTTCCTCACTCCAGGCTACCTGTTCCATTGTCTGTTTGTCTGTTTATGCATCCAGTTATCTATCTATCATCTATCTATCTATCTATCTATCTATCTATCTATCTATCTATCTGTCATCTATCTATCTATCTATCTATCCATCTATCCATCTATCTATCTATCTCCATTCATCATTCTAGTCTTGTACTCCCTGTCTCTGAGGAGAGCTGAATTGCTTCCAGCCTTGACTTCGTGTTTTCCTTCCTGATAAGAACTGGAGACATCTTTAGAAAACGGTGGGGAGTGTTGAGGCAAGAGATTTCTATTTTGCCTCCATTTGAGTCATAAAACAACAGGCCTCCCTATACATGCAGATATAGTTACACATCTGTCTTTCTTTCTATTATATACTGTGTCTATATCACTTAAGTATTAAGAGTTTACATGAAGGAAGAGAATAATGAACCTAAATTTTGAAGAATTCATCTGTAATTTTCAGGGAATAGGAAGAGAGGAGATTCTTTCTTTGAACTAATAGTAATAGGAAACTAAAGGTATTTCAGCTAGCTAGTTTACTTGTTTTAATATTTTTAACTAATTTAATTGGCTTTCCTTATGTTGAAGTGAAAAATGAAACATTTCCATTCTTCTAATTTCTGTCATAGGCGAATAAGGAGAATTAGTTAATCCTCTTCCAAATCTCAGCCCTTAAAATACTTGAAGGTAACTGTCATTCTCTACTCTTAGTTCTTCTGTGTATGAAATTATACATTCCCACTTTCTTGAACCTTTCACTTAAGGAATGATTTCGAGTCCTTTTCCCCTCTTAATACACTCTAGCTCTCCAGCATCTTTCATAAAATGTGGCCACCATAGCAGAACAAAATACTGTGACTGTGGCATACCTTGAACATAGGACAAAATATTATTACTTTTCTTTTCTGTATATAAATTCTAGTTATTGTAACCTAAGAGATTACTGGATCTTCTGACTCCTATATCACTCCTATTGACTCCTAATAACCTTTTAGCAAATTTAAAAAAGTATACATGTAGCTGTTATTTTACAGTAACTATGACATCCTCTACATAGGTAGTTGATATTTTGACCACAAATATGCCTTTATATTTTCCCATCTGGTTAGATTTAGCTCATTTTAATCTTTCAAGAATTTTTTGAACTAAATTATGTCTTCATATGTGACATCTATCCCATCTTTATTTTCTGTGAAATTTTGGTGTATTCTGTGTTTTCATAATCTAGTTGATAAGAGTATTTAATAGAATAGTATGAAGCACAGATCCCTGGGGTATTGTTAGGTGGATACCTTCCTCTAGGTTAATATTAAGTTATTTATTACCAATCTGTCTGTCTGTTACTTTAACTAGTATCAAATCCAAGTAATTGTGTTAGTTTCTAGCCTGTATTTCTCCAATTTACCCTTAAAGATACACCATAAATTTGCTGAATATCTTCTTTAAGAACATAGGTGTTATGGTCTCCATTATGGTCCATGTATTTTTGTAGTTCTACTTTTCATGTATATTGCTAGATCTTTTTCAATCTATATTGATTTGTTTTCCTTTTGCATCCATATAGATGTATGTATACATGCATATACATATTGCCTCATTTTCCCATATAACTTTAATTATATATTGTTATTCATTTTTTCTAAATTATTAAGGTTAATTTTATTTGATTATACTTTGTGTCTTTAAGAGTCTACAGTTTGTTCACATAAAGGATAAAACCAAAATAACATTATTAAGTTAAAGTATAAAGCATTATTCTAAGTTGGGTATATTCAAACAGAAGAGAGAGAAAAGCATTCTCTCCAGGAATAATGTTCTTATTAGGAGATGCAACACAGATTGGGTGTTTAAGCTTCAGGTGAAATGGTAATAAAAGGAGGTCTAGCCTAATGGCTATATGAACAGGTAGATGGCAATCCCACTTGACTTCAGAATACAATGTCAGGACAGATATAAGTCCAATCTTATAAAAAAAAAAAAAGACTGAATTATTGGCTCATTGCTCCACGTAGTATGAACAGTCACGCCCCTGATTTTTTGGTACTGGGTGATATGGCAGAGTATAACAAGACTCTGGATATGGAGATGGGGGTGGTGGTGTCAATTACCAGGCTGGAAGGAAGTCCAGTACCTGGTGAGAAGTCAGAAGTGAGAAAGTGGTGTAAGAGAAAATCCTTCTGTTGACAGCTTTGGAGAGCTGAAATCCAAACTGGCTGGAATGAGAGAGAAAAATCTCAGGTGGGCTCCTTGACAATTGGACCCATCTTTAGACAGTTCATAGTCCCTTCTGAAGTTTCATGTGGAAGTACAGTCTCACCACTGACCTCTTTGGTATTTGTGTTTTGGTTCTTATCCACACAGAAAGATTCTATGGTTTTTTTCACCCTTGATTTGCTTCTTCTTACTTATGATGGTGAGGCTTTGTGTGTTATAGCCTCTGGTTCTTTCAGTTAAAAGCTGGAGAACCAGGAGTTGGACTGCCTGGTGTGAAAAAGCTAAGGTCAGATGCCTTTTTGTTTACTTTGTGTTTTGTGTTTCCTGGATCAGCCCTGGGGCTAGCTTGTTAAGTATGGAGGAGGTATGGTCTGGTCACATGAAATCTCCTTACCTAGGCTGAGGCAAAGGCAAACCCAGAAGTTGCCTGCCTCAGGAGATCCTGGCTTCTCTATTGTCTTCCCATTTCCCCTGAAGAGCTGAGGCATGCCTAGGTCCTAGTGCGAGTTTCCACCACCTCTGGGGCTGCTCTCCTTCTGATCACCTCCACCACATTAAGAGGAATCTCCCTTTAGCTATTTTACTAGCCTCAGATGCTAGGAGGCTATTTGTCCCTTCTGCTGATCCGACTGATCCAGGATTTCTCTAGGGAAATATTTTATGTTCTTTTGATGTCACCAAGGGGAGGGGGAGAGAGCATTTACCAGTCACTCTTCCATTGTCGCTCCCAGAAGTTCATGTAGGTGACTTATGGACACTTAATCTGCCAGCTGAAAGTCTCAGGAGCAGCTGCAACTGATACCTGGTGCTCAGTGGCTGTCACTTACTCAGCCCTGCTGGTCTCTTGCCCTGGGTGGCCACTCTGCCTTTCCACAGTGTTGCTGCTGGCTCAGGACACCCTGGGGGTTTCCTGCTGTGTGGCACTGAACTCACCGTGCTGCGTGTTGTGGGCTCACCCCTGTGGAGCAGATCCTTCCCATTGGCCTTCTAATCTGTCCTGGCCTGTAAATCTGCCACAGTCTGTCTCCTATTGGATTCTGCACCTCCAAATTTGGTCAGATTCTCTTTTTAGAGGTATCTGAATGAGTTTGTCTAAGAGCTTATGTGAGTAGTTGCTCTCACTCTGCCATCTTGACTCGCCCCAAATAAATTTTAAAAAGTTGTAGGCATGGATTTCACACTTTTCTGATCTCCAATCACCTTGCCTTTGCAGAACTTATCCCTAAAATTTACTTTCTCTTTATCTTCATCCCTCAGAATCTGTAAAATGTTTTGGAGTTAAAACTCAGAAACCTCTTCTTTTGGGAAACTTTCTTGATCTCCCTGTTAGTAGTTTTCTCCTTTAAAACATACTCTCATTGTGTGTGTATAATATGCATATGTTTGTATGATATAGTTTGCATATTGATTATTACTAGAAACCTGCTTTCATTAAAATGTTTAAAACTTGATTTAATATTCTTTCACACAAAGGAACAAGCAATTTTGAGGCAATTGACTGCAAAAAATGTGTGGTAAACTGATGACCAGGTTAAGTGTACGTCTTCTGGAGACTTATGTTTCTATATATTGTGTTCTTCTTTGGTAGAATTTTTATTCCTTGATATCAGGAACTAATTTTTTTTTCTATTGTAGTGGATGCCTTTGAATCTCGAGAACTTAATATACAATAGGATTCTAATAAACTTTTATTATTTATTGTTATTATTAATAATGGTATTTATTTTAATTAAATTGAATTGAATCACTATTTTCAGTGGTAGTAATAATGACAAAAGCAATAACAGTAATTTCTAGATCCTATCAGTAATTAGGTTTTTTGGAAGTTCCCATTTTTATATTTTCATTAAATTAGTATGCAAAATATCCTTGGCATATTTTGAAAAACTGATTATTTCTTTCATGTAAGTGAAGGTGAGATGACATGAAATTTAAGGCATTGTTAGATTCCTTAATTTTTTACTGGCAGCATGGAAAGAAGACAGTAATATCATATTACGGTTTTCTCCCATTATCACTGTGTTTTCTCAGTTTGTTTCATAGTTGCTATTTCTTTAGTTTTCTACATTTATTTTCATACCATAAAAATATAATTCCTAGACTTTGTTGAAAGAGACTAATTTAATTCATGGGAATCTTTTTAGCCAAATCATATTTATAACTCACATAATATGAGTCCATTAAGAAGAACAATAATTTGTTGACTTTGACTTTATTATTATAGTAGGGGACAAAATAAGTCATAATCATAATTAAGACAAAGAGATAACAGTAGAAATATGTGGAAGTCAGAAGAAATCCCCAGGGTGTAGTTTGGGGTATGTTAAAGGGATCTGAAAAACGAGTTAGTAAGAAATATGATTGCACTTAAAATATAGAGTATGAATATTGAAATGTTTGTTATTTTTCCCCTTTTCCTTTCCTTTCCTTTTTAATATCTGCTCTTTATTATTTTAAGTTTGATAGTGGCAAGCAGAAGTTCAGGTCCTATAGTGCTTCTCTTTTGTGGGTGAGTTCATCCCATTAATATTCTGAGTTAACAGTGAATTTCTCTCTGTTACGTTGTCTTCTATTTTTTCTTTTTCTCTCTCTTTTTGTCCTGACCCTCCCTTAAAGTCTGTTTTGCTTCTCACCATTGCTTTCTTTATCTATGCTCTCTTTTATTACCCCTTCTTTTACTTAGCCCTCTTTTCCTCAATTTCCTATTGGAAAGATAGATTTCTATTACCAATTGATCTATCTCTATCTACCTATATTTCTATGCATCTATAATGATTCCATCTTTCATCCAATTTATATGACAGTGGGATGCAAGCATTGCCCCCATGACACCGTTTTCCCCTACACTATAAAAACTCTTTCTTTTCCATTTCTTTTATATGAGATAATTTTCAATAGTCTCCCTCTCTCTCAAAGAATCCCTCTTTCACACATTCATTTTTTCATCATCATTTGCACACACTCTCTATACGTAGAGTCTTTCTAACTCCACAAATAGTGACAAAGTTCTTAGAAATTATATGCATCATCTTTCAATATTGAAATGTAATCAGTTTAGCCTTTTTGAATCCCTTATGATTTCTCTTTCATGTTTACCTTTTCATGCTTCCCTGAGTCTTATATTTGAAAGTCAAATTTTCTATTCAGCTCTGGTCTTTTCATCAGGAATGCTTGAAAGTCCTCTATTTCATTAAATACACATTTCATTTTTTTTTCTTTACGTCGAAGGACTACACTCATTTTTGCTTGGTAAGCTATTCTTTTGGTTGTAATACTAGCTTTTTTGCCTTCCAGAGTGTCATATCCCAATCTTTTTTTTTAATGTTACAGTTGCCAAATCTTAGGTGATCCTGACTATGGCTCCACAATATTTTACAAGTTTAATTCTAACTACTTGAAGAATTTTCTCTTTAAACTGGGAGCTCTGGAATTTGGTTATAAAACTCTCATGTGGTTTACTTTTGGTATCTCTTTCAGGTGTTCTAAATTGTGGTTCTTGTCTAGGATTGTAATCAATGCTACTCATTAGGGCTCCTGCTCCACTGGGAGTAGAATTGGTACTGCTCCTCAGCATCCATGATCCTTTATGAACAACAGCAAAAAACAAAACAAAACAAACAAAAAAAAAAACATTATCTCGCAGTGGCCCTGCTTGCCACTGAATGTTCTTCACTACTCTGGAATTGTGAACAAGAAATGTGTATGGATAATGGAGTTGCACACAGGAGTTGGGTCTGCACCCAGTGCTAGCATAGGTGTCCCCTATCATCCCTTTGTGAACAGTTACCAGAGCTCCTTTCTTTTTCTTTCTTGGAAAATCCTGAAGCTATTACTGCTTCTGTCACAAACACCTATTCTCGCCATTGTTGTTTAATCCACATGGTCTCTGAGTCATACTCCTCCCCCATGTCAACGGTCTATCCTTTTGACCTCTTAAGTTGTGTTGGACTAGGAGAATATCTCACCCTGAACTTTTGTTTTCTGTGCTATTCCAAAATTCTATCTGAATTGCTATTTTAAAGTGTTTTTTGGATGAGAAAGTTAGGAGAACTCAGTTGAATGCTTCATCTATTTGGCAGTCTTGCTTCTTCTCCTGAGAGACTACAATAATGCAATCTAATAAAACATAATAACCAATGATATAAGTTTGAATAGTTTTGAGCCAGATTATGAAGGGCTATAAATGCCAAATAAAAAGTTTATATTTTATCCTAGAAGCACTAGGGAGACACAAAAAGGTTTTTCTTTGATTTGTTCTATTTTCTTCTTTTTCGTTCGTTCCATTTTTGTAGATAAATCATATATCAAAACATATTTTAATAATATTTTTCAGTAACTTTCTGGAGGATGAACTTAAAAATAAATCAAAAAGTCCAATTAGGAAGGCATGACAGGCCACAGTTGCCATCTTTGCAGAGTGTTTCTCAAGGATCTTCAATGTAGACATATAATAGAAAGATCCTCAGGACACCTATACTATATAATCAGGAAATCCAGCTGTAGAACTCATCCTGTGTTAGGTGGTTGAGATTAAAGAAAGTTTTAATAGCAAGACAGGCTCTGCAAAAACTCCTGGAATAGTACTCCTTTCTCTCTGAGTACCATTAAAAAATTCTCAAGGATTTTATTCACCCCATTATTCTCAGGAATAACCACCATAGTTCAGTAACAATTCTATGTGACAGTTTCAACTCCCCTAATCTTCAGTTATATTGATGCTTTCCTCTCTTCCATATGAAAATATCTAGATATATATCATTAACGCTTAAAGATTTATAGATGGAAACAATATGCAATATAATCTAGAACAGAGAAAATCAAATTGGGGTTTAGAGACATTTTCCTGGAATACTTAAGCTCAATACCATTTTCATAAAAATACTAAGATTTTTCAGTTACTAATATAACATTTAAAGACATGACCTATGTACACACACACACACAAATATGTGTATGTGTATGTGTGCTATGTAGAAGGGGAAGTTATGAATATTTTTTGGTGTATAAAACAGTGCTAAGACAAAAAAGTGAGGAACACCAATCTAGACGAAATTCTGTTTTTATAGACATGGGAAAATTGAGTTACAGAGCAATGAAGCGATTAGTCCAAAGACATTCTGGTTGTAAGCAGCATGTCTAAGATTCAAATTCAATGTTCTTTCTACTCTACAACTGCTACATTCTTTAGCTTATGAGAGATTTCCTAGATTAATTGAAGCCAGGCAGATCACTAGTCCTACAGAGATCTGAACCTGAAGTAACTCTATTTTGACTTGGAAAAATAATATCCCAGTATGTGAAAATAGTTGGGGAAGTATGACGATTCCATTTCTTAGTAATACTCTTTGAAATTTGTAAAACAAATGAAGCTAGAGAAAACCAGTGGAGGAATAAGGGAAACTTTTAGGTAACTGAAGAAGAAATCATTCTGATAAGAATTCTATATACTTCTTTAACAACTTCCAGCATTAACTCTAGCTCTGTGAAAATTATGATTGTCTGATATCCAGAGATGATAAAATTGAGGTTTACAGAGGATAAATGACTAGCTTGGTGTCATATAGTAAGCTGCTGGTCACACCATGATTAAAACTTATAGCCCTTCAATTTAAAATCCATTTCTTGACTATATTAACAATTTCCACATTGCAATCATTACTTTGGTTTCAAGAAAAGCACCTTGCCATCCTGGACACTTTTCATTAATACATTTAAAGTCATGAAAATTTTTTTCTCCTTTATTGTTCTCTCTATTTTGCTTTCATTTTAGTTATTTTTGTTAAAGTTTGAAATAATAAAGGTGTAAAGAAATTGACTTCTATTGGCAGAAATTTTCAGGTAAGTGCATTTTTTTCCCATTATATAGAGGAACTCATATACCTCAAATAACTGAATATAGTCATGTATACATCTCATAAATGTGATTTGCAAGGAAAATTTGAGGTAAAATTCCATGTATTATGACAACAATAAGTTGTACTTCTAGTGTCATTAGACACTTCTTTTCCTCTAATACTACCCAACTACTAAATTATCTTTTTCAAGCTGAGATTTTAAGTTGGATGGTACCTCCAGGCCATTTAATCAAACCTCCTCATTTAACAGGTGATGGAACTGAATTTTAGGGTGGTTAAGTGATTTGCCAAACATCACATATGTGGGAAATATCTGAATTGGAAATGGAATACACATCCTTTCTCTACAAAGGCAGGTAGTATTCTTTCTTTGTACAACAAGACCTCATAATTAATTAATAGAATCATTTGTTAACACTCAAGTGTCTCTGTTGATTTTTTTCTGTGAACTCTCAACTCTATTAAGATATCATTAAAAGTGCTACATAATCCCTTTATCAATTCACTTTTTTTCCCTTTAAAGCCTTTAGATTGATGTTGCCTTGGTAGAATCTGGCATATGGCACTATTAGCCATAAAATTTTCACTTTGGGCTTGCTAATGCCCTCATTTCAGAGTGACAGGGCATTCAACTACAGTGTTCCAAGGGATTTCCTCTTGTTTAAATATATACACAACTGAAAAACTCAAAGGCCTATTTGTCTCATGAAGCATTGTATAGCACTAAGGGTAAGAAATAAACAAAGCTAATGATTGACTTAGGTAATGTATGACAGTTTCCTGTTATTGTGCTATTCAGTGAAAGAAAAAAAAATGAAGGTCTATCATAATCTAAAAAAAAGAAAACTTTTCTCCATGTCTTCATCATTGCAGTATTGCAAATAATCAATTATAATTACATGAAACTCTGCCTCCATATTGCTATGGAGATGAGAGATACTTCCCCTCAAACCACTAGCATGGGCAATGTGGTACTGGAATTGATAGGGTTGTTTTTAGAGAATCTTATGAGAGAAACTTGCTAGAAGAGAAGCAAGTCAGTTTAAGAGTTTGTCTCAATGTTGAAGGAAGGCTTGAGCACACTGACATACTCTCTGTAGTCATCCCTGAAAAGACTCTTAGAAGAGTGGTTGCTATGATGAAAAATATAGTCCATATAGGTCAGTGATAATGTCACGAATTATAACACGAGTTAATAAGGTTTAGTGAGATGACAGAATTCAACTTTGAAACAATATACCTTGCCCGTTACTTTTAAGTGGAGAAGGAAGGAGTTATCCCAATTTATCTCTGCAAAAGGAAGATGTTTGTGTAACCTAATTATCTATGAATTGTCCCATTAATTTTGCACTCTTTTCTTTTTTTGCTTCTGTTCATTTATTCTTTAATATTGAGAAAATGCACACCTTTAACCTGATTGTATATTTAATGTTACCCAAATCTACAGAGGTTTGGAGAAGAAGGGGAGAATGATTGTTCAGGGCAATTAACTAAGGCTCTCACAAAGTCACTGAGAAGCAAGAGGGAGGTGGAACCATGATGGCAAATGTGGAACCAAGATGTCAGAATAAAGTCAGGGACCCATCTAAGTTCTTCCCCTTACCCTACCAAATACCCTTAAATAAGGACTAAGCAAATTCTGAAGTGGCGTAACCCACAAAAAGACCAAATGAAACAATTTTCTAGTCCAAGACAACTCAGAAGATCAACAGGAAAAGTCTGTTGCACCACGTTGATAGAGAAACACTATCCAGTGCATGCCACACCAGCACTGACCAGACCCCAGAAAACTAAGAATTGTCCTTGAGGTGACTAAATCAGTGGCAACAATGAGTTTCCAGACTTCTCAGGCCACAGACGACCAAGACAACTTGGAAAGTTGACAGGAAAGGTCTGTCACACCCACAAGAGAGTGAAGTAGAATCCAGCTAAAAGTGCACCAGCACAGACCCAATCCAAGAAAAGCAAAAGCAGGCCTTGGCAGTGACTCAGTTAGTAGTGGCAGGAGCTGCACTGGAAATCTCAGAAGTCAGAGAGCACTCGGGTTAAACAACTGGTCAGAAAGAGATTACAGGAATCTCTTTGCTAGCACTGAGGCAGGATTCTGCCTATGCTTAGATCCAGATCACAGTCCTGGGTGGCAGTTCCAGGGCAAGGAGGACTACTAGCATAGCAGATCTCATAGCCACAGAGGATGGGGGACTCTCCTCACAGTTCTAGACTAGACAAACTAGAGCACAGACTAAGAGAGTAGCAAATACCTCTCCTTAGATCATATCATATTAGAAGAACTGAAAATGTATAGGTCCTAGAAGTATCACTGAAAACATTGGCACAAAACACCTAAAGCTTGGGAGAGTGCTTCCACCCTGGAAGCAGAGCCCTACTTTAACAAATGTGATTAATAGGAGAGGCAGCATTATCTTAGTACAGAGGTTTTAGACTTCGAGTTCTGAGATTTTGCTTTAAATTCAGGTTCTACCCATGTGAACTTGATCCTGGACACGTCACCCAAACTGGATTGTAGATGACTGATTTTTTTCCCCAATCTTAAGAACTCAGGCATTGTACATTATAACAAATATTTCCTCTTCCAAATCCTATGACCTTTTGAACTGAAATAAAGGAAAAGAAAGTAAATAGAATTCAATGTTTAATAAAGAAGATGAAATTCTAACATTTAAAAAAAAATTTCAGTGCTTTCTCACACTGACACTGCTTGACCTTCATTATAAATGGAATTATATCAAAATAAAATAATTTAATTAAACGAGACATTGTATGTGTAAAACAAAAATGGTTATTTTCTATGTAAGTTAACATTATCTTAGTTGGATATGATTTGGTTAATTAGGACTATGAAATAAGCTCCAGGCAGCCTACAATATTATGCTTAAGTAATACAGGGATTTAATTTTTCTCTAATTCTTTCAGTAACTAGCCCTTCAAACATAATTTAAAGACAGGACTTAATCATACCAGATTTTAGAGGGTAGCAGAACACATTATTAAAAGACTCAATTCCATCTTAATATGTTTTTAAAAGATATTCAACCACTGGAGTAATAAAAACAGGTTAAACAACCTGTTATGTTTGTCAGGTGTTCTGAAAATTTTCATCCCTCGATCCTGAAACCAGTGCTTTATAAACAACTATGTCATTGTCCCTCTTATTCTTCCAATTTTGAAATAAAAGAGTCTGAGAAATAGATAATACTCTTTTTTAATGTATGGAAGAGGTTAGCAGCAGTCTTAATGAAAGAAAAAAAATAAAGCTTGTCTCATGACTCCCTATTTAATGCTGCACTGAATCAATTTAGGTGAAATCAGTTGGTAGTAACTATCTCATTTCTATTCTAATTAAATAAGTCTATATTGAAAGTAGCCCAGTCAAAAGTACACCTAACTTCTAACAAGTTATTCGGTAGCATTTTAATAAAGCTTTTTGCTAAAGGAGTTTCATGGATGATATTTGAGGAGCTGATTTGTTCTCAATACACATCAATTATAGACCTAGTAGTACAATGTCATTAATGTGTATTGTCAGCATAACAAAGGAGTTAAATGGACTTGGGGAAAGAACTAAACTGAATAATATTCAAATATGTTTTTGGGGTGATGAAACTTGCATGACTGCTACCTGTTTTGAGACTTAATAAAGGTTATTATCTCAAATGCTTTTAATCTACTACCTTTCACACATTCTAAATACGATGAAAACACCAAATAAAATACTTCTTTTTCATGCTGACGTTAATTCAAGCTCTCTCAAAATTGGACTTGAGAGGCTTTAAGGACAGCAAGGCTTCTACCACAGACTATATTTAAGACTAAGTAATTGGAAACAATTTGAATTTTGATTATTTTGTTTAAATGAATTTTTTAGATTGTTGTAATCTTTCCTCTCTAGACGACTCAGATGTAGTGAACAGGGAACTTTACACAAGCTGTAGCTAACATTTTGCCACTACCATAATATTTCAAATAAAATATAGCACATGGAAATTGATATTGAGAATCAGGAAGGAAGATTAAGAAAAACAAGATCAAGTCCCAGTCAGAAGATCATACTTACAAATTTAGTCTATAAGGCTTTGCCAAGTTAGATATGAGTAGCAGGAATCTATATTCTTATACACATACCTTAAAAAAAAGTCTTTGTAGCCAATGACAAATTAAATATTTATTTTTCTTATCTCACAGCTGTACCTGAAAATATTGTTGACTAATGGATTCACAATCAGATGTTTGGTAAACTTTTACCAAGAGAAAATAATCTACTTAAATTCAACACCTTACTGCCTGGAAAGTTACACTATGGTTTGTTTTTTTTTTTTTTGGTTTGTTCTGGTTTTTTTTTGGGGGGGGGGCGGGAATGCTAGTCTATTTTGAACAAACTTTCTTAAATTCATGACCTTTTCTTCATCCATTATGTCTACCTCATGGGACTGACACAAAAGCCCTTACTATACACTAAAAAATAGGCTAGATAATAGGAATAAAAATGCATAACTGAAATAGTCTCTGCCATTAAGAAGCTTATATTCTACTGACTGATGTGTATTTCCCCTAAGGACTCCTCAGTAATAACGCATATTCCATATAGAAAATATAGCCTTATTCTCAATTCTTAGGAATGGTGGAAAGCAGAGCCCAGACAAATCATTTTTAAAGCCTAAGAAAGGTTTGATAAGTGTCCTGGGGGCTACTGTCCATCTTTGGCTTTGAGTCTTTACTGTAATACCTATGGTTTATCCCAGATTATATGAGTAGGGGGAATGAGATTTTTTTTGGCAATAAAAACATTTGTATTTGTAACAGTGTTATTTACAGAACTTTCTTCATACTCTCTTGTGTGGTACATCTTAAGTGATTGTCTCATTTTCCTGGTCCAAATCTTATATCTGACTCAGCACTGAAAACACTCTTTATTCTTACTGATGCTTCTGGATTATTGCTTTTCTTATAATTCAATAACATCTATGACTTTTTGATTAATAATCATTCTGAAAATATTATAAATTACCAGATTTGGAATAAAAGAATTAAATTGAACTAGTACACTATGCTAGAGTTTTCAAATACACTGGATTGTCAGCTAACTATCCTGTGGATCTTTATCTTAAACTTAGGAGATATTATCAGATCTCAATGGATGAGAATGTCAAGGGGAAGTTACATCTAGCTGGAGGGCACCAGCATATATGCCATGGCAGCTCAGGGGTATTTACCTGTTTTCAATGACCAACACAGAAAATAGTGCCTGAAAGCATTGGTACATCTTGACAGCATTGTTTTATTTTAAAACACACTAGGAGAGTGAGACTGATGAAAGTGGTAATTCAGCTTACTTAAGACTTTCAATAAATAGTTGGCAGACTTGCCCAACTTTTGTTCAGTTATGCTCTTCACATTGTATTCCATCATAAGGTGAGCACTCAGAAAAGGTAGAAACATTTTAAAATGGGTCACTGTCATGAATGTATTAAGAACAGTGCTAGTACTGAAAAACCTCTGAATAATTTCATTCTTAAATAAATAGATTCAGAAGCATGATAGCCATTAGGATTGTGCTTTCTGTGATAGAATTTGAATGCTTAACAGTTCAACTAGAGAAAGTACTTCAGTGTCCAGCACCTTCTCTTTCCAGGTGATCTTCATAATCTCCCTAAGATGATTCAAATGGAAACCATCCAGGTTATATTGGCATACCACAATGAGGTCAGCACAATGACTCTAGGTATACATTTTAATAGACAGCCTAATTCCACTTTTCATCAATACTTTCCTTCACGTTCTCCCAAACACTAAGCTAATGGTGGCAATGTATACATCAAATTCATCATCTAGGTGTTTATTCCTGAAAATATATGGCTAAGGTAAGTGAACTGATCCACAGCATTCAAAATTTCTGTATTTGCTATAACTGTGGGTTTCATGTATGGATGGTGCAGTGCTGGCTGATGGAGAACTTCTATTTTTTTTGCGTTCATTATCAAGCTATAATTAGGGCAAGTGGCACAGAATTGATTGTTGCTCTGCTGCATCTAAAGCTCAGAAACTTCTTTGAATAAACAATTATCTGTTAAGGAAAAGTCACACTCCAATTCTCCATTTACTATAGTGTTGGCTTGTAGCCTTTATTAAGTTAAAAGAAAATAGTGTCAGTGTGATAATTGAACTTGACACCATTTTTGTTCTTTTAGACGGGGGTCTGACAATATTGCTGAAAACATAATCATAAAAAGCATGGGAGCAAGCCTTCATCCTGCTTCTCTCGGTTGGTGACGAGGAAAGCAGAAGAGCATTATCCATTACTGAGAACCCGTGCAAGCAAGCTATCTTAAATGTGACATACACTACTAAAGAACTTCTTTGGCCAACCAAATTTTGCCATGGTCTTCCATGAGCCCTCATGAGGGACAGTATCAAAGTCTTTGGTAAGACCAATGAATGTTGGGTACAGATTTATTTTCTGTTCATGACATTTGTTTCTGGAGTTGTTGGGTACTAAACACGATATTGATCATTCCTTAGCCCTTTCAGGAGTCACACTGGCTCTCAGTTAGATGACCTGACAAGCAAGAATCTTGTTATCAATGACTAAGAAAGACAGCCCATCCTCACGCTGTGATTGTCAAGAACCCATTTCTTTTTCCTTTCTAAGATATTGATAATGGAGGCATCTTTGAACTCCTGGGAAATAGTCACCTCTTGCCATATAACCTGGAAAATGCATATACACACATATACATATATACACATACATGTATATACACAAGTATATATAAACATATGTAAATATACACACATATAGTATATATGTATATATATATATGCACACACATATGCATGTATCTATATACATATATAAAAACACTGTGTATGTGTATGTGTTTCAATCTCAGGGTAGTATACCCACCTGCCGTGGTAAGTGGGCCAGCTTTATATTAGATGAAGCAGACAATTTTTAGGGCACGTTTTCTAGTCCCGTCTTCATGCCAGGAGGTAAGCAATGTGGTCCTTAAAAAAGGATGCTAAGATATATAGGAGACAGCTATTATCTTACTACTGCTTCAATCCACTGAGAAGACAATCCTAGTATCTGTGCCAATTTGTGCAGGGTTGTGTCTACCACTCACAGTGTATCCCTACCTGCTACTTTATTACTTGTCTGTCACCATATAATTTCAAGGGAGGTAAAAGTGGCAACATTGTATATGTGATACATTTTAACTCACATTGGCCTCACACTCTTCCATAGATAACAGAGTCCAGTGACAAAACAATGGCAAAAATTATTGTAATGGCTTAGAATTCAGCGATTATACTTGGTGTTTTCATTGTGAAAACAAGCTCTAAATGCTCTACAATACTTGCTTCCACTGCCTTTATAGCCCATAGAAATAAATTGTTCACATCTACTTATGGACTAGTCCAAAGAATCAATAAACTCCTCTAAAAACCATTGTTTTCTGAATCCTGTTTTCAGAGCTATGTTTCAAGAAATCATAAATGAAAACTACATTGCTCTAGCTGTTAGAGTATATTGCCCTAGCTTTTATGGAAAAAAAATCCTGTCTTTAAGCCCCTAAATTTCTTACAAAATATAAGCAAGCAAAAATGATCTTGCAGAACGAGGGTTTGCTTTAGTATATGGCACTCCAACTGGAAAGAAGGACAACATATGGTAAGGGGCTGCAGTGTTGTGTGGATGCAAAGGAAGCAAAACTGGTATCTCCAGCTTCATATTCCCCTATGCTTCTCCAAGAGAGACGTCCATCCTTGCTAAGTAGTTTTTTCAGAGCTAGTTCTGGAATTTGCAGTCCCTCAGCTTTTTCAAAGTGACGTGTTCTGAGTGGAAGTGTGGTCACTGCTCTTTTGACCTGTGCTGTGGTCTTTGAAGCAACCTTTCTTCCCTGGAATCCTGATCAAGTTTCCTATATCACACCTATAAAAAGTGAATAAGTTTAGCACCTATCTCCCAGGGTTGACAGAATCAGCAGTGGCTACTGACCCTGCTGTGTTTATTGGAGCTCTGCTTGAAGACATCCAAGGTGGGGGGGAGGGGTGTTCTACCACTCCAGGACCTTTAAACAAGCATTACCTCAATTGGTTTTCTGAGATTCTTAATCTAGCTGGTACAGTGCATAGATTCTTATCAGACTCTTGACTCAGAAGTTGAGCTTCAATTATAGACTACGTATGTAGACTACAATTAAAAAAGAGATTAAACCTATTTTACTCTGTGAAACAAGGTAGAATAAGAAACACTTGTGGAAATTTCAGAGGGGTAGATTTTGACTCATCTTTTTCAACAAAAATTGTTAAACTTTAGAGCTGTATAAAAATGGACTAGGTAATTTCTTGAGCTAGAGATATCTCACAGCTTTAGTGAAGGGACTGATCAGCAATTTGTGCGAGCCACAAGTGAGAGTTGAATGGCAGATGGACATCAAAGGTGGAAAGTAACCCAGGAAAAAAACTTAGCAGACCTCACACTGGAGGAACCAGTTTTTCCTGAACAACCACATAGCAGAATCAGAAAATAACATATATGGAAAGTTTCAGTTGCCAATCAGAAGGAAAGGTCTCATGGTCCTTATGGTTTAATAAGAAAACAAATGGTGATGCCTATTTTTAAATGTCATTTTCAATGATAAAAATAATAGTAACTTCTGGAACTGATTAATTAGACATTGCTAAAGACTTTTGTGACAAAGTATTTCTTTCCTGGGCCTCTCATATCTTTGCTGTAGTTCCTGTGGGAGTATTTGCCAGGCTATGTCTTCACAAGGACTTTTCTCTCAGGATAATGTCTGAGGGTGCTTGGCTGGATGGACTAGTGCCATCAGGGTATGAAGGAGAATGGTGGTCAATGTGGTGATGGTAGTGGTTCAATTTACCATCTGTCTCCCCTCCTCATTGAAGTCATCATAGTCTTTTTAGTAATTGCTATTTCTCAATTTCATGTAAAACATTTAACAGTCATATTTTTTTTTGAAAGTTTGAGTTGCAAATTCCTTACCACATTCCTAATTATACCCCATCCTGGAGTAGGCCAGTAATTTGTTATCAGTTATGTATGTGAAGTCATGCAAAACATATTTCCATATTAGTCATGTTACAAAAGAAAGCAATGAAAACAAACAAAGTATAAATACATGCTTCACTACGTATTCACAGTTAATCAGTTTTCTCTCTGGAGGTGGATAGCATTTCTCATCACGGACTCTTTGGATTTGTTTCTGATCATTGTCTTCATCAGAGTAGCTAACTATTTCACAGTTGGTCATGTAATATTGATGTTACCATGTAAATATTATTCTGGTTCTGCTCACTTCACTTTGTGCAGGTTCATGTAAGTCTTCCCATATAGTCTTCTTCTGAAAATATCCTGTTTGTCATTTCTTATAGAAAAATAATATTCCATAATAATCATTTACCACTACTTGTTTAGCCATTCCCCAATTCATGAAAATCCCCTCAATTTCCAATTATTGGACACCACAAAAAGAGCTGCTATAAATATTTTTGTACAGATAGATCCTTTTCATATCTCTTTGGAACACCCAACTGAGTAGTGGTATTGCTGATTCAAAGGGTATGCATGAATTTATAGCCTTATCATGGTTCCAAATTGTTCTCTAGAGTGGATTGGTTAATGTGGATTGTAGGAACAATTAAGAGATTAATTCTGATAAAACACCGAGATCAAGGAAAAAAATAACATCAGCTATTGGTATGACATGAAGTTGATATATAACATTGTCAGGAAGCAACAAGGTTTAGTGAGGAAAAGGAGATGATAACAGAGGTTATTGTTCAGTGATTGTTTTAGAGTTACCAACTCTTGGAATAGAAAATCTCACATAGCTGTTATTTTGAAGGTTTTGTCATTTTATATTTATGTAAGTGACTTTATCTTCTAGGAAGGATTCCACTTCTTGTGAGAAACACTACCTGGTTCAAGAAAATGCTAAAAGGTCAAGGGAGTGTTGGGATCAAAGACACCTTAGAATTTATGTGAGCTGCATTATTTGTCAACGTAATTCTTTAGGTTGTCTGAAAATAATTATTTGAAGCAATTAGGAAGCTAGTAGACTTCTATTCCTGGGTTGAAACGTAAAAATGGAAGACGTAAAGAAGATTACGTCAACTATGGAACTTGGAAAGGTAATTTCTAAACTATCAGCAAGTAAATGGTCTGAGCAGAGGTTTCAGCATTGAATGCAATGTGTGGATGTATTCTTGCTGTCTTTGAGGGAAATCTCCCACAAAGACATTAAGGAATCTTCACAAAGTATAGATAATTTTAGCTACATTGGTTTTGCTTGTGCAAAATCTTTAAATTTATGTAATCAAAACTATCCATTTGACATTTCTAATCCTTTCTACATCTTATTTGGTACTATCTTTCCTTATCCATAGATCTGATAGGTAAAATCTTCCAACCTCTCCTAATTTGCTTATGCAATCACCCTTTATGTCTAAATAATGTACCTATTTTGGCTTTATCATGATATAGGGTTGTAGCGCTGATGCAATATTCATAACACCCATGGCAGCCATGAATATCACAGTGCATTTCATAATCACTAAATAACACAGACTCTGTATAAATGGCAGACTCAAAACATTTATTCAGACACAAATCCATCACAACAAAAAGTCTATACACAATAACAAGGCAGAGGACAACACTATCCCCAAGCCTTCCCCCTGCTAGGCTTCCCACAAACCTGCTCCATTACACTCATCACAAGCATACTCCCTTAAACAAAATCATAAACAATCGAAAAATCACTCACACTACCCAGCATTCTGCATCCTTTCTAGCTCTGACTGCTTTCAAGACTAACTTCCTCTCAGCTCTGCTTCAGATCCCTCTCTTCCTGGTCCACGCATTCAGGAAACTCACATACTCCATGTGACTTAATGGGCTTATTAATGAATAGGAAAGATTTTCCAATTCAATTTACCTGTACACTGGGCCCCAAAGTCTTGCATATTCATTACATAGGATTGGTGGTGTAACTGATGTAAACAGAACTTTACAACGATATAACACGGATCACATAAGATGAGCACATAATACAATATCATTTTTTTTTATTTATTTAACTTTCAGCATTCATTTCACAAAATTTTGGGTTCCAAATTTTCTCCCCTTTTGTCCCCTCCCCCCCAAAACACCGAGCATTCTAATTGCCCCTATCACCAATCTGCTCTCTCTTCTATCATCCCTCTCTGCCCCTGTCTCCATCTTCTCTTTTGACCTGTAGGACCAGATAACTTTCTATACCCTTTACCTGTATTTCTTATTTCCTAATGGCAAGAACAGTACTCGAAAGTTGTTCCTAAAACTTTGAGTTCCAACTTCTCTTCCTCCCTCACTCCCCACCTCTTCCCTTTGGAAGGCAAGCAATTCAATATAGGCCAAATCTGTGTAGTTTTGCAAATGACTTCCATAATAGTTGGGTTCTATAAGACTAACTATAATTTCCTCCATCCTATCCTGTTCCCCATTACTTCTATTCTCTCTTTTGATCCTGTCCCTCCCCATGAGAGTCAACCTCAAATTGCTCCCTCCTCCCCATGCCCTCCCTTCCATCATCACCCCCCACCCTGCTTATCCCCTTATCCCCCACTTTCCTGTATTGTAAGATAGGTTTTCATACCAAAATGAGTGTGCATTTTATTCCTTCCTTTAGTGGAATGTGATGAGAGTAAACTTCATGTTTTTCTCTCACCTCCCCTCTTTATCCCTCCACTAATGAGTGTTTTGCTTTCCTCTTTTATGAGAGAAAATTTGCCCCATTCCATTTCTCCCTTTCTCATCCCAATATATTTCTCTCTCACTGCTTGATTTCATTTTTTTAAGATATGATCCCATCCTCTTCAATTCACTCTGTACATTCTGTCTCTATGTGTGTGTGCGTGCGCATGTGCATGTGTGTGTGTGTGTAATCCCACCCAGTACCCAGATAATGAAAAGTTTCAAGAGTTAGAAATATTGTCTTTCCATGTAGGAATGTAAACAGTTCAACTTTAGTAAGTCCCTTATGACTTCTCTTTGCTGTTTACTTTTCATGCTTCTCTTCATTCTTGCGTTTGAAAGTCAGATTTTCTTTTCAGCTCTGGTCGTTTCATCAAGAATGTTTGAAAGTCCTCTATTTCATTGAAAGACGAATTTTTCCCCTGAAGTATTATACTCAGTTTTGCTGGGTAGGTGATTCTTGGTTTCACTCATAGTTCCTTTGACTTCTGGAATATCTTATTCCATGCCCTTTGATCCCTTAATGTAGAAGCTGCTAGATCTTGTGTTATCCTGATTGTATTTCCACAATACCTGAATTGTTTCTTTCTAGCTGCTTGAAATATTTTCTCCTTGATCAGGGAATTCTGGAATTTGGCCACAATGTTCCTAGGAGTGTCTCTTTTTGGATCTCTTTCAGAAGGTGATTGGAGGATTCTTTCAAAATTTATTTTGCCCACTGGTTTTAGAATCTCAGGGCAGTTTTCCTTGATAATTTCATGGAAGATGATGTCTAGGCTCTTTTTTTGATCAAGGCTTTCAGGTAGTCCCATAATTTTTAAATTGTCTCTCCTGGATCTATTTTCCAGGTCAGTTGTTTTTCCAATAAGATATTTCACATTATCTTCCATTTTTTCATTCTTTTGGTTTTGTTTTGTGATTTCTTGGTTTCTCATAAAGTCATTATCCTCCATATGTTCCATTCTAATTTTGAAAGAACTATTTTCTTCAGTGAGCTTTTGAACCTCCTTTTCCATTTGGCTAATTCTGCTTTTGAAAGCATTCTTCTCCTCATTGGCTTGTTGAACCTTTTTTGCCAATTCAGTTAGCCTATTTTTCAAGGTGTTATTTTCTTCAGCATTTGTTTGGGTCTCCTTTAGCAGGGTGTTTATTTGTTTTTCATGCTTTGCATGTCTCTCATTTCTCTACCCAGTTTTTCCTCCACCTCTCTAACTTGATTTTCAAAATTCTTTTTGAGCTCTTCCATGGCCTGAGCCCATTTAGTGGGCTGGGATACAGAAGCCTTGACTTCTGTGTCTTTGCCTGATGGTAAGCATTGTTCTTCCTCCTCAGAAAGTAAGGGAGGAAATGCCTGTTCACCAAGAAAGTAACCTTCTATAGTCTTATTTCTTTTCCCTTTTCTGGGCATTTTCCCAGCCAGTGACTTGACTTCTGAATATTTTCTTCACACCCACTTTGCCTCCAGATCCACCCAGGCAGCGCTGGGGGTCTTAGATTCAAATGCTGCTTCCCAGCCTCAAGACTTTGGGCGGGGGCAGGGCTGCTATTTAGTGTGAGATTAAGTTCAGGTGCTCAGGTGGGGGCATGGCCACCTCATGGGCTCAGTTCCCTCAGGGGATTTATGCTGAGACCTTCAACAATGGATCCGAACTTCTGCCTGCTTGGGGAGCCCCTGTCTGCTCCCGCCTCCGTTGATGCATCCCAAGGGGGCCTGAGTTATGGGGGCACCCCACTCCCCTCTTGACCCTCCAAAGAGACCTTCTCACCAACCCTTGTCACCTGTGGGTAGAGGGACCTGCACAGCTGGTGGAGATTCCTTCCCCAAAGTCCACTCGGACTGCTCCTCTAGATGCCGCGTGGCTGAGGCAGGGCTGGGTTCGACTCTGTGTCTGCAGCTCGACGGACCTTTTGCGAGAGATATGCAGCGCTCTCTGGAAGAGAAATCTCCTCTGCTCCACCATTCTGTGGCCTCTACTGCTCCAGAATTCGCCAGGAGTTCTTTTTTACAGATGTTCTATGGGCTGTGGGTTTGGAGCTATGTGTATGTGCATCTTTCTACTCTGCCATCTTGGCTCCCCCCCCCTCCCATAATACAATATCTTAAAGTGATGTTTGAGCACAAGCACCCCATCATTCCTCCCTCAAATAAATGGGGCCCAAAATTTTGGGTAAGAGGCAAAGGTATTTTCTTCCATAACTACTTCCTGCTGAGATTGTATGTAGAGCTATCCTTGCCCTAACAAGTCCCATTCGAGAGATTAGTTCTTTAGCTGTCATCCGGATTTTGGTGAACTTGAGGTTCAGAGATAACACAGCACAGTCATGGAGAGGGGGTAGCATCCAACTTAAGTGATCAGGAATCCACAAGTGGAGGTTATTGAATTTGCAGAAAATGAATGTGACAAACAAGGTGAACAGATGAAAAGCCAAAAGAAAACAAGGAGATAACCAGAAGCAGGGCAGATATAGTGTCAGACATAGCCAGTGAATCCATTAACATAGCCTCTTTCACTATTGTTTACAATTTTCCAATTTGCAGTCCCAGGGTCATCATTCTGGCTAGAAGCATAACCTCTTTAATCTGAGCTGGGGTCTGGCCACCCTTCACTTTCTCCCTGCAGGTGTGATTAATGTGGATACAATGTTTCAGAATGATCTGCAGAGGCAGCTTCTACCTCCCTTCTCAGTGTAAAATCAAGTCTCTTTCCTTGATACATTTTTATATAGTTCATTAATTGGAATGCCATCTTCTCTTCCCAAAATATACCCCTGCTCTCAAAATAGCAGCAAACAACTCTCTTCTTGTCAATTACTCTCTGAATCCACTGGTTATTCATTCTTCTCTTGAGGGAAAATCTTTCTTTTTCATTAATTCTCACCATCCAAAGTATCAATGATTCTCTCATCTTTTGGGTGCACCAGCTCAAAACAACTGTGATCTCCCACTGAGCAAAATCCTCAATTACCTCACCAAACACTGTGGGGGCCCCTCATTCTCATGCTTCCTTCTTAGTACTGGCTGAACCTCAGTCTCCTCACTTGTTTCATTCTCCTCCCACACATCCTCCTGGCCTGTGTTTAGGCCCCAATCAAGCCCAGCCTATGCAAGAACTGCATTCACTTTCCTATTGTTAACTTTTAGCCTCCTGTGAGCCAAACTAGCAACAGCTCTCTCTTCTACCACCCAGAACTCTCCAGTTTCCTCTCCCAAAGAACACCCATAACTTTGCAGGATAAAAAGCCTCTCCTGAAAACCAGTCAACTCCCTTTCCATCTGAGCCTTCTCCTCCAGCAGCCTGTCTCTGCGTTTACATGCGATTCAATAGCCTATTAGCAAGGCCCAACCTCTCCTACAGAGCCCTGCCATTTCTTTTACTGGTTCCATTGCTATTCCCTACAAACATATTTTTAAATCTCTAGGTTCTCCCTTCTGTAACCTCGGTTCCCAGTTTTCACAAAGCCCTGTGCCTTTAAACAATTCTTTTTCTAGGGAAGAACAAAAATCCTCCCACCCTAGGATGTCCATTTCTTCCTGTCTCCTCTGTCTTTCTGTCTCCAAATAGATGTTTGTTATTTCGCAATCCTCTTCCTGTCACCATTTGTAGCACTGATGTAATATTCACAGTGCCCACGGTAGCCATGAATATCCTAGCTCAACTCAGAATCAGGAAATACCACAGACTCTCCACATGGAAGACAGAACTAAAACATTTATTCAAACCCAAAACCATCAAAGCACAAAAATCTATCAACAATAGCAATACAGAGGACAACACCATCCTCAAACCTTCCCCCTCTTGGACATCCCACTAACCAGGTCCATTACACTCATCACAAGCAGGCCATCTTAAACAAAATCACAAACAATCACAAAATCACTCAGGCTACCCAGGAGCCTGCATCCTTCCTAGCTCTGACTGCTCTCAAGATTAACTTCCTCTCAGCTCTGCAGTAGCTCCGGCTCTTTCTACTAACCCATTCATCAAACTCCTTCCACCACAGTTTCCACATGACTCAGTGGGCCTATTAATGAATAGGAAAGATATTCTGATTGAAATTACCATTACGAGGGTATGAGATATGAGTCTATACTGAGTTTCTGCCATACTGTTTTTCAGTTGTCCTAGCAGGTATTTTTTTTAATATGAGTTTTTGCCCTAAATGCTTGATTATTTGGGTTTGTCAGACACTAGATTACTATATTCATTTAGTATTGTGTACTGTGTAACTAATTTATCCCACTGATCCACCATTCTGGTTCGTGGTCAGTACCAACTTTATTTTGATAATTATTTCTTTATTTTTAAATTAATTTATTTAAGTTTTCAGCATTTATTTCCACAAAATTTTAAGTTCCAAGTTTTCCCCCCTTTTCTCCTCACCCCCCATCCCCAAACACTAAGCATTCTAATTACCCATATCACCAATCTGCCGCCCCTTCTAACATCCCTCCCTTCCCTTATTGCCATCTTTTCTTTTGTCCTGTAGGGCAAGATAATTTTCTATACCCCATTACCTGTAGTTCTTATTTCCTAGTTACAAGAACAATACTCAACATACGTTCCTAAAACTTTTGAGTTCCAAAGTCTCTTCATCCCTCTCTCCCCAGCTGTCTCCATTGGGAAGGCAAGTAATTCAATATAGGCCATATCCGTGTAGCTTTGCAAATGACTTCCATAATAGTCATGTTGTGTAAGACTAACTGTATTTCCCTCCATCCTATCTTGCCCCCCATTGCTTCTGTTCTCTCTTTTGATCCTATCCCTCCCCAAGGGTGCTGACTTCTAATTGCACCTTCCTCCCATTGCCCTCCCTTCCATCATCCCCCCTACCCTGCTTATCCCCTTCTCCCCCACTTTCTTGTATTGTAAGTTAGGTTTTCATTCCAAAATGAGTGTGCATTTTATTCCTTCTTTTAGTCGGATGTGATGAGAGTAAGCTTCATGCTTTTCTCTCACCTCGCCCCTTTTTCCCTCCACTGAAAAGTCTTTTACTTGGCTATTCTATGAGAAATAATTTGCCCCATTCCATTTCTCCCTTTCTTTTCCCAATATATTTCTCTCTCACCTCTTAATTTCATTTTTTAAGATGTGATCTCATCCTATTCATCTCACCCTGTGCTGTGTGTGTGCAATCCCACCAACTACCCAGATAATTAAAAAAGTTTCAAGATTCACAAATATAGTCTTTCCATGTAGCAATGTAAACAGCTGAACTTTAGTAAATCCATTATGATTTCTCTTTGATGTTTACCTTTTCATACTTCTCTTCATTCTTGTGTTTGAAAGTCAAATTTTCTTTTCAGCTCTGGTCTTTTTATCAAGAATGCTTGAAAGTTCTCTATTTCATTGAAAGACCAATTTTTCCCCTGAAGGATTATACTGTTTTGCTGGGTAGGCGATTCTTAGTTTTAGTCCTAGTTCCTTTGACTTCTGGAACATCATATTCCATGCCCTTCAATCCCTTAATGTGGAAGCTCCTAGATCTTGTATTGTCCTGATTGTATTTCCACAATACTTGAATTGTTTCTCTCTAGCTGGTTGCAATATTTTCTCCTTGACCTGGGAACTCTGGAATTTGGCCACAATGTTCTTAGGAGTTCCTTTTTTTGGATCTCTTTCAGGAGGTGATCGGTGGATTCATTCAAAATTTATTTTGCCCCCTGGTTCTAGAATATCAGGGCAGTTTTCCTTGACAATTTAATGAAAGAGGAAGTCTAGGTTTTTGTTTGTTTGTTTGTTTGTTTGTTTTTGTTTTTATTTTTTAATTTTTATTTTTTTTTTTTTTTGTTTTTTTTTATCATGACTTTCAGGTAGTCCCATAATTTTTAAATTGTCTCTCCTGGACCTGTTTTCCAGGTTAGTTGTTTTTCCAGTTAAATATTTCGCATTATCTTCCATTTTTCCATTCTTTTGGTTTTGTTTTGTGATTTCTTGGTTTCTCATAAAGTCTTTAGACTTCATCTGTTCCATTCTAATTTTTAAAGAATTATTTTCTTTAGTGAGACTTTTAATCTCCTTTTCCATTTGGCTAATTCTGCTTTTTAAAGCATTCTTCTTCTCACTGGCTTTTTGAAACTCTTTTGCTAATTGAGTTAACCTTTTTTTAAAAGTGTCATTTTCTTCAGCAGTTTTTGGGTCTCTTTTAGAAGGTGTTGACCCACTTTTCATGATTTTCTTGCATCTCTCTCATTTATCTTCCCAATTTTTCCTCCATCTCTCTTACTTGATTTTCAAAATCCTTTCTGAGTTCTTCCATGGCCTGAGACCACTAAATATTTATTTTGGATGTTTGGGATACAGAAGCCTTGACTTTTATGTCTTTCCCTGATGGTAAGCATTGGTCTTCCTCATCTGAAAGGATGGGAGAAGATATCTGTCACCAAGAAAGTAACCTTCTATAGTCTTATTTTTTCCCCTTTGTTGGGCATTTTCCCAATTAGTTACTTGACTTTTTGGTACTTTGTCAAGAGTAGGGTATACTCTGTGGATCTGTAAGAGTTCCTCCAAGCATGTACACTGATCTGGGAGCAGGCAGAGATTTTTGTGCCTACAATCTAAGCAGAGTTTCCTCTTCACAACTACCTCTCCTCCAGTTTTGTCAGACCAGAACTCAGGGTTGAGATTCAGATAAGCTGCAGGGGCAGAGCCACCATTCAGTGTGAGATAAAGATCAACTGCTGTGGGGCCTCTACACAGGGCTGAGGTAAGAACCATCTACTAAGCGCCCCCCATAATTTTACAATCCAACAGTGTATGAGGGCTGCTGTAGAGACTGCTGTGGGAGCTGCAGCAGCCTGCCTGATGTGGCCTCTGCAGGCACTGCCTGAGGGCCGGAGGTATAGGAAGGCCCTTCTCCCTTCTCAGCCAGTTGAAAAAACCCTGTCACTGACCTTTGATGCCTGTGGGTTGAGGGATCTGTGAATTGCTGCTACTGTGCCTGGAGATTCCGCCCCCGAGGTCTGCTCCTGTCCTTCTCCCAGAGCCACACTGCATGCCCAAGGCTGGGATAGGCTCTGCTCCATGTCTGGTGTGACAGACGTTTCCTGTGGGCCTTTCAGTTCACCCTGGGCTGGAAATGTCCTCCACTCTGTTGTTCTGTCGTTTCTGCTGCTCTAGAATTTGTTGAGAGTCTTTCTTTACAGGTATTTTATGGGCTGTGGGGGGAGAGCTAGCATATGTGCATCTTTCTACTCTGCCATCTTGGCTCTGCCTCAATTGCTTCTTTTAAATAGACTTTAAGATCTTGTACTCTTTCCATTTGCAAAACAAAAACCACCCAATATAAACTCACTCTTGCACCCTCTTTCTTTGTATAATCCTCCTAAATGCCCTGATAATGATAAAAATTACTAGAATAAACATGAATCGTTTTCCTGCATAGAAAGTTAAAAGCATTTTACTTTACTGAGTTCCTTATGATTTCTCATTCATGTTTAATTTTTTTAGGCTCCTCTTGAGTTTTGTGGCTGAAAGTCAAATCTTCTAATTAGGGCTTGTGAGAAGTCACTGAAAATCTTATTCTTCATTATATTTGTTTTACCTTGAAGGATTATAGTATTTTAGTTTGTTTATGGCAGTAGGTTATTCTTCAGTTTCATCCCAGGTTTTTTGCCTTCGAGAATATCATATTCCAAGCCTTCCACTCTTTTGAAGAGGTAGCTATTAAATTTTGTGTCATCCTGACTTTACCTCCTTTATATTTGAACAGCTTCTTTCTGGCTGCTTGAAGTATTTTTTCCATCATATGGAAGTTCTGGAATTTGTCTAGAAAATATCCTGGAACATTTAATTTTGTGCTGTCTGTCAAGTGGCGATTGGTGACTTCTTTTAATGTCTGTTTTACTCTATGATTCTAGGATATCAGGCCAGTTTCCCGTGATTTTCTTGATATATCATAGAGTCTAGGTAGTCCAATAACTCTTAAATTATCTCTCTTGGATCTGTTTCCCAGGCCAGTTTTTTCCAATGAGATATTCCACATTTATTGCTATTCTTTTCATTATTCTGAGTTTCAAAAGTTGCTTCATGATATTTCATGGGAATATTAGCTTGTACTTGCCCAAATATAATTTATAAGAAATTATTTTCTTGGGCAGAGCCAAGATGGTGGACTAGAAAGACATACTTATGCAGGGTCTCTCCACACAGCCCACACCTCCTGAAAGTGATCCCAAAAGATAAACTCCTAGGAGCATTGTGACCAAATTCCAGAGCTCCCAGGTCAAGGAGAAAATATTTCAAGCAGCTAGAAAGAAACAATTCAAGTATAGTGGAAATGCAATCAGGATAACACAAAATCTAGCAGCTTCTACATTAAGGGATCGAAGGGCATGAAATATGATATTCCAGAAGTCAAAGAAGCTAGGAGTAAAACCAAGAATCACCTACCCAGCAAAACTGAGTATAATACTTAAGGGTAAAATGGTCTTTCAATGAAATAGAGGACTTTCAAGCATTCTTGATGAAAAGACCAGAGCTGAATAGAAAATTTGACTTTCAAACAGCAGAATGAATAGAAGCATAAAAAGGTAAAGAGCAAAGAGAAGTCATAAGAGACTTATTAAAGTTGAACTGTTTACATTCCTACATGGAAAGACAATGTTTGTAACTCTTGAAACTTTTAATTATCTGGGTAGTTGGTGGGATTACACACACACACACACACACACACACACACATACACACACACACAGAGGGAGAGAGAGAGAGAGAGAGAGAGAGAGAGAGAGAGAGAGAGAGAGAGAGAGAGAGAGAGAGAGACGGAGGGAGGGAGGGAGGGAGGGAGAGGGAGGGAGGGAGGGAGGGAGGGGGAGAGGGAGAGGAAGAGGGAGAGGGAGAGAGCAGAGTGAATTGACTAAGACGGGATCATATCTTAAAAAAATGAAATTGAGGTGAAAGAGAAATATATTGGGAGGAGAAAGGGAGAAATGGAATGGGGCAAATTATCTCTCATAAAAGAGGCAAGCAAAAGACTTTTCAGTGGAGGGAAAAAGAGGGGAGGTGAGAGAAAAAACATGAAGCTTACCCTCATGACATTCGACTAAAGGAAAGAATAAAATTCACACTCATTTTGGTATGAGGACCCATCTTAAAATACAGGAAAGTGGGGGAGAAGGGGATAAGCAGTCTGGGGGCGATGATGGAAGGGAGGACAGTGGGAGGAGGGAGCAATTTGACGTCAACTCTCTTGGGGAGGGACAAGATCAAAAGAGAGTATAGAACAATGAGGGGGCAGAATAAGATGAAGGGAAATATAGTTAGCCTTACACAACACAACTATTATGGAAGTCATTTGCAAAACTACACAGATATGGCCTATATTGAATTGCTTGCCTTCCCAAAGGGAATAGGTGGGGAGGGAGGGATGAAGAGAAGTTGGAAGTCAAAGTTTTAGGAAAAACTGTCAAGTGTTGTTCTTGCTACTAGGAAATAAGAAATACAGGTAATGGGGTATAGAAAGATATCTGGCCTTACAGGACAAAAGAGAAGATGGGGACAAGGGAAGGGAGGGATGTTACAAGAGAGAGCAGATAGGTGAAAGGGGCAATTAGAATGCTTGGCGTTCTGGGCTGTGGGGAGGGGAGAAATGGGGAGAAAATCTGAAACCTAAAATTTTGTGGAAATGAGTGTTAAAAGTTAAATAAATAAATTTAAAAGAAAAAGAAATTGTTTTCCTCACTGAACTTTTATACCACTTTTTCCATTTGGCCAAATCTGCTATTTAAGGAGTTTGTTTTATCCTTGAACTTTTATATCTCTTTTTTAAAATGAAAATTTTGGTCAATTATAGTTTTGAGGATACTTGTTTTGGTCTTTTACCAAGTACTTTATTAGTTTTAAATAACCTTTAAAATATTATTTAATTTTCATTTTAAATATTTATTTAAAATATATTAATATTTGTAGAAATATTAGTATTTATTTTACTTGAATAAATTAATATTTATTTACAGTCAAGTATTTTTAAATGCTTTTTAAAATTTTCAAAATAATTTTACTACTTTAATAAATCAAATAATTTAATAATTTCATTACTTTGATTTCATTTCTTAAATATCTTTTCCCATGATGTTGAATATATTTTGTAGCTTTAAGACGTTTTTTTTGTTAGACTTTTATTCAATTCAGTTTTTTTTTCTTGGTTAAGTTCACTTCCCTTGGTAGTGTACTTTCCTAGGATGTACACATTGACAATGATGTTGACACACACATTGCCAGAGCTAGCTCAGCTTTTGGGAGGTTCTGAACAAAAGCATGGGAGAGAAGAGATATTAGACTCACTATCAAACCGGAGGTTTACAGAGTTGTTGTGCCTAACCTCATTGTTGTGTGACTGGGAATCATGGACAGTCTACCTATGCCATGCCAGGAAACAGAATCATTTCCTTTTGAACTATCTTAGGAAGATTCTGCAGGTCACCTGGCATGATAAGGTACCAGATACTGAAGTCCTTGCTAGAGTTGAACTGCCAAGCATTCAAACTGTTTCAGAGAGCACAATTCTGAATGGCTGGCCTCGTTGTTCAAGTGCAAAACGTATGCTTGCCAAAAAGACTATTTTTAGGAGGGCTCACATAAGGCCGGCGATCACCTAGGGGTAAGAATAAGTGATACAAGGACACTCTAGAGGTCTCTTTAATGAACTATGAATTTGATTGTGCTACGTGGGAGACACTGGCACAGGATCTCTCAGCATGGCATGCCCACATCAGAAAAGGTGCTGTGCTCTATGAGCAAAGCAGAATTGAAACATCACAAAGAAAATATAAGATGTCAAATTTGGAGTATTCATTACAAATGTTCATACAGACTATCTGTGCCCAGTCTGTGGTAGAGCATTCCAAGGTCATATTGGTCTGATCAGCCACGGTCGGACACACTGAAACTTGACTTTACCATGGTGATGTCATTTGGGTCCTTTTTGAGAACTAAGGACAACAACCACTTCTTATCTAGCCTAGTTCTGATTTCAATGCCTCTGTTATTTAGATTAGTATGCTGAGTTCCTTTTTCTAAAAAGAATCTTGCTGTCCTTAACTTTTGCTCCCCGTATTTCTAATTCAATTTGTCATTTAATTTTGCTCCTGTTTATCTTACTTATTGTCATCCTCTGCTAGTGTGATGTTTATATCAGTTTAGAATTCCTTAGATTTTTACTCTTCTGATACATTTAGCTCAGTAAACATTTTCTGGAGAAAGCATAATTTCAATGTCGATTACCTGACAGGATCTTCTCATCAAAGACTATGTTCTACCATTAAAGGCTAATTATAACTGGTAGATGAAGAAATCAGTGACATTTCAAAAGAAGCAGAGATTCACATACATGGCTATGCACATCAAAGTCTTCTCTATAAAAATGTAGCTATGAGAACTTGAGATAAAAGAATTTCCTCTGCACCCTCAGAAAGGAGCCCTGTCCTAAAAGAATGCTCTAACTGTATGATCTCAAAAATCATTTAACTTATGTGTATACCTTTTGTTAAAATTGAAATGACGTTGATCACTTTTAATATTCCTTCCAGTTCTTACATTCAATGAAGTAAAGAAAGTCAAGTATAAATTTCACTGATGAATATTTATCTATCTGCTGTATCCAACTTTTCTCTTCTTCCCTAACAAATAATTTCTAACGGATTTTCTAATTCGCAATGTTTTATTTTTAAGTTTTCAAAGTAATACATTTTTCTACTTGTCCTTTTGGAAACTAAATTATACTCTAATGGTTCTTACAGATTGTAAATTTTCCTGATATTCTGTCAAAGTACCCTATTTCCTTTATTTATTTTAAGCTATTATGTCAGTTTTTCTTGTAATAAATAATCTATCACTATTCTCACTGCCATTTACACCAATAAACACAGCACATTTTTTTAATTAATTGTTGCTATCTCTGTCACTTCAGTCATAATTTACTAAAATTTTGCATCTTTAATGTTTGTTTAATGTCAGCAGTTCTGATCTACTTAAATTGCATTTCTTTCAGAACTCTGATGTGTTTACATTGTTTTCCCCCCATTCCTTTATATGAGACATCAGAATGGAAAATGTATACCATTTACAAATAGTTGTTTCTTTCAGATTCATGTTTTTAAGTATTTTATTTTTAACAGAGCCCCCAAATTTGCTGTTACTGCTGCTTCAATTTATTTTGTGCTTGTTTAGTCTCATTGTGATGAATTTCTAGGAACTTCTCTAACAAGCATTTGGATGAACCTCTTATTTCTAGCTCATATTCTTTATTCTTTTTCTCTCAATGTACAAAATGAAGGGCACTCTAATTTTGTTCTAAAGCAACTAGCCATATATTTTCCTAATGATTGATGAAACTTGTCTTTTGTTTTTCTTATATTTTAGTCTTCGTTCAAAGTTAGGCTATTCAGAATCAGCTTTATAGATAAAAATCAACATGATTTTTTGTTAGCAAACGTCCAACTTGAGTTCAAATTGCTTGCAGAATATTTGTTATATTGCCTTCGCAAATCTACCTACATAGACATACATGTATGTCTGCCTATTTTTAATGTTTTAGAATGTGATTTTCAAAAACATGTTAATATAGCAATAATTGAACCTATTTCAACGTTGGTTAATTCATCTGTAAAATAGTGTTAATAAAAACCCTAATCTTACAGTTTGAGAATCATGTATGTATAAATGGCTGTGTATAAACAGAAAGACACACATATACACATGTCTATATACTAGCATGTGTATATATACATATGATATATATACAAGTATCTACTCATGTATACATATAAAGTACTTTTGAAAACTTAGAATACTATACATGTAGCATTTAATCTACTTTCAATATTCACATTAAAAATAATCAATGTTGAGGCGGAGCCAAGATGGCGGAGTAGAAAGGCGCACATACACATAGCTCCGAACCCACAAGCCACAGAACATCTACAAAGAAGTAACTCACGGCGAATTCTGCACCCAGAGGCCACAGAAAGTTGGAGTGAAGGAGATTTTTGTTCCAGAGAGACCTGCAAACCTCTCGCAAAAGGTCCTTTGCGCCACAAGCTGGGCGCTGGGACTGGGAGCTGAGTACAGCCCTGCCGCGGCCACGGCACCAAGAGGAAAAGATCCGAGCAGGCTTCAGGGACGGGATCTCCAGCGGCCACACAAGTCCCTCCACCCACAGGTGATGGGGGTCGGTGAGAGAGTCTCTTTGGTGGGTCGAGGGGGGAGTGGGGTGCCCCCATGGCTCGGGCCCCCTCGGGAGACAGAAGTTGAAGGGCAGTGGCAGACCGGGGCTCCCCAAGCAGGCAGGAGCCTGGACCAATTGTTGAAGGTCTGTGCATAAATCCCCTGAGGGAACTGAGCCTGAGAGGCGGCCCTGCCCTGACCTGAGCATCTAAACTTAATCTCACACTGAATAGCAGCCCTGCCCCCGCCCAAAGCACTGAGGCTGGAAGCAGCATTTGAATCTCAGACCCCAAACGCTAGCTGGGAGGATCAGGAGGCCAAGTGGGTGTGAGGAGAATATTCAGAGGTCAAGTGACTGGCTGGGAAAATGCCCAGAAAAGGGAAAAGAAATAAGACTATAGAAGGTTACTTTCTTGGCGAACAGGCATTTCCTCCCTTCCTTTCTGAGGAGGAAGAACAATGCTTACTATCAGGTAAAGACACAGAAATCAAGGCTTCTATGTCCCAGCCCACCCAATGGGCTCAGGCCATGGAAGAGCTCAAAAAGAATTTTGAAAATCAAGTTAGAGAGGTGGAGGAAAAGCTGGGAAGAGAAATGAGAGACATAAAGTCAAAGCATGAACAGCAAATCAGCTCCCTGCTAAAGGAGACCCAAAAAAATGTTGAAGAAAATAACACCTTGAAAACTAGCCTAACTCAATGGGCAAAAGAGGTTCAAAAAGCCAATGAGGAGAAGAATGCTTTCAAAAGCAGAATTAGCCAAATGGAAAAGGAGATTCAAAAGCTCACTGAAGAAAATAGTTCTTTCAAAATTAGAATGGCACAGATGGAGGCTAATGACTTTATGAGAAACCAAGAAATCACAGAACAAAGCCAGAAGAATGGAAAAATGGAAGATAATGTGAAATATCTCATTGGAAAAACAACTGACCTGGAAAATAGATCCAGGAGAGACAATTTAAAAATTATCAGACTACCTGAAAGCCATGATCAAAAGAAGAGCCCAGACATCATCTTTCATGAAATTATCAAGGAAAACTGCCCTGAGATTCTAGAACCAGAGGGCAAAATAAATATTCAAGGAATCCACAGAACACCACCTGAAAGAGATCCAAAAAGAGAAACTCCTAGGAAGTTGTGGCCAAATTCCAGAGTTCCCAGGTCAAGGAGATAACATTGCAAGCAGCTAGAAAGAAACAATTCAAGTATTGTGGAAATACAATCAGGATAACACAAGATCTAGCAGCTTCTACATTAAGGGATTGAAGGGCATGGAATAGGATATTCCAGAAGTCAAAGGAACTAGGACTAAAACCAGGAATCACCTATCCAGCAAAACTGAGTATAATACTTCAGGGGAAAAATTGGTCTTTCAATGAAATAGAGGATTTTCAAGTATTCCTGATGAAAAGACCAGAGCTGAAAAGAAAATTTGACTTCCAAACACAAGAATGAAGAGAACCATGAAAAGGTGAACAGCAAGAGAAGTCATAAGGGACTTACTAAAGTTGAACTGTTTACATTCCTACATGGAAAGACAATATTTGTAACTCTTGAAACATTTCAGTATCTGGGTACTGGGTGAGATTACACACACGCACATGCACACACGCACACATACATAGAGACAGAGTGCACAGAGTGAATTGAAGAGGATGGGATCATATCTGAAAAAAAATGAAATCAAGCAGTGAGAGAGAAATATATTGGGAGGAGAAAGGGAGAAATTGAATGGGGCAAATTATCTCTCATAAAAGAGGCAAGCAAAACACTCATTAGTGGAGGGATAAAGAGGGGAGGTGAGAGAGAAACATGAAGTCTACTTGCATCACATTCCCTATCTTACAATACAGGAAAGTGGGGCATAAGTGGATAAGCAGGGTGGGGGGGGGTGATAAAAGGGAGGGCATGGGGAGGAGGGAGCAATTTGAGGTCGACACATACGGGGAGGGATAGGATCAAAAGAGAATAGATGTAGTGGGGGACAGGATAGGATGGAGGGAAATATAGTTAGTCTTATACAACACAACTATTATGGAAGTCATTTGCAAAACTACACAGATTTGGCCTGTATCGAATTGCTTGCCTTCCAAAGGGAAGGGGTGCAGAGGGAGGGAGGTAAAGAAGTTGGAACTCAAAGTGTTAGGATCAACTGTCGAGTAATGTTCTTGCCACTAGGAAATAAGAAATACAGGTAAAGGGGTATAGAAAGCTATCTGGCCCTACAGGACAAAAGAGAAGATGGAGACAAGGACAGAGAGCGATGATAGAACAGAGAGCAGATTGGTCATAGGGACAATTAGAATGCTTGGTGTTTGGGGGAGAGGGGATGGGATAAAAGGGGAGAAAATTTGTAACCCAAAATTTTGTGAAAATGAATATTAAAAGTTAAATAAAAAAATAAAATAAAATAAAAAAAATAATCAATGTCGATGATTTCTACAGTCAGGAACTCCCACTGTGAAAACACCTTCTACATACAGGGATTTCTAATTTAAGTACATTAAGATACATTAGACAAGAATTCTTAATATTTTTGGTGTCATAAACTCCTCTGACTGCTATTAAAGTTGATGAATCCTTTCTCCAAATCATATTTTAAATGCAAAATAATAATGCATAGATATTACAAAGAAAACTAAATACAGTAAAATGTACTTATAAAAATAGATGCATTTGGAACTGGATTAGTAGATGTTGACATTTCAGGAAGAAAACTACTGATAGGTACGAAGAACAGAAGAAAATTGAGGTGTTTTTCTGTGGGAAGGGGCATTCATCACACCTATGAAGTGGTACTTGCACCAGTCCTTTCATAAACAGTCATTTAGGCTCTAAATATTTCTAGAGATTATATGTTCCAACTCTTAATCTTCAGGTAGTTTAGAAAACTAATGCAAGTAGAGGTTAAATGGCTTGCCCAAGATTACCCAACTATCCTGGTAAGCAAGTACTACTATTATCCCCACTTTGTAGATGAGGAAATTGAGAGGTTAAGCGACTTGCTGAGCATCACCTAATTTGTGCTTGAGTCAGAATTAGAATCCACACTTCTCTGACCCTAGGGTTAGACCTATATTGGCCATAATATAAAACAGTTGCTGATGGTACAATGAATACAACATTGGGACTGGTATTAGGAAGACATGAATTCAAACCTGGCAGGACACTGACTGACTCAATGACGCTGGACAAGTCAGTTAACTTTTGCATGCCTCAATTTCCTCAACTAAAATAATGGGTATAATATTACCTACAACCCAGAGTTATTGTGTCAACTGAGATTATATCTGAAAAGTGACACATAGTAGACACTGTATAAATGCTTGTTCCTCTTTCCTCCCTTGAGCCTTATACTAATTGTACCCCATTAAAAAATAACTCTTAGGATTTTAAGTCTGCCCTTGGAAAGGCAATCTAAATGTTGCCTTATGTAACCAAATATGACGCCACTGTCCCTATTTCCTGTAGGTCCCCAAAGGGGAAAATAATAACCTACCTCAAGAGGAAATGACTAGAGAAAATTCAAACCTAGTACAGTATGAAATACGAATATGGATCACTGATCTTCAAGAGTTAGAGTATAGTAGGTGTAAAATAAAATTAGACCAAACAATTTAATCTTATATGGTTCAGAAAGCAGAGCAGGTTTCTTATAAACTTAAGAATTATCTCTCCAAACATCAATTACTACTCAGTTATAGATGTGATGAAGTGGAAATTAATAAAAATTCTGGTTATTCAAATGAACTATAACAAGATGAATTGTATAAGAGCTTCAGAATGCACTCCTTGCCTACATAATATGGTGGAAAGTCAAGGAATAAAAGCACCAGTTTGTTGATTTTTTTTTTTAAAACAATCACAATATTCTGTTTAATATATATTTACTGAGCATTTGCTATGTGCAGTATCCTTTCATATTCTAGGCATCAGGAACACAAAATTATATCCAACACACATATACTATTAGTGACAATTTTTATGTGTAGAAGGCAGGGAAATTTTGTAAGATTTTATGTGGAAAAGTAAGGAAAATAAAGGGTCTCTTCATTTTCAAAAGTAATGGTGACCATGATATGACCTTGACCTGTGAAGTTTTCTACACATGTTTAGCTAAGGTGATGAAAATTTGTCTAGGTAAGCTGACATCTTCAGCTGAGATATACTGTATTCCCACCCATGTTACCAAAGAGGGCAGATAATGTAAATAGCAATATTTTGATTAAGGTCTGAGAAGTGTCTATCTGAATACAAAAACCTGAAAAAAACTGCAGCAGTTTGTAGAGCTCTAGGAGCACAGATTGTGGAGGAATTGGATGTTTGACAATACACCCCTCACACCCTCTGGAAGCAGAGAACTATCTTGACAAAGAGCTCAAAAGAAACTATTCGAATATTGTGGAAACAATCAGTATGACACAAGATCTAGTAGATTCTACATTAAGGGACTGAAGGGCTTAGAATATGATATTCTAGAGGTCAAAGGAGCTAGGATTAAAACAAAGAATCATCTACTCTACAAAACTGAGTATCATACTTAAGTGGGGGAAATGGTCATTCAATTAAATAGCAGACTTCCAAGCATTCTTGATGAAAAGATCGGAGATGAATAGAAAATTTAGCTTTCAAACACAGGAATCAAGAGAAGCATGAAAAGGTAAACAGGAAAGCAAAATCATAAGGAATTTACTAAAGTTGAACTGTTTACATTCCTACATGGAAAGATAATTGCAGCTCTTGAGACTTTTCTCAGTATTAGGTTAGTTGTAGGAACTATACACATACAGACAAGGGGCCCAGGGTAAGGTGAATATGATGAAGGGATGATATCTTAAAAAAATAAAATTAAGGGGTAAGAGGAATATATTGAGGGGAGAAAAGGGGAAATAGAATGGGATAAATTATTTCCCACATAAAAGAGGCAAGAAAAAATTTTTCAGTGGAGGAGAAGAGGGGGAAGGTGAGTTGGAAAGAGTTAACCTCACTCTCATAAGATTTCGCTTAAAGAGGTAATAACATGCACAATTAATTTGGTATGAAAATCTTTCTTACACTACAGGAAAGTGGGGGAAAGGGGATATGTGGTGGATGGGGATGACAGTAGGGAAGGCAAATGGAAAGAGCGAGTAATTAGAAGTAAACACTTTTGAGGAGGGACGGGATTCAAGGGGAGAATAGAATAAATGGGCACAGAATAGAATGGAGGGAAACAGTCTTTTACAACATGAACATTATGGAGGTGTTTGGCTTGACTACACATATATAACCTATATCAAATTGCTTGCCTTCACAGTGTGGATGGGTGGAGAGGGAGGAAGGGAGAGATGTTGGAACTCAAAGTTTTAAAAACTAATATTAGAAATAAATTTTACATGCAACTGGGAAATAAGACTGACAGGCAATGAAATAGAAATCTATCTTGCCCTACAAGAAAAGAGAGGGGAAGGAAATGAGAGAAAGTAGAGGTATGATGGAAGGGAGGGCAGATTGGGGGAAGTAATCAGAATGCACAATGTATAGGGATGAATGGAGGGGATAGTTGGGGAGAAAATTTGAAACTCAAAATCTTAAGGATGTAAATGTTGAAAACAAAAAAAAATTAATTTAAACAGGAGAGAAAAAAGCACCAATTAAGTTTGTTTAACTACATTAAAAAAATAAAAGAGATCAGTCAATGGACATGGGAGAAGCAATTAATAGATAAGTTCTGGCAATATAAAAATAAATTAATATGTTTTGGTGGAAAATAATCATCCAAATCAATCTTGAAGAACATAATCGTGTCCATGGAAATTAAAAAAAAAAAAGAACTTCCAAATTTCACCAAGTAAAATTAATTCCAGGTTTTTTTTGTACTGAGTATTTGTCCCCCTCTGTAGCAATAATTAATCTCAGCTTTACCAGGAGTCCTCAAGCTATAGTAAGTGATTCTTTTGAAGAGCGATGAGGGTAATATTCTGATGGTCAAAGAGAAGCTAAAGTAGTTGCAACCAATGATAAATGGGCCAAAAATCTTCCAGAACGTTTATCAGTCAACTTTCTATTCTTTGACAAACCAGTGATTTACAAATTCTTTAAAAGAGGAAGTGGATCCAAGACGGCAGAGTGAAAGTAAGGATGCACAAGAAAGGTGAAAGAAAGGGGAAATTGTTGGAAGGGAGAGAAGAAGTAGTAAGGGAAAAGGGAAATGAAAGCGACGTGGGTTGATAGAAGGGAGAGAAAATTGAGGGAGGCAGTGATCAAAAGCAAACCTCTTGTGAGGAACGCAAGGGAGAAAGGAGAAATAAAAGCATGAATGATGGGGTCGTTAGGGTGGAGAGAAAGACATAGATAGTAATCATAACTGTGAATGGGAATAGGATGAACTCTTCCATAAAACGGAGGTGGATAGTAGAATGGATTAAACACCATAATCCTACAATATGTTGTTTACAAGAGACACATCTGATACGAGGTACATAGGATAAAAGAAGAAGGTCGGAGCAAAATAAATTATGCCTTAACTGAAGGAAAAAAAAAAAAAACAACGTATCTATAGAAATCCTAACCTCAGAAAAAAGCAAAAGCAAAAATAAATCTAATCAAAAGAGATAAGGAAGGAAAGTGTATCCTGCTAAAAGGCACCATAAACGATGATATAATAGCATTACTAAACATATATGCACCAACGGGTACAGCATCCAAATTCTTTAAGAAATTATCGGAATTATAGGAGGAAATAGAGGGGAAAAAATATACTAGTGCGGGACTTCAACCTCCCTTTCTCTGAATTTGATAAATTTAACCTCAAACTCTAACCTCAAAATAAACAAGATAGATGTTAAAGAGGTGAATAGAATTTTAGAAAAGGTAGATATAAGAGACCTCTGGAAAAATTCAATGTGAATGGAAAGTGTTACACACACATACACAAAAACTGACCATATGCTAGGGCAGAAAAACCTCATAATCCTGTGCAGAAAGAGAAAAATAGTTAATGTGTCTTTTGTAGATCATGATGTATGTAACAAAGGGCCATGGAAAGATAGGCTAAATATTAATTGGAAACTAAGTAGTCTAATCCTAAAGAATGAGTGGGTCAAACAACAAGTCATAGAAACAATCAATAACTTCATTGAAATATATGACAATAATGAGCCAACATACCAAAATTTATGGGATGCAGTGAAAGCAGTTCTTTGGGGAAGTTTTATATACCTTAATGCTTATATGCATAAAATACAGACAGAAGAGATCAATAAATTGAGAATGCACCTGAAAAAACTGGAAAAAGAACAAATTGAAAATCCCCAATTAAATATCAAATTGGAAATACTGAAAACTAAAGAGAGATTAATAAAATTGTAATGAGGAGAACTGGTGAATTAACAAATAAAACTAGGAGCTGGTTTTATGAAAAATCCGATAAAATAGTCAAATCTTTGATTAATTTGATTGTTTTAAAAAGGAAAACAAATTACCAGTACCAAAAATGAAAAGGGTGAATTCACCACCAATAAGGTGGAAATTAAAATAATAATTTGGAATTATTTTACCCAGTTGTATGCCCATACATTTACAGTCTTGGTGAAATGGATGAGCATTTACAAAAATGTAAATTCCTCAGATTAACAGAAGAGAAAGAGAAATACCTAAATAACCCCATGTCACAAAAAAAGAATTGAACAAGCCATATCTGAACTTCCTAGGAAGAAATCTCTATGACCAAATGTATTTACAAGTGAATATTACCAAACATCTAAAGAATAATTCTAGTACTATATAGACTACTTGGAAAAATCAGTGGAGTGTTACCAAATTCTTTTTTATGATACAAATATGGTGCTGATTCTTAAACTGGCAGGAGCCAAAACTGAGAAAGAAAATTATAGACAAATTGCCCTGATGAATATAGATGCAAAAATTTAGATAATATATTAGCCAAAAGATTATGGCACCTTATCAATAGAATAATACAATTTGATCAGGTAGTATTTATACTAGGAATGTATGACTAGTTCAGTATTAGGAAAACCATCAGTATTATTAATCATATCAATAACAAAACTAACAGAAACCATATGATTATCTCAATAGATGTAGAAAAAATTTTTGACAATATAAAACACCCAATTCTTTTGAAAACACTGGAGAATTTAGGTATACCTGGAGCTTTCCTTAAAATGGTAAGTAACATCTTTTTAAAATCATCTGCAAACATTATATGTAATGGGGATTAGTTAGATGCATTTCCAAGCAAGGGTGCCCATTATTACCACTGTTATTCAATGTGGTGCTAGAAATGTTACCTTTAGCAGTAAAAAAAAGAAAAAAGAAATTGAAGGAATTAGAATAAGCCAAGAAGAAACTAAGTTATCACAGTTTGCAGATGATATTCTTAGAGAATCCCAGAGAATCAAGTAAAAAACCATTTTAAATAGGCAATTTTGGAAAAGTTGCTGGATATAAAATAAACACACATAAATCTGCCATATATGTATATATATATCTATATGTGTGTATATATATGTATGTATGTATGTATTACTAACAGAGCTCGCCACCAAGTGATAGTTAACATAAATTCCATTTAAAGTTACTGTACACATTATAACATATTTGAGAGTCTACCTGACAAAACAAAGACAAGGACTATTTGAACACAAGTGCAACATACTTTTCACACAAATAAAGTAAGATATCTATTTAATGGGGAAAACATCAGTTGCTTGTGGGTAAGTGAGCTATTATAATAAAAATGATAATTTTACCTAAATTCACTTACTTATTCAGTGCAATATCAATCAAACTACCAAAAATTATTTTATAGAGCTAGGAAAAATTATAACAAAATTCATCTTGAAAAAGGGAAGATGGTCTAGCCACAACAGATCTTAAATTGTCTTAAAAAGCAGCAATCATCAAAACCACTTGTAGCCAGCTAAGAAATAGAGGGGTAAAGCAGTGGAATGTGTTAGGTCCACAAGACACAGTACTCAATAACTGCAGTAGTTTACTGTTTGATAGCCCCAAGAACCTCAGGTTCTCGGATAAGAACTCACTTTTTGAGAAAAACTGTTGAGAAAACTGAATAATAGTGTGGCAGAAATTGAGCATAAACCAATGACTGTACACTGGAATAAAGTCTAAATGCATATAAAACTATGTATAAAAATTGATATTACATAAAATTAGAGGAGCAAGGGATAGCTTATGTGTCAAATTTATGGAGAATGGAGAAATTTATGACCAAACAAGAGACAGAGAACATTACGAAATGCAAAATAGGTAATTTTGATGACATTAAATTGAAAAGTTTTTCCACAAGCAAATACAGTGCAACTAAGATTAGGAAAGAAGCACAAAACTGGGAAAGAATTTTTACCACTAATGGCCATGATAAAGGATTCATTTCTAAAACTTATAGAGAACTGAGTCAAATTTACAAGAGTTCAAATCATTCCCCTCTTGATATGTGCTCAAAAGATATGAAAAAGTTGTCTTCAGAGAAAGAAATTACAACTAGCTATAGTTGTATTAAAAATACTTTAAATCAATATTCATTTCAGAGATAATAATCAAAACAACTCTGGCGTTGTTTTCAAACCTGTCATATTGGCTAACATGACAAAAAAGGAAAATGATAAACATTGGAAAAAATGTCTGAAAGTTGGTACACTAAATCATTCCTGGTGGACCTGTGAATTGATCCAACCTTTTTGGAAAGCGATTTGGAACTATGCTCAAAGGGATATAAAATGTAGATACCCTTTGACCTACCAACAGTCATTCTAAAGCTATATCCTTAAGAAATCATAAAGATGGGAAAAGGAACAGCATGTACAAAAATATATCATCTGTTTTTGTGGTGACCAAGAACTGGATTTCAAGGGTATGCCCATTAATTGGGAAATGATTGAACAACTTGTTGTATATGACTATAATGGAATGCTATAAGAAATGATGAACAGGTAGACTTCAGAAAAACATGGAAAGGCTTATTGAACTGATTGATTCTGAGGGAAGTGAGCAGAACCAGGAGAGTATTATACACAGTAACAGGCACAGTGTGTAAGGACTGATTTTGTCCTTATGATAGACTTGGCCCTTCCCAGCAATGCAATAATCTAAAACATTTCCAAAGGAGTCATGATGCAAAATGCCATCAATATCCAGAGAAAGAACAATGGAGGTGGAACACAGAATGAAGCAAGCTATTTTCTTTTTATCTGTTTCATTGTGTTGTGTTTCCTTTTTTCTCATGGTTTCTCCAATTCATTATAATTTTCTATGCACCGTCACTGGTGTGTAAATGTATTTAATAGGATCATATGTGTGGAGAACATATATGATTGTATGCCATCTGGGGAAAGGGGAGTGAGGGAAGAAGTAAAAATTTAAAATTTAGGGAATGTTAAAAACTAAAAATAAATAAACTAATAAATTTGAAATACAGGTTATTTACTGCCAAGCCTAGAGGCCTGTATTGGGCTACCCGAGTCTTTCTTACCTGTCCAGGTCTTCGGCTGGCCACGCCGGATGCACGTATGAGAGAAAGGACGTTCCAGAGTCAAACAGGGGTTGAGCTTTATTACAGGGTTTCGGTTACAAGTGCAGGGGGTCTTCTTTCTTAGGACGAAGAGGGGGAGATTTCCTAAGAAGGCTAAGCTTAAGGGATTGGAAGTAGAAGTACAAGCGGGGAGAGAGGGGGAGGGGAGAGAGGAAAGAAAAGAAGCGGAGCCCTACTTTTCTCTTTGGCTCCACACGTGCTGAGAGAGCTTTTATGCTTCCTCAATCCTACTTAATCTTCAGCCACACAGTTTGCATCTCAATACCGTGCTGTTAGGTAACTAGGTGTGCTCCAATCCGGGACGACCTCGAGGGCAGGGAGACTCCACCCATCAGGTTTCTCCGGGGGAGAGGCGGAAATACCCGAGCTAGCCGAGCTAGCTCAGTCTGACCTTCTCGAACCCCCGCTGTTCATGGAGGGCCTCGTAAGACTCTAAGATTTAGAAGTCCCACTTTTACCCGCCCGAGACTGTCCACACGGATTTGAGCTTCCAGTCCCAACAATTTACAAGTTTAGCAATACTGCTAAATATCTAGAATTATCTATCCTCAGAAATCTTGAGGCCTGGATTCATAGACTCTTCATGTTTTATATCTGTTTTTAATGTAGGGAAATATGTAGCCATGAAAGGGTTATAGGCATTAATGGTTAAAGGATGTAAGGAGAGGTAGAGTGTTGATAGGAGCTTTATTCAGCTTTAACTTCAGAATCCATAATACAGGATATTGAGGCAGCTTTTCGCTTTAGTCAATCATTTCTTATAAATCTTCTGTGTATCTCTGTCATCTCCATTCGTGATGACAGGAATACTGTTGATATCAAATGTAATATTAACTTCTCTGTCAAAATACTGACAGTAAGGAAGCCCTTTCCCCTGAACAATCCTAATAAAATCACAATTCTAGTAAAGTTCCTGCATTCCTGCTCTTGAGGATTTTACTTTCAATTAAGTGGAACTAAGTCCCCACTCTGAGACCTTGTCTTGGAAACAACGTCAGCTTGAACTAGATTATCTGACAAAATGTCTCCCGATGTCTTTGCATGACTTATTGAGATTTACGATGAGTTAGATCATGATGGACAAATTAACCAGAATGAAATGAGAATTCTTTCCTAGAATGCCATGCCTGGGGTCTCAAGGTCAGGGCTCCCTACCTCATACAACCTCTGTATTTCCTCCTAAAAGTATAAAAACTTTTTATGTAAGTTTCCTGATCGGACATCCATGTATTCAGATGAAGGTGATTCCAGGGCCTCAGGCTTACAACCCTATTATTTCAGTTAAAAGCTCCTTATTTATCCACTTAAGAATTTGTTTTGTTTCAGGGCTTGACAGTGAGCATCAGGCTTATGACCTGAGTTCCTGTTTTCCTGAAGTGACGTTCAAGATTCTTTGTATTATTGATTTTGAACTGTTGTATGAATAGATTTCAGGGACTGTGTCAACTTGGAATGCAAAAAAAACAAAAACAAAAAACTGCATCCTTTTAGTAACTTCTCAGTGAAATACAGCATTTCTTTAACATAAATATGCAGAACAAATGATAGTGTTATTACACTTCACAAAACTGCCAAAAGGATCAATGAGATACATAAAAAAGTTAAAAATCTACACCCTACTAAAAATTCTCTTTCTAAATCAGCTATAGTATAGAAACATTACTTGATTCAGCAATGAATTTTTGGAGTAAATATAATGCTTCCCTGTGGGAACAATGCTTACCAACTTCTTGAAGTTTATCTGATGCCTTTTTACTAGAAAATGATTGGGGGCAGAAGCTTACATAAGTTTAAATTCAGTTTCTTAGTTTGAACTTAAGCAAATTTCCTGATGACTATACAAAACAACATACACACACCCATGAACACACACATACTTATGTGTACACACAATAAAAACTACTTAGGTGGAGCTTTTGATATAATATAGACTAGTTAAAATTCCCTAAGGAGACTTGTGATCCTCTAATATATGGGCAATATAAGTTATTAGACAAAATATTCTTAAGCTTTGCTTAATGACCAAATTATTAATTATAGAAATCTCGAAAAATAAAGATCCAGGGGAAGCTTCAGAATTGGAAAGATGCATACTAAGAATGTGCTTATTTGCAAGTCATTTCATCCCTTAGTATCTCACATCACTCTCCAAAAATGTTTTTAAACAGTTGCAGGTCTGTGTACACATCTTAAAACTTATAATGAATTTGCAGGTTTAAGCTCTCCATATATTTATACATATATGACTATACACATGCACTCTCACATGTGTTTAGATAATACTACACACATGCATTAATAAATAGAATCACACATATATGAACATGCATATTGCCTACACAATTCATGCTTATCTGAGTTTATGTGCATACACACATATACATATGACAAATTGGCATTACAATTCACAGCTTAGTTTGATCACAGGAAACAATAGAAGAACATGATAAAGAAAATTTAATTGTGATTTACTCTTTTGTCTGATTTCATTGATGAAAAGTTTAAACTTACAATTCACTTTAAACTGTATGAGAGCACATCTCAGTAGTCTTAGGAGTTTCTTTTTGTTTCTTTAAGGCAGAAAATTATGCCTCTGAAATAGATGGATTGTGGCACACAGAAAAAAAACTTCCCAAGATAAACAGACAAATCAAGATATGGAGTCTGGGATGGGATGATGGTCACAAAGTCCTGTGGGGAAGACATTGTGGTTATCTGGGATTTCATTTGAAAGTAGCCTAAACTCCTATATTGGATTTTACACAATGAAAAGTATTAATTTTCTGAAATTTAACACACACATAAAACTACAAAGAATTCAGTGCATTATTTTTATAAGTTAACTTAAATGAAAAAAAAGCAACAAACTCTTACCTAACATCTACAATACCAAGAGTTCTATTTCATCTATCCATGGGAAATAAAACATTTCATAAATACAACAATTTGGTTACCAATTTGAATTTCTCCTTAAGGTCATACATACACAGTAAGAAAGTTTAGGTACTTTTTTTTTAATTTTTGTATAACTATGAAAAAGAAATAAAAGGCTGTCATATGTTTAAGCTTCCATGGTCATAAGCCTATTCTCTGAATTTGTGTGAAGCATCCCCCCCCCCCACATGAATGAACGGTCTTTAATTACCCTAGAAAAGCAATATGGCACAATAAAGCAATCATGGGTGTACTCTGAGTCAAAAATTTGAGTTCAAAATTCAACTCAACAATCATAGTAGTGTAATCATGGTAAGTCTATTAAGCCCTCTGAACTTCATTTTCCTTTTAATTAGAATGAGGAAAATTATCTTGATCTGCTTACTTCATAGATTTACTGTGAAGATCAAAAGTAATAAAGAATGTTTAGAAATAATTTTTTTCAATTACTTGTAAAAACAATTTTAAGATTACATTTAAAAAAAATTGAGTTTCAATTTTTTTTCTCACTTTCCTTTTTGCCTCTCATTGAGAAGGCAAGAAATTTGATACAGGTAATATATGTATCATGCACAATATTTCGATATTAGTCATGTTGTGAAAGAAACTAAAGTCCAAAAAAAAGATAAATAAGAAATGTAAAAGAAAAAGTGTACTTTGATGTGCATTAGGATTCCATCAGTTTTCTCTGGTGGGGAATAGCATTTTTAATGATATGTCTTTTAGAATTTTCTTGGATCACTATATCATTGATAATAGCTAAATTATTTACAGTTTATCATCATAATACATAGCTATTACTATTTATAATATCTGCTGGTTCTGCTCCCTTAATTTTGGATTAAAACAAATAAGTCTCTCAAGGTTTTTTCTGAAAACATTTTACTCATTTCTTATAGCTCAGTAGTATTCCTTCACAATATAACACAACTTGTTTAACCATTCCCCAACTGATGGGAATACTCTCAATTTCCAATTCTTTGCCTCCACAAAAAAAGCTGGTATAATTGTTTTTGTACGCATAAGTCATTTCATTTTGTAAAAATCTCCTGGTATACTGACTAGTAGTGGTATAGTTGGGTCACAGGGTACACAGTTATAGAGCTCAATAGGCATAGATCCAAACTGATCTCCAGAACTGTTGGATCAGTTCCCAATTTTACCATTAATGCTTTTGTGTATCAATTTTCCCAAATCTCCTAGAAAATTTGTTATTTTGCCTTTTCTCATGTTAGCCAATCTGATAGTTAGGGGGTGGGAGCTGAGAGTTTAATTTGCATTTATCTCATCAATAGTGATTTTGAGAATTTTTATATGACTACATATATATATATATATATATATATATATATATATATATATATATATATATATATATATATATATATATATATATATATATATATATATATATATATATATATATATATATACCTTTGATATCTTTGTCTGAAAATTGTTCGTATCCTTTGACAATTTGTCATGTGAAAAATGACTTGTATTAGTGTGAATTTGACTCAATTATGAGAGAAATTTGCTATGCAAAATTTCCGTACCATTAAGATTGCTAACTTCGTATTTTCCTTAAGCTTGGAATCTGTGGACAGTTAGGTGGCACGGTGGATAGAGTGCCAGGCTTGAAGTCAAGAGGACCTGAATTAAATTCCAACCTCAGACATTTACTAGCTATATGACCCTAGAAAAGTCACTTCATCCTGGTTGACTCAGTTCCACAAATGTAAAATGTTCTGGCAAAGGAAATGCCAAAACACCCCAGTTTCTTTGTCAAGAAAACGCTAAATAGAATTTTCTGGTTCTGGGAGCCAAGAAGGCAGAGTTATCAGTAATTGCTATCTCCCTCCCCTTGATGACCTTGACCAGCCCAGAGATTATTTCCTCGGAAAAACCGTGGAACAGTGGGAGAAGCAGAAGGGGTAAACAGACTCTCAGCACAGGAGGCTAGAAAGATCGCTAAGGAGGACTTCTCTCGTTTTTTTTCCTTCTTTCTTTCTTTCTTTCTTTCTTTCTTTCTTTCTTTCTTTCTTTCTTTCTTTCTTTCTTTCTTTCACTTTTAACATTCATTTTCACAAAATTTTGGGTTCCAAATTTTTTCCCCTTATATCCCCTCCCCCCACCCCAAAACACTGAGCATTCTAATTGCCCCTGTCTGCCAATCTGCCCTCTCTTCTATCATCCCTCTCTGCCCTTGTCTCCATCCTATACCCCTTTACCTGTATTTCTTATTTCATAGTGGCAAGAACAGTATTCGACAGTTGTTCCTAAAACTTTGAGTTCCAACTTCTCTTCCTCCCTCCCTCCCCACCCCTTGCATTTGGAAGGCAAGCAATTCAACATAAGCCAAATCTGTGTAGTTTTGCAAATGACTTCCATAGTAGTAGTGTTGTGTAAGAACTAATTATATTTCCCTCCATCCTATCCTGTCCCCCATTACTTCTGTTCTCTCTTTTGATCCTGTACCTCCCCATGAGTGTCAAGCTCAAATTGCTCCCTCCTCCCCATGCCCTCCCTTCCATCATCCCCCCACCCTGCTTATCCCCTTATCCCCCACTTTCCTGTATTGTAAGATAGGTTTTCATACCAAAATGAGTGTGCATTTTATTTCTTCCTTTAGTGGAATGTGATGAGAATAAACTTCATGTTTTTCTCTCACCTCGCCTCTTTACCCCTCCACTAATAGTCTTTTCTTGCCTCTTTTATGAGAGATAATTTGCCCCATTCAATTTCTCCCTTTCTCCTCCCAATATATTTCTCTCTCACTGCTTGATTTCATTTTTTTAAGATATGATTCCATCCTCTTCAATTCACTCTGTGCACTCTGTCTCTATGTGTGTGTGCGTGTGTGTGTGCATGTGTATGTGTGTGTGTAATCCCACCCAGTACCCAAATACTGAATAGTTTCAAGAGTTACAAATATTGTCTTTCCATGTAGGAATGTAAACAGTTCAACTTTAGCAAATTCCCTTATGACTTCTCTTTGCTATTTACTTTTTCATGGTTCTCTTCATTCTTGTGTTTGAAAGTCAAATTTTCTTTTCAGCTTTGGTCTTTTCGTCAAGAATGATAGAAAGTCCTCTATTTCATTGAACGACCAATTTTTCCCCTGAAGTATTACACTCAGTTTTGCTGGGTAGGTGATTCTTGGTTTTAGTCCTAGTTCCTTTGACTTCTGGAATATCCTATTCCATGACCTTCGATCCCTTAATGTAGAAGCTGCCAGATCTTGTGTTATCCTGATTGTATTTCCACAATACTTGAATTGTTTCTTTCTAGCTGCTTGCAATATTTTCTCCTTGACCGGGGAACTCTGGAATTTGGCCACAATGTTCCTAGGAGTTTCTCTTTTTGGATCTCTTTCAGGTGATCATCTGTGGATTCCTTGAATACTTATTTTGCCCTCTGGTTCTAGAATCTCAGGGCAGTTTTCCTTGATAATTTCATGAAAGATGATGTCTAGGCTCTTTTCTTGATCATGGCTTTCAGGTAGGGCCATAATTTTTAAGTTGTCTCTCCTGGATCCTTTTCCAGGACAGTTGTTTTTCCAATGAGATATTTCACATTCTCTTCCATTTTTTCATTCTTTTGGTTTTGTTTTGTGATTTCGTGGTTTCTCATAAAGTCATTATCCTCCATATGTTCCATTCTAATTTTGAAAGAACTATTTTCTTCAGTGAGCTTTTGAACCTCCTTTTCCATTTGGCTAATTCTGCTTTTGAAAGCATTCTTCTCCTCATTGGCTTTTTGAACCTCTTTTGCCAATTGAGTTAACCTGTTTTTCAAGGTGTTATTTTCTTCAGCATTTTTCTGGGTCTCCTTTAGCAGGGTCCTGACGTGCTGTTCATGCTTTACCTGCATATATCTCATTTCTCTTCCCAGTTTTTCCTCCACCTCTCTAACTTGATTTTCACAATTCTTTTTGAGCTCTTCCATGGCCTGAGCCCATTGAGTGGGCTGGGATACAGAAGCCTTGACTTCTGTGTCTTTCCCTGATGGTAAGCATTGTTCTTCCTCATCAGAAAGGAAGGAAGGAAATGTCTGTTCACCAAGAAAGTAACCTTGTATAGTCTTATTTTTTCCCCCTGTTCTAGGCATTTTCCTAGCCAGTGACTTGACTTCCGAGTGTCCTCTCCACCCCCACCTCGCCTCCAGATCCTCCCAGCCAGCACTTGGGGTCTGAGAATCAAATGCTGCTTCCCAGCCTCAGGGCTTTGAGTGGGGGCGGGGCTGCTATTCAGTGTGAGATTAAGTTCAGGTGCTCAGGTGGGGACACGGCTGCCTCACAGGTTCAGTTCCCTCAGGGGGTTTATGCAGAGACCTTCAACAATGGATCCAAGCTCCAACCTGCTTGGGGAGCCCTGGTCTGCTCCCGCGTCCACTGCTACCTCCCGAGGGGGCCTGATTTATGGGTCACCCCACACCCCTCTAGTCCCGCTGAAGAGACCCTCTTACCAACCCTTGTCACCTGTGGGTGGGGGACTCGTTCTGCCGCTGGCGATTCATCCCTGAAGCCTGCTCAGATCTGCTTCTTTCCGCCACACGCTGCCGAGGCAGGGTTGGGCTCTGCTCTGGGTCCAGGGCGCAAGGTACCTTTTGGAAGAGGTTTTCAGGCTCTCTGGAGCAGAAATCTCCTCCACTCCGTTGTTCTGTGGCTTCTGCTGCTCCAGAATTTGCCAGTGGTTCTTTTTTTACAGATGTTTTATGGGCAGTGGGTTCCGAGGTAGCATATGTGCATCTTTCTACTCCACCATCTTGGTTCCCTCCCCTCCCCAGGGGGACTTCTCTTGCTGTAGCAAAAGGTGAGCAACACAGGATCAGACTTATTCCAAACAGGCCAAACTCAGAAAACAAGGTGAACATCCTGAACCTCAGTGGGGTGAAGCCAGCAACTGCCCACACCAGTACTGCAGGCATGCCTCAGAACCCCCGTGGATTATTGAGCTACAAGAAAGACTTGATGAAAAAAGAACATAGACAATAACATCCAAGAAATCATCAAGGAAAATGTCCCAGAAGTCCTAGATTCAGAGAGGAAAATAGTCATCATAAGAATCCACTGTTCACCCCCTGAAAGGAACCTCAAACTAAAAACACCAAGCCACAAAGGAACAGTTCAAATAACAAGGAGCAATAGTGAGGATCACACAGGAACTTGCATTCTCTATATTAAAATATCAAGGAATTGAAATATGATAATCTGTAAGGCAAAGGAGCTAGGACTACAACCATGGATTAATCATCCAGCAAAGTTGAGCATAATATTTCAGGTAAGGAGATGGACATTCAATGAAATGAGGGATTTCCAGACCTTCCTGATGAAAATGCCACAACTCAACAGAAAATCTGGTCTTCAAACACATGTCCCAAGAGAGGCATAAAAAGGTAAACAGGTGAAAAAAAAATCTTACAAAATATGGACAAATTGCATATATCCTTATAAGGGAAGATGGTACTTCTTAATCTTGATAATTGTATATTTATTATGAAATACAAAGGGGATATACAAAGATACAGTGAGTGGATATAAATGAAACGATATGATGATAACAAATGTGATTTTAGGGAGTGAAGGGATTATAAAAGAGGATGTTAAAAGGAGGAGGCAGAAAAAAAATATATTCCATCACAGGAAGAGGCACAAAAGTATATTACAGTAGGGGGGGAAAGGGGAGGGAAATGAGTATTGTTTGGGAGGTACTCTCATCTGATTGAATTCAACGGGTACAAGAAACTCTTGTAAGTATAGAAATACAACTAGCTCTAAGGACAATAAGAGGGTAAGGGGGAAAGAAAAGGGAGGGGAGATTAGTAAGGGAAAAGGGGTTTAAAAGGGAGGGGGCGGGAAAGAAGGGAGGGAAGACTGAGGGAGGCAGTGGTCAAAAATTGGGGAGGGGAAGGAAGAAGGGAGAACTAAAAACATAAAAAAGGGAAAAGGGTATGGAGGGAAAGACAGAAATAGTAATCATAATGAGAATGTGAATGGGATGAACTCTTCTATAAAATGGATGTGGATAGCAGAATGGACTAAAAACTAAAATCCATCAATATGCTGTTTACACGAAACGCATTTGAAAAGTGGAGATAAGCATAAGGTAAAGGTAAAAGGTTGGATCAAAAATGAAAAGAGTGAACTCATCTCCAATGAGGAAGAAATTAAAACAGTAATAAGAAATGACGTTGCCCAACTGTATGCCCATAAATTCGGCAATTGAGGTGAGATGGATGATTATTTTAAAAGACACAAATTTCCCAGACCAGTACAAAAGGAAGTTGAATACTTAAATAACTCTATCTTAGAAAAAGAAAGTGAACAAACCATTCATGAACTCCCTAGGAAAAAATCTCCACGGCCATATGGATTCACCTGTGAATTCTCTCAAACATTTAAAGAACAGTTAATTCCAATATTCTGTAGATTATGTGGGAAAATTGAGGAAGAAGGAATCTTCCCAAATTCTTTTTATGGTCAAAATATGGCTTTGACACCAGGAAGAGAAAAAACAGAAAAAGAAAATTATCAACCAATTTCTCTAATGAACACAAATGCAAAAATTTTAAATAATATTTTATCAAAAAATATAAAGCAACTAATAACAAGAATAATACATTATGATCAGGTAGGATTTATACCAGGAGTGCCGGATGGTTCAATATTAGGAAAACTATTAACAATATTGATCATATCAATAACAAAACAAACAGAAATCACATGATAATCTCAATAGAAGCAGAAAAGCTTGTGAAGAAATATAACACTCATTGCTACTGAAAATACTTGAGAACAAAGGAATAAAGGGAACTTTCAAGAAAATAATAAACAGTATCTATGTAAAACCTTTAGCAAGCTTTATATGCAATGGGGATAAGCTAGATGCATTTCCAATAAGATCAGGAGTGAAACAAGGATGTCCATTTTCACCACTATTATTCTGTATCGTATTAGAAATGTTAGCTGTAGCAACAAGAGAAGAAAAAGAAATTGAAGGAATTAGAATAGACAAAGAAGAAACCAAGTTATAACTCTTTGCAGATGATATGATGACACACTTAGAGAATGCCAGAGAAGCAAGTGAAAAACTACTTGAAGTAATAAACTACTTTGGCAAAGTTGCAGGTTACAAAATTAACCCACACAAATCTTCTGAATTTCTACATGTTAGTAACAAAGCCGAAAAGCAAGAGATGGAAAGAGAAATCCCATTTAAAGTTATGGTAGACAGTATAGAATATTTGGGAGTCTACTTTCCAAAACAAACTCAGGGACTATATGAACACAATTAAAAAACACTTTTCACCTAAGTAAAGTCAGATCTAATTAAGTGGAAAAACATTAGTTGCTCGTGGGTGGACTGAGCCAATATAATAAAATTGACAATTCTACCTAAATTAATTTACTTATTCAGTGCCATACCAGTCAAACTATCAGATAATTATTTCCTAGAGCTGGAAAAAATAATATCAAAATTCACCTCGAAGAACAAAAGGTCCAGAGTAGCAAGGGAACTAATGAAAAGTAATACTAGGGATGGTGGCCTAGCTGTACCAGATCTCAAATTGTAGATATATCAAAACCACTTGACACTGGCTAAGGAACAGAAGAGTGGACCAGGGGAATAGGTTAGGTACTCAAGACAATGTACTATATAGAAATCTACTGTTTGATAAACCCAAGGACCCCAACTTCTGGGATAAAAGCTCACTGTTAAACAAAAATTGCTGTAAAAGTGGATAACAGCATGGTGGATAACAGGCATAGACCACTGCCTGGCACTGTATACAAGAATAAAGTCCAAATGTGTATATGATGGAGGTATAAAGACTTATACTGTAAACAAATTAGGGGAGCAAGGAATAGTTTACTTATCAGATTTATCAGGAAAGGAAGAATTTTTGACTCAACCAGAGACAGAAAACATTATGTAGTGCAAAATGTTTAATTTTGGTTACATTACATGGAAAAATTTTGCACAAACAAATCCAGTGCAAACAAGTTCAGGAGGAAAGCAGAAAACTGGGAAAGAATTTTTGTAACTAGAGTCTGTGATAAAGGCCTCATTTCTAAAATATATAGAGAACAGAGTCAAATGTAAAAGAATACCAGTCATTCCCCAACTGATAAATGGTCAAAGGATATGAACAAGCAGTTTTCAGAGGAAGAAATCAAAGCTCTATAGTCAGGAAAAAATGCTCTCAATCACTATTTATTAGAGGTATGCAAATCAAAACAACTATGAGATGCCATATTACACCTCTGAGATTGGCTAACATGACAAAACTGGATGATTATAAATGTTGGAGAGTTGGAACACTAATTTCTTGTTGGTGGAGGTGTGAGTTGATCCAACCATTCTGGAGAGGGGTTTGGAACTATGCCCAAAGGGCTACAAAAATGTGCATCCCCTTTGACCCAGTAATACCGCTTCTAAGACTGTATCCTGAAGAGATCATAAAAATGGGAAAGGATACCATATGTACAAAATATTTATAGCAGCACTCTTTGTGGTGGCCAAAAACTGGAAATCAAGGGGATGCCAATCAATTGGGGAATGGCTGAATTAATTGTGGTATATGAATGTAATGGAATACTATTGTGCTGTAAGAAATGATGAACAGGAAGATTTCAGAGAGGCCTGCAAAGCCTTATATCAACTGATGCTGAGGGAAAGGAACAGAACCAGGAGAAATTTATACACAGTAAAACCCACAGTGTGTGATGACTTTCTCTGATAGACTTAAAACTTTATTGCAGTACAAGGACTTAAAATATTCCCAATGGTCTCTTGAGGCAAAAATTCTTTCCACATCCAGAGAAAGAGCTTTGAAATTTGATCACAGAATGTAGCAGATAATTTTGTTTTGTATTACATTTTGGTTTGTTTTACGATTTTTCCCATTCATTTTAATTCTTCCATGTAACATGACTAAGGTGAAAATGTATTTAGTAGAAAAGTATGTGTAAAACCAATATAAAATTGTATGCTGACTTGAGGAGAGAGGGGGACCATAGGGGCAGGGAGGGGAAAAATCTACAATATATGGAAGTGATTGTAGAACATAGGAAATAAGTAAAATAATAATAATGATAATAATAATAATAATAATAACAATAACAATAATAATAATAATAGTAAGAAGAAGAAGAAGAAGAAGAAGAAGAACAAGAAGAAAACCCTAAAAAGGATCATGAAAAGTCAGATACATAGGAATCAACAGCAATTTTCCTTACATCCTTTTCCCCCCATTTATCCATTTTTCTCTCCTTTAATCCTGTACTTCCTAAAAATGCTTTTCTTCTGACCACTGTCTTTCCCAGTCTACCCTCCATGCTATTGGAATTCTCTTCTTTTATCTCCCTCCTTTCTTCCACATGTATCTAAAATTTTTACATGCATGTTAATTCCCGATTTGAGCCAATTCCAGTGAGAGTAAGGAAGAAGAATTCTCTTTACCAATGCATATTTCCCTCTATTGTAAAAGCTCTTTTGTGCTTCTTTTATGGGAGATATTTTGCCCTATTCTACTTCTCTTTTTCCTCTTCTCCAGCATATCCCTCTTTCTCACTCCTTAATTTTGTTTATTTTATATTCCAGTGTATTTGACTCATATCTGTGCCCTCTATGTATATACCTTTTAACTGCCAAAATAATGAGAAGATTTAGGAGTTACAAGTATCACCTTCCCATTCAGAAAGGTCCACATTTTAATCTTATTGAATCTCTTACTACTTCTCTTTTTATTTTTTTTTAATTTTATTTTAAGCTTTATTGATGCCTTGTGTTTTTACGTCACTGTATCTGTTTCCATTTCTTCCCATATAGTGAGTCTTTCCTAATAATAATAGTAAAAATAATAATAACAAATCAAAGAAAACAATCCAGCAGAGTGACCAAGTCTTAGTAAGTACCATTTCATGCACATAGTATCCCAACTCTATAAGTAAAGGAAGTAGGTAAATATTCTGATTTCTTCCCTTGTCAAAGATTGATCATTATAAAAGAGCGGAAAGCATACAGTACTTAGCTTTCTTTTAGTGCTTATTATTTTATAGGTAGTATGTCTGCTGTTTCACGGTTATGGTTGATTCAATTATGTATTATTTCTTATGTATTTAACCAAGAAACTTTTACTTTTTCAATTAATAGTCATTTTACTCATTTTTTTCTTCATATCCACCTCCACTTTAAGAAGAAAGAAAAAGCAAAACCATACATGTGTAGTTGAGCAAAGCAAAATCCCGTATTTTCCACTTTCAAAAAATGCATTTCTCAATATGCATCATGAATCTTTCACTTATCTGTCAGAAAATGGGTGAATGCTTTATTATCAGTATTTTGATGATACAAGATGATCAATGCTTACCATAGTTGATCATTGCATTCACCAATTTATATAATCTCTCAGTTACTTTTTCAGTCTTTATAAGATTGTGTATTTCCAGTTATTTGCTATCATGAGAGGTGTCCTAATGTTTTCCTTTTTTTAAAATTTATTTTGAGGTTTCAAGATTCATTTCCACAAAATTTTGAGTTTCAATTTTTCTCCTCATCTCTCTCCTCCCCACATCTCATAATACCTTGCATTCTGATTACTCCTTCCATCAATGTATCCTCCCTTCTATCATAGCCCACCCTTCCCTTCACCCCATCTTCTCTCTTTTCTTGTAAGGCAAGATAAATTTCTATACCCCATTACCTGTATGTCTTATTTCCCAGTTATATGCAATAATAATTTTCAGCATTCTTTTCTAATACTTTGAATTCCAACTTCTCTCTCTCCTTCACTCCTTACCCATCCCCACTGAGAAGGTAAACAATTCAATACAGGCTATACATGTGTCGTTTTGCAAAAGACTTACCTAATAGACATGTTGTGTAATACTAACTATATTGTCCTCCATCCTACCTTGTGCCCCCCCCTTTTTTTTGTATTCTTTCATTTGACCTTGTCCCTTCCCCAAAGTGTTTACTACTAGTTGCTCCCTTCTCCCATTTGCGGTCCCTTGTATCATCCCCCTCACCCTATTTGTCATCTTCTCCCTTACTTTCGAGTAGTGCAAGACAGATTTTCATACCAAATGGAGTGAGCATGTTATTCTCTCCTTAAGCCATATGTGAAGAGAGTAAACTTCACTATCCCCCTCTCATCTCCTCCCATTTCTCCTACATTAAATAAGATTTTTCTTATCTCCTTTATGAATGATAGTTTGCCCGATTCCATTTTTCCCTTTCTCTTCCCAATATTTTACTTTCTCACCCCTTAAACTTATTTTATGTTATTTTTTGTGGATATCATCTCTTCTGATTCAATTCAGCCTATACTCTCTATCTATGTGTGTGTGTGTGTGTGTGTGTGTGTGTGAGTGTGTGTATGTACAATCCCTCCACCTACTCAAATACTGAGAAAGTCTCAAGGGTTACAAATATTATCTTTTCATGTAGGAATGTAAATAGTTCAGCTTCAGAAAGTCCTTTATGATTTCTTTTTCCTGTTTAACCTTTTCAAGTTTCTCTTGTTTCTTTTCTTTGAAAGTCAGATTTCTTACTCAGTTCTGGTCTTTTCATCATGAATGCTTCAAAATGCTGTATACCACTGAATTAGCATTTATTCCCTTGAAGTATTATGCTCAGTTTTACTGGGTAGGTGATTCTTGGTTTTAATCCCAGTTCCTTTGATTTTTGGAATATCATATTCCAAGCCCTTCGATCCCTTACTGTAGAAGCTGCTAGATCTTGTGTTGTCCTGATTGTATTTCCACAATACTCGACTTGTTTCTTTCTAGCTGCTTGCAATATAATAAATAGCTCCTTGACCTGGGAACTCTGAAATTTGACCACAGTGATATTCCTAAGGGTTTCTCTTTTTGGCTCTCTTTCAGGAGGTGATCGGTGGATTCTTCCAATATTTATTTTGCCCTCTGGTTCTAGAATATCATAGAAGTTTTCGTTGATAATTTTGTGAAAGAAAATATCTAGGCTCCTTTTTTCATCATGGGCTTTCAGGTAGTCCCATAATTTTTAAATTGTCTCCCCTGGATCTATTTTCCAGGTCAGTTGTTGTTCCAATGAGATGTTTCACATTAACTTCTATTTTTTTTTTTAATCTTTTGGTTTTGTTTTCTAACTTCTTGTTTTAGCTCATCATTAGCTTTCCTGAACTCCTTTCTCTCTTTTGAAGCACTATTTTGTTCAATAAGCTTTTGAATCTTCTTTTCCATTTGTATAATTCTGCTTTTTAAAGCCTCCTTCACCTCATTGGCTTCTTGGACCTCTTTTTCCACTTGAGTTAGCCTATTTTTGAAGGCGTTATTTTCCTCAGCATTTTTTGGTTCTCCTTTAGCTCACTTGCTTTTCAAGCTCTTCTATGGCTTGAACTCCTTTCATATTCTTTTTGGAGGTACTGGAGTCAAAAACCTCGAGTTCTTCTGGCAGTATACCTTGTTCTTTCTCATCCAAAAGGATGGAAGGAAACACCTGTTCACTAAGAAAGTAGCCTTCTATGGTCTTATTTTTTCCCTTTTTTGGGCATTTTCCCAGTCAGTTACTTGACTTCTGAATTCTTTGTCAAGATGAGGGTCATAGTGCTCCTCCTCCCCCCAGTACAGTCCTCATGGCTGATTTAGATCAACTGTTCAATTCCCCCAAGGGCTTTGGGTGGAGCTGCCACTGAGAGCGGAGGTTCAGATCAGCTACTCAATTCCCTCAGAGGCTTTAAGCTGAGCTGCCTGAACAATGGACTCAGGCTACTTCCATGGCCACCGTAGCTGCCTGCCACCCACTGCTGCTGGTGTTGCTTCCACCTCTGCTGGTGGGAACCAATTATCATCTCACCCATCTAGGAAAGTCCTCCCATAATGATCTTTGGAGCTTTCTTTGTCACTTGTGGGTTGAGGGATCTTGGACCCTCCCTGCTGGGAATTCTGCCCCAGAGGTCTGTTCTGGTCCTTTTCCTCCCAGTGCTGCGCGACCAGGGCTGTGCTCCACTCTGCTCAGCAGCCTGTGAGATAGACCTTTGCTATGGGCCTTCCAGATTACCTTTGGCTGGAAACCGCTTTCCCTCTTTCACTCTGTTGTTCTGTGGCTTCTGCTGCTCTAGAATTTGTTGAGAGCCATCTTTTACACATATTTTTTGGGCTATAGAGGAAATGCTAGAGTATGTACGTGTTTCTACTCCTCCATCTTGGCTCCGCCCTACTACTTCTCTTTTACAACCATTATTTTATGGTTCTCTTGAGTCTTGTCTTTCAAAGTAAAGTTTTCTGTTTGATTCTGGTCTTTTTATCAGAAAAGTTTGAATGTCCTCTATTTCATTAAATATCCACTTTCCCCTAACGAATTATATTTGATTTTTCTGAGAAAGTAATTCCTAGTTACAATTCTAGATCATTTGACCTCTAGCATATCTTATTCTAGGCCCTCTGATCCTTTAATGTAGAGGCTGAAAGATCTTGTATTATGCGGAATATGGCTTTCATTATTTTTGTTTTTCCCCCCAGATGCTTGCAGTGGCATCCTGGAGAAAATAAATAGAAACGCTAGTTGTTAGACACTAAAAGCTGGTATTCATTGGATAAACTTCAAATAGACTTCTGCAGGCAGAACAGATTGGTTAAAGTTCTCAAAAGAACAGGAAATCTCCCAATGTACTTTTTTCCCCCCAAGAACAGCTGGAGAAATTACTCTCTTCAGGTAGTATTTCAGAAATTATAGCGAGTAAATTGAAGTTGTCTGATTACAAGACCAATTGAACCATTGCTATAACTGAAAAAAAAGTTCAAGAAGAAGAGGAAAAATATCATTTTTAGAAATTTTATAATTTGAATTCTGCATACAATAGGAGCTTGGGTTTATATGACGTCAATTACTCCTTCTGAATCTAAGATTGATTTCACTTGCCATCAGAGTAAACATGGAAGGTAATCTTTTATGCATAATTATATATAGTAAAAATTTTGTTGTCCAAATGAATCTTGATACCAACCACATGCAGAATAAGAAGGCAAAGAATAATTTTTGCTATGATCTCAGAAGACATGACACTTCTTGTGTTATTTTGGACAAGACATTTAGCCACTATATCTATTCTGTTACATAAATGCTAGGCTAGGCTACATGACCTCTGAGGACCTTTCTAGCTCTGGATCTAGGATGTTGTTTTCTCTGGTCCCTGGTCACCTAATACCAATGACTCTCGTTTTGTATCCTAAGACTGAGAGCATTTTGGACTATGAACATGTTTCAAAAAACATTTGGAAAGAAAAAAAAATCATCAATAGTAAATTTATAGGTTATTCACAAGAAATTAGATACATGGATTCATTTAAAATACTTTAAAATGAAATTTATTCATATCATTTTATCTAAAGTTTTATAAAATTTCCTTTTATGTTTACAATATATTTTTCTTTTTTCATTACAAATTTGACTTTTAGGTCAATTTGCAATGATTTATACCTAGTAGAAATAATATGTACCTGTATAACTAAAAACTATCAGTTTTCCTATAAGAACTTGCACTATTTCATTCTGTTTTTATTGCCATCTTATACCATATTTTCACTTTTGCAAACATGGTATTAAGGCCTCTACTAGAAAGTAACAAAATATTGTAAAAACTACAGGAAAAAAATGGCTAAGCACCTTTTCCATTATTATGTTGAGCTGTCAATTATGAAACTGTCATATATTTTATTTTGATGGAATTCCATTTGAAAATATAAGACTATGAAAAAAAATAAATGTTTTCTTCCTTTGAATACTAGTGAAAAAATCTAGATCCTATGTGTATATACATGATTCTTATATATGCTATTGATTTAATAGCATACTTTATGGATAAAGATTTGCTAACTCAGATTTTTTTAAAGGTTCGTTTAATATAGGTACTTATTGCCATGGTTTTCCATTAGAAATAGTTGTTTTAAAGGAAATGAGTAAAAGCTAAAACTGTGATCATTAATATTGCTTAAATTATGTGTGAGTGGAGTATATAGTTTTATATTCTCATTAAGGAAGAAATTCCTCTGCAAGATTGTGTTTATGTAGGTCTCCCAACTGAGAAATTATGGTTTCTTTGTAAAGCGTTTGAGAAAAGGAGAAAAAAAAAGTTTTATAACTCATTCCAAAAGACATCCAGCCTGAGTTGGTTTAATTACTTGAATTCCCATCAGTCATGGACTCTACAGCTTTAAAACAAAACAAAACAAAACAAAAAAACAAAAAAAATCTATATACACAGATTATATTGGGCATAGTAGCTATAAAAATCATTAAGGCCATGAAGTTTGTGAATAAAATTATCTTGTTTACAGATAGGTTCCATTATACTTTTTATGGGAAGGAGTCAAGTGAGAAGGCATGTACCTTACCATTTATTTCATTTGTTTCTGTGGTGTTGAAGAGATATTTGTTTTGTCAAGGTTCTACATTGACTTAAAATAGAAATTAAAGCAAAGAGAAATAAAATCAGAGGAAGAGACATTTCTTATGTTAAATGCCTAAGGATCCTTTAGTTTAGTATGAATTAAGGACTTAAACAACCATTAATCCATTCAGGTTATAAGGTTAGTGATGAGTGAATCTAAGGTAAGCTTTTGCTGCAATCTTCACTATTGCTTTTCCTCCAACTTTCCTCTGATTTTGGGCAGAAGATACTACTGTTCCCTGATGCACATGCTGATCATCTCTTCTTATTGTCCTGTGATCTACTTTAAAAAATTCCAATATATTAGATTATATTTCCCAGTCACGTTCAGGACAACGTCTCATCTTATCCTGATGCAAAAATGAGTAAAAACAAAACAAAACAACACCTTATACTGTCAAGATTCTGAGAAAAGGCCCCAAAGTTGACCTTTATTGTGGAGTCTGTCTTAATTCATTCAAAGATTTATTCCATTATAATATTGCATTTTTTATTAATGTCACAAAATAGTTGGTATGAATTAGAAACATAAAATGAATGAAAGTAATATTTGGTCAATGATTATTGAAACTGAGTTATATCTTAGATAGAGAATATAATTAAGTGATTAAGAACAATCAGCACTAATAATGTAGAGAAATTTAGAAAGATTTTCATGGAAAAAAATAAAAACCACACAAAAGAAAGAAGAGAGTACACTCCCTCAATTTAAAATTACATTAAGATAGAACAGTGAGAATGAATCTGTAAAAAAAAAAAAATCATGGTATAGACTTAGAAGCATTAACTATGAAATGTTTATGACATTTTAGAAAGCAAAATTAAGCAAAATGAAAACACTAACTCAATTTTCATTTTTCATTCTGCTAGTCAATGTTTTATTTTATAAGACATTAATTGTGTATGCTTATATGTTGATTAGGTGTGTATTTAAGATTGAGGAATTTTGCTTAAATAATTTATTTCATTTTGGAAACATGATACATGGAGAGCTGGCTTCAGTTAAAAAGACATGATCATGTCATCCAAAAATGTCTTAAGATTCTGTTTACATAATTTAATAGTTTACCTATTTAAAAAGCCATCACAGCAATCTTTTAAATCACATTCTTATAGTTTCCTAATACAGACTCTTTAGGGTACTGAGTTGGTGTAAACACATTTTTAGAAACATTTCTCTGTAGATTTGAGAACATCTGTCCTCCAATAAAAAAAAAAAAAAACCACTAATGAATCCGCATTTATTTTAGCTGTATAGCAGAGTACATTGCTGGGTATTTTCAAAGTTCTCTTAAATCTGATGTCATTCTTCCTTTCCAGTCCTATCTCTCATGCTTCTACTCTATTTTCTGCAAAACCTAACAATTTGAAATACTTTCTGCCTTCCAGATATGCTTTGTGATATCTACCCCTAATGAATTTCCTTTTAGATTTTGTTGGATGGTTGTTGTCCTTCGTCTTCGAGGAGGATCAAAATGACATCACCATTGTAAGGTGAAATTTCGTTGTGTCCCTCTGTGACTGACCAGAGCAATATGAGCTCAGAATGCTCTACCACGGGTAGGGCACAGGTATTCCATGTGAATATTTGGGGTAAATATACCAAATTTGCACATCTTGCATTTACTTTGTGCTCTCAATTCTGCTTTGCTCAAAGAGCACAGGACCTTTTCTTATATGGGCATGCTGTGATGAGCAGTCCTGTGCCAGTGTTTCCCATATTGCACAGTCAAATCCAAAGTTCTTGAGAGAGACTTTGACAGTGTCCTTGTATTGTTTCTTCTGGCCACCATGTGATCACCTGCCCCATGCAAGTTCTTCATAAAGTATTTTTGGGGAGCCAAGATGGCAGAGTAGAAAGACGCACATACACATAGCTCCGAACCCACAACCCATAGAACATCTACAAAGAAGTAACTCACGGCGAATTCTGCACCCAGAGGCCACAGAACGTTGGAGTGAGGGAGATTTCTGTTCCGGAGAGACCTGCAAACCTCTCGCAAAAGGTCCTTCACGCCGCAGACTGGGCACTGGGACTGGGAGCTGAGTACAGACCTGCCGTGGCCCCAGCACCAAAAGGAACAGATCCGAGCGGGCTTCAGGGACGGAATCTCCAGCAGCCATGCGGGTCCCTCCACACACAGGTGAGAGGGTCTCTTTGGCGGGTCAAGAGGGGATTGTGGTGCCCCCATAACTCAGGCCCCCTCGGGAGGCAACAGTGCAGGGGGGAGCAGACTGGGGCTCCCCAAGCAGGCAGGAGCCTGGATCCATTGTTGAAGGTCTCTGCATAAACCTTCTGAGTGAACTGAGCCCGTGAGGTGGCCCTGCCCCGACCTGAACACCTGAACTTAATCTCACACTGACTAGCAGCCCTGCCCCCGCCCAAAGCACTGAGGCTGGGAAGCAGCATTTGATTCTCAGACCCCAAGCACGGGCTGGGAGGATCCGGAGCCGAGGTGGGTGTGAGGAGAATATTCAGAGCTCAAGTCACTGGCTAGGAAAATGCCCAGAAAAGGGAAAAAAAACCAAGACTATTGAGGGTTACTCTCTTGGTGAGCAGGTTTCTCCTACCCTCCCTTCTGATGAGGAAGAGCGGTGCTCACCATCAGGGGAAGACACGGAAGTCAGTGCTTCTACATCCCAGCCCACTCAATGGGATCAGTTCTGGGAAAAGGTCTTAAAAAGCCCAAACAATTTTCAAAATCATGATAGAGAGGTGGAGGAAAAACTGGGAAGAGTAATAAAAGACTTGCAAGCAAAGTATGAACAACAAATCAGCACCCTGCTAAAGGAGACCCAAAAAAATGTGGAAGAAAATAACACCCTGAAAAATAGGCTAACTCAATTGGCAAAGGAGGTTGAAGAAGCCAAGGAGGAGAAGAATGCTTTCAAAAGCAGAATTAGCCAAATGGAAAAGGAGATCCAAAAGCTCAATGAAGAAAATAATTCTTTCTAAATTAGAATGGAACAGATGGAGGCTAATGACTTTATGAGAAACCAAGAAATCACAAAACAAAACCAAAAGAATGAAAAAATGGAAGATAATGTGAAATATCTCATTGGAAAAACAACTGACCTGAAAAATAGATTCAGGAGAGACAATTTAAAAATTATGGGACTACCTGAAAGCCATGGTCAAAAAAAGAGCCTAGACATCATCTTTCATGAAATTATCAAGGAAAACTGCCCTGAGATTCTAGAACCAGAGGGCAAAATAAATATTCAAGGAATCCACAGATCACCGCCTGTAAGAGATCCAAAAAGAGAAACTCCTAGGAAGTTGTGGCCAAATTCCAGAGTTCCCAGGTCAAGGAGAAAATATTTCAAGCAGCTAGAAAGAAACAATTCAAGTATTGTGGAAATACAATCAGGATAACACAAGATCTAGAAGCTTCCACATTATGGGATCGAAGGGCATGGAATAGGATATTCCAGAAGTCAAAGGAACTGGGACTAAAACCAAGAATCACCTACCCAACAAAACTGAATATAATACTTCAGGGGAAAAATTGGTCTTTCAATGAAATAGAGGACTTTCAAGCATTCTTGATGAAAAGACAAGAGCTGAAAAGAAAATTTGACTCTCAAACACAAGAATGAAGAGTAGCATGAAAAAGTAAATAGCAAAGAGAAGTCATAAGGGACTTAACAAAAGTTGAACTGTTTACATTCCTACATGGAAAGACAATATTTGTAACTCTTGAAACTATTCAGCATCTAGGTACAGGGTGGGATAACACACACACACACACACACACACACACATGCTCACACACATAGAGACAGAGTGCACAGAGTGAACTGAAGAGGAGGGGATCATATCTTAAAAAAAATGAAATCAATCAGTGAGAAAGAAATATATTGGGAGGAGAAAGGGAGAAATGGAATGGGGCAAATTATCGCTCATAAAAGAGGCAAGCAAAAGACTTTTTAGTGAAGGGAAAAAGAGGGGAGGTGAGAGAAAAACATGAAGTTTACTCTCATCACATTCCACTAAAGGAAGGAATAAAATGCACAGTCATTTTGGTATGAAAACCTATCTTACAATACAGGAAATTGGGGGATAAGGGGATAAGCAGGGTGGGGGGGTGATGGAAGGGAGGGCACGGGGAGGAGGGAGCAATTTGAGGTCAACACTCATGGGGAGGGACAGGATCAAAAGAGAGAATAGAAGTAATGGGGGACAGGATAGGATGGAGGGAAATATAATTAGTTCTTACACAACACTACTATTATGGAAGTCTTTTGCAAAACTACACAGATTTGGCCTATATTGAATTGCTTGCCTTCCAAAGGGAAGGTTTGGGGAGGGAGGGAGGGCAGACTGGCAGACAGGGGTAATTAGAACGCTCGGTGATTTGGGGTGGGGGGAGGGGACAAAAGGGGAGAAAATGTGGAACCCAAAATTTTGTGAAAATGAATGTTAAAAGTTAAATAAATTAATAAAAAAAATAAAGTATTTTTGGCAAGCATACATTCGGCGTTCGAATAACGTGGCCAGCCCATTGGAGTTGCCCTCTCTGAAGCATAGTTTGAACACTTTGCAGTTCAGCTCGAGCAAAGACTTCAGTGTCTGGTACCTTATCCTGCCAGGTGGTCTTCAGAATCTTCCTAGGACAGGTCAGATGGAAACAATTCAGTTTCCTGGCAAGGCGCTGGTAGACTGTTCATGTTTCACTGGCATACAACAATGAGGTCAGCACAACGGCTCTGGAGACCTTCAGTTTGGTAGTCAGTCTAATATCTCTTCTCTCCCAAACTTTTTTTGAAGTCTCCCAAACGCTGAGCTAGCTCTGGCAATGCCTGCATCAACCTCATTGTCAATGTGTACCTCCCTGGAAAGTACATTACGAAGGTTAGTGAAGTTATCCACAGCATTCAAAATTTCTCCATTTGCTGCAATTGATGGTTCCATACGTGGATGTGTGGTGGTGGTTGATGGTGTGTTTTGGTGTTAATTATTAAGCCAAAATTAGAACAGGTAGCAGAGAATTGATTCATACTTTGTTACATCTCAGTTTCAGAGGCAGCAATAAGTGCACCATCTGCAAACAGAAAATCATGCACCAACACTCTCTCCACTTTGGTCTTGGTTAGTAGCCTTTTCAAATTGAAGAACTTACCATCAGTACTGTAGTTGACCTTGATGCCACATTCATTCTCATTGAAAGCAAAACTTACTCCAATACTTCAAGGAAATAAATCGTCATTCAGTGATATAAAGGAATTTCAAGCATTCTTGATGAAAAGCTCAGAACTGAAGAATGCATTTGACTTTCAAAAACAAGAATCAAGAGACATATGATAAGGTAAACAAGAAAGAAATCTTAAAAGATTTTCTAAAGCTGAACTGCTTACATTCCTACATGGAAAGATAATATTTGTAACTCGAGATTTTTCTCAGTATTTGGGCAGGTGGAGGGATTGCACACTTAGAAACACATACACACTCACACACAAACACATACACATGTGTGTATATATATATATATATAAATATATATGTATATATGTATATGTGTGTGTATATATATATAAATATATATGTATATATGTATATGTGTGTGTATATATATATAAATATATATGTATATATGTGTGTGTATATATATACATATATATGTATATATGTATGTATATATATATACATATATATATATGTATGCATATATATATATACATATATATATATATACAGAGAGTGCATGTTGTGTTGGATCAGAGGAGATGATATCCATAAAAAAAACAAACCAAAATTAAAATCAAGGGGTGAGGAAAGAAAATACTGGGAGGAGAAAGGGAGAAATGGAATGGGGTAAGCTATAACTCATGAAAGACATATGAAAAATCATGTTCAATGGAGGACAAAAGGTAGAAGGTGAGAGGGGAAAACTGAAGCTTACTCTCTTAACATAAGGCTTAAGGAGGGAATAACGTGCTACTAAATTTGGTGTGAAAATCTATCTTACAGTACAGGAAAGCAGAGGAGGAGTGGAGAAGCATAGTGAAGAAGTTGATAGAAGGTAAGGCAAATGTGAGAAGGGACTAACTAGAAGTAGACATTTTTGGGAGGGAATAAGGGCAAATGAGAGAATGAAAAAAGGAGGGGACAGGGTAGAGTAGAGGACAATGTAGTTAGTATTACACAACATGACTATTATAGAAGACTTTTGCAAAATGACACAGGTAGAGCCTGTATTGAATTACCTGCCTTCTCAGTGATGATGGATGAGAGGGAGGGAGGAAGAGAAGTTGGAATTCAAAATATTAGAGAATTAATATTTCATATAACTGAGAAATAAGAAACACAGGTAATTGGATATAAAAATTTATCTTGCCCTACAAGAAAAGAGCGAAGGTGGGGATAAGGGAATGGTGGAGTGTGATAGAAGGGAGGGTATGTTGAAAGAAGGGGTAATCAGAATGCAAAGTATTATGGGGTGGGAGGAGGGGAGAGATGGGGAGAAAAATTGAAACTCAAAATTTTGTGGAAATGAATGTTGAAATCTCAAAATAAATAAATACCAAAAATAAAATAAAATAAAATTGCAATCCTGAAATATCCAGATTCTGTGCATATATGTAATACATGCATGTGTGTATGTATATATGTATATACGTACACATTCTTACAAATCTGTTGAGTCTGTTTTGACATTCAGTTTCTTGCTGTATATTTTAGTAGTTGAAACATATGAAGAAAATCCAGTCTCACACACTTTCACAGATATAAAAAGGGGAATATTTTGTAAACAGGGAATATTTTCTGTTTTTCTGTCATTTCAGTACTTCTGACCTTTCATGACCCATTTTGGGGTTTTCTTGGCAAAGATACTAGACATTTGCTATTTTCTTCTCCAGCTCATTCTAAAGATAACTGAAGATAATGGGATTAAATAACTTGCTCAGTATCTCACAGCTACTAAGAGTCTGAGGTTAATTTGAATTCAGATACATCACTGTTCCTGACTCCAAGCCAGGGTGTCTATCCCCTATGTCATCTAGTTGCCTGTAAATACAACAACAACAACAATAATAACAATGATAATAACAATGTGTTCTTTTTCTTTGTAGTAAATCTTACTGCTGAAGAAGATTATAATAGGATACTTTCTTAAAACTGGATTATTATCATACTAAGTGAGAAGGAAACCCTTCCTAAACTGCATAATTCAGTGGTAAGCTGCACATACCTTTTCCAAAACTTGACTGCTGTGGGAAAGTTGTAAAAATGCATTGTGTTGATTTTATTGGCCATATCGTGGACTATTAACCTCAGGCAGCTTTGGAACTTAAATTGAAACAGTAAGATATACAGTATGTGTAATTGAAAGTAACAATAATTATTAAGCATGATAGATGACCTTGAGAGAAGGGAATTTAGATGAGAGCAAGACAAGGAGTGAATTAGCATAATGATTAGTGATGGATGAATAAATAAAATAAATTTAGTGTGTAGTAAACCTTAAAAGATTCAATGGTTTGGTTAGCCTAAATGAAAGCCCTGTCTGTTTATCTGAGCTGAATCGAAATATCCTTATTATATTATATATCCACCTTCCCTTTAGACATATTCTACTGAAAAATATCACTTCAAACAAGTCTCAAAATTCAAATCAAGTTTTAGAAAACTATTCTTAACTCTCAAACACTGTGAGCTTCACCTAGGTCTAATGATGTTTCTGGCACTGTTATTTTCCTTCCTTACTGAACTTGTGATTAAATTATTGTTTCTTTTCTCTATTATATCCCTTGTTGAATATTCGTTAAGACTATTGCATAATATTTAGACTGTTTTGTTCTTCATAATTCTTTTTCAATTCTTTCCCTGATAGGGTAATTGAGCATATAGTCATCAACAATAGGATATAGAAATCTCAAGAGTCTAGATATGTAAATGTGTAACTCTTTAATTACAATTGTTGCTTTCATTTCCAATTTCCTTCCTTTTACACAGCAAGTTATTAAAAAAGAAAGTTAGCTTTGTTCATATAGGTACTCCTGGGTTGAAGAAAACACTTATGTTTCCTTTGTTAACGATCCCAAGTTACTAAGAACTTTGAAGTGGCTGGAAGTTCTAATTTACTCTTCCCATTTTCTTATGGTGAAATAATAATGCTGAATTTCATTTACATTTTAAACTTCATTATTGTTGAACACCAACAATAAAAAAAAAAACTTTTTATTTTTCTTATTTCAGTCTGATGAATTCAAGAAAAATGTAACTTGAATGTTGGCCATACCGTGTAGTATAGCTTTACTTACATATGAATACACTAGTGTTCCACCCATATTCCCTTAGCTGCTGAAATTAGCAGATAAGCTAGAGAATAGACAAATGACACAACTCCAAAATGGAATTTGGTATTTGAAATGAAAATATACTTACATATATTCTGCAATTTTTAAACATGACGAATTTCAAATATATGATTTTTGTCATTTAAGAGTTGTATTTTAGCATAAAAATTATTAAGATAAATATAAAATCACTCCTTGTTATTAAATAGTACTGGGTACTTAAAAATGAAGAGTTTTGTGTTTCTGTATTTCTGTGATCCTGTTCAGGTGTCTATAATCACACCAACCAGTGTTCAGATCACACCTCTAAGGGCTAAAGAAATCCTGTCTAACATTCCTATCCTCAAAACTTATTTTTTCAGGTCTCAACCTCTCAATTTTTTAGCATAAAAGTAAATAACATCTAGTAATTAAACTGACAGAGAAATTTATGTGATATTTAGTTCAAGTAAGAAATAAATTATTTACATAAACAAAAAAAATCAATAGATAAATAGATATTAGTCCCATATTTTCAGAATTCAAGAATCTCAGAGTTGAGGACACCCTAGAGTCCATTCAGTTTAAAACGTTCCTAAAGAAGAATTCCCATTAAACATATAATATTTAAATAGAATACAAAATAATACAATTACATACAGTTTTCTTTTTATATCAAGTTTGAAGATAAACATATTATTGGATGAAACAGATGGATTATCTCTCCCCACAATACATTTTGAATTTTTTTGTTTGTTGGGCTCTTACTGAAGGCAATTTTTCAATAGTTTGCTGTTGTTTGATTGGTTTTACTCACACCCAAGTTTTCGTGACCTAATTTCAGGTTTTCTTGGCAAAGACATTGGAGTTGGTTTCCATTTCCTTCTCCAACTCATTCTAAAGATGAATGTAAACTGAAGTAAACTGAAGTGATTCGCTTACAGTCACACAGCTAGTAAGGGTCAAAGGTGAAATTTTTACTCAAGAGGTTGAGTCTGCCTGACACCAGACGCAAAACTCTATCCAATGTATTACCTAACTACATTCTTTTCAATATTATCTTTGTCATAACACCACCATAAGAACAAGTTTCATAAGACCAGAAGAGAGCAACTAGCATGAGAAACAGAGGGAGTGATTTTCCCTAAAGGAGCTTATTTGCAGGGAGGCCTGATAGAGGGAAGGCTTGGGGATGGCTGTGCTCCCTGTATGGGTAATGAGTAGAAACTTCCTTGTTACCATGGTGAAATTGGTTTTGTGATACCTGAATAAATATTTTGGCTTCATCTTTGAGGAAGAGAGTTTATGTTTTGCAAATTTACCCTGGAAATATGCATGCATATAGTGGCTGCTGTGGGCATCACATTGGCATTAAAACTCTAGTCTTCTCATTTTATAAATGAGGAAACTGAGGCATAGAATTTTTAGGTGACTTGAATCCAGGTCTTCCTGACTTCAATTGTAATTCAAGTTGTTTGACAAAGTCACTCAAGTTTGAGAAATAATACTCAGTCAAATACAGGATCTTCAAACAAAATTGTACCTTAAGGAGGATCTGAGAGAAAGTAGAAATACTTTTGGTTTGATAAGTAGAGAGGTGTTGAATTTTATATCTTCTCCATTTTTTAAAGTTTGAGCAAATTTAATGAGTGATAGTAGTTGGACACATATTTAGTACTCCAGTGAAGAGGACATTCTACTGAAGGAAAGATGTTTTGAATTGTTGGTTGGTGTCCATCATTCTCAGAGAGGGCCAAAATAACGGCAGGATGACAAAGTGAGATTTCAGCATGTCCAGCTGTGGCTGATCAGACCAATACAAATGGAGAATGTATACAGGCTGAGCACAGATAATTTATATGAATTTTTGGGGTGGTTACTACAAATTTGTGCATCCTACATTTACTTTGTGCTGTCTTAGTTCTGCTTTGTTTACAGAGCACAACATCCTTTGTGATGTGGGTTGAGCAGTGCTGTGCCAATATCTTCCATGTTGCACAGTCAAATCCAAAGTTCTTGAGAAGCCTTGAGACTCTCCTTGTATCACTTCTTCTGATCACCATGTGAATGTCTGCTCCATGAGTTCTCCATAAAATAGTTGTTTTTGTTTTGTTTTGTTTTTTGGCAAACATACATTTTGCATTTCAACAAAGTGGCCAGCCCATCAGGGTTGCACTTTCTAAAGCAGAGTTTGAATGCTTGGCAGTTCAGCTCGAACAAGGAGTTCAGTGTCTGATACATTTTCTGGCCAGGAGATCCTCAGAATCTTTCTAAGACAGTTCAGATGAAAACAATTCATTTTCCTGGCATGACTCTGGTGGACTGCCCACATTTCACAGGAATACAACAATGAAGTCAGCACAACAGCTCTGTAGACCTTCAGTTTGGTAGTCAGTCTAATACTGCTTCTCTCTAACTTTTCTTTGGAGCCTCTCAAACACTGAGCTAGCTCTGGCAATGTGTGCATCAACTCCATTGTCAATGTGTACATTCCAGGAAAGTACATTACCAAGGTAAGTGAACGTATTCACAGCATTCAAAACTTCTCCATATCTTGTAACTGATGTTTCCACTTATGGAGGATGTGGTGGTGGCTGAAGAAGCACTTGTGTCTTTTTGTTGTTAATTATTAGGCCAAAATTAACATAAGCAGCAGAGAATCAATCCATTTCTTGTTGCATCTCAGCTTCAGAGGCTGCATTGAGTACACAATCATCTGCAAACAAAAGGGCATGCACCAACACTCCCACCACTATGGTCTTGACTTGTAGCCTTTACAATTTGAAGAACTTTCCATCAGTACTGTAGTTGACCTTGATGCTGGGTTCATTCTCACTGAAAGCATTTGACAACATGGTTGAAAACATCATACTGAAAAGCATGGGAGCAATCACACAATCCTGTTTCACTCCATCGGTGACTGGGAAGGCACAAGAGCATGGTCCAGTATTTAGAACCTGGGCAAACATGCCATCACGAAATTGATGCACAATATTGATGAACTTCTCTGGGCAACCAAATGTTGACATAATTTTCCATAAACCTTCATGAATAACAGTGTCACACCTACAAACTTTGTGTATAGACCTCTGTTCTGCTCCTGGCATTTCTTCTGGAGTTGTTGGGCAGCAAATAGCACATCAACTGTTACTTGCCCCTTTCTGAAGCCATACTGACTGTCAAGTATATGACCATCTTCCATGTGAAGGATGATCCTATTAAGAAGGACTCTAGTAAGAATTTTTCCAGCAATAACTAAGATACCTCCACCCCCATGATTGTCCAAGCGCAATCTATTCCCTTTACCCTTAAAGAGATGGACAAAGGACGCATCCTTGAACTCCTGGGGGATAACCTCCTCTTGCTATATAACCCAGAAAATTTCAGTCAGCTTTTGTATGAGCAATGGTCCTTCTACTTTGTAAATATCATCTGGAATAGCATCAGCACCAGATATTTTGCCATATGAAAGCAGCCTAATGGCCATCAAAACCTCTTCTTCAGTTGGAAGTTCAGCTAAGGAGGGATTGACTTCAACCTGAGGTCAGTGGTCAGTGGCCTCAGCATTGATTGAAGGTGGTCTGTTGAAAACACTGTAGAAGTATTCAGTCCATCTCTCTGGGATCATATTCTTATCACTAATCAATGTGGCTCTATCTTCTCTGAGTAGTTTTGATTAACCACAGGTTTTTGATCCATAAATGGCTTTCAGGGAATCATAAAAGTCCTTTGGATTGTTACTATCAGCAGAAAACTGAACTTCATCTGCCTTTTTACTCAGCCAAGAATCTCACTTCTCTCTAAGCTTTGCTTGTACTTTGCTTTTGATGGAAATACATGCTGCCTTCTTAGAGGTGGGTGAATTATCCTGCTGGTATACTCTGTGGAGTTCTCATTTTTTGTTTAGTAGCTTTTGAATTTCTCCATCATTTTCATCAAACCAGTCTTGGTGTTTGTGAGTGTTCTGACCCTGATGAACAAATGCAGCACTGTACACCATGTCTCTGAAAGCTGTCCACTACTTTTCTGCTCCACTGTTGCCAAATATGTGTTGGATCAAGTTTCCTTCCAAGTTAGCAACACATTGTTCATGCTCAGAAGAGCTCTAATTTGTTGATATTAATTTTTCTGGTAGTCATTTTGCCTCGGAGAAGGCACTTTTGGTGAATGCTAATATTTAGCTTGGAAAAGATAATTCTATGATTATTTCAGTACTCTGCACCACACATTGCCTTTGTCACTCTCACTTCTTGTCTATGTCTTCTCCTTACATTCACATAGTCTGTTATATGCCAATGTTTGCTGTGAAGGTGCATCCATGAAGTTTTATTGCATTTAGGTAAACAGAAAACAGTGTTGGTGATGAGAATATTATGCGAGGCACAAGTTTTCAGTAGTAAATGACCATTGCTGTGGCTGTTTTCAACCCCATTCCTCCATAGGACTCCCTTCTAAGTCTGGTAGTCTGAGCCTATTCTGGCATGAAAGTCACCCAGAAGTATAAGCTTGACCTCTTTTGGCACATTGATGATAAGGGTCTCTAGCTCTTCATAAAATTTTTCTCTGACTTCATCAGGGTTTGTTATGCTAGGAGCATAGGCAGTGATGATGGTGTCATGGCGTTTTCCTGCGAGTGGCAATCGCATTGTTATGAATCTGTCGTCCACTCCTTTTGGCAGGAATATCAGCTTGTTGATTAGATAAGTTTTAATTGCAAAACCCACAGCAGCTTCGTGGTGCTCCCATTCCCTACGCTCACTCTTGAAAAATGTGTATCCAGATCTAACTGCAGTAATCTGGCCTTCGTTTGCCAACCTTATTTCACTCAGGGTTGTTATTTGGATGTGAAACCTGTTGAGTTGTCTTGCAAGAAGAGCAGTTCATCTTTCAGGTCTACCGGCTTTAGTGTGAGCACATTCCACGTGCAGATGGTGAGTGGAATGATCTTTGTAGATGTTTGTTTGTTTTTACAAATTTTTAATATTTCTTTTGTGCTTTGATCACATAGTGGGATTCTCCACCTGCCATGGTAATCAGGCCAGGATTGGGTAAGCAGTTATTGTTCAGGGTACCTTTTCTAGCCCCCTTCCTCACACTAGGAGGTGAGCAGTGTGATGCTTAAAAGGCTGCTCAGACATCCGGGGTGTTTCAACGGAAAAGACCCTATGACCTGTGCCACCTGTGTGCAGAGTTGTGACTATAGCTCCCAGTGTATCCACATTTGCTGCTTCATCATTTGCCTGTCAACACAGAAATTTGAGACATAATAGTAAAATGGTATTTTGATTCATGCATAAATTGTGCTTAAGTGAGGCAGAGTTGCACAAAGTTGTCAGCCTCAATCTCTCCTGCTGAGTCATCACAGTTCAGTGGTGGAATAGAGTCTAGATCGCTGGTGATGGCTCAGGATATGATGGATGACCTTGGCATCTTCAGTGTCTAACCAAGCTCTAAGCACTCCACATCACCTGCTTCATCTGCCTTTGTGGCCACTGGAACAAATTGTTCTCATCCACCCATTCCACCAGAGGAAGTCTTCACATGCTTGGAGTAGACACCCCCTAACTCATTCATGGGTTTAAGAATCCTTGGTTACCCTCAACCTGGTTTGGCCCATCTGCCAAAATGGTTTACCTGGGTGTGGCTGCTGTGCCTGCTGCAGCTTCTTGGAGCCACAGGTGAGAATTAGGTGGAACAGGTAAACAGTAAAAGTAGAAAGAACCCCTTAAAGGGCTCAGCATCCATCATACCAAAGACAATGGTCTGCCCTGAACACATTGAATAAGAATAAAAGAAGAATTGCATATTTTCAATTCGTAGCCTTATTCTAATTTCCATTACTAAAATTTTAGAGTAGATGTATGTGCATCCAGAGGAACACATACAGAAATATATGTTTGAAATGCACATAGGAAGAATACAGAATTAAGTTAAAAACAGTTTTTGACCTACCCTCCCCCGAATACATACACCTGCACTGCAACTACCACGACTATCACCAAGCCTCTACTTTTATTATGCATATTATCATGGAAAAATATCACTATAGTAAACCTTCTCTTGAAACAAAAGGGAAAAATATAAAGAAAATAGACAAATGGTCGTACTTTTGACACTATATATCTCAGTTAATATAAAGTTGTGGGTGGATAAAATGATCTTTAACCCACTTCTAGTTTTTGCCTTCTATAACATGGAATGTGCAATTTGCTAATTAAGAATGACTTATTAATATAAATGCAACACAGCTGGCTCTTATATTGGAACGCCTCTTAAAACCCCATGACTTAGAAGAAAGAGACTGTTGAGTAAAATGCTCTCAAAATACTTCAATATTAGTTAGTGGAGAAACTAGCAAACTATTTACACAAAACAATCCATCCTAACAACAGAGGAACAACCAGAAAGGATGCTGTCAAATTGGGACATCATTCTGGATGTGAAAAAAAAAAGTCTTTTGAAACCAATAAAATTTGCTACTCACTATTAAACATTGGTGATAAAGGTAGGGATAACCAAAACTAGATTAAGAGAATAGAATAATAGAATCTTCCAATGAAAATAAATCAAAGTTCACCTAATCCAATTCTTTAGCTAGTGTATGAATTCTTTCTACAACATATTTGAAAACTTAATCTATGAAGTTCAACAAATCTACTATTTACTAAATGCCTCCAGAAATTACTGTGCCCCCTCTCCCCCAAAAAGGACCATGATGCTTTGGGGAAACTCTAAATGTCAGGTATTCAGGAGGAAAACTACAGTAAGTAGTTACTAATAATATTAATGGTAATAATAAGCAGAGATTATAGGGTGTCCTAGAGGATCCGAAGTTCAAAAGTATCTAACGCTGCATAAAAAAGATGGGGAAAGGCAGAAGTGTGATGGAACCAGCTAGAACTAGCACAGAACAATCAATTTTTAAAATTGCCATTGTGAACATGTACACCACAGAAGTAGAAATGCAAAAAATCAAGGATTGAGCTATTGTCTCAATGATTATCTAGTTGTATTTTTTAAAAGCATTGGAGAATATCTTAATAATGCAGATTAAATTTAGAAGTGCAATGCACATAAACCCACTTCCCAAAAAACGCCACAAACAAAAAAGTGAAACAAAACAACCCATTTATTAAGCATTTTCCTGTCTATTCCTTGGAAAAGACCGCTGTTGACAGGCAATGAAAAGATTACTTATAACTTTGGAGAAATACTTTTGAGTTGACTGATGTGGTTAAAAGTCAGAGTGCAAACTCCAATCAATCAACTAGCATTCATGAAGAGCCCAGTGAGTGCCAAGCACAGTTCTAAGCTCTAGAGATATAGTGAGAAAGAATGAAATTGGAGACTATAGGTGTAGATAGCTTTAATTAAGAGTTTGGAAGTAAAATGGAGGTTAAGGGACAGTACAGGGGTGGGGAACCTGTGGTCTTGAAGTCAATGTGACCCTCTAAATCCTTTGTCAAAGTGCCACACTTGAGGGTCAAGAGGTCCACACATGGTCTTGAGGCTGCAGGTTCTCCACCCCTGGGATAGCATCATTAAAATTTTTATTTTAAGGATGAGGATTTCATGAGACTAAAAGCAGCAGGAAAGGAATCAAAAGAGAGAAAAATATTTGATATTTTGGGAAAGGGAGGAAGAATAATTTTTAGGAGAATCTGGTGTAGGATATGGGAGATGATGAGATCAAGGGTAACAGTAATGTTCAGGGATGGGCAAACATAAGGATCACCTCTTCATCAGAGCCTGAAGTAAAGGCATTGTGAGAAGGATTTTGTGATGTAGAAAGGGGGAGAAGTGGAAGCAATTGGTGAATGTGTTCCATTATTCTCAGTAAAATGAGAAGTGGAATACTTTGCTGAGGAGAAAGAAAGAGGGGGTAGCAAGGGAAGCTTGAAAGTGGAAAAAAGGGTTCAGTTCATGCTCTTTGAACAGCATAATTAAGTATAATGAAAACACGCTGATCCAACATAACATATATATGTACATATTCATATATACACACATTATACATATTATATATATGTATATATGTGAGTGTATGTGTGTGTGTGTGTATGTGCATGTGTGGAGTGGGAGGGGAGGTGTACTACGTTTCACCAATACCGGGAACTTCTAATTAGGAAAGTCCCTCTATTGATGTCCATTGTATGAAATATTTCCCCTCACATATATGTGTGCCAGATATAATTTGGTTTTCTTTATACCTTTTTTGCTCCCTGCTATACAAAGATGATAATTTTATCTAGGTTCAACAATCAGATATACTTTAGTTTTCAAAAGTAGGAATAAAAAATGGTTTTGTTTTTTTTCAGTTCCAAAAGGACAGAAAGATGAACAATATGATGTCTGGTGTCTTAGTGAAAGTTACTACCATGGGCAAGTTAATAAACCACTCAATTTCTTTAGTTTTAAGACTATGGATTTCCATATGATGGCCTTTTTGATCCCTTCCGGATCTAAATCTATAATGCTAAGATAAATACCTGTTTGGCAAATATTTCATGCAAACATACAATGTTTGAATGAACTTAAAGTACATTACCATTTTTTTAAATCAATGATAAGAGAATATACATCCAAAAGACAGTTGTAACTTTAGAAATCTTGAAACACAAAATATTTTATCCTTTTTTTTCCTCTCTTGTTGCATTTAGATAACTGTCACTTGAATAACCACATTGCTGGCAAAATTTTATCAATTGAAAGTGATATAATTTTTATCAATAAGCCAAAAGTCATTTGGAGATTGGTCTGGCAAAGTACAAGATCAGTATGTATAATATACTATTTTGAATGAAATGATCTATGATAAATATATCAAGGGACCAATATTCTTGAGTGAATTAGTTCTTAAAACAATTTTGAATGGAGAGTTCCAAGAATAGTTTGGGGGAAAAAGATAGGGTTCATGGAATTATTTTATTTCCCTTCAAAGTGAATTAATTAACAAACACACTCATTGTAATATTTGTTCTTAAAGCCTCTGTATTTGGGTTTTTTTAATGCTTTTTGACAGTTTTTACAACTTTTGTTGTGGGATGTATGGATCATAACTATTAAAACCTAATTTATGATATGCCTATTATACTTACATGTGTATCATGTATATTAAATAATATGAGAATTTAAAATCATTCTGTGAATAAAAAAGTGTTACATTGGTTTCTGGTGGTGAAGTAACATTAAAGCTTGGTATGTTATTTCTAAAACTGTTGCAGCTATATAAGCAAAAAATTCACAAAGGTATGAGCAGGTAAAGAATATTGTGAAATTAATTATCACATCATCATCACCATCCTCATCATCCTTTAAGTTTTGAAGGACCTTTTCAAATGTGTAAATCAACATTTCTTTATTCTGAAGGATCATGCATTACCTATAAAACTGTAAACTTTCATTACATTATTCTGACACTCCATTGTGTGTGTATGTTCATGCACAGAAAATTGAAGTTTCTACCATCATCCATGCTATTTTGTCTTTATAAATGTCCACTGTCTGAAGGCAAGATAACCTCTAAGAAAGACTCATGACCACAGTTCATGAGTGTATAAGTAAGCTCTCCAACATACACAGTGGGGTCTGCTACCACAAGTGTTGTTGACTGGCTTCTCTAAAAGGAAAGGCAACTTTTGAGGCTTTACAAATCACTTGAGTGAAGCACAGGTATCATTCAATTAGTTCAGGGGGAAAAGTCAGTACCCTGAACTTCAGAGAAAATATAGGGAAATCAAAGATCAACAGACATGGCTTCATCTCTACAACATGAACATCACAATTCAACAGACAGGTCCAACTGTCTGACCATAGTTACCAGAGAAGGAAGCACCAACATCTGGGTTTTCCAAGCTGGTTGTGGGGGCATAGGAGTGTGAGGGGCTGCTTAACTGCTTCCCAGAGCCTCTCATCTGGCATACAAAACTTCTTTCAAAAATTAAGCTCCAAATTAAAACTTCACCCTCAGAGTACGTACACATTTTTCTGTAGCAGAGGACATGACTCTCTGATCCAGTGCCTCAATTGAAAAAAAAAAAAAAAGGGACCCTTCTTCAAAACAACTCCCCTAATCAAGTTTCCTTCGATGAGCATGTCCATTAATGTGTAGGGAAGATCTTCTTTAATTACATTATTCAATCAGAGACACTAGTAGTAAAACAAAAACAGCAAAAGATTCTATTTTGCTTGAACTAACAAAGATTTACCAAGTTATCTCTTATTTGTCCAAAAACAATATGCATATAATATAGGGAATGTTGTAACAGGCACCTTGACCTTCTCACTGTCAGAACACTGAAATGTGCCCTGCAGTTACATACTCACCCTCACTTGTCATGCCAACTGAGACAAATTAGTAGCTAGAAGCAACATCCACTCATACTATCTTGCATGGTGCTGGTTTCTCTTTATATACATGTTCTATGTTGTTTGGGGTACTTTCCAGAGCTATTGGTTATTGTTTCATTAGGCAGGAAAAAAAAGCAACATATATTCGACTTGGTAGAACACATTTGTCATGTTCATATTGTACCCATCAAAGGTAATTAATGATATGCTCATGTACATTCAACATGGGATTGGATTATACTGATACATATCTCTGCTGGTGTGGATATGTATGTACAAATATACATATAAGTATATATGCACACATATGATGTATGTATATATTTAATAAATATTTCAATAACAATAGTAGAAATAAATCAAAATTGTACGATAAAATGCATTTAGAGCATACATTCACAGTATCAACCATTTCATGTCCATCTATATGAACTACAAAAGCACCAAACAAGTCAGGAGTCCCAAAGATAAATTTCTATTCTTCTAAGGTAAGAGTAGGCAAGGCTCTTTCTTAGGACTTTTCATTTCAACCCCCTTGGTATATCAGCATCTGCTGATGCAGGGCAGGAACTTGGGACAACTCTACTGATCTCCAAAATGGTATGTTATGTGTAAGAATGAAAGTATTCAGCATGACCCTCAATCATAGGAAAGTAGGTCTCCTTTCTCATTTTTTGTCCTTGGACAAGAGGATGATCTAATGAACAGCAATGTGAGTGCTTATATGTCAGTCTCACTAGACATCCTAAAAAGGGAAAGTCAAGAACTTTCAAAGACAGAATCTCATTCTTTCATTCTCAGATTGTTGTTGTTCATTTGTATCTGACTGTAGCTAACATGATGCCCACAGTAGCCACTATGGATATGCACATGTATTTCCCGGGAAAATTAACAAAATATAAACCAAGACATTTATTCAAAGACCAGAAAGGCAAATCCATCATAGTAACAAAGAAATCTATACACATTATCAATGCAGAGATCAAGGACATTCCCAAATCTTCCCTCCATTAGTTCTTTCTACGAGCAAGATCCCTTAAGGAAAATCACTCCCTCTCTCACCCTTGCTAGCTGCTCTGCCTGCTCTCTCCCAGCTCTACCTAACTCTCTCTTCCTGATGCACCCTTCTGCCAGACCTAGAGGCCTGTGGGCTACCCGAGTCTTCTTACCTCACCTCCCGAGGTCTTCGGCTGGCCACGCCGGGTGCGCATATGAGAGAAAGGACGATCCAGAGTTGAACAAGGGTTGAGCTTTATTTCAGGGTCTAGTTACAAGTGCAGGGGAATTCTTCCTTAGGAGGGAAAGAGAAAAGGATCTCCCAAGGAGGCAAAGATCTTACAATAAGAGATTGGAAGTAGAAGTATAAGTGAGGAGAGAGGGGGAGGGGAGAGAAGAGAGAGGAAAATGGGGAGCCTAGTAAGCTCACACGTGGCCCTCTGCCCAAGAGGCTTTTTCGGGCTTTCCTGGACCTACTTAAGCCCTCTGTCACGTAGTTTACATATCAATATCGAGCCTGTTAGGAGACAACAGGTGTGTCCAATCCGGGACAGCCTGAAGAGCAGGGAGGCTCCACCCATCACGTATCTCCAGGGAAGAGGCTGAAATACCCGAGCTAGCCGAGCTAGCTCGGTCTGACCTTCTCGATTCCCTGCTGTTTTCCTGGGGGGCCTCATAAGAACTCTAAGATTTAGAAACTCCCACCTTTACCCACCAGAGACCGTCCACACGGAATTGAACTTCCAACCTTCACATCCTTCCTGTTCACCCATTCAGCAAGTTCCTCTCACCATGGGATCCATGTGACTCAGCCTGTGGGATAGGACAAAGGTCAAAGCAAGTCACATGGGCCTATTTAGTGTCAGGGAAGATCTTCAAATTCCCTTACCATTACATTGGGTCCCAAGATATTATTGTCCATTAATAGATGAATGAGAGTTTAGGAGTAACTGATATCAACATAACTTCACAACAATATAGCAGGGATAACACAAAACAAGTGCATAAAACAATATCTTATGCTGAGGGCTTGAGCACAAGCATCCCATAATTCTCCCCCTCAAATGAATGGGACCCAAAATACCTTCTGATAAGAGGCAAAGGTCTTTTATTCTATAACTGCTTCCTGCTGAGATTGGAAATAGAGCTATCCCTTCCTAGAAAAGTCCCAATTGAGGTGTCAGTTCTTTAGATAGTATCTGGAGCTTGGTCAACGTCAGGTCCAGGGGTGACAATATCATAGCCGAAATATATGGAACTTGGTCAATACCAGGTCCAGGTTTGATGCATCATAGTCATGGATAGAGGGTGATATCTAGGTTAAGCAATCAGTCATCTATAAGTAGAGGGCATTAAGGCTGCAGGAGATAAATCCAGCAAACAGGTTAAATAAACTAACCGAGGCCAAAAAGAATAAGGACATAATAACCAGAAGCAGGGTAAATATATCATCAGTTATACTTACAGAGTTCATGAACCCACTATTTTAGCCTTATTCATGGTAAAATATATGAATTAAGGGGACAATTTGGAAATGATCTTCCCTACAAACAATAGTTATGGCATAATATTTCCTGAGTGTAACTATCTCCATAGTCTTTGGAATATCGTCTTTATTTAACCATAGTATTTTACCCATACTTTAGCTTCTGTTTTACCCATACTTCAGCTCCCAATTTTATTCTACCAATAGAAACAAACCTAATAGTTCTTCTGATAGTTAGTTTGGGAGGAGGGTCAGTTTTCACTAGGGGTTTTGTTTCACAGGGAAAATAATCACTTGAACTGTTCTATCATTTTTACAAAACTGCATAAAGTTCTTCAAATAAATTTTATAATGCCACAATTTTCTCTCCTTGACAATTAAAATTTAATACTCCAGGCAATACACCTATTGCTAGAGCTGCTCATTCTGATTTAGGTAATATCTCTCCAAAATGATTTTTAGGAATTTTCATACATATTCCAGTAGAGATTTTTCTTATTTCTTCTCTCTCCAACCAAAATTCCTCTAAATAATATAAACCATATCCTGCTGAACTAGCTGTTCCTGTACACAGTGCTGGGACATCTTGCTTCACAGTACAATACTCAATATTTGGGGTCTTATGTGTTGGCTGTTTTCTAATTTGCAGATTTGGGATCATTATTCTGGTTAGAGGTGTACTTCCTCCCAATGGTCTGTTATTCAAATCATATAAAGCAGTAGACCAATTATCTTTCCAATGTTGATAAGAACTATTAGAACTTAACTTTCTTAACTATTATTTCAATAATATACTCATTGTTTCAGATAACCCAAATGCTTGGAAATAATATGGAATTTGATATATCCATTCTGTATTATTTAGTATACAATAGCTCTTCATTTCTTTACCTTTAAAATATGACCCATTGTCACTTAGAATCTGCATTGGGGTTCCATAATATAGGCATGTTATCTAGAGTTTTACAGATGTTTTTGTAGGTAGCATTCTTATAGGGACAAGTCACTACTACACCTGAAGAGGAGTCAACACAAGTATATATAAATTTGAATCCTTTGTATTGGAGTATGGATCCAATATAATCTATTTGCTAAAATTGGATTGACACTTTACCCTTTTGCTGCCTCTCCAGTTACTAATCAAGGAACAGTTCATGCTTTTTCAGCTGATATATATGACATTCCTTTGCTAACTGTTTTAACAAAGAATGAGAGATACTAATACCTCTTTCCACTGATCCAGATACTTGCAGATAATATGGAATTTGATATATCCATTCTGTATTGTGTAGTATACAATATCTCTTCTTTTCATTACCTTTGAAATGTGACCCATTGTCACTTTGAATCTGCATTGGAGTTCCATAATATAGACATGTTATTTAGAGTTTTACAGGAGGTTTTCTAGGTAGCATTCTTATTGGGACAAGCCATTAGTACACCTGAAGAGGTGTCAACACCAGTACATATAAATTTTCAACCTTTATCTTGGAATATGGATCCAATGTAATCTATTTGCCAAATTTAGGCTAATTAGTTCCCCCTTTCTATCTCTCCAATTAATACCTAAGGAACAGTTCATTCCTTTTCCAACTGACATATATACCATTCTTCTGCCACTTGTTTCAATAATGAATGAGAGGTATTAATTTCTGAATCTTGTGCCCACTTATGTGTGGCCTGGACCTCTAAATGGCCAGTCACCTGATCGACCCATTTTACTAGTCCCTGATCATCATTTGGTTTCAGAGTAGGGACAATATATTGAGTAGTGTTCTTTCCCAGTTGATCAGCATGTGCAATATATTCAACCTTCTGTTGTGGAGAGGGCCACGTGAACATCTACATGAAACACTGACAAATTAGTAATCAAACCCATGTCCCATACATCTTTTCACAATTTTTTGCCCCGCACTTCTTTGCAATTAATTCCCCAATTTTGATTTTTCCATATGGGCATCCATGTTGCTAACCCATTTGCTATCGCCCATGAATCAGTGAATATATGACACTGTCCTCCTTGTTCTGTTTTGATAGCTTGATGTTCTGCCATAAGTTCACCTTATTGACTACTTCCACCTGTCCCTGTAACTTTCCAAAATCAGCCTAGTACGCAGGTTATATGCTATCTATTTCCAGTGTGTTTTATGACCCACATATTTTGCTCTCTCATCAGTAAACCATTCATGTTTCTTTTGTTCTTCAGGTAATCCATAATATCTCTCATTCCATTTTACCAAGGATTGTCCTAACTGTTGCTTGGGTTCAAGGGATGTATCATTCCCCTCACTATCCATGCTTGCTATTGATTTATGTAAAGCAAAACTCCACTTTTGCATGTTTTAGATCTATTTTGAATGTACCAATTCTGTTTAATTATGCTAGCCTCTTGTGCATGTCTAGTTCTCTGAGAAGCTGGGGTAATCATTACCCAGGTCATTATCAGTATTCCAGACCTTAATATTACTTCATGGCCCTGCTTCGTTTGTTCAATCTCTTCCAAATCCCAATGTACTTCTAACAACTGCTTTTCAAAAGGAGTATATTGAACTACAGTTGAAGGGAGCTTCCTAGACCAAAATCCTATGGGTACATTTTGGCTTTGTTTTTTATGCCATAAAATTCAGTTTGTACATCCATCCTGTACAGTCACTTGCAATTCAGCTGGGCCACTTTGCATAGGCCACAAATATAAGACCAACTGTATAGCAGCCTTGGATTCTTCAAAAGCTTTATTCTGCTGATGTCCTCAATCAGATTCATATTTCTCTATATAAAGGTTTCAAAATCCATTCCAAATGCAAGATGTGATGTCTCCAATATCCAAATAATCCTTTAAACTTATGGGCCTCTTTCTTATTGGTAGGGATAGGAAAATCCTGAATCTTTTTTAGGGAGTTGGGGAGAATCTCTTACAGTCCTTTATTCCATTGTACATACAAAAATTTTACTTTTTGAGTTGGTCCTTGAACTGTTACATGGTTAACTTCCCACCCTTTGCTTTTTGCATGCTCAATTAAAAGCATCAAACTCTTCCTCAGCTCTTTTACATGTTTTCCCCTATATCACAATATCATCTAGGGAAGCTGCAAATCCAGATAGTTCTAATTCATCCAAATATTCAGCCACAATCCTATGATGAAGAGTAGGGCCATGCAGATACAATTGTGGCAAGCAGATAAAAGTATATTGTCTGTCCTGTCAAGTGAAAGTAAACTGGTTCCATTGTTTAGAATATATTGATATAATAAAGCATTGACAAAGTCCATAACTGTGTATCAAGTCCCATCATGTTTCTAGATCCTTTTATTAAAGTAACAGTATCTGGAATAGCAGGATACAAGGGAGGAATCACCTTATTCAACTGTCTATAATCCACTTTCATCCTTCATATCTTATCTCATTTTCCTTCTGGCCAGACAAGATTATTTCAATGAGTGGTTGTACGGACTAACAGTCTGCCTCAACATATTCCCTTACAGTATTGGCAATTTCATGTTATCCACCTGGAACACAAAACTGCTTTAAAGTAATTGCTTCAGAGGATTCAAGTAAAGTGATTGGGTTCATTTATATTGTACCCACTAAAGTTGTATTGATCTTATTGTCCTTACTGCAGATTGGTATCTCCTTTCATGTAAATTTAAAGTCATACCTCTCAATTTGTCCATCCCAACGATGTATTCAGAAATGAATACATTTACCACATTATATTCTATCTTACGTAATTGTCCAGGTTTCATTGTTAGTTTAACTTGTCTGGCTGACATTTCAGACTTGCACAATTCTGTAATAGTTATAGGAGCCCCATATTTAAATTTGTCAGGGTTTCCATAAGTAAGGAAGGTTGCTACCTCATTGTATATTAATACCCCATTTACAGTAGTTGATTCATTTTCTCAGGATGTGCTTAAACTGATATGGATTCTATAATTCCATCTATGTACTTCTTTAATATGAAATTTCCTGTTCTCCCTGCAGGTGTGATGAACTTGGATATAATGATTCAGGAGAACTTTTTAGGGGCAGTTATTACTTCCATATTCAGTCTAATATTTAGTCCATTTTTTCAATACATTTTATATACTTCATTAGCTGGAATACCATCTATTCTTCCAAAATGCATTCATGTTTTTATAAAGCAGTAAACATTTTTTTTTTCCTTCTTTGTCTATTCTGACTTTGAATCCCACTGGCTATTTTCTCTTCTCTCTTGAGGAAATTTATCTTTTCCCCTCTCCCCTGAGACACTTAACAGTGAAATCTTATACAGCACCTCAGAAAGAGGGTGTCCTATTTCTCCAATTAGTAGCATCAGAATTAGGTTCTTATATTCAGGAGGAACAGACCTATTTTATTTCTACGAGAACCATTAAGAAAGAACTGGATTAACATTGGCATCTCTGAGCATTATTATGGTTTTCATTACTTCTTCCTTTAACTTTCCTATGCAGTCCTTTCCCAAAACCTTAAACCTACTGCACTTTGAAGCCCATGGATTGGACAACACTGGGCCTCTGCTGAGGCTCCACTTAAGGGCTATTTTCTGGGCCCTCCTGGCTTAAGAGTGATTATCAGTAATAACTGTTTCCCTCTCAGCCTAATGTAATTATTTTTCTTTGTCTCATTAAAGGGACCATCTCTTGACTCTTCTTAAACAGGCTTATTCACTGAATGGGCATTGCCTCATGCTAAGTGAGTACCTGAAAAAACCTTAAGGGGCCAAGGTCTCCCATTGCATCCTGGGTCAACTCCAGTCATCCTGATGAATACTTGGTCACTCAATTCAGATGGCTCTGAAGGAGAAGTAAGGCTGGTGACCTTACGCAGCCCTCCCTCACTCAAAACAAAGTCAAGTGCAAAGTATGTCATCATTTCTCTGATGACATGTTCTTCTTCAACAAAGAAGAATGATTGAACAAACCAAGGTCTATCTCCACTAGGACACACAGAGTCAATGGGATACTATTTGCTGCATCCCTCAGCAGCTAAAGGTAACAGATTAATTCAATTGTTAACTCAATGACTATTATAATCCTTAAAAATTTGTACAATAGGATTCTGATTCATACTTAAGGATTTCAGACAATCTATGTTATCTAACCCTGCTCTTCTGGCCCCTTTGTCACTGATTCTCACCATCCAAGATACTAATGATTATCCCATTTTTTGAATGGAATGAAAATATTAGTGACCTCCTACTGAGAAGAATCCTCAGTTATTTCCTTAACATTGTATGGCTCTCCTGGTTCTCCTGCTTCCGCCATAGTATTGAACATGAGCTCACTTTCCTAGAAGCCTCTTCATGTAATTTGTTTCATTTTTCAATTCACGCATCTTTCCCCCAGGTGTCTGTGCCCCAGTCAGTTCCCACAGATGCAAGAGTTGCATTCACTTTCATATTGTTAACTTTTACTTTCTCTTTTTTTCTGAGCCACTCTCATAATTGTCTTTTCTGTTACACCTTTTTAGCTTTGTTCTTTTAAAGAAAAATTCGGACACTAGCATAGAAAGCTCTTGTGCAAATCAGCTAACTCCTTTTTTAGTTGAAGTTTTTCCTCTAGAAATTTGTCTCTGCTTTTACATAAAATACAATAGCTTGTTAACAATGCCTATCCTCTTCTACATAACTGTGCCATTTCTTTCCCCAGTTCTACTGGTATTCTTTGGAAACAACCTTCTAAATCTCTTGATTCTCCCTTCTGTTGCCTTGGTTCCCAGTTTTTCACAAAGTCTTGTGCTTTTAGCCCATTCTCTTTCCAGGGAGGAATAAGGTTAATCCTCCCATCCCAGGATACACATTTCCTTCCCTAGATTCTTCCTGTCTCTAAGTAGAGGTTTATATTTCATGATCCCATTCTCATTGATTTTTATAGCACCAAGGTGATACTCACAGAAGCTGCTATGGATATGCACACATATTTCCAGGGTAAATTAGCAAAATATAAACTCTCTTCTTCAAAGATGAAACCAAGACATTTAATCAAAGACCAGAAAGCCAAATCCAACATAGTAACAAAGAAATCTATACACATTATCAATGCAGGGAACATGACTATCCCCAAGCCTTACCTCAATCAAGCCTCCCCACAAACAAGCTCACTTAGGGAAAATCACTACTTATTTCACTCATGCTAGCTGTTCTGCTCCACTGTGTCTGCTCTCTTCCAGCTCCATCTCACTCTCTTCTTGATGCACCCTTCCTGCACCACCCTTTCAGCAAGCTCCTCCCACCATGGAGTTTGTGTTACCTAGGTTGTGGGATGTGCCAAAGCTCAAAGCAGGTCACATGGGTCTATTAAGGGGAAAGGAAGATCTTCAAATTCCCTTACATTATACTGACACTTCATGATTCCATGAACCAGTACACCAACAGAGTCCATGGGGATTTTTTAGGATATATTCTGGAGTAGTTTTCCACTTTATTCTCTAGTGGATTAAGATAAACACAATTTAAATAATTTGACAAGCGTTATCTAGTCAGTGTGTCTGAATCCAGATTTAAACTCAGATCTTCTTAACTTCATCCCCTGGGTTCTATCCACTGAGCTATCTAGTTTCCCCTGAAACTACAGGTTAAACTTATCATGTACTTATGTTTAATGCATAGCCTATTGTTTAGTTGTTGTTATTGGTGTTTGTTTTTTCATTCATTTATGACTCTTTATGATCCCTTGTAGAATTTTCTTGGCAAAGATATTGGAGTGGTTTCCCATAACTCCAATTCATTTTACAGATGAGTGAACTGACACAAATAGGATTACATGACTTCCTCAGGATCACATAGCCAATAAGTGTATGGGATTGGATTTGAATTCAAGAAAGGAAGTTTCCCTTATTTCAGATCTAGCACTCTATTGACTGGGTCACCTAGGTGCCCATTCTCAGATTAGTCCTTTCTAAAATTCCTCTGCCCTGGGTTTTCTCTATTACCTGCAAGGCCCCAAAAGTATTTCCCCCCACTACTCTGGAGCACTGGATGGATGAAGCAGAAGTATGACATAGATTGAATCTAAATTTTATTTAATTGAATATTTTAAGAGTATGGCTGCATAAGACTGCAGAGACAGATTGAATATTATATAAGTAAATGCAATAAGAGTTGTAAGTATTAGAGAAGATAATAGTGTTAAAATTCACAAGGAGAATAAAACTCAACAGACTTAAAAATGCAACTGGTAGAATGAGTTTTACCTAATGGAATTGTCTTTTAACAATTTTAAGGATAATCACATTACATCCAAGATCTTTACTAAAAACTTATGTGACTGATATTTATAGATATTATAATATACAGATATATTTGTGAAATTTTTGTGTGTTACTTATATTTTGAAATACTTTAATACAGTTTTCACAAGGATTATATCATAAATGTAAAATATTTCATTGTTTTGCTATTGCTTCTACACATCACAATCAACCAAGTATTTTTATATTAATTTTATTCTCTTGGAAAAAGGTAGAATTTCAAAGAGATGAATGTGTTTCTGCCTTAGTTAAGGTAATAGTTTTCTAGCTCTGATGTCCATTTTGTTCAGCATTTAGAGGCCAATTCGATCTATAATAATAAATCCTTGAAAAAAAGGAGATAGCTGCATTCAGTAGTGAATATTATAGCATTGTCTTTGAAAAGATGCCACAAAATCTGCCCTAAAATTGGATAGAGGGCAGAAATAATCAGTACAGGAACAAAGCTTGGGTTCATGTGGAAATGAATCACTCTCCTTTTCTTTGATAATAAATGAGATATAGGCTATAGAAAGTTCTTCTCCACAGTCCCTGGTAGCAGAGTCCATGTTGCAACAAGCAGGGCACAGTAGAGAAGGGGCAACTACAATAGCAGAGGCTCTCAATTTTAAGATTTAAGAAGAGAAAGGAAGATGCTTTAATGACCTGCAGAAGCTGTACCCTAAATCACAATTGCCCAGCTCTTCAGTATTTTAAAAGTAATTTTCTCATGGCAAGCTGAGGGATAAGTATCACAGTTAAAAGTTTTAAATTTTGTGTCAGAGTACCTAAATTTAATTTCTGACTGTCTTCTATTAGTGAATTTGAAAAATATACTAATTTTTTTTTTTTTTAAGATGAAATCTTCTCATAAGTGAAATAAAAGACTGGGACATAGATGGCTTCGAAAGCTCCTTATATCTACCATAGTGATTTACAGTTTGAAGATGGTCTTTAGAAAATGGGAAATGTGTACACTGAAAAATGGGACTTCATCGAACTGTTCATTGATTCTTTTCCCTTGTAGGTTAACAGGATGGAGGCTCTGATTTGAACATAAAGTATAAGAATCTAGGAGTTGGAATTGAGTTATGATGTTGTACACGTCCAAATATCAAGGACCCAGGGAGAAAGAAATCTTCAAAAATGACATTAAGGACCCAAGACAGTAGGACTTGCATCTGCCAGAAATCCATCTTTGGGAATGAACTTTGTGGTACAATTGTTGTATAGAAAAGTAAGATTTTGAACCAATTTTCTACCATCGTAAACTGAAATGTTTGTTATAAGGGGAATTATTCTCCTAAAGTAATAGGGGAAAAATATTTTTTCTTACTATAACTATGAACTAAATACCCTTTTGCAAAACTCAATCAATGTGGGGGCGGAGCCAAGATGGCAAAGTAGAAAGACGCACATACACATAGCTCCGAACCCACAAACCACAGAACGGCTAGAGGGGACCAACCCAGGGCGAATTCTGCACCCAGAGACAATGGAATATTGGAGCGAGGGAGATTTCTGTTCCAGAGAGACCTGCAAACCTCTCTCGGGGGGTCCTTCGCGCTGTGGACTGGGTGCCGGGACGGGGAGCAGAGGGCAGCCCTGCCGCGGACAGGGCACCGTGAGGAAAAGACTTGATCAAGAAAAGAGCCTAGACATCATCTTTCATGAAATTATCAAGGAAAACTGCCCTGAGATTCTAGAACCAGAAGGCAAAATAAATATTCAAGGAATCGGCAGAACACCACATGAAAGAGATCCAAAAAGAGACACTCCTAGGAGCATTGTGGCCAAATTCCAGAATTCCCAGGTGAAAGAGAAAATATTGCAAGCAGCTAGAAAGAAACAATTCAAGTATTGTGGAAATACAATCAGGATAGCACAAGATCTGGCACCCTCTACATTGAGGGATAGAAGGGAATGGAATAGGATATTCCAGAAGTCAAAGGAACTAGGACTGAAGCCAAGAATCACCTACCCAGGAAAACTGAGTATAATACTTCAGGAGAAAAAATGGTCTTTCAATGAAATAGAGGACTTTCAAATTTTCCTGATGAAAAGACCAGAGCTGGAAAGAAAATTTGACTTCTAACACAAGAATGAAGAGAACCATGAAAAGGTGAAGAGCAAAGAGAAGTCATAAGGGACTTACTAAAGTTGAACTGTTTCCATTCCTACATAGAAAGACAATATTTGTAACTCTTGAAACATTTCAATATCTGGGTACTGGGTGGGAGTATACACACACACACATGCACACACGCACACACACATAGAGACAGTGCACAGAGTGAATTGAAGAGGATGGGATCATATCTTTAAAAAATGAAATCAATCAGTGAGAGAGAAATATATTGGGAGGAGAAAGGGAGAAATGGAATGGGGCAAATTATCTCTCATAAAAGAGGCAAGCAAAAGACTTTTTAGTCTTACAAAAAGAGGAGAGGTGAGAGAAAAACATGAAGTTTACTCTCATCACATTCCACTAAAGGAAGGAATAAATGCACACTCATTTTGGTATGAAAACTTATCTTACAATACAGGAAAGTGGGGGATAAGGGGATAAGCAGGGTGGGGGGATGATGGAAGGGAGGGCATGGGGAGGAGGGAGCAATTTGAGGTCAACACACATGGGGAGGGCAGGATCAAAAGAGAGAATAGAAGTAATGGGGGACAGGATAGGATGGAGGGAAATATACTTAGTCTTATACAACATGACTATTATGGAAGTCATTTGCAAAACTTCACAAATATGGCCTATATTGAATTGCTTGCCTTCCAAATGGAAGGGGTGGGGAGGGAGAGAGGACGAGAAGTTGGAACTCAACGTTTTAGGAACAACTGTTAAGTACTGTTCTTGCTACTAGGAAATAAGAAATACAGGTAAAGGGGTATAGAAATTTATTTGGCCCTACAGGACAAAAGAGAAGATGGAGACAAGGGCAGAGAGGGATGATAGAAGAGAGGGCAGATTGGTGATACGGGGAATTAGAAGGCTTGGTGTTTTGGGGTGGGGGCAGGGGAGAAATGGGGAGAAAATTTGGAACCCAAAATTTTGTGAAAATGAATTTTAAAAGTTATATGAAAATAAAAAAAAATAAAAAATAAAGATCTATTTGGCATGCAAGTTCTGTTGTTATTAATTATATTCATACTTGGTTTGAACTGTCTGATGACCATATTTAAATTATCCTATAGGTCTTAATAAAGGTTACATTTTTCCTGCAGAAAAAAAAAAGAAATAATGCTAATGTGTCATGTAACTCAATTAGCTCAGGGAAAGATCAGTTTTTATGGTGTAGGAAATAACATATATGAATACTTCGAGACAACAGGAAAAAGGTTCTGGTCAGGGACCCACTAACTACTACTCCTTCCATATTTCCTGGGTTAAGGATTTACTTTAGAATCAAGGATTGATTTTAGAAGAATGTTACCACTGCCATTTATCCTTACTCTAATAAGTGACTTGAAAGCTATTTTATTTGTCCTAACAGACACCAGTAATAACATCTGTCTTGGAAGTTTTATGACACTCAGAATAAGATTTAACATTAATATCTTGTAGCACAATACATCAAAAAATAATATCAAGGACTAATCGGTGAAATGTTAGATATGTTTGTGCCCTTTGGCACATCTTGTTAATGCAGGTTGTTGAAAATGACACACATCAAATTGGTAGGAGTGACAAGTATATTTAAGGAGAATTATTCTCTTCACAAAAAATGCTAATGAAATGTTAGACACTTTCTGCTGCTTGAGTTATTAAAAGGGCACATTGGTCTTAGAGACTATCATCAGGATGACATTCAAATTGAGAGTAAAAGAAATTTCTTTTTTCTTCATGCCTAGTGAAGTGTGTTCCTTAGCAAAAAAAGTTGATTACACCTATACATTTCATTGTACCTTCATGCAAAAATACTTCCTCCACATTATCCAATACACTATATTACACTTGACCACTTAGAAATTATCTCAGCAAGGAGATTCGGGGGTATAAAGACAAAGAAAAGTAAGGAGAGAGGGAAGATTGTATGTGATTTTTGCTTTACTGAATACTCTTTTGGGTTTAATTGAATTCAATATATTTTTTAGACTGACTTCCAAGGCAATTTTAGGGTACTCTGTCACCCCCTTGGGTCATCATCTATACTTCCTCCTTACTTTGGAATTTGTTCCTGGATCCAACTTGAGCTCTTAAAACACCATCATTCACCTTGTTTAGCTCTGATCTTGGCATGCACAAAAAATGTAGACACTTTACACATGCTACCACGAAAGCGTATGTCACATTCCTACTCTCCAAATTATTTTTATGTGTCATTTACTGCCCCCAAAGTAATGTGAGCTTCTTGAGCAAAGGGATTTTGCTTTTTCGTCTTTTATCACCACCACTTTGTAAAGCGTTTCAAAAATAAGAACTTGATGAATTTCTCTCTCTCTCTCTCTCTCTCTCTCTCTCTCTCTCTCTCTCTCTCTCTCTCTCTCTCTCTCTGCCTTTATCTTCTTTGTCACTGCCTTTCTCTCTGTCTGAATCTCTCAATCTCAACATGTCTTTCTCTGCCAATATGTCTGTCTGTCTGTCTCTCCTGTCTCTCTGCTTCTGTCTATCTCCCTCTTTCTGTCTCACTCTTACTTCTTCACTCCAATACACACACACACACACACACACACACACACACACACACACAATCTTTGACCACAGTGAATTAATTCATTTTCTCCACTGGGGACATAGATAACTAAACAAAAAATATATCGAAAATAATATAAAGTAATTTTCAGAGAGAAAAGATTTTACAAGTGAGGGAATCAGAAAAGGTGTCATATAGGGGAATCATTGACTCCCCTCAAAATATATCTTTTCAAGGCCCCTAATGATGAAATAGTTAAATTAACATATTTAGAAATATAGCCTAAAATTTCTAAAACAATGCCACAGCACTGAAATGATTTGACATTTTCTCTAATTAATACTTAAAAAAAAAAACATCCTTTTAAAAAAAATAAAGAAGGTATATTTTCCTCTTCAATTTTTTTCTTCTTTAGCTTTCAGAAGTCATCTATCTTGGTATACTAAGCTGTAGTCACAGATTGTTACTTATGCCAGTAGATTTCTTGTCAAAATTTATTTTGGCATGTACTACTTGCCATCACTTACTTTATTATTTGCATTAATTATATTTTGGGAAATAACCAGATAGATTTCCTCAAAGAAAAGATGTCGTCATTTTTAACTAAACACCTAAATATATTTCTTGAATCACTGATAATCCAAAGGTTTTTTTTTTATGTTTCTTTTAATTTTTTGAGTTGTTTATATTTCCTTACATTATGTAGAGTAGAAGGATCAAGATAAATTCTAGTACTGAAAAGTAGGCTATAAATCTCACTTTTTAATGAAATTCAATTTCAGAATTAGAGTTTGTAAAGATAATTTCATGCCTTACATTCCACATTTCCACAAAATTTAATTAATTTCTCTGCTGTTCAGGTACACAAAAATCCATTTTCCACTCTTCCTAAGCCAACTGAAGATGAAGCAAAATGTCCGATCATCCTGATATTCAGATATACATAAAAATTCCATTTTTCTACTTAGCACAGCAAAAAAAATAACTGTTCCTCTAAAGGGTAGTAAAATCCTTTCTTATCACTGATAACAGGAAAAAATGGAGAGCTTATAAGTATAAACAGAAACTTTTTAATGTAAATTCTTCACAGTTTTAAGATTATGTAGAATGAAGTAAAAAAAAAACATAAGAAAACTACAAAAATTTGATGTCTTCTTTTTAAGGAGATTTTCAAGATAAAGTAAAATGCTAGAATTTGTCTATACAAAAATTCAGCATGATCAAACAGGTTAAGATTTGTTAAACATACAATATGCAAATGGTTCATTGCTCCATGTTATAGATATGAAAACAATAATGAACAAACAAAAGTTCCCTGAACTCATATAGTCATATCCTAATAGATTTAGAACTAGAAAGGACTTTAGAGATCATAGTCTCTTACCTCTCATTTCACAAATGTCAAAATTGAGGCCAAACAAAATTAAATGAATCATTGAAGTCTATACATGTAGTAAACATCCTTTGAACTCAGTTTATTTTTAAATTCTTAACCTTCTTTCTTGTTGCTTTTCATATCTCTTGAATAGGACCAATGACATTACAAAGGTGATGTCTTAACTCACATGTGAATTAAATTTAAGTGAGAAAGAGCTGTGTAAAGTCCTTAGCCTCACTCTCTCCTTCAGAGTCATCTAAGTACCCTGGAAAGACGTAAGTCAAGATGACTGATGATGGCCCAAAATGCAGTGGTTGGCCTTCGACTTCACTATTTTAAGATCTTTACCAGGTGTCAGTTTATCTGAAAAAATGTCTCGTCAATGACTAAAAGCTATATAAGAATAGAGATAAAGATGACCTAATTTACCATCAAATAAATCAATCTAGAGCTAGAGTACCTTCAAAGTTTCTGTCCTGAATAAAAAACAATTGCTATTTACACTGATTCTAAACCATCAACATCTTGTTGTTGTTGTTCTGTTGTCCTTCATTCTTGAAAAGGACCATGACATCAAGACGATGATATGATTTTGATTTGAGTGAAGGAGGACAATGGAAGGTCACCAGCCTCACTTTCTCCTCCAAAGTCATATGGTTTCAGTGACCAAATATTTATCAGGAGTGGAGATGGTGTAAAATGCAATGGGAGACTCTCATCATTTTAGGCTAAGGTCTAAAAAGATTCTCAGTGTGAGTGAGATACACCATTCAATGAATAGGTCCCTTTAAGTAGTTACTCAAGGGATGGCCTCTTTAAAAAAAAAAAAAACAAACAACTGGAAGGGGAAGACCCTCAGAGTTCCTGGGCAAAAGAGTAACATTTACATTCACTCTGTGCTAGGAGGGCAGGGACCTATTGTCAATTTATGAGCTCCAGAGTAAATTGAGTTTAAGGCTTTATTTTTGAGCAAGAAATCCAGGCAGTAAACCCAAAGGAAAAAAGGCAGCTTTGGGCCACGGAAGTGTAACTTCTCCTGGACAGAGTGTCCCAGGAAAGGAGGGAGAGGACAGAAAGAGGAGAGGAGAGGGTTGGGGAGGGGTGAGCAAGGGGAAGGGAAAAGAGAAGAGAGGAGCTGCTACTCACTCACAGTTTGTGTTCTCCTCTCCTCTCCTCTTCTCTCCTCTCCTCTGGTCTGTCTCAGAAGGAGAACGGAGTCTCACTTCCCCTTCCCTCCATAGCAGTAAGTACCCAAAATACACAAGGGAGCTGCTACTACAAGTTCTTAGATCTGCATTCATAAAAGGAAAAGCAACTTTTGAGGGGTTAACAATCACTTTTAATCAACCACATGTATCATTCCTTTGACCAAACACATATATCATTTAACTTACTTCAGGGGAGTCAGCACCCTGAACTTCAAAGAAAATACAGAGAAATCAAAGATCAACAGACATAGCTTCCTCTGCCTGAGTTCAGCAGACAAGTCTACCAATCTGACCATAGTTACCAGAGTGTGAAGGAGTGACATCTTGGTTTTCAAAACCAGAGGACTCCTTTAGTCCTTCCCAGAGTCCTCATCTGGTCAAACAAACACTTCTATTCAGTAACCCCCAAATTAAAACCTCCATTTTTTTCTCTCCTCTTCCTGGAATGCTGGGAAAAGTGGTGATAGGCTGCTTGGAGACTGCTGGGAGGAGAATTAGAGGAAGAGATCTTAATGGAAAGTGACTAGTGTTCCATTGTGACACAGCCTGATCAATATAATCTAGAAAAGTAATTTGTGAAGGGGGTTTCTAAACAAAACAGTCCTAGTAAGTAATCTGGTCTCCAAAAGCTAAAGAAAAAGTATCTTGGTATGCTTGAGCAGACATTTTAACCTGTGTTGTCACTCCTGGACTTTGGTTTACCCTATATTGTTCCTTTCCCTCTCCCATGGGACACTGGGAGAGGTGAGTAGGTGGGCCTCTGCATCCCAGTTTCAGGGTCTCTGTGCCCTGTGAGCCTGTGCACCTATTTTACTTTGGGGGTCCCTGTGCCCCTGTTTCAGAGGCTCTGCACCCTGTGTTGTTCCACTCCACTGTGGAGGAAGTGGGTCAGTGTGCCTCTGAGCCTGGAAAAACTGCCTAGAGGTAAGCACCTTCTCTCCCTATCCTTTTCTTCCCCTCCACTGAGAGATATGCATTTTCAAGTCTACTAAGTCTCAAAGATAAAAGAGATAAGGAACTACAGCTTCTCTCCAACCAAGACTGGAACACTCTGGGTCCAGCAGTTGGAGGCCATGGACCTGGGCACACATTCCAATGCTCTTTTGGAAGGGTAAGTCCAATTCCCTCCTTTCACTCATCCCTAGGAACTGGGAAAACTGAGGGTACTCCCTTCCATCTGCACCCCAATACTCTCTGTTCTCATGCCCATACCTACAGAGTTGCCCTTCTCTCCTGGCTTGCTGCCCACCAGATCCTTGCAGCTGGACTCAGAAGGAGTTCCTCCTAGCTTAGCAAAAAAGCGAATTTATAGATCATAATCTTTTCTTTTAAAATGCTAAGAGTATTGGGCCTTAGAAGTTAAAATACTACCACTAGTGATTATGAATCCAGATTTGATTTGCTCATTCAACTAAGTTATGATCACCTGATTGATAAGTAATTGGTTCTGTTTCTATTTTAAATACATGCTTGTGGTATGAATATATTTCTCAGTTTTCCTATGTTGTGTAATTTTGCATTATCTATGTTATTAGAAAAGTAATTTCTCTTATAATCTATATGTTTTTGGATTAAGAATTGTACTATCAGATTATGAGGTTGTTAACTAAAACAAGGATTGTTGGAGTCATCTAGTCATAAATTCTTATCAAGCCTATATAAAGTCTTCTGTGTAGCAAAATTCCTACTGAGTAGACATGGAGTTCCTAAAGAAGGAACTTGTTTAGGTGAGAATTTGAAAATATATAGAAATGATCTCTAGTAATTGGCTTTTACACCAGGACAAATTAAAAATTTGATACATGAGTCTTAGAAAACTTTTGATTAGTGAAACTTGCCATCAGAGGTAAAAGCTCTTGGGACTATAATGAACTATGTTTTGAGTTATTTGATGGATCATAAAAATCCCTCTATAGTCAATCCAGCATCTAAGAGAAATGCCACAAGCTACTCAGAGAAAATGTGACCATTACAGGTCGAGATCTTCCTCTAGAACAGCTGAGAGGATAATTCTAGCCTCTGCCTAGTATGGGATATGCCTGATTCAGTTTCTCCATTGTGTTCCTTTGAAAAGGAATGTTTCCCACCTGAATATTCCTGACTCTGACTATAAGGAAGTGACACTATGTGTTTGCAAAACTGCGATGATTTATCTAGTCATGTCCTTGCTTTTCCTTTTCATGGCAAATTTCTGTAATCAAAGCAAGTGGTCAATCTAAATGAGTAGTTATTCTACACCCCTGTTTGGTAAATTAGTGCTAGTATATAGCCATGTGAAAGATTAAATCTCTGGAAGAGAACATTCTTTCTGAATGATATGGAAATAGTTAGACAAAGGGAAAAGAAAGTTGCGAAACAAAGGTATGAACACAATGGTGAATCATTATCCCTTAGACTAATACTGGGATACATTTGAGTTACCACATTAAAGTGTGTGTTTTAGATGTGAGCTATTCAACCTAAGATTATGTGCCTTTTCATACGTTAAAAAACTTAGTGAGTATTTGGCCTAGTCATCTGCCTGTTATTAGATGTATGTCTAAATGGAATAAAGTCGTTAAAAGATTCAAAGTGATATTAAAATAGTTGCATATTGGAACAACCGATTGAGGGACCTATCTATTATTTTATTAATTACTGAAACTAGATCAAAAACATTTTCAGTTTGAGGAAAGAATTTCAGTACAATTTTCTTAGAGGAAGGTAATGTGGAATATTTTTGTATTAATGGAAAAGTCAATTTCATTCACAGTTTGTTACTATTGTGGAATTAATACCTGTTTATACTGTGTGATCTATGTTCTGTGGTAGAAAAATGGTCTATTATAAGTAACTTATTGCTATGCACTGTTTTGGAATAAATTACTTATGGATCCTCTCAAATTTTTTATGGTAACCATGGAGTAAAAGTCAGTCTCTTATAAATAAATTCACCTGTATCACTATGAAGCTAAAGGGTAGAAATCTTCTACCTGCAAAGCATTGTTACTTATATTTACATGTATGGAGTAGGATACTCAATAGCATCTGATCCCCCAAAAGGAATTGGAATCAAAGCAGAAACTTTTGAGAAAATAACAAGATCAGAAAATCCCATAAGTCAAAAGTGAATAATATAATGGTATTCTTGGTTTCTTTCTTTGTTTTTCCTCTTTTCTGACATCAATTTTATTTTTCCTTCTATTTGGGGTCTGCATATTGAACTTGTTTTTGTCAGATTTATATCTCCTAGACGATGTTGTCCACCTGCAGATGGTCACACAAGAAGGGTACCTGTTCTATACTCTCCTCATCTTCTGGATGTTGCTTCAGTCTCGTTTATTCTCCCCACCCTCACTTAGGGAGGGACAGTACCTTTGTCCCTCTTCCAAAAGCATTTGGGTGAATGTGAAGCAGACAGCAGTGCTGGGGCAGAGAAGCAAACAGGAGGAAGAATGTGAGATGAAATGATGCAGTACATGATTAGCCAGAAAAGTGATTAAAGAAGAATATGCATTGAAGCCCCTCACTTGGGGACTTTTATTCTGGGTCCCACTTCTGTTCTTAGACCACCAGATTCCTGATTCCCACTTTCTGCCAAGGGTTAGGTCTGCTTCCTCAGGAATGAAAGTCTAAAGCCTTAATTCAAATAGGGGACACTGTGGGGCAAGGCAGAGCACATGATTGCTGGGTGTGTCACCATCATGCCCAATATGTTATCTTACTCCCCATAGCTCTCCTCCTATATTACCTGAAGAACTTGTACGGAATTTTTCTTTTGAGCAGTCAAAGAATATTACCGGCAACCTCGTGGATCGAAGCTAGATATCTTCCCTTACCTCCCCTTGGGGGTCGTGGTTTCTATCCTATTGTTCCCTCATTGTGACCCGGTTATTGGTCATTTTAGTCGTCTTATATTTGATCTGTGCGTGTTTAACTTCCTGGTTCACTTTGTGTCTTCTTACTCACAGCAACTTTTAGAATACAAACCTCTGACCTTGATGACCTGAGTGGTTTGCCTCTCTCCCCCCTGGACTCATTTGGCATTGCATTCTGCACCCTAAACTAATTATCCCCCAACCTATTCTGGCCCCTGAAGTGGACTCTTCACCCCTGTTCAGCAGGAAGCAGCTAGTGAAGACAATGATCTTTACCCTTTTACCCCAGAAAGAATTCTCCTATCTAGTGGTTGAGTGGGGAAATGATGTGGAAAGGAACAGTGCCGTTAGAATTAAAATGATCCACTTTGTGAAACCCTTGGTTCCCTAAAGTCTCCCCTTACCACAACTTCCCCTTATTCTGGACCATAAGATTCTCTGTCCCCACCCCTCATCCTGGGGGGAACATAAAATTTCCTGCCCCCACTCCACATCCTGGGGAATAGGATTTACTTATCTGGTGACATTCATAGTCCTCACCCTGTGCCTTTATTTTGCAAGACTTCTGTATCTTGCTAGACTCACTCTAGATCTCCAGTCCCTATAGGGAAATCTTAAAACCATCCTATATAAGTCTAGTTGGGTTTTTTTTGTTTGTTTTTGTTTTGTTTTGTTTTTTTCCTATATCACTGCCTTTGCTTAGCTACTGGCTAAATCTAGGTCTGCTGCTTTTGCACTTGCATCGATAAAGTTCACAGTGGGTACAGGGAAGGTCTAAGGGAATGCATTCACATTTTGAACCAGCTCTCCCATCTCTCTCTCTTCAACATAATGTTGCAAAAACCTGGGATTGAACTAGAGACCTTTTTAAACTCCTCTAAAAGTCATCATTTTTCAAAGCCTGTTTTTTTTTTTAAGATCTATATTTCCAGAAATCAGAAATGCAAACTGCATTGGACAAAAGATAAATTGTCTCAATTTTCAGAAAAATAAATCTAGCCTCCAAACTTCAAAATATAAGCAAACAATTTAATTATATTCCTACAGATAGAGCACTTACATGTAAGGATATGGCACCCCAAGTAGAGAGAATGACCATATGTATGAGAAGCTGTAGTTGTGGGTGGTTGTAAGGAAGAACAGACATCTCTACTGCCCCACCCTTCTTCAGGAGAGACTGTCATCCCTGCCAGGTGTTTTTTGCAGAGCTAATTCTGGGATTCTGAAAGCCCTCAGTTCTCCTAAAGTGGTATAATCCAGGAAAAGGTGCAGTTACCACTCTCATGACCTGTACTGTGGTGTGTCAGTTACCATAAGTACTCTTCTCTGTCTTGGAACTGTGTGGGATGGCTCAGGTCCCTACATAAATCAATTACTCAGAGGCATCTCAAAGTGATGACAGAAAAGAGATTTATTCGATTCTCGAGAATCTGGACAATCCTACAGCAGTTCACCTGGAGTAGGAGAGCCGAAGACAAAGAAAGGGCAGTGATTTATATAGACTCCAACGCAAGTCCCTCCCCCCGCCACTGACCATTATTCTCCTTAGCTGAGAATATGATCTTACATTCTAGACACAAAATCTAACCAATCCCTTTTGAAATGAAGACATTGAAGAATTAGGTAAACTTTATCCAATCATTGAGACCCTAATGTACTACACAGTTTTATATCCTTATATGGAATTATTCTGTTCTAAAAATATAGTAACCTTGAGCCTCTCAGTCTTACCTCACCCCTGGGAGAAGAACTACAGTCTGAGAAGTCTTCACTAAACCTATCCCACTCAGAACCATAACAAAGTCACCACCTATAAAATATGGATAATAGCACCCACTTCCCAGGGTCAACAGAATTGGCTGCAACTATCAAGAGCTCTCTTTGAAGCTGTTCAAGTCAAGGTAACCGACTACTGCTCCAGATCTTTAAATAAAACTTACCTCCAATTATCTACTTACTGTATACTAAAAGCTAAACTGTAAAATCTTTCAAGAAATTATGAAACATAAATCTAAAGCTAATTTGAAAGAAAAATATGTGTGGATCAGACATTGTCTCATTTATTTTCCTAATATTTATGGGAGTGATTGAATTAAGGAAACTCTCTGTAAGTTTAGGAAAACAAAGGAAGAATATTGGAGGAAAGGCTTAGTTACCATAGGTTCAGCTATTGTTTTCCAGTAGGCCATATATATTTTTTAAATGAAATTAAGCTAAAATTTGTATTTGCAAAAGAAAAAGATCTATAATCTATAATTTTCTAGATTACCTCATTTAACTTTGTTTAATCTTACTAACAGGAAGTTTAACATAGCCCATAGAAAGCTCTATGGGGAAAGGAAGAGACATTTAATGAGTATTTAAATTAATTAAAAATTATCTACCCCATTTGGCTTTGTGACCTTAGACAAGTCACTTAATATCTTGGGATCCTAGACAATCTGAAAGATTAAGAGTAACAGCCAAGGTGTCAAATTTCATTTGTCAAAAGGAGTTCCCTGACCAAAAGCTCACTAATGTAATCAAATGTCTCTTCTCCACTCCCATCTACAAAGAGCTTGCTTAGATGCACACAGACACACACACACACACACACACACATTTATTCATATGCACCTTTTCCACGAACGTGATTTTTTTATTAAATTTTGTTTTGATTTACTGAATTTGTTAGATCACTGAACATTCATTTTTTTAAAATTAAAAAGTGGGAGAGGAATTAAACTTCAGAACCAGTGAATATTGATTGACATTCTTAAAAAGGTTTATTGAAAGAGCAAGAACATCAATTAAATGATTCCATTCACATTTATTAAGCACTGACAATGTACCAGGAAGGCAGTTAGGTAGTCCAATGGATGGAGTGCAAGTCTTGGAATCAGGAAAGTCTGAGTTCAAACGTGATAGCAGACACTTACTAGCTATGTGACACTGGGAAAGTCAAATGACCCTTGTAACCTCAGTTTCTTCATTTGTAAAAGGAGCTGGAGAAGGAAATGGTAAAGCACTCCAAAATCTTTGCCAAGAAAAACCTAAATGGTATCAAGAAGACATAACTAATTTACTAAATAACAAGAACAAAAGCATGTATCAGATAATGTACTAAGTGCTGGGGATACAAATAAGAAAAAGAAAGACAGTCCCTGCCTTCAAGGAGCTTACAATATAATGGGAGAAAATAACACAAAAAAGAACTGAAAGGGAATTGGATGTGAAGATGGTCAGATGTTTTATGGAGGGAAAAGCAAGCAAAGTTACTGGTAAAAGCAGAGTTATCTAGAAAGTTCTGTTCCCAGTCTTCTAAATAGGAAGGCTATGGGAAAATAAAAAAGTGTTCCATCTGTTAGCCCTCCAATCAGAGAACAAAGTCACCTGAGAGAGTTGAAAAGGTGTTACTATCAAAAACTGAATCATCATCATAATGATGAAATTTCCCATGATAAGCTTATCCTTAAGGGACTAGAGTTTCATGCCTTGAAAACCAAATACATTTGGAGATAAAAAGTGAACTTTAAAGTGTGGCTATTATAAAAATAAGGTTTTAGAATTACTTATGGGTTTTAGTTTTTTCACATTAATCCATCCACTATTACTATATTTGAAATAATTATCATTTGTTCAATCAACATATTGAATTAGTCAAAAGTGGTTTTTAGTATACATACTTTTTCCAACAGTTATTTTGTTTCCCATGTGAATACAATCTTCATTAAGATATTAAATAGTGCAGGGAAGTAACTTATTATAGTGGAAAGGGAGTTGGATTTGGAATCAAAAGGAAAGGGCTCACAGCCTGATTCTATCACTACCTAGGTTAATTTGGGCAAACAAATCATTGCACTCAATTGTAAAATGCGGATTGCATAAGATGAACTCTAAAGCTAACTCCAGCTTGAAATCTGTGACCCTGTAAGTTTGATAATTTAAAAAAAGTTTAGTCAAAACCTAAAGGATTCTTTATAGAAGATCTCATTTAGAATTGTGTTCTCCCTACCAAGATAATACTACAAATTGTTTCTATTGGCAAAGAGCAGTCCTATGTAAAAGAAATATATATCTTTGTGACATGAGCAGTTGCACCACATAAAATTTCACTGGTTGTAAAATGACATAATTCACAGTGGTCAATAGCTCAATGAGATTAGTCTTTACTCTTGTAAGGACTATGGGAGGAAAATGTTGTAGCTCAAAGGATTATAATTATGAGAGCATCTATAAGAGCCACCCAAGTTAGAACTTTTATGGCACCAAACTACTGTGGCTTACCTATAATTCTATTGAACCATGGTTCTATCTTTCATAAGAGTTAGAGCCACAGTATAAGGAACTTAGATGTCCTCTGAACCATACCATTTTCTATTACAAAAGTTATCAGTTCCAGTAAATGCTGAATGGAATTTATAAACTTTATATACAGAAAAGTATTTCTAAATCCAGAATGATATTGATAATAATAATAATGATAAATTTATCACAAAGAATTTCATGCATTGCAATTTTTGTTCTGAGACTAAATATTGTAATGAACTTATAGTTGATGAGAGAAATCATAGACTCTCACTTTTGAGGTGCTTTTCTTCTTCTTGTTCAAATATCAGAACACCTCTCCCTATCTCTGTCTCTTTGTCTCTATCTCTGACTCTCTCTATATAGGCATATGCATTACATGAATATAACATTTCTGAGATGTGTGTGTGTGTGCGTGTGTGTGTGTAATTTGCTATAACAGGAACCTCAGCTGTCATTCATCATGTGAATTTGGGAAATTACTCAACACATTTTAATATGTTTCTGAAATTGGATATTTTACCATAATTTAAGATAAAGGCATTAGAGTTATTTGTAAAGTCTTGCATGCACTGATTGAGAGTATGGTTTCTCAACTCCTATATATGTATTTCAAATTTTCACTATAGCTCCTATCTTTTTATCAGAAATGATTCAGGTCTTCCCATTAAAGCTCTATTTGTTCTCCTCTAGGATTACATAAGGTTTCTCAATAAATTATTCTTGGCTATAAACCATTGTCCTTTGTATGTTGTAATGTCATATTTGATGTCCTCCATACCTGTACAATAATGGCTGTCAACTACTGTATGATCCTGATTGTGAAGCTATAAATTATTTTCTATGTTGCTTCTGGAAATTTTTATTTGGAATTTTTTTTCTTTTCTTTTGAGAAGGTAACTGGTGAATTTCATTTTCTTTTTTTTATCATAATAAATATTAATTTTCTCTTTTAATGTCTTGAAATGTGTTGTCTAGGCTCTGTTTTGATCATGGTTATCAGTTAGTAGAGTGTTTCTGAAGCTATTCAACTTCAATAGTTTTCTAAATGACTTTTATTGTTGTTCAATGTGTTTCACTTTCTCTTTTTTTCCACAGTTATTCTTTACACTTTGTGTCAATATTTCTTGCTTTATCATGTATTCATTTTTTAATCCATTCTAATTTTCATGGAGTTTGTTACTTCAAAAGTTTTGTACCTACTGTGCTAAGCTATTGTTTCTCTTTTTCCAATTCTATAGGACATACCTCTCATTTTTAGCAGTATTTTCGTCTCTACTGCTGTCATTGAACATATGTGTGTGTGTTTGTGTGTGTGCATTTTTCTTTTCCCATGGCATTATAACCTTTTCTGTGATACTTTTAAAAAAATATTTGAAAATGTGTATGAATGTGTATAAATACAATACATATCCAATATATGATTATTAATAAAAGAGGCATATATTAAAATTGCCCTCCCATTTTTCTTACTGGCAACATCTCCCCTATTAAAGCAAGTATCTATTTTTACATTTTCTATAGAATATTTGATTTAAATAGCATAAATAATTTAAAACTTTAACTTGCTTTTATAACATGAATGTCACATTTTCTGCCCTATATAATATATTCTTACTCAAATACTAATTAAAATTCAGTTACTGAGAACAATTAATTAAAGAGATTTGAAAAGAACTCAATTTATGTAGCTTCTCCAAGTCTTCTGAGAAAAAACTTCAGATGAGTTTAAAGGAATATAGTTAAAATGTAGATAAAAGAAAAATTCAGTAAAGATTCCTTTCCTGTATGGATTGGCCAGTAAGGTACCTTGCCAATTTCAAATTGGGTGATTCAATAAAATTATGTTTCATTCTAGTATTTAATTGTCTTGAATTAATCTTTTGATTTCTTTTCTTTTTTTTTTTTTGCCATGGAGAATTCTGTAGACCCAATATCCATCATACATGTTTATCTACCAATACAGTATGAACATTTATATTTAGCAAACCCTACATCGTTAGCTCTGTCTAAAACATGATGCTGGACACAGAGGATAATAGATGCCTATATGGAAAGCTTATTGCCCTTAAGAGCCTTAAATATAGTAGACAAATTTACAATATCTCTCTAGAGGACATATTGGATAGGAAAATGACTTGACAGGAAAACAGGTTCAATTCTAGCTTCAGACAAAAACAGTAGTAGTAGTAGTTAATTAACCTTTGCCTGCCTTTATTTTTTTATCCATAGAAAAAGTGTAATAATAGAACCTGCCTTCCAGTATTGCTTTTAGTATAAAATGAGAATATATGTGAAGAGATTTGCAAATTTTCAAGTGCCATATTCTTAACGCATGCCATGTTTGTTGTTCAATGTCATAATGACATATTGAAAAAATATTTTATAAGGAGCAAACTAGTTTTTGTGGATGTGTGTATCTTAATATCTAAATATGTAACTGATGATCTCAAATAAAATGTATCACAGAGTCATGAATGTAGATCTAGCAGAGTTCTGGGACATGATTTCACCACTCACATATATTACTCAACATTTGCTGAAGAAATGATTGACTTAAGGTAATGCTAAGGTGATATGTTGCAAAAATTTATTTTGAAATTTATCATCTGAGTCCAGATTCAGTGCTCCCAGTAGGTATGGTAGTTCTTTTTTCAAATAATTTTATTTTTCAATCATTAAAATTTATCTATTCTCTTTCCCACCACCTCTCAACTACTGTAAAGAAAAAAATATTAAGAAGGAAAGGAAGGAAAGTGGAAGGAAAGAAAAGAGGAAGGGAGGACAAAAAGAGGGAAGAAGAAGAAGAATTGTATAATGTAACCAAATTTACATCAACAAATTCTCATATGGAGTAATTTTTTTCTTACTCTAGATATTAGATATTTTTTATGTTAGGAGGTTAGCAGTATTCCTCTTTATCAGTTTTCTGGAATCATGGTTGATTATTTAATTGATCAGAGATATTGAGTCTTTCAGAATTTTACTTTTATGTTTACAATATCAATGTAATATTCTAAATTATTGCTGTGGTCCTGCTCACTGTCCTTCATCAGTTCATAAAAGTTTTTCAAAGTCTCTCTAAAATTATCTCTTTCTTCATTTTTTATATTATAGCATTACATTCATATATCATGTGTTCACCCATACATAGTTAACGGGCACATTTAATTTCTAGTTCTTTGTCACTACAAAAAGACCCTGTTCCTCTTTGAAACAATAACAGCAATAATCTTTGTGATAAAGAACTAGTAACAGATATATTCGATCACAAACATGTACTATTAATAACTATTTTAACATAATTCCAAATTCCTGAATGACTGCACCAATCCATAGATCTTGCTTTTTTTCTGCTACTCTTCTAACATTTGTCATTTTTGTCGGCTCTGCCAGTCTGATGAATGTGAAGTAAAACCTTAGAAAAAATTTTTCATTTCTCTATTTGTGATATATAGTGTGTTTGAATGACTATACATATCTTGTGTTTCTTCTTTAGAGGACTGACTGTTCATATCCATATCTCATTCCTCATTTAGTTACAGGTGCTTATTAGTATAAATTTGATTCAGTTCCTTATAATTTTTAGGAATAAAATAATTATCAGAGAAATTTGCTACAATTATTTTATTTTCCCCGTTCTGTCTTTCCCTTTTTTTCTCATGTGCATTGAATTTATTTGTGCAAAACCTTTTTAGTTGCATGTAATCAGAATTATCCATTTTATCTTTAGTGATCCTACTTATTCTTTGTTCAGTCATGAACAATTCCCTTATCTTCTTTAATTTACAAGAACACTGGAAGGTAATTTCTTCTTAGTTCTTCTAGTAGGTTCAAGATATGACATTATTGAGATGATTTCTTTTCTTGACCAGTTGTTCCTTTGCTGTTAGTAACTGAATAAGTAAGTAACAAACTAAATCGAATCTACCTAGAAATATATCAAAAATAATATTCGTGTTAAATTTTCTAAAGCTACGGGTCAAGGAAATCAATATTATTCTAAAAATATTTTGACTATAACTTTTAATTAAAATAATCAGTTGTAATATATATTGTAGCATGAGTCAAGTGACTATGTACTGAGTTTGAGTGCCATTAATTATGTAATAAGCTACAACTTATTTGTATGGATAAAGTTACACTTAATACTATTTCAGCCTAGTTCTGTAGCCTCTTTAAAACATGTCAAAAGATTAATATTTCAAGTAATTTTTTTCATTAGTTCTCTTTTATAGTTAGAGGCTTCTAAGGGAAGAGATAGATATATTAGATAGATAGACAGATAGGTAGACAGATAGATAGGTAGATAGAGATAGATAGATAGATAGATAGATAGATAGATAGATAGATAGATAGATAGATAGATAGCCATAAGTAAGTAGCAATTATAAAGGAGATGAACCATTTCCGAAATAGTTAAGAAAATCTTTCATTTTCAGCACAATTGTAGACCATCTATATTTAGAACTAAGATCACAAGATTATAGATTTATAGTAGAGGGGAACATAACTGCCACTGAGTTTAAAACTCATTGTTTTCCTGAGGAGAAAAACATTCAAGGAGTAATGGAGGGGGAGAGGGGTGGAGGGGGGGGGGGATTTAAAATTATGCCAATGAAGCTGGTGTTGACTGTTAAGTTAAAGACTGTCCTTAAACACTTCAATGCCTCTAAGGTAGAAAATAGTGCTTGGAAAAAACAGGAGTATCTTGGAGAGAAGGATATCATTTCAGTGTGTCTGAAGAAACATTACTTGCTTGTTACTGGGTATTATGACCTATGGCCTGGGGAGATAGGACACACTTCCATTTCTATGAATTTAAATATTTTGTCTTGCTTTCTTCTTTTCATTTCAACGTGAAATGAGCACTGAGGCAGCAGGTATCAATTCTTCATTGACCTCCTTTTCACTTCTTCCTTAAGAAGTGTGCCCTGAATTTAAAATAAAGGCAATAGTTGGAGTAATGCTAAAGGAAAACAAATCTTTAGGGTGCGAAAAGGGTAGAGTAGGATTGGAAAGCTTTAAAGGAAAAACGATACTCCTAATTTTTCTCTACACCTTCCTCAAGGACAGGCTACTACACCTTCCACAAGAGAATAGTCGGGATGTTTTGATGCTATATTGATAGACTTCACAATTTCCCTATGTTCTAGAATCTTATAATAATGTAGCAAGTTTATGTATTATTTGATTGTCTGTGAAAGTAATCTTTGCTATTGAAGCAATAGTCTAGTTATCAGACAAGAGAGGGAAAAATTGTGCACAGTAATTGGGAGCAGTCAAATGCAAATATGGGTGTAATCTCTTATGCTGTTAATTGTAATTTAAATATCTTTTCCTGGAGTTTAAAATGCCACACAGACAATAATTAAGAGAGATCTGGTATTTAACAATAACACTAAAGACTATTCTAAAACACTTTGTAGAGAGAGCACATTTTTTTTGTTGTTGTTGTTCATAGAAGGGCTAATATTTCTCTTCTCAGATGAGGTTTTGGGTAAAAATCAGAAGCAAGTAAAATTCTCAAAGTTGCCATTTTTGTCTTTCATTAATGCTCAGTTCTTTTTTTCCCCTTTACCTTCCTTTCAGTTCTTACTTGAGGTATTTGGGTATAAGGTCTATTTTCCATGACACATTGACCCAGTACTGGGATGCTTAGGACATTTTCATCTTCTGCATCTCCATATCTCCTATCAATTCAAAACTGACCTGTCCTTCATCTTATACCATCTTCTTCTTCTTTGTGGCTATCATACTGAAGACTCATAGAATGGTGTTTAAAGAAAACTTTGAACATATCAAATGTAACACTGTCATATTACGAAGGAGGAAAATGAGACCAGAGAAGTAGATTGACTTACCTAATGCCATGCTTCTAATAATTAGCAATACACAGGGTTCTCCCTTCTCTATTTCTTCAGAGAGAATACTAGTTTTAAAACTTAGTCTGTTAACTAAATAATATGAAATGAAGGCAGCTGAATATCAGGCTGGAGAAGTGATATGTTTTGACAGCCAGGGACTTTTAATGCCTCTTAAATCAGAACATAAAAAGAGGGTGCACAGTCTTTCTTACCTCAGCTAATTGTATGACTAGTGATTAGATTTCTTTCTTAGGCACTGATTATGATTGCCTATATCTGGGCATTTGCTAACATTTTTGAAGGGGCATAGTCAATTTTTGCTGCTGGATTCTCAAGATATTTCTGCCCATATCCAGGATGGCTTCAACTTAAGAGGAGAAATCAAGAGGAAAGCTAATATTTCATTTTATAGGGGTGACAAGATATAGTGTAATCAAATATCTTTCTATTTGGGGTCACAGACTGTTATCACTATAGTAAAAGTAAATGGAATTATAGGTAGTAAAACCTGGTTCAAGACTCTGAAACAAGTTGTATGATCATGGAATCATCATCAAAGTTTTTGAGCATCCGTTTCTTCCTCTCTAAAATTTGGATGCAATCTAAGTCAATAAGCAAATTTATGCACCTGTAATTTTCCAAGCACTGTTCTAGAAGTCTGAGATTCAAAATGAAAATAAGTCTTGCTCTCCAAGATCTTCCATTCTACTGTAGGGAGGCTTAAATAAAATAAAACTGTTAACAATTGAAAGAGCTCTCTAAATGTCACCACGAATATCATTACCATCATCATTATTGCAAAATTTTCAGAACTTAAAGCTTTGCATGAATGGCACAGACCGCATTATATCTCCAAGGCAGAAATACAATCTTTACCTTAACTCATTAGTTTACAACTCTTGCAAATGTATATATAGTCTACTTTAAAGTTTATATTTCAGTTATTGTCTTTATTCACAGGACATAGCTTCTGATTTTTTTAAGTTATCTTTAAAATCTTTTTATTTTTAAATACTGAATATTAATTCTCTCTCTCTCTCTCTCTCTCTCTCTCTCTCTCTCTCTCTCTCTCTCTCTCTCTCTCTCTCTCTTCCTCCCTCCTCTCCCCTCTCTCTCACCACCCTCTCTCTTTATATCTCTCCCCCCCTCCACCTCTTACACTGACTGAAAAGGCAAGCAATACAGTATCAATTATACATGTGACATCATGAAAAATATATTTCGATATTAGCTATATTGCTAAAAAAGTAAGAAAAATAAAGACAGAATATTATACTTCAATTTGTACTCAGAATTCCTTATTTCTCTTTCAGAATGCCTTGGATCATTGTATTGATCAGAATAGCCAAGTCTTTTACAGTTGACCATCATTATAAAACTGCTGTTGCAATGCACAATGATTCCCTATTCTCATTTCACTTCGTGTCAGGTCACATGACACTTCGTTTCATATTTTTTTTCTGAAACCAGTCCCGTGCATATTGCTTAAAGCATAATAGTGCCTCATCACAATCATATGCCACAACTTGTTCACCTGTTCCTTAATTGATTAATTAATGAATTTGTCTTGATTTTGAATCTCTAATGCTTTACGACTACAAAAAGAACTTCTATAAATACTTTTGGCACATATAGGTCTTTTTCTTTTATCTCTTTGAGATACAGATATAGACTCAGTAAAAGAGCAGGCAGTTTTATACCCGTCTGAGTATGTTTATAAATTGTTCTCCTGATTGATTGGACCAGCTTACAACTGAACCAAAAATACGTTGGTGAACCTGTTTTCCTCTATCCACATCAGCATTTATTACTTCTGATAGGTGTGAAGTAGAATCTCAGAGTTGTTTTAATTTATATTTCTCTAATCAATAGTGATTTAGAGCATTTTATATGACTATAGATAGCTTTGATTTCTTCTAAAAACTGCCTATCCCTATACTCTGACTAATTATTAATTATGGAATAGCTCTTATTTTTGTAAATTGGAATGAATTTTTTATATATCTGAGAAATGAAGCCTTTATTGGAGAAACCTGTTGTTTTGTTTTGTTTTCGCGATTACTTCATTGTCTATGATAGCTTTTAGCAAAATGTACTTTAGGTGATTTCATCTATTAATTAGGTTTCTTTTTGCTTTTTTTTTTTCCTGTTATCATTATTGCTATCAATGCTTTTTTTTTTCTTACTTCAAGAGAAGTTTCTTTTCCAGTCCTTCATTTTAACTCTGTATCTATCTCTAAGAGGGTCTCTTGTTAACAATATATTATGTGATTTTGATGTATAATGCATTCTACTATTTACTTCTCTTTTATGGTTGTGCTCATCCCATTTTCATTTGAATTTCTTTGTTATTTTCTTCCACCTCATTTTCTCTTGTTCTCTCTCTTTTTTATTCTGTCCCTCTTTAAAAGTCTGTTTTGTGTCTGACCACAGCCACTCTTCATACACTTTCCCTGCTATCATTCTTTCCTGTTCCCACGTATTTTTATTCCCCTTCTCTTCTATTTCCATACTCGGTAAGATAGATTTCTATACTCAACTGAAAATGCATGTAACTTCTACCCTCTTTGAACCATTCCAATGAAAGTAAGATTCAGTCATTGCCCAACACCTCCTCATTTCCTCCTCCATTAAAAAAAAATCTTTCTTGCATTCCTCTTTTACTTGAGAAAGTTCCTCCATTCTGCCTGTCACTTCCCCCTTCTCCCAGTATGTCATTCTTTCTCATGCCTTTAGTTTTAGGGGAGTTCATCTTAATGTTATCAACTTACATCCATGTGGCTTGTCTATACAGACTCCTTATAAATTCCCTAATAATGAGAAAGTTCTTAGGAATTAGAAGCATCATTTTCCCATATAGGTATGTTTAACAATTTAACTTTATTGAATTCCTAATGAAATTTCTTTTCTGTTTACTTTTTAATGCTTCTCTTAAGTCTTGAGTTTAATTGTCAAAGGTTTTATTCAACTCTGGTCTTTTCATCATTGAAATTTCTCTATTTCATTAAATATCCATGATGCCCACAAAAAAGATTTCACTGTTTTTCTGGGTAGTGATTCTTGGTTGTATTCCTAGTTCCTTTCCTTTCTGGGATATGATATTCCAAGTCATCTACTATATTAATGTGGAAGTTGTGAAATATTGTGTGATTCTGACTGTGGATCCACAATATTTGAATTGTTACTTTCTGGCTGCTTGTGATATTTTCTCCTTGACATGAGAACTCTGGAATTTGACTTTCATATTCCTAGACTTTTCATGTTGTGATCTCTATCAAGAAGCAATCATGATTGTTTCTGTTTTATCCTCTTAATCTAAAATATCAGGGCAGTTTTCCTTGATAATTTCTTGAAAAATTATATCTGGGTTCTTTTGACATCATGGGTTTCACAAAGTCCAAGAATACTTAAATGATCTCTTCATGATGTGTCCCAAGTTAATTTGTCTTTTCTGATAGATATTTCATATTATTTTCTATTTAAAATTTTTACTCTTTCATTATTTTTTGATGTCCCATGGAATCATTAGCTTCCAGTTTTCTAATTCTAATTTTTAAGGTGTTATTTTATATTTTTACAGAATAAAAAAATGTTTGAAAGAAAAGTTCATTAGAAGAAATCAATACATTGAAAATGTCTGAAAATAAAATACATATAACCCTCCCTGCTACCTTTTGCCTCTGGAAAGTAATGGTAAGACCTTTCCTCTTTCCTTTTGGAAGGGACATACTTATTAAGTTTTGTATTACTCATACAGAATTGTTCTCCATCAATAGTATATACTTTTATCTGAGGGCAAGGACTACTTCTTTTTTATCTTTGAATTCCTAGTACGCAGCACATACCTGGTGTATGTACTAGTAGCACCTACTTGTACTGAAGCACATAGTAGGCTATGAATAAATATTTTTTTTGTCTTGTTAGTGTCATTGAAGATTATGTCACAGTCATTTGGTGACATATGGTAGCCAAAATTATACCTAATTTTTTTCGTTTTTTTCAACTACCTCATTATTTAATAAACAATTTCAGTTGTAATTGGGAAATGTTTAACAAAATAAATAATAGCAAAATATAACATAGACAATATTAATTTGTGGTTTTCTAAATCAATATGCAGCTTCAGGGATCATTTTCTATTTGACCTTGACAATTCTCTTTTTAAAAAATATATAATTTATTTATTTTTCAGTTCTCAACATTCCCTTACACAAGAATTTGAATTCAAAATTTTCTCCCCATCTCTCTCCACCCTCAACCCCAGAAATACATGCACCCCACTCACCCTTTCCTCTAGTCTATTCTCCCTTCTATTACCCACATTTCTTACATCGTAATTCCCCTCTGTTTTCCCATAGGGCAAAATAGATTTTTATACTCCATTGCCTGTATAGTTTAAGGAAAGTTAAAAGTTTCAAAACTTTTTTTTTTTTTTAACATTCATCCCTAAAGCTTTGAGTACCATAATCTCTCCCTCCCTTCCCACCCATCCTTATTGAGAAAACAAGCAATTCAATACAGTTCATACATGTATAACAATGCAAAGCACTTCCATAATAGTTATCTTGTAAAAGACTAACCACATTTCCCTCTGTCCTATCCTGTCTTTTATTTATTCCATTCACCCCCTTGACTTGTCCTCCCACAATAGTATTGGTTTCTGATTATTATCTTTCTCAGTTTGCTATCTCTTCCATCATCTTTTCTCCCCTATTCCTTTCCCTTGACTTCCTGCATGGTAAATTAGATTTCCATATCCAATGCAATGTGTGTTATTCCCTCCTTATGCCAAATCCCAAGAAGGAAAGGCTGAATTGTTTCCTTTCATCTCCCCCCTTCTGTTGTAAAAGCTCTTTCTTCCCTCTTTTATGTGAGATGATTTGCTACATTCTACCTCTCCCTTTCTCTTACTCCTAGTACATTCCATTCAACAGTACATTTTACTTTTTCAGGTATTCTCCCTTCCTATTCAGTTCACCCTGTTCCATTTGCCTATGAATATCTGTATATAGATATTGATTTAGATGTATAGATAGACATATAGATATAAAATATACATACACACATACACCCACCTACATATACATACCTATGCATATATAATACACACATACATAGTCATACATACCTACATATTTATATTCCCCCTAACTACCTTAATACTGAAAAAAAAAGGTCTCATGAGTTACAAATAACATCTTTCCATGTAGTAATGTAAACACTTCAACTTTAATGAGTTCCTTAAGGATTCTCTTTCCTATTTGCTTTTTCATGTTTCTCTTGATTCCTGTATTGGAAAGTCAAGTTTTCTATTCAGCCCTGGTGGTTTCAACAAGAATGCTTGGAAGTCCTCTATTTCATTGAAATTCCATTTTCCCCCTGAAGTATTAAATTCAGTTTTCCTGGATAGGTGATTTTTGGATTTAATACTATCTCTTTTGACCTCTTCAATATCATATTGCAACCCCTTCAACCCTTTAGTGTGGAAGCTGCTAGATTTTCTATTATCCTAATTGTATTTCCACAGTCTTTGAATTTATTATTTCTAGCTGCTTGTAATATTTTCTCCTTGACCTAGGAACTCTGGAATTTGACTACAACATTCCTAGGAGTTTTCTTTTTGAGATCTCTTTTAGGAGATGATGGCTGAATTCTTTCCATTTTTTATTTTAGCTTCTGTGTCTAGAATGTCAGGGAAGTTTTCCTTGATAATTTCTTGGAAGATGAGATATAGGCTCTTTTTCTGATCATGATTTTTCAGGTAGATGAATAGTTTTTAAATTATCTCTTCTGGATCTATTTTCCATTTCAGTTGTTTTTTGTTTTTGTTTTTGTTTTGTTTTGTTAATGCCAATGAGATATTTTCATCATCTTTTTTTTTTCATTGTCTTGGTTTTGTTTTATAATTTCTTGGTTTCTTTTAAAGTTATTATCTTCCATCAGCTGCATTCTAATTTTTAAAGAACTATTTTCTTCAATGAGCTTTTGAATCTCCTTTTCCATTTGGCCAATTTTGCTTTTTAAAGCATTCTTTTTCTCATTGGCTTTTTAGAACTCTTTTGCCATTTGGGTTAGTCTGTTTTTCACAGTGTTATTTTCTTCAGCATTTTTTGGGTCTCCTTTAACAAACTGTTGACTTGCTTTTCATGATTTTTTAAGTCTTTTTAATGTTCTACAATGAATTCTTTTTGGGGAAGTGAACATTTGCCATTACTCTTTGAGGTAGAATAGGGTTTCTTTGTTTCAGTACCCTCCTTTGAAGATGAACCTTGGTCTTCTCTATTCTTAGAGTAGCTCTCTATATTTGGCTTCTTTCTCCTTTGCCTGTGCATTATTTTGTAATAATTTGCTTTTATAGTCATCTTTAGTCCTGGAGTATGGGGGTTTGGTCCTTCTGGCCTCTGTTCCTCTTCAGATCTCACCTCTGATCTTTAACTGAAACCCAGACTTCCAGCCTCCTGTAAGTGTCCATATTCAGTAACATCCTGGCCCCACTGCTTCTGCACTCTCCAGGCCTGTGTTGGTTCCTTCTTGCCCCTACTGTTCTTCACAGCACAGCTAGGTCTAGTGTTCTTTGTCAGCAGAGGTTCCCTACATCTTTTCCACATCATATGATCAACTTCCCTCACTGTGCCAGGTTAAAAGTTCCTGTGGTGGGACTGAGGCAGTCTTACAGCTCCCAGGCTTCCTGCTTGCTGTTTAAACAATTTGCCCTAGTCTGGAGGTATTTACTCTTCACAGAGAGGAAATCTAGTCCTTGGATATTTCTTCACGACTTCCCTGATTGTCCCAAGAGGACCCCTGCTCTAGCCCTACTCTTATTTGTTTTCATGGCTCTATGTTTGTCGTCCCAGGTCTCTCCGAAGTCTTCCTGTTCGTTATTTCTTATAGAAAAACAGTATTACATTACATTCACATATCACAATTTATTCAGCCTTTCCATTATTGATGGACATCCCCTTGATTTCAGGTTTTTGGCTACAACAAAGAAAGCTGCTACAAATATTTTTGTACATGTGGAACTCTTACCCATTTTTATTGTCTCTTGGAGAAATGATCCTAGAAGCAGTACTGCTGGGTCAAAGGGTATACATATTTTTGTAGCTGTTTGGGCATAGTTCCAAATTCCTCTCCAGAATGGTTGGATCAGCTGACAGCTCCATCAGCGATGAATTAGTATTTCAACTCTCCCACATCTTCTCCAATACTTATCATGATCCTCTTTTGTCATATTAGCCAATCTGATAGGTGTGATGTGGTATCTCAGAGTTGTTTTGATTTGCATCTCTCTAATAAATAGTGATTAAGAGCATTTTTTTATATGTCAATAGATAACTTTGATTTTCTTCTCTGAAAATTGCCTCTACATATGTTTTGACCATTTATCAATTGGAGAATGACTTATATTCTTGTACATTTGATTCAGTTCTCTATATATTGTAGAAATGAAGCCTTTATCACAGATACAAGTTGCAAAAATTCGTTCCCAGTTTTCTGCTTCCCTCTTAATCTTGTTTGCACTGAGTTTGGTTGTGTAAAACTCTATTGTGCAGGGGAAAGGAAAAGGGAAAACTAAAATCATAAATCATAAATGGGGGGAAAAGATTACAGAAAGACACAAATAATAATCATAACTGTGAATGTGAATGAGAATTTTTTTTCATAAAATGGAAGCAGATAGTAGAATGGATTAAAAACCATAATCCAACAATATGCTGTTTATAAGAAACACATTTGAAATGGGGTGATACACATAGGGTAAATTTAGAAGGATGGAGCATAATATATTATGATTCAGCTGATGCTAAAAGAGCCGGGGTAGTACTCCTAATCTGAGAAAAAGCATAAGCAGTTAGATTTGATTCAAAGAGATAGGAAGGAAACTATATCCTTCTAAAAGGAAACATAGACAATGAAACAATAGTATCAGTAAACGTATATGTAAGAAATAGTATAGCATGCAAATTCTTAGAGAAGTTAAGGGAGTTACAGAAAGAACTTCATTAGTGGGGGACCTCAGTCTCTCCCTCTCTGAACTTGATAAATCCAACCTCAAAATAAATGAGAAAAAAGATATAGAGGTGAACAGAACTCTGGATAAGGTAGATATGATAGATCTCTGGAGAAAGCTGAATGGGGATAGAAAGGAATATACCTTTTTCTCAGTAGTACGAGGCACATATACAAAAATTGTCATTGTACTAGGGTATGAAAACCTCATAATACAATCCAGAAAAGTAGAGACAGTTGATGTATCCTTCTCAGATCATAATGCATTAAAATTATATGTAATTAAAAGCCCTGTAAAGATAGAATAAAAATTAGTCGAAAACTAAATAATCTAATGCTAAAGAATGAGTAGGTTAAACAGAAAATCATAGAAACCATCAATAACTTCATTGAAGAGAATGACAATAATGAGACAACCTACCAAAACTTTTGGAATGCTGCAAAACCTGTTCTTAGGGGAAATTTATGTCATTGAATATCTACATGAATAAAATAGAGAAAGAGAAGATCAATGAATTGGGCATGCTGCTGAAAAAGGTAGAAAAACAACAAGCTGAAAATCCACAAAATTACCATATTTGAAAAACTGAAAACCAAAGGAGAGATTAATAAAATTGAAATAAAAAAAAACTAGTGATGTAATAAATAAAACTGAGTTGGTTTTATGAAGAAAATAAAATTAATAATTTGCTGAATTTGATTTAAATTTGATTTAAAATATTTAAATTAAATTTTAATTTTAATTAAATTAAATTAATTAAATAATAATAAATAAATTAAATAATTAATAAATTAATTAAATTTTAATATATTAAAAAATTTAAAATAAGAAAGAAGATAACCAAAATACCAATACAAAAAATGAAATGGGTGAACTCACGTCCAAGGAGGAAGAAATTAAAGCAATAATTAGAAATTACTTTGTCCAACTGTATGCCCATATATTTGACAATCTAAGTGAGATGGCTGAATATGGTAAAAAATATTTAAGTTGCCCAGATTAATAGAGGAGGAAGTTAAATACTTAAATGCTCATCCCAGAAAAAGAAATTGAAGAAGCCGTCAATGAACACCCTAAGAAAAAATCTCCAGGTCAGATGGATTTACAAGTGAATTCTATCAAACATTTAAAGAACAGTTAATTTCAATATTATATAGACTAGGTGGGATAGTTGGCAAAGGAGTCCTACCAAATTCTTTTTATGACGTGAATATTGTTCTTATATCTAAACCAGGAAGAGTCGAAACAGAGAAAGAAAATTGTAGACCACTTTCTCTACTGAATTTATATGCAAAAATTTTAAATAAGATATTAGTAAAAAGAATACAGGGACTTATCACTAGAATAATGTATTATGATCAGGTAGGATTTATACAAGGAAAGCATGACTGGTTCAATATCAGGAAAACTATCAGCATTATTGACTATATCAACAACAAAACTAACAGAAACCATGTGATTATCTCAATAGATGCAGAAAAAGTTTTTTGACAAAATGCAACACCCATTCCTATTTAAAACGCTGGAGGGTATAGTAAAAAATGGAGCCTTCCTTAAAATAATAAGCAGTGTTTACCTAAAATCATCAGCAATATTATTTTAAATGGTAGATGCTAGATGCATTTCCAATAACATCAGGTGTGAAACAAGGATATGCATTATCACCACTATTATGCAACATGGTGCTAGAAATGTTAGCTTTAGCAATAAGAGAAGAAATAGAAATTGATGGAATAAAAATGTGCAAAGAAGAAATAAAGTTATCACTCTTTTCAGGGGATATAATGATATACTTAGAAGATTCTACACAATCAAGTGAAAAAATACCTCAAATAATAAACAACTTTGGCAAAGTTGCAGGTTACAAAATAAACCCATATAAATCATCTGCATTTCTATATATTACTAAAATGGCCAATAGTAAGAGATAGAAAGAGAAATCCCATTTTGACCTATGGCAGAGAATATAAAATATCTGAGAGTGTACCTTCCAAAAAAAACCCAGGAACTACATGAACACAATGACAAAGCATGATTCCCACAAATAACGCCAGATCAAAGTGGAATGACTCAGCTGCTCATAGCTACACCAAATGAATATAATAAAAATTACAGTTGTACCTAAATTAATTTACTTCTTCAGTGCTATACCAACCAAACTACCAGATAATTATTTTCTAGAGTTGGAACAATATTATCAAAATTCATCTGGAAGAACAAAAGTTCCAAAATATCATGGGAATTAATGAAAAGAAATGCTAGGGAATGTGTGCTAGCCCTATGAGATCACAAATTGTATTGTAAACCAGCAATCACCACAGCCACTTGATTCTGGCTAAGAAACAGAAGGGTAGACCAATGGAATAGGTTAGGTATTCAAAATACAGTAGACAATGTAAAAAGCAGTCTACTGTCTGATAAACCCAACAATCCCAGCTTCTGGGATAAGAATTCCCTGTTTGACAAAATATGCAGGGAAAACTGGATCACAACGTGACCAAAAATGGGCATAGAACAATATCTGACAGATTACACAAGAATAAAGTCCAAATTGATACATGATCTAGGTATACACAATGATATTATAAAAAAATTAGGGGAACAAATGGATACATGATCTATGTATAAAGACTGACATTATAAAACAATTAGGGGAAGAAGATATATTGTTTGTCAGATTTATGGAGAAGGGAGAAATTAATGACTAAAAACAAGATAGAGAACATTATGAAGTGAAAAATGGATAATTTGACTACATTAAATTGAAAAGTTTTTGCACAAACCAACCCAATGAAATCAAGGTTAGGAGGGAAGCAGAAAACTAGGAAAGAATTTTTGCAACTAGTGTCTGTGATGAAGGCCTCATTTCTAAAATATATAGAGAAGTGAGCAAAATTTTCCAGAATACAAATCATTCCCCAATTGATAAATGGTCAAAGGATATCAACAGGCAGTTTTCAGAGAAAGAAATCAAAGCCTTTTTTAGTCATATGAAAAAATGCTCTTAATCAGTATTGATTAGAGAAATGCAAATCAAAATAAGTCTGAGGTATCTCATCACTCCTATCAGATGGGATTACATGACAAAAAAGGAAAATGATAATGTTAGAAAAGATGTGGGAGAGTTGGAACACTAATTCATTTCTAGTGGAGCTGTGAGGTGATCCAATGATTTTGAGAGCAATTTGGAACTATGCCCAAAGGGTTGCAAAATGGGACATACCAATTGCTCCATTAATATTACTTCTAGTATTGTATCCCAAAGAGATCATAAAAATGTGAAAGTGTCCCACAAGTACAAAAATATTTCTAGCAGTTCTCTTTGTGGTGGCCAAGAACTGGAGATCATTGTCCATCAATTTTGGAATGGTTAAACAAGTTTAGGTATATTAATACAATGGTATACTATTGTAGTATAACAAGTGATAAACAGGAGAACTTCAGAGAGACCTGGAAGAACTTATATGAACTGATGAAGAGTGAAATGAGCAGAACCAGGAGAACACTGTACACCGTAACAACCACAGTGTGCAATGACTAATTCTGGTAGACCTATCACTTCATAGCAATGCAAGGACCTAAAAACATTCCTAAAGGACTCTTGAAGCAAAATGCCATCCACATGCAGTTAACGAACTATGGAATTGGATCATAGAAAGAAGCAGAACATTTTCTTTTGTGTTATGTTTTGTTTTTTCTCATGGTTTCTCCCATTTATTTTAATTCATATATGTAACATGACTAATGTGAAAATGTGTTTAATGAAAATCCATGTATAGAACCCACTTAAGACTGCATGCCTTCTCAGGGATGGAGCATGGAGGGAGGAGGGGAGAAAATCTAACACTTGTGGAAGTGATTGTAGAAAAATGAAAGAAAAATTAATTTAAAAAAATTGAAAAAACTCCTAATTGGACTCCTTCCAATCTCTCCTATCATCCACATTCTACACAGATTCCAAATCAATTTTGTTAAAGCAGAAGTCTGATCACATTATTCCTCGATGGTCATTGATTTTCTTTGATTACACTTGCTTGTTTTGTGTGCCTTTTAAATTTGATCTCTTCTGAGGTCCACTGAGTGCTGTCCCAGACTTCTTGTGCTAGACTGCAGTCTGGTTACTGGTTTTCTGTGCTGGGACCTCAGGTGCTGGCAACTGGAAGATGTGGTGGTCTGGTAGTTTACCTAATGCTGAGCTAGAGCTGCCAGTGGTGGCTGCTGGGTGTTTAGTGTTGACACTTTCCTGCTCCACTACTCTTGGGCTCAGGATCTCCCACTGGTTTGCTGAGGTGGGGACTTGTTGCTGGTTTGTTGCTATGCCTCCCATTCTATATTGGTTCCCTTCAGTCACAGAAAGAGTGACATTTCCCCATTAATTCCCCAAGCTTTCCATACTAAAACATTGCTGTGTCCCATCTTTCTGCTGGCTCCACTATTCTGGGGTAAAATTCTCTGGGTTTTTCAAAGTCTATAAGAGAGAGTGAGAGCAACTTACTCCTTACTCCCATCATCTTGGTTGCCAGAGACATTTTTCCTCATTTTAAAAAAAATCAGGAACTTTGTTACCCTAAAATAAATTCCACAACGAAGCTTTTAAAGATCTCCACAAACTCACTCCCATTTGTATATTTCATATTATTATATACAAAATTGCTTCAGTGAAATTGACGTTTTAGCTCATCTTTAATCTTCACAATGAATCTCCCTTCTCCACATATTTACTCTGACTGTTCCTCCTACCTGGACATGACTCCCTCCTCAGCTGTGGATCTTAAGTTTCTGACAGGTTAATTTATTTTCTACTCCTATGGGAAACACCTCATCCTCACAGTTTTAGGGCTTTTTCATTTTCCAAATAAGCTTATATGTGCTTATTTCTGTATATATTATCTCCCAGTGGAATGTAAACTACCAATAGAAAAAGTCTTAAATTTTTCTTATTTATTTCCCTAGTGCCTAGCAGAATTATTTCGTGAATTTTAATTGTTTGACATGTGTTTGTTTAATTGAATAGATTTTTTTTTAAATTAAAATAAAAGACTTCACTTCTCTCCTTACCTGAAAAACAAAAGCAAAAGCCTCATAAAATTATAGAGGATTAAACAATTTGTTGTGCCTAAAAACACTTCTCATTCTTCATATTACTCCCTCTATACCCTCAGTCAGCAAGTGGATAAGATTCCTCAGCATCAGGGGTCACTGTTTTGATGAGAGAATTCAAGTCTTTCAAAGCTCTTACTTTTTATAGTATTGTTTTTAGTAGTCCTTCATGTTTCAGTTCGATAGTATATTGAAGAACTTTAGAATCTGAATGGAAGAGTATTACACTCTTGTAAGGAAATTTGGGTCCTGAGAGGTGGGTTACATAAAGACATGGAAATTATGATAGAGGCTAATCTGAAGACTGCATTTTTCCCATGACATGCTCTCACCTTCCTTCCATTGTCTCATTGAACTGCTAATTCCTAAGACTTTGCATGGAATGGCTATGAAAATTAACCAGTTATGGTCTGGAAAGGATTCCCTATTGAATGGCATCTGTCATTTCCTTAAGGTAAGTCAGCTCTCATCTAAATCCCTGAGTTTATCCTATGAAGTATTATCAGCTCCAAGGCTACCCCCAGTAGTTGGTTTTGAAGTTATAAACTGAAAAGTTTATGCCCTTGTCTTTATTGAAATAAAACTGGCTGATGACAAAAGCATGCTTCTCAATAATTAACAACTTGGCCATGTCCTTAGTGAGACAGTAAGATCAATCTGGTCCAGTTATCAACAGATTTTCAAATAATTGTATTTTTTCCCTTTCATAAGTAGGACAGATTTTTAAAGTTGTTTTTTGTATTCCCTTAAATATTCAGTATTCAAAGTTTTCTGTTAGTGAAAAAATGTAGGAATTCTCATTAGCAAAAGAGCAAAATTCAGTCACATCTAGCTTACCCTGATCTACCTTTTTGCTACCTTTTACATTTCATTAACTGAAGATTATTTTTTATATTTTAAGCATTTTGAATTTCATAGAAATTCATACAACGTTTAAATCAGTGGTGGTTTTACCATAATATTTTATTATTTTTCACAATTACATATATAATAATTTTAACATTCTTATTATAAATGTAAAATTTCAAATTTTCTCCCTCCTTCCCTTTGCTCACAATCATAATACAATATTATTAATAGTGTGCACAATGTTCTCCTCTTTCTTCTCACTTCACTTTGTATCAGTCCTTTAAGTCTTTCCAGATTTTTTGAGTGCTGTGGATAGGTTTACTTACCTTGGTAGTGTACTTTCCAAGGATGTACTCATTGACAGAGAAGTTGATGCACACATTGCCAGAGTTACCTCAGCGTTTGGAAGACCCCTGAAGAAAAGTTTGGGAGAGAAGAGGTATTAGACTGATTACCAAACTGAAGATCTACAGAGCCCTGTGTTGACCTCATTGTTGTATGCCTGTGAAACATGGAGAGTCAACCAGCGCCATTTCAGGAAACTGAATCGCTTCCGTTTGAACTGTCTTAGGAAGATTCTGAGGATCACCTGGCAGGATAAGGTGCCAGACGCTGAAGTCCTTGCTTGAGCTGAACAGCCAAGTATTCAAACTATGCTTCAGAGAGCACAAGTCCGATGGGCTGATCATGTTGTTCGAATGCAAATGTTCACTTGCCAAAAAGACTTTTATGGAAAACTCACATGGAGCAGGTGATCACATGGTGGTCAGAAGAAACAATACAAGGACACTCTCAAGGTCTCTCTCAAGAACTTTGGATTTGACTGTGAGAAATGGGAGAAAATTGCACAGGACTGCTCAGCATGGCATGCCCACCTCAGAAAGGGTGCTGTGATCTATGAACAGAGCAGATTGGAGACAACAAAAAGTAAATGTAGGATGCACACATTTGGAGTAAACACCCCAAATATTCACATGGACTCTCCATACTCAACCTGTGGTGGAGCATTCCGAGCTTATGTTGGTCTGATCAGTGACAGTCAGACAAACTGAAACTTCATGATGATGCCATTTTAGTCCTTTTGAAATCAAAGACAACTACCAACCAACCATTCAGATTTTCTTAAATCATCCTGCGTATCATTCCTTATAAGACAATAGTATTCCACTAATTATATACCACAACTTATTCAGTCATTCTCATAACTGATAGACATCCCCTCAACTTCAATTATTGCCACCAAATATCCAATTCTTTGTTACAATTGGTATAAACATTTTTGTGCAAATAGATATTCCCCCTGCATCTTACTTAAATCTTTCAGGCATAGACCCAGTAACAGTACTGCTGGTGTATGTTTCAAGAATGGTTGGATAAGTTCACAACTCTACCAACAGTCCCTTAGTGTCATAATTTTCCAACAACTCCTAGAATATCTGTCGCTTTCTTTTTCTGCCAATCTAATAGGTGATACCTCAGGGTCATATTAATTTGCATTTCTTTAATCAATTTTGAGCATTTTTCCTGTGACTATAGATAGCTTTGATTACCCATCTAAAATTGCCTGTTTATATCTTTTGATCATTAATCAATCAGGGAATGATTATTTTATATAAATGTAATTCAATTCTCTATGTATTTGAGAAATGAGCCTCAGACAGAGGCATTTAGTGTATTTTTTTTCCAGAGTTGTATGTTTTTCTTCTAATCTTGGGTGCATTCTTTCTGGTGCAAATTAAAAAAAATATATAATCAAAATGATCCATTTTTCATCTCTTTATATCTTCTCTCTCTCTCTCTCTCTCTCTCTCTCTCTTTCTCTCTCTCTCTCTCTCTCTCTCTCTCTCTCTCTCTCTCTCTCCCTATTTATCTGTCTATCTCTGTCTCTGTCTCTGTCTCTTGTTTGGTCGTAAATTCTTCCCTTATTCATGGGTCTAATAGGTAAACTACTCCATACTCCCTTAATTTGCTTATGTTATCACTCTTTATGCCTAAATCATCTATCCATTTGGACCTTATCTTGGCATATGGTGTAAGATATTGATCTATACCTAGTCTTCACCATATTGTTTTCCAGTTTTCCTAGCAACTTCTGTCAAATAACAAGTTCTTGTTCTAAAAGCTTGGGTCTTTGGATTTATCAAACACTCGATAACTCTGGTCATTTACTACTGTGTGATGTATTCTTAATCTATTCCACTGATCAACCACTATATTTCTTAGATAGTTTTGATGATTACTGCTTTATTTATTTTGAGATCTGGTATGATTAGGTCACCGTCTATAATTTGTTTAATTATCTTATATTCTTAATCTTTTCTTCATCCAGATGAATTTTATTATTTTTTTCTAGCTATATAAAATAATTTTTGGTACTTGGATTAGTATGGCACTGAATAAGTAATTTAATTTAAATAGAATTGTCATTTTTTATTATATGAACTAGCTCTACCATTAGTGATTAATATTTCTCTAAATGTTTAGACCTGACTTTATTTGTGTGAAAAGTGTCTACGTTTTCATGACACTGTTCTGTCCTGGTCGTCTGCTTGTCAGTCTGATCCAGCTTCTTAATAGACTTTGCTATGTCTTCATGCAGCTTATGGTGACAAACTGTGTGTTTCTCCCTAGGACTCTGTCCTGGTACCTCTTTAATTTTTCTTTATTCTATTTCCCTTGTTTATCTCATCAGGTCCCATGGATTCATATCTCAAATCTATGTAGATGACTCTCAGATCTTTTTGTTCAGCCCTAAACTCTCTCTAGATCTCCAGGATCACATCTCTAAATATCTGTCAGATATCTGAAAGTTGATATCCCATGGACATCTTAAATTCAATATGTTCAAAACTAAATCACTATATTCCCCCTCTCCATACATTCTGATCTCCTTAGTTCCCTAACAAAGTCAACCCTGCCACCATCCTCCCGGTAATCCAGTCTCACTGCCTATGTATCATCCTTAAATCTTTACTGTCTTTCACTTCCCTGGTAACCAATGAATTCTCATTCCTGCTTCAATCTTCACAATATCTCTTCTCCCTCTGACAAACCAAACACCCTGGTACAGATCCTCATCACCTCCATCCTAGACTGTTCCTAGATCCATAGTTTCTCTCCCTTCTTCAAGTATCTCCCTACTCTAATACATCTTGTCTTTAGCTAACTTCATCTTTCTAAAGTACCAATCTGGCAATGTGACCTGTTTCTATTCATTTCAGTAGTTTGTGAGTACTTTCAGGATAAAATATATAATCCTATATTTGGTTTTTAAAATTTTTCCTAACCTGAACTCTTTCTATTGTGATCCAGTGACATTAACCTCCTTGCTCTTTCTATCACAGGACATTGTATCTCCCAAATAAATGTATTTTCACTGACCATCTTCCATGCCTGAACTCTTTCCCTTGTTTATCTTCACCTGTAAGTTGCCCTAGATCTCTTCAAGTGTAGTTAAAGTACTACCTTTTGCTAGAAGTCTTTCCCACTCCAATGCTAATGTATTCCATCTGAGATTATTTCTAATTTATTTTGAATAAATGCTCGTTGGCTTGATTTGAATATAAGAAAGATCTTGCCTTTAGAAAAAAATATCGTTACATTTGAAGAAGTCAGTAGATTGAGTGAGTGTGCTCTTAAGCTTCTTTTGTATATCCCCATCCAGGATGCTAATCATATAATGAGACTGTAAAAATAAAATCAATTTTTTATATATTTGAAGTTCCTTGTTTAAATAGAGAAGAAATTTTTAGAACATTTTTGTGTGTGTGTGCGTGTGTGTGTCTGTGTGTGTGTCTCTGTGTGTGTATATTATTTCTTACCTCTTCTAATTTCTCTTAACAACTGCCTAACTGCCGTATCATCCTGGATTTATGAAGCAAAGCAGAATGAGAGCTTTATGATGTAAGCATTTGGGCAAAGTTTATTAATACTATCTTTGTTTCATCAAACGAGTGGGCTAGTGCATTATCCAAGTCCTATTCAAATATGGTGGTCCTTTCTGTATCTTAAATCAAGTATTACTGCAATACTCATAAATCGAGGCCCTCATTCTATCTTTTGCTGATGACCTAGTTTCTAATTAGCATATAACCTTTTCTCTTCTACAAATTGCTGTATAAATATATATTTTATTATGTTGCACCATTACATATTCGTAATATATGATATACAAATAATATATGTATATACATATAAAAATGTGTATACATTATGCAGGCTTATATGTGTGTGTATGTATAATATGCACATATAGTATACATATGTATGAGTATATGTATGTGTGTATACATATATGCATATTTACATATATACTTGTAATTCCTAAATATTTACGAAAGCAAATTCCTGTTTCTAAAGAATAAAACCACTCCCACACTGCACTAAACAAAGAATGTCCCCAAAATGTCAAATTTCTGAGTTACTTAGTCAAAATAATACCAACGGTAAATGACTATAGTCCCTTTCTAGATGGTGGGTAGTTTAAATATCAAATAGCTACAAAACTCCCTACAATAAGCCCCAGGTTCAGATTTCTCATTCCTTTTCCCCAATGCCTGATCCTTCTTAACATAAATAAAGTCTATAAAAACACACCACACATTCTTCCCTCTGCTGTTCCTTTCCAACTATATCCAGTGGACTTGACCTTTTTCTATCATTCTTTCCTGTCTTTCTGTATTGTGAATATATTACCTTCCATGGATGAAAATTATTTGCTTGCTGTAATTTTTCTCTTCCAAGTGTCTCTTACTTGGGGATATTTTTTTTGTATTAAACTTTAGTAATTCAAAATTTTGCAAAATCTTTAGTAAGATGATACGTAAATAGCCAAAAAACAAAAACAGATAATTTGCAAACCAGGAAATACAAATTTGAAAACTGTCTCTTGCTTCAGGGTAACTCTATGTAAACAGATAGCTGCTGTTATCCAGATCTCCACATGTTTCAGTGCAGCACTGGAGAAATGCAAAAGCACCCCACCTGCCTCATCATATGCCAGACACCAGAATTATGATCCTGACTCAGCTTCAGGTAAGCTGCCAGACCTCTGTGGTCTCCAGTAATGCCAGTGACCTCTACCAAAACCCTTCAGTGCAGTACCAGACATCAGGTTCCCCACGGGACTCAGCGGAACATACTTGCATCACCAGGTAACCAGTCAGGTCCTGTAGTCCCTTGCACAACCTGAGACAGTGCCCCTTACACCCCAGGAGCAGAGGTAAAATTTAAAAGAAACAAAAATAGTCAAAAAAGATGATAAAAAAAAAAAACCAGAAAAAGGGTCTGATTATAGAAAGTTATTTTGAATACAGAAGATAAAGACACAAACTCAGAAGAGGACAACAATGGCAAAACACTTATTGGTAAACTCCAAACAAAACATGGAAATGGTCTCAAGCCTCAAAAGAACTTGGGGAAGAGGTCAAAAAGGATAATAAAAATCATATAGGAGAGGGACAAGAAACATTGATAAAATAAATGGGCGTGATGTAAAATAATTATAATAAATAAGTCAATAGCTTAGAAAAAGAAAAAAATGCTTAAAAAGTTGAATTGACCAAATGTAAAAGGAAACGCAAAAATTTACTGAAGAAAGGAAGAAAAAATTACTTAAAAGTTAGAACTGGGCAAGTGGAAGCTAATATCTACATGAGACATTGAAAATCAATCATACAATTTCTAAAGAATAAAAAAAATAGAAGAAAATGTAAAATACCTCATTGGTAAAACAACTGAGCTGAAAAATAGATCCAGAAGAGACAATGCTAGAATAATTGAACTACCTAAAAATCATATTGAAAATGAGGACCTCCACAACATCTTTCAATAAATTAGCAAGGTTACTTATCAGACTTATGGAGAGGTGAACAATTTACAAACCAAGAAGAAATAGTATTGTGAGATGTAAAAGGAATAATTTAATTATATTCGGTTTAAAATTTTTTATAGAAGTTATCCAAATGTATCCATGATTAAAATGAAAGCAGAAAACTGGGAGGGGGGAGAGATTTCTATACATTTCATCAGAAAAAGGTCTCATGTCACAAATATATGTGGAACTTTGTCAAATTTTAAGTAGATGAGTCGTTCTCCTAGTGCTAAATCGTCAAAGTATTTGAATAGGCACTTTTCCAATAAAGAAATCAAAACAATTTATAGGCATATAAAATGAAGAAAATCATTATCGATTACAGAAATGTAAATTAAAACAATTTGAAAGTACCTTTTTACACCTATCAAATTGAGTAAAATGAGGGGAGAAAATGAAAAATGTTGTGGGGGTTGTGGAAAAATTAGGACCTTAATCATTTTTGACGGATCTGTGAACTGATCTAATAATTTTGGAAAGAGATTTGGAATTATGCCCAGTGCCATTAAACTGCCTATACCATTAGACCTAGAAATTTCACTAGTATATCATACATAGTCTAAGATATTCACAAGAAGTTTCTTTATAGTGGAAAAAAAGTGGAAATTGTGGGAATGCCTGTCAATTGGGGAACTGCTAAACAAATTGTGGTATATATTCATGATGGGATATTACTAACCCTTAAAAAATGATGCTCTCAAAGATTTTAGAAAAGCATGGAGAGACTTCTATGAAATAAGAAAGAGTGAAATGAGTAGAACTAAGAGAACATTATATACAGTAACAGTAACAGTAGCATTATTTGAAGAATAATTTTGAACAACCAAGGCATTCTAATAACTCTAAATACACAAATTAATCTCAGACTTCTGTGAAGGAACATGCTTTTTGAATCCAGAAAGGAATAATGCTGTGGTGTGGGAAATAACGAGTGAGCTTATTTAGAACAAAAAAAAAAACCAACATGGAAATATTTGGACTTATGAAGAAAGATGCTATCCACCTCAAGAAAAACAGAGAGTAGGAAATAAGCATAGTATGCCTTTACATATATGTGTATGAGTGTATGAGTATATATGTGGATGGAAAGATGTGAGGGTTGGAGATCAACATTACTTGAACTTACGCTCATCAACATTTGCTCAAAGATGCAATTATATACACAATCATTTGAATACATAAATCTCTTACCTAACAGGAATGTGAGAGAGGATGAAATTAAATAAAGGGTCAGGGAACTTCACAGAAGAGGGGGCAGACAGGGAGGAGGGAGGCAGTAGACAGAAGCAAAACACTGATAAGGAGGGAAAGTGAAGAAAGAGAGAGAGGACAAACAGGAGGAAAAATAGAAAGAAGGGAAATACACAGTTAGCAACCACAACTGTAAATGTGAATGGGATGAATTCTACCATAAATGGATGCAGATAGCAAAGTGAATAAAAATCATAATCATGTAATAGACTGTTTACAAGAAATGCACGAAGTAGAGAGACACAGACAGAGTAAAGGTAAGTGACTAGAGCAGAACCTATTATGCTTTAACTGAAATAAAAAAAAAAATACCAGGGTTGGGATTCCAACCTCAGACAAAGCAAAAGCAAAAATTAACAAAATTTCAAAAGATAAGGAAGGAAACTTCATCTTCCTAAAAGGTATCATAGACAATGAACTAATATCAATATTAACATACAGGTAAAAAGTGGCATAGGATCTGTTCTTTTTTGAATTTATTTAGGATTTTATTTTTACCCAGTTACATGAAAAAACAATTATTTTTACCCCTCGTTTTTAAAAATTTATTTTTAGTTTTCAATATTCACTTGTACAAAATTTTGAATTAAAAGTTTTCTCCCTGTCTCCCCTCCCCCCAGCACAGGACAGCATGCATTCTGATTACTCTTTCCTCCAATCTGTCCTCCCTTCTATCGTCACCACCCACATTCTCTTCCCTTTTATTTTCCTGTAGGGTGAGATACATTTCTATACCCGATTGCCTATAAATCTTTTTTTCCTAGTTGCATGTAAAACCAATTTTTAACATGCATTTTTTAAAGTTTTGAGTTCCACATTCTCTCCTTTCCCCACCTCTCCATCCACCCTCCTTGAGAAGGCAAGAAATTTGATGTAGATTATACATGTGCAGTCATGCATGTGTGTATACATACACACACGTATATACACACACACATAAACACACACATATACATAGATACACACATACACATTCCCTCCAATTACCCTAATACTGAAAAAGGTCTCATGAGTTACATTATCATTTCATGTAGGAATGGAAACAGTTCAACTTTGGTAAGTCTCTTATGGTTTCTGTTTCATCTTTACCTTTTCACGCTTCTTTTGATTCTTGTGCTTGAAAGTCAAATTGTCTATTCAGTTTTGGTCTTTTCAGCAAGTATGCTTGGAAGTCCTTGATTTCAATGAAGTTCTATTTTTTCCCCCTGAAGTATTATATTTTGTTTTGCTGGGTACTTGGTTCTTGGTTTTAATCCTATCTTCTTTGGCCTTAGAAATATCGTATTCCAAGTCCTCTCATCCCTTAACTTTTCAGAAGCTGCTGAATTTTCTGTTATCCTTATGGTTTCTACAATACTTGAATTGTTTCTTTCTGGCTCCTTGTAATATTTTCCCTTCGACCTGGAACTATGGAATTTTTCTACAATATGCCTAGGAGTTTTCCTTTTGTGATCTCTTTTCAGAGATGATTGGTGGATTCTTTCCATTTTTTGACCCTCTCTTCTAGAATATGTGGGCAGTTTTCCTTGATAATTACTTGAAAGATGATGTCTAGGCTCTTTTTTTGATCATGTCATACAGGTAGTCCAATAATTTTTAAATTCTCTCTCTAAGATCCATTTTCTAAGTCAGTTGATTTTTCTGATAAGATATTTCACAGTGTCCTCTGTTTTGTCGTTCTTTTGGTTCTGTTTTAAAATTACTTGATTTCTCATAAAGTCATTAACTTGCATTTACTCCACTCTAAGTTTTAAGGAATTAATTTCTACAATGAGATTTTAGATCTCTTTTTCATTTGGCCAGTTCTGCTTTTTTAAGTCATTCTTCTATTCATTGACTTTTTAAACCACTTTTGCCATTTGGGTTAGTCTAATTTTAAAGATATTATTTTCTTCAGCATTTTTGGGGATTTCGTTTAGCAAGCTGTTGACTGATTTTTCATGATTTTTTTGCATCATTCTCATTTCTCATCACAATTTTTCCTTGAATTCCCTTAAATGATTTCCAAAAACTTTTTTGAGCTCTTCCATGGCCTGATATCAATTCATATTTTTCTTAGGGGCTTTGAATTCAGGAGTATTGGGACTCCCCTCAAATTCTATTTATGTTACAAATATACTTTTGATACCTAAACTGGAAAGAACCAAAACAGAGAAAGAAAACTATAGAACAATATCTCTAATGAATGCAGATGCAAAAATCTTAAATAAGATATTAGCAAAAAAAATAAAAAATATAACAACTTATCATGAGAATAATACGTTATGATCAAGCAGTATTTATATCAGGAATGCAGGGCTCATTCAATATTAGGAAAACTATTAACGTTATTGATCATATCAACAACAAACCTGTAAGAAAGCAAATGATTATCTCAGTAGATGCAAAAAAAGCTTTTGACAAAAATACAACAACCATTCCTATTGGAAACACTGGAGAAAATAGGAATAAATGGAAGTTTCCATAAAATAATAAGCATTATCTACCCAAAACGTTCAGTAAGCATTATATGCAATGGGGATAGGCTAAATGCATTTCCAATAAGATCAGGGGTGAAACAAGGACGTACATTATCACCACTATTATTTAATATGGTACTAGAAATGTTAGCTACAGCAATAAGAGAAGAAAAATAAATTGAAGGAATTAGAATAGGCAAAGAAGAAATTAAGTTATCCCTCTTTGCCGATGATATGATGATATACTTAGAGAATCCCAGAGGATCAAGTAAAAATCTACTTGAAATAATAAACAAGTCTGACAAAGTTGCAGTTTACAAAATAAACCCACACAAATCTTATATATATATATATATATATACATATATATATATATATATATATATATATATTACTAATAAAATCGAACAACAAGAAATAGAAAGAGAAATCTCATTTAAAGCTAAGGTAGACACTATAAAATATTTGGAAATCTACCTGCCAAAACAAATCAAGGGACTATATGAACACAATTACAAAACACTTTGTACAAATAAAGTCAGATCTAAGGAAGTGGAAAAACATCAATTGCTCATGAGTAGGCCGAGCCAATATAATAAAAATCACAATTCTACCTAAATTAATTTATTTATTCAGTGTCATACCAATTAAACTATCAGACAATTTTTTTTTTTTTTTTTTTTTTTTTTTTTTGGTGCTGGAAAAAATAAGATCAGACTTCATCTGGAAGAAAAAAAAAGGTGAAGAATATCAAGGAACTAGTGAAAAAACAATGCTAGGGAAGGTGGCCTAGCTCTACCAGATCTCAGATTGTATTATGAAGCAGCAATTATCAAAACCACTTGATTCTGGCTAAGAAACAGAAGAGTAGAGTAGTGGAATATGTTAGATACCCAAGAGAGAGTAAGCAATGATGATAGCAATCTATTGTCTGTTGAACCCAAGGATGCCACCTTCTGGGATAAGAACTCAGTGTTGAACAAAAATTTCTGGGAAAACTGGATAGCAGTGGGTGGAAACTAGACATATACCAATGCCTGGCACCATACGCAAGAATAAAGTCCAAATGGGTACATGATCTGGGTATAAAGATTGATACTATAAACAAATTCATGGAGCAAGGAATAGTGTACTTCTCAGATTTATGGACAAGGAAAGAACTTTTGACTAAATAAGAGATATAAAACATTATGAAGTGCAAAATGAATAATTTTGATTACATTAATTTGAAAAGATTTTGCACAAACCAGCCAAATGCAACCAAGATTAGAAAGGAAGCAGACAATTGGAAAAGAATTTTTTCAACCAGTGTCTGTGACAAAGGCCTCATTTCTAAAATATTTAGAGAACTGATGCAAATGTACAAGAAAGCAAGTAATTCCCCAATTGATAAATGGTCAAAGGATACGAACTGGCAGTCATCAGAGGAATAAATCAAAGCTAGAGCCACATCTACAATAATTAGTATGTCTTTTGGGGAAGGCTTCCTACTGTTAGAAGAAAATATCTTGAATGTATTTATTGTCTCAGTAAAGCTATTAATGAACTATGGGTTTGGTAAAATTAAACCTCCATAACAATTTTTTTAAACTGTTTTGATTTCATGACGCATTTTAAAGATTTTATTTTAATAATTATTTTAAGCACAAATGTTATCCTTAACATTCTGTTCTATACTCAGAATTTTATGTCTGCATGAAATTATTTGTTCATAATTATTTTGTTTGCCCAATTCTGCATCCACAGGATCTGTTTTTCTAATTAGCTACTATGCATGAAATTCAATGTATTTTGGTGTACATGTGTAAATTCTGAAGAAAATATCATATTGAATAAAATTCTATTTACTTAATGAATTAATAACAGTTACTGAAAATCAAATATAAAAGAGTGATGTGATTATTTCTCAGGTGATTTCTGTACCCTGCATGCAGAGATCAAACTTTGATTCTCATTTAAACAATTCCCTCACCCACACAACTACCCATTCTCTGTATGTAATATAGAACTTTTATCAAATAGCACATTTTTCACCCACCAATGTAAACGTTGAAAAAATGTTCTATTTCCAACTTCCTCAGTATCAGTTAGGACTCTACATCTTGTTATCACAGTACTAAAAATGTAATGAGAATTAAAAATGTGGGAAAATATTGATATTTTCCCATGAAAAATCACTTTTCCATATCCTAAAATTGACCCGAGTTCCCAACTATAATTTTTCGTCATTTTTTATTTCTACCTTGTCCAATTTCTCCCTACTCAGCTTTTCTCACATCTACATGCCAGAGTTATTATTATTGCTGTTGTTTTGTTCCAGCAATGCTTATCACAATTAAATGGAATAGGAAAAATCTTTAACTCTAAAGACTTATATTCATGACTGTATTCTTAGACAAAGCATCTATGTCAAAATTATTCAGTATTTATTGAACTTTTTTCACTGTCTCTATCTTTCAAGAGATAATTGACTGAGTGCTGATTTTTCATCCACCAACATCCAGCATTCTTTTGAACTGGAAAGAAAAGCACCCTTTTTCTAAAGATTTTTTTCCCCCTCCTCCACATAGATGGTATTTCTTCACATATTGGGCAGATTACTCCAGTTGTATCAATGAGAAGTAATTCGTCTTTGACAAACCAAGATCCATAACAGGGTTAACACATGCACTATTTGCCATCAATCCCCTAAGAAAAGGTAAGTTTATTCTTCACAGTAAAGTAAAAAGAAACTGGTTGACACATGAAATCAGGAACTTAGCTGAATGAGTGCTTGTTTACTGTGTATCACAGACTCAAAAGAACAAAGTATCTCAAAGATAAAGAACGATCCAGATGCCAAAACTAACTTGGCTAGGACCAGGTTTAATTAAGTTAAAATTAATTTGAAAATAAAGAGTTATTTCCTTTGAACAAAGTCCTAAATACAAAAGTCAAAAGTGAAGAGCCACTCCATCCAAGGGTCACTGAAGGAAATAAATGTGAATGGAGGCACATAAGTACATTTAATAACTCAAAAATCTCAGAAATTATTCCTTTTAAAAATAAAAGCAACACATTTATTTCATGATTTTATTCAAAACTTGACAAAATAAGACATAAATTATACATACATATGTAAAATATATATGTATGTGTGTGTACATGCGCATGCATATGTGTGTATCACATACACACTCATTTCATATTTATCAAAATACAACATTTGAGTCTATCTTTCTTATGAATCTATCCTCCCATTAAATGTAGCTATCCCTTCTCTGAGGAATGATTATCCTGATTGAATATTTCCTGCTGTGTTTTGTGTAACTATTTGCTTTTTTCTTGGGTATGCTTACTCAGTCATACTTCGATTCTCCCAATGCAGTGACTCCCGTTCTCCTTAGAGGAACACACAGTTATCTTCTGCCTTTTCAACAAAACAGTCCTTCAGACATTTAAAGACAAATATCATGTCTTTTGTAAGTGTTCTCTTTTCTACACAAAGTGCCTCCCATCTTATTTTATGCAAATGGATGGTTTAACATTCAGCTGATTTTATTGTTTCCTTTTTTTATTAGATCTCTGATATGTTCCTGTGTGCCTACTTATGTGCATGCATACATATACACAAATATTAACTTGGGATACCTTTCCCTGGAAGAAAATTTACTTCTAAAGAACATTTTTTATAGCATTCTTTTTATTTATTAGTTTTTTTGAGCGTTATTAAAAGACTTTTCTGTAAGGGAAATCAGTGAATATTTCCTTTTCATTTTTCTTTTAGCACAATACTTTAAAATATGTACATAAATTTCCAAACAGCATTAAAATGTTTCCACCCCATGAGAGATAGCCATATCTGGTGGAAGGACACAGAAAGGAATTACAAGTGAGATATTTACTTTCTGTTCTGTCACAGATTTGCCTACTGTAAGACCTTTGGTAAATGATTCCATTTTCTTGCCTTCTGTTTTCTTCATCAATGAACATGATTATAACAACACTTATCTACTGCACAAGGCAATAAGGTATATTGAAGAATCAGGGGTCACAGAGCACTTATTCTTTTCATAGTAAATAAAGTTCCAGTAGACCTTAGGAGAAACAAGGTAGAGCCACAACAATATTGTTGTTTAGCATTAATTTGAAACACTTGAAATAAAAAAATAGAAAACATATTCTGACACAAATATTGAAAACATATATAATGTAAGCTATTTTATCTAATATATGAGAATAAAATTGTGTGTATATAGATAGATATAGATAAATACATTATAATATCATATAGTTTTAAGATTTTGGAGTTGCTCTTAGGGTCAGAAGACATAGACCTGCCTTCAAATCCTGGCCATAACAATCTAACTAGGTACATAAATATGGACAACCTCACTAAAAGTCATATTTCTCCTCTAGGAAGTAATGTTTTGTGTTATTTACTTCACATAATTCCTATGAGAAAATAGTTTTATAAACCATGAATCATTTAGTAAATTTAAGATTTTCTTCTAACTAAAACTATTATTTTATTAAAATGTACATGATAGAATGAAGAGGTGTGTGTGTGTGTTTGTGTGTGTATGTGTGTGTGTGTGTGTGTGTGTATCTTTTTTCAGCTCTGAAGGCCACATTTTAAAAACCAACAATTTAATATATTAGAGCATTTATGTAGGGTCATAATCTACTCAAACTCTAGAAAAGAGATATTTCTAAGGGAAAGGCAAAAACAACAGATAGAGTTTGGTGTATAAATGTTTAAGGACTGCTGGTCCTTCTCTTTCCCCATTCCTCAAACCCTTTGATGTTAATTGCCTAAGCAGTTTTCAATATTATTTAGAAAAATATGTGGACTTGAGGTCAACCAAGTCATAAGTCAACAATTTTCATGTTAAGCCACCAGATACCATGAGAGAGTATCAGTAGACAAACATTTATTTAGTATGTGTTGTATGTCAGGGACTATGTCATTTGCTGTGACTACAGAAGCAATTGTGAACCTTAAGAAAAGTTTATAGTCCAAAATTTTGGATGAGGCAACACAGACAAATGACAATATATGCAAAAAAAATACAAGGTAATTTAATATGAAGAAGACACTGCTACCTGTGAAGAGTAGCAAGACTAAGAAATAAAGGATGGTCTTATCAAATCCAACAATGTAAGATACTTTTCTGGGTGAGGGTGATACAGAGGCAAGGAAAAAAATAACTGAGGTATTTTCTCTGCTTTTAAAAGGCATGTTATGTTCTATTGGGAGTGATACATCATATAAAAAGATAAATATGAGCATGATGATTTAAGTTGGGAAGGAACCCAAATGATCAAGAGGATAAAAGTGTTCTTTTGTCATTTCCAAAAAAGAAAAGCAAAAGTAAAAAAACTGTATTTACTGGATATAGAAAGTGATAGGCAGAGGAAGCTCATCATTACTATAGATAGGAAAACAAGTCCAGCAATTTGAATGAAGGGATTGGAAGACATATAGAAAACAAGTGGATAAAGCCAATAATGGCATTAACCAATTAATTGAGAATAAATAGTTATTTATGCAATAACTGTTTTATTGGATAAATATCCCAATTTTTTGTGGAATACTATAAATGTGTAAAAATATTTCATATTAAATGTAACACAATATCACATATACAGGAAAATTTTATTGCCTATTTATATGACTATTTAACTTGAGAAGTTATGGTCCTAAAATGAGGACATAGTATATTAATGAAAACTTGGATAATGAGAGATTTAGTCAGCTAGATGAAACAGAGTGTTGAAACAGGAGTGAGGAAAAATGTTGACGTACAGTACCTATGCGATCTTGGACAAGTCACTAAACCTCTTAAAGAACTGATTTTTCTCATGTGTATAAAGGTAAGACCTAATTGGGTATTATGAGGATAAAGTTAGACTACCAATACAAAATGCTTTTGAAACCTTAGAGTGCTATATGTTCTGTTTGTTGTGGCAGTTCCTGCTATTGTTTTGTATTTTTTCCCCCTGATTATTTGTTACCATAAATAACTCCTCCAAAAACAAGGAGTGAACAGAGTGAAATTTCTGAGATAGTTTAGAAAGATAAATTTAATGAATTCCTGAATTTCTCTTTTCTTCCCCTAGAAGATTTTCCTGTGATTTGAATAGTTGAGGTCATGTAGTGTAATGCAGTAAGGAAAGCCTGGAATTAGGACTCAAATGATTATTTGGGCATGTTACTTAATCTTCTTAAGCCCCAGTTGCCCAATAGGTAAAACGAGAGAGTTGAACTATATGGCCAGTTTCTTTATAATTCTAGAACTACAGTATTAATTTATGAAATGGATGAATATCCTGACTCTGCTACTTGTTATATATGTAACTTTCAGTAACTCAACCTCTCTTGACCACAGTTTAGGCATATATAAAATTAGAGGTGGGACTAGATGACTTATAAAATCCATTCTGGCTCTAAATCTATGGATATATACCTATGAACATGCACACACATACATGTATCTAGTATACATATACAAACACATATGTATATATACATATGTCTATATATACATATATTCATAGATATCTATTCTCACAGTGTAAGGCTTTCTGTGTGCGTGTATTGTGTACTATTTATAAGACACTATACTGGCCACAGTGGATATAAAGATTAAAAAAAGAAACAAATTGAAAAAACAATCTGTCTCTGCCTTTGAGGAACGTTACATTGTTATTTTATACAGCATGTAAAAAGAAAGCAGGAGAGAGAGAGATAGAGATAGAGATAGAGAGAGAGAGAGAGAGAGAGAGAGAGAGAGAGAGAGAGAGAGAGAGAGAGAGAGAGAGAGAGAGAGTTTTCCAAAAATAATGGACACATAAGTGAATTTGCACTTTAGGGAATATTGGAAGATGCACAATTTGTATTAATATATCTTGATCCTGAGTAAGGAAGAATTTGGTATGAATAACAATAATGACCAGCAATAATAACCAGAAAAAATATAATAGGATTAAATTTGGCAGAGCAACTTATTTAGCTGAACTGAGAATCCTATGGGGTCAAATGATTTATGAGTTTCTGATTCACTGGTGATACAACATCATGGTATGAAATTTCAGTATCTTAATTATTTCTATGTTCCTAATCAAACTGAGAATGAAGGTCTCGATAATAGTTGTATATGAAGAGTCTATTTTGTTTTGTTCTTTAAGTATAAAACACACAATTGTTATAGATGCTCTGTACATTCCCACAGGAATCCACCTGCCACACTGACATCTGTTAAAAGAATGCAAAATTGTATGGGCCTTGGGGATATGTGAAACCTGATTTTCCTTTAAGTAAAGACTTGAGGGATGAGGAAGGAATCTCGATGGTATGTTACCAACTGACAAACATTTATTTGCTGCATGAGCAGAAAAAGGGAAGCTAAAATATCAGTGATCATGACTATAATATGCCTACTTCTGGTGCCTTCTTCTGTGGAGATTGATAGAGGCATAAGGGTTATAGTGGTTCAGCTATCTTTTAATCATTATTTTAAAAAGAAAAGAAAAACGATTATTAAATCACTGTGCTGATCAGAGTGGGAGGCATTGTGCCTTGCACTCTCAAGAAAAAGAACATAAAATAATTAACATTATATGCTTTCTCCCCCCAAATTAAATGTTTTTTATATAGACAAAGTCTGTTTTCCATATGTAAATTGAATTATTAAAACTTGAAAGGAGTGTGAGAATTGTACCTTTATTCATATCATTCTAGTCACCTAAAATATCTTTCCTTCTCTCCACCCAGCAAAATCCTGCCCTACCATTTGATATCCTGATTATCTAACATCTTCTCACTGGTACAAGCTGAAATAATTTATCTGAATTCTTAAAGCAAGCATTCTCTTTCTATTTCCTGTGCTAATTATTAAAGTAAAACATCGAATTAATGAAATAATGAAATCAAACACTTACTTTTATCCAAAACACTATAATTAGTAGTTGGAATATAAATAAAAAGAAAGGGAAGATAGTCCCTTTGGAAAGAGTCATGTTCTATTGGGGGAATGATTTTTTTTACTTGCCTATACAATTGTGATCATATTGCATAATGCTTTATCTGAGTCACGAAATATAAGACTCTACAAAGACTGAAATTAAATTAATCATCTGAAGTGTTATGATGATGAGTTGTGTGGACATGTGCAGATGACATTGCAGAACCAACTAAATACATAAATACATAGATATAGATAGAATAGGAACCCATTAAGGGTGCAATCCAAAGGACAGCTCATGGGGTGAGAGGAAATCATAAGTGATTGATTGATGGCTCATAATTTATGTTGATATCCATACAATTATAAGAAATACAGATGAAAGGTCAGTTGTACCCTTCTAGGAGAATTTATGGCATAGAAGGGGCAAGGCTTGCACAGCATAAGAGGACATGGGTGGGTTACACTCTGTGTCATTTGAGGAAGTACCCAAAGTGATGACTTCTGAAATCCATTAGAAGGCTGAAGTAAATAACAGTATTCTGAAGGTAATAAATCTACCTTTTGAATATCATTAAACACATACACTTTATTTAATAAATTATGGCAAAACTGCAAAGGATTTATATATTCGACAAACTTGAGAATACACGAGACTAAGTTCTGATCAGGAAATCCACAGAAAAACACAGTGAATTTTTTTTTTCTATCACTATCATTCTAGCTCTAGGGAGACAGTCAGGAGTCTCTGGATCCTGAAGATAGGATGATTCAACAGTCATCTAAAGCTTTAGAGTATTGACTGGAATGAAAAGAGGCCATAGTTTAAGCAAGCAGAGGTTTGATGAATGAAGTTTGTGAAGCAGAAAGTGATGGTCATTGGAAGCTCTACTGCTAATATTCTAGAGCAGGTTGAACGACTAGTAAATACTGAGTACAAGATCTAAATCTAAGACAGTGGAAGACTAAGTCAAGGACTGGTCATGTAATTGAAGCTCTATATGGGCAAAGCATAAGAAGAAAAACAGGAAATTCCTGTGCCTCTGATCTTGAAGCAATATTTGAGATCACCCCACCCCAATTATCTAAAACCTAAGGTTAGATAAGTAGGGCAAAGAGCTAAGACAAAGTTGGTTTTTGCCATGGGGAATGAGATGAGTCATGTTGCTCTGAACATAATGAGCCTTCAAGCTAGCTTCTAGTGACAGGAATCAGTAGTAGTCTACCATAGCTCCAATAAGGGTCAGGCCTACATTTCTGTTGTCAAAATGCAAATTTGAGTCAGGAGGTTTCAAGATTCCGACCAGAAAGATATTTATCGAGCTTTACTTTGAAAGAGATAGTTGTGTGCACAGTTAAAATATTCTGAGCCTGAATCCTAAGCCACCCCTTAGATTCTTGAAGAACACAACATTCAAGATCTAGAGAAAGTAGCAATAGGAAACAAAAGAATACAAAATATATCTAAACATGACCTGAATTTTTTTCCAGAAGTGTGCAAAGGCAAACCCTAAAACTTAGTCCCAATTTGGGGAGTATATTTGTAAAAATGTATAAGCAACAACAAATACAAATCCTACCGTACTTAAAGAAATAATGTAGCATCATGGATACCCAAGACAAAATCTTGAAGAAAGAACATGATTTAAAATACCTCCCCTATCAAAATAAAGCAAAAGAAAAGTCTCACCAAAAAGAAAAAACAAAACCAAAAAAACCAAAACCAAAACCAAAATAGTTTAGACCCAATTTCTACTACAATTCCTTGAAAAAATAGAGCAAGAGTTTGTGGTGGTTTTTTCAAGTGAAGTGATTTGTAAAAGAAATACGAATTCTAGAGAATAGAAATGGAAAATAAATGAGATCTATGGGGAAATATTTCGAAGGAGAAGTAATAGTTTATCACAACAGTAAGTAAATTCCCCAAATCAAAAGATGCCTTGAATACTAGGATGGATCAAACAAATGTTAATAACTTCATGAGAAAATAAGAAATATTTTTCAATTCCCAAATGAATGAAAAATGAGAATAAAAATATTTTTTAAAAAATCATCTGGAGAACAAATGGAATAATAATCTAAGGTTTTGGCCTCTTTGAATTCAACCATATGAGCTTTCATATTATATTTAAAGAAATCATGACAAAAGCTATCCAAATTTCTTAGAACTAGAAAGCAAAGTAAAAATAGAAAAAAATCTGTCACACATTTCCTGAAAGAATCCCAATGGGAAGGCCACCATGCAGAACTTACAAGTCAAAGGGAGAAAAAATATGACAAACATTCAGAAAGAACCAAAGAACCATGATCACAGTTATAGCCTTACAGAAACACTAAACTGGGGAATTCTCAATTTCAAAAGCTTTACAAAGATAACATACCTAGCATATAAACCGAAAGAAAGTGAAAAGGGAGTAGAAACAGATGTCATCAATCACAGTACACTGTTACTGAGCATTCTCTTCCTCACACTTCATTTTCTGCTTCTTTGGTGGGAGAATATAGCAAGAAAAGACAAGAAAAAAGTATGAAATCAGTAAAATAGAATGTAATAGAGTGAAATACATAATTAACAATCATAACTGTGAAAGTGAATGAATGAAAATTCACCATAAAACAGAAGAATACAACAGAATGTATTAATAACATTCCAACAATATGTTACTGGAGCATAAAAAAAAAAATATTTCCTTTCAGCAAAAGTATAAATGACAGCTGTGACAATCATGATATCAAAAAAAAGACAGCAAAAAATAAATTTTATTAAAAGAGATGCATTTGAATTCTACATCATACTGAAAAAGTATATCAGAAAAGCAAGTAGCACTTGTATAGAAAATTGATTCACCAAATTTTAAACCATATAAATAATTAAAGGACCTAAGTTAGTTAGAAGGGAGAAATAGAATCCCAAGGTAGAATTAAAGTGGAATCAAGATGATGGAGAGAAACCAGGAAATTACCTGAGATCTTCACAGTTTCTCTCTGAAAAGAAAAAAAGGTAAATCAAGTCTTTAAATGGATTCTAGAATAGCAAAAGCCTACAAAAAAGAGGAAGCGAAAAAATTTCCCAGCATAATTTAACTTAGAAGGACTTCATGAAAAGACTATCTCTTTTGGGTAAAGGGGCGCACAGCCCAACACGGACAGTGTCTGGGCAAGCCAACAGGAGGCTCTTAGCCATGATACAGATAACTGACTCTGCAGAACGGTGGCACAGCAGGCCGACTGTGAGACCTCCAACCCCAAAGCAGAAGGCAAATTACCAGTCCTGTAAACCAGGGAACAACAGTTTGCAAGCTGCCATCAACCTAGGCCCCAGGTCACAACACTTGTCATCAATCCCCTAGCCAGAAGCACAAGAAGCTTGGGACAGTACCCTGCTGTGCCCCAAGAAGAACTTAAAAAGCCAAAATATATGCAAAAAATAAGCAAGAAATAAAAATAACCTTGACTATAAAAAGCAATAATAGTGACAGTGAAGAATGAAATACAAATTCAGAAGAGGACAACATTGTCAGAACACCTATATATGAAACCTCAAAGAGGAATATTAATTGGTTTTATGCCCAAAAAACCTTCTTGGAAAAACTCAAAAAGAATTTTTATTTTTTAATGTTTTTATACCAAAATTTATTTATTTATTTTTAGATTCCAGCATTCATTTCCACAAAATTTTGAGTTTTAATTTTTCTCTCCATCTCTCTTCTCCCACCTCCCCATAATACCTTGCATTCTGATTGCCCCTTCCCTCAATGTACCCTCTCTTTTGTCACACCCCACCCTTCCCTTATCCCCATCTTCTCTCTTTTCTTATGGGAGAAGATAAATTTCTATGCTCCATTACCTATATGTCTTATTTCCCAGTTATACGCAATAATAATTCTCAACATTCGTTTCTAATATTTTAAATTCCAACTTCTCTCTCTCCCTCCCTCCCTACCCATCCCCACTGAGAAGGTATGCAATTCAATACCAGCTATAAATGTGTCGTTTTGCAAAAGATTTCCATAATAATCATGTTAAGTAATGCTAATTATATTGCCCTCTATCCTACCATGTCCCCCCTTTTTATTCTCTCATTTGACCTTGTCCCTTTCCAAAAATGTTTACTTCTAGTTACTCCTTTCTCCCATTTGCCTTCCCTTCTATCACCCCTCACCCCACTTTGCTCTCTCCTCTTCTAGTTTCCTGTAGTGTAAGATAGATTTTCATACCAAATTTAGGGAGCATGTTATTCCCTCCTTAAGCCATATGTGGAGAGAGTAATTTTCACTTTCCCCCTCTCATCTTTTCTGTTTTCTCCTCCATTAAAAAGGATTTTTCTTATCTCTTTTTTGAGTTACAGCCTTCCCCATTCAGTTTCTCCCTTTCTTCTCCCAGTATTTTTCCTCCCGCATCCCTTAATTTTTATTTTATTTTTTATGGATATCATCTCCTCTGCTTCAACCAGTACTCTCTGTCTGTATGTGTGTGTGTTTGCATGTGTGTAATCCCTCCACCTATCCAAATACTGAAAAAGTTCTCAAGAATTTTAAATATTTTCCTTCCATGTAGAAATGTAAACAGTTCAGCTTTAGAAAGTCTTTTATGATTTCTCTTTCCTGTTTACCTTTTCATATTTCTCTTGATTCCTGTGTTTGAAAGTCAGATTTTCTATTCAATTTTGGTCTGTTCATCATGAATGTTTGAAAGACTTCTATATCATCGAATGATGATTTATTCCCTTGAAGTATTATATTCAGTTTTGCTGGGTTCAAAAAGAATTTTTAAGGTGAAATAAGAGAGATAGAAGAAAAAATTGGAAAAAGAATGAGAACTTTGCAAGCCAGAGTCAACAATTTGAAAAAAAAAGAACAACAATAGAATGAATGACAATTCCTTGAAAAATACAATTGGTTAAATGGGGAAAAAAAGCATTCACTGAATAAACCACTTCCTTAAAAAGCAGAATTGGCCAAACAGAAATGGAGATTACAAAACTAATTGAAGAAAATAATTTCTTGAAATTAGAATTGGGCAACAGGAAGCTAATGACTCCGTGAGACATTAAGAATTTAGTCAAAATCAAAAGAATGAAAAAAGGAAAATGTAAAACACCGCATTGGAGTATAAAAAAAAAAACTGACCTGGAAAAGAGATCCAGAGAGATAATTTAAGAATTATTAGACTACTTGAAAACCATGATCAAAAGGAGCCTGGACAGCATCTTTCAAGAAATTATCAAAGAAAACTGCTCTGATATCCTAGAACAGAGGGTAAAATAGTAATTGAAAGAATCCACCAATCACCTCCTGAAAGATATACTAAAATGAAAACTCTGAGGTATATTGTAGCCAAATTTCAGAATTATCAGGTCAAGGATAAAATATTACAAGTAGCCAAAAGAAAAAAGAAAAAAACCCAACAATAATTCAAATACCATAGAGGCACAGTCAGGATTGCAGAGGACTTGGCAGCTTCTACATTAAAGGATGAGAGAATTTGGAATGTGATATTCTTCAAGGCAAAGGAGCTTGGATTACAGCCAAAAATTAACTACTCATGAAAACTGAACATAATCTTTCAGGGAAAAAGATGGACATCCAATGAAGTAGGAGACTTTCAATTATTCCTGATAGAAAAAAAAACAGATGAACAGACAATTCAGTATTTTCAATATAAGACTTAAGAGAAGCATAAAAAGGAACAGGAAAGAAAAAATGTAATTCAATAAGTTTCAACTGTTGGCATCTCTAAAGAGAAAGATGGCACTTGTAACTCTAGAGAACTGTAGCTCTATTAGAATAGTTAGAAGAGGTATGTATAGACAAAAGATGTGGATATAAGTTGACTTTGGTGGGATTACAAAAAGAAATTAAGAGGTGTAAACAAAGGATTGTGTTGGGGGAAGAGGATAAGAAAGGCAAAATAGGGTAAATTGCATCATGTGAAGAGGCACAAAATACCTATTACAGTAGAGGGAAAGAAAGGAGGTGGTAAGTGTTGTTTGAAACTTACACTTCTTAGATTTAGTTCAAAGAGGAAATAACACACACACGCACACACACACACACACACACACACACTCAGTTGGGTATAGAAATTTATGAACCTGATAGAGAAGTATAAAAAGAAAGGGCAAAGAAACAGGATGGTGTATATAGAGGGGAGAGCAGAAATGAGGACAGAAGTACCAGGGGAAAAGGAAAAGAAAAGGGAAGGTGGCTGACAGAAGAGAGAGAAGACTGAGGGAACAGGTGGTCAGAAGAAAAACACTGGTGAGAAAGGAAAGGGTTAAAGGACAGAGAAAAGTATAAACAAGAGGGAAATAGAATGCAGGGAAATACACAATAATCATAACTGAGTGCGGACGGAATGAACTCTCCCATAAAATAGAAACAGATAGCAGAGCTGATTAAAAGTGTAATCCTACAATATGTTATTTACAAGAAATTATCTGAAACAGAGACACAAAGTAAAGGCAAAAGTCTGAAGAATAATATATTTTGCTTCAGCTGATGTAAAGAAAGGAGGCATGGAAATCCTCATGTCAGACAAAGCAAAAGCAAACAAAAATAGATGTAACTAAAAGAGATAAAGAGGAAAACTACTTCTTGCTAAAAGATACCATTTAAAAAGTAATATGAATACTAGATGTATATGCAGCAAAATGTATGGCAACCAAAATCGTATAGGTAAAATTAAGTGAGTTAAAAGAAAAAATAGCAAAACTATGCTAGTGGCGGTCTCAACCTCACTCCCTCAGAATAATAACAGAATTCATCCTGAAGAACAATCAGTCAAGAACATCAAAGCAATTAATGGGAAAAATGCATAGGAAGGTAGCCTAACTTTACTAGATCTAAACCTATATCACAAAGTGACAATCATCAAACCTGTTTGGTACTGGTTCTGAAATAGAGTGGTGGATCAGTGGAATAGATTAGGTACACAAGACTCAATAGTCAATCACAATAGTAATCTACTGTCTCATAAACCCAAAGACTCCAGTTTCTGAGATAAGAACTCACTATTTGATAAATCTAATCATAAAATACACAAAAGAGAAATTGAGGAAGTCAATAGAACTTTAGAAAATTTAGATATAATATACCTCTCGAGAAAATTGAAAGTGAATAGAAAATAATATACCTTTTGCTTAGTGGTACATAGCACCTACACAAAAATTAGTCGTGTAACAGGGCATGAAAAATCTCGCAATCAAATAAAGTCAGAAATATTAAATGCAGCCTTTTCATATGATAATATAGAAATTTCATTAGTTAATGGCTATGGAAAGATAGATAAAAATTTAACTGGAAATTAAATAATCTAATACTAAAGAATGAGTAGAACAAACAGCAAATCATAGACATGATCAATAATTTCATCAAAGAGAAAGAAAATAATGAGACAATGTACTAAAATTTATGGGATGCAATCAAAGCTGCTCTTAAGGGAAATTTTATATCTCTAAAAGCTTACAAGAAGAAAACAGAAGAGGAGATCAATGAATTGGGCATACAAATAAAAAAGTTATAAAAAGAAAAAACTCCCAATTAATTACTAAATTAGAAATTCTTAAAATCAAAGGAGAAATTGCTAAAATTGAAAGTAAAATTATTAGACTGATAAATGAAAATAAGAAAATAAAATAAGCACTCTGTTAATTTGATTTTAAAAATAATGAAGACCAAATTACTAAGATCAAAAATGAAAACGGTGAATTCACCACCAATGATGAGGTAATTAAAACAATAAATAGAACAGATTTTTCCCAATTCTATCCCAATAAACCTGAAAACTTAGTGAAATAAATGAATATTTACAGAAAGATAAATTATCCAGATGAACAGAAGAGGAAATAAAATGCTTAAGCAATCCCATTTTAGAAAAAAAAAATGAAATTGAACAAGACATCAATGACCTCACTAAGAAAAACATCTCCAGAGCAAGATGAATTTGCAAGTGTGTTCTGTCAAACCTTTAAAGAACTATTAATTCCAATACTATATAAAATATTTTGGAAAATAGTAAAAGAAGGAGTGCTACCAAGTTCTTTTTTTGACACAAACATGATGCTGAAACCTAAAACAGCAAAGAGCAAGAACAGACAAAGAAAAATTTAGACCAATTTCCTAGTGAATTGTGATGAAAGAAAGCAATCTAATCTATTAGCAAAGAAATTACAACAATTTATCACCAGGATGATACACTATGATATGGTTGGATATATACCAGGAATGCAAAAAAAAATCAGAATAACTGATCATATTAATAAGAAAATTTAGAGAAATCATATGATTATCTTAATAGATGCAATAAAACTTTTGCCGGAATACAGAACCAATTCCTATTAAAAACCCTAGAGAACTTAAGAATAAATGGAGTTTTCCTTAAAATCAGAAGTGGTATCTGTGTAGAACCATTAACAAGCATCATATATAATGGGGATGACCTAGAAGGTTTCCTAATAAGATCAGGGGTAAAACAAGGAAGTCCATTATCATTATTATTATTATTATTATTATTATTACTATTATTATTAATTTATTTATTTATTTAACTTTTAACATTCATTTTAACAAAATTTTGGGTTCCAAACTTTCTCCCCTTTTGTCCCCTCCCCCCCCAAACACCAAGCATTCTAATTGCCCCTATGACCAATCTGCTCTCTCTTCTATCATCCCTCTCTGCCCTTGTCTCCATCTTCACTTTTATCCGGTAGGGCCAGATAACTTTCTGTACCCCTTTACCTGTATTTCTTATTTCCTAGTGGCAAGAACACTACTCTACAGTTGTTCCTAACACTTTGAGTTCCAACTTCTTTACCTCCCTCCCTCCCCACCCCTTCCCTTTGGAAGGCAAGCAATTCAATATAGGCCAAATCTGGTTAGTTTTGCAAATGACTTCCATAATAGTTGTGTTGTATAAGACTAACTATATTTCCCTCCATCCTATCCTGTCCCCCATTGCTTCTATTCTCTTTTGATCCTGTCCCTCCCCATGAGTGTCGACCTCAAATTGCTCCCTCCTCCCCATGTCCCCCCATCCATCATCGCCCCCACCCTGCTTATCCCCTTATCCCCCACTTTCCTGTAATGTAAAATAGGTTTTCATACCAAAATGAGTGTGCATTTTATTCCTTCCTTTAGTGGAATGTGATGAGAGTAATCTTCATGTTTTTCTCTCACCTCCCCTCTTTATCCCTCCACTAAGAAGTCTTTTCCTTGCCTCTTTTATGAGAGATAATTTGCCCCATGCCATTTCTCCCTTTCTCCTCCCAATATATTTCTCTCTCACTGCTTGATTTCATTTTTTTTAAGATATGAGCCAATCCTCTTCAATTCACTCTGTGCACTCTGTTTCTATGTGTGTGTGCGTGTGTGCATGTGTGTGTGTAATCCCACACAGTACCCAGATACTGAAAAGTTTCAAGAGATACAAATATTGTTTTTCCATGTAGGAATGTAAACAGTTCAACTTTAGTAAGTCCCTTATGACTTCTCTTTGCTGTTCACCTTTTCATGCTTCTCTTCATTCTTGTGTTTGAAAGTCAAATTTTCTTTTCAGCTCTGGTCTTTTCATCAAGAATGCTTAAAAATCCTCTATTTCATTGAAAGACCAGTTTTTCCCCTGAAGTATTATACTCAGTTTTGCTGGGTAGGTGATTCTTGGATTTAGTCCTAGTTCCTTTGAATTCTGGAATATCCTATTCCATGCCCTTCAATCCCTTAATGTAGAAGCTGCTAGATCTTGTGTTATCCTGATTGTATTTCCACAATACTTGAATTGTTTCTTTCTAGCTGCTTGCAATATTTTCTCCTTGACCTGGGAACTCTGGAATTTGGCCACAATGTACCTAGGAGTTTCTCTTTTTGGATCTCTTTCAGGTGGTGTTCTGTGGATTCCTTGAATATTTATTTTGCCCTCTGGTTCTAGAAACTCAGGGCAGTTTTCCTTGATAATTTCATGAAAGATGATGTCTAGGCTCTTTTTTAGATCATGGCTTTCCGGTAGTCCCATAATTTTTAAATTGTCTCTCCTGGATCTATTTTCCAGGTCAGTTGTTTTTCCAATGAGATATTTCACATTATCTTCCATTTTTTCATTCTTTTGGTTTTGTTTTGTGATTTCTTGGTTTCTCATGAAGTCATTAGCCTCCATCTGTTCCATTCTAATTTTGAAAGAACTATTTTCTTCAGTGAGCTTTTGAATGTCCTTTTCCATTTGGCTAATACTCCTTTTGAAAGCATTCTTTTTCTCATAGGCTTTTTGAACCTCTTTTGGCAGTTGAGTTAGCCTCATTTTCAAGGTGTTATTTTCTTCAGCATTTTTTTGGGTCTCCTTTAGCAGGGTGCTGACCTGCTGTTCATGCTTTGACTGCATGTCTCTCATTTCTCTTCCCAGTTTTTCCTCCACCTCTCTAACTTGATTTTCAAAATCCTTTTTGAGCTCTTCCATGGCCTGAACCCATTGAGTAGGCTGGGATATAGAAGCCTTGACTTCTGTGTCTTTGCCTGATGGTAAGCATTTTTCTTCCTCATCAGAAAGGAAGGGAGGAAATGCCTGTTCACCAAGAAAGTAACCTTCTATAGTCTTATTTCTTTTCCCTTTTCTGGGCATTTTCCCAGCCAGTGACTTGACCTCTGAATATTCTCCTCACACCCACTTGGCCTTCTGATCCTCCCAGACAGCTCTTGGGATCTGAGATTCAAATGCTGCTTCCAGCCTCAGGGCTTTTGGCGGAGGCAGGGCTGCTATTCAGTGTGAGATTAAGTTCAGGTGCTCAGGTCAGGTCAGGGCCACCTCACAGGCTCTCTTCCCTCAGGGGGTTTAGGCGGAGACCTTCAACAATGGATCCAGGCTCCTGCCTGCTTTGGGAGCCCCTGTCTGCTCCCACCTCCACTTATGCCTCCCGAGGGGGCCTGAGTTATGGGGGCACCCCAGTACCCTCTTGACCGGCCAAAGAGACCCTCTCAGCGAACCCCATCACCTGTGGGTGGAGGGACCACCGCGGCTGCTGGAGACTCCATCCCTGAAGCCTGCTTGGATCTGCTCCTCTCGGTGCCGCGGCAGCGGAGGAGCTGTACTTGGCTCCCAGTCAGTGGCACAAAGGATCTTTTGCAAGAGGTTTGCAGGTCCCTCTAGAACAGAAATCTCCTTCGCTCCAATGTTCTGTGGCCTCTGGTCCTACAGAATTCGCAGTGAGTTGCTATTTACAGATGTTCTATGGGTTGTGGGTTCGGAGCTATGTGTATGTGCGTCTTTCTACTCCGCCATCTTGGCTCCGCCCTTGACAGAAAATTAAAATGATAAATGTTGGAGATGTGGATGAATTTGAACACTGATGCATTTTTGATGGTGTTGTGAACTGATCCAACCATTCTTGAGAAAAATTTTGAAACTATGCCCGAAGGAATATAAAACTGCACATATGGCATACCTTTGATTCAGCAATACCACCATTAGTTCTGTATCCCAAAGATATCATTAAAAAATGAAAAAGGACCCATAGGCACCAAAATATTTATAGCAGCTCTTTTTGTGATGACCAAGAATTGGAAATTGAGTGGATGCCCATAAGTTGGGGAATGTACCAATGCTTAGTGAAATGAGCAGTACCAGGAGGACATTGTATATAATAGTAGTGTGTGATGACTAACTTTAATAGACCAATCTATTTTTAGCAATGCATAATGATCCAAGACAACTGCAAAGAACTCATTATGGAAAACACTGTCCACATTCAGAAAAAGAACCATGGATTCTGAATGCACATGGAAACATACTATTTGCTCTCTTTGTCTATTTTTTTTTATTTCTTCTTTCTCATGGCTTCTCCAATGGATTTCAAGTCTTCTTTACAACATGACTGATGTGAAAATAGGTTCAACATAAGGTGTGTGGTGTGTGTGTGTACATATATATATATATATATATATATATATATATATATATATATATATATACATATGAGAGAGAGAGAGAGAGAGAGAGAGAGAGAGAGAGAGAGAGAGAGAGAGAGAGAGAGAGAGAGAGAGAGAGAGTCTGTATCAAATCATACGCCATCTTTTGAGGAAAGAGATGGGGGGAAAATCTGGAACAAATGGAAGTGAATGTTGAAAACTAAAAATAAATTAATTAAAACAAAAAAAAAAGTAATGAGTAGACATTGATAGATTGCAGATGTGTGAGACAGTAGGGATTATAGAGAGGACAACATCCTGGACAAGTCAGGGAGGAAAATAATCACTTGTGCAATAAGAAGAATTTACCTTCTTAAGGAGAAAAGTCATGTCTTTATGTGATTTGGGATAAAGCACATAGTAGTGGAAGGCATTCAAATGATATGAGATATGGAAGAGGGGAGAAGTGAGAGCTCTTGGCAAATGGTCTTAATTTTCTTTTCAGTGAAGTAGGAGGTGTAGCTCTCTCTGAGCTGTGGTGGTGGGAAAGGAGAAGCCATGATAGGTTTGAAGAGAGAAGAACAATGTGGAATATACTGTCTAATAATTTGGATAGTATGTCAACTGAAAAGATATGAAAGGATTCCTTTGTCTTAGTGAAGGCTTTGTTCAGATTAGATTGTGGTCTTTATCATAAGTCTCCTTTTATTAACCTTAACACCATACTTTCTTCCCCAAAATTCTATATTATTGCCAAGAACACTGCCATACCTCTTTCCTAATCACTAAAATCTCATTGGCATCTTTCAGTCCTACCTTTCCTGCATCGCATATAGGCACTCTATTGTCAAATCTTACAACACCTTACATGTTTGTTGCCTTCTATCTACTTACATAGGATTTACTATATTCCGACCTCCTCCTGATTTTTACGTTAACTATCCCCAAAGCCTATTCATTTATTCCACCTGCATTCTCTTCCTACTCCAATCTGTCTTCCACACTGCTCTCGAAGTGATTTTTCTAAAGTACAGATGTGATTCCTCTCCCCATAAACATGAAGTAACTCTTCATTGACTCTAGCATCAAATTTCATTTCATCTTTTTTTTTTATTTAACTTTTAACATTTATTTTCACACAATTTTGGGTTACAAATTTTCTCCCCTTTTCTCCCCTCCCCCCCCCAGACCCAAGCTTTCTAATTGCCCCTGTGACCTATCTGCTCCCTCCTCTATCCTCCTTCCCTGCCCTTGTCTCCGTCTTCTCTTTTGTCCTGTAGGGCCAGATAGCTTTCTTGACCCCTTAACCTGTATTTCTTGTTACCCAGTGGTAAGAACATTACTTTTGGTCCTAACACTTTGGGTTCCAACTTCTTTAGCTCCCTCCCTCTCCACCCCTTCCCCTTGGAAGACAGGTAATTCAATATAGGCCATATCGGTTTAGTTTTGCAAATGATTTCCATACTAGTTGTGTTGTATCGGACTAACTATATTTCCCTCCATCCTATCCTGTACCCCATTACTTCTATTTTCTTATGGTCCTTTCCCTCCCCATGAGTGTCGACCTCGTATTGCATTCTCTTCCCCATGCCCTCCCCTCTATCCTCCCCCCCACCCTGCTTGTGTCCCTGTCTCCCACTCTCCTGTATTATGAGATAGGTTTTCCTATCAAAATGAGTGTGCATTATATTCTTTCCTTTAGTGGAATGTGATGAGAGTAGACCTCATGTTTTTCTCTTGCCTCCCCTCTTTATCCCACCACTAATAAGTCTTTTGCTTGCCTCTTTTATGAGAGATAATTTGCCCCATATAACTTCTGCCTTTCTCCTCCCAATATTTCTCTCACTGCTTGATTTCACTTTTTTTAAGATATGATTCCATCCTCTTCAATTCACTCTGTGCACTCTGTCTCTACGTATGTGTGCGTGTGTGCATGTGTGTGTGTGTGTGCTCCCACCCAGTACCCAGATACTGAAATGTTTCAAGAGTTCCAAATATTGTCTTTCCATGTAGGAATGTAAACAGTTCAACTTTAGTAAGTCCCTTATGACTTCTCTTTGCTGTTCACCTTTTCATGCTTCTCTTCATTCTTGTGTTTGAAAGTCAAATTTTCTTTTCAGCTCTAGTCTTTTCATCAGGAAAATTTGAAAGTCCTCTATTTCATTGAAAGACCATTTTTTCTCCTGAAGTATTGTACTCAGTTTTGCTGGGTAGGTGATTCTTGACTTCAGTCCTAGTTCCTTTGACTTTTGGAATATCCTATTCCATTCCCTTCTATACCTCAATGTAGAGGGTGCCAGATCTTGTGCTATCCTGATTGTATTTCCACAATACTTGAATTGTTTCTTTCTAGCTGCTTGCAATATTTTCTCTTTCACCTGGGAATTCTGTAATTTGGCCACAATGCTCCTGGGAGTTTCTCTTTTTGGATCTCTTTCATGCGGTGTTCTGCGGATTCCTTGAATATTTATTTTGCCTTTTGGTTCTAGAATCTCAGGGCATTTTCCTTGATAATTTCATGGAAGATGATGTCTAGGCTCTTCTTTTGATCATGGTTTACAGGTAGTCCCAGAAGTTTTACATTGTCTCTCCTGATTCTATTTTCCACGTCAGTTGTTTTTACAATAAGATATTTCACATTATCTTCCATTTCTCGAATCTGCGCGGTATGTTCTGAGATATCTGTCTTTCTCATAAAGTCCTTAGCATCCATCTGTACCATTCCAGTTTTGAAAGATCTATTTTCTGCAGTGAGCTTTTGAATCTCCTTTTCCATTTGGTTAATTCTGCTTTTGAAAGCATTCTTCTCCTCATTGGCCCCTTGCACCTCCCTTGCCAACTGAGTTAGGCTAGTTCTCAGGGTGCCAATTTCTTCAAGATTTTTTTGGTTCTCCTTTAGCAGGGAGCTGATCTGCTTTTCATGCTTCTCCCTCATCCCTCTCATTTCCCTTCCCAGTCTTTCCTCCACCTCTCTAACTTGATTTTCAAAATTCCTCTTGAGCTCTTCCATGGCCCGAGCCCATTGGGTGGGCTGGGACACAGAATCCTCAATTTCTGTGTCTTTGCCTGATGGCAAGAATTGTTCCTCCCCATCAGAAAGGAAGGGAGGAAGTGTCTTTTCTCCGAGAAAATACCCTTCAATGGTTTTATTTCTTTTCCCTTTTCTGGGCATTCTCCCCAACCAGTGACCTGACCTCTGAATGTTCTCCTCACACCCACCTCGCCTCCTGGTCCTCCCAGCCAGCGTTTGGGGACTGAGATTCAAATGCTGCTTCCCGCCTTATCATTTCATCTTTTAAAAGAATATATTAAGATAAAATTAATAATGAGTCCTATTTAAATCCAAAATAATACATTTACAAATTGCAAATAGGTAAATACTTACTTATGATGAGTCTGGTGTTTCTTTTAGCTAAGAAGGGATGCATGATGAAAAACTTCCAAGTTCATTGATCTAAAAAGTTGAGAAAAATAAAATTACTTTTGCCAGTGCTGTTACAGAAGTGTTTCTCATGCCTTAAATTTAAACTCTTGAAGGTACTTTCCATTTGTTACACATGGTTTTTAGTTTCTCTAGAGCTATTCTATTAGTATAGTTCTTTACTTCAGGCACATTAGAGATTAAATAGACTTCTGAAGAATAGCCTGAGAATGTAACCATATGTGACTAATTCTATAGGGGGGAAAGGATTCAAAATTTCAAGCAATTTTCACTGGAACTGCAATAACATTCACTCATTTATATGTTGAGAAGTGATAGATTTTGCTTTATATACACAACTAGAGGCTTTGGTATCAAGTAATTTAATGATTCTTTTATCATTAAAAGACATATTTATCCTTTCAGGTTAGGCTATGGATTCAGAATTTTCAACAGAATAGTAATTAATAATTGTTGAATAATAAGTAGTTGAATAATAAATAAGATCCATAGCAATTCATTTGCATTGCTTAACATGTATAAGTCAGTTTAAAAAGTAAAGCTCTTCATTTTTTAAGGTTTCAAAAAACTTGGAAGATATGATATGGTCACAAATTTAGCTACTGATTGGGCACGGTTCTATAATTACACCAATATTAATATTGTGAGGTTGGTAGAACATGGTCACTTGTGAGTGATGACGAAACAACTAAGGTAATGGGAGATGCCTCTTAAAGTCCTCAATACTGTGAGTGAAGTTTTGTGTGTGGGTTCTATGAAATTGTATTAACTTTTTTCTTTCCTATCTAAAACTGTCATTTTTTAAATTAAACAAACTTTTATTAAAGCATTACGTTTTGTGGTACAGATTTAAAAATACATTTTAACTGATTAGGTCCAACACCATGAAGAGAGAAATTATGACACTGAAACTTCCCCTCCTCTGATCATATTAGATTAACTTAGATTAATACTCATTCATATATATACATATATGCATTTTCCAACTACTTAGGAAGGCATCATCATCAAATGAGAGCTCAAGCCAACAAATATCATCACTAAGTCTCTTGGATCACTGTTCAGGAAGAAAATCCACTTAAATTACTGGTTCTCAATAATGTTAAACATCGAAAGAATCAGGTAACACTTTATTTACTGATTATAGAATCAAGGTGACTGTGTTGGAAGAATGCTATTTCAATGAAAGTTTTAGTCAATAACAAGCTTAAAATAAAAGTCAAAACAGTGTTTCAACAACTTGAGATTTTAAAGTTTAGAAACATAAAGTTGCCATTTCTGATAGTGCTATGGTCAGTTAGTTCTCGAATAGAGAAACATGATTTAAAGAAGGAAGCAAGCATCATCACTCCTCACTTATCAATTAAATTAAGATATATATCAGATTCTGAACAATGCAACATTAGTTTTGTTGGTAGCTGTTTCATCCTGAATTCAAATTGATATTTATTAGGCATATGTCTAGTGGGATTGTCTAGTACTTGACATCTTGCCTCAAGCTCAATGACCTTTTCTGCTGCATGTTTTCTTTTGGAGACACGAGATGAATACATCCTATTTCCAAGTAAACATGAAAAGCTTCCCAAATTGCATAAGTCAGAAGTTAAATTCATTTCAATATAGAGTAATATATCAATTCCATCTATAAAAAAAAGATTTCAGACAGTCCTTAAAAGAACAAACGGACTGAGTTTATTAGTGTAGAAACTCAGTCATACAAAATAAAAATAAATAAGAATTAGAAAGAATATGTTTCTCCTAAAAAATACATATAACAATGTAGAGAAAATAAGTCAATAATTAATTAAAATGAGAAAAAGAGAGCATAATCTCACAATTTCAGTACAGGATTAATAGGCAATAGTTAGAATTATTGAAAAAGATGAATTTACTTTTCTTACATAAATGTATAAAATAATTAATAACAAAATATTACCAAAGGAACAGCTTTGACTTTTTAATTTTTTTCTTTTAATGTCTATTTTACTTTCTGGTTTCAGAATGTCAGGGCAGTTTTCTTGAATAGTTTCTTGAAAAATGATGTCTGAAGTCATTTTTTTAATCATGGCTTTCAGGTAATCAAATAATTTTTAAATCCTCTCTCCTGTAGCTATTTTCCAGATGAATTATTTTTCAAATGAGATATTTCACATCATTTTCTATTTTTTAATTCTTTTGGTTTTGTTTTACTGTTTGTTGATTTCTTATAAATTCATTAGTTTCCATTTACTCCATTGTAATTTTGAAGGAATTAATTTTTTTCAGTCTGCTTTTGAAACTTCTTTTCCCTTTGATCAATTTTGCTTTTAAAACATTCTGCTCCTCCTTGACTCTTTGCATCTCTTTCTACCATCTAGACTAATCTGTTTTTAAGGTTTTATTTTCGTCAGTATTTTGGAGTCTCCTTTACCAAACTTTTGACATTTTTTTCATGATTTTCTTGATTTTCATCACTCATTTCTCTTCCCAATTTTTTCCTTTTTTTCTCTTATTTCATTTTCAAAATTCTTTATGAGCTCTTCCATAATGGTCTGAAACCAATTCATATTATTCTTGAGTCTTTTGAATGTAGGACCTTTGAGTTTGTTTTCTTCTGAGTGTGTGTTTTGATCATCCTTGCAACCATATTAACTTTCTATAACCAGAGGTGCTTTTTTTTCATTGTTTACTTATTTTCCCAGCCTATTACTTGACTTTTAATTGTTTGTTAAAGTAGCACACAGGGGGCGGAGCCAAGATGGAGGAGTAGAAAGACGCACATACACATAGCTCCAAACTCACAACCCATAGAACATCTGTATAAAGTAACTCATGGCGAATTCTGGAGCAGTGAGGACACAGAACAGTGGAGCAAAGGAGATTTCTGTTCCAGAGGGACCTGCAAACTTCTTGCAAAAGGTCCATCGTGCTGTGGACGCGGAGTCAAGCCCAGCCCTGCCGCGGCACCAAGAGGAACAGATTCGAGCAGGCTTCAGGGACGGGATCTCCAGTGGCTGCACAGGTCCCTCCACCCACAGGTGACAGGGGTCGGTGAGAGGGTCTCTTTGGCGGGTCGAGAGGGGAGTGGGGTGCCCCCATAACTCAGGCCCCCTCGGGATGCAGAAGCTGAGGCAGCGGCAGACCAGGGCTCCCCAAGCAGGCAGGAGCCTGGATCCATTGTTGAAGGTCTGTGCATAAACCCCCTGAGGGAACTGAGCTCAAGAGGTGGCCCTGCCCCAACCTGGGCACCTGAACTTAATCTCACACTGAATAGCAGCCCTGCCCCTGCCGAAGCCCTGAGGCTGGGGAACAGCATTTAAATCTCAGACCCCAAGCGCTGGCTGGGAGAATCAGGAGGTGAGGTGGGTGTGAGGAGAATATTCAGAGGTCAAGTCACTGGCTGGGAAAATGCCCAGAAAAGGAAAAAGAAATAAGACTATAGAAGGTTACTTTCTTGGTGAACAGGCATTTCCTCCCTTCCTTTCTGATGAGGAAGAACAATGCTTACCATCAGGCAAAGACACAGAAGTCAAGGCTTCTGTGTACCAGCCCACCCAATGGGCTCAGGCCATGGAAGAGCTCAAAAAGAATTTTGTAAATCAAGCTAGAGAGGTGGAAGAAAAGCTGGGAAGAGAAAGGAGAGACATGAAGTCAAAGCATGAACAGCAGGTCAGTACCTTGCTAAAGGAGACCCAAAAAAAAATGCTGAAGAAAATAACACCTTGAAAAATAGGCTAACTCAATTGGCAAAAGAGGTTCAAAAAGCCTATGAGAAGAAGAATGCTTTCAAAAGGAGTATTAGCCAAACGGAAAAAGAGATTCAAAAGCTCACTGAAGAAAATAGTTCTTTCAAAATTAGAATGGAACAGATGGAGGCTAATGACTTCATGAGAAACCAAGAAATCACAAAACAAAACCAAAAGAATGAAAAAATGGAAGATAATGTGAAATATCTCATTGGAAAAACAACTGACCTGGAAAATAGATCCAGGAGAGACAATTTAAAAATTATGGGACTACCGGAAAGCCATGATCTAAAAAAGAGCCTAGACATCATCTTTCATGAAATTATCAAGGAAAACTGCCCTGAGTTTCTAGAACCAGAGGGCAAAATAAATATTCAAGGAATCCACAGAACACCACCTGAAAGAGATCCAAAAAGAGAAACTCCTAGGTACATTGTGGCCAAATTCCAGAGTTCCCAGGTCAAGGAGAAAATATTGCAAGCAGCTAGAAAGAAACAATTCAAGTATTGTGGAAATACAATCAGGATAACACAAGATCTAGCAGCTTCTATATTAAGGTATCGAAGGGCATGGAATAGGATATTCTAGAAGTCAAAGGAACTAGGACTAAAAACAAGAATCACCTACCCAGCAAAACTGAGTATAATACTTCAGGGGAAAAATTGGTCTTTCAATGAAATAGAGGATTTTTAAGCATTCTTGATGAAAAGACCAGAGCTGAAAAGAAAATTTGACTTTCAAACACAAGAATGAAGAGAAGCATGAAAATGTGAACAGCAAAGTCATAAGGGACTTACTAAAGTTGAACTGTTTACATTCCTACATGGAAAGACAATATTTGTATGTCTTGAAACTTTTCAGTATCTGGGTACTGGGTGGGATTACACACACACACATGCACACACGCACACACACATAGAGACAGAGTACACAGAGTGAATTGAAGAGGATTGGGCTCATATCTTAAAAAAGTGAAATCGAGCAGTGAGAGAGAAATATATTGGGAGGAGAAAGGGAGAAATGGAATGGGGCAAATTATCTCTCATAAAAGAGGCAAGGAAAAGACTTTTTAGTGGAGGGATAAAGAGGGGAGGTGAGAGAAAAACATGAAGTTTACTCTAATCACATTCCACTAAAGTAAAGAATAAAATGCACACTCCTTTTGGTATGAAAACCTATCTTACAATACAGGAAAGTGGGGGATAAGGGTATAAGCAGGGTGGGCGGGTTGATGGAAGGGAGGGCATGGGGAGGAGGGAGCAATTTGAGGTCGACACTCATGGGGAGGGACAGGATCAAAAGAGAATAGAAGCAATGGGGGACAGGATAGGATGGAGGGAAATATAGTTAGTCTTATACAACACAACTATTATGGAAGTCATTTGCAAAACTACACAGATTTGGCCTATATTGAATTGCTTGCCTTCCAAAGGGAAGGGGTGGGGAGGGAGGGAGGTAAAGAAGTTGGAAGTCAAAGTGTTAGGATCAACTGTCGGGTAATGTTCTTGCCAGTAGGAAATAAGAAATACAGGTAAAGGGGTATAGAACATTATCTGTCCCTACAGGACAAAAGAGAAGACGGAGACAAGGGCAGAGAGGGATGATAGAAAAGAGAGCAGATTGGTCATAGGGGCAATTAGAATGCTTGGTGTTTGGGGGGAGGGGATAAACGGAGAGAAAATTTGTAACCCAAAATTTTGTTAAAATGAATGTTAAAAGTTAAATAAATAAATTTAAAAAATTTTTTAAAAAACGTAGCACACAACCTCTAAAGGTAAAGAACACACTATTCCAAGCTTCAGGAATTTTGTAAACTGTTGTCAGAGTCACTTCTAGTGACTTATAAGCTTTCAGTTTTTCCAAGGCAGTGTGATCTGAGAGGTGTTTTCTACTCTCCTAGTCTATACTCTAGTTTGTGAGTGAGTACAAGCCCTCTTTTCTTCCCTGGAACTGTTAGGAGGGTCCCTCATCCTCTTTCTATAAGCTTTGCTATGCTGGTGTTCCTTCTTACCCTGGGACTGTGACCAGGACTGTGACTCAGTTCTGAGTATGGACTAAGTAGCAGAATCCTGCCTCAGTGCTAGAAAAAGATGCCTGCAATCTCCTTCTGATCAGTTGTTTTACCATCTTACCACCTATGTGCTAAGAGTTCTGGAAGTAGCCGCAGATTCTGTTGGTGCTGCTGATTCAGTCACTCCCAAGGCCATTCCTTGTTTGCTGTTGTGAGGGCTATGCTGGCCTGTCATCAGGAAATGTGCAATAGACCTTTCTTACTGAACTTCTAAGTTGTCTTTGGCATCTGTGTGGTGAGAAATCTGGAAACCACCACTGCTGCTATTTATTCAGTCACACTGAGGCCTGCTCCTGTTTTTTGTGGCCCAATCTTCTCTGGCATGGCTTGTGTTGTACTATATTCCTCTCTCACCCTGATGCAGTAGTTCTTTCCTGTTCACCTTTCACGTTGTCTTGGGTTGGAAATTTCTTTCACCCCATCTTTTTCCATGTTCTACTACATTAGAATATTCTTAGAGCAGTTTTTAAAGGTATTTTTGTGGGATTGGAGGGAGAATTCAGGCAAGTCCCTGCCTTTACTCAGTCATTTCAGTTTTGCCTCCTTTTCTTGGCCCAGTTTTGACTTTTTGAAAATAAGTAAGATTCATCTGTCATAAGCACATCACTGGAATGTAAATGCATACTGCGTAGTCATCTTCTTTAACTGGAAAATGATACTACCATAAAATCAAATATAAGGTGTTTATTGATTTAGCAGAACTATTGATGTATAGTGCAAAGCTAAACTTTACCTTAGTCCATGACCTGATTACATGACACCTAAACTGGGGATGCTATACATGCTGATTTTTACTGCATAGCAAAATTATGTCTTTTATAGGACCCAATGAAGTTGACTGAAGTATAGGCACTTGCACATGTTTATTTCTGCAAATATTAAGATAGCAAGAATTATACTAACTTAGTAGGTACCATGGTACAGTATATATCTTTCCTTTTAGTTAGAAATATTTAGGTTTTAATTTTGCCCATAGAATATACTAGTTATGGGATGATAAGCATGTCATTTAATATCCAGTTCTCTAGAATACTTTCTAAGACTAAGTTAATCAGGTTTCTAGTCTTCATTGGTGGAGGGAATATCAACTCAGGAGTCCCAGAAATTTAAGCAATTGAGGGGAAATGTACAAAAGCAACCTTTCAAATTGGTGAATCATAGAATGACTTTGTCAAATAATCAAATGTTGAGCCTTATAAAACACTTTAGTGAATCTCTATATTGTGAAAAAAGTTCATGATAGAAGGAAAGAGAAAATAGATCTTGCTGACCATGTGACTTGGATTTATATAAAAAATTAAGATGATACAATGTAATCAGTAAAGAAACTTTATATCCATTAGTTATGAACATGAGAGACAAAAATCATATGTTTTTAAAATAGATGATTGTAAGGTTTTGTATTTTTCCCCCCATTAACTAGTAAGCCACCTTCATCATAGGTTTTGTATTAAAAAATTCTTAATTCAGCAAATTTTACTAAGTGCTTACTATATGCTAGGCATTAAACAACTCATGTTTCACTTTTTTAAGGGATCATTTAAGTTCTCTTGATATTGGTTCCAATTCAGCAACAATTATTAAATAGTTTATTTTCTTTTTCTTTATGTTAGAGTGATCTTGATGCTGTATTTTAACAAGTTTCACTAGATAATGATGACCACTTTTCATTCCACAATAGAATATTCCCAAATTTAATACTATTATTTTTACTATCCTCATCCTTATAGTAAAGCAAAACAAACACAGTAATCACTCCTGAAAATCTCTTTCATTTTTCCCATCTCTAATCTATTACTTCTTCACCAAAATATAGTAGGTATGTTCCTATGCCATCCTGGAAAATTACAACTGGCTCTTGCCATCTATTAATGTTGTTTTATTGTACATATGTATATGTATAACCGGTACATATGCATGAATATGTGTATATGCATACACACATTGCATATATAGAAGTAGCATGAGCATTATAAAAAATATTTAGTTTTGTGGTGGTTTACCAAAATTAGAAATCTTCTTAAGTATATCTTTAATTTGTCACTTTGTGCATAAAATAATTATTGGAGTAATCCAAAATACAACTGAGTAAAATATGAAAGATCTGGATGAATCAAGGTAACTTTCATTTATCAGTTTACATTCATAGCATGTGGCATATGATCAGAAACAATCTTTATCTCTCTGAATATGCACATGTGCTTGTGTTTACAGAGAAAGGTATATAACGTTACATTGTGTTTTAAGAAGTTTCTGAATATACTATCAGAATGAATTCTATTTTTAATTAACATTTGTGAGATAAATTTGCAATTACAGACATGAAACACACACACATTTGTATAAATATGTATATATTCATATATATGCATATATACCTGCATGTGTCTCTTCGAAGTGTTCTCATTATTTTCTATCCAATCATTCTATGAAATATTAACCTTAGATTACAACTCATTGCCTTATTGACTGTTCTTTTGGCACTATAGAAGGAGAATACTTGACAATTGTTTGCATTGTGCAATGTCTTAAATATTAATCTTGCAACAAACAATTGGGACTAAAATATGCATTAATATCTTCTGGGTAAAGTGGAAAAAGTATATCAGATCTGTGTCACCAGGTACTGAAACTTTGCATAGATGAGGAGAAACCCCTCTCTTTCATATTTCTGTGCCATAAGACATTAAATTGTTCTCCTCTTAAACAAAGTCTTTATCCTACACAAAGTACATAAGGTTAATGTGTTCTGGTATTCCAGCAAATTAGCTGGAGAGAATACACTACAATGATACCAAGTAGACTAAATCCCAGATAAGAACTTGATATACGCTTCAAAAATTAATTTCAGTAGTGTTATTGCTCTCTGATGAGATGATTTATTGTAATCTTTCTAATTATGGAGGAGGAGGTTTACTTCAGCTCAAAAACTGACATTCTATATAATGTTCTATATTTTAAAGTGAATATATGTAATCCTGAAGAAATTAAAATATCAAAAGATTTAGAGAGCAGGACTGTGAAAGGAATTGTAAAATACATATTTTATGTTGTTGCCTAGGGAAAGAATTGTTTTCCCTGTAAAAATGATAATGATTTGTTCCTTTGTCTGCCTCGGCTAAGTGAGGGTAAGTGAATAAGCTCTTAGGCATTAGCTCCAGAGCATGAACTGAGTTTTGGAGGAAACTCTGACTCAAACACTTAACAAATATAAATTTTATACAAGAGAATATACCAGAAAATATGAAGAAAATGAGTTCTCTTGATGAAAGATAAAGTTCAACCAAGAGAGAAAGTCTCAAAAAGCATCTAAGGGAAAATTCCCTGAATCTCTAGTGTTATAATTTGGTAATAGGGGTATGACTGAGGTTGCTGTTTCTTCTACATGTTTGCTTCTTTTCAGAGTCTTTCCCTTCAGAAAGATAAAAATCGCTAGTTTAGAATGTGTTTTCTCTTAAGCTCTCACAAACTCTGACTCTCAGGCACAAAGCTTTAAACAGTGATCTATCGGAGCAGGGAATCTAAGTGTTTTGAATTAGTAAAGAAAACTGTTTTTGTTGTTTCATTTTAAGTAATCAACAAAGAATAACACAGTAGAACCTCTCATTCTCTTGAGTTTTTGGTATATTATGTGATTGTAAAACTGTAGACCACTGTGTAATATTTTTAGGGGATGATTTCTTCTAGGAAACTAAATGTGTCAAGGGAATGTTTCATGTAAAAATGGGCATGATAAAACAAAAAATGGTAGGGACTTAACATATACAGAAGAGAATGAGAAGAGTTGACAAAATTACACCAAAAAACTATACATGGAAGATTTTAGCATCACTAATAACCTCAATGGTGTGATTACTAATCTACAGCTAGAAATCTTGGAGATTGAAGTCAAGTGGGCCTTATGAAGAATTGCTAACAATAAAAATATTGGAGATGATAGAATTTCAGATGAAGTATTTAAAATCGTAAAAGGTGCTGCTACAAATACTGAAAAAAAATTGAGACATGAAATATCAGACTGGATGAATCAAAATTTGGAATTAACTTTGCTGGAAGAAACATAAACCATCTCAAATATGCATAGGAAAAAAATCTGATGGTACAAAGTGAAGAATTAAGAAGCCTCTTGATGAGGGTGAATGAAGAGAGTGCAAAAGCTGCCTTGAAACTTAACACACAAAAATCACCTAAGTTCTTGGCAACTGTTTCTGTCAGTTCCTGGAAAATAGATGAAGAAATGTAATCAGTGTTCAATATATTCTTGGGCTCAAAAATCATTACAAATGGTGACTGAAGCCATGAAATGAAAACATCCTTGCTCCTTGGAAGGAAATCTATGACAAATTTGGACAGAATTATAAAAAGCAAAGATATCACCTTTCTGACAAAGGTCTTTATACTCATAGCAATGTATGGCTGTGAGAATTCACCTATAAATAAATATAAGTACTGTAGAATCAAAGTTTTCTTTTTTTTAATTAATTAATTTATTTAATACTTAACATTCATTTTCACAAAATTTTGGGTTCCAAATTTTCCTAATATTTATCCCCTTCCCCCACCCCCAAACACCGAGCATTCTAATTGCCTTTATCACCAATCTGCCCTCTCTTCTATTATCCCTCCCTTCCCTTGTCCCCATCTTCTCTTTTGTCCTTTAGGGCAAGATAAATTTCTATACCCCATTACCTGTATTTCTTATTTCCTAGTAGCAAGAACAATACTCAACAGTTGTTCCTAAAACTTTGAGTTCCAATTTCTCTTCATCCCTCCCTCCCCACCCATTCCCTTTGGAAGGCAAGCAATTCAATATAGGCCATATCTGTGTAATTTGGTAAATGACTTCCATGATAGTCGTGTTGTGTAAGACTATATTTCCCTCCATCCTATCTTGCCCCCCATTGCTTTTATTCTCTCTTTTGATCCTGTCCCTCCCCAAGAGTGTTGACTTCAAATTGCTCACTGCTCTCATTGCCCTCCCTTCCATCATCCCCCCCACCCTGCTTATCCCCTTATCCCCCACTTTCCTGTACTGGAAGATAGGTTTTCATACCAGAATGAGTGTTCATTTTATTCCTTCCTTTAGTGGAATGTGATGAGAGTAAACTCCATGTTTTTCTCTCACGTCCCCTCTTTATCCCTCCACTAATGAGTGTTTTGCTTGCCTCTTTTATGAGAGATAATTTGCCCCATTCCATTTCTCTCTTTCTCCTCCCAATATATTTCTCTCTCACTGTTTAATTTCATTTTATAAAGATATGATCCTATCCCATGCAATTTGCTCTGTGCTCTCTGTGTGTGTGTGTGTGTGTGCATGTGTGTGTGTGTAATCCCACCCACTACCCAGATACTGAAAAGTTTCAAGAGTTACAAATATTTTCTTTCCATGTAGGAATGTAAACAGTTCAACTTTAGTAAGTCCCTTATGACTTCTCTTTGCTGTTTACCTTTTCATGCTTCTCTTCATTCTTGTGTTTGAAAGTCAAATTTTCTTGTCAGCTCTGGTCTTTTCATCAAGAATGCTTGAAAGTCCTCAATTTCATTGAAAGACCATTTTTTTCCCCTGAAGTATTATATTTAGTTTTGCTGGGTAGGTGATTCTTGGTTTTAGTCCTAGTTCCTTTGACTTCTGAAATATCCTATTCCACACCCTTTGATCTCTTACTGTAGAACCTGCTAGATCTTGTGTTATCCTGATTGTGTTCCCATAATACTTGAATTGTTTCTTTCTAGCTGCTTGCAATATTTTCTCCTTGACCTGGGAACTCTGGAATTTGGCCACAACGTTCCTAGGAGTTTCTCTTTTTGGATCTCTTTCCAGTGGTGATCGGTGGATTCTTTCAATATTTATCTTGCCCTCTGGTTCTAGAATCTCAGGGCAGTTTTCCTTGATAATTTCATGAAAGATGATGTCTAGGTTCTTTTTTAGATCATGGCTTTCAGGTAGGCCCATAATTTTTAAATTGTTTCTCCTAGATCTATTTTCAGGTAAGTTGTTTTTCCAATGAGGTATTTCACATTATTTTCCATTTTTTCATTCTTTTGGTCTTATTTTGTGATTTCTTGGTTTCTCCCAAAGTCATTAGCCTCCATCTGTTCCATTCTAATTTTGAAAGAACTATTTTCTTCAGTGAGCTTTTGGATCTCCTTTTCCATTTGACTAATTCTGCTTTTTAAAACATTTTTCTCCTCATTGGCTTTTTGAACCTCTTTTGCCAATTGAGTTAGCCTATTTTTCAAGGTGTTATTTTCTTCAGCCTTTTTTTGGGTCTCCTTTAGCAAGGTATTGACCTGTTTTTCATGCTTTGCTTGCATGTCTCTCATTTGTCTTCCCAGTTTTTCCTCCACCTCTCTAACTTGATTTTCAAAATCCTTTTTGAGCTCTTCCATGGCCTGAGCCCATGGAATATTTATTTTGTCTTTTTGGGATACAGAAGCCTTGGCGTTTATGTCTTTCCCAGATGTTAAGCCTTGTTCTTCTTAACCTGAAAGGAAGGGAGGAGATATCTGTTCACCAAGAAAGTAACCTCCTGTGGTCTTATTTTTTTCCCTTTTCTGGGCATTTTCCCAACCAGTGACTTGACTTCTGAGCTTTCTTTTCTCACCCACCTAGCCTCCAGATCCACACAGCCAGCCCTTGGAGTCTGAGATTCAAATGATGCTTCCCAGCCTCAGGGCTTTTGTTGGGGCAGGGCTGCTATTCAGTGTGAGATTAAATTCAGGTGCTCAGGTTGGGGTAGGGCCACCTCACGGGGCTCAGTTCTATCAGGGGGTTTATGCAGAGACCTTCAACCATGAATCCAAGCTCCTGCCTGGTTTGGGAGCCCCTGTCTGCTGCTCCATCCCTAGGGGGCCTGAGTTATGGGGACACCCCACTCCCCTCTCAGATACCCAAAAAGACTCTCTCACTGACCTTTGTCACCTGTGGGTGGAGGGAGCTGAGTAGCCTGGGGAGATTCTCTCCTTGAAGCCTGCTGGGATCTGCTCCTCTCAGTACCGCATGGCCAAGGCAGGGCTGGGCTCTGCTCCAGTTTGGTGGGCAATGAACCTTTGGTGTCTGTCTTTCAGGTCCCTCTGGAGCAGACATGTCCTCTGCTCCATTGTTCTGTGGCTTCTGCTGCTCCAGAATTTGTTGGGAGTTCTTCTTTACAGGTAATTTATGTGCTGTGGGTTTAGAGCTAGCATATGTGTATCTTTCTCCTCCGCCATCTTGGCTCCTCCTCCAAAGTTTTCTTATTGTCGTACTAGAGAAGACTTGTGGAAGTTCCTTGGACCACAAACAGATCAAGTCATTCAATATTTATATGAATTAATTTGGGCTATTCCCTGGAAGGTCAAATACCAAAACAGAAGCTTAAACACTTTGGTCACATAGTAGGAAGATAGGACTCATTGGAAAAGACCCTGATTTGGAATAGATTGAAGCAAAAAGGAAAAGTGGGACAGCCAAGTATGAGTTGTATAGATACTGCCATGGAAACAATGAACATGAGCTTGGACAGACTTCAGGAAACGGTTTAGGATAGAGGGGCCAGGTGTGATATGTTTCTTGGGTTCACGAAGATTTGGAGATAACTGAACAACTAAACAACAACGTCTCTTGTAATACCCTCATTGATGATGTTCTCATATATTTATTATTTTCATAAAAGTATAAATAAATAGGTTGATATATGGAGTCTGTATTCTAGCTTTCCTTTTATTATTGTTATGCTAATGTTCAAGATTTTTTTCTTTTTACCTAAAAATTTTTAATATACCATGGGAATTAATACTTCAGTGTCTTCAAAACGATTTTTTCAAGAGCAAATGTTTCCTCTAAGTTTACTTAGTCAAATTCATCTTTTTATTTTTTCATCTCTGTTTTCTTTAGTGTCACTTCTACTGGCTTTTAGCATATATGTAAAATGTTGACATTGGAGTCCAAGTGCTATATAGGTTCATTCTTTGCTTGAGAGTAAAAAGACTTTTGTATACACACAAGCACACACATTTATACACAGGGAGATGTATATCTATATATTAATATCTGATTAGCTATAAATAAATAATCTATGTCTGCATATATTCATACAGACAGATATCAGATAAATAGATATACATATAGAGATAAAGATATATATATATATATATATATATATATATATATATATATATGTATGTATGTATGTGTATATATAATACATGCAGATATTTTCCAGTTTGTAGTAACTTGTTACTTTCCTTAGTTTCATTCTTTAAAAAGTGTTCTGTAAAGACTTTTGCTTTGCTGTCTTTCCAAAGTTTCTTAATTTTTTTTATTCCCTACACAAGATACTTAACGGGGGAAACTTGTTTGTAGACATACTTTTGCATATCTTTCAGTTCTCTCTGCTTGTTTTTTTCTTTTAAGAACTACCTTATTGCATTTTCATTAGTATATTTTAGAAATAGCTAGCCTTTCCTGGACTGAGTTGATCTGATGGACAGATTAAACACAGATGAAGTAGAATTTGGCAAACGATTCTTGGCCTCACTTTACTTGCCATTATCAGACTTAGCTAGAAAATGAATGGACATTAGACATTTACAGAAAAAAAACGCTGAAAATTTCACAGGCTTAAATGCTACATGAAATAATATGCCATAGTCATTGACTGCCAAGATGTACCATAACAAACCATGCTGGTGGGAAATTTTCTGAAAGAGTATTTTATTTTAAGAAAATAATCACTCTCTATGAGAAACATCTAGAGTTACATATGTTGTAGATTAGCTTCTGCAGTTGTTCTTTTCCGTGTCTTTTCAAGAATACTATAATAAGTGGCATATTCATTAAAGAAGGAATTTGAGAATATCATTTATATCTATTGTCTATCTACTATCCATTCATTACTTTAACATTCATGTAAAGAGTATGGAATAGGATTATTTGAAAGAGTCATAGTCCTCCTAGCAAGTATATGTAGTGTCTGTATTCTTCCAATCCAAGCAATTACAAACTTTGGGGAATCAGTTTGGGGAACCTGTGGCTGAGGTGTCAGAAGTCTGGAATGATAAAAAAATTTCTAATTTATTGTAATGTCAGAAGTTGATAACTCAGGAGCTAATGATACAAAATTGAATGTTCATATATAATAAAAGATAATCCATATATCTGTATCTTTCCTTTGAGGTTATTTATAGCGAGACAAAATTTATTTGAGTTGGTCCTTAGAATTGCAATAGAAATGGCTACTGACCCAATCTACCTGGCCATGAGTATCTAACTATATCTGTTGTTTTGTGTTTATTCTTTCCTGATCTTAAATGAAGGAGCATTTAAAGGTATTTTACTAATAATTTCATAAGATAAGACATAAAGTTCCCATCAGTGGTCTCACTGGTGACCAGAGTGGGTATTTAAGTCTTGTGGTAGATGACAGCAGCAGCACAGTGGTTCAGACCAACAGATGAGCTTTTGATACAGTAGCAGTTTGGCCCAACAATAGCTGAGCCTGACTGTTTAACAGATTAACAGGTCTGGGATTTAGCTGTGGAACAAGAGAATGACTTGTTCATCATTGAGTCACGCCTTTAACTGTATGAGCACTGCATTAACGAAGAAAGGGATTTCCAGGCCCAAGAGGGGTGAAGTAGTCATTGGCAAGACATGTTCATGACATGGGTGCCTCACTATATTTATACTTTATATTTGAACCAGATCTCCCCAAGTACATTGTGTGTGTTAGGGAAGAATGATCTTCATGTTTTGAAAATTTTTGTATCATCTCTTCCTGCTATGGATTTGCAATAGCCCTTTTCTGAAAGCTAATAGAGTTAATGTGATTTTAATGGAAAATTAGAACTATATCGGTGGAGAGTCAAACACTTTACTATTAAAAATCACAGCCCCTCAGTGATATACTTATACCACTGGGAGGAGTAGAAATTATTTATAGAGAGAATCCACAGCTTTTGTGAGAATAATTGGGCCAATAGTCCCACATGGAGTGTGTGACACACAAATATATACATTTCTTTACCCATCAACTTTGTCATATGTTTATTTCATAGATAACTATTCTCAGGAGGTAAGAATTCAGTGTTTATGTATGTTTTTAATTCAATAAGGTGTTTTTTTTGCTCACTGTTTTACTTCCAGTACTTACCAATTGAAATAGTACCTTTCTTTACATAACCAACCTTAAGACTACAGCAATTTATTAATAAATAAATCATTAATTTGCAAAAGTTTTAAGAAAATTGTAAGCCATTGGAGATTAGAAACCATCTTTTGCTTTTTTTGTATCCTCACTTCTTAGTAAAATATGTGTCACATAGTAGGTGCTTAATAAAATTGAATGATTTAAAGAAAAATCTCCCACTAATTTGCTAATTATTGATGGGCACATATATAGATACAGAATATGAAAGAATTTTATAGATATACAGCACTATCCAATCGCAAGATATTATCACCATAGTTATTTTAATTACTATTAGAGAGTTTGGGGATTTTCATCCTTTAAAAATGTTGGGGTTCTCCAGGTTAGTTGTCTAAACTGCAAAGTGTTAGAAAAAGATTTGTGATTGTAGCATACATGGAAGCACCTTCTACCTAGATCTGAATAAACTTGTGATTTAGAAGATTAAGTCTTAGGTGAAAGTTGTTGTTTTTTTTTTTTATCTTATATTCATTCATTTTTCCCTCATTTATTTTTTGAGGTCCAGACAGATTAAATTGCTTTCTCAACATTCTAGTTTCAGAAATGGAATTTGAGCCAGTCTCCTTCACTTTAAGTCTAACTTCCTGTTAATTATACAGTAATTCTTTCAAGAGTACTAAATTAATACTAGTACTTGTAGTCAATAATGACTGATTATTATTATTCAGTATTTTTCTTACTCAGTATTACTACAACTACTCTATTGATAAAATTTCCACATCATTTTTCCTTCAGTTTTCCATGGTATTTTAATTATGCAAATGAAACATTTTTAGATTAATTCAATACATATGTAATTTTGCAAAGGAAAGAGGTCTAGCTCTTAAGAAAACTCTCATGTCTTTTCTAGAAAAGATAAATTGGGACAAAACCATTTTTCTGCAAGCATGACATAATATAAGATTTTTGTGCTATGCTTCTTTTTGATAATACCTTTAGTTATGATGATTGGAATAGTCTGATGTCCATTATTCTGATTAAATTTTATACTTTTAAATTTGGCTACCAGATACCTTAATGAATCATAACTTGGAATTAGGCTAAGTTCAACTTAAAAACAGCTGAATACAACACAAAAATATCCAGTGTTTCTGTCTTCATTTTATTTTTACATAGTAATAATTACTTTGCTATTGTTCTTGTCACCATCATTATCATCTTCATCTTCTCTCTTATTTAAAAAAAAAAAAAAAGACTTTTCCAGGGAGAAGAAGGTTATTTTCTGACATAGGAAAGAATCTTTAAAAAACCTCAACTACAAAACAAAGTAAGATGAGATGTTTCTCACAACGTTTCATTTCTTGAGCCATTACTATTTGTGTATACATCAGTGGAAGGGGTGAAATCCTTTTTATTCTGTTCCCTAAGATGGCACTTTGATTTTAAGTTCATTTTCCATGGCTTATAGCTTTTCCATATAGTACCTCTGGGGCATGGTTGCTTTCAAGCCAAAAGTAAATTTTCAGAAAATTGGATGGAAATCTGTTCCACCTTTTTAAAATCAAATAACTGTAGGGAAAGACTTGTCAGCTCAAAACAGCTATTTTTAGATACCTTTAGTCTAATAACTCAAAAAAATCAGATATGATATTTCCTCGAATTTCATAAGCATGTAGATGGGAAGAAAGCAGTTATATTTAAATATATGAAAAATAAAATAATGTTGGTTAGAATATGAAAGATCATCCATCATGTTCTGCATATTTTTAACAATACAAAATTCTCTGTGGATTAACAGTATGCTGTATAATATGGCAAATAAAGAGGAAGTAAAGTAACCTAAATGGTTAGGGTTTTAAAGTTTTGAAAAACTGAACTATAAGAATATACATACATATGTGCCCATATACATGTTCATATATACACACGCATATGTACATGCATACCTACATATTATACATATACACATATCATTCAGGCAGTCAAGTTTATGTTAATAAGAACTGTAACAATTGATAAGAATTTTAAGTGAATGATTTGAATCCATGTGACAAACACAATGAGGTAGATTTTAAGCTGTGTGTCTTTGAGACTACTAATAAAAAAAAAACCCAAAAGACATAAGTCTGATGAGTTCAGAAATCTGTTATTGCAGCTCTCTTCTCAATGATCCAAGAATTTTATGAATTCACAAATTATGAAAATGAAAAACCCTAGTGAACTACCAACTTAAGCTAGCACCAAACAAATCTAAGGCAACCGTTTGAGTCAATAATGCAAGTAAGAAAAGCATTTATTAAGAATATATAATATGCTTGGCACTGTGCTAAGTGCTCAGAACACAAAGATGATAATTTCTGTTTTCAAGGAGCTTATATTCTAAAAAGGGAGCTGAAAAGGGTAGGGAGGAATGAATTTACCTGGCCTGATATATAGTATATGATATACGGTATGCAGCCTGGAGCTATATAGAGAGGAAGCCTAGGAATGCAACCTGGAGATCAATAAATACATAGCTAGTCTGTAATGAGAAGGAACCAGCAGAAAAGAGGGAAAGGCCAGTGACTACCTCTAATGTAAGATGTCCAAGCTGTTAATGAAAAAAACTGTCTCTGGAAAGAAGGAAATTCTGGGAATGTATGGAGTGAAAACTGGAAAGGTATGAAGGTAAAACTTGAATGTCTTGAGGGAAATTCTGTAAATTTTAACATTTCAAATTTGTTTTAGTTGCCATACATAAGTATTTTCTTTTTCAAAGCATGTCTTTGAAGAGCAGTTAGGCAGTACAAACACTTCTCTTCCACGTTTTTCCCATCAAAAAGCCAAGAAACAGAAAAGCAATCCCTTCTCAGAAATATAAAATCAAACGTTTAGGGTTCTGTAAACAAAGTAGTTGATTCATTATTGCAAATCATCAGACCAAAGACTTTATAAAGTTCTAGAAAACAATCTTCTCCTATTTAAGCAGATGTTAGCAATATTGGGAATTCAAGTTACTGTTGACCTAAAATCTCAGTTATAAACTTTTAGTTGTGGGGGGAATATGTGTGTTTTAGTTTGAAAAAGAATGGACTCATATTTTAAGGGATCCTAGAAGCCCAAATCTTTTACAAATCTCAGACAATTGATCATCTGCCCTCTGTTTAAATACTTTCAGTGACTGGGGATCTTATTATTTAACAAGGAAGAAAATTAGCGCTTTCATAAAAAATACATCTAGTGGTCAAATTATTTTATATAATATTAATAATATTGTATTATATATTTAAATCAAAGAATTAAATGAAGATATCTAATACAGATAGTTCTCCTTGTACTTGACTTTAAACAAAGAATTCTGAGAGACACCTGCATTCCAAAAAGACTCATATTAACTTAACAGGATTGTACTGTGCTCTTGCTCTCCCTTCTGCTGCCACCAAAAACAGACAAATGAACAAACAAACATAACTCTCAAAGTGAAAGCTGAAGTTCTGAGGGTGGGAGAGACCACAACAGCAGTGCTATCAGGGACTTGGCTTGAGACCTTTAGCTCTGAGAGAGGAGACCTTTGCTTTGCCCCATCAACACATCCACCTCTCTGGCCCCCAGGTTTGCCTTCCTTCAATCTGAGCTCTATACTCTGTGTCTGTCCTGACCCCACATCTTGTTGCTGTCATCTCCTGTTTGTGTTTCTGTCCTGTCTCAATCCCTTCCCCTCTCATCCCATAGTCTTCTTTTGCTTTCCAATCATGCCCCGATAAGACTGGTCCCAGCCTCAAGTGTGCCTTCTGCTATTGTTTCTCTATCCCAGATCTTATAGCGTGGTCCCTAACTATCTCAACAACAAGAGGCCCCCTTTCTATCTTCCTCTCTCCCTCCCTTTCCCACATTTTCAGTCAAATTTGCGATATGCAAAAGTTATGTTACATAAATGGTCCGCTTACATAATGCAAGAAGTCTGTAAATAGGAACAGAAAATCGAGCTTGAAAGAAAGAAATCAAGAAGTTTAATCAGAGGCTAGCAAATTTATATGACAGAGACACTGTTCAGAGCAATAGAGGACCTGACAAAGACAATTACATAATTGGAATACAAAAATGCAGAGACATGGGGAGAAATAATGCTACATGAGAAGGAAACAAGCATTTATTGAGTACCTCTTCTGTGCCATAACCTGTGCTAAGTACTTTAAAAATATCTCATTTGATCTTCCTAACAACATTGGGGATAGATGTTATTATATCTCCATTTTACAGTTTAGGAAACTGAGGCAGACAGTAATTAAATGACTTGCCTAGTGTCAAAGTTATGATGTGTCTGTGGCCACATTTGAACTCATGTCTTTCCCCTTCCCCCATCTCTCTCTCTCTCTCTCTCTCTCTCTCTCTCTCTCTCTCTCTCTCTCTCTCTCTCTCTCTCTCTCACACACACACACACACACACACACACACACACACACACACATGCTGTCTATGGTGGAAAGGAGACAATACAGCAATTTAACATAGAGTCACATTAGTTGGAAAATCCACCCACAGCTTGAAATGAGTCCCTGATATATTTTATTGCGTTAGAAAACAGATTTGAAGATGCATTCTCTGAACAAAGCTAACGTTGTGCTATTTGTTCCTCTTTTGTTCTTCATATATTTTCTTTTGGACAGTTATTTCTTTGCTACTTTTTATGATTTTCATGATTTCTCAGCAGATTCATCTTTGACGTGGTCCAGAGAAAGTGGTATTTTCTTTTAGCAACAATATGTTATCATTGTTCATAGCAATACATATTAAAATCTTATCATTTCCCTACCCCTTTCACCTTTTTTAAGCTCTTGATATTTGTAAAGGTCACACATGCATCTTAATAGATTTCACTTCTCTCAAGATGTAGATGGCAATGAAGTTTAAAAAGGCAAGAATCTGTTCTCACCGGAGGAGGATTATGTTTTAGTCCAATGTTTTACTAGCAGTTTTATTCCTTTTTATTCATATAACTCATTTTATCAACTATAAAGCTTGTTTTTCAGTTATCCTCAATTTGTGTCAACTTATGTATTTTGTCTACCACAAGCAGCTTCTCTTATCCTTTTCTTTATCATCTGACTCTTGATTCTTTTCTTATTTTGCATCTTCAGCTAGTATTCCCCAGTAACTACTGGTTCTTCAAATCAAGACCAAATAAGAAAGAATGATTCATTTCTAATACATGACAAAAAACCTTTAAAAAAAATCTTTCCTTTTCATGTATGACTCCAAATCTTTTTATAATTATTTCAGTTTTCAAACTGTTATTTCATTTATAGCTTATGAACTATAGCTTTACAAACTCTGAATAAAGTGTATAAATGAGCTTCTGTATCATATTGCACTATAGCCCACTTTGACATTACTCAGTTCTCTGCTTTCAAACAGGTCCTTTTGGTACAATTACATGAAGTGTAATTTTCTCTTAAATGTTTATACCATTCGGTTTCTCTCCTCATGTATTTTCATATAAATTACTATATTTCATTTAAAACAGATATTATCAGAGTTTCCCATACAATTGTTTTTTTTTACTTCCATTTCAAAATGACCATATGAAAAAAGACAAGTAATTTAATTAATGAAAGAACACAAAAATGATAAAAAATTAAGAAACAAACATAAGGAAAGATTATAAAACAAGTGAGCAGGTAGATTAATGAATAAACTAATGAAAGAATGACTAAATTAACTAATGGATAAATAAATATAAAATAGTAAATAGAGCTAAATAATTTTTACCCAATGTGGTCTGTGTTAAGAAAGACTATGAATATGGTATGAGCGATTTGTTGTTGTTGTTAATTTAAAAATATGTACACATTAACCAAAGTGGAAAAGGAAAGAGAAAATAAATTTTAGCAAAGAATCTAAGAAAAAAGTATAACAGCAAAAATTAGATGAATGAAAGAGGAAAGAAAATCATCAGTGAATAAATTCTTACCCATTATTAAATCACTACTTTAGAAAATAAGATAATTCAAAAAGACTGGTGTATAAGGAGAAGAGAGTGTTATGTGTTTCAGGAAATGACAGATCATGAGACATATGAAGGAAAGGAGGATTTCAATTTTCCTCATTTTTTATGGTAGAAGGAGAACAAGTATAGAACAATGGAGAGGAACATATTTAGAAAATGTGAGTATTTGGGATCAGCAAACAGAAAAGTAGTGGCGGATTATAAGGATACACTTTTGGAGATGAGTTTTCTGAAGTTAAGAATTTAAAAATCTGAAAATAAACCAATTTTTAAAATGCTCAAATGATAAATATGTTGGGAGTGGGGGATCAACCTACCACTCCAAGAAATAAAGTCATACTTCAATAGGAAACACATGTAAACTTTTTTAAAAATATCCAACAATTAAAAATTTAAATGTAAACATCAACGCTCAATAATGTCACATAAACATAATCAATGAATGTTTGGCAAAATTTGACTCTAAACTCAAGAAGAAAAGAAAAAGTGAATTAATATGAAATATGAAAATATGAATTCCTAAGTATCAATAGTAATGGTTTACAACACAAGTGTATTATATTAATGAAATAAAATGAAACAAAACGAAATAACCAAAATGTTTTAAACATTCCAAAACAGAGAAAAATTAAGTAAATAAAAAACAAAGATTATCTCTAATCAAATTGTGCCTTATAACTAGTAGATAGCACTATGAGACAAAGTTGTAAAAGCACATCCCCCTCAGAATTTTGGAGATGCTGTAATATACGTTCCAAAGCACATCTTTTTCACTGCAATTACTGCACTAGGTCACAAGCTTTCTTTTGTCCATATCACTACTTATTCCTGACTTGCACAGCAGAGATTGTAAGCTTCATTGAATTGCTTTTAAAATTTTAAATTCTAATGTTTGATAATTACTATTTTATCATATAATTTGAGATATGGTTAAAGCTAGAATTCTATTTTTGTTTCTAATAGTTTTGGTCTCTTGCTCATAGAACGACAGAATTATAGTCACAAAATTTCAATGAGAAAGACAAAACCTACATCTATGTAGTCCAACCCAGTCTAGAAGATGCCTCACTATAACATATTTGACAAGTATTTGACCCAATTCCACATGAATTTCATTATTGTTCTTTTTAGTTCTGCAAGTTATCTACTTTGTAATATGATTGGAATAACACTAAATCTGATAGTTAATTTAATTATGTCATTTGTATTATAATGTGGAAGTAATGGAACACTATTCAAAAGCCCCTATGTTCCCCTATGATATATTTATTATAAGTGGAAAGAAAGGAAGAAACCCTGTGAAGTATTTATAGGAGGACACAGGCAACAGTCACACAGTGAGGACTGGAATGGAGAGGTTGTCTTCTTCAAATCTCATATCAAATATTCTGTGACATGATTTCTTTCTTCCTGATCTCTGCTCCTACAAATTGCTCTAATTCCAAATAATTTTCTGTTTTGATCCTTGTGAGAAGGTAATTCTATTTTAACCTTTGTGTTTCAAATACCGTATAGATTGCCTTCCACATAGATATTTACTTAATAAATGTTTGTATATTGACAAAATTACTTAAAGAATGACATTCTAGCTTTGCATACATTTAAGTCACTTAGACTCCCTAGACCATGGTTTTCTCATTTATAAAATGAATGTCTTGAATGACCTTCAGCATCCCTTTCAGTTCTTAAGCTATGATGCCATGATATATATTTTCAATATATGATATACTTTCCTTTGTTAAAAATATTTTCAGTTGAAATATTTCCTCAAGTGGTGATGACTGTATTTTTCAATACAAAAATCTATATAACATAATGTGCCTTGATTCTGTGTTTTGAGAAAGTTTTTGAAGTGTTTTAAAGGACGTTATCCAAAAGATTTCATTCCATTCTATATTGTCTTCAGAGAGATGAAAATAATTTGTAAGACAAAAGATAAAGCAAAAATCGTATTTGAAAAATAACATGCCAATGGAAAATCGATTAATTAGGTAACTTTGACTAGAGATTAATTTAATCCTATTGTTAAAAAACCATCGTGATCAAATCATCCATTTCATTTTGTTCTCAACTATTGTCATCCCACAAACTTTATAAATGTGTACAAAAACATAGAATTTTAACAACCCAATTCCTGTAGTTGAAAACACTCAATTAATCTGAATTCAAACTGTATTACTAGTGTACAACTGAAAATAACGACTAAGATTTTTTAAAGTGTCATTTCTTTCTCATTATTTTACTATGATTTTGCTAAGTTTACACTGATTTGTATAGTGTTATTTCAGCAATGCATAAACCCACTTAGGATAGAAAATAATATGAAGAGTAGTTTTTATGGTCATATTTCTAATCACTCTGTTTTGTAATCAATTAACAAAGGTTTACTACCCACACCCACATTCCACATTCCACATCCCAAAATCATAAACATACAATATGTACATACACAAATATATGAAAAATAAAGCAGAATATGCATAACAGATTTTGGAGTTTAAATTTCCATATTATTATTTTCTTTATCACATTCTTATATGTAAACAATCAAAACAAAAATCAAGCCCCAATTTTTATGTGTATGTACATATACACATGTATATATGATCTCTCTCTCTGTATATATCCTATAATCCAAAAATAAGTTCTTCTAATACCTACCTATACTTTTGAATATAAAAGTTGAATTCCAATAAATTAGGTTATTTATCTCAAGAAGGATCAAAAGTAAACTTTTGTTTTATAATTCATCATTCAATGCAATTTATTCCATGATCTAACGTACAAAACACATCACAATGAAACTTTGGTCATAGTTTATTGATGAGATATCTCTGGATAAATTATTAGAAAATAATACCCCAATAATGAAAACAATGTAAAATAACCTGAAATCTTAAAAGCTGTAACACGTTATGAAAATCTATTGCAATGATGAGAGATGCCTTGTTACTGATACTAAAATACAAGAAGTATGATGTCCTTATGGAGTCTAGATAGAGAAGGACTTCTAGGAAATGATTTGGCAAGGAATATCCAGCAAGACTGAAGAGAAGGGACTGTTTTAGACTAGGTTTGGACTAGTTTTAGAAAGGTATTCTTTGTTTTGAGACAGGATTCAACTGGATATAATATCTTTTAAAATCATCCTAATCCTTTTCCTCTAATTTCATGATCCTTGGAAAATTATTTGATTCTTAATTAATTTTAACAGTCTCTTTTGCAACTAGGTCTAGAACTGTGTTTGGAAATGAAATCAGCAAGTTGAGTGTCCCATATATGAAAAGTGGCAAAAGAATACCGTGAATTGTGAAGCTGAAGTGACATTTTAAAAAGCACAATGGATTGCTATATTAGCAGGCCACAGGAGAACTGTCATTCCTAACTACCACTGTGAATGTTCTGAAAGGGAGTCCCTATGAATTATGACAGTGATTCTAGCTGTCTTTAGTCATGTCAGGTGTATAGAGTCTGTAGTTGCTTAAAACAATGAAGATAGACCTTTCTGGGTCCAGCTGTGGAAGAAAACAGAGACAGTTGTGTCTGTCTCTTCTTGACCTTATTTGGTGTTTTCTTTGCAGAGATACTGCACTGGTTTGCCATTTCCTTCTCCAGCTCATTTTATAGACATCAAAACTGAGAAAAATAGGGTTAAGTGACTCTTTCAGCATCATATAACTAATAAATGTCTAAGGACAGATTTGAACTCAGGAAGATGAGTGTTCCTTACTCCTTGCCTAGCACTGTATCTACGGCACCATCTCTTTTCCTCCAGGAGAGTTCAAGAAACATCTCAGACTCAACACATCCACAGCAGAATGGAATCATAGAATTTTAACTCCTCATAATAGTCCCTCTTCTAAAAGTATCCTTATTTTTTTTCATTTGACCTTATATTTGAAGTAAATTTGGTTTTAACGGAATAAAATTCTAGCATTAGAACCAATACTATGATAAATTTTTGAAGAATCATATTCAGATAATTTTATGTGATAAACATTAGGTCAAGCTAAGACCTTTTATCAGCAAAATCTGTAGCAAGGTATGTGGAAAGAAATTGTGAGGATTAGATCACCCTCTTGAATGGCAGACTTAGTTATTCTATAGATAATAAATTCATAGATAAATATATAGATACATATATGTGTGCAATTTTACTCTGATATAAAATAGATAGAAAGATATATGTTTACGTATAGACAGATGCGGGCATGCATGATTTTATTCTGAAATAAAATCAGAGCATGGACAATGTTCTGGGCTCTAGAAGGTTATCCCAGTGACACACCTGTTCCTACAAGTTTACCATTCTGGAAAGGTATTAAGTACAGAATAGGCAATAGACTGTGTCTGATTTTGAAAATCTGGGCTAACAGTATAAGGATATTCATTATCAATAAACTGGCCACACGGTGACAATTGATTTGGCCATGGCATATTATGTAACTAGTAAAAATAACAATTGGCCCTCCATTTTAAAGCACTCATCTGTCAATGGTGACTGACTGGCAGTCAGGGCAGTTAGGACCCTCAGGCAGAGGGTCCTAAGAATCACACAGATTTTTAAACAACTATACATTTAACTTAGTTGTTGGGTAACTAAAGATAATATTTTTCCAATGACCACTATACAGACATAGTGAAATAGTTGAATTGTATTGGTTTTAACACAAACAGAAATGAAAGCAGAAGACAAGAAAATTGCAGATAAATAAAAAGGTTCCTCAAGGATTCTCCTTGGAAGAGCAAATCAAAGAATTGGCAGAATTCATTTCAGGTTTTTTCCCCTGCTAGACAACAGGAAATGTCATTTCATGTATATTGTGTGATATTGTGTTGTAACACTCATAAGTACTCCCAAAAAAAGATCATTGTAAAAGTAGTTAAAACTCTACACAGTAATATACATCTATTGCAGGAATTGAAAAGGAATTTTGTTGTTATAGACAGCAAGGTGATGCAATAGGTAGAGTACTGGGCCTGGGATCAGGAGGACTCTTCTTCCTGAGTTCATCTTGTCCCACACATTGGCTCTGTAACTTTGGGCAAGTCACTTAATCCTGTTTTCCTCAGTTTCTTTATCTTTAAAATGAGCTAGAGAAGGAAATGGCAACCCACTCTAGTACCTTTGCCAAAAAAAACCCTAAATGGAATAATGAAGAGTAAGACATAACAGAAAATGATTGAACAGCAAGATCTAAGATCTTATTGTAAGATTGGTGTAAGATCTACATCTGTTGCAGAGATTGAAAAGGGATAGAAAACTGATTAAGAACTCATTCCAAATATCCAAATTAAATAAATATATTTTCTGATAATTACTTTGGTGCGAAAGTGGAAGATTAAGATGATAAGAAACGTATTGAAAAATACAGATTAAGGAAAAGGAATGAAAGAGATTCTATTGAACTACAAAGAATTGTCACATCTATAAAAATTTGTTTAACTGCATGCCATTTAATTTCAATAGGCTTCTTACTACAAAAAGGCAATACTCTTATTTCCCTTTAAATGAGTCTTTATTTCAGTGGTCTCCAAAGTGCAAACTAAGTCACCTAAAGGTAAAGGCCCCCCCCCCCCCGCCCCCACAAGGTGGGGAAGGTTGGATCAAAGAGCATTCAATTGGCTAAATGTCACTAATAAATAGTGGAACTTATCTCCAGCTCAACAATGCCATTTCCTTCTCTCCTAGTACACCCCTAGTCTGGTCCCTCCCTTAGCTATGTGAGCTGCTAGCCTGTTGCCCTTTGAGCTGGATATCAAAAGGGAAATTTTAACTTAACCTTAGCTGGAAAAAAAAAGAAGCAACTATCTAGGTGCTTTTGAGAAAATTTATTCCCTATACCAAACACTTTCTCCTTACTGATTTTGGATGGAACTCCTCCAAGCAGGCCCTGGAATATGGGCAGATTTTAAGGTCTTTGACTCAATGGAAATAATGCATATTGCAATTATAGAAAATTATAAATCATTAGATTTAAAATATTATATTTTGAAATTAACAAACTTTCCATGCCTTGTAATTTAAAAATATATACCTCGTTTCGAACAAGAGTCATTTAATTCTTTGTAGTTGCATTCCCAGCATCATGCACATGCAGTGCATATTGATTGATTAATCATTTATCTCATTCAATTAATTCATTGCTAAAATCATACAATTTACTTACATATGTTCTTCCCAACTTGATTCTGGAACATAGTGGAAAATGTGTGTTTTAGATTCTTGAAGAATTTGAGAGGTACCATTCCCCCGGCTCTAAGTTGTAACTTATCTTAAGATTGTTTAGTCATTAATCATTGCATGTCCCAATATAAAGAAAGTGCATGCATAGGCTTTGTGCTATTTTTTTTTTCCTTTTAGGTTAGCAATTGCCCCACCAAAGTAAATTAGAGCAAATTATGCCTTTCAGGTTTACAGGTGAAAGTTGGTGATAATTGCTAAAGCTCTAAACAGATGGACTGAAATAATGCTCACATGAATTAAAGGTTAGGCAATGACCCATTCATCATATGAAACTGTTTATTTGGAAGTACTGGGCTGGGGGATGGAGGGATGGAAACATCTCTTCATGTGGCTTGTGTATGTTCATTTTTGTGTCTATCTGTAACAGTTTTAAGGTGTAATTGCAAAATTCAAAATTCCCATATACATATATGTATATATATATGCATATGTATATACATATATGTATCCATATTCGTATATATATACATATATATGCAGTATTATAGACTGATTATTCATTATCATTATGAATAAAACACTCTTAAAGTAACAATTTACTTTTGTTTAGAATCTTTCACATTTGAAATAGCTCACATCTGTGTCACATGTGCTTTTGAATGACTTTGTGAAGTAAGTTTACTAAGTTTCAGAGACTTTGACCTGGGAGAAACTACAGAGGCAGGACACAGAGTGGAGAATAAGGTTGTATTTAGAGTCAGAAGACCCCAAGTTGAAGAATAGACTCTGCTATTTAATATCTGTGTGACCATGAACAAGTATCTTTAACTCTCTGTAATTCAGTTGCCTCATCTGCAAAATGAAAAGTTTGAACTAAATAAACTATATAAGGTCCCTTCTCACCAGTGATGAGACTTTAAAAGTTCATCAACTAGTTTCCTCTCCCCCTTAAAAATTATTCTATGCTTGACATCCTTTAAAGATTTATGTGCATTGTTAACATTTTTGCATTATTTTCTTACATCTAGACAATTAACAACAATCAAGCCCTAACTTACAGTATTTGTAGATCTTTGAATTGTAATTGCTCACAATGAAGACACAAAAATTCTCTGAGGTAGTCATAACTGACTCCAGAACACCTCTGCTTCTAGCTCTTAAGCTATGATTCTATGTCCCAAATCTATGTCAGGTTAGATATGGAGAGACAGAGGCCCAAAGATATAAAATGACATTCTCTAAGTCAGAAGTATTAAATAGCAGAGTGCAGATTCAAACTCAAAGCATCCTACAGTAAACTTAACAATGCATTCCACAAAAATACCTCTATATTCTTAGATCAATTTTAAAAGATAAGGTAAGTAAAGGCTAAGAAGTTTAGGCAGGACTCACAAATAGTAACAAAAGAAAGTAAGGAAAAGATCCAAGACCCAAACCTAAGTTTCTTCAATATGAGTCCAGCTCTTGGTACTACCATGAAACTGCCTTACCCATGCTTTGCCACCTTCTTCACATAAGCACACACACACACACACACACACACATACACACACACACGTATGTATAGTTCTTTTAATATAGAGAAGTATTTCTACTTCGAAACTGGCACTTGTCCACAAATTCAGGGAGCAGATATAATGATTTTTTCTGAAAAGGAGAATAATATATTAAAAGTTTGATGTTAGAATTACTTCGAATGTATTGGGTTGTTCTTATTTCACTTTTTAACAACTGTTATCAAATATCCTTACTCTAGAGACAATAATTGAAGCCTCACACTTCTTTCAGTGTGGGTAGCAATTTACATTTTAGCAAATTGCACTTACAAACATCATCCACTATGAGTTTGTTTTGTTTCTGATGCAGTAAATAAAACTCACAGTTAGATGCACAGAATTAAGCCATTTAATTGATTTGTATTTCAGTTGATTGAGGTCTACAGGTCTTTCTGCCTTTCCGGCAGTCATTTCACTTTGTCTGTTATCGTCAGTCACTGTCATTTCCAGTTTGTCAATGTACTGTGACCAGTCAACTGATCGCATGTGCTCAAAATAAGTCTTTCAGAATAAATCTGGAATTTTGATGTTGTGTGTTCTTCCGTTCACTAAAGCTATCTAAGATTTTAGTGAATGGAAGTTCAGGAAACTCTTTGTAATCTGTATATGATTAACATATTAGATTCCACATATGTCAGTGTTTACTAATCAGAGAAGCTAAGTTTTTAAACATAAAATCATAGATGTAGAATAAAAGGGAACTTAAGGGTTATCTAGTTTACATACACTCTCTTCCCTTTAAAAATGAGGAATTTAAAGACCAGAGTCTTTAAGGAACATACTAAAACCATACATGGTAGAACTGGGATTTGGCCCCATATTTTTAACTTCAAATCCAGTGGAGATTTTTTCTGCTTTCTGTACCACATAGCTTCCCAAAGTGAAGGTTACACACAAGTCAATGGGTAATGTCTGAATCTTTAAGTCTTAGCACAAGGACAAGTTAGGATAATTGGACCAGGAACAAGGTAAAGTATGCCACTGTCATCCTACCCCTTATTGGTGGTCTTTTCTCCAATATGACTTATTAGGCCAGCCTTCAGGAATCACCTTCAACCATGGGAATGCATATATAGCATGAAATATTACAGGATCAAAAAAGTCATGACATATAATATTAAAATTACAATTTAAAAATTATTATTATTTCTAACTTAGAAATCTGAGAATAACAGCAAGGAAAGAAACCCCAGCAAGCAACATTGTTTAATATCTTTATGTATTTAGTCATTTTGAAAGAGTTATTCCTCTGAAATATATTTTGCATCATTGTTACTTATTCAAAAAAGCACTTTTATGACAAGCCACATTTTGGATATGTAACTTTGCCTCAGAATGATTTAGTGAAATAGGTCTGTGCTCTACAAAGACTGCCAGCAAGTGAATGGTTCCTCCTTTCTCAGTGCCAGTGGCTTTCTGATTTAAAATCACAAGCACAGCATTTTTATTTGGTTTTATTTTTTGGATTGATGCTATAAAATCATTATCAAAACTCGAATGTATAACAGCTCTGCATTCTGTAAATTTTCCCAGGTAGAAAAAAATTCTGAGATTCAGAAGGTTAGTGTAGTTAAACTTTGCTTGGAATGAAACTGCTGTTGTCGGGGGCAAAAATGAAAGAAAGATGAGCACAGGTGACGAAAAGGCTGTGCTGGCAGAGAGATGTGCCCTGAGGCATTGGGGAGATGACAATGAAAATGGAACACTTTTTTTTTTCTGCCTTCATTGTAGGATTTTTCCTTATGATTTCCTCATTCATTTTCACGTTAAATTCCAAAGCCAATGTTTCTAAAGTCAAACTGCAAGTTTGAATTAAAGTTCTTGGCAATATCTTTGCTTCTGTTTCAATGAATTAGGCACATACATAAAATTAAACTTCCACCTTTATGAGACTCATTGAAGGCATCCTATTTGGAGGATGGCAATGACTTTGAATGCTGAGAAATGAGCTGAAGTGGCAGTGAAATAAGTACATATGGGGCTATGAAAAGAACTTAAGAGATAATTGAGGTAGTAGCAGAGTGAGTAAGGTTTTACATGACACAGAGACACACATCTCAGTTTTTCATGTCCCTAATATTCATTATTATTTTCCTCATTAGTGACTAGTTCTTTTAATTCCCCTGTCATGGGCTAAAATCATATTAGATTAATATGTCAAAATTTAAACAAATAATTAATTAAAATTAATTAATTAATTTAAAATTAATTAATAAATCAAAATTTATTGACACTTTGGGTATACGCTTCCAGTGACTGGAATTTCAGGCCCTATCTTTTCCCAGAAATTTGAAACTGAATTAATTATCACTAAGTGTTTTATGACTGAATGATTACAAATTTTTGGGCTGCTGGGGAACCCAAGGTCATAAAGCAAGGAAGATAAATGGGCACCATGCAATCCCCCCAAAACAATACTGTCTCAGGCAGAAACGTAACATGAGACAAAGCATCATGATATGTTATGCCTTCATCCACTCCACACTTCACCCTTTGGTTTTCAATCTTTACTATTGTACTGCATCCTTTGTGAAGCTTCTCTAGGTGTTAGAGTTGTTTTAATTTGTGAACCTGACTATATCTAGTTTGGAATTCTATTTTATCCTTTGACTTAACTCTTGAACCAATATTTCACTCACTTTGACTCTAATCAACACCAGATATGACTGTTAACTACATTAATATTTTTCAATATTGACATTTTAAGAATATTTGGAATTATCACTAGGCTACACCAGATCACAAATTACTTCAAGACTGTTAACATGTAAGACACCTTGGAAAGATAAGAACCACACTCTTTTTAATGTTTTATTTCTTAAGGATGCAAGTATTTCTATGATATATTGATATGGATGTTTCTTCCAATAATGAAGATAATAATCCACCCAACACTGCCCAACCTGTGTGAGACTCTTCTCCATGTCCTCTACTACTTTATCCACATTAGGTCCTCTCGACTTGTCAGTGGCCATCTTCAATTTCCTCCAACATCATGAATATGCCAATTTAGTGAGTCAATCTGGTTAACAATTCACATTTGCTCACAACTCCTGATCAGACTTATTTTTCATTTTATTAAAATTTTTTTGATAATATTACTTGCTACAGTACTTTTAAATTATTTCTTTGACATGCATTGAGGTCTCTTCTGTTAGTTAACATGAACCTTTTCATTACCCCCTGAATTATATTCTATTTTAATTCCTTACAGATTGCTATGTGGCATGACCTATAGTCATTCATGATACAGAGACATCTCTATTGTAAAGTGACATATAATCATTATTCACATTTTTATGTAATGTTAGTAGATTGACAATCACACCTTGTTAAGGAGGTTGATTAAGGGAGTTCTTGAAACAGCTCAGTTGGAAAATTTGGGACTTTTAAGAGCATATCCCAATATGGCATACTCTCAGCATCTTCAAGAGTATCACTTTCACTCATAGCGGATTACTATCAGAATGAATTTGTTGTCTCCAATTGCTGAGGTTAGTCTGGTTTGAGTTCAGCCACATCTTTTCCACTTTTCTGTCATTTCACCTTGCCTTTTAATCCCAAGATTTTAAAAATAGAGCTAGAGAAGTGATGGGGTGTGGAAAATTTTCATATAAAGAGACTCTACCTCTGTCCTCATGAGCCATTACTGATATATGAAGGATGAGAGAAGACTTGCTGGAAATGTTGGATTTATGATTCCAGACTTGGAGAGGTAGAGAATTGACACCTCAAACAAAAGGCCAGTGAAGAAACACGTCTTCAAGGTGAGAGTTCCTGAAAATTGTCTCTGTATCCTTTCAAGATTTATAATCCCAGAATCCAGTGTATCCAGAGAAGGCAGTATTTACTGGGTAAAATTAGCCTTCAGGTTTGTCTCACAATTATTCCCTTGTTTGAAAGTTCTGAAAGTTGGCCAGACCAAAAATAAATAAATAAATAATTTCCTGAGTAGTTTGCCTCAAAGAGAAAATTCTGGACTGTGAATAGATCGGTTGATGTTGGGAATACAGAAACAAAGGGCTCAAACCATGGCATGAGAGAATATTTTAGATGGTGGAGCTCTGGGGGAAAGAGGGGGTACCTTATAGAGTATCAACCAGTCAATTACCCTTTTGGAAAATCACAAACATTCAGAATAATATCATAACAATTAGTGTTTATAAAAGAATCAGTAGAGTAAAAGATTAATTAATTAAAATGTGGAGTATTCTTTTTCTGAAAGTCCAAAGTATATGACTGACTGTATAACTCCACAATGATTTTCTATTTCTTCTAAAAGACAAATATAAACTCTGTTATTTAAAACTCATAACATCACAGATAAAATTTACCTTCCTAGCAGACTTCCTTCTATGGACAACAGACACATAGACACACACACAGATATACACACACACACACACGAATGGATTAAATTTACTCTTTTTATAATAAAGAGCATGTTACATTCATATCAAGCCTGGAATATTTGTGTAAGCGTACAAATTGGTGGAGAAAGCAACATCTCAAAATTACATGAGGGAGTCAAAATTGGAGTGAGAACTTTGAAGACCTTGTTCTTTACTGCTTCAAGTGAAGAAACAGTTGGTTCTACATTTTCTTCAGTGAAAAACTAAGAGAAAAAGACAACAGGTTTAGAAACATAAAAATGTAGGAGACAGAAAGGGACAGACAACTTCTCACCAATATGATATGAATATCCAACTTACCTCTAGAATTTGCCTCTCTCTCTCTCTCTCTCTCTCTCTCTCTCTCTCTCTCTCTCTCTCTCTCTCTCTCTCTCTCTCTCTCTCACTCTCTCTCTCTCCCCCCAACCTCCTTTAACAAGTGAAATCATTCTTTGTGTGCTTTGTTTTCTCTGATATGTTCTGATGTATAAATTCTCTGATCTCTGCTTACTTGATGCTTTTGGAAATAGTTATGCACACTATTCACTGTGAGAATGTTTTTTGTAATGAAAATTTGGCTAAATGGAGACATGGAGACAGTACTTGAGATATAAGCTTGAAGTAAGTCTTTATCTGTAAGAGATATAAACCAGAAAAAGGAGAGGGATCTAATGGGAAAAAATTCCCCTAGATTAGAAATATTTAAGGATACAGATAGATATCAAAATATTCACATATCCTTCTTTGAGTAGAGCAAAATGACAGCATCACGTTCTCTTCTCTTGCTCCCCTCTCAGCAGAAATCAGTTTCCTTTGGATTGATGCAGGTATGATTCATGAGATAGTTAACCAAGCCTTCTTGCAAGTAACATTTAAACAAATTCATGTGAATATAGATTTACCTTAAATGAGTAACACACAATTTCAATAACATTTCTTTTATTCTGAAAAATAATGCAATAATAATGTTATATTGAGCCCATTCATTATAATATTTATATTATATAATTATAATACATAATATATTTTTTCCTAAAATGTTTTTAAAGCTAATTAAATTTCTAGCATTCGTGCTTCAAAAGTTTTCTAACTTAAAAAATATTGACCATTGAAATCCTGGAAATTTTGCTTTAAACAAAGGTAGACTTAAAGATAACCCAATTCTGAAATATTTCTGAGTAAAATAGCCTATATATTACTTTATATTAATATGAATGAGTACCATATTTTACAAATCAAAAGAAAGTTCCTATCACATGCAGCAAAAATATGTTATTTTCTTCTAGACAGTAGATATGTATGTTTCTCCATAAAATATTCACATCTTTCACTTCAGAAGATGATTATTGTATCACATAAACAACCTATTTGGCATATATTGCCCCCTGTATTTGAGATTTCTTAATATGGGAGATATAAAAAAAAATCAGTGCTAATCCTATTTACATCATGGTGGTTGAGTATATCATAGCTTCTTTTAACAGTATGATAACATAGTACTAACTTGAAAATTGCTATTTACTAAAAGAAGAGATTTTAAAATTATTATTTGCATACTGTTGTTAGAGCAAATATTGTATTTTTCTTGGGGAAAGGAGATTATTTGTATGATAGAAATATTAGTCAAAGAATACTGGAATATTAGACAAAAAGAAATATGCACACACAATAATAAAATGCTGGCACATTAAACATATATGATTTATTTAATGAAAATTATATTGCTTTCATAACGAAGAAAGAATTCATGGCAGCCCTATAACAATGTTTTCGTTTTTAATTATACTGCAGATAATCTTTTGTTCCTAAAGGATTTGCCAGTAGAACATAAACTCCAGAAGATTCTACCACACTCAGTGATTTGAAGTGATCTTGGTGAATTAATTATATCTTCTTTCTAAGGATCAACAATAAGTCTCATCACTGTTTGTCTAGACCACTTAGTAATAGGATTTTTGACCATGCACAGGCATAAAATATGAGAAAATATACAATATCCATCAGTCCTCTGAACTGTTCTTCAGTTAAAGTTATAGCTGTGGGAAAGGAAAGATTCTCTCAGAAATAAAATTCTAGATAGTCTATTAAAAATAATGACAGACAGATGGATCCACAATCGTGGAGTAGCAAGAAAAAGTAGAGAAGAATTCTTCCCTACAACTCCTCCATACAGACTTAGAAAACACACCAGGCTGAGTCTTGTTTGGAACATCAAAGAAAAAAGTAATGTTCTGTCATATTTCCTACCCAGATCACCATGGTAAGATATACAATATCTTATTTATATCTATGGGTACTGGGCAAATGGTCTACCCAGGAATTAAGAAAGGAACATTACAAAACTGAGACAGAAAGAGGTTCAAGGCTATGTACCAGACCATGAAGTCAAAAACCCACACCAAGTGGACAGACAGTGTAGGATGCAGGAAGTAACTGATGGCTCTCACACTCACTCCCCAGTTTGAGACCACAGGTTCAGGGCAGAGTGACTGCGACTAGGGGTGAATTCCATAATGAAGAGAGATCCCAGGCCCTAAGCTATGTATTTAAAAGGGAAAAAATTGATAAAAATAATTCTCTGTGTATCAGGGATGTTGGGGGCAGAGCAGAATCCAAATTCTAGCCTACTAGTCTACTCTGAAGCCTGCAGTGAATTAACCAGAGCAGAAATTCAAAGGAGAGCTAGGAATTCTTTCACTCTGAACCAACAAAAATTTTTCAGATGATTCATAGGTAGTACCTGAATAGGTATTCTATATACCTATATAGGTATTCTGCCTAACCTCTGTGGTCAGATGCAAACCTAAATCAAGAAGCTGAAAAGCTCACAGCAGTTTAATGACAAGGATATGCTAAGGATGAAACCACTATGAAGATTTATCTCAACTAATGAAAAATGAAGTGAACAGAAACAGGAGAACAAAGATACAGTGAAAACAATGCTGTAAAATAAAACAATTGTGAAACATTCAGGAGCTCTGTTCAACACAAAGAGTTGCCAGAGGATTCATGATGAAGCATACTGCCTATCTCCTGTTAGCAAAGTCACAGATTCAGAGTAAAGTCTGAAACATTGTTTTAATGGCCAAGTCAGGCATTGTTTTCACATTATCTGTGCCTTTTACTAAGGGAGGGAGGGGGTTATGTTTTTCTTTCTTTTTCAAATAGAGAGAAGAAGGTCAATGAAAAAATAAATTTTAATTTAAAACTTAAAGATGTAGATATAGATGGTTATTCAATGATTTTGATATTTTGATATGAATTTGATATTCTTATTAATTAACCAGATCATCATATTCATATGGGAACCGAACCACACTTCAGTTCATATCAATTTACATATTTTCTTCTTTCAAAGAAACACAAATAATACAAGAAGCCCAGAAAAACATAAGCACTGTTCTTAAATTGTCTGCAAAGAGTTAAAAATAAAGAAATTTGGAGAAGTATTTTTAACATATGTCCAAAGGCTAATAATATTGATAATAACAATCAATCTAGCAAGGAACACTTGACCATGAAGCATTTGCAGTATGAAGTAGAAGCAAAAATATTACTAGGAAAATAATTGCAGCTTACATGCTAATAGCTATTGAAGTGGATATAATAGTAAAGAATTTTAATGAAAAACACTAGGAATAAGACATTTCAAATTAAATAAAATTCAAATTAAATTTCAAATGAAATAAAATTTCAAATTAAATTTAAAATTCAGGGACTTCAGACATGAACACAGGGGGATATAGATATTACGGTTGGAAAACAGCTCAAGGTGGAGGGAAATTAGACACAAACGAACTCTGGGACCTCAGGGCAACATCAGTGCAGCACCAGGTAAACAACCTGGGCACCAGCCACCGGCATAAGAAACCTAAGACAGAGGCCTTTCCACTCTGGGATCAGAGCTCACACTTAAAAGAAAGGGAAAAGGCCAAAACCAGATGAACAAAGAACAACAAAAAGTATCTGACCTTATGAAGTTATTATGGTGACAGGGAAGACAAAAATGTCAAAAGACCTCTTGGCAAAACTCCAAAGAAAGTTGGGAAGTGGTCATAAGCCTAGAAAGAATTCATTGAAGAGCTCAAAAAAATGCTGAAGAAATCATATAAGAGAAGTAGAAAAAAAAATTAGGGAAACAAATGAGAGTGATGCAAGAGAATTATGAAAAAAAGAATCAACAGCTTGGAAAATTGCTAAAGAAGAATTGGCAAAATGAAAAGGAGATATAAAAATCCACTAAAGAAAACAACTCGTTAAATAGCATAAGACCAAAAAGAAAAGAAAGTACAAATGCTAAAGGAGAAAACAAACAACTTAAAAGAAATGGACAAATAGAACCTAATGACTCTGTAAGACGTCAAGAATCAATCAAAGAAATCCAAAAGAGTGAAAAAAAGGAAGAAAATGTAAAATCCCTCATGGGTATAAAGAACTGACAGGGAAAATAGATCCAAGAGAGACAATATCAGAAAAAAAAGAATAGAAAATGGCAGCAAAAATGGAAAAATGGAAAAAATAATAGTTTCAATGAAAAGCTGATTGGTGACCTTGAAAACAAAAGTAGCCATGTTTTGAAACTCATTTTTTCTCTATTATATGTTATTGTTACTTTTGATAAATATGACTTTTATGTTCATTTATTTAAGAATTTTTGATTAGACATATTTTATACCTGAGTTTCTGTGATAAATATAGGAAAAAATAAGCAATAGCCTCAATGATCTTAAACTATCTAGTTGACCCAAGGGAGAAAGTACTGAATGTGGAGTGGAAAAGACTTGACTTCAAATCAGACACAAACTACCTGTGTGACACTAGGCAAAAGTCACTTAATCCTTTTTGCCTCAGTTTGTCATCTGTAAAATGAAATGGAAAAGTACTCCAGTGCTTTTGCAAGAAAACTCCAAGTGAGGTCACAGAGTCAGATACTAATGAAAAACTACTCAACAACAACAAGGATTATACAATTTATGATGTAAGAAAACATACTTACTCAGAAGCTATAAAAAAGAGAATAAAGCTTAAGTTTATTGGAGAGGAAAACTTCTTCATTCATTTCCTTGTCAGTTTCTCCAAATTGCTTTTGATGCTGAGTTTAATTATCACTCCCCATTGAAAAAAATGATCTTTAAACTTGGGAAGATAAGTAAACAACATACTTGTGTATGTGCATGTCTATCTAGAAAAAATAGCATATGTACATTATAAATCATATCACAGTTCACAACGCATAACTTGATCCTGACAAAAGTGTAAAGTTAATATCATGCTTAGTTTGCAAATGAGACCCCTGAGGACCAGAGAAGTTGAGTGACAGCTCAGGATTCATTTGAACCCAGGTCTTCGTGATTATAATTTAAATGCTCCATCTCATTCTGCCCCAATATTCCCTGACTCCACACTCTAAATTTGTAAATGTTCCCATTTATAAATTCATGGTTCATCTTGTCTTTTTTATATTAAACATCTATTCTTACTCTATGGAAGATAACATGGTAAGAAAAAGAAGCAACATATAAAATACAGAATCATATAAAACGTTTTTGTGCCATGGGTTTCTTGTAAATCTGGTAAAGCTTATGAGAACTTTTCCAGAAAAAAAATGTCTTTAAATGAATAAAAGAAAATACCCAGGAAATTCATTATATCTACATATTTTTTTTAAAAAAGCACATTTCCCAGATGCTGTTTAAGAACTGTTTATGTAGACCATATTGACCCTTGGTAGGCAAAGCATTCAGTTCCATTTGGGAAAATGAGGGAAGGGAATAATTAGAAATAATTTGCTGTAATACAATGTGAGTTCTGGCTTTGTGTCTAATGCTGTGCTAGCTACAGCAGGACATGAAGCAATGCTCATAATGATTTTCATTACTCCCTCTTATTTTCTAGGTTAATGACATATTGAAGGAGTTCGTGGTATAAAAAATTTAACTAGCTCCCACAGCGTTCATGAAGTAGGCAATATATTTTACTTTTTTCTTATATATTTTCCCTGTGGGTGGCTTCAGAATTATGCTGCTTTGTTGTTTCTTAGAATAATTGGAAGTAGCAGAAGTGAAAAAGCCTCATCTCCCAATGGGAGGTTGTAGTTGTAAATGTAGTCATATTCTCCCTCGGGAACGCCTGCAGGGGGGATGAGAGGTGACAGAAAAAAAAAAAAGACAAAAATAGCAGTGCAGATTTCAACCTACCAGGACTCTTCTCTTTTATAAGTGTGATTAGAAATCAAAATAAGAAAGACTCATAAAATAAGAGGAGCTAGAGAGAGAGAGAGAGAGAGAGAGAGAGAGAGAGAGAGAGAGAGAGAGAGAGAGAGAATAAATTATATAGGGCTCATTTTCTTAATGAGCATCGAGTTTATCTAACCTGAATTTCATGAGTCATTTTTCCCAGTACAATTTACAAAACCAAAACAATGGAATAATATAGTTATAATGTAGTCTGATAAAAATTGAATGTTCTTCTTTATAACTATGGCTTTCATTTAAGTAACAGGAAAAAAAAGACATATTTCCCCTTTTCCTTTGCAATCTCAGGACATATTTTCTTTCTATTATTCCAAATGTACTAAATTGGGCTATCAAATGTGAGGTATAAAAGTTATTATATTACATCAAATATTCCAATGGATCTTAAATGTGGGAATTTTCTCCAATTATATACACAGCATCCTGTATGACTCATCCAATTTTGCCCATAGATTCACCGCAGACAAAAATAAGGAAAATCCATCTAAGGTCTTCAGAGTTTCTTCCTACTTTCTTGATATCACCAGATTGCCAATAAAACATTCTGACTGCTCTTAGGCAGCCCTCAGTCTTACTGAGTGACTGGTCCATATTCTTTCTTTGATCTTTAGGACTTTGGTGTGGCATTCTTTACATCAGTTCTTAGTAATTTCTAGAGAGAGATTGATGCGGTACAACTTATCATACCCACAATATATCTTCCCATTCCAACTCGTGGGGGAGAGAGCATTCAACTTCTGAGACTGTATTATTCTATAAATCACAGATGTACAGCTTCATTGAAAAAAATATTGGTATGGAAAAGTTCTGTATTTATTCAATGGAGAGAGTTAGGATAATGGGATAATAACAACCGAGACACAAAACTGGAAGGAAACTCAGCAGCTTCCTAGTTTTAGCCATTCATTTTATATTTCAAGAAATTGAGGCCCAGGGAGAATAAACGACTAATATAAGATAGGAAACATCAGAGGTAGAACGTGAACCGAGACCAATAGCTCTGAAGACTATTTTTTTCCCACTGAACTGGTTATTGAAATGTTTTAACTTTTTCAAAAGTCATGGAACTCATTTTCTTATTCTTTTAAATAAGATTATGATGGATATTTTTATTCTTCTTCTTCTTGATGTTATATTTAACAAGACCATGAATTTCTATATTACTTTTAACTTTTAAAAGTGCTTCCATACCTTGACATTATTTCATCTTCTGAAAACTAATTTTCATGAAATTAAATACAGTAAACATTAATATGTCATTATACAAGGAAAGAAAAAGGTCATATATGAAACTGAACTTTTAAAACATGCATAATTTGTATATTAAATTTAACACACTGTCAAAATTGTTCCATTTCTCTTTATCCCTCTTATGTTCCCTTTGCTCTCTTCTCTGTATGTTTAATGGTTCATTGACATTCATTTGTTTTATGCCTTCTTATCAGCACTCATCCTCTTTTCTTTATTTAAATACAAGCCCTCTCTTCTAACAATAACAATAGTAAAGCAAAATAAACCAATATATTGGTGATGTCTGCAAATATATGTCATATTTTGCAACCTGTGATTCATTATCTCTCTGCGAAGAGGGGAAAAAGATACATCCTTATCAGTCTTCTGAAGTCAAAGCTGGTCATTACAGTGATCAGCAATCTTAAATCTTTCTCATTTGTATTTATTTTATTTCACTCATTATATAAATTGTTCTCCTTGCTCTCATTTTGCTTTTTGTGAATTCAGGCACACTATCTTTTCAGATTTCTCTTTATCTGCCATAGTCATTGTTCCTTTCAACCTAATTTCTTATTCTATGATCATGATAATCTGGTAAAATCATAAGGCAAGTAATACTAGGTCCATCTGAGAGGTAAGAAAAATAAGACAGCAAGAAGTATGGGAGTATATAGCACTATTGTTTCCCAACCTTGTAATCTTTCAGTGGGTCACATGATTTTAAATGTTTCCCCATAATGTAAATTCAATGAACATTCTTAATGATATTCCCAGAATCTGAAATACATAATTTCAAAGATCAAGCTTATAATATTTTATAAGTATTTACATTTCTTTTTTGTTATCCATGCTATTTGACTTCTTGTTGGCACTCAAAGTGCATGACTTCATATCTTTTCTTTGTTTTTATTTCTCCTTCATCCACTATACATTTCAATAACCCCTCCAAATATTTTCCCTCTATTTTCAGATCTTAATCATTTTCCAAGCATTAATGTCAGTCTTTCACTTCATTATCCAATATGCAGAGTATTGCCATAACAATTACCTCAAGCTCTGCATATCTGTAATCACATCTACCTATAGCAATAGATGCTCCATATCATTATTTTTAGATTTCTCTAATAACTCAGAATGTACATCAAGGTTGTATCAATTTCATTCGTTATAACAGCTTTGTAGTTTTTCTTCAGTAATTTCAATAACTATTAAATGCATTGGCCAATCATACCTGAGTGGTAACATAATCCATTCTACCACCCTTACTTATACCAGCCAAAAATTTTTATTTTATTGCTAAACCATTTATCTAGTCTTTTCATACCTCACTAAGAATTCATAAAAATAATACAACTTTTGCATACACACAAACACACATATGTATATTACTGCTGGAATAGAGTGTGGCATGGCTTCTCTTTTAAGTGCTGAGGCCCATGTCTAACCCCATGCTTTGAAATTTTATTAATAATCAATTTCCAGGCATAGAAGGCTACTGAAATGTCATGGTTTATGGACTAAGTAGATATCAAGGATGGTAAAGAGCTTTTCCTAGAATCAATATCCAGATAAATTTGTCTATGTACAACTGAGTAAATATAATTTTATATTTAATTATATTTTGTGAATCACATTTCTATCTTCAAAAGTTTAGTTGTTTCTTTGTTCATATGCAAAAAGCAAACAAACAAAAAAGCTAAACTATCAGATATGGGTTAAAGCATAACTTCCAAATAGGTATTGGCATTTTTCAAGCAGATGAGTTACAATAACTTCTTTAAAATGAATATTTTAGACAACAAACTGAGTCCCATGGCAAATTTTTCCATGATACTTTAAGAATCCAGTTAGGTGATTCATCCTAAAGGAATATCTGCTTAGATTAAATGTTCATTCAGCCATCTTGCACTTTCTAAATAATAAACAGAGCTGTCATGGGAAATATACTGTATATGATCCATTTAGCATTTGACTATTTGACAGGGATTATTAAATAATATGTCTTCCCAAAGCACTATAGACAGACTTAACTATGTCTTCCTCACAAATCTGGGTTCAATTTCCCACTCAAATAGAAAACCCAGAGGAGTATAAAAAAATCGGGTAAGAAATATTTTAATACATATGCTGGTAGATTATGCTATAAGGAAAAAAGAGATAGACTTTTATGCTTTATTGAAAATGCATTAAATAAATTATTGTTTTCTTATTGGATCTCTGTGAAAGAAACTTAACTCACAAAGACCTGAATTCTGCGAGAAAACTCAGTTCAAATGTGCATCCCAAACAGGCATCATTCATCTTAATGATGACATGTCAAACATATTAATATATTGTACAAAGGCCTTAGATTTCCTGCTGATGTTCCATCATGTATCACTTATTATTCTCAGGAGATACCCATCTCTAAAATGTAGGAGAAAAAGGCAAGTAACAGTTTCAAAGAGGAAAACTTCTTTGTTGTGTTTTTAACAGAAGGCCTGTACTAGATATATTGATACAGGAAGGGAAACATAAAACACACTTCTTTCCTACTGAGTACATAAAAAAAAAAAAAAAAAAAAAACAGCAACAGAAATGTCAGCAAGAAGATGTACATCCATGTCTTCATTACACATTTGTCATAAAATAGTGATGCCATATTAAAACATTTAATGTAAAACCATTGGGTTTAGGGGGAAAATTAGCAGAAGATATACTTTTCTGGCATATATGAGCATCAATGAAATTAAGCAGCCTGAGTAATAGGAAATTTAATTTGTGATAGGAAGTGGCAATCTGATCTCATCTCTCTCTCCAATGAAGATAGCAATCATCATCTCTCCCATGCCTTCAGGGCCGTTTTTCTTACTTCCAGCTGCTTGTGCTTTTGCACAAAGGTTATGTTAGCTAAAATTCATAGCTTTGTTATTCTCTGCCTTATCCTTTAGAACCTACCACAGTTTCAACACAGGCTATAAAGAAAAAGAAATAATTCTGCTCATAGTAATTAGATAATAAATAGTTCTGTGATAATAAACCAGATTGTTTTCCTCATATATCAGAACTTTCTAATCTTTAAATAGAGTTTTGTTTAAGAATACACATAACAAAGAGAAGCAATAATCTACTTTTATTTGCTACAATAGAAAAGGGGGAAAATCTATTTCAGTATGTGTCTCATTTACACAATTTGCCACAGCCATCCCTTCCTAGAAATGATCTTTCCATCATATAAGGTTGACATTTTCTAGGAGACATCTGGAACATCTTCAAAAGAAATATGAAAATCTACTATGTGATATTTTGGGGAAAAATAAACACCACATCAGTAAAAGTCCATTGTAATTGGTCCAAATGCCCTCAGCATCCACTGTGATTCTCAAACAGTCCAGAATTCCCCTTTCACCTTATCAGGGAATGGGGTGCTTTTTTTTTTAATCTTTTAATCACATAGTCTCATAGAGGGTACAGTCACAACTGAAGGATTCAGTGAAATCTCTAGAAAGTATATAATGTACAGAACCTGGACTTTTACAAAATGAATTGTAGTAGAAAACTGTAAATTATATCCTTAGATCAGGTGATCTGTTTGTAGTAACAGAAGCAACAATCCCAACCCATGATCTATGTCATGAATGGGACAGAACCAAAAAAGAAAAAAGAATAAAATCCAGGTGGATGTGCTACAGAGATATACTGTGACCTAACTTTTTTTGGCATTTTTGAAAAATTCTCAAGGGTTATGAAGTGCTGACATGAACACTAACCTAGCTCCCCAGTCAGGATGATATAACTATTCCTCAGATTCTAAGAAATGAATGTAATAACATCTGATTGCAGTTTAGCCTTACTTGATACTTCTACAACGATAAGTTTGATACCAAGTACAGTGCAGTAAGTGACAGACTTTTGTGTTACAAACCCACAAAACGGCAAGAAACACTGAACAAATTAGCAATAAGACTATCATATTTAAGTTAAACATTGTATAGTTTCATCATTTCATAGAATAATTCTTTTGTGCTACTGAAATATCATTTGGAAATGGCAAATGTAAAAATGTTCATATATATATACATATACATATATATATATATATATATAGAGAGAGAGAGAGAGAGAGAGAGAGAGAGAGACAGAGAGAGAGAGAGAGAGAGAGAGACAGAGACAGAGACAGAAAGAGAGAGAGAGAGAGAGAGAGAGAGAGAGAGAGAGAGAGAGAGAGAGAGAGAGAGAGAGAGAAAGAGAAAGAGATCTTTCAGGTTAAATGAGGTGGAGTAATTGGCCAACAGACAAAAGAGATATTTACATATATCTTAGTCTGCTCAAGACAAAACAGATATCAATAATATATCAAAGATATCAAAATAAAAGTGGTGGATGTCAACAGCAAAAGACTTGCTGGCATCTTGAAATTAAAGTGTAATAAAAATTAGATATTAAAATCAACCAACTGTAATGGTAATTTCAACTGGAAAATCTTTTCTATTCATTAATAAGCCCATTAAGTCACATGGAGCATGTGGTGGGAAGAGTTGCTCAATGGGTGGATCAGGAAGAGTCCAAGCTACAGCAAAGCTAAGAGGAAGTTAGTCTTAAGAGCACTCAGAGCTAGGAAGGATGCAGGCTTCTGCGTACTATGAGTGATTTTGTGATTGTTTTTTATTTTATTTAAGAGAGCCTATTTGTGATGATAGTAATAGATTTGGTTTGCAGGAAGCCTAGCAGGGGGAAAGCATGGGGATGGTGTTGTCCTCTACATGGTTTTTCTGTATAGATTTTTGTGACTGTGATGGATTTGGGTCTGAATAAATGTTTTGCTTCTGTCTTCCGTGTGGAGAGTCTGTGGTATTTCATGACTCTGAATTGAGCAGTGGTATTAATTCCTGACATGGGCACTGTGAATATTGCATCAGTACTACAACAACACACAAAAAGCAGTCAACATACATTTCTACAACAATAAAATTAACAATAACACAGTTGGAAAGTATTCTAACAAAAGTACTATAACATTAATAAAATATATATCCTATAATTCTAAGATAGCTATGGAGAGATAAATGTAAAGGGAAGATTAGAAGGAGGAAGAAGAGGAAGGGAGAGGGAGGAGGAGAAACAGGAGTAATAGCTGTCTTCAGAGCATGTTATATAACCAGATCTTAAAAAGCTCTACAGAAATACTTTTCTAACAAGTGGACATTTCACAGAGCAAAAGTAAAGTCTGATAACAGGTATACATCAATATCATTGTACAATATAACTGAAAGTGTTTGATCTCTGAATGGAGTCTATCCATTACTGTCTTTTCATGAGTAACATCCATATGAACTTAGTACACAATATGTTGATGAAGAAATATTGAACAAAAGATTAAGTTATATGGATTTTTTATGGAAAAAGAGAGATTTGTGATAATTATTCAGGATCAGATGTGTGTGTTCGTCCTTTGTTGCTGTAGAAGACCATGCCATCAGAGAAATAATGACATGACTTGCACTTGACTTTGTCCTGAGTGAGGGAGGGCTGAGAATCAGGTGGAAACTATGCAATGCATCAGTCTAGTATGGAAAAGGTAAACACTTACTGACTACCTAACTAGACATGAAATGAATCCTAGATTTATTTATCAGAAGCTTGCTATTATTCATGACCTGGCATGTGACCTACTTTAGGTGAAGCAAAAAAAATGATTAGTCTTCTTACCTCAAGTCTCTGCCCACTGTTATCTATCTTCCCTTCAGCTGTCAAATGATTGTTCTAAAATGCAGGGCCGGTCATATCACCTTTCCCCCTTCATTAAGCTGCAGTAGCTTCCTATTATGTCCAGGATAAAATATAAATTATCTGCTTGCCTTTAAAGCCCATGGTAAATTATTATCTAGCTACCTTCATAAGCTTCATAAAGTTTATTTCTTTCTACATATTCTATGATATAGGGACTCTGTCATCCTTGCCGTTTCTCACACAGAAGACTCCAATTCCCAACTCAGATAATTTTCAAACTCTTTCTCCTAATTGTTGTTGCTAGTTTCCCTGGCTTCTTCTAAGACTTAGTTAGATTTTCACCTTCTGGAAAAAGTCTCTCCTAGTCCTCTTTATTCTTACTGGCTTCCTTCTGAGACTACCAGAAATTAATTCTTATCCTATACATTGCTTGTCCATACTATTTTTGCATGAAGTTGTGCCTCCTAGATAGTGATAGTCTTGAAAGCAGAAACAGTTGTATTTATTTTTCTGTCTTTTAATCCTTTATACTTAACATAGTGTCTGGCACATAGTAGAAGCTTAACAAATGCTAGTTAAGTGACTCATAACAGATACTTTTGTTGTGAAAAACTTATTATATCTACCAGTAAAATACTGAAAAGATTAAACACTAAAGGATAATAACAGAATAGCAATTTGTGCTAGGATCATTTCATTCTAAACTTCATAGAACAGTGTAAGAAGAAAGGTTTGTTAACAACAACAATAATCCCAAAAATAGTAAACTGAGAGGGGGGAAACTTGTTACTCAATTTGGGCAAACTGTTTACCTCTCTATAAGGGAAGATGATACCTGTTAATCTTGAGAACTGTGCATCTATTATGAAATATAAAAGGGATATACAAAGAGGGAACAGGTATAAAGTAAATGAAGTCATGTTAAAAATGTGATTTAAGTATGCTGTGGGATTGTAACAGGAGGTGTGAAAAGGAGGGAGCAGAAAATGGTAAATTACATCACAGGAAGAAGTACAAAATTATAGTAGAGGGAAAGAGGGGAGGGTGATGAGCATTGTTTGAGAGGTACTCTCATCTGATTTGTTTCAAGGAGGGAACAATAAACTTAAGTAGATAATCCTATCTAGCTCTATAGGCAGTAGGAGGGGAAGGGGGAAGAAAGGGGAGGGAAGCTAAAAGGGAGGGAAGAAGCAATAAGGGTAAAGGGGAGTAAAAAGGAGGGGGTTAAAAGAAGGAAGGGAAGGCTGCAGGAGGAGGTAGTGAAAAGCGAAAACTATTGAGGAGTGGAAGGGAGATGGGAGAGCTAAAAATCACAAACAGGGGGAAAGAGGATGGAGGGAAATAGACAAATTGTAATCATAACTGTGAATGTGAATAGAATGAACTCTCCCATAAAACAGAGAAATATAGCAGAATGGATTAAAAGCCATAATCCAACAATATGTTGATTACAAGAAACACATATGAAATGGGGGAATATACACAGGATAAAGGTCAAAGGTTGGAGCAGAATATATTGGGCTTCAGCTGATGTAAGAAAAGCAGGAGTAGCAATCCTAATCTCAGACAAAGCAAAAGCAGAAATAGATCTAATCAAAAGAAATAAGGACGGAAATTATATCTTGCTAAAAGGCACGATGGACAATGAAGTAATATCATTACTAAATATGTATAATGCAAGTGGTATAGCATCCACATTATTAGAGGAGAGGTCAGGGGAGTGGAAGGAAGAAATTGACAGCAAAATATACCAGTGGGGGACCTCAACCTCCCCCTCTCTGAACTTGATAAATCTAATCTCAAAATAAAGAAGAAAGAGCTTAAGGAGGTAAATAAAACTCTAGATAAGGTAGATATGATAGATCACTGGAGAAAACTGAATGGAAATAGAAAGCAATATACTTTTTTCTCAGCAGCACATGGCAAATTTACAAAAATTGATGATGTACTAGGACATAAAAACCTCACAATCCAGTGCAGAAAGGCAGAGATAATCAATGCGTCCTTCTCATATCATAATGCAATAAAAATTATATGCAATAAAAGGCCATGGAAAGACAAACCAAAAATCAATTGGAAACTAAATAAATTAATCCTAAAGAAAGAGTGGGTTAAAGAAGAAATCATAGAAATAATAACTTCATTCAAGAGAATGACAATAATGAGACAACCTACCAAATACTATGGAATACTGCAAAAGCAGTTCTAAGGGGAAGTCTTATATCTTTGAACGCCTACATAAATAATATAGCGAAAGAGGAGATTAATGACTTGGACATGCAGCTGAAAAAGCTAGAAAAAGAACAAACTGAAAATCCCCAAGTAAATACCGAATTACAGATATTGAAAACCAAAGGAGAGATTAATAAAACTGAAATTAAGAAAGCTATTGAATTAATAAATAAAACCAGTAGTTGGTTTTATGAAAAAACTAGTAGAATTGATAAACCTTTGGTCAATTTGATTAAAAAAAGAAAAAAAGAAAATCAAATTACTAGTATTAAAAATGAAAAGGGTAACACCTCCAATGAGGAGGAAATTAAAACAATAATGAGAAATTACTTTGCCCAACTTTATGCCTACAAATTCGATAATTTAAACAAGATGGGAGAGTATTTTAAAAAGTATAAATTGCCCAGATTAACAGAAGAAAAAGTTGAATACTTAAACAACCCTATCTCAGAAAAAGAAATTGGACAAGCCATCAATGAACTCCCTAGGAAAATATCTCCAGGGCCAAATGGATTTACAAGTGAATTCTATTAAACATTTAAGGAACAGTTAATTCCAATACTATATAGACTATATTTGAAAATTGGGGAAGAAGGAGTCCTCCCAGATTCTTTCTATGATACAAATATGATTTAGATACCTAAACCAGGAAGAGAGAAAACAGAGAAAGAAAATTGTAGACCAGTTTCTCTAATGAATATAGATGCAAAAATTTTAAATAAGATTTCAGCAAAATGAATACAGCATCTTATCACAAGAATAATACGTTATGATCAGGTTGGATTCATACCAGGAAGGCCATGCTGGTTCAATATTAGGAAAACTATTAGCATTATCAATCATATCAAAACAAAACTAAAAAAAAAAAAAAACAAACACATGATTATCTCAGTAGACGCAGAAAAAGCTTTCGACAAAATACAACACCCATTCCTATTAAAAACACTGGAGAACATAGGAATAAACGGAATTTTCCATAAAATAAAAAGCAGTATCTACCTAAAACCTTCAGCAAGCATTATATGCAAAGGGGATAAGCATTTCCAAAGAGATTACAGGTGAAACAAGGTTGTCCATTATCACCACTATTATTCAACATGGTACAGAAATGTTAGCTATAGCAATTAGACAAGAGAAAGAAATTGGAGGAATAAGAATAGGCAAAGAAGAAATTATGTTATCACTCTTTGCAGATGATATGATGATATACTTAGAGAATCCCAGAGATCCAAGTAAAAAAGTACTTGAAACAAGAAACAACTTTGGCAGAGTTGCAGTTTACAAAATAAACCTGCACAAATCTTCTGCATTCCTATATATTAGCAACAAATCCCAACAGCAAGAGATAGAAAGAGAAATCCCATTTAAAGCTAGGGTAGACACAATAAAATACTTGGGAGTTTACCTGCCAAAACAAAACCAGGGAGTACATGAACACAGTTACAAGACACTTTTTGCACAAATAAAGTCAGATCTAAGTAAGTGGAAAAACATCAGTTGCTTATGGGTAGGCCGAGCTCATATAATAAAAATGACAATTCTACCTAAATTAATTTACTTATTTAGTGCCATGCCAACTAAACTATCAGATAACTATTTTCCAGAGCTGGATAAAATAATATCAAAATTCATTTGGAAGAGCAAAAGGCCCATAAAATCAAAGGGACTAAAGAAAACAAATGATAGAGAAGGTGGCCAAAGGCTACCAGATCTCAAATTGTACTATAAAGCAGCAATTATCAAAACCACTTGGTACTGGCTAAGAAACAGAAGGGTAGAGAAGTGGAATATACTTGACACTCAATACTCAGCAGGCAAGGAATATAGCAACCTCCTGTTTGAAAAATTCAAGGACCCCAGCTTCTGAGATAAGAACTCACTGTTCGACAAAAATTGATGGAAAAACTGGGTAACAGCATGGCAGAAACTAGGCATAGACCCATGCCTGACACTGTACACAAGAATAAAGTCCAAGTGGGTATATGATCTAGGTATAAAGATTGATACCATGGACAAACTGGAGGAGAAAGGAGTAGCGTATTTATCAGATTTATGGAGAAAGAAATAATTTTTTACTAGAGAAGAGATAGAACGCATTATGAAATGCAAGATGGATGATTTTGATTACATTAAACTGAAAAGTTTTTGCACAACTAAACCCAATGCAACCAAAATTAGGAGGGATGTAGTAAGTTGGAAAATATTTTTTTACAGCTAATCTTGGGAATAAAAGCCTCATTTCTGGAATATGTAGAGAACTCAGTCAAATGTATAACAATACAAGTCATTCTCCAAATGATAAATGGTCAAAAGATATGAATACCAATTTTCAGAGGAAAAAATTAAAGATATCTATAATCATATGAAAAAATAATCTAAATCACTGTTGATTAGAGAGATTCAAATCAAAACAACTCTGAGGTACCACATCACACCTATAAGATTGGCAAACGTGACAGAACAGGAAAATGATAAATGTTGGAGAGGATATGGGAGAGTTGGAACACTAATTCGTTGTTGGTGGAGCTGTGAGCTCATGCAATCATTCTGTAGAGCAATTTGGAATTATATCCTAAAGGCTACAAAAATGTGCATACCCTTTGATCGAGCAATATAGCTACTAGGACCGTATCCCCACGAGAGCATAAAAATAGTAAGAGGTTTCACTTGCACAAAAATATTTATAGCAGCACTCTTTGTAGTTGCCAAAAACTGGAAATCAAGAGGATGTCCATCAGTTGGGGAATGGCTGAATAAGTTGTGATATATGAATGCAATGGAGTACTATTGTGCCATAAGAAATGATGAACAGGAAGACTTCAGAGAGTCCTGGAAGGACTTATATGATCTGATGCTGAGTGAAAGGAGCAGGACCAGGATAAATTTGTGAACAGCAATGACCACAGTGTGTGAGAGCTTTTTATCTTAGACTTGGAACTTCGTAATAATGCAAGAACTTAAAAAAAATAATAATAATAGTAATAATTCCCAGTGGTTTTCTAAGGCAAAACGCCTTTCACACTCAGAGAAAGAACTATGGAATTCATTTGCACAATGTAGTAGATCTTGTTTGTATATGTGTGTGTGTGTGTGTGTATGTGTGTGTGTATTATGTTTTGATTTGTTATATGATTTCTTCCATTTATTTTAGTTTGTCTATACAGCATTACTATAGTGAAAACCTATTCAATAGGAAAGCATAGGTAGATCTTATATAGAATTGTGTGGTATCTTGGGGAGGGAGGGGAGTGATGGGGAGTAGGGGGGCTAAAAATAAAAGCTTTTTGGTAGTGACTGTAGAACATTAAAAATAAATAATTAAATAATGGTTTTTAAAATATCGCAACAATCAAAAAACAAAGACAACAAGAAAAGTAACAATAAAGTCAATTATTTTTATCAAGGTGTCATAGCAAAAATGAAGACATGAATAAGATGTAGTAAGTACTAGTATTACTAGTAATACCAATAGCAGAACTAGCAGTGTTGTTGCTTTGTTGCTGATAATAATAATTACAATTATAGTAGAAAAAGCAATCATTCAAAATTATATGGCACTTTGCCCCGTAGGCTTTAAAAATCCATTATTTAATGATTCTCACAGTAAAAACATAAGGTAGTAAATAACAAAAAGTATTATTATTTCCATTTTTCAATTTTTGGAAAAATATGTCCCAGGGGTTAAGTGACCTGACTAAGGTCATGCAACTGGAAAATAAGAGAATCAGGAATCTTATTCGAAACCAATATATTTTAATTATCCAATGATTACATCTGTTTCCCTAACAATAGATTTCTTTTAGTTTAAAATTTATGTTTTCATATATGAAAATTTAAATTGAGATGTAAAAACAAGAAACTCTTGTAAGTGGAAGTTCCACTTACACCTCAAGATGAACAATAAATGTTTTCTTGCTTTATTTTCATTATTATTGCAGTCATTCTTAAATGATGTTCTTTGAGGGCAATGACCTTCCTATTGACATTTTATAATCCCAAATCTCCTAGAAAAATCCTCTAAAGTGTAGATTATTAGCAGATATTTGAATCTAATTGCTTAATTTGAGTTACAGTGATGTGAGACATAAAAGGATTGTGGAGGTCCATAAGGGATACCATCAAAACAAAAAGTTTGAGAAAAATAATTATATACTAAATGTATTACCTCAACTAAAAGGATGGTATAAAAACTGAGTCATCAATAAGCACCTACTACAGTATGAATATATTCTAGAATCAATCTAATTAGCATGTATCTAATGAGAGAAGCTCTAGTAATACAAAGAATGGCAAAAACATGTCCCTTGACCTCAAAGAGCTTATATTCTAATGAGAGAGACCTATAAACCACTAGATAGATAAAAATAAGACACATAATGGAAATAGAGAAATATCTGTCTCTATATATATCTGCCAATCTGTCTACCTAACTACTTTTAAGGATGTATCTATATATTGATATCTAGACATCATATGTGTGTATATATGCCTGTGTGTATACACACACATATACATATGCAGATAGAGATAGACAGAAAGACATGTTTAAAAGCAGTGAAATAAATTTTTTTAATTTAGAAATAATTCAAATATTAAATATTAAAGGCTATCTACTATTTAAATTTCATAATGAACTATTTATAAAGAAAGATATACTTCATTTAATTTTATAATTTTAGCTAAGTGAATCTTATTGATTTCATGTTGTCTTAGTTAAAATCACTCAGTGTGGTTTCTTTCATTATGAACTTCTTTATTCTATTCATCATCACACATTTAATCTGACATAGTAGTCAACCATTCTTGTTGATTTTTAGTTTAATTGAAGAAAAAAAATTGATACATTTTACACCAGCTCTTTCCTTACATGTATTTCCTCCCCCCAAAAACATTTCCTTTCAACAATGAAAAATTAAGCAAAATTTATTGAAATATTGACTTGACCGTAACTTATGCAGTTCACCTGTAATTTTTCTTGAGAAAAAAAATTATCTTCTCTCTAAATATAAAAATGATCCAGTTTTAATAAGTTGTATTGGCAATGTTTCATTTCAGACCCAACACAGTAAATCATTCAGGCTCATTAAGTAACACGTCTTCATTCAGGCATAATTATACATAAATTTATCTATATTATATAAATTTACTTGCTGGGATAAAGTTCAAGATCTTAAAAATAATCCTCAATTTATTGTTGGAAAATTTGCAGATTAACAATGAATTCAGCCCAAACTTCTCACATTGAAGTGACATAAATTGCTCAGTTTTACTGACCAAGTTAAATAGTCTTTGATCAAATTTACCGTCAGAGTAATATTTCATCACAATATAAATGACTTGGCAGCTTCTACACTAAGGGATCAAAGGTTAAAACCAAGAATCACCTACCTGGCAAAACTGAGTATAATGGAATTTCAATGGAATAGAGGACTTTGAAGCTTTCTTTTTGAAAAGACCAGAGATGAATAGAAAATTTGAACAAATGCATGAATTAAGAGAAACATGGAAAGGTAAACAGAAAAGAGAAGACATAAGGAACTCATTAAAGTTAAACTGTTTACATTCCCACATAGAAAAATGATATTTATAACTCATGAGACCTTTTTCAGTATCAAGGTAGTTAGAGGGAATATACACATACATATATGCATACGTACATATATATATATGCACAAATATACACATATATACATACACATATGCACACATATTACATATACATGCATGTGCATATACGTTCATGTGTGTAGATATGTATATGCATGTCTATGTGTACATAGGTAAGTATGGGTATATGTATATGTATGTGTAAATTATATATGTGCATGTATATGTGTAGGTATGTGTACGTGCATGGGTGTATGTGTTTATATATACATATATGTATATATACATGCACATATATGCACATGTACATACATATATACATATATACATACTATTGAGTGGAATATACTAGGAGAAAGAGGAAGGGAAAGGTAGAATGCAGCAAATTTTACCACATAAAAGAGGCAAGAAAGAGCTTTTACAATGAAGGGGAAGAAAGGAAAGATGAAAGGGAATAAGTGAACCATACACTCATTGGATTTCACTTAAGGAGGGAATAATACACACTCAATTGGGTATGAAAAGCTATTTCACCCTGCAGAAAGGCAGTATGGAAGGCCATAGGATAAGGAAGAAAACAGAAGGGACAGCAAATTAAGGAAAGAAATCACAGAACCAAGCAGTACTTTAGGGGGGGCCCAGGAATGAAATAAAAGGAGGGCAAGATAGGACAGAGGGAAACATCATTAGTATTTTACAACATAACTATTATGTGAGTGTTTTGGATGGCTATACATGTATGACACATATTGAATTGTGTGCTTTTACAATCAGGGTGGGTGGAGAGGGATGAAGAGAGTAAATGTGGAACTCAGTGCTTTAAAAATGAATGTCAAAAATTACTTTTCCACGCAACTGGAAAATAAGATGTACAGGCAATGAGGTATAGAAATCTATTTTGCCTTCCAGAAAAAGAGTGGGTAGAGGAATAGAAGGAAGGATATAAAAGGAAGAATAGATTGGAGGCTGGGGTGAATGGTGTGCATGCTGCCATGGGGTGGGGGGAGATATGGGGAGAGAATTTACAAATCAAATTCTTGTGAAAGTGAATGTAGAAAATGGAAAACTAAACAATTTTATATAAATATATATAATTATATACAATATATATAAATATATATGTTTAAACATTATATTTATATAATTATATATGTACTTATAATGAAATATTTATATATATAAATTACATAAAATATAAATTATATACATACACAAAAGAAATTTAAAGGTTTTGCATTATAAATGCAATTATTAAATATATATATAACTATATATATATAAATGTTATTCTACAATATTTATGTAATATATGTTCATATATATAATTATATATTGTATAAATTATTTACTTCTATACATATGAAAGAAATTAACAAAAGGTACCTGAGGACTATTAATGAGTGGGGAAGATCTTTAACTCTAATTAACATTATGCCCTCCAAACTTTTAATGGGGAAGGTGCTAGGTACTGTTTGTTCTGACCATAGTTCCTTGATATTTGAATTGTTTCTTTCTCGCTGCTTGCAGTATTTTTTCCTTGACCTGATAATTCTGGAATTTGGCAACAATATTCCTTGGCATTTTCAATTTGGTATCTCTTTCAGGAAGTGGTCAGTGGATTCTCTCAGTGACTATTTTGCCCTCTAGATTTAAGGCCTCAGGGAAGTTTTCCTTAAAGATTTCTGGAAGATACTTTCTACGCGTGTTTTTTTTGTTTGTTTTTTTTTTAATCATCCTTTTCCAGTAGATCAATAATTGTTAGATTTTTTTCTCCTGGATCTGTTTTCTAAGTCAGTTCTTGTTCCAATGAGATATTTTATGTTTCCTTCATTTTTTTTTTTCATTCTCTAGATTTTGTTTGACTGGTTCTTGATGCCTCGTATAGTCATTAGCTTCTACTTGTCGAATTCTAATTTTTAATGAATTATTTTCTCCAATTAGGTTTTTTTACCTCCTGAACCATTTAACCAATTTAATTTTAAGGAACTGATTGTATTTTTAAAATCAATTTTTCTTCTACATGTCTTATGTGCTTTTTCAAATCCTTCTTGAACTTTTTGAACAATGCTCTTTGGACTTGATACAAGTTCATATTCCCTTTTGTGGATGTAGTGTCAGTGCTGTCCTCTTCTGAATTCATATTTTGATTTTCCCTGTCGCTGTAATACAATTCTATGATCTTTGCTTTACTAATTTGCTTCTTGTTCATGGTGATTACTTTTTTCCTGGCTTTTAAAGTGGTTCTCTGCTTCTGAGGCACGGGACATTCTGCATCATATTTTTTTGTGTAGGGAGCTAGAGGTCTGGTTACCATCTTTGTATGCTGTGGCCTTTGGTAATTTCAACTAGAAGCTACACAACGCAGCAGCTGACCTGGTGCTGAGCTGTCTGGTGTGTGCCAAGGCCAAGAACTGGTCAAACCTATCTCAGTTTTCCTGGGTTTACAACGAAGCTCCTGACATGAGGTGTGTGGAAGGGGTGGTCTGGTTATAGGAGGTCTCCTCCCCTAAGAATGCACTAGAGTACAGGCAGGTTTAGTGGCTGGTGAACCTGTGTGCTCTCATGTCTGCCCAATCCCCTTGGCTGTGCTAAGGCTCACCTAGGGTCATATTGTTGGTGCTTACAGGCTCCACCCCCATGGGGCTCAGGATCTCCTGTGGATTCACTGAGGTGGGGCCTTCTGGGATCTTCTGGTCCTGCACTGTTACACTTCAGTCATAGCAAAAGGGTCCCTTCCCATTGATTTCCCCAGCCTTCCAAGCTAAAATACTGCTTTACCCCTTCTGTTGACTCCAACAAGGTTTGGGTGAGAGCACTTAAAATTTACTCCACCATCTTGGCTCCTGGAAGTTCCTGATCTTCAGAAGTTAAAAAAGTTAATATAGCCTTTCTCGGGGTTTTAGAATTAAACAGTTGTTACACTTTGATTAAATCTTCTAAATTCCCCTGATCATAATGGAAGCAGACTTCTTTATGAGTAATTCAATATCAATATTTGGTGACAGTCTCTACTAATTTCCTGCTTTTACCTATTGACATGAGAACATGGATTCTCATGGTCTGACCATGAGAGCTCACGGTCTGACAATCTATGTTGGTAAAATTATCTAGCACAGGTCATTAATAGATTTTCTGTACATACTCAAAATAAATCTCGGCAATTTGAGGGAGGGCTCACACAAGAAAACTGGAAACCCTCTAATGACTTTCTTTGTCTGAATCAATATGTGAATCAATATGTGTTATTGTTTACCATAGAAGGACTGTGATCTCTCTATGCTGAGAAATGAAATGAACTGAAAAAGAAACTGAACAGAACTGAAAAATGAACTGAAAAAAAATCTTTCAAGGCATACTATAGTAAGATTAATTAATCTTCATTATATGATAAATAGCCTTCCTGTCTTTATCAAGTCACAACCTTCCTGGGTCTGTTTCATTGTTTGTGAGATGTGAGGATTTTTATTAGATGGTCTTTATGGGCCCCTCAAGCTCTAAGTCTGTGACATCATGATCATAGAGTCATCCATGAGTAACAATATGAACATTCTGATTTAACATATTTAAATGAATTCATGTGAATTTCAATTGAGTTCTACTAAAAATAAATAATTTCTGGATCTCTTATGGGCCAAATTTTATTCTAAAAACCATGGAAAATTTAAAAAGAAGTATAAATATAAATATGTACTTTATTAGAGACAAAAACACATACATGAAGTGTTAATATAAGGAAGTATTTGATCAAATAAAAAATATAGTTAATATTGGAGACACAGAATCTCATCTGTATAATTCCATAAAGACCTGTTTGCATTCTATTAGAAGACAATAATGACTAAGAACATCGTCACCATGCTTAAGAAAGCCTAATTAATTATGTACATGACATCAGAAAATTAACAATAAATGAAAAAAAATTAAAATCACTTTTTATAAAGCCTTTGATTTTTTGAATCATCTTCATTCAAGAACACTTGACCTTACAACCAATTAGATAGACAAATTTTATAGCATGTTAAAAGTAAACTCTTGTGCTCTAAATACTTTTTTGGAGGAATTATTTCTGTAAATTAATTCAGTGCATATTTATGAGAGAAGTGTAACTCCCTACAAATAACATTTACTAAACTAATAAACTCAAGAGATTAAGTACTTTACTTCTGTGATCAAAACTCTTGTAATAGTTTCCATTCTTGATATGCTCTGATAAAATTATAAAAATGTAAGAGCCTTTACTAATAGCATAATTTGCCAGTGTTATCATTTAGTGGAAAGACAAATGTATTTTAAAGAATAAATGGTTTCTCCTTTTTTTCAAAATGTTGTTTGATGGGAGTTGTTTTTGAAAGAAACTTTGTATGCCAGATAAGACTCTGGGAAGTCTCTAAGCATCTCCCAGCTTTGAAAATCCACATGTTGGTGCTTCCCTCTCTGGTAACTATGTATGTATGTAATGGTCAGACATTTGGATCTGTCTGTTGATCTATGCTGTATGTATTTCTTATGTTAGACAGTTGGAAACATGTGTATTGATTTTGATTTCTCTGTATTTTCTTTGAGGTTTAGGGTGTTGACTCTTTCCCCTGAACCAAGTGAATGATACACATGCTTGATTAAAGTGATTGTTGGCCCCTGAAATTTCTTTTCAATTTTCTTTGATTTCCAAGTTGCTGGCATTATAAATTTAGATATAAGCGATAAGAGAGAAAAAGGATACATTACAGTAAATGAGAGAAAAAGTTAGGTTAACAAGAGAAACTTTTTCTAAGGCCAATAACTGAATCTTAGAATTTGAAAATTAAAATCATTATATCTTCTTTTAATCTCTTTACTGAGTAAAGTGAAGGTCAAAAAGGCTGAAACTTGAGAAAATATAGTCTACTGATTTCATTTTTTATGCTTACTTGTTTACTTTTTATTATTACTATTATTATTTAAATAACTCACATTTATATAAGAGCTTAAGGGTGAAAATGCTTGTCAATAAACCCTTTCAAATAGGTAGTTCAAGTATTATTTTCATCATTTTCTTGATGGGGAAACTGAGGCTTAGATTATATACACAAAGCTATTTGGAAGTATTATAGCCATGATTCAAACTTGAATCTTCTGATGCCACCACATTATAATGCAATAAGTTTATCCCAGTCTTCCTCAACACCATTCAAAAACAACATTATAAACAATACTCAGTCTTGATCACGTGTGCTACCAATTTTAATGATTTATTAGCCACCACTCTTGAATTCCTTATCACTTCCTTCCTTCTGATCCCCATCTACTTATTAATTCCTATGTGCTAATCTGCATCCCCAAAGTGATCCTTACCATTTGATTTTTCTCCTGGACTGTAATCACTGCAAAATACTAAGAAATCAAATTAAGTTTTACCTATTACAAATGTATGACACCTAATCTTATTAACATTAATTGTAAAAGCAGGTTTGAACTGTTTGACCCCAAACCCTAGGACAGGTGTATGCTAAGGATAAAATTACCTAGACTAGAGCATAGGCACAGCTCTCTTACCCAGCTACTTGCTTGGTGTGGCAGTTTCCTCAGTTTCTGTCAGTCATTTATCATTAGGTAACTCAGATAAACACCATTATGTCAATAATCCACAGAACCTCACTGCTCTTCTTGATAGATGAAGGGGATCTTGTATTAATTCTCCAACAACTCTTCATCTACAACACCGCTGTGAGAGTGTCCACAACCCTGGCAGCCAATTTTTCCAGTTCTGATCTCTTTCTCAACTCAAACCTCTGATATAAGCCTTCTTTGGATTTCCACAGCTTCTGGATCAAAAGAGGCTTTTCATTATTCCATGAAACTCCAAAGGATTCTGCCTGCCATTGCTTTCCTAAGCCCCCCAAATATTCCAACACATCACATTACATAGCACATTCTGGCTGCCTGACAATGAATTAAAAGCTTCAGTGCTTCCATTATCAGCTCCTCAAACACCTTCAGGACACCTGAAGTAGCATATTGTGTAGAAAGCTCTGCATGGTCTTCAATGCCATTCAAGTCAAGAAAAGGAGAATCAGAGACAAGGTCCTTGTAGGTCAATGTTAGGGATAGCATATGAAAGAGCAGGGTACATTGATGTTTATTTTGCTCTTGCTAGGTGGGGAAATAGCGGAAAAAATTCATAAAATATTGTGGGAGAGGTCATCATGGAACAAGACTTCTAGCTTCAGTCAAAAGATACAAGTACTTTCCTCAACTTCTTCACAAGTTTTTCTGTGTACCTGCTCATTCTTTGTCTCCTTAGCAAGCATGTGACTATTTAGTATATTCCTGAAGAAAATTTGTAATATTCCTGCATGCACTTTCTTGTCTTTGCCACTGGTACAGTCAGGAGGTCAGATTTGATCTCCAGTACTCCAAAAGCAATCAGACAACCCCCGATTCAACACTATACCCTCTCTTTTGGTCTTCATTTTCAAGGCACAGGAACAATCAATGTATTCCCATTTTCTCTCATTCCTCTTTGGAAATTCTCTCTCTGCCCACTTTTGCCCTGCTCATCTGGAGTTCTCTCTCTGCCCTGGTGGTAGATTTTTTCACCCAGGTAAGCATCTTCCGAGGTCACTGGGATCCATTCCCCTCTGGGTAGTTGTCAAAGGCTAGATGACACCAATCATCCCTGTCCCCTAGTAGACAAGGTTTCCAGACTTCCAGCCCCTACCCCAGTCTCCCATTCAACACTACTGATTTTCTATGACAGAAGTCTTCATGATCATGTTAGCTTATAGAAATCATGAATTATAGAGTAGCATATATTTTAATTGCTGTGCTATGAGGCTAAGGTTTCTTAAGAAGATAATCTGAATTTCTTCTGTTAACAATAAGTGAGATTAAATAATCACCTGAAAAAACTAAGGAGCAATAAAAGCAAGTTTAATATCATTTAAAGGATAACAAAGCCATATACATATATACATATATATATATATTTATATATATATATATAGTAGTGACATATATATATTTACTGATATATATTGTGATATATAGTGATATATATATTTACAGATATATACACAGAGAGAGATGCATATATATGTATATCTGTATATACAGGTTTATATACAAATGCATGTATACACGTATGCATATACATACATAAGCATGCATACATAGCAGACCTGAAAGTTTGGTTCAAGAGGCAAACAGACTAGGTGATATATAAATTCGTTTTGTTTATTACATTAAAGTTAGCAGATACATGCCGCATGGAGCCAAAACATAAGTTCTGACTATCTGATAAAAGAATAAACAGCTTTAAATATATTTCAAGACAATCACAAGTCAGGATGTTTGTATCCCTCAGATTTAGGGTCTCAATATGTATTTAAGTATACCATGAAAAAGGAATTTTCTTAATTGATAGATACAATAAGTTAAGAGAGTTGACAATGTCAGTTGAGATTATGACCCAGGACATCTATGATTTCTTTACCATTAACATGCTGTACCATAGTACATGTCCCTAAAATATTAAGATAAGAAAAATCCCAGTATTCAAGATAATGTCTCAGGTTCAGAGTCTAATCCTTAATGTCAATAAACAGAAAAAAAAATGATCGTAATTCAGTCCCATCTGACATTGTTGGCATAGGAGGATGTATCCTTTGAGTTTATGGTCCATAGATTAAGGAAGATATGGAAAAACATTACTCTTCCTAAAGGGGTGAGAAGGGAAGATCCAAAAAAAAAAAATCCTCCTCATGTTGACTAGGGACATGCAATGTTCTCTGTATTTGAAATATTATTGAAATATTTGAAATATTGTTGTGTATAAGAAATGATGAAAAGGCAGACTTCAGAGAGGCCTTGGAAGGAATTAAATGAACTGATACGGAGTGAAATGAGCAGAACCAGGAGAACACTGTACACAGTATCAGCCACAGTGGGTGAGAACTGTTTCTGGTAGACCTTAAACATTTCCAAAGATTCCTTGAAGCAAAATGTCATCCACATGCAGAGAAAGAATTATGGAACTGGAAGGTAGAATGCAGCAGAATATGTTATCTTGTGTTATATTTTGTTTTTTCTCATGGTTTCTCCCATTCATTTTAATTATTCTATGCAACATTATTAATGTGAAAATGTGGTTAATAAGAATTTATATGTAGAACTCATATAGGATTGCATGCTTTCTCAGGGGAGGAGGGAGAGAAAATCTAAGATGCATGTAAATGACTGTAGGAAGCTTAAAACAAATTAATAAAAATAATTCAAAAAAATAGTTCTAGATTTTATTTGTTGGATCTATTTTCCAGGTCAGCTGCTTTTCTAATGGGATATTTTACATTTTCTTCAGTTTTTTTTCACTCTGTATATTTTGTTTGACTGCTTCTTGTTGTCTCATAGAGTCATTAGCTTCTGCTTGTCCAACCCTAATTTTGAATAGATTGTTTTCCTCAGTTAACATTTGTACCTCCCTTTCCATTTGCCCAATTGTTCCTTTCAATGAGCTATTCTCTTCAGTGAATCCTTTTTTATTCATTTTATTAAGTATATTTTCACAATCTTTGACCAATTTGTCTCCTACCTCTCTAATTTGGCTTTTCAAATTTTTCTTGAGCTCTTCCAAGAATGCTCTTTGTTCTAGAGACCAGCTCATATTTCCCTCTTTGGTTTCACATGGAAGTACAATCTCAATGCTGACCTCTTTTGTATTCATATTTTGATCTTCTCTATCTCCATCGTTAGATTCTGTGGTCTTTGCTTTTCTGTCTTGCTTCTTGCTCATGGTAATTTCTTTTTTCCCAGCTTTTAAAGTGGATCTCTGCTTCTAGAGCCCAAGGGGTTGTCCCATGTTTCTTGTGCTGAGAACTTGATGCTTTGCATGCTGTGGCCTCTGGTTCTTTCAGCTAGAAGCTAGAATGTTGCAATTTATCTGGTTCTGAGGTGGCTTGTGTGTGCCAAGGCAGTAGTCAGGTGAAGTTTTTCTGAGTTTCCCTGGAGTTATTCTGGCATTTACTGTGTGAGGTGTGGGGGATGGGTGGTTTGGTCAAGGGAGTACAGGCAGGCTCAGTGGTTGGTGAACCCCTGTCTACTCTAGTGTCTTCCTGATTCCACTGGCTGTGCTAAGGCATGCCTGGGGTCCTGTTGTTCTTGTTTACAAGCATCACACCTCTGGGTGCTCCGGATCTCCTCCTGGTTCCCTGAAATGAGGCTGTGTGGGACATATCGTGTACTGCACTGGTCCCCTTCAGCGGAAACATTAGGGACTCTTTTTGACCTCCCTGACCTCCTAAACTGAGAGACTATTTACCCATTCGGCTGCTCCCACTATTCTAGGATTTTTCCTGGGATTATATTCTCTGGGTATTTCAAGGTCAACAAGAGAAGAGTGAGAGCACTTACAGTTTACTCCACCATCTTTGCTCGTGGAAGTTCAAATAGGAGATTATTACCCTGGGCTCTGTGCTTCTCTCTTACTCAGTTCTGCTGGACTCTCATCCTGGGCTGATATGTTTGAGTATTTGCACTGACATTACTGTGGAATCTGCACTGGTAGGGTCTTTGTGCTCTGTACTCCCCCAGTACTAGGTAATAGATCCTTCCTGTCGAATTTCAGAGCTGTTCTGGGCTGGAAATCTGCCACACTGTCTACTAGTGCATTCTGCCACTCTTAAATTTTTTTTCAGATTCTCTTTTAGAGGTATCTGAAGGAATTTGTGGTAGAGTCAAGGTGAGTCAGTGCTCTCACCATGCTGTCTTGGCTCCACCCCTCTTCTTTCCGCTTTAAATCAAAATTAAACCTTTAAACATTGAAATTCATTAAAACTAAGTTGGTGTAAAATGTCCTTACACAACAAAAATTCCAAAAGTTTTACAACAAATTAATTTCCTTCTTTTTACAGAATTCCTAGATATCACAAAGTTCCTTAGTCAAAAAAAATACTGTAATGGACAGGAGATTATTTTTATAAGACAAGAAGAACATACCTAATTAAATCACCCTTATCACAATAATGAAATTTGCCAGGCCTTTAAAATTTTACTCAGTATTTTTTCTTTTCTTTTTCCTTAAAAATATCACTAGAAATTAATTATAGTCAGGAATTTCACATAGACAGTGAATGTGGTAGTCCATAAACCTTCAAGTTTACATATATAAATATATCCTTAGCTGAAACAGCCTTGACAATCACACACACACACACAAACACACATATATACAAGTATAAGTATATGTGTGTATATACATATATATATACATATTTAAAAGCCAATTCATATGCAGCACAGTACAGATGAAAATTCCTTAAACACCATTTCTACCTCACAATGGTTTCTCAAACTAACAATCTAAGATTTTTAGAAATTTTAGAAATTTTTGAAAATTTTTGGAAATACAATAAAATTTAGAAATACAGTATTCAAACAATGAACTTCAGATAACATCAATGGCATTTCCAGATTATGACACATAGAAATTATTGATATCATTACTTTTAGAATTTAAAAACCACTTCAAAGTTTACAATTACATTAAATTAGAGAGGGATGATAATAATGTTGTCTTTAACATCAATCATCATATCATTTTAATCATATGACAACAGTCATTATTATTTTTCCCTTTACAAAGAAGGAGACTGGTCAAACAGAGATAAAACACATTTTTACAATTTAGAGAGAGAAGTGTGGAGTTTATCAAGAGCAGAGACTGACTTTCCAGTGATATTAATTCTTGCAGGCTTGGCTGAGAGATTACTCACTTCAGGTCAGATCGATCCACCTCTTCCTTTTCCTACTCCTGCAGAATTTACTGAGCCTGGGGCAGTTTACAGCTGCTGGAGCAAGGTGGGCAGAATATATAGAACCTTGGTGCTCTTCCCAAGCTTTTCCTAGACAGGTGGGTTACAAATTGCCCTGGGGCACAGGGCTCTTAAAGTTAATGTCTGTCTGTGATTGCTATGCCTCCACTTCTTTTGCCAGATGGGGAAGAGTAATTCAAATTTTCCCTACAATTATCCTCAATTCTCTTCTCTCAATCTGTTCTGGGGTGGGAGTGGGGAATTGTGAACAATCTGGATTGGGAGTAGGCATTTTAGCATGGGTGAGCTCCTGGAGTTACCTAGAGTCTCAGGAGCTTTCTCCAGTAATTCCAAGATAATCAATTTCCAAATATCTTAATGATTAATCCCAGAATCTGTTAAGATGTTTTTAGCTATATGTAACTTTTCACTGCAGCTCCAGGTTGGCCAGAGTAGGAACCACAAAGAAAGTTTCTTACGGTTTTCTTTGTTTCCATAACTGCAGCCCTTAGAAGTCTCTGACAGTCTGCATTTTAAATCTTACTAGGTAACAGACTCATTCACCGCACATGTGACACAGACATGGAGATATATAGTGACAGATAATTTGACAGAATATATACAAATCCAGAGCTCACAATTAAAGACAGAGAGAGGGGTGATTAGAAGCTTGCTAGAAACCCCCATCATGAATTACTTATTATTATTCTGAGGAAAGGAGATTGTGGGATTTGCAAAGGTTCAAGGACTGATAGGTTGTCAGTGGATGGGGGTCAGATCCTACGAACTTTACTCAGTGCATCTCTATGGTCAATAGGGAGAGGAGCTTTGGTGCCTCTGATGTTTCTAACTACCTTCAAGGAATAGGCCCCAATAGAATTAGGTTCAGACTTCTTGTCTGTAGGCAGAGTGTAGCTGTACTGCTCAAGACCAGAGCCCTTGAGGCAAAGGGGAGGAGAAGACCGCAATTTTGACAAAACAATTATCCTCCACAAGACTAGACTAGGTAAGTGAAGGTGAGGAAGAGAGGGTAATATAATGCGCTGTTATCCTCCCAGGATCAGAATCTTTAAAGGAAGGCAGGGAAAAAGGAGGGATAGGGTAGAGGAGGAGTGGAATTTGGTGGAGAAAGACTGACTGGAGTTGTTGGTGTGAGAGATGATCTCTCAGAAGTGAAGTCTTCTGAAAGAGTTGTTTCTTGTATTATTAAAACACACTCTCTTGAACATCTACAACTAACTAACTTCATTGAGAAGTACACTTTGTAACATATCTTGTATACTGTGCCCTACTCCCCTTTGTCCCAAACTTGTCTATGCTCTCCACCCACTCCTCTCCTTTTTTTTTTTTTTTTGAGGAAACAGTTCCCTGTTTCTGTTTCTTTTTGTCCTTTATTCTTGTGGAGAAGTTTCCGTGCTTTGACTGTGAGTTCTGACGTCCAGCCAATGGGAGGAGGAGCCAGTGGATGCATGGGGATTTTGCCTTAGGGTCTATATAAACTTGCTTTGAAACGTATGTCCTTGTACTCCCTGGCCAGCACTATTAGTGCAATTGGGGGGGAGGGTACCCTTTCTCATGAGAAAGCAATAAAGTCCTTTTTGCCTTTCCTAAGACAAATCTCTGATCGATTATTTTCGAGGTCTCAGGACACATCTGACACATTGAGAAAGAGGGGAGAATGGGGTGGATGGAATTAGCCAGTACTGCATGTGATGCTGAAGTAGCTTTGAGAGTCTTAAGGGAAGAGGGTTCTGCTTTTTGTTCTTGTTTTGCCATCAACAATAAAAAACATTCCCACTCTGGGCTAGATTTTTTATTGGCCTTTAAACTTAATATGGTTTCAAAATAAAGTGATTTGGACTAGTCAAAAGAGCATTAATGAGATCAACATAATTTGGGGCTCTCTTGGTTAACTAATAAAGCAGGCAATACTTGTGCTAATTTTCCTGAGATGGATCCTTGAGGGGACCTAATTTATAAAAAGTAACTTAACAAGACTTGGTCTCTGCCCCTGAACTAGCTTAAAAGGAATTTCATACTTCAATGAAACTAATGAGAGTCCTTTGGAAGCTGGGAACAGGGAACTTACCAACCCTGTCAAGAATAAGACTCCAGGAAAAATGAATCCTGAGGCATTGTTGGATTGTATATTTACATTAATTGTATCAGAGGCCCATTGGACTGTTTCAGTATAGAGTATATTTTTTAAAACTTTAAAGGATTGATTCTCAAGTCATTAGCACCGATAGGGTAAGGTGTTGTTATGTCTTTGTCCCCCATACCATCAGTTTGATCTATCATCACCAGCACCGTAACTGTTATCCTGAAAGTTTTGTTAAAGAGGCAAACAGTAAAGGTGATATATAAATTCATATTGTTTATTCCGTTATAGCTAGCAGACATGTGCTGCATGGAAACCAAAACTTAAGTTCTGACTCTCTGCTAAAAGAAAGAACAGTTTTAAATATGTTTCAGGGCAATCACAAGGCAGAATGTTTGTATCCCTCAGATTTATGGTCTCCTTATGAGTTTAACCGTACTATGAGAAAGGAATTTTCTTAATTGAATTGGTGGTAAATACAAGAAGTTAAAAGAGTTGACAAAGTGCCAGTTGAAATTATGACCCAGGATATGTGTGTTTTCTTTACCATTACCATGCCATAACATAGTAAATGTCCCTATAAGATTAAGAAAAGAAAAGTCCCATTATTATTAAAGGTCATAAACAGAAAAAAAATTGCTCTTAAGTCAGTCTCATCTGGCCTTGTTGACATATGAATAGGTATTCTCTGAGTTTACTCGGAAAACAAAAGTGTCTTCTGGTTGATTAGTTCAGGCTCTGACCCTTATTGAGGTTCAAATGACATTAAATTATATATATGCATACATACATATACATATATGTATGTATGTATGTATGTCAGTAATATATAATATTAATATAATAAAATAATATACTATATAATAATATAACATTATATATAACAGCCATCCATCACAAAGGCAAGTGTCTAATATAGAATTTTCACATTCTCTTCCTTAAAAAGGAAATTAATGAGAAATGAATTATATTAGGAGGATTTTTCTATATTTTTTTCCCAAATTGTTCCTCTAAAAGCCTAAATCTACTTTTGTTACATAGAAGAGTAATTTTTCACCCCTAGAAATTATATTTTCTTGTTCAGCAGGTAATTTAAGACATCTCCTTCTATAACCTCCACCCCTTCTCACATGTGACCAAGTTCTCAATAAGCACCAGGGAACTAGGACAGGTGAGATCCTCCTTTTGCCTCAATCACCTCTGGGGCAGTCACTTCCAACCCTCCCCTGATCCTATCAAATCTGAATAATTCACCTAAAAAAGGGGCATATCTGAAAATGCTACCCTAGCTACATTTTGAGGAGAACACTGATTCTAACTTATTCTACAGGTTTCTACCTATTTTCTTTTCCCCTTTCCTCATATCTAGCAACTCCCAAATTCCTGCTCAAATGAATCCTATCATTAAGAACCACTCTCTACTTAATCAAAAATTCCTCTTCATGTTATATTTTTCATGCTTTAATTTCTAGCCTTTGCTTGTATCATATATATGCATAGCCTAGTAGAAAAAAAAAAAGAAATATAAAATCTATGACCCCGAAAATACATCACCCTACTTCCCCCCAAAAGGTGGGGAATAATGATATCAAGGAATAAGCAGTAAATAATCTGCTTGCAAAACTAGTAACTTTCAGATATCAAGAAAATTCAAAGGAGACCTCCAGCATATTTTTTGGCATCTTTGTGACAAACTTATGCGAGAAAGTATACAAGAGGAGAGCAGGAGGGACAGGCAGATGATAGATTGCAAACTTCATTGTTGTATTGAATATTTACATTAATTGCATTATAGGCCCATTGGACTGTTTTAGTATAGAGTTTATTTTTGAGAAATATGAAGGATTGATTCCCATATCAGAAAAAAATAGACAGTATCAATTACCAAAGTCAAACACTTACCAGAAACATCTTTATTTATGCCATTTATGCAAAAATATCAACAGTAACAGAAATATATGCCAACTTTCTAAAATTTATGAAATATTTAGTATGGTATATAAATATATAATAATGAATATTTTATATAGATAGTAATTTATAAATATCTATATCTCTATATAGAGAGATCTATTTTTATGAATGGTTTCACTTTTTAAAACACAAACATATCATTATAAATTTAATATTGGAAAATCAATGAAAAATCTGAAGTTGACACAAAGGTCCTAATAAATATGCTGGATGCCTCCTTTGAATTCTCTTGATATTGGAAAGGTACTAGTTTTGCAAGCATGTTATCTATTGGATGTCCCTTCTTATCATTATGCCCAACTTTTTTTAATATTAGTGTATTTCCTAGGTCACAGGTTGCATATCACTTTTTTATAAATCTCTGTACTGTGGTATAGCCTAACCCATTCTTGTTCATGTGCCTATAGCGGCCCTTTGAATGATAAGTAATTCTTTGAAGATGGTAGAGCTCTGTGATTTATCACTGTCCTACAGATCTGGAAGTGTAAATAATATTAAGGAAGAGTCAGATTTGCAGAACAGCTGAACCAGATCCAGAGAAAAAATTGTTGCTGGAAGTGGAAAAATTAGCACATTAAAAATTGTATTTCAGTTTAATCTCTTCACAGTCTTATTTTTTTCTCAAATAGTTTTTGCTAAGCAACATTACCTCAAGAATATTTATCAATGTAAATTGAAGAGTGCATCAACCACCTACAAAATAGAACTATACCAAAATATCTATACCATTGTCTTCTTGTCAGCAGCCATTTGGAAGACACCTTTGTACCATCTTGATACCTAGATGAGGAAATTGCAAGAGTACTTAAAATCATGAGGTCAGAAAGGCTATTGGATTATGTATTTTAGACCCAGCAAAGTATTTTACAGAGCCTAATGTATTATTTCTTAAGTTTTCTTAAAAATTAATAATGGAGTGTAAATTACAGGAAAAAGGAATAATGCATACATATCTTATTTGCAGCAAACATTTATTGAAGGCCTGTTATATGCCTAATAGGAGCAACATGGTAGAACAGTGGATAAAGTACTGGACCTGAAGTAAAGAAACCTGAGTTGAAATGTTGCCTCAGTCACTTACTAGCTTTGTGACCCTGGCCAAGTCACTTAACTCTTTTTTGCTTCTGTTTCCTCATCTGTAAAATGAGCTGAAGAAGAAAATATCACTACACTCTAGTATCTTTGCCAAGAAAACCTCAGCTGGTGTCACAAAGAGCCATATATGGCTCAAATAACTAAACGTGTCTGCTATGTATCTGGCAGTGAGCTAAATGTTGTATAAAAATATGTGAGGAAATAATTAGATGGGCATTGCAGGAAATTTTATACAGAATAATACATCTTTGTGGTAATACAAGTGACCAACATATAGATAACTTAATTTCCACAATGTTTATTTTTTGTTGATTTTAAATGTTTTTTGCTAGTTAGAGTGAAGTAATATACATTTATTAAGGGCCCACTTATCTTCCATGCATTATGATAAGAACTTCACAAACGCTATCTCAGTTGATCTTGACAACAGTAAGTCGATGCTATTTTTTTTTTCCAGTAAACAGTTTTTCATTAGAGAGTTGAAGAAACTGAGCAAAAAAAGAGGTTAAGTTTCTTGTCCAAGGTTACACAGATTGTAAGTATCTTGATACTGAATTTGAACACATCTTCTTGGTACTATTCATTGTGCCAACAGCTGCTTACTAGAGCAATGCAGCTCTCCTCATACAAAATGCCTAACATAAATAGGTGTAAATTAAAGATTTTATGAAATAAAGGATCAAAAATATAAATTTAGAGATGTGTTGAATGTATACTTTATTGGTTCTATGAAGAAACTCCTGGGGCCATCTAATCCAACTGACTAATTTTGCATGTGAAAAAGCAGTGGTGCATGGAGGCCCAAGGAAGGCCTTGTATGAAATAGGACAGGTAAATATTATAAACCACATTTGAATTTGATTCTAGAATTGGGGAATATTCCATTGTTCCATGTTACCTCCAACTGGATTGTTAGATGTATGTTCTTTAAAGTTGTTTGCCAGTATCATGTTTACAACTTGTGTAATAATCTGTAAATTTTCCTGTTTACACTTGGTATTGACCTGGGGGCTCCATAAAAGTCTGCTCACTAAAATCTTAAGTAATGTAGATGAGATTGGTCTAAGCAGTCACACTGTAAAAATTAAATTATATTAAAAGGAATTCTGGCACAGTTTATGACATGCAGCTGGATGGGAAAACAGTTAAATTAGTTAATCGAAGTGTGGATCTTGGACAAATGTTGCACATAGATCATATACTGGACCCAGGGTTTGGTAGAAAGAGGAAATTGGACTGGACTACATTTAAAAATCTGTGCAATGTTTTTAACAATCTCAAATGACTTTCCACAGTAAAATTATATTATATTGAATTCAAATATTCTCCCTGTAATACCATATGGCCATGAATCACAAAACACCAGAACCTTGAAAGAAAATGACAATTATACTAAACGGAAGTAAGAATGAAGCTTGATAGACATGAATAAGCTATAGGATATTGCATATGACTGCAAGACAGGTGAATGTCATTCCTCATGGGATCAGAAAGGAAAGGATCAGTCATGTAGTAATCATAAGAGACTAAAAATGGTCAGCTGAAGAGCTATTCTGGTGCCACTAGGATGCTAAAAGAACAAAGTAAGACTAGAATGCTGACCATCATCATAAAATGTGGATCATAATTATGTAAAATTAAATGGGATAGAAAGGGATTATTTCTTCTGGCGTGATGAATTAATAAGTAGGATTTCAGAACTTTCAAAATATCAAAGCAAAGTCACATTAAAATGTATATCAAAATGTTATTACTTTTTAAAATTAGAATTAAGCTGAAGGAGCTATATTGAGTGTATTTTTCTATTCATCAAAAAAATGAAGAAAGGAGGAAACAATTATCTCACAACTCAGTGTGATGGAATTTTAAGGTGATAATTGTGTGGGATTTTTATGCTTTGACTGATTCTTGATGTCTCATAGAGTCATTAGATTCTCTTTGTCCAATTCTAATTTTTACCAAATTGTTTTCTTCAGTTAACTTTTGCATCACATTTTCCATTTGTCCAATTTTTCCTTTTAAAAAATTATTTTTTCAGTTAATTTTTGTACTTCCTTTTCCATTTGTTCAATTTTCTTTTTTAAAGAGCTGCTCTCTTCAGTGAATTCTTTTTTCGTACTTTTCAAATCATTAACCAGTTTTGCTTCTGTTTCCTTCTTCAGCTCTTCCAAGCATGCTCCTTTTGCATGCAAGCAGTTCATATTCCCTTCTGAAGTTTCAGATGGGAGTACAGTCTCAGTACTGATGTCTTTGATATTTGTGATTTGGTCTTTGTTCCAATAAAAATATTCTGTGGTCTTTTTCTTCTTGCTTTGTTCCTCTTACCCATGATTATGACACTATGTGCGTTGTGGCCTCTGTTTGTTTCAGATGGAAGTTAAAGAACCTGGTGCTGAGCTGACTGGTGTGAGAAAGCCCAGGCCTGGTGAATTCTTTTTTTGTGTGTGTTTCCCTGGATTAGCCCTGGAGCTAGCTTGTTAAGTGTAGGAAAGGGTTGGTCAGGGACGTCTCCTCAGGTGAGTTGCAGAAAAGGCAACTCAGCACCTGGTGATCCCAACTGCCCTATTATCTTCCCATTTCCCTTGGAGTGCTGAGGTATACCTGTGCTCCTGGTGCTGATAGTTGTGGACTCCACCCTCATAGGGCTTTGTATCTCCTCCTGGTTCACTGAGGTGGGGCTGTCTCAGATAGTTTCTGTTCTCTGTAGCAGTAAGAGGAATTCTCCTCAGCACTTTTCCTTGCCTCATGTGCTATGACACTGTTTGCCCCTTCTGCTGATCCCACTGTTCCAGAATTTTTCTGGGGAAATATTTTATGGTTCTTTCAAGGTCAATAGGGGGAGGAGGAGAGAGCATTTACCAATCACTCTGCCATTTTGGCTCCCAGAAGTTCAAGTAGGTGATTTACAGATATAATGTGCAGGCTGATAATCTCAGGAACAACTGCTGCTGATAACTGGGATTCTGTAGCTCTGACTTGCTAGGCTCTGCTGGGCTCCCATTCTGGGCTGCTATTCCTCTGTGCTGCCACTTCCAATTTTTTAATATTAAAATATCATTGAGAAATATTTAGTGAAATAAATAAAATGTATTATTTACAAAAGCCACCCATTGGCAAAACCAAAACAAATAAATTAATTATACTAAAATAATCTACCATTTGTATAGATATGTGAATTGAAGTTTAAGGAACTTAACTGACTTTTTTAAATTCATTCAGGTTGTGAGTAGCAGAGCCAGAATTCAAACTGTGGTCCTAAAACAGTTTTATAGACACAGTCAACTTATAAAAAGGGAGAAGTCATCTTAATATTTCTGTTTAGGGGGAAAAATGTTGATTAAAATCATTCAGAATATGGGATGGCTAGAAAGGGAGATAGGTAAGGGGAGGGAGAAAGAGAAGTTGCCTGACTAGTGTCTGTATTCACTTAAAGAACTGTATTGAAAAATACAATTCTTCATGCCCAGCAGAATTCCTATGATATAATGAAAGAAACAAAAAACAAACAAACAAACCAAAAAACAAAAAAACCTCTTACTCATTGCTATTCTACCTACATGTAAAACATCAAGAAAATATTGAATTAAGACTTTCCCTTGTTTATTTGCCTCCCATTCCTTCTTGAGGCAATATCAAATATTCTACATTCTAAATTCGGTGATAGATCTGAGGGGCAGAGGATATATCCCCTTCCCAAGAGAAAGTCATTTTTGAAATGAGGAGGGTCAACCCTCTCAGCGATTGAAAACTTCCTCTTCAGTCCAGTCTTAGGACTCATTTTGGTTTACTTTTTAAAATGTATTTTTCTGACTAGGCACAAGAGGGAAACAGTCAAATTACATGCCGTCCATCTCAAACATTTGAAAAGTAAGAAAATGTCAGGTGATAATTATCCAGTTTCAGAAAGTCCACAGTGGAAAAACCAGTGGCTTTAAACTCAGAAGACCTACGCTCAAATTTTCCTTCTGCTTTTACTGCTGATGCAACCTGCCATAAATCACTTTACATCTCTCAGGCTGTGTTTCCTCATCTGGAAAAGAAAGAATTGAACAAGATGGCCTCTAAAGTATCTTCCAGTTTTCTTTTTTTCTTCTATTTTTAATTATTTATTAAGTGAAAATATTTCAAGACAAATGTTAACCTTTCAAGGTTAGCCAGCACGTGATTTTTCAGGTATATACGATCCCATTTGTGGATTACTAAGGCTCATAGGGGCTTCTCCTTAGTCCTGCTGCTTACTTCTTAGCTATTTTGTGGCAAATTAGCACTTCTACTAGAGGATAGATGGTGAGCAGGGAAAGGTGGTCAAATTCAAAGCAATTGTTTTTCATTACTTGTTAACAGCTTGTAATTGCAAGCTAAGTAGGATTTTTTGCTATTTTTGTTTTAGTATAAAGGGTCTCTGATTGAGTAAAGTGATTAAAATTGATCTTCCCTACCCACTAACGGACCTGGAAAGATTTGTAGGAAGTCCCACATCTTTTGTTAATGAGGCATTGGTTCTCAAGGGTTGTGATGCCCTCTGGCTCTAAAAAATGTTTAAATACTCTGAGGGTGAGGTTTTACTTTAAGGCTTAGTGACTGGAAGTGTTTTGTTTGGCCAGAGGAGACTTTGAGAAGCCACTAACTAAGTCCCCTGACTTTCAAAACCCATAAGTTGGTCGTTCCTTCTCTGGTAATTATGTATGTATGGTCAGACAGTTATCTGTAGGTCTGTAATGTATGTCAGAGAGTTTGAAAGTCTGCCTGTTGACCTTTTGATTTCTCTGTATTTTCTCCGAAGTTCAAGGTGCCATTTTTTCCCTTACACTAAATGAATGATGTATGTGCTTGATTAAAAGAGATTGTTAGCCCCTCAAAATTTGCCTTTCCTTTTAGAGAAGCAGGTCAAATAAATTGTAATTGGAGCTCTCCTGTCTGTGTCAGGTTGCTTACAGCTCTGGAAAGAGGGTTTGTTGAGGGTAAATACCTGAACAAATTGAGTTTTTGTAGATTTTCTTTACTCATCATTACCTAACTTCTCTCCAACAATTACTGGAGAGAAATGAAAGTTGACTGTTTCAATTGCTATATGCCCATATGTAGAAGCTATTTTCCCCAAACATTCCATTGATGATCTCTTTTCCTTCAATCTCATTCCCTGCCTTAATTGTGTCAGATTGTGCTTAAAGATTGATCAGAATATACTACTTTACTCCCAAAGTTAAAAAAAAAATATTGTTACAGATATGTATAGGCACAATAGATGTACTGGAATATCTTTAGTCACAGTTAAAAGTAGCAATATTGAAAACACTCATTTTTGTAAACATTTGTAAATATATAGAAACCATTTACAAAACCTATTTTTTTAACAAGATAAAATGTGCTCATTGTGTAATCATTAACTCAATGATTACCATCTCTTTTTGTATAATGCTTCATCTCCTCCCTCCCATTCTATCCCTGAATTTGATGCAATAAATCACCAAAATTATGGTAAATTATAAATATCATCATCAATGCAACTCTGCATACAAATAATGCATTGACAAGTGCCAGGCCTAGAGGCCTGTGTGGGCTACCCGAGTCTTCTTACCTCACCTCCGAGGTCTTCGGTTGGCCAAAACCGGATGCTCATATGAGAGAAAGGACATTCCAGAGTAGAGCAAAGGTTGAGCTTTATTTCGGGGTCTCGGTTACAAGTGCAGGGGGGTCTTCCTTAGGAGGAAGAGGGGGAGATTTCCTAAGGAGGATAGGATCTTAAGGGATTGGAAGTAGAAGTACAAGCGGGGAGAGAGGGGGAGGGGAGAGAGGAAAGAAGAGAAGCGGAGCCTACTGTCCTCTTGGCTGACAAGCATCTAGTTTCAAATTGGGGTCTTCTAACATGACAAAGTAGATGTTTCTGTTTTAAAAATAAATTAATCAGAACATATTTTGGTGAAGGGGAAAAGGCTAATCTGGAACTTGTCAGTACTCCAAATTTGAACTGAACACATGCTTATTTTGACTTTGTGTATAAAAAAATTGAAAGTCATAAACATATTTCATTAAATTATGTATCAACCTTCTTTTTCTTTTCATTGTCCCAGAATTGTTTTATTGGAGATCTTTGTGCACCACATTAATTCCAACATTTCAATGGCATGGGAAGGATAATCACCAGTAAAAGGATAACAGCAACTAGAACCATGATGGCCTTCATTTTGCATCCACACAAGCACATTTCTCTTTGAAGCTATTCAGATCTGTTACTAAAAGCTGCTTCATTATCTGATAAGCTTCCTGGTTTTTCTTGTAGCTCATTCATTCTCTCTCTTTCAATCACTTTTGTAATATTCTACTGCATGACTTCAATTATTTCTTCCACCTGATTCTGTACAGGCCCAATTTTGTAATTCCAGGGTCGAAATTTTAGTGCACATGGGCCCCTTAGGAAAAAATCCTCTTCTTCTTCTTAATCTTTTCCCAAAACACCTCTCCTTTTGCTTCTCAAGGAACTGGTGACATAACAATCATTTTGGTAGTGTTTTTAGTAATAAGCTGTTTTTTTTTTTTAATTAAATACTAGTTTAATTAATATTACTCAAAAAGTGGTTTTCCTTTTTCCAACTTTAAAAGACAGATGTACACCACCTGGGCATCCACTGGGAGGCTTGTGGTCACTCCTTAGAGCCAGGCAAAGCTGGGATCAATTCATCTGAGCTGGTTTGGGGGGAGGGAAGGAAAAGAAGGAGGAAGAAGGGAAGAAGGAGAGAAGGAGGAAGGAGAAATGACAGTGGATATGGACCCAGCATCAGCCTGTTACACTCCTCTGCTGCCCACCCCTTCCATCTTTAAATCCATGATGCAATGAAGGACAAAGTGCAATTTTTAATATCAGATTATTTCATTAAATTTTCCTCTTGACAACCCTGTGAGGTTGGCAGTACAGATATCATTATTTCCATTTTGCAGATGAAGAAACTGAAATAAAAAGTAATTAAATGACTTTACCTGGTTAGCATGAAAAAGCCATAATTTGCAATTAAATATTCTAGATAAAAGTATACTTCATGGGTCATATGACCACTTTAACCAACACATTCATTTCTTTACATAAGACCTAACAAAAGGGACTTTTTGTTAGATTATACGTCTATCTGTGCCATGGTAATCTTCCATTATCTTAAAATAGTATAAGAAATAGCTATTTTAAGGATGGGGAAATTAACTTGCTTGTACTGACTTGCTGAAGAAAGAAAAACAATAATTGTGAGGGAATCTTAATCTTTTATATATAGATAAATGTGAAAATTTTATGATAAGATAAAACAGCAAGCAAAATAGGATTTTTTGCTGCTGTTCTGGATTGAATTTTATATATATATATTTAATACACATATATAAACACACATATATATGTATATATACATATGTATATATGTATGTATATACAGTTATAATTATATGTAGTTATATATAGTTGCACATAACTACATATAGCTATAGATAAGTATATATATAGTTATATATATATATAGTTATATAGAACTATATATAAGCATATATATATAAGGATATATAACTATATATATATACACACACACACACACACACACACACACATATATATGTGATATATTTTGTGTAAGGATGTTGCTATGAATGTTATGTTTTACTTTACTGAGCAATGTTTCCTCTATTGTTGAATAAATAGAGCATTCATTATACTATGTGATTAGATCCTTAAAATCATTCACAGCAGCAGTCCTCAGGTGTGCTGCCATGATTGGTGTTATACAAGACTGTTATGGTCAGCACATATATCTGAAGTTCTGGACTGCACATTTAAGTGAGAAATAAATAAACTGGAGCATATTCAGAAAAAGCAATGAGTATGACGAAGGTAGTAGAACAGAAGTCTTTCATTGAATAACAAAAATTAATAAGCACATACTTTGTGGTTAGGTGTTGGAGCTATAAAGATATGTACTGAGATATTTCTTAAATTAAAGACTGCATTTAGATAGCAAGATCAACAAATATTAATTAAATTAATATTTAATTAAGAAAAACTTATATTAAATATCTAGTTCTACACGTTTCCCAGGGACCCCATCATTTTTACTTGTAAGTATGTCACATGGCACATTATATAAAGCGTATAGTAATTGTGTTTTACTCTCCTTCCTTGTCATTAACTTACTGTAGCATGAATACTCCCCCTTCTCCCCCGCCTCACACTAGTTTTCCTCACTCAAATCAAAGTCTATGGTAAATCATGTCATCATTTCTCTGATGTGATGGTCCTCTTTGAAACAAAGGAGAAACACAACACAAAGCTTTCCTACTCTGGTATATAAATACTGTTTACTCTCATTAACAGTGAGACATATCATTAAATACCTCCCTCTAGGTATCAACCCGTAAATCAGTACTCTTTGACCATTTGCCAATTTTGAATCTGCTTAACTATACTGATATCTATAATCTGTTTATCTTCGTGATTTACAGAATGAGATTTTATAAAATGCATTTTTGGGTTAATCAAGATAAACTACATATAAAATACATCTATCAGTCTAATAACACTGTCATAAAATTCAATTAGAATAAAGCACTTATTATATTCCTTCCCTAGAGAATAGTTTACATGGCCTTAAAGACTGTTTCATTTTTGTTCTTCTGTCTCCAGTAACTAGTACAAGGCCTTAAACATAATGGGGTTTTCATGTCGTTAAATCAGTATAATTAGTCTGTTAGGAACTTGGTTTGTAAATTGATCTTTTTTATTTTGATATTCAATTATTTCTTCAGTACAATGTCCACCAACCTCACTTGGTAATATTTTCCTTGTGATAAATATCAGAGATAGGTACTAGACCTATGATTTCATTGGTTAGGGAAATCCTTGGTGAGAAAATGTTATCTCCCAATGCAGGTAAGCCCTCTTTTCTGAAACAATCTAAGAAAGTTTCTAGAGCACTGAGAAGTTAAGTGACTTAGCCAACCCAAATTATGTAGTTTGTTTCATAATTAGAACTTCAATCTAGGTCTTTCTGGCTTTCCTGGCTTCCTGGTACTCTATTCACTATTATCTAGTTTACTCTCTGTGATAAATTTAATATAAAACAAATGAAAAGAAAACCAGCAAAACCCAACAAAACCAACTAATGCCCTGAATACATTTTAAAATGTGCACATTTCAGACTGATAATCTGACATCTTTCCAATAAATAATGGAGATTACATTTACTTGTTTTTACTCTAGGTGCCATGCTCTTCTCCAGGAGTAGTCATAAATGCATGTTATTAGAGTTCATTTTATTTATTTTATTTTGCATTTCTATTATTACAAGTGTGAAGTATATCATATTAGTCCAGTTCTGATAGGTGAATTTTTGCCTCATCTTTTGTCATTCCAGACTTCCAAATCATTTCCCAGTTATTACTATACCAGGCCACTGCCCAGCAACTCCTTTTTTGCTGTTGTGTCCCATTAAATAGCAAGCTTTTATTTTAGATTGTAAAATTTTTGGAGGTAAGAATTATCTTGCTTTCTTGTACTGCTGTTCTCCACACAAAGTACAGTAACTGACACATAATGACCACTTTATAAATCCTTGCTCTATTTACCTTTGTATGTCTGTCTTTGTGACTTCCCTCATTTCTCTAAATTAACCACCTTAATTATTTCTAACGATGCAATTATCTTCCATTAAATTGATGCCTCATAATTTATTTAGTCATTTTCCAATAAATAACTACTTTGTTCTTTGCTACCGCAAATAGTACTACTTAAAATATTTTGTTCTGCATTTCAGCTTCCTCTCAGACTTTGACCTCGTTTGAGTCTATGCCAGGCAGATTATAGGTTAAATAGTTTATACATTTTAGTCACTTGCTTTACATAATTCCAATTTGTTTTCGAAAGCAGGGGGACCGAGTTACATGTACCAATAGTGTTTTAGATTGCCTGTTTTCCCACAGTCCATGTAAAATTCATGATTTCTTTTTTTCCTTTGTTGTTATTGCTAATTTTGTAGCTATGAGATTTAATTTTTTGAGCTGTCTTATAAAGCATAATTTTGGAGTTAAAAGATACATCAGATAAAATTTTTTTGTACCCCATTTTACAAAGAAACCAAAGCTCAATGAGGATAAGTCAATTATAGAAGCAAGAATCTAAAGCTGAATTTGAAACAGGACTCTGATCCTCTGACTCTACAGTCAGGTCTTCATTCTTTTCACAACTCTGTCTTAATTTGTGTTTCCCTTATTATAAATAATTTTGATTAGTATTTAATATGGAAGTTGATATTTTATAATTTTTGAACATTTTTCGTATTATTTGAATAGTGACTGACTGAGGAATAGATTGTGGACATAATTTTTTTCTGATGAAACCTTAATAGTTTTTTGAGATTACTACTTTCTTTGTTGGATTTTCACTACCAAACCCTACATTAATATATTCTAGAACATTGCTTAAAAATGTTTAAAAAAAAAATATCTGTGATCTTTTGTAAGTTTTTGACAGTGACTCTGCAATTCTTCTTCCAGTTCTTTCTTCGTGTTTACATGAATTTAATTTGGGTCTAATTACTTGAACTCATTAAGATCAGACAGGTATTCTATTATTGTCTTATTTCTTATCTTGGATTTATTCTTCTATGAACCACTTCTAATTTTTCCGGCTCCATTGTCACTCTTTGGCAAAGGAAAAGGAGAAGAATTGAGTAGTTACATCTTGTCAATTATAACTATTATAAAACTAGGTTATTTGGTTTAACCCATAATTAAAAGTGAATCCTCACAGTAATATATTCAACAAGAGATGGTCTAGTCTTGCTGAAAGAGGAGAAACTCACTACAATCAAAGCCAGTACTGTCCACTTTGTGATAGTTCCAATTTTTAGTTTAACCATTAAATGTATTTGTTTTTCTGATACAAACCTTCAGTATGTCTTTCTATGACTTTTACCTACTGTTCTTGATTCTGCTTTCCAGGGCCAGCAACCAAGGCTAATTAGGAGAGTTCTTCAAATATTTGAAGCTAGCTACTATACTCCTACTTTTTTTTTTTTTTTATCTTATGGGCCAAACATCCCACTTCTTTTAATCCATTATAATATGGCAAGGACTCAGGGTCCTTCAACATTCTGCTTATGTTCTTACTAAAATGTAGTCCCCAGAATTAAACATTACATTTCTAATGTGTAAAAGCCAGAGTTAAATATGAAAATGACTATCTCCTCTATAATCATAGCAAGTCATCTATGTCTTTAATAATGCAACCAATTGTGCATTCATTTATTCCACTAACTAAACATATCCAAACCCTTCCTTCTTCCCAATTTTTCTATTACTTTTGAGGTTATCCTCCTCCCCTCACCAAGGCATGCAATCTAGATTGCATCCTCAACTCTTCATTCTCTCTTACTCCCTATATTCAAAATTTTGCAAATAACTGTTGATTTTACATCAGTAAGGACTCTCATATGCATTCTCATTTCCTTTCTTACCATGTGACCACACAAATTCACACATTCATCTCTCCATTTCTGGTATATTGCAACACCCAGGTGATTGTTATGGCTTACCCAAGCACCACCCCAATCCAATTCATTCTTTTTTGTTGTCAAAGTGATTTTCATAAATATAGGTCTTACTACATTACACACACACACACACACACACACACACACACACACACACACACACACACACACAAAATCCTCCCCTCCCCTTTTCAATCAACTCCTGTGGCTCCCTCTTACCTCCAAATGAAATATATCATCTTCTGTTTGACTTTCAAAGCCTTCGTAACTTTTCCCCTTCCCCTGCCTTAGCCTCTGTAATTTTCTTACACTTTACATCCTTTACATACTTTTTGATTCAATGAAGCATGCCTCCAACAAGACACTCCATCCCCCAACCTTAGTCATTTTCATTGGCCATTCCACATATTTTCAATTCTCTATCTCTCTCCTTATATCTGCCTACTGGTTTCCTTAATGTTCTACCTCAAGTCCCACCTTCTATAGGAAGTCTTACTTGATTCCCCCTTAATTCTAGTGTCTTCCCTTGCTTGATTATTTTACTGATAATGCATTTTTTGTTTCAGTATAGTCAAATGTTTCTAATTGAATAACGTGATTAAAGAAGACCTCCCCTACATATTAATGGGCCTGGGAAGATTTGTAGAAAGACCTATACATTTTTTTAATTAAGCACTGGTTCCTTAAGGGTTGTGATGCTTTTTGGCTCTAAAAAGTATATAAAGTCTCTGAGATGAGGTTTTACTTTGGGGCTTACTGACTGGAACTACTTGTTTGGCCAGACAAGACTCTGGGAAGCTTCTAAGCCCCCTGACTTTGAAAACCCAGATGTTTGTGCTTGCCTCTCTAGTAACTATATGTAGGGTCAGGCAGTTGCATCTGTCTGTTGATTTGTGATGTATGTATTGCTTATTGTTAGGTAGTTTGGAAGTACTGTCTGTTGATTTAGATTTCTTTGTATTTTCTCTGAAGTTCAAGGTACTGACTTTTTTCCCCCTAAACTGAGTGAATGATATATTTGCATGATTAAAGTTATTGTTGGATTCTCAAAATTTCTTTCCTTTGATAAATGCAGATCTAAGAAGCTGTAACAGCAGGCTTCCCTGTGTATGTAAGGATGCTTTTTGTTACAATTACTTTAGTTTTAATCTTGTGTCTAGCTTGCTTGTGCATCATAATTTTCATGTTGTTTCCCCATTAGACTATAAGCCTCTTGGGAGTAGGGGCTCTCTTTCCCATGGTTAATATAATGCCTCCCAAAGATTAGACAATGAACATTTATTATCTGTTTTATACTGTCATATCTTAATCTTTCCTGAAACAGTATAAATGGAACCAAATAACCTGGGTTCATATCTGAGCTCTGCAAACTTTGTGACTTTGGCTATGCCATCTAACCTTTCTGTATCTCAGTTTATCATCTATAAAATAAAAGGATTCAAAGTTCCTTGAAACACTCAATCTAAGATTCTATGAATGTAATAAGATACTTCCTGAAAGCTAGGTAAGCTAAATCTACATTCTTCTGATTGTTTCAGTTTAATAATCCTTTCAAAGAAAGAATTGGGATGAACTTGTCCTGACTTGTTCTCCCTAAAGTGATGTTGGCTCTTTGAGATAACAGTTTAAATTTCTATATGCTCACTAATCATTGTGTTGAGAACTTAGTTGTTATCAAAATTGTTGTTCTCAGAACCCTTTTATATTTTAAAAATTTTAAGATTATCAAGGAAATATTTTGGCCGTATGGGTTATATCTTGCAATATTTGTCATATTAGAAACTGAAATATTTTTGTATCATTAGTAAAATAATTTTGACTTTTGTGGATCTCCTGAAAGGGTCTCAATTATCCTTTAGGAGTCCATGAAAAATCTTTATTTTGAGAATCACTGAAATAGGAGATTAACTAACTCTTTAATAATGTATTTTCCAACTGCCTTCTCTTCTTTGGACTTATACATTATGCTTTCCATTCCACTTTTCCTTCTTTCCACTTTTCCAGCTTTAATTTCTTGTTGACTTTCTCTATCAGATTGCAAGGTTCTTGACAGCAAAAACTGTCTTTCTTTTTAGTATTTGCATGGTAGGTGCTTACTAAACATTTATTGAATGATTGCCAGACTAGAATTTTTCCAGGAAACAGTCAATTTCATGTTGTATTACATATTATGCAGTTTTTGTTCTTCTTTTCTAAAAACTGGGAAAACATTCTCCTGCTTCTAACTGTTCCATTCCCCATACTCTTTGAAAACTCATTTTCAGCAGCACAGTAATCATATTGCTGAAGTCAGAGTTGGGAGTGCTGGTACAGATTTGAAAGTATTCACTTAGACCTTCTCTGTAGCCATTGGGAGCTTCATTGATGCAAAAGCATAGGGAACTGAAATTTAACAAGGAGCTAAATAAAGACACTGATATAGGAAAAGAACGAAACTTACATAGACATAAAGCTATACAGCCTGTAGGATGATGATGAAATTGTTAGGGTTTCTAATGAGGGTTGGAGAATTAGGGACAAGATGAGGAAGATGGATGACACAACATAAGGGAGATGGGAAATTTTATGACCCAAAATGGGAGGAGACAAGGAATTTTATGGTCCTGGATAAGGGGGAAGCATGGTATTCCAAGATGAGGAGAAGAGACTTTAGGATGCCCTAAAACTCAGGAGGAACCTCACAAGGTACTAAAAATAAATCCCTTAATATTAACCCTTGAGGCACCTTTGTATCCACATCAATATCTGCCATTCTTTTCTACACCCAAGGAAATTTATTTTCAGAAAGGTAACTTTAATGAATAGTTGGGCTCCATGCACATCTTGGTCAACAGCTCCTTGTTAGGCATTTTTTTTTCTGTCATTTTTTTAATGCAGCAGTCTTGGTAGAGAAAAGAAGTAAAATAAGAACTCACTACTTCTCTCTCTGTTTTGTTATCAAGTTGTGTTTTTTTTTTTTCCCAAAAGAATTTAAAAAAAAAAAACAACAACAAAACTTTGGTGAAGTTATTATTCTTTACTGTGAACCTCAGTTTGTTCTGAGCTTTAGTACTGCTTATATTAATTTATTTAAAAATGTTACTAGTCCTTACTGCTATCTTATGTACATATCTAAAAATCAATATCGGTTTATTAGTTAAATCTATGTAGATTCATATCAGTCTCTTACAACTATCCCTGTTGCACCAAATAGGAACTGCTTTCTCTTTATGTCTGCAGAATTTCAATCCTGAGTTTTCATCCCTCATGGGCCTATTTTTATTATAAAATTACATTCCATTGGTTTATAGCTTTTCCCCTTCTGGATCTTGTGAAATATACTCTCCCCAAACATAGACTGAAGGTCAGGCAGGATGCTTTCTTTTCCTTTCCTCTTTATGTATCGCAAGCTTTGTATGTGTTTGCATGTTTACTTGAGTGTTTGTGTGTGTGTGTGGCAGGGGGGGGGGGAATGTGTGTGTGTGTGTATAACAAAACAGAAGACAGAAAGACAGAGACATATGAGAAAGATCCAGCAGATATATGTGTAATTGAAATTCACCATTGTTACTCAGTGATGTCTCTATGCCATGTTTCTGATCTATTTTTAAAACTGAATGTCTTTCTTCCTTCTGTCCAGATTTTCTATTTTTTTATCTTCCCTTTATTCTTTATTCAGTATTATGATCTTCCGATCCTTTTAACTGTTACTCTTCTTTCTACATTATTGTTGTTCAGTTGTCAGTTCAGCAAAGTATGTCTTTGCTTTCTTATCCTATTTGGGGTTTTCTTGGCAAAGATACTGGAATGGTTTGCTATTTCCTTCTCTATCTCATTTTATAGATAAGGAAACTGAGGCAAACAGTGTTAAGTGACTTGCCCAGGGTGACACAGCTAATAAAAGTGTAAGGCTAGTTTTCAACTCAGGTCTTCCTGACTTCAAGCCCAGCACTCTAGTCGCTGTAACACCTAGCTGCTCTCTCTAAATTGTAGCTACAGTTTATGCTATCTACCTTGATGAAACATGGGTGTGTATAAACAGATACACTATCTATCTACATATATGTGTGTATATGCTTCCTGTGATCATTATCATTTTAAATTCCTTTTAATTTGAATTCAAGGCAACTGGTAAAGACATCTTTCTCTTTCTATTTTAAATTATATGTTCTAAATGTTTTTTATTGTTGCCTTTTTTATATCAAAGCTATTTCTGGGTATATGGGTGTGAGTGTGAGTGTATACGTGTGTGTGTGTATGTGTGTTTGTACATTCTAGGGAAAATAATATATCTATATGTATACATTTATACATATATGGAGGGGGGGAGAGAGAGAGAGAGAGAGAGAGAGAGAGAGAGAGAGAGAGAGAGAGAGAGAGAGAGAGAGAGAGAGAGGGAGAGAGAGACAGAGAGACAGAGAGACAGAGAGAAAGAGAGAGAGATTCTTCCTTATAATTTCTCTAGGACCCTTTTTCCATTTTTGTTGTTTTCTCAATTACTTTGAACCTGAATTCCCTCTTGTGGTTATTTCCATTCTTTTGTAACAATCATTGTACATATTGTTATGGTTCTACTATTTCAATTCACATTAATTCATACAAATCTTCCTATGATTCTCTGAATTCCTGCCATCTTACTGTACAATAATAATCATTATATTCACATATTATAGCTTATTCAGGTAGTCTCCAAATAATTTTTAGTTTATCCACTTAGTTTCTGTGTTTTTTTCCCTTTGACAAAGAGTCCTACTTTGACTCTTGTTTTATCTTTAATTTCTGACAGAAGAATTCAATGGGTCAAAAAGTATGAAGGGAATAATGATGAAGGAAATAAGCATTTATATAACAATAGGCATTGTGATAGGCATTGTGCTAAGCATTTTTTACAGTTTTTTACAAATTTCTTTTTTTGTGCATAATTCCAAATGGTTCACCAGAATGATTAGACAGATTCACTGCTTTACCAAGAGTGTATTATTATTCCCCTTATTCCCCACAACTCCTTCAACATAAACTATTCACAATTTTTTTCAAATTTTCATCAATTTTCATAGTAAAGGGTAAAAACTCAGAATTTTTTAAACTTTAATTTCTCATGTTATTAGTTATTTGAAGTATTTGAGCAATTAATGCAATTTATAATTTGCAAGTCTTTCAAACAAAAGTTCCTACCCTTTGACCACTCATTTTTTTGAAGAATAACTTTTGGTTTTGCTTCCTTCATATCCTCAAGAGCCAGGACAGTGATGAAAACACAAATAGTATTCCATAAATAATTTTTGCTGACTTAATTCAGCAAGTGTTTATTGAAATAATTATGGTATTAAACTATAACAAGAGGAAAAACTCTCATTGCTGGGAAAAACCCCTTGAAATTATGCATGAAAGTACTATTATCATTGCTGAAAGTGGACATTTTCCTATTCCTTTACCCTTAAAAGGGGAATTTAATCTTATTTCATCATTACGCCCTTCTGTTCATTTAGAAAACTGGTGGACTTTAACAGTCTGGTCTCTGGAATCTCAAATTTCATGATTGCATGTATTTAGATTTAGGATTTGTATCTTCCCGAATTTACTCACACAGAGCAAAATGAGAGTAAGAAACTATCAACTCCAGCTAATAGTTGCTGCAATCCAACAACCTTAATCCATTACACACTTGAAAGACTGAGAAGTTGAAGGGGGAAAACCTAGATTAAGATAATGTGCTGGTAATGCTGAATATGAATCCAGAATGAGAAAGACTGAGTTCTATATTTCTTCAAAACAATAAAGAGGAAGACATGAGCAAAGGGGTATTGGAAATTGGAGCACAGATAAAAAGAGGTAAGATGTTTCATGGAGGAAGTGGAAAGTACTTGATCAAATGACTCTGAGCTTCTTCACACTAGAAACCTTGAAAATATATCTGTTAGACCACAGAGGAATATTCTGCTCCAAATCCACCTCAGAAGAGCAAAAGATAGCTGTTTGCTTGAGCAACCTCTGGGTCTCCTTCATGTTACATGTGTTGCCTAACCTGATTTTAGCTTTCAAATAAAGAGTCTCTCCCTGGATAAATTAAATTTACATGGTGCTAATTCAAGTCTTGACTGACTTTGCCTCCCTCAGCCTCCACTTCTCTCTGATTGGAGAGTTGTAGAGCAGAGTATCAAACCTATCCCAATGCCTTCCTTTACAGAGAGCAGAAACTGGACTTTCAGCTCACTCCACCTTGCATCTTCTGCCATGCCTTCTTTCATCTCCCCCAAATAAGGTGCTACAGCACCAGGTATCCCTGGTGTCCCATATCACCTTTCTTAACAGTAGGGAGGAATCAACATTTTCCCAGATCTGTCTGGGAAACACTATGGGCAAGAATAGACTTTTTAGATTAGATCCTAATGTCCTTCTGAAAAATAAACTGAACTTTGTAATAAAGGGGAATGGAGGAATCTCTGAGTCTCCAATATAATGATTACTGTGAAAAATCATTTTTCACTCACCCCCCAAGAACCATAATCTAATTTTGGGTGGTTGTGTAGAGCAGAAACAAATGCAAACAACTATGTAAGAATAAGAAATATGCAAGATGAATTATAAGCAATCTTCAAAGGTAGACTCTAATATTAAGAAGACAAGGAATGGCTTCTTGCAGCAAATGTGGTTTTCCCTTAAACTTGAAATATGCCAGTGAAGATAAGAAGTGGTTATAAGTAGGAAAAAAATCCAAACTTGTGTACAGTTTGTGAAAAGGCAGAGAACAGTGAGGTAAGAGTCCTGTATGAGGAATAGCGAAGTGATTAGTGATGTGGATAAAAACAGTGTTTTAAGAGTTAAAAATAAGATGGATTGTCTTTGTGAAGCCCCTGGTTTATTTTCTAAACTAAAGGTGCCCTAAAGTCTCTGTTGAGGTTTGGGATGATGTGGGGACCCCAAAATACCGACACACCAGGTCCTGCTTGAATGAATTCAACTTGTCTTCTAAAAGTCAAAGAAAAACGAAGTTTATTAAAGATTCACCATACTGGGTTGACTCTTAAGGAGCCTAAGCATTTGTAACGCTTGTGTTAACAAGACGGCCAGATAGAATCTCATCTAGACAGAGTCTGAGCTGGAGTGAATCTGCGCGCCTTCATGGAGGTGAGATGGAATTTAAGTACAGAAAAAGATTGAGGAAAGAATCCAGGTGAAACCAAGTAGTCCAAGGGTCCCAGGGATGGTCCTGACAAGGGAGGTCAGCCTGGAATGTAGATCAAACCCAGGGAGGATCCTGATGGGAGTGGCATGTAGTCCAAACAATCCACAGTCCCGGCTGGGCTACTTGGACCTCAAGGGTATGCTAAGAAGTAGCTAGTAATAGGATAAAAGGGAGAAATATCAAAAGAATGCTAAATCAAGTAAGGGGAATTCAAGGAGTACCCAAGGCCAGGCTTTCCTGAGCCCTTCAGACAAATGCAACCAAAACCCTCCAGGTCCAAAGGACAAAGGTCTCCATTTTGACTTGTACCCCAACCTTACCACTAAATTTCTCCTCATCAGGGACCATAAAATTCCTTGTCTTCCCCCCCACCCTGCATCCTGGGGAATGGGATTTCCTTATCAAGACCTGTGTCTTTATCTTACAAAATTTAGTTATCTTCCAAGACTTACCCTAGATCTCCAACACCCCCATAAGGAAACCCTAAAATCATCCTATATAAGTTTGGTCCTTTTGCTATATCACTACTTCTGTTTAGCTCCTTGCCAAATCTCAGGCCAGCTGCTTTTGCATCAATGAAGCTCCCAGGGGCTACAGAGAAGGTCTAAGTGAATTCATTCACATTTTGAACCAGCTCTCCCATCTTTCTCTTCAACAATCAGAATGCTTGGATTGCTTGTGTAGAGGAAAATAAGGTGTAAGAATACTAGAAAGATAGGAAAGATGCAGGTTATGAAGGACTTTAAAAGCCAAACAGAGGATGTCATATTTGATATTAGCAGCAATAAGGAGCTTCTGGACTTTATTAAATACTAGGAACTGCACTTTAGAAACAAAGCTTTGATAGATGATTTTGTATTTTAAAATCCCTGATGTTCTTCTTATAGAGCTCTACCATACTTTATAGATTATCATCCTTAGCTGTCCTTGCCTCCATCTTTTGTTCAAGTCTTTTATATTCAGAATTGGTCATCAAGCTCTTTGTGCATCCAGATTTGTCTGTTTCAGCATATCCATGATTGATTCCTTATTGGAATTACTTTTTGTGGATCAACTTTTCTCCTATGAAATTTTAGGCCATGATTTCTTTTTTTGTTTAAAGAAAAATAAAAAAAGAGCAAAGCTTCTTGTGGGTAGGAATCATCTCCATGTCATACATATTGTAGTCTGACAAATTTCTCCTTCTCTTTGGGAACTTTAAAAATGAGTAATTAATTGTTCCTCATGGCTGCTATTGTTATTTTTTTAGTAATAGTTTCTTCTACCTCAGTAACAACTGAGTCCAGAACACTTGTTTTCTTCTTTTTTTTCTTCTATACTACATACCAGCCCTTGAATAGGTGACCCCATGGTTAAAGAAACACAAGGAAAAAAAAAACAAGAAACTGAATGTGAGTTGTTAGGTGCTAATCTCAAGATACTTTGCTGTATTTTGTAGGAGGGGTATGACTGTGGAATGGACATTCCATTTAGAGTCAGAAAAAGTATATTTGGGTAGTACAATGGTAAAAAATGTTTTTTTTTTCTTTTTCTGAAGGACTTTAAGATATAATCTAACTGGATCTATTCCAGTTCATTGTGTTGCCCAGACAGGACTGGGAAAATGTTGATTCCTCCCTATTGGTGATAAGGAAGTTGAAGTCTCTTTGATCAGGATTAAATGATCTAAATTATGTACACAAGACCTCATTTAAATATAGCCCATCTCCCAGCATGTCACCCAGAATTACATTTTTTGGAGATCAGTCATCTGATATAGTATCATGACCATCTAATAAATTTGATGATTCTGTTGAAGAGAGAGATGGGAGAGCTGGTTCAAAATGTGAATGAATTTGCTTAGACCTTCTCTGTAACCAAAAGGAGCTTTACTGATGCAAAAGCACACAGACCAGAGGTTTAGCTAGAAGCCAAACAAAAGGTAGTGATACAGAAAAAGAGTCAAACTTATATAGTATGATTTTAGAGTTTTTTATGGGGGTTGGGGATCTAGGGTAAGTTTTAAGATAAAGAAGTTTTGCAAGATAAAGCCACTGGGTGAGGACTATGAATGACACTAGATAAGGAAATCCTATTCCCCAGGATGAGGGGTGGGAAAAAGGAATTTTATGGTCCAGGATAAGGGAAAGTATTGTGGTGAGGGGAGACTTTAGGGCACCAAGGGCTTCACAAAATCAATCAATAATATATTTAACTCTTAGGACACTGTTTCTATCCACATCTATTCAAGGATGAGTCCTAATTATCTGCACACACAAGCACACGTGAAAATATGTAACATGAGAAAATATATAAAGCAGTTAATGTTGGAATGAATGAATGAAAAAGTACATAATTAGTGATTATTATGTTCTAACCATTGTATTAGTGCCAAAGTCATTAATACAAAAGGGAAACAGTCCTTCCTTTAAGTTCACCTTGTAATAAGAAAAGGTGTTTAGATTGGGGCACTTACAAAAACTGCAAATTATACATCATATCCTTTCCAATAGCAATGGTAGTGTTGAAGAGATGAGAGAGTTGGTTCAAAATGTGAATGACTTCAGTTAGACCTTCTCTGTAGCCACTGGGAGCTTTATTGACTCAAAAGCAGTGGGCCCCAGATTTAGCAAGGAGCTAAACAAAGGTCATAATATAGGAAAAGGACCAGGCTTATATAGGACGACTTTAAAGTTTCCTTACGGGGGTTGGAGATCTAGGGTAAGCCTTGCAAGATGGAGAAGTCTTGCAAGATAAAGGCACAGGGTGAGGACTATGAATGTCACAAGATAAAGAAATCCCATTCCTCAAGATGAGATATGGGGACAGGGAATTTTATGGTTTCTCACAGGATGAGGGGTGGGGACAAGGAATTATATGGTCCAGGATAAGGGGAAGTTTATATTATTTTAACTCTTAGTACACTGTTTCTATCCACATGAGTAGCATTGATTTGATTGGTGTTCTCTGAACAAATGAGACATAAATAAGTGAGGCAATATGGTAGATATCAATATGCCTATTTAGATCCAGGCAACTAGGTAGCACAGTTTATAGAGTGTAAGACCTGGACTTGGAGTCAGGAAGACCTCATTCAAATCTTCACCTCAGGCCCATATGAGAAGTTTGACTCTGAGCTAGTCATTTAATTAATTTATTTCATTTTCTTCATCTGTGAAGTAGAAATAACAATAGCACCTACCTCATAGGTTTGTTGTGAGAATAAAATGAGATATTTGTTGAGTAACCAATCAATAAACATTTATTAAGCACCCACCACATGCCAGATACAGTGCTACATGGTGTGAATACGAAAAGAAGAAAACCAGCTTCCCTGGGTTCAAGGAGCCCACAATTTAAGGGTTTAGGGAGAAAAATTGAGGGTTTGATTTTGAACATGATAAATTTAAACTGGATATGGAACTGGATATCCAGTTCAAGATGTCAGAAAGACATTTAAAAATGTGAAATTGGAGCTCAGCAGAGGTTGAGGAGGATAGGTAGATTTGAGAATTGTCAGCATAAAGGGTGATAAATAAATCCATGAGATTAGCTTCACCAAATGAAGCAATATATACAGAGAAAAGAAAAGAGCCCAGAATAGAATCTTGTGGCACACCTGTGGTTAGAAAGCAAGATTCAGCCAAGAAAACTGAGAAGCAGTAAAGCTAGAAGAGAGTGATACCCCAAAAACCTAGAGAAAAGAAGAGAAGATTGCAGAACAGATTTTAAAATGTATTCAAATATTAGCTATATGTATATACAATATTTTGGGAGTCGGCTAGATATGATAAATTAGTTAAGTTTATACTAATTTACGTTCACATCAGTACAGATAATCTCTAAAGTGGAGTTCCACAGTGAATTATATTAATTTCCTGAGGGAGGAGGATCAGTGTTTCTGGAGATCAAATCCATGGTGTGACTATTCCTATTGTGTGTGCATGCTTGGGGTGAGGTGTAGAAGGGAAGGCTGAAGGTGGGGCAGATGGTAAGATCCCTTAATAAGGCTTTAATTTTCTAGTGTACTGCTGAAAGAAATGTAATGAAGTTCATTTATTAAGCATTTTGTTTTATCCTTAGGAAATCATTTGACTTAAACACTAAGCTATCTTCTCAATAAAATATTAACACTTATTTTGAATTCAAAACTCACATTTGAATAATGCCTTTAGATTTGCAAAGCACTTTCTTAACATGAAGGCTATTGGATAAGTTGTGACTATGTTCACATAGTAAGTGTTAGAAGGCAAGATTTGAATCTGATTCTCCTTATTAGAAATTCAGATTTCTTTTCACTACCCCCACACTACATTTTATAACACAGCCACTTTTGAATTTCTTCTGGACTAGAATGTCAATGACTTTTTCTCAGTAGTAGAAGGTGTAGAAAATACATGAAACTTTATTACTAAAGCAATAAACTTCTCTCCATTTACCTTGAAACATTTTCACTAAAGTTTCTCATTCTTTATCTATCAGCATGGGGTAGAAACTTGCAGAAAGTATTGTTTCTTTGGAACAACAGTCTCAAGACACATTTTTAATATCCTGCAGTTCTCAGAGAGGGAATAGAATTTCAAAATAATAAGCTTTTAAAAGACTTATAGCTAACATCTCATGCTTTACTATATATTACATCATAAGGAAGAAGCCCCTGTTTTCAATAATTTCTGTGTGCTTTTATTTATTCAGTGAAAAAAATTATGTTTGTGTCAGCAGTTAAGCTTGGGGAGGAAATACATATGGGGAAACATGTTATTACCAAAAAAGTCCCTACTTTTGACTTAAGCCTAGATTAGAATCATACTCAAATTCCTTTAGAAAATGTCAAAAAACAAAGCCTTTTTTTACTACTTAGAAAGCACCTTAGGGAGCAGATATTCCAACCCCATATTTTGAAGATAAGAAAATGGTGATCCACAGAGCTGAAAAGGTTTACACAAGGGTACATTTGTTGTTAATGGCAAAGTCAAGGCTCCAATCCAGCTCTCCTGCCTCTTGGTCCAATTGTCTTTTCCATTAATTGATGCTCCTCAGTTTTTTATAATAGAAACAACTGACAGCATTGTTGTCAACTCTGAAGAGATCAATGGTGGTAATGGTACAAAAGCATTCAAAAACTAAAAAATGATCCTTAGGAGGAATGAGATCTATTGTATTATTGAAAGAAATATACTGGTAATAAGTTACTGATATAAAAAAAGGCAGAAAAATAAATATTAGAGAAAAAAGTCATGATGAACTAGATATACTAGGTCGGATGGATGGTCAGATAGCAGCATTGTGGCTTTAAAAATTGATATATGATAATGTGTTTAATGTATGGGAAAACAGTGAATGAAAATTATAAAACCATAGACAATAATGATAAAGTAGCAAAAGCAACAATATCTAACAGTTTGTGATTTGCAAACAACTAGTCACAATAATTTGGGATGGTATGAATTTGACAGGGGAAGAAGAAGGTAGTTGTTTGAGAAGGACATGGAATATAAGGAGGAAGCAGAGATGACTTAAAATTTATATATTTAGATAAGCAAGTGGCATATTGCTATCAACATTGATAAATATGCTTGAAGTAGAGATTATTTAGAGGGGAAGCAGTGTTTGTCCTTCTATTCAAAATAGACTTCAGTTTTATTGAATCAGTACATTTTTCCAGGTCTGCAACATATCTCAGTGCATCTTGAAGAATCTGTATTTAGTCAGAGACAAAAATAAAGGTTTGGAGAAGAGTCTTATAATGTAGAAAATAATGCTTTGAGAGGAAAAGGTTGACTTTAAGTAGCAAGTCCCCCAAGGTCTACTTAATTTTAACTAGATAGTTAAATAGCACACACACAAAAAAAGAAAAAAAAACTAGTGAGAGAAACATCGTCCTTCAACAGAGGACTTAGCTACACTTTTAAAAATTTTATTGAGAAATTATTTGACTCCACATTGTGAAGCTGGTTAATAGTTTTATAGTTAACTGGGTGGATTGAGGTTTACTATGGTTCTGAGGGAATTAGATAAGGAAAAATACGTTCTAATTTCACAGTGCATCAATAGATTTTTTATTTTAACATTATGTGTTGTTCATAGACACCATGTGATGGATCTCCCCCCGCCCCCCCCCCACACAAAAGAAACATCTTACTTTGTTAAAAAATACTGCTGAAGTTGTTATTAACGTTTTTCTTCTTATAGATTATCATTATTATTCTCAGTATTTATAAAATTGACATTCTAGACTAGCCTTATACAAATATTCCCCTCATATTCTTAACTTCCTCTCCATATAAATACACTTTTAGGTTGTATTTTCATTTCTTCTATTTTTTGTGTTATGAACTGAAAAGAAATCTCAATTTTCACCTTGATGAGCTGCTGGTGAGCATTGATTTGATTTGTTTTAACATAACTCTGCATGACCAAATTGTAGTGATTCCCTACTGAGAATCATTATAGAAGCAAACTAAATAATGACTTAAATAACATCCTAGTAATGCTTTCCAAATGCAACAGGTAAACTAGTTGAATAGTAATGACACATATCAAACCAAAATGTAAAAGAGACAGAAAACTATCTCACCTCACTCAAACTTAGTTTGTAAGGGAAAACTTTATTTTGTTTTCTTTGATTGTTTTCTTAATTTATTGCTTCTAATAGATAAGTAGAAAAAATGGCATCCTAAGGACAGGGTATAGGGTTAAATGCTGTTTTAAAAAGTACGGTCATTATTCTTCATTATAAAAGAGGCACAATAAATGTGAAAAGATACTAACACATTAAAATGCATGTATTTATAGTAATGCATAGCTATGAGATCCAGAGCAAGCTGAATACATGCATAACAATGCTGTATTTGCATTATTTGCTTCACAATGTTTTTATGATGTGTTTCATGATATCTCTAATGATATTTAGATTTGAATGAAATGTTGGGGTGGGTGAACATTTGTTTCTCATGTTTACTCACATGGTCTGTCTTGTTTTAGTCATTATATGAAATTTTTTATGTTTTTTAACCACATAGTATGTCTAGGATTGTGAGATGAAAGGGAAATTAGAAATCAAGTCCAAACTCCTTGGGGAAACAGAAGTTGAGTAATGGTAAGAGGTTTCCATAAGGTCATACTGGCATAACTTTTATGAACCAGTATAAATAATACATTCATGATTTGAGTCCAAGTTCCCTGACACTTGATCAAATTCTTTTTTATGCCACAATATGCTAGGGTCATCTCTGGGCCTCAGACGTACTTTTCAGCTACTAAATGAAACAATTGCAGTAGAGAAAGGGTGCTTAATGGGTCAGTGTATAAATTACAAGGGTTCCACGAATAGGGGTATATATCTATATCTATATACATCCATATATACATGTACAAATGTATATAGACATAGATATAGAAATGCACACATATATTCACTAAACTGTAAATGAACTTTTCCATCCCTTCTATCATTTAAATATATGCTTCAAAACATTGCCAAATATTTTCATAACACAAAAGCAGGTAAAGAACTCTTATCAATTGAGTATCTCATCTATCACTGTCATATTGTTTCCTTTGTAATAAGACAAAATTTAATATAACAAAAATATTTGGAAAGACTATGCCAAAAAAGTGTCAAAGTGAAAAATTCTTGAATTTTCCATTGAAAAAAATAAATGAAGTGATGAATACTTTTATACACTTAGATCAATTGGTGAGAAGGCAAAGATAAGAACTGAAAGGAAAGTTAGAGCAAAAACTAAGGAGAACCAGGGAAAGGTGGGGAAGATACAAACAGAGAGAAAGTGAAAGAGTAAAAGAGTAACAAAGAAAGACAAAAAGAGAAAAAGAGAGAGAGAGAGAGACAGAGAGAGACAGAGACAGAGAGAGAGACAGAGAGAGAGAGACAAAGAGAGAGAGACAGACAGACAGAGACAGAGAGAGAGAGAGACAGAAAGAGAGAGAGAGAGAGAAAGAGAGAGAGAGAGAGAGAGAGAGAGAGAGAGAGAGAGAGAGAGAGAGAGAGAGAGAAAGAGAGAGAGAGAGAGAGATTATTAATGTAAACTCTTCAGTATATCAGCTACCACCTCTGTGTTGGGAGAGACCTACTCACTTCGTACAGAGCAAATCCCTTAGCTTCTTCTCAGTTCTCATCTTTTGTCTGTTTTCTCAACATCCTATACACAAGATTTGCCCAAAGCATTGGAAATCTGCCTTATATTACTTTAATATTTTTGTGGATATCATTGAGACAGTAGACATTTCTAACTATGACACTTCAGATTTTACTTGTCTATTTCTTTTCACTCTGGGACTACCTGGAAATCTTCCATAATTATTGCATTCCATGACCACAAGTAAGTTATATAACATCTCTTAATTTCAGATTCCTCCTACATAAACTGAGAGTTAGGGTCTTTGCTGTTTATTTCAAAGGATTTTTGGGAGTGGAAAATGAAATAATATATCTAAAGAACTTTGCAAGCTTTAAGTCTTACTACAAATGCCACTTATTTCTGTTTAAAACATCTGGAGCATCTCTGGGAAGAAAAAGAGATAGGCTTTTGTGACATCAAACAACTTAGGATAAATGAAAATATTGAAGTTTAACCAAAGGAATCCAGTCTGATCTATTTACTCCTATTCATTTCTGCACCCAGATCATTGCCCATCTATGACTTGCTTTAAGAAACAGACTGATAAAATAACTCAGTGAGGTGACTCCTCACAGACATGTTGCAGCCTGAGTGAGATGAATTTTCCATTGGTTCTCTTGTCCCATTCCAAACAGGTCTATCAATCACATTTGAATAACTATAGATTACACTGATAATTCTTTTCAGGGCTCTTGGGCTTGATGTAATTAGCACAATGCCCAATAAAAGGCACATGTCATTAAGTAATTATTCTACTATTTTATTTTCTTACTTGATTATATTATATCTTCTCAAAAAACAGGCAAATGACATTTTCAAACATTTATTCTTCCATTATGTCTCATTGATTCACTCCCTCATTCATTATCTCTGCTAAAGTATATTAAGTATCTATAGTGGTTAGACAATTAGGATCCTAGAGAGATAAAAAAATTAGGAAGAACATTTACCCTGCTGTCATGAAGCTTGAAATCTAGGAAGGAAATAAGACAGGAAAAATTATTCTAAAACTGTACATAAACTTATTGCACTGGCATAGGATAATTCTTTTAAATATCAGATGAGGTTTGGGAAGAACATATGCTACTGACAGAAGGTTTCCTGAATGGAATGTTTCATGTGGGTTCTAAGTGATATGAGGGAAGAAGATAATGGACTAAATTTTTTTTTTTATAGCCCCTCCTGGCCAAAATTGTTTTTTGAAATAAAGATAATGCAATTAAAGTAAAAGCCATCAGACAAGAAAGCAAGAACATCAAACAACAATGTAACAACAATATTAATTAATAGTGGAGGAAAGCCAGTCCTTAACTGCTTGCTTAGGGCCCTCCACTCAACAGTAGCCACACAAAATTATTCATTACCTTACTCTTTTACACTCACTCTGAGAGATCGCAATTGTTACAGAGACTGATAACCCATCCACTTCTTCACCTTACCCTTCATTTCATGTAGCAATGATCAGTAGTCTTAGACTCTGCATAGCCAGATGAGGAAAAAGGAAATAGATAGATAGATAGATAGATAGATAGATAGATAGATAGATAGATAGATAGATACACAGATAGAGATACAGAGATACATAAATATAATATAAATTTATATCTATCCATCTATCAATCCAGTCCATCCATCTATCCATCCATCCATCTATCCATCCATCCATCCATCCATCCATCCATCCATCCATCTATCTATCTATCTATGTATTTATGTATCTATGTATCTATCTATCTATCTATCTATCTATCTATCTATCTATCTATCTATCTATCTATCTATCTATCTATCTATGTATCTATGTATCTATCTATCTATCTATCTATCTATCTATCTATCTATCTATCTATCTATTGGGTGTGGAAACCCAAGGAGGCAGAAATTCCGCCTGGAATATTTCCTCAACTCTTAGAAAAGCATCAGATGCTTATTAATTTAAGCCAAAGAATGACAGAATAGAAGGAACTCTGATAAGGGACAATGGTGATAAAGGCTGATAGACAAGGGAACTGGAATTTAATGGAGGCTGGTCCTTCCTGTTCCTTCTTGAAAACTACTTGCAATAAAAACTGAAGCCTGTAGAAATTCAAGTTTTCAAGTTAAAATTATTTATTATTTTTTAAAAATATTTCTAAGTACTGTGATACACACACACACACATATATGCAGGGAATGAGATGAAAGAAAAGAAGGAAATCTTTGATCTCAAGGAAGTCATAATCTATTGGTAATATATCTGGGCAGAGATAACATGCAACCCTGTAGAAACAAGATGTGTATAGAATAAATCCTAGAAAATCTCAGAGGAAAGGCATTTAATTAAGTCAAGCTTCTTCTGGAAGGTGCAATTTAATAAATATAATTTTCATTCAGATATTATTTCTACAAGGTTATTGTGGTAAGGGAGTGATGAATTGAATCCTGAAGAGCAAATGCAATGGGGTTTGAGGTTTCTTTTAAAGCTATAGACATAGGAGGCTGACTCAGTTATTGATCATACACACACAAACACACACAAATACACCAAGACACAAAGAGACACACATTTATATATTTTCAGCCATCCTGGGTTACTATAACGATCTGAGGGGAGATAGTGGTCAAGGTGCTGGTGCTTAACCAGCAGTTAAACCACTTGCCTGGCAGGTTCATTCTCCTATTTCTGCCTCAGGGTTCTGCTTCCACTTCCTTTGTTCTATTTTTCTATGTATCTATGTATCTATGTATGTATCTATGTATGTATCTATGTATGTATCTATGTATCTATGTATCTATATATGTATCTATGTATCTATGTATGTATCTATGTATCTATGTATGTATGTATGTATCTATCTATCTATCTATCTATCTATCATTCTCTGTATCTATCTTTCATCTGCTTGTCTATATCATCTCTACCTACCTATATATTCATATGTATTACTGGCTTTTTGTTGTTACCATATACATATCAGTCTGAAGGATGGAGGGAGAAAGGAAAAAGTAATAGAAGAGACAGAGAAAGGGTGAGAGAGGGAGAGGCAAAGAGAAAAAGAGAGAAAAAATATTAGCTCAAACTAATTCCACAAAAAGGAGTTCCCATTTACACACTAGAGTTTGGTCATTGACAGACTCTGACTCCAAAGAGAGATGAGCAATTATTTTATTTTCTCCTAATCTGAGAACCAGTGAAATCTATTTAGTAAAGATTAGGTATGGCTCATGTCAACTGTATTGCTTGAGAGAGATTAATAAGATCATTTATGAAAAGATACTCATTGTACAAAATATATGGAACTATATCTTGGAGTACAAAATTAATACTTAAAAATAACAAGCAAAAAAGGCTGATAACTCCTCTTTAACCAATGGTTAAAAGGTGAAACACGAAAGCAATCACTTCTTATAATCTCCTGGGAAAAAAACGAAATTGTGCCAAACTGCTCAGCAGGTATTTTACATTTACCTCAGATAAGTACAGTATGAACTTCTGAATAATCTTTGTCTTCAGGCCAATCAGGGTATGATTTAGGATTTCTTAGTCCATTCAGCTATAATTTCCTTGGGATGGGTTCTCCTGATACTAATACATCTTTTCCTCTGAGAAATGATGGAATTTCATGAAGTTCTCACTAAGTACCTAAGAGAAGATCAGGATTTCTCAACTAATTAAATCAATTATAATCCCATCATACTGAAAACATACCATTCTCAGGAATTTTGTATGTAACCTAGATTCACACACACACACACATCAAAAGATACAGGCACTTATTTGAGGTCCAGGTTTAGGACCACTGTCATAGACTTGATGGTCATTTATAGAGCAATGTGTGAGGAGAAATTCCCTTACTGCTTTTCCTGAAAGTCCAAGGAAAATCCATCATCAACTGTATTTCAATGAAGTCTTTAGCAAAAGAGGCCAGAAGCTATCTCCTCTCTTCTTACAGATTACAGAGTGAATGATTCCTGCAAATTCAGCTTCCAATATTCTTTTTTTTTTTGCTTTATTAATAATTTTATTTGTTTATTTTTAGATTTCAACATTCATTTCCACAAAATGTTGAGTTCCAAATTTTCTCCTCATCTCTCTCCTCCCACCACGCCATAACACCTTATATTCTATTTACCCCTTCTCTCAATGTGCCCTCCCTTCTACCTTACCGCACCCTTTCCTTATCCCCGTTTCTCTTTTTTTCTTGTGGGGCAATATACCCCATTACCTGTATTTCTTATTTCCCAGTTATATGCAGTAACAATTCTCAACATTCATTTCTAATACTTTGAATTCCAGCTTCTCTCACTCCCTCCCTCCCCACCCATCCCCACTGAGAAGGCAAGCAACTCAATACAGGCTATATATGTGTCCTCTTGCAAAACACTTCCATAATAGTCATATTGTGTAAGACGAACTATATTGTCCTCCATTCTACCCTGCCCTCCCTTTCTTTTTCTATTCTCTCATTTGACCTTGTCCATTCCCAAAAATGTTTACTTCTAGTTACTCCCTTCTCCCATTTGCCTTTGCTTCTATCATCCCTCTCACCCCACTTGTCCCCTTTCCCCTACTTTCCTGTAGTGAAAGATAAGTTTTCATACCAAATTTAGTGAACATGTTATTCCCTCCTTTAGCCAAATGTGAAAAGAATAAGCTTCACTTTTCTGCCCTCACCTTCTCCCTTTTCTCCTACATTGAAAAAGATTTTTATCTCTTTTATGAGTGATAGTCTAGCCCATTCCATTTCTCCCTTTCTCTTCCCAATATTTTCCTCTCTCACTCGTTAATTTTATTTAATTTTTTCATGGATATCATCTCTTCTGACTCAACTCAAGTTATACTCTCTGTCTAGCTTCCAATATTCTTTGCACAGCACCAGTAATAAGAATTAATCAAGTATTGATTGATAACAAAGTGGAAATACATGCCTCTTAGCAAGAGATTAGTGCTCATCATCCCTAATATATATAAGTATACATATATAAATGTGTGCATTGAAAACATATGAAGAATAATTAAATTTTCAATTTATTTACACATAGAACTTCAGTTTTTATGTTTTCTTCTATTCTCTTAAATCTCTAAGAATTGAACTGCCACCTGTATCTTTTCCCTGTATAATTTTATAAGTGTTTTTACATGTAATTTTCCCTCTTATTTAATTATTTAAGAGAACGTAAATTTCTAGTGAGTTCAGAGTGAGAGAACACACTTGAACACAATTTTGATGAAGGGAAATTACTTTGTCCCTGAGTTTGTATCAAGAAGTATCATCTATTGCCCCGTTGGCCTTACCTAATTTCTTGTTAGTCTTTACATAAAAAAATAGCCAGTTCTTGCACTTTCTGTATTCTTATTTAGACTGTGGAAATGCCCTAGATATCTGGTTCTGCCCACCAGTCCCTGCCTGAATTCTTCTTACTTTTTCCACAATCACACTTTCCATTTTGCTTTATAGAAGCTTATTTTTCACTTCTTTTTTTTGTTAAATAAAGAGCCTTTGTTAACTTTCACTTCACATCTAAAAAAAAAAAATGAAACAATGAGAAAAGAAAACTAGTAAATTCCACCAAATCCTTTTAGAACAAAACAACTTTTACCCACTTCATTCTGTCCTTCGTGACATTTGCACATCTAAGAAACTGAGTTTCTTATAAATTCCTGTTTTTCACTTGAAGAGACTGCTTAGAACTTCTCATTTCTCCCAAGTATCCCTCTAAATGGAAAGTAAAGGGTTACTCATTCATTCATTTATTTTTTTGCTTGGTTGTCAGTTTTAAATTCTGTAACATAACCTGATGAGTGCCATCCAGTCATAGGTCTATTTAAAAGTAAAACAAAAAAGAATGTCAAGGAACACAGAATAAAATTGATAATGTGTCATAACATTATGAAACAATGTGTGTACTTATCATAAAATTTCTGCTGTACATGCTGACTTTTCAATTGCTTTTTTGCGTATGGTTGTTAGTATGGTCCTTAAAACAAAGTAACAAAATAACCTAGATCATTAATCTGGCATCCTTTCCAGAGAAATGACTCAGGTCACCTTAAATTTCTAAAATATTAAGATCTATTTAAGGGATTTTGGAGACCATCTTTTAATAGCCAGCATCTATCCTTCCTTGATTGATTATGAAGGCACATGGCTCTTTGGTACTCCTCTTTACTCCTTTGGTTTAATTATCATTAAGCAGATGACTGCAGAATGTTTATTTCCCTATTGGACCTCTCCTCTGAACTCATATTTCCAGATGCCTTCACCAGGTTGCTCTGCCAAGATCTAAAACTCATTAGTTTCCATATCATTTTTCCCAAAAACATTTCCCTCTTCCTCATGATTTCCCTATTTTCTGTTTATAATATCATCCTCCTCCCAAATGATCAGGATCTAAAACTCAGAATTATATATAGAAGAAATTTCAGTGATTATGTAGTCTTAATGCGTACTTGAAGTCATCCTTACTGCCACATCAGCTTAATTCTCCTGTATGTAAGGCACTGTGCTGGATATCAGGGATACAGAGATGAAAATGAATTAATTCCTACACTGAAAAAACTTAAATTCACCTAAGGGGACAATGTATTTGTTACAGTAAATGCAATACAAAATGGTTTTGTAGAGGAAGTGAAAAAAGTATTAATAATAATCTGTTTAATTGATTGATTAAAAAGGAAGTGAGATTTACTTACGAACTAACTCAAGAGATAGAAAAGCCACTACAAAGCAATATGGACAGTTCTACTTGTAGAGAATTCAAAGCTGTTCTGCTTTATATTGTTAAATAATGTTATATTGTGGCTCTCCATAAATTCCACACACCATGCCTACCTATGTGTGCCAACACAGAACAAGTCCTTCTTTTCAAGTAAAAGTCCTTCAATATTTGAAGTATTAGTGTTTTCATATCTCTTTCCCCTAAATATTTTCTTCTTTAGACCATAAAACCCAAGTTCCTTTAAAGAATCCTCCATGTTCTCCAGTCTTCTAATGATTTTGGTTAGCGTCTGCCAGACGTTGACTAGATTTATATATACTTTCTAAAATATGGCATCCAAGATTGAAAGAACTGGGAACCATGTATAATAGAGCTGAAATAATCATGTCTCTCATCTTGAGTAATGCAACTGGTCATACTGTCTGAAATACTGTGATTGTGTGATTCTGTGGTTTCTAGGTACCGGGTTTAGCAGTTCTCAGGTTAACATATGCATTATTATATTGTATAATATTTGCATGCATTCTGCTTCTGGGGACTTATTGAATCAGGGTTTATACTTTAACTTTGCTAGAAATCGCTGTTGATTGAAATGTCAAATGTTCCCAATCCAAGAATGACTTGGAGATATGTTCCAATCAAATTTTGAAGATTTCATCCCTTTTTTTCTTTCTTTTTTTCTTATAGAAATGAATGTAAATGTAATGGATAACTAGTTCCATTATTCTCTGCAAGCAGAAATAAACATAAGTCCCAAGCAAAGGAAAACACAAATATGAGACACAAAATACAATATATAGGACATAGTATATCATATAAAATACAATTAATTATTAATACTCACTTCATTTCATCATGTCCCTGATCTATAACTGTTTCCTTGCACTTCCCCACACAATAACCTTTCTATACAAAGTTATTGTGTACTACTTTACAACCACACTACTTAAACCAACTTCAATACCTATTATTCTTCTCACAATTTCATAGCTGGCCTCCCCTAACTCTAGTTTCTCAGCATTTCATGGCTTATATTTATGCTTATAGATGTTTGTTAAGTAGTAGTCACATTATTTCTCTGTACAAAAATTTTCAGTAGCTCTCAATTGACCATTCACTAAAAATAAATTTCTTTGTACATTGTTAAAGTCATTCAACAATTTTGTTCCAACATGTGTCCAACAATTAACCTTCTTGAACCGTCACATAGTGTTATGATAGCCTCAATACCAATAATACTTTTCTTCAAGTTCCATGTCTGATGCACACTAACTGGGGGATCATGGAAAAGAGACTTAACCTCTAAATGTCTGAGGCAATTCTATAAAGATAAAAAATTGAAGAGAAAGTAGCAATCTGATCTGAAGAATTTTCTGCATCACAGAACTCCCCTAAACTATTGAAATGACAGGTCGAGGCCCTGTCAAGACTCTTTTTGCATTTTACAATCCAGTGAATCTCCACTACTACTCTTCCTGATTTTTTTTCCTACACTCTTCTCCCTTTATGCATTTGCTCTTGCCATCTCCCTTGCCTGAAGTAGACTTTCCCTCAACTATTCATTTGTTGGAGTCCATCCCTTCCATCAGAATAATTGAGTTATTTCTTCTAATATGTACTTGATTGTACTGACAGTGTCCTCTGATTATTTACATATGTGTGTGTGTATATATATATATATATATATATATATATATATATATATATATATATATATATATATATATATATATATATATATATATATATATATATATATATATATATCACTCCTCCTGTAGTAGATTGCCAGTGTCTTGCAGTCACTCACAATTTATCATTTTTCTTCTTCATACCCCCCTAAGACCTAGCACAATTCCAGGTAGATAATAATCAGGGCAGTTCATTGAACATACATAGTAATTTGAAAATACACATTGAATTGATTTTGTTGAGTTTTATTGAATAAGCTATATCTATTATAATAGAAGACAGATGATTCATTGGAAGGAACATGTGGAAGGATTGACTGAGATTACTGTTGGATGGGAAGAAATGATTGGATATTCAGGCTAATTTTATTTTCATGAAAACATGGCCGAGTGTCTTTCTTCTTTTTTTCCATTTTGTAACAATATAAAGACCTTATAGATAGTGTCTTTCAAACTCTTGGCTTATCTGGTTATAAGAGAATCTATAAGACTAGTTAAACTGTAGAAAATGATTTGTATATGACAGTTATTTGCTGTCCACTGCTCAGTAGTAAGCATCGCTGACGGTGCCTTTTCTCCTACAGCCAAGTATACTCTTAGCCTAGGAAAAATATAAAAGGCAAATATTGAAGAAGTATTCTCTACTTGTGAGTCAAAATGGAAATTTATTTGTATGTACTTTTTTGGAAAAGGATATTTGAAACCCTTTTTTATAAAGAATAATTATTCGGAATAGTGAGTTGAACTTGAGTTCAGGTTCTATCAGCTGTGTGTTCTTAGGGTTTCCAGTCACTTTGCTTTGGTGATCCTGAGTTTCTTAAGCTATCAAGTGACAAGGTCAGACTAGATGACCTCTAAGGTGAGACTGGATGATCTCTAGGGTGGGACTAGATTTCTAGGTCTAGATACTAGCTCTTGCATTTGATGCTAAGATTTTACTGTCTTTAACATGATATGACTTATGGTGAGTAATTAAATCTTTTTAAGCTAGAAAGGCAAAGATTCCTAATATATCAGTAAGGGAAATTGAGTAAAGTTATAAGTAACAGAATTAATTCAAACCCTGTATTTTGACTGTGGATATCTCCATCTAACCTTATGCCAAGTGAAGAAAACTAGTAAAAAGTCATTACTCTGTCACCTAATCTTTAATAGTCTTCAATAAATAATCACTCTGTGAAACATATTGATGTATTTTGTAACTGCATTTAGACCCTCTCAAAAGGTTCATGTCCAGACATATTTTTTGTATATTATTTCCTTCTAAAAGAATTGGCAAACCTATTAGACTCCGACAGTTGTATCATTTTCCTAGGATAGAATTTTGGCTCTAGTTTAATGTCCATAAGAAAACACAAAGAACCTTTTGAACTCTAGTGATTTTAGATTTTAAAAAAAATCATAGAAAATTTGAGCTAGATGGGACTATTTAACATTTATTTTAATCACCAATTGTACCAATTGTACCAATTGTACCAATGAGAAAATTAAAATAAAAGAGTTAATACTAGAAGGACCATGAGTGTCAATTTATACTTTTTTGAAAATTTAATTTATCTCATCTGGCAATTTTTAAAAAAAATATAGGTAATTATAAGTAGGTACAGCTTTAGTATGATTTTTAAAAATTCTATTATTTTTACTTTCTTTGTTCTATAGTTAAAAATACACTATGAAAAGTTTCAAGGTTTGATTCTTTATGGTATTCTTAAAGATGTGGCTTGCCCAAGTCACAAACGTTTGAGATGGCAGGGTTAATGAAAAAATCAGTAAAGAGCAATCAACATTTCTTACACAGTAGGCTAGTGAACATGTATTATATTTGACATTTATATCATATTAGAAGATTTGCACAATTCTTTGTATATATTATCTCACTTTATACAAATTTTCATAGCAATTTTGTGAAGTTATTACTAAAGATAAGAATATACCACATTATAAGTAGAACTTATGGCTCTGAGAGATGAAGGGACATACCAAAATCACAGAGCAAGTTATTATTCAATATTGGCTTTAGACTCAATTCTCTCTTGACTCCAATTTCAGTGCTATTTCCACTGCAATATACTGTCTCTCAAAACTATAATCCAGGTCTTGTAGTGCCCATCATAGTTTTCTACTACACCAAAATTTAATGAGTAATTTGAATATTTTATGTTCATATATTATGTTGAGGCCAATTTAAATATGAAAAACACACCAAGAAAGCATCGAAGTAAGAAAATATTTATAGTAGAATTAGTGAAATTGTAACCCCGTGAGTGAGATATGCATGAGTTCTCAAATGAGTTATGATTATAGAAGGGATACAATCAAAATATGTCCAAGCTTTCCCATCTTGTGAAATTTTTGTCCACGTCTTTCCAAAAAATTCCCTTAAATGATATATCTAATATATTTGAAATTTATTTCTTGTTCTTTTTATCATCAAAGTGGTAGAGTGGATACAGCTCTGGTCCCGAAATCATGAAGAACTTGAATTCAACTACACACTCAGACACATTAATTTAGTGACCCTGAGGAAGTCACTTAATCTCTGTTTCAGTTTCTTCATCTGGAAAATGGGGAATATAAGAGCATGTACCTCTGAAAACTGTTATGGGGATTAAATGAAAAACATTTGTAAAACAGTAAGCATAATGGCTGCAACATATTAGGTGTTTAATAAAAACTTCTCCTTCTCCTTACAATATTTCGTGGACATATGCTACATCTGTGTTATCCATCAGTTAGTGATTTCTCTTTACATGATTAAGTCACCTCCACTTCCACTCAAACATTTTAATGGGAGTTATTTTTTTGATTCCATGTCTCATTCAGAAGTCATTGCTGGTTTTATTCACTATTCTATTCAAACCCACTATGAATCGTTCTCTTCTCCTTTGTCTCATTACCAATTTTGATTCTTCTGAGACTGTATTTTATGATTTATAATCATATAGCATCAACACTGAGAGAAAATTAGTGTTAAAAGATAGAATTCTGCTAGAATACACAGTTCTCAGTTGTAAAAAATTACCAGCAAGCCTCCTAAGCTATTACATTCTAGTTTGTTCCCCATTTTAATTATAAGTCCTGGTTACACATGAATCTTTCCATTATACTCCAAAATATGACACAGAGGATAATAGTGAGACAGCAAATTATTTATTATTTTTTCATTCTTGGAAGTGAAATTAACATTTTGAAGCCAAAAGTCATCTAAGGCATTTTCTCAAATATGGCTTTTGACACATACTAACTGTGTGAACTTGGAAAAGTCAGTTGACATCCTTTTACTTCAATTTCCTCAACTATAAAATAAAAATTAACATGTTATTTCCCTTCCAGAGTTGTTGCAAGGATCAAATGAGATAATATATGTATGTGTGTATATATGCATATGTATCTGTATATGCAAAAATATATGTGTGTATGCACACATATATATTGTTCTGGAATATTTTAAATACTATAGAAACAACTGTGTGTGTATATATGTATACACACATGAATGTGTGTATAAATACATGCATATATTTGTACGCTAATAATAGGTATATACATATATTTATATTTATAAAGATATATGTGTACATACGTATATTTTTTGTTTCTTCTATAGTAATTAACATATGACAGAATCATTCTTATAGGTCCACAGGTTCCTCAAATGGTAGAGTTGCAAGAACCTGAGTTTCAGAAGAATTGAATCACAGTCAAGAAGGCTATCAGAGTTGACAAGATTTAGAGGTTGCCTAGTGCCAAATCCCCATTTCACAAATGAAGAGGTCCTTTGAGAGTGACCTGCTTATATTCACAGTTATTTTCAGAAAAAGGACAACAATCCTGAATCTTTGTTGTGATGTCAAAACCTCCTCCATTTCAAATATATTGTCTTTATTTTTCCATAAGCCAGATATTTTCTATATGGGTTTTATTAAAGCTAAACATGAATTTTAGAAGATCAAGATCTTTACATTTGCCAGTATCGCAGAGGGAGATATAAAAATCTAAGCTTCATTCAACGTATTTTTAGTATGCTAGATATGGAGTAAGATTCTGCAAGTTTCTCACTATCTTTGTGCCTTTAGGTAAGATATTTCAGTTCTCTTATCTATTAATTTAAGAGGCTATATTTGATGATTTCAAAGATTTCTTAAAACTTTTTTCTTCATTTTTTAATATGTTTACTTATTATTTAATTTTCAACATTCATTTTCCCAAAATTTTGGGTTCCAAATTTTCTCCCCCTTTCTCACTTCCCCTCACCCCAAAACACCGAGCATTCTAATTGCCCCTATCACCAATCTGCCTTCTCGTCTATCATCCCTCTCTGCCCTTGTCTCCATCTCCTCTTTTGTCCTGCAGGGCCAAATAATGTTCTATACCCCTTAACCTGTATTTCTTGTTTCCTAGTAGCAAGAACAGTGCTCTACAGTTGGTCCTAAAACTTTGAGTTACAACTTCTCTTCCTCCCTCCCTCCCCACCCCTTCCCTTTGGAAGGCAAGTGACTCAATATAGGCCATATCTGTGAAGCTTTGCAAATGACTTCCATAATAATTGTGTTGTATAAGACTAACTATATTTCCCTCCGTCCTATCCTGTCCCCCATTCCTTCTATTATCTCTTTTGATCCTGCCCCTCCCCATGAGTGTTGACCTCCAATTGCTCCCTCCTCCCCATGCCCTCCCTTCCATCATCCCCCCCACCCTGCTTATCCCCTTATCCCTCACTTTGCTGTATTGTAAGATAGATTTTCATACCAAAATGAGCGCGCATTTTATTTCTTCTTTCAATCGAATGTGATGAGAGCAAACTTCATGTTTTTCTCTCACCTCCCCTCTTTTTACCTCCACTAAAAAGTGTTTTGCTTGTATCTTTTACAAGAGATAATTTGCCCCATTCCTTTCTCCCTTTCTCCTCCCAATATATTTCTCTCTCACTGCTTGATTTCATTTTTTTAAGATATGATCCCATCCTCTTCAATTCACTCTGTGCACTGTCTCTATGTGTGTGTGTGTGCACGCGTGCGTGCGTGCATGTGTGTGTGTGTGTGTGTGTGTGTAAGCCCACCCTGTACCCAGATACTGAAAAGTTTCAGAATTAAAAATATTGTCATTCCATGTAGGAATGTAAACAATTCAACTTTAGTAAGTCCCTTATGACTTCTCTTTGCTGTTTACCTTTTCATGCTTCTCTTCTTTCTTGTGTTTGAAAGTCAAATTTTCTTTTTAGCTCTGGTCTTTTCATCAAGAATGCTTGAAAGTCCTCTATTTCATTGATAGACCAATTTTTCCCCTGAAGTATTATACTCGGTTTTGCTGGATAGGTGATTCTTGGCTTTAGTCCTAGTTCCTTTGATTTCTGGAATATCCTATTCCATGCCCTTTGATCCCTTAATGTAGAAGCTGCTAGATCTTGTCTTATCCTGATTGTATTTCCACAATACTTGAATTGTTTCTTTCTAGCTGCTTGCAATATTTTCTCCTTGATCTGGGAACTCTGGAATTTGGCCACAATGTTCCTAGGAGTTTCCCGTTTTGAATCTCTTTCAGGTGGTGATCTGTGGATTCCTTTAATACTTATTTTGCTCTCTGGTTCTAAAATCTCAGGGCAGTTTTCCTTGATAATTTCATGAAAGATGATGTCTAAGCTCTTTTTTTGATCATGGCTTTCAGGTAAGCCCATAATTTTTATATTGTCTCTCCTGGATCTATTTTCCAGGTCAGTTTTTTTTTTTTTCCAATGAGATATTTCACATTATCTTCCATTTTTTCATTCTTTTGGTTTTGTTTTGTGATTTCTTGGTTTCTCATAAAGTCATTAGCCTCCATCTGTTCCATTCTAATTTTGAAAGAACTATTTTCTTCAGTGAGCTTTTGAATCTTCTTTTCCATTTGGCTAATTCTGCTTTTTTAAACATTTTGCTCCTCATTGGCTTTTTGAACCTCTTTTGCCAATTGAGTTAGCCTATTTTTCAACGTGTTATTTTCTTCAGCATTTTTTTGGGTCTCCTATACCAGGGTGTTTTTTTGTTTTTCATGCTTTACTTGCATGTCTCTCATTTCTCTTCCCAGTTTTTCCTCCACCTCTCTAACTTGATTTTCACAATCCTTTTTGAGCTCTTCCATGGCCTGAGCCCATTGGGTGGGCTGGTATACAGAAGCTTTGACTTCTGTGTCTTTCCCTGATGGTAAGCATTGCTATTCCTCATCAGAAAGGAAGGGAGGAAATACCTGTTCACCAAGAAAGTAACCTTCTATAGTCTTAATTTTCCCTTTTATGGGCATTTTCCCAGCCAGTGACTTGACTTCTGAGCTTCCTCTTCACACCCACTTTGCCTCCAGTTCTGCCCAGCCAGAGCTTGGGGTCTTAGATTCAAATGCTGCTTCCAGTCTTAGGGCTTTTGGCAGGGCAGGGCTGCTATTCAGTGTGAGATTAAGTTCAGGTGCTCAGGTCAGGGCAGGGCCGCCTCACTGGTCTCAGTTCCCTCAGGAGGTTTATGCAGAGACCTTCAACAATGGATCCTGGCTCCTGCCTGTTTGTGGAGCCCTGGTCTGCTCCTGCCTCCACTGCTGCCTCCTGAGGGTACCTGAGTTATGGGGACACCTCACTCCCCTCTCGGCAAGATAAGAATACACTCTCACTAACCTTTGGGGCCCTTGGGTGGAGGGGCCTGCACGGCTACTGGAGATTCCATCCCTGAAGCCCGCTTGGATCTGCTCCTCTTGGTGCTGCTCAGCCAAGGCAGGGATGGGCTCGGCTCTGGGTCTGGGGTGTGACGGAGTTTTGGCATTAGGTTTTCAGGTCCCTCTGGAACAGAAATTTCATGTGCTCTGTTGTTCTGTGGCTTCTGCTGCTCCAGAAATTGTTGGGAGTTCTTCTTTACAGATATTTTATGGGCTGTGGGTTTGGAGCTAGCGTATTTTTGTCTTTCTACTCAGCCATCTTGGCTCTGCCACCTTCTTAAAACTTTAAATAGATGATTCTTTCATTGCAAAATATAATTTTAAGCAAACACTTGAAACCTTTGAGTTTAAAAATGTTGCAATTATAAATTTATCCTATTAATATAGTCCCTAGCTCTGGATTTATTTTGATAATATTTAGTGTTTGTAACCACACACCAAATTCAGTTTTTATGATTGATATTTTACCCCATCCAGAGATGGTATGGGACATTTTGTAATATATTTGTATATCTCAAGGGCAGGACTCCATAACTTTGGACAAACAGATACAAAATTTGCTCATATACATAACATATAATTGGATACAACAGTCTTTATTTAACTCTCACAGGAAAAAATATGGAAAATGCAAATGAGTAATTCACAATAGCCACTAAGTAAGAAGCACAATCTCCTGCTCACTCTGAAAAGTCTCACCTTTGCCCCAAACCCTAAATATATCGTGCAGATCTTCACAACATGGCAATAGTAGGAGCCAACATTAAAAATAAACTAAAATTCTTCAACCTGAGGATAGGTTAGATTAGATAATGACTGACAGTGGTGTGTTGCTGTAGGCTATGTGACAAATAGGTCAGTGCAGTGGCAGCAATATATTTTTCATGGCCACCCAAAATCCTTAGATGGGCTGCAAGTGTCAGACACATTATATGTTGTGCAAGTCTGACCTAGTCTTTGGAGTCCCCTTAGAAGGAAATCAAATTTGTAATTGTAACAGAGATTATTGTCCGACATTCTTGTGTGTGAGAGTCTCTTCATGATGTCAGGAACATATAGTCTGATACTATATGTTCTACCACTAACTTAAGTACTTGTGGTTTCCCATTATCAAAATTTACTTGGAGTTTTTTGGTAACTGAACATACTGCCCTTCCAGCCTGTATTGTTCAAATAATTCGCTGGAATCATAGAGTGAAAGGTTCATTGTTGTTGTTATTGTTTTGTTTTCTTTTATTAATTTTCACTTTCAGCTCTGGAGCTTGTTACTGTTGTTTAACCATCTTTCTCAAAAAGAAACAATGACAAAACAAAGGTGATATCTTGACCTGTGATTGAATTGTATTTAATGGAAGCAGAGCTGTGCAAAGTCAACAGCTTCTCTTCTCCAGGGTTGTGAAAATCTAGTGGCAACACAAAAAGTCAAGATCACAGGCAATAGCTTAAGATGCAGTGGGTTACCAAGGCTTTTTAAAATTAAGATCTTCCCAACTCGTAGTTTGTTTGAGACAGTACCCATTCAGTAATTACTGGCTAAGTAAGAATTGAGTCAAAAGATCAAGGGGTTACTGTTGTTACTGTTTGTCCTTCATTCTCAAAGAAGACCATGATATCTGGGAAGTGATGCCAAGACATGGAAGTGAATTGGATTTAAGTTAGGGAGGACTGTACAAACTCACCAGCTTCACTGTCTTCTCTTAAGCCCTCTGGATCTAGTGACAAGATGCAGATCAAGACAACTGAATATGGGCCAGGATGCAGTGGGAGACCTTGACATTCTCAAGCTAAGGTCTTTAACAGGTCTCACTTTGACTGAGGCAAAGTCCATTCAGTGATCAAGGCTTAATAAGAAATAAGTCAAAGAATGGTCTCTTAAAAAAAATAGATCTGGGAAGGGAAGATGCCCATGGTTTCTGGTCAAAACGGAAACAATTGCTATTTGCATTCCTTCTGAACCAATCAGGGCCCAAAAAAAGAAAAAAATGTGGCTTGACCTGAGAACTATTGTTGATCAATCAGTGAGAGCCAGGGTGATTAGGGGTTAAGATTTGTCTTTAAGAGAAAAAAAGTTTCAGAAATTAAAATTTTACATTCCCTTTGGGCAAAGCACCTTCAGGTAAGGGTGTGGTAACCTATTGGTCAGAGGGAAAAAAAAAAAGAAGTAAATAAAGAAAGAAAAGAAAGAAAGGAAGGAAGAAAGAAAGAAGGAAAAAAAGAAAGAAAAATATGGAAAGAAAGATGTATTACTCAACCGGATGTTTGGTTCCCGGTTGGCAGTTCCTTTCCTAATCTTTACTATTTGTGCTTTATTCTTGAAGAAGACGATGGCATCATTGAGGTGCTTCCATGACATGCAAGTGATTTTTACTAAAGCAAGGGAGAGCTGTGCAAAGTCACTAGCCTCACTTTCTCCTCCAGTCACCTGGGTTTAGTGACCAGATATAAATCAGGACAACTGGAGGTGGTCCAGGATGCAGTGGAGGCAAGGGGAAGGTAAAAATTGAGAGAAAATATGTCCTAGTTTGCAGCCACCAAACAATTACACTAGAAGAGGAAGAAATTTAGTGTGTCTAGCTAGAAACAGAAAACAATCACTACTTCAACACACTCTGAGCCATCAAAACCCAAACAGTGGACAAGGAGAGTTTGGGCTAGGACCACCATTGGCCATTTAATGAAAGCCAAAATATTTTGGGTTTAAAGGGTAGTCAAGGAGCTCTCTCTGAATCACATTGGCCTTTTTCAAAGTCTGTTTTTTTTTTTTTCAGAGCTGTATTTCTAGGAAATATAAATGAAACTGCATAAGACAGGGTTGATTATCCCAGATTTTTGAAGAAAAAGCAAGAAATCAAAAAAAAAAATCTAGCCCCAAAGCCTCAAAATATCTTACAAAATAGAAACAATAAAAATTTGTATTCCTTTGAATAGAGCATCCAGATGAAAGAGTGACTCCCCATGTGTGCTGAAAGACCACATATAATAAAAAAAAGAAGAAAAAGGAGGAGGAAGAATATGTTGTTCTTGGAATCATCACCATAAAGATGGTAATTGGACTCATGCGAGTTAGCAATATCACCAGGTAAAATAATGTATAGAGGAAAAGAAAGGATAGAAAGCAAGGGTAACATTCATAGTTAAGAGGTATGACATGGATTCAGAACTAACAAAGGGGACTAGAATCAAGAGAGCAGCATCCCAAACATTCACAGGAAAAGGTATCCAGGAGAAGATCTATGGCCAAATATTACAGAGAGAATAAGAAGGATGAGCATTGAAAAAAAGCTAATAAATTTGACAGCCAAGCAATCATTGGAAATTTTGTAGAGAACATTTACAATTGAATCATGAGACTGGAAAATAAATTGTAGTGTGAATAGAATATATGACTTTTTCGATGTAGTTATATCATGAGAGGAACGACAGAATGATAGCTAGTGCAAATGATAGGATTTATTAAAGGTTAGATTTTTTGTTAAATTTTCAGGGGAAAATGGTGTGTGTGTGTGTGTGTGTGTGTGTGTGTGTGTGTGTGTGTGTATCACTAAGAAAGGAACTATTAATATCAAATAATGCATTCTCTTTAGGTAAATGGAACAAAAGGCTCAAAGAAAGGTGTATCACCTTGTGAAGCATAAATGTTCTGAGGTAGCCTGCTCAACCTGTTACATTAATAACAGTATAAGGGGTAGGAAGACCCACCTTCTTTGTGCTCATATATACTATGACAGTTTATATCTTACAGTAGAATTTATTGGTTTGCTATGCCTTTCTATTTGAGGAGAAAGAGAAGAGTTTGGTGGGCTTCAAGAAAGGATTAGTCAGAGGTGTGATATTGTATTTGGTAGCAAATTTCCTTAACAATTTCTTGTGGCAGAATATTCCAAATATTTAATTTATACATTTGGCATACTCATCTCCTCCCTCCCAATTCAAGGTAGGTATCAATCACTTTAGAAAAATAAGACCAGGTTTACTTACAATAATAACTATGAATTACTTTCATAAGAAAGGTTTCATCAACTTGACTATTTTGCAGAATAAATTTTCATCTGTCATGTGTAAAACAGTACTTATACAACATACTGATTGTTACTATACCATTTAATATCACCCTGTTAAATTAAATTCTCAGTTGAAATATTTTATTTAAAATATTTAATTAAAAATATGCATTGAAACACTGGCCACCTGTAAAATAAATTTCCAATGAATATATCACTCAAACTCTTGAAATGAAAAATAAGCTCCTAATTGGCCTCACATACTTATATAACTGAATGGTTGCTATGTAGCAATAAAAGTAGCTATAGCCCGTAGGGCCCAGACTTGACTTAAGTAGCCCATGGTAAGTCACAAAGATTCAAGAAGAGTAATATGAATCAGTTTTCCAAATATATAGTTCACAGGGAGGCAGCAGTAGCACAGAACATATTTTTTACTTGTACATGCAAAAATAGTTTCTGATAATAAAAATGTCACCATGTGATATTGTAAGGAATTCCTTAACCTATTTCTCCTCTGAGGGATTCATAACAATCTAAGCAGCCGGTGTTGTTCTCTGTGGATTTCAAAATGCAAATGTATTTGTTCATTTTGCTGGTTTAGAGAAACGTAATATAGGCTTTCTGTCCCAAGAGATCCTTTGTTTATTTCTTGACTGAAAAAAAAGTACTTATTAATACTTATGAGTAAATGTCTCTTAGTCACACTTAAAGTGCAGCAACTCTCCATGAACAGCTGGATAATTTCTTTTTTCATATTATTTATTATTTCTGATTAATCAGATGAAATGCTCAAAATATTTTTTTAAATCAAATTAAGCCAAATTTATCAATGTTTTTGAAACTCTATCTGACTCTGGACCTTGTTACCAGTAAATGAAGTTGTACTGTCAGTTTCTTTTTCCAAAGGGCTTATGAAAAAATTTTGGAAATTGCTGGAGGCAATATTTATTGCAGGGGGGAAATAGATGCAATTTGGGTGGCAGTAGGAATAATTTATAAACCAAGTGAATTTGGGGAAAAAACTTCCTTTACATAAAAATTGAGAAACTGACATGTTTAATATAGTGCTGTGATTGGGATACCTTTTTCACTTTCTTTAATAAGTTGTTTTGTGAAACCTATGTAAATTCATGGTGTTCAGAACTCAGGAGGATATCATAGAGTTTCAGAGGATCACAGAGAGTCAGCATTGAAGATTTAGGGGGCATTTCTTGTTTCAAGTTCTTAGCTTTTGTTGCTAGGTTATTGTGTTTATTGACTTAAGGACCCATACAGTTTTGTGGTAGAAATTATTCCCTCAGAAAACCAAACAGCACTTATTAAGCTCTTGCTATGTTCTTGTTATCATGGCAAGCACTAGAGATAAAAGGACAAAAAAAGAAACCTGTCTCTGAACTCAAGAGTTTCACATTCCAGTGAAAGAACCAATATAAATACACAAACACACACAATAAAAATAACTATATACAAATAATACACAAACGTATAGCAAAAATGATGTCTGGCATTTATGAATTATTTATCATCTGCAACATGATATAATGTAGTAGAAAGTAATATGAGTTTGGAGTCAAATGTCCTCCATCCAAATCCCATTCTGACCATTTGCTAGTTGTCGTAGAACTGTATAGGAAATGAAATGGGTCTGCGAATTGCTTGGGGCTAGTTTTATAAGTGTCCCTTCTCCTTTCTAGCAGGAGATAATCAAACTCAAATTAATCAGCTTTAACAAGCATTTATTAAGTATTTTCTATCGAACTAAACAGTACTAAACCTCAGGGAGCAAAGGATACAAGGGAAGGAAGGAAACAAGCATTTATCATGTGCCTACTATGTACCAGACACTGTACTTTTCAAATGATATTTTATTTGATCCTTACAATAATCCTGGGTGTTATGTGTTATTACTATAATTATTTGTTCTACAGCTGACCATACTGAGACATAGTTTAATGTCTTGTACTGTGAACACAGCTCATAAATTTCTGAGTCAGGATTTGAACGCAAGTTTTGATCTCTACTTGATAACCATCAACTACCTAACAAAAGCAAAAACAGTTCCTTCGCTCAAGGAGACTGCATTTAAATGGGAGAGACAAAATGTATACATACATAGGTACTAACAAGATGGACAAAGAGTAGATAAAATGGAAATTTAGAGAGAAAGACTAGTACCTGGGGAAGTAGTAAGATCAGAAAGTGCTGATGCAGAAAGTGGGGTTACAGATGTTTCAGAAATTTGAAAATGCACAAGTGACAGGGAGAACATTTCAGGAATGTTACTGGAAAGGCATGGAGGTGGAAGTTGGAGAACCATTTTTAAGGAATAAAAATTAAGCACGTCTGGCCAGATCATAGAGTACAAGGAATGGAGACTAGTGTACATAGATAAGCATAAAGAAATAGGATGGTAAAGAGATTTGAATGTCAAAAATCCTAGAGGTAATAGTGCAGTTTGGTGGGAATGGGGTTGCCTGTGTGCCTTATTGAACCTTATTCTTTGGGGAAATAAATGACTTTGGCAGTTGTGTGGACAATGGATTGGAATAAATGATATTTGAGGGAGGGGCATCAGTTAGAAGTGTGCTATAATATTCCAGATAGAAGTGATAAAATAGGACAGAGATTGTGGGAGTTGAGAAAGGGGGTATTTATAGTTATATCTGGATTAGTGCAGTCCTGTGAAGTACTCCCATATATGTGAAGTTATAACTCTGTAAAATATAACAATTTGTTCCAGCACAATGGAAAAACGCAGAGTGAATTTGAGCACTGTATCCATTTTAAGGGATGATGATGCAATATTCACAATAATCCAGAGTTAAGTACCTGTAAAAAAATGTTGTGAATGTAGAAAAGAAAAATGAGGGATTTATAAAATATGTAGAATGAGTGAAAGCAGGAAGATGAGGATGACAGGACAATTGTGACTCTGAGTGACTGGGAAAATATAATTGCTATTGCCATTAATTGTGATATTCAAAAGAGGAAAGAATCTGTGCTTTCAAGAATCATATGCTCGAAGTGAGGAAGAGTGGGAAGACATAATATATGGCATATGACTATAAAAATATGTGCAAAATTAATACAAGACAATTTCCATAAAAAGAAAATAGCTACAACTATTATCTTTACATATATTTGTCTAAATTTAGATAATTTGTCATTTCACTAATCTTCCAGTGCTGATCCATGTCACTTTATTTTCCATTTCATGGTGAAATACAAATGTCATATAAAAAAAATACTGAAAATTATTTTACTAAGCAAGCGCCTGAGGCAGATATTCTCATTAACAGAGAAAAGAGAGTCATGATCAAAACCTCTCTTTACACTGGCAAATTCCTTTTTCTCTGATTTTTTTTCCATTTTGAAATAGATTTCCTCATTTCTGTGTCCATTCAACATAATTTTCCAATCTATAATTTTACTTATGCTTAAGAAGCTGCATCATTTGTGTTGAATGAGGTTGTGCCATGAACACTTAGCACAAGTGCTTTATGTTATTTTCAAGCTAGATGTCTCACAGAGCACTTCCAAAGTGAAGGGATCTGTGTCATTGGAAGCTGTATATTGTGACATCTTCAGTGAAGGGCCACATCTTACTGTCACTCAGATAAGTAACAATATAAAATGATTGTTTCAGTTCAGAATATCATCACAATACTAAAACATCCTTAAATCTGTTTAATTTTAGGTAGGGCTTTTTGAGCCCTCCGAGACATTTTGAAAAGATTCTTCATAAGTTTTTTTTTTTAATTTCTTCTAATTAATTTTAGTAGCTATAAAAAAGAAAAGGTTATCATTAGAAAGATGGTTATTGCCTCTCAGTAACTTCCACAATAAAATCCATATTTCATTTAAATTTAATGCAGAGTTTTATAAGGTTAACAAGAAGAACAAGTGTGAGATTAGAAGTAGAAGAGTGGAAAACTAACCAAGGTTCATTTCCTGGCTCATTAATTTTGAAATGCAGAGCTACTTGAATTGTTCATAAAGGAGTATATTAGAACAGTGGTTACTTCCTCAAAAGCCAAAAGCCAGCAATGATCTATAAATATTTTTTTTCAGTTGGGAAAAGCACTGTGAAAAGTATTGTATTCATATAAGAATTATGCTATTAAGATCTTTCATAAAAATATACATAATTGGAAAATGAGGTGAACCAGATCTCATTCTGAAGGGTAAGAAATATAACTTACACAAGGATGATTTTGGTTTTCTTGTTACTTAGTCTTATTTTTTACTGGACTGGTGATTCCCTCAGCGTAGGGAGATCCTGGTAAAGAATTGCCTCTACCATTACAAAGAAGCACTGACATACATATTTCCAGGGGGCATGGAGAAGTATGATGACTGTCTGGAAACACACAACCGGTATGTCAAATCCTAACTTGAATCCAAATTTTGAATTTATCACATAAAGTTTACTATTGTCAGCTATGTACATTCTTGTATTACCTTTTACATAGAAGTTACTTAGTTTGATATCATTAAAAAAACATATGTGTTGAGGAGTTGAGTAAAGGTCACATAGTAAGAAGACGCATTTTTGGTTATCACCAATATTCTTCTCCTCCACAATAACTTAGAAAACAAGTAAGATAAAATCTTGATTGGAAAGTGAAAAAATAAAATAAAATCACAGGGAATCATTTTTTTAGCCCAGCATAGCATAAGAAGATAAACAGGAACATCAGTAGACACTGCTGGGGTTTGACCAGGAGTTCAGAACAAGCACAGTAGTGTCAGGTTCATGTAGACTCTCTATACCTAAGGACAGTAAGGAGACTGAGACTGAATACCTGTATAGGAAACATAAAGGAAGAAAGAGATCTTAGGATCACTTGAAATAGCATAGGGAATAACAATAAATGTTATCTGCAGATCTGTGGCCCTTTACGTAGTTTCAGGTCATAGTTACCAGGTAAAGAGGAGTAGTCATGTATGAGGGAGATCTTAGCACTGTACTGAGTAAGAAAACATTTTAGATTTATGGCTTTAAAACGAAGAGTAGAGTAGCTACTCAGTTCGAGCCTTCAGTCAGTATATGAACCTGCAGTAAAATAACTAGGGCAAGAGATCAAGACCAAAGAAGGGTCACTAGTTCAATGACTCTGAAGTTGCATATCCTCCCAGCAGGCTAACATGACCAATTCCAGAAACATCTACTGAAAACTCAACCACATAACAAGCCAATAGAACTGTGTGTCAAAAATGTGGGCCAGAAATTTGCAGAGCTCAGACAAGAAGGTCTTAGATCACAGCATTATGGGAGCACCAAAAACTTTCCACTCCTTAGAGTGAGCTATAAAAGCAACAGAATTGCTATAGAAACAGAAACTTGGGCCAGAAATGTGTACCCTAAACCCACCAAAAGTAATTAAAGCTAATAGTAACATAAGAGTACAAGGAAAATAAGTAATCTGGAAAAATGAGGGGGGAGAAAGATCCTTACCACAAAGAGTTATAGAAGAGCTCAAGGCCCAAAATTAGAAGATGGTGAATTAATATATCTACAGAAAAAGCTACAAAGAAAACTGCAGATTGGATATAAGTCCAACCAGAGTTTCAGGAATAAAGAAAGAAAGATTTTAAAAAGACAAAGGAAAAAAAAACACAGAAACACAGTCAGAATCACCCAAGATTTAACAGCCATCGATATAGGACCTAAATGTGACATTCCAGAAATCAAGGATATTGGATTATAACCAAGAATCACTACCTAGATAAAAATTAAGTATGATTCTAAGGGTGAAAATGGATATTTGATGAAACAGAGGAACTTTGATCATTCCTGATGAAAAGTTTAATGCTTCACAGAAAATATGACATGGGACATGTGTCCCAGACATGGGACACAAGAGAAAAATAAAACTGTTAACATAACTGAGAAATTATAAGGAACTAAAAGTCAAATTATTTACTTTCTTATATGAAGAAATGATACATATAACATCACAGAATTCTAACACCATGAAAGGTCTTAGAAGTAATCTAATTAAACAAAGAACTTAAGTGAGGATTTCACTTTGTTCATATAGTCTCAAAAAAAGAATGGTACTCTGGGGAAGAATAATGTACTAGAAGGAGAAAAGAGAAAGAATGGCAAAAAATCATCTCATATAAAGAGTGACTACACCAACAATTTTATACAATGGAAGATGAAATGTGTAAGAAGGGGAAGAAAACATTTGAACCTCATTCTGATATGAAGTAGTTTAAGAAGGGAGGAACACACATACATACAATTGACTACAAAATTCATCTGACTTAATAAGAAAATAGAAGGGAAAGAAAATAAGGGGAAAAGGTGAGGGAGGAGGGGTTGTAAGAGGGAGAATATATAAAGGAAGGCAATGATCAGAAGCAAAACAGAAATAATGAGGGAACAAAGTTAAAAAAATGGATAAGCATAATAGAATAGGAGGAAGAGAAATGCATTGTTGACAATCATTACTGTAAATGAATGGTATAAACTCACCAATAATAAAGCAAAAGATAGCAGCATAGATAAGAAACTGCTGTCTGTCAATATGTTGTTTAAAAGAAACACAACTGAAGCAGAAAGATAAGCACAGAGTCAAATTAAAGGTCTAGACCAGAATGTTATTCTGAAATTAGAAAGGCATGGGTGGCATGCTGTCAGACAAAGCAAAAGTAAAAAAAAAAAAAAAAAAAAGACAAAAGAGGTATACAGGGGTAATACATTTTGCTAAAAGTTATCATAAAAGATAAATTAACTTTTATAGTAAATATGCATCAAGTGGCACAGCATCTAAATTCTTAAAGGAAGAGTTGAATTTTTAGGAGGAAATAGACAGTAGTTTCAGTTTGGGAGAAAATTTTATATTAATCGAGTTGAATTTAAGATAGCTATGATGTATCCACTTATAAATGTACAAGAAGTATATGGGCCCACAACTGAGGAGAAAAAATGGATTGTACACATAAACTGAGACATATCTGTAAAAACATGATAATTAGGTTCAGGGGAAAATATGAGATTTCCAAAGGAAAGTGTATTTACAGAAAAGAGAAATTACAGAAGAGAATATTACTTTATATCCACAGTTTGAGATAAGTATGTGAAACAGTTAAGAAACCTGAGGAGCAGAAAAGCAAAAAAAGGGAAACATGAGAAAGAAGTTTCATTAGAACACAGAATACATGTGGTTTCTGGGAGGAATGGTGGTAAGAAGTGGCAAATACTGCAGAGGGACTGATATGGAAGAAAACTAAGAAATGACCACAAGATCTGATAATTGAAAGTTGATTATTGACTTGGGAGATAAAGCAAAAATGAAACCCAGGAAAATGAAAGTACTTGTGACATAAGTAACATGTGGCAGATTCAAGATTCAGACTCACAGCTTTTGATTCCAAATTCAGTGCTCTTTCCATTATAAGAAACTCTCTCTGCATCTCTGAATCAAAAGAAAAAGCCAAGCTAATTTTACTAGAAATACATTTTTATCAATCACTTTAGAGAGAATATAGTCTATTCCTCAATTGCAAATTAGATGATTAATGCTTGCAACATTAAATATAACTTAAGAATTAGTTAGCAAGGAAAATGGTCAAAGAATATGAACAAGCAGTTTTCAGAAGAAATAAAAGCAACACTAGTCACATAAAATAAAGCATAACAAAGAAAATAGTTTGCTTCACTCTGCTTTCAGACTCCACCATTCTTTCTCCGGATGTGAATGGTATTTTCCATCATGAATCTTTTGGGTCTGTTTTAGGTCCTTACATTGCTGAGAAGGGCTAAGTCTACCAATGACAATCAACACACACTATGGCTATTACTGTGTGCAGTGTTCTCTTGCTTCTACTCACTTCACTCAGCATCGGTTCATATAGTCTTTTCAAGTTTTTCCAAAGTGTACTTGTTCATCATTTCTTATGCACAATAGTATTCCATTCCAAGTGATGAAGCAGCAGGTGCGGAAACACTGGGAGCTATAGCCATGACCTTGCACACAGGTGGCCCAGGCCATAGGATCATTTCTCATTGAAAGCAGCAGTGGGAGTCGGCAGCCCCCTTCATGTCTGAGCAGCCTTTTAAGGATGAAACTGCTTAACCCTTGGTGTCAGTAAGGGGGCTAGAAAAGGTGCCCTAAACATTGTCTGCTTATCCAACCCTGGCCTGATTACCACAGCAGGAGGAGAATCCCACTATGTGGTTGAAACACAAAAAAATGTATGAAAACATCTGCAAAGATGATTCCACTCACCATCAGCACATTGAACGTGTACACACTAACACACAGCACAAGATCCAGTAGACCTGAAAGAAGAACTGTTCTTATTGCAAGAGAATTCAACAGGTATTGCATCTAAGTAACAGCCCTGAGTGAAAGAAGGTTGGCAAATGAAGGGCACCTTATTGAAGATGGAGCTGGATACACCTTTTTCTGGAGTGGGCACAGTGAAGGGTAGCACCATGAAACTGGGGTAGGTTTTGCAATCAGAACTAATCTAATCAGCAAGCTGGTATGCCTGCCAAAAGGAGTGAATGACAGGCTCATGACAATGCGACTACCACTCACAGAAAAACACCATACCACCATCATCAGTTCCTATGCTCCAACCATGACAAACCCTGATGAAGCTAAAGAAAAATTTTGACCTAGAGACCCTTATTTCCAATGTGCTAAAGGAGGACAAGCTTATAATTCTGGATGACTTTAATGCCAGAGTAGGCTCAGACTAGCAGACTTGGCAGGGAGTCCTAGGGAGGAATGGAGTTGGAAACAACATGGTCATTTACTGCTGAAGACTTGTGCATCACATGACCTTCCATCACCAGCACTGTCTTTCATTTACCTAAACGCAATAAAACTTCATGGATGCACCCTTATAGCAAACACTGGCATCTAATAGATTATGTGATTGTAAGGAGAAGAGACAGACAAGACGTGAGAGTGACAAAGGCAAGGTGTGGTGCTGACTGCTGGACTGATAATAGACTTATCCTTTCCAAGCTAAATATTGGCATTTGTCAAAAGCACAGCCCCCCTACGGCCAAATGACTACCAAAAGAATTAATGTCTGCAAATTAGAACTCTTCTCTGAGCGTGAACAATTAATTTGCTGCTAACTTGGAGGGAAAGTTGAGTCAACATACAGTTGGCAACAGTGGAGCACAAAAGGAGTGGGCAGCTCTCAGAGATTTGGTGTACAGCACTGCATTTCCTGTTCTGGGTCAGAACACTCACAAACACAAAGACTGGTTTGATAAAAATGACGGGGAAATTCAGAAGCTGCTAAATGAAAAACATGAACTCCACAGGATTTACCAGCAGGATAGTTCATCCACCTCTAAGAAGTCAGCATTTAATTCCATCAAAAGCAAAGGCCAAGAAAAGCTTAGAGAGATGCAGGATTCCCATCTCAGTAAGAAGGCAGATGAAATTCAGTTTCATGCTGACAGTAACAATCAAAAACACTTTTATGATTCCCTGTAAGTTATTAATGGAACAAAAACTTATGGTGCATCACAACTACTCAGTGCTGATGGAGCCACATTGATTACGGATAAGGAGAGGATCCTAGAGAGATGGACTGAACACTTCCATTGTGTTCTCAACAGACCATGATTAATCAATGCTGAGGCCATTCATTGACCATTTACTTCAGGTTGAAGTCAATCCCTCCTTAGCTGAACTTCCAAATGAAGAAGAAGTTTTGAGGTCCATTAGGCTCCTTTCATGTGGCAAAGCACCTGGTGCTGATTCTATTCCAGCTGAGATTTACAAGGTAGGGGGACCATTGTTCATACAAAAGTTGACTGAAATTTTCCGGGTTATATATGTCAAGAGGAGGTTATTTCCCAGGGGTTCAAGGATGCTTCCATTGACCATCACTGTAAGAGTAAAGGGAATAGATTGTCCTGTGACAGACACAGGAGGATCTCTCTCTTAGTAATTGCTGGCAGAATTTTTGCTAGAGTCCTCCTTAATTGGCTGATCCTTCACCTGGAAGATGGGCATACACCTGAGAGCCAGTGTGACTTCAGAAAGGGAAAAGGAATGGTCAAGATGGTGCTTGTTGCCAGACAACTCCAGGAGAAATGTCAGGAGCAGAACAGAGCTCTGTACACAGCGGTTGTGGATCTGACCAAGGTCTTTGACACTGTTAGTCATGAGGGCTTATGGAAAATTATGTCAAAATTTGGTTGCCCAGAGAAGTTCATCAATATTGTACATCAATTTCATGATGGCATGTTTGCCCGGGTTCTGGATAATGTACAAAGCTCTTGTGCCTTCCCAGTCACCAATGGAGAGAAACAGGGCTGTGTGTTTGCTCCCATGCTTTTTAGCATGATGTTTTTAGCCATGGTGACAAATGCTTTCAGTGAGGATGGACATGGCATAAAGGTCAACTACCGTGCTGATGCTAAGTTCTTCAATTTGAAAAGGTTACAAACCAAGACTAAAGTGGAGGGAGTATTGGTGCATGATTGCAAACTCAATGCAGCCTGTGAAGCTGAGATGCAACAAATTATGGATCAATTCTCTGCTTTCTGTGCTAATTTTGGCCTAATAATTACAAAAAAACACAGGTGCTCTATCAGCCACCACCACACCACCCATACATGGAAGCATTGATTAAAACAAATGGAGCAGTTTTGAACGCTGTGGATAAGTTCACTTACCTTGGTAGTATACTTTTCACGGATATACACATTGACAATGAGGTTGATGCATTCATTGCCAGAGCTAGTTCAGTGTTTGGGAGGTTCCAAAGAAAAGTTAGAGAGAAGAGGTATTAGATTGACTACCAAACTGAAGGTCTACAGAGCTGTTGTGCTGACCTCATTGTTATATGCTTGTGAAACATTGGACAGTCTACGAGCGCCAAGCCAGGAAACTGAATCACTTCTGCTTGAACTGTTTTAGGAATGTTCTGAGGATCATCTGGCATGATAAAGTACCAGACACTGAAGTCCTTGCTTGAGATGAACTGCCAAGTGTTCAAACTATGCTTCAGAGAGAGCAACTCTGATGGGCTGGCCACGTTGTTCTAATGCCAAATGTGTAGTTGCCAAAAAGACTATTTTATGGAGAACTTGCAGGTGATCACATCAAGAACTTTGGATTTTCACTGTGCAATGTGGGAGACACTGGCACGGAACCACTCAGCATGGTGTTCCCACATAAGAAAAGATGCTGTACTCTTTGAGCAAAAGCAGAATTGAGACAGCATGAAATAAACAGGGATATGCAAATTCAGGATATCTACTCCAAATATTCTTACAGACTGTTTGTGCCCAACCTGTGGTAGAGCATTCCAAGCTCACATTGATCTGGTCAGCCACAGTCAGACACACTGAAATTTCACTTTACAATGGTGATGTTATTTTGGTCCTCTTTGAAGATGAAGGACAACCAAGTATTCCATTACATTTGTTTATCACAATTTGTTTAATCATTCCCCAATTGATGGATATCCCCTCAATTCCCAGTTATTGGCCACCACAACAAGAGTTGCTAGAAGTATTCTTTTACATCAGGGCCCTTTTTCCCTTTTTATGGTCTCTTTGTGATACAGAGCCTGAAAGTGATATTGCTGGGTCAAAATGTGTGTACAGTCTTAATGCCCTTTCAGCATAGTTCAAAATTGTTCTACAGAATGGTTCGATCAGCTCACAGCTCCACCAACAATGAATTACTATTCCAACTTCCCTACATCTTCTCCAACATTTATCATTTTTCTCTTTTGTCATTTTAGCCACTCTTGATAGGTGTGATGTACCTCAAAGTTGTTTTGATTTGCATGTCTCTAATCAACAGTGATTTAGAACATTTTTATATGAATATAGATAGCTTTAATTTCTTTATCCGAAAACTCCCTGCTCATATCATTTGACCACTTATTATTTTAGGAATGACTTGTTTTCTTCTAAATTTGACTGAAATCTCTATACATTTTAGAAATGAGGTCTTTATTAGACACACCAGCTACAAAATCTCTTTCCCAGTTCTCTGAAGCAGAATTTTGGTGACTGAAAGTGTCTGTTATCTGAGGACAAGCCAATCTAAGTAAGCAGAGATTAATTATCAACAAAACTGTCAAAAGATGACAAACTTTTAACCATGATCACTCCATAAGAAAAGAAAATGCAACAGTTTCCATTCCAGTGCAGATCATCCTCTTCTGCTACACTGATTGTTGAAAGGTGGTTAAAAAGGGATGGAGAGCATGCTAAGAATAGATATTTGAGACTGTCTATACATATTGCCTAAACCACATATTTGGTAATCTTTTTATAGGTAATTCTCAAATTGTTTCCTTATTTTCTGTTTTTTGTTCATTTGTTTTCATAGCAATAATTAATATTTAAATTGACTTTTTCTTTTTCATTGATGTCATGTTTAGGATGTCCATATGTGGATCATGTTTTCTACTTTCAAATTATTCAACTTCAGATGATTTCTTAGAGACTTCTAATTTTCATTGTTTTAATATCTTGCTTTACTCATTACATGTTGTAGTCCTTGGGGTCAAATCAATCTTTCCACTGAGATTTTATTTGTGCTATTTTCAAAACAAAAGTGTCTGTGTAAATTTTACTTTTTATATTACTTAAATTTACCATTTTATTTGAAAAAAACTTCACCAGAATAATAGTCAAGACAAAGTTTGATATGTTATGCAATGTTCCCTAACTTTAGTCCCTTAACTCTTCAAAAAAGAAAAGGAAGTCTCTTCTTTTGGGCAATATTCAGTCATTACAATTTTGCAGCATTCAGGTTTGTTTGTTTGTTTGTTTGTTTAAGAAAAAGAAAAGGGTGAAGGGGTCTCCAAGAATACCAGGTTAATACTCACTTAGTTATCACAGATTATTAAATATAAATAAAATGGATCCAAGAGAGGGTATGTGACTTGCTCAAGAAAAGAGTAGTAAGCACCAGAGGTGGAATTCAAATTCAGGCTTACTGATTTCAAAACTAGTACTTTTTTCCACTGTGCCATATTTTGGGCTCTCTGTTTACATTTTCTTAATCATGTTTATATTATTTCTCTTCTGATTACATCAATTGACTTCAGTTTATAAATTTTCCAATGTTTCCCTAAACCCATTATATTCATTATTTCTTAAATGAGGTCATGAAGAGTTGGACACAACTAATTGGTTAAAGCATAACAAAATGGTTCTGTAATATTTCATTGTACTCTTTTATTTACTACTAACTATTATAGAGATGGGGCAGCAAAGGTGATGCAGTGGACAGCACATTAGGCATGCACTTAGAAAGATCTCCTCAGACACTTACTAACTGTGCTACCATGGGCAAGTCCTTTAACTCTTATTTGCCTTGATTTCTCATCTGTAAAATAAGTACATGTTGGAAAAGGAAATGGTAAACTATTCCTGTATCATTGAGAAGAAAACCACATGCATTTTGTCCACTGAGGTCACACAGAGTAAAACAGAACTGAACAACAATATTATAGAGTTACTTTCTTCTTTGGGGTTTAGTTCTTGAGATTATCTTAATCCATAGTGCTTCTTCATTGTAATTAGAGTGGTTACTTGTAGAGGTATTAATTTACTCATAGGTCTTAATTTCTGAAATGGAACTTTTTTCCAGAGCCAAGGTCTGTCCCTCTCATACTTCTTAATTGGTCAGCAGACATTTACTTATCCTTTCCCTAATGCAGTCTGAATTTGACAGATACTGATATAATATAGTTATAGATGAAATGATTGTTCCTGATCCAACTATGTGACCTTTATGGTCGGTTTGGTCTAGATTCAGGCAATGGGAGAAAAATCTTGGTATAGCTACTAAATATTGTAAATTGATCCAGTTTCAGTATGTCTAGAAGATTCCCAACATATACTGTCAATGCAAGGATTGTTTAAGAACCAGATCTTTCCAGTTTCCTATGTTGTTCATTTCTAGGAGGCTGCTAAGTTTTAGGTAACATTTTTTGAAAATTGGTCTCCCTTCAGGTCACTTAATGCATCCGTAACTGCAAACATCTATACTTCTTTATTATGGATTATTAGGCCCTAGACTGCATTGAAGAATTTACCAGTGTTTCCTTTTGATTCTCTCAAGTTACATAATTGATCTTGTCCATTCTTGAACCTTTTCTGGTCATTTCCATAGAGAGAACTAAATTCAATTATGGGCTCTTTTATTGCCAACTTTCATAGAATTTCTTTGAAAATCAGGGCTTTCATAACTGTGTTTTGGGGAGATTTCATAACCAGATAAAGATTAAACAGAATAGAAAAGTCAAAAAATTGACAATTTTAAATATGTAGCGTTAAAGAACTGCAGCATGAATAAAATCAATTGAAGTGTAAAAATAAGATTAAATTATAGGTTGGGGAAAAGTATTTTCATTGAGTGTCTGTGAAAAAAAATAGCAGGACATGGGAAATCAATAAGTAATTCACATATTTTGATACTAATAAAAACTATCAAATCCTGTTGAGAAAATTTATTTAACAATAAGATTATATAATAAAAAGAAATATAATTTTCAAAAAGATCATGCATTGCTTCCTATCCATTCTTTCATTCATTATTTTTAACAATTGTACTTTATATTTTCATTCTTTTTAAATTTTCAGTTCCAACATATCTGCCTTCCTTTTCACTACTGATTGAGAAGATAAGAAAAACAAAACCCATTATGAATACATATATAGTCATGCAAAAAAAAAAGGAGTAATCTTGTCCCAAAACCAAAAGGATGAAAATAAGTTTTGATATGCACACTGACCATCAGTTTTCTCTCTGGATTAGGACGGCAAGTTTTATCATGGGTGAGTCCTTAGGAATTGTGATTGGTCTTTTTGCTAATTAGTGATGCAAAATCTTTGAAAGTTGGTTATCTTTTACTAGGACTGTTTCTATATAAGTTGTTCTCCTGGTCCTGCTCATTTCATTTTTTTTTAAAGTTCATACAAGCCTTCCCAGTTTCGTTTCTTTTTTGTGAAACCATCATCTTCATCATTTCTTACATAGCAATGCCATTCCATTATATTCATAACTATAACTTATTCAGCCATTCCCCAATTAATGATCATGTCACTAATTTCCAATTCTTGATCACCATAAAAAAGTGTTATTGTAAATATTTTTGCACATAAGTCTTTTTTCCTCTCTCTTTATCTTCTGTGAGGTATGGACTTCATAGCAGTGTAGCTGAGTCAGAGAGTATATAGCTTAATAGCTTTTACTAATAGTTTAAAATTGAACTACTTTGCAGCATAATTGCACTTTGTAACACCTCCATCAACAGTGCAGTATACCTATTTCCCACATACAACCTAGTATTTATCATTTTCTTTTTTAATTATCTTACTCAATCTAATAGTTATGAAGGGACACCTCAGAGTTATAATTTGGATGCATCTAATTATTTTGAAAATTTTTTGTGGCCATTGATAGCTTTGGTTATCATCATAGAGGATTAAGCAATTTAGAATTATGCCCAAATAGACATAAAACCATGCATACCCTTTGACTAAGCAATGCCGCTACTAAGCCTGTATCCCAGGGAGATTTTAAAAAAAAGAAAGAGAAAGTATCTATGTGTACAAAAATGTTTGTTGTAGCTCTTTTAGTGGTGGCAAAGAATTAGGAATTGAGGGGATGCCCACCAAGCATGGGATAGCCAAACAAATTGTTGTATATGATTGTGAAGGAATAGTATTGTGCTTTAAGAGATGATGATCAGAAAAACTACAGAAAAGTCCTAGAAAGACTTATAGGAACTGATCCTGAGTAAAATGAGTAGAACCAGGAGAACACTGTGCACAGTTAAAGTAATACTATGCAATGATGTACTATAAGTAGCTTAGCAATTCTCAGCAACAAAGTGATCCAAGGTAATTTTGTAGGATTATGATGAAAGATCATGTCCAATCCCAGAGAAAGAAATGGTAGAGCCTGAATGAAAACCAAAGATATCTCTTTTTACTTACCTTGTTTTTTTTTTTTTTCTTGTCTGTTTTCTTTGACAGAATGACTTACATGGAATCTGTTTTGCATGACTACAAATGTATAAAATATGTCAAATTCCTTGCCTTCCCAATGAGGATGGGGACAGGGTAGGAGAGAATTTGGAATCTAAAATTTGAAAAAAAAAATGTCAAAATTGATTTTGCATGTAACTGGGAAAAAATAAAATATTAAATAAGAAAAATGAAATGCTCCATTTAAAAAATGTGCTTTAATAGGAATAAATATTGTATTTTGTTGAGAGATTTTTGTGCATCTATTAACACAATCATGTGATTTCAATTAATTTTTTAATTTATGTAATCAATTATGCTGATTATTTTTCTAATATTGTTCTAGCTCTGCATAGCTAGTATAAATCTCATGTGTTCATAATATATATGATCTTTTAAAAATACTATAATATCTTTGCTAGTATTTTATTTAAATTCTTTGCATTTATAAACACAAAGAAAATTGACCTACAGTTGTCTTTCTCTGTTGTAGTTCTCTTTGGTTTATGTATCAAAATCATATTTACATCATAAAAGGTATTTACTAGAATTCCTTTTTAATTTATTTTTCAATTATTTATAAAGTATTTCGATTAGCTGCTCTTTAAATGCTTTGTAGAATTAGCTATAAAATCCATCTGGTCCTGGAGATTTATTCTTAAGGAACTCATTTCCTTAAGGTATGTTCAGTGTTTTTTTTTTTTTTAATTCTAATAACTAATTAAGTGTTAAATTTCACCTTTTGTTAATCTAGACAATTTATGTTTTTGTAAATATTCAACCATTTCACTTAGATCTTTGGTTTTTACTGACATATCCCTGGGCAAAATAGCTCCTAATAACTGTTTTAATTTTATCTTTATTGGTGGTGCATCCACCCTTTTCATTTCTCATGTTAGTAATTTTGTTTTCTTTGGTTTTTGTCATCAAATCAATTATTTGCCCATTTCTTTTTTCCCTCGTAAAACCAATCAGATCCTAGGTCTTTTTTCAAAAAATCATTTGAATGATTCTTTTTACCCTCAACTTTATGAATATCTGATTTTAAGAAAATCCATTTTTATGTTAAATTGGGGATTTTAATTTGTTCTTTTTCCGTCTTTTCTAAGTTGCATGCCCAATTTATTGATCTGTGCTTTCTTTCTTTGTTGTATATAGAGATATAAATTTCCTGCTTAGTGCTGCTTTGGCTGGTTCCCAAAAATTCTACAGTGTTGTCTAATTACTGTCATTCTCTTTAATGAAATTATTCATTTTATCTATGATTTGTTCTTTGATTCAGTTATTCTCTAGGATTTGATTATTTAGTTTACAAAGAACGGTTAATATATTTCCATAGTCCTTTATTGAATGTGATTTTATTGCATTATAGTCTGAAAAGGGTGCATTTAATATTTCTGCTTTTTGCATTTTAATGTGAGATTTTTATGCCTTAATACGTGGTCAGCTTTAGTGAAAGTGCCATGTACTGCTGAGAAAATAGGACATTCTATTCTCTTTCAATTTTCTCCAGAGGTCTGCTATATCTAAAATTTCTCAAATTGAATTCATCTCCTAAACTTCCCTTTTTTTTTTTTTTTTTTTTTTTTTTTTTTTTTTTTTTACTCTAAGGTCAAATTTGTGTAGTCCCAAGAAGGAAAAGTTGAGGTCTCCCTATAGGGATAGATTTACTATAACTTACTCTAATTCATTTATCTTTTGTTGTAAGAAATTGGGTGTTATTCCATTTGTATATGTATGATTAGTATTAGCATTACTTCATTGTTTATGGCTTCTTTTTGCAAAATATAGTTTCCTTGCTTATCCCTTTTTCCTTTTGTTTATTTTTTCTGAGATCATGATTGCTACCCTGGTCTATTTTATATCAGTTCAAGCATAATAGACGCCATTACAATTCCTTATTTTAACTCTTTCTGTAACTCTGTTTCAATTGCATTTCTTGCGAACGAAATATTTGGATTTTGACTTCTAATGCATTCTGTTATCTGCTTCCATTTTCTTGGTGTGTTCATCCCATTCATATTCATTCATCTATCTCTCTCTCTCTCTCTCCCTCCCTCCCTCCCTCCTTCTCTCTCTCTCTCTCTCTGTCTCTCTCTCTCTCTCTCTCTTCCTCTCTCTCCATTTCTCTTTCTCTCTCTTTTCCTCCTTCCCTGCCTCCCTCCCTCTTTATCTTGTCCCTCCTCAAATGTCTGTGTTTCTTCTGACCTTTGCCTTCTTTCATCATTTCTCTCTGCTATTTCCCCTTTCTTTTATTCCCTTCCTATCCTACTGCTCTGTTTAGTAAGATGAATTTTATAATCAGTTTACATACTCACATATATGTACACACACAGACACACACATACACAGATACCCACAAACATGCTTCTTTGAACTAGTCTAGATGTGAGTGATGTTACATGTGTTACATGTTCCACCCCCCACCATCAGCTCCAATACAAAAACTCATCCTTGAATGCCTCTTTTCTGTGAAGTTATTTTCTCCATTTTACCTTTCCCTTTCTTCTTCTCCCAGTGCATCTGTCTTTCTCATCTATCTGCTTTTTTAGATCACCCCAACAAAATATCTTTTATAATTGTTAGTTTCTATTTTTATTTTTGCTCATTTTCCTATTCTATTTCTTGAATAGACACTGTTGCTGGTATAGAGTAGGGAGAGGTTTCTCCAAATTTTGAGACTTTCTCAAGCTTCAGGATTTTTTACACAACTTTTTTTGAACCTAGTTTAGTGGAGATTGGGGGAAGGAACTGTGGGAGTTTTCAGGGTTTCCAAAGTGGCGTGATCTAGGGATCATCTGTACTCTGATCTTTAAGCAGGAAAAGTCCCTTATCTCTTGGGATTGCAATTCATACTGCTCCTTGGGGTCCCTCCTCCATTGGGATCAGAAATGATATTGTTCCTTTGGTTCTCTGCTCCCATTGTGACTAAAAATAATTCTGTTTCTTTGGGCTCCTGCTCCCTCTTGACTGAAAGTTCTTCTCTTTGCCTTTGAACTATGACCCAGAAGTCTATATAGGCAATGGAGTTGTCAAACAGTACCTGGGCCTGGTACAGCAGCTCCTTGATCTACCATCTCTGCCTTTGGAGTTCCCAAAGGTGCTGATTCCTCTGTGCCACCACCTAGTTCCAACACAGTGTTTTGTCCATATTGGCCTTAGGCCAATCTCCACTCTCATGTGACAAATCTCATCATCTTACTTTCTAAGTTCTCTTAGTCTGGAAGAAAGACCCCCTTGACCTTTTGTGTACTCTGACCTTCGAGAATTATATTTGAAATGTTATTTTAAAATTGGTTGAAGGGGAGTTTTTGGAAGCTTGGCTGGGTGCTTCCTTCATTCTACAATCTTGGCTCCACCTTCAGAAAGCCCAGATACTTTTTATTATGCAGGGTGGGCTAATGATTATTAGTAATAGTGATGCCAGTAGGGGAGCAGACATTGTAACTTTTATTTCTAAACTCAGAAGAGAAAAATAGAAATTTCAAAAGGAAGCATACACAATCAGAATATATATATATATGTGTGTGTGTGTGTGCATATTCATATGTGTATATATACATACATATTGCTATATATACATATGTAATATATATTTATAATTTTATGCAGAATCCACTGTTGGAGTTCTAATGTCCATATGAAAACACACTTTTTAGTATTGAATTTCAGAATAAAAATAAAATTTCAAAAGCTTTAAAAGAGGCATATATACTATTTGAGACTTTTTTATGTTATTAATGATTCCTTGAGAGGAGATTGTGTTAAACAAAGTAAAAAATTACTAACATCACACAGAGAGACACATCCAAATGAAACAAATTATATTTTATCTGACAAGAAGGAGCTAGCTACTGTCATGGGAATCATTTCTGAATCATTGTGGCTTAAGGTCAATTCATGAGTTAGAGAAAAATCAAAATCAGTTTAAATTAAAGAAAATATAAAAAGGAAAAGAAGATGATACTTTGAATTAGAAAAGTAAGCTAATCAATTTCAACAAACTGTTTAAATAAATATATTTACTCAAATTACCTTGCATAATACAATTTTTTGAGTGTGTCTTAGCTTTGAAAATACTCTATCCAAGTAACTTAACATCTCAGAGCTCCAGGCAACTGTCTAAGTAACACACTGTAGAGCAGTAGCCTCTTTGTATTGGCTGACAGAAATTTCTTGACTCATTGTTCTCTATAGCAAGAGTCCTCAAATTGCATCTGGAGATATCTGGTCATCCCAGAAACCAAAATGTTTGAGAACTACTGCTCTATTCCAATAAAGTCACAAGTCCATTGCAAAATATTTTCAAAGTTAAAAATAATTTTATGTGTGTATTATTGTAATTTTCACTGACAGCTACAGGTATTCAGATACATAAATCAGAGCTTAAGAAAATACATTAAGAAATAATACATTGCAATAAAACAAAAAACAAACAAGAGGTTGTACATTAATGTACTTAAGTCTATAAAGCAACATTATCTATTTATTATTAACACCACTGGCCAGTTCAAAAGGTATGCATTTTGATTTTAATGTAATAAAACCTCCTTTTTCTTTGTTTCCATGATCAGTTTGAACACTTCTGTTTAAAACATGACTCCATTGCTCATTTGTTTTTTTTTTTTGCTTTTTTTTTGCTTTGCATTATTTCCCAAAAATATTCTCACATTTCCATGAATTTCTTACTTGTTTTATTTCTTATGCTGAAAAAATATTCTCTTATAGTACTCATATAAGATAAAGGGATTATTTTTGGCTCAATTCAATTCAACAATCATCTATTAAATGTTTACTGCATGTGAAATACTGTGCTATAGCCTAAAGATATAAGGATAAAAATGAAGCAACCAACACCCACAGGTGTCTTACTCTGTAGTAGGAAGATACAGCATGTGCACAAATAAATGAATATAAAGTCAATACAAATTAATTTCAAGAAGAGACTAATATTAACTTGGTGAATCAAAGAACGCTTCATTTAGAAATTTGATTTTTGGCAGCATTTGAGTTGTTCTTTGAAGGCTGCCAGATAGTATGAGAAATAAAGGTGAGGGCACCTCAGAGGTACAATGCAAAGAAAGCAAAAATCCTGGTAAATGAAACATTAAACATGGGCGAGTTAATATACCCATTTGAATGTAATTAAATGTACATGAATGAGTCAAATATGAATTGCAATTTTACAAAAATGAAATCCAAATTGCAAAGGGGGTTAAATGAGAAAATGAGAATTGTGCTCATGTGTGTATGCATGCCTATATGCATGCATGTGTGTGTGTGCATATGTGTTTAAGTATGAGGGTGATCTAGTCAGATAAATGTTAGGATTTGTCTTATGACTCCATTGTGTATACATCAAACATCTTTGACTTAAAAAAAACCAAAAACTATTGGTCTTTAAACAATAACAGCTTTACAAAAATAGAAGCAAGAGCACGGTATTAAAGTTTAGAAAGAGTTAAATCTGAGTAGAAAAGTTAGAGACATCAGCAATAGTGAAAAAAGTAAGTTTTATTCTTCTGTTTTAGCTATATGGAAAAATAAGCACCAAAGAGATAGCATTTTGCTCTAGGTTATGGGATGACTATGACTGATAATAGAGAGACAGCAGTGTTGGGTGTATGTGTTTTAGGTTCTAAACAGTTTGCTAAGGAGCACAAATACATATTCCCTCTACACTTCTCAGTTGATAATTGACATGTATTCTTATTAAATTCATTATCTCTATGGGTTAAATTTCAGTATAATGCATAGAATTCATAACATTCACTGGTTACTGAAATTATGAAAATCTTTTCCGCAGAACAACCATGGAATTTTTGCTTCTATGAGCTGGTTTCCATTCCTCTCGATCTGAAACCACAAATTTACATAATTAGGCAAAATTATCTGTTAATGGCTATGTAATTAATTAGAGATAAGCAATAAGAAATACATATTCAAATAAGGAATAGGATGTAATGAGAATCTTCAAAAGAATCATCATCCCAGGAAAGCAGAGGAAGGAAGAATTGCTCACTAGTTTTCATTGTTATCACAGTCTACCAACTAAAACAGTTGATATTTTTTCCTTTTCTTAACTCCTTTTCACTCCTCTGCCACATATCCATCTTCCCTCATCTCTGTATATCGATCTCATAAATTATTGCCCCCAAACTTGAAATACAGTCCCTTTTTCAAGGCCTTTGGAACATCTAAACTGTGCTAAACAAATATATCTCTTCAAAATGCCTTCTAATAATGCATCCAAAGAATTTTCTATATACTAGAAAGTCTTCCAAGGTTACAATTATTTTTCTTCTCTTTTCTCTCTCAAGAAAAATATCGTTCACACTTGAAAAGACAGAGTGAAAATGGCTACCAGGAAGTTAATACTCCAGATAAACAAGGAGATGGTAAGCAACTATCAGCATTTTTTTAAATGAATTTGTCAAAAGAAACAAATGACCTACATCATTACTCATCAAAAAAAAAAAAAAAAAGACTGGAAGTATGATCATCAAGCTGCTGTCAATAATGCTTGAAAGAATATGAGAAATAATTTTTGGAAGCATATAAATGAGGTACCACAAAATTGGAGGTGAGCAAATGTGAAAATTTCCAAAGAAGGAAAATAATATACTTTGAAAATGATAAATCAGTGATTAAGGAGAATGACTAATATTTAGAAAGGGAAGAAGTAATAAGAAAGATTCAGTGCATGACTTGATCAAGATAAATGATTCAGAACTAACAAGTTTTCATTTTTAGCAGTTATTAAACTACTAGATGTAGGAAATATCTAGGTATGGGAATGTGGGATATATCACAATTAGATGTGGGAAATATTATAGGCATAATTTGCTTAATTTATCAAATTTTTCAATGACACATACTAGATTTATACATCAATCAGTCTTTCACACTTATTATATATGCTTATGTAGGCCAAGCACCATGCTAACTCCTATTGAAAATATAGACTGATATGAACTAGTTGATAATTTAATTTGGTGGATTCTTATCTGGTTCAAAAAACAGAAACAAAGAATAGATGTAAATTGTTTTATGTCAACATGGTAGCCAGTCCTCATATTCCAGAGATTTTAGTTTGGGGCTCCTTTTAACAATTTTTTTTTTTTACAAGTGTTAAATAAAGAGATAGATGACATGCTCATCAAAGTTTTAGATAACACACAGAGGGGGATAGCTAATGCACTGAATGAATTTCCTAATGATTAAAACCACTATGGTTGGTATAGGCTGTATCAAGTGGTGACAGAGACCTCTCTTTGGACACCTTCAAGGACTGGCTAGATAACTCTTTTATATGTCTAATTATCATTATCAATTTAATCCCTATGAGAGTGCAGCCACAATAAGACAGAATGAGAAGAAGTATTTTTAGCCTAGATCATCCTATGCCTCTCTGCAAGAAAACAAAAACAATTACAAATAGAACATATTCCACGTCAAAGCCAAGAAAGAATCACAGTCTTTCTTTTTTTTCCAGAGCAAGGAGACAGGGAGAGGTTTTTGAACATCATATTGTATTCCAGCACCCAAATATGGGCAGCACTCAAAACTGGGGAAGAAATAAATTGCCAGGGATTCCAGAAATGGCACTGGGTGTAATAATCAATGCTACTTGGCAGTTTTATAGCCAGTTATTCACTTACAGCTCACAAATCAAAGGATGAAATGAGCAATGAGTTTGAGTAAGATGAGTCCTAGTGGTATAATGATGAGGAAAAAAGTTCTATAAGTATATATTTGTGGCTTTTAGGCCAGAACAGAGTGGCAACTCTTTTCTAGCTGTCAGTCCATAATGCAACCTTGCAAAAGAATAACTAGGACCAGAGTCACAGGTCAAAGTGAAGTCAGTAGGTAAGTTGCTCTGAACCTGCAAAACTTTACATTTATTGCGTCTAGATCTAATGAAACGTAGCCATGCAAAAGACATTATACCCAAACCTGACGTAGGAACTTACAGAGCTAAAAGTAGTAGGACAGCAAATAGACCTTTACCCAGACTAAATCGTTTTGGAAGCACAGAAAGAATTCAGACTCCAAGACAGCTGTGAAAAAGGACACAATAGAATAGAAATTTATTTAAAATATCCCCATCAGTAAGTATGCTTAAATTAGTATACTTATTCGGTGACTTATCAATAAAACTACACAATAATTACTTTATAGAAGTAGGAAAAATAATTTTAAAATTTACCTGGAGGAAAAAATAAGTTAAAACAAAGGGTGGGAAACCTTCTGCTTTAAGGCTACATGTTGCCCTGTAGGTCCTTAAGTACATTTCATTGACTGAATCCAAACTTCACAGAACAAATCCCCGTAATAAAACTATTTTTTCTGTAAAACTTGTACTGAGTCAAAAGGCTGTACCCAAGAACCTTGGTTAAGACTATCAATTGAATCAATAAAAAAAAAAATTAGAAGGAAGGGGACTTCACAGTAATATATCTGGAAATAAAGAGGTTCATGAGAGTTAAATGCATAATTTTGATCATTATTTTGTGCACAAACAAGATCAATTTAGCTAAAATTAGAAGACCAGAAGAAAATTGGTAAACAAAAAAGAATCTGATTTTCTCTGATAAAGATCTCATACATAGGTAACTGAGACAAATTCAATAGAATGAGAGTCATTCCTCAATGAATAGTGAAATTACATGACTAAACAGGTTGCAAAGGAAGAAATCAATTTAGAAGGTTGGCACGAAAGGTCTATTGCACCAGGGTGAGAGGGGAGTGCACTTCAGTTCAAGGCATATCTGACCCCAGCAAACCTACTACTGAATCAGTGGCAGAAGTGTCAGTTTCCAGACTTCTCAGTGCATAGACAGTAAGGGGATTGGTCAGAAGGAGATTTATAGGGATCCCTTATATGGCACCAGGAGCAGGCCACTATTGCATTGCCTATACTTGAATCTGGGTCACAGTTTGGATGCAAGGAGGATCACCAGAACAGCAGATTTTGTGAACATAGGGGGCTGAGGAAGCTAGTCACAGGTCTGGATTGAAGTATATGCTTTTGAGCATGCTGAGATAAGATGCCAGAAAGAATCCCGAAAGTTACCTGAGTTATCCCTATTTTCCCTCAGAAACAACTTTAAATCAAGCCTCTAAACAAATTCTGGAGCAACAGAATCTACAAAAAGATGGAGTGAATCAGTTTTCCAGCTCGAGATTACTTAGAAGAACTTCAGGAAAGGTCTGTCTCTCTTGGGTAAAAGGGGATTGCAGCCTAGCGAAAAGTATGTCCAGGCACATTGTGGGAAGCTCTTAGCCATAGCATAGAGTAGCAACTGAGGCCCCTCAGTCCCAGCTCAGTAGTCCAGAGCCACAGCAGGATAGCTGTGAGATCCCCAGTCCCAGTGTGCAAAAGGCAAGTCTCTAGCCTCAGAAATCAGGCAGCAACAGGTGTGATAAATTATTATTTAAAAGGTTTTAGGAGAGAGCTCAGATGAGCCTCTGCCTTTACTCTGCCATCTTGGCTCCTTTACCCTCCCCTCTGCCTTTCTTAAAATGATAAATAGTATCTATATAAACCAAATAAGGCAGAAACTTGAAGCATTGCCAGAAAGAGCAAGAGTAGAGCAAGGATGTCTGATTATCATCACTATTATTACATATTGTACTAGAAATACTATCTGTAGAAATAAGACTAGAAAAAGAAAGGAATACAAAAATAGGTGATAAGCAAACAAAACTCTCACTCTTTTTTTAAAGTGTTTTTATTTATTACAAGCTGAATTATAATTTTTTATTTATCAATGTTTCTACATCATGAAATTTCTATAGATATAAGCATGCAAATATTATAAAATTGTGTATGAAACTATTCTACATCATATAAATTGCATTAAATATATTGTTCTATACTTTCTTTTCAAAACAGTTCTGCTTGTCGTGTTGGTTGTTGAATTTCCCTTGTGTGATTTACACAAACTATTGCAATAGATGTTTAAGACTAAATTTTTCTATTCACACTATTATAACTCCCACCACCTCTCATTAACCTCCCTTTCATACTCCCTATCAAGAACACAGAAAAAGGGATGGGGTGAAATAGGGTGGAAAGCTGAAACAATGAAGTCTACAAAATGGTCATGTCTAAAAATGTATCCTTCTTTTTCCATCTTGTGCCCATCCCTTGTCTGAAGGAAGGTAACATTTCTAGAGTACTTTCAGGTCTTTCTGGAGACTTGATTGTTCAGAGTTTCAACAGCTGTTTCTCTTGGCTTTGTCGTTGTACTGCTTAAAATTCTTCTGATTCTGCTTTACTTTGCTTTGCATCAGGTCATACCACCCAGGATTCCATGAGATCACCTCTGTTTTCCTTTCTAGATTTCTCTGAACTCATGGGTTTGTATTCCAAACTTCCTCCTCAGCTCAGGTCTTTCCATGAAAAAAAAATTCTTCAAAATCTTCTATTATGTTGAATGTCAATTTTTCCCACATATGATTATGCCAAGTTTTGCAGGGTAGCTTATTCTTGGTTGTAAGCGCATCTCTTTTGACTTTCTAAATATTGAATTCCAAGAATTACTTTCATATGGAGTTAAAGCTGCCAGGTCTTGTGTGATTCTCACTGTAATTCCTTGATACTTGAACTGCTTCATTCAGGATTCTCTTTGACGTGGAAATTATGAATTTTGCCTGTAACATTCCTGGGAGTTTTTCTTCTGGGATTTATTAGATGAGGTGACATATGGATTCTTTCTATATTTATTCTGCCTCCTGGTTCTAATAAATCTGGGTAATTTTCTTTTATGATTTCTTGAAATATAGTATCCAAACATTTTTACTATATCAATGTCTTCAGGGAGCCCAATAATTTTTATATTATTTCTTCTTGACCAGTTTTCCAAGCCAGTTGTTTTTGTTACTGGATATCTTACATTTTCTCCTTCAAGTTTTTCAGTCTTTTCATTTTGTTCTAATATTTCTTGCTGTCTTATGGAGTCATTGATTTCTGTTTGATCTATTCTTGTCTTCAAGGACTCCACTTTTTGTATAATATCTACCATTTTCTCTTCTAAGTTATCTATTCTACTTCCAATTTTCCCTCCAGGTCTTTAATTTCATTTTTTATCTCTTTCTTCATTTCTTCTAGGAATTCATGTCATCCTTATGGAAAATTCATTTTCTCCTTTGAATCTATGTTTAGAGTTGCTATGGAATTGCTTTCTTCTTTTGGAGAATCACTAGGCTTGATACTGGTTAATGCTTTCAGCTTTAATATATTTATCTGTCCAGGTTCAGCTTCTGAACTGAGGTTTTATGGTAAGTCCATGCTTCATAAGCCACCTATGCAAAGCTTTGGAGTGACTTTATTAACCAGATCAGATCTTAACACCCTCACTTCCTGGGTTCTTTCATGGACTTCCACATCCTGGGACTACATCTCCCTGAATTTTTGAGGTTTAGAGCTGAAACCTCAGTACTCTGGCACTTTCAAGTTCTCTACTCCAGAGATCTTGCAAAGGAAAAAGTGCTTTTGCAGGATATTGTCTTCATAAACCCCTTGATTAGACTGGGAGATGTAGAGCCTAGTTTTTTGTTCCCAGGCTGCTGTTTTCTAATGCCTGTTTTTGTTTCTTTTCCTTTCTTTTTGTGTTTGGTTGTTGTTGTTGTTTTTTTTTTTTTTGAGTTCACAGGTGGAAGAAATCACTGACTTTTTGTTTCTCAGCTCACAGAAGACTTTATGAATTGCTGGAGTAGATAGGCAAAAGGTAGGTGGTCTGCCTTGAGTATCAAAATCCAGACAGCTGACTCTACATGTTAACTTGTTGGAAATGTTGGAGAAGGAATTCTTGTCCAGAAATGAGCTGGCTTACATGACTTCTTCGAACTATGAGACTCTTTACTCAAAAAGAATGATCTCATAAAAGTTTCTCTTCTCTCTGATGTCACAGGAAGAATTCCTATTTCCAAATTTAGTTCCCTCAAGGAGTAAGAATGGTTATTTTTCTGAGGCAAGGAAATAGAGTAACTATTGCAAGACTTTTTAATGCCAAAATTTACCTCACTGCATTCTTCAATACTCTCACTCTTTGTGGATGATATAATGGCATGTTTTTAAAAATCTAGAAAGTTGACTAGAATTAGGTTGAAATAATTAATAACTTTAGCAAAGCTGGATGAAGTAAAATGAATCTATTTAAATCATTAATATTTCTGACTCAGCAGGAACAGATGAAAGAATAATTTCATTTAAAATGATTGCAGAAAATATAAAACACCTGGACATTTACCAGCCAAGACCAACTAAGGGACTATATAAACACTATTGCAAAACATTTCACAAAAATAAAGATCTAAACAACAGGAAACATTAATTCCTCATGGACAAGCCAAGTTGATACAATAAAATGGAAACTGAACCTGAGTTAATTTAATTATTCAGTGCCATGCCAATGAAACTACCAAAAGATTATTCTGTAGAGGTAGAAAAAATAATAATAAAATTCTTCTAGAAGAAGAAAAGGTCAAGAATATCAAGATAATGAAATATCTATCTACCTATCTCTCTCTCTCTCTCTCTCTCTAAATATATATATATATATATATATATATATATAGATATAGATATGTATATATATATAGATATATAGATATTGAAAACCTTTTAGCAATATCAGACTTCAAACAATATTACAAAGCACAGGTCTTGAAAACAATGTAATAATCATTAAGAAATAGAGTGTTAGATGAGTGGAATAGATTAATTTAATTTCTTGTTTTCCTTCTGTTGTGAAAAGGATCAAAATGACATCACCATTTTGGGGACAAGGTACAGTGTGTTTGACTATGGCTGATAAGACCAATATGAGCTCAGAAATCTCAACCACAAGTCAGTCACAAAAAGTCCATGTGAGCATTTGGAGTAGATTCGCTAAAATTGTACATCTCATGTTTGTTTTTAGCTACTGAAATTCTGCTTTGTTAATTATGCATGACATGCTGGTTGGTATTGTATCAGACTCTCTCTCCTACATTTAATAATCAGTTCCAAACATCTCCAGAGTGTCTTTGAGAAAGTTCTTGTATTCCTTCTTGTGATTTCCATATGAGTACTTGTATGAGTTCTCCATGAAGTAGTGTTTTAGGCAAATATTTTTGACATTCAAACAATGTGCTCAGCCCAGTGAAATTGCACTCTCCACAACTGAGTTTCATTCTTGCCAGATGATCTTCAGAATCTTTCTAAGACAACTGAAATGGAAACAACTCAGTTTCCTGGAATGGAGCTGGTATACTGTCCAGGTTTTATAGTCATACAACAATAGCTCTATAGACATTGAATTCAGTAGACAACCTCATAATTCTTTCCCATACTTTCTTTTGGAGACTCCAAAACACTGACTAGTTCTTGCAATGTGTGCATCAACTTCATCATCTCTGTGTATATCTATGTAATCTGGACTGCGGAGGGAAGAGAACTTATTCACAGCATTCAAATTTTCTCCATTTGCAGTAACCAATGATTTCATGTATGGATGGTGTGGTATTGGCTAGAGGACAACCTGTTATTTCTTGGGGTTAATTGTTAGGCCAAAATTAGCACAAGGAGCAAAGATTCAATCCATACTTAGTTGCATCTCAGCCTCAGATGCTGCATTGACTGCACAATCATCTGTGAAAAAAGTCATGGGCCAACTCTCCATTAACTTTAGTCTTGGCTTATAGCCTTTTCAAGTTAATTTAACATCAGTGTGGTAGTTGATATTAATGCCATTTTTGTCCTTACTAAGGCATCAAACACTGCAGAAAATGTAATGCCAAAAGGCATGGGAGCAGGCACACAGCTGTGCTTCACTCAGTTGTTTACTGGGAAAGCTCAAGAGCATTGTCCAGAACCTAGCCAAACATGCTCAAACTAATACACAATACTGATGAACTTCTCTGGGCAATCAAATGTTGACATAATTTTCCCCAAGCCCTCATGACTGACAATATCAAGAGCTTTTTTAGATTAACAGACATTTTGTACAGACATATGTTCAATTACTGGCATTTCTCCTGGAGTTATCCAGCTGCAAATATGTAATCAAACATTCCTCAGCCCGTTCTGAAACCACACTAGCTCGCTGATAGATGACTATCTTCCAAGTGAAGGATCAGGCAATTAAGGAGGATTCTAATAAGAATCTTGCCAGGATTGACTAACAGAGAAAACACTCTGTGATTGTCACATGATAACCTAATTCCCATGACTATATAGAACTGGACATTGGAGGTATCCTTGAACTACTGGGAGAAAACCTCATCTTGTCACGTAACCCAGAATATTTCAGTCAGCTCTTGTATGGCCAGAGGAGGCCATGCCTTGTAAATCTCAGATGGAATAGAATCAGGACCAGGTTGACAAAAATGTTGGGAAAACTGGAAATCATTTAGGAAGAAAATAGCATAAATCAATATCCTGCACTGAGAGAAAAAAAAAAGAAAGGGCCAGAATGATTTAGATGTAAACAACAATGTCATAAGCAAATTAGTGGAACATGCAAAATATACCTATCAGATTTGAATATCTGACAAGGACGATGTCATAACCAAATGAGAGCTAAAATGAGTAATAGGAAGTAAAACTGATAATTTTGATTATATGAGACTGAAAACAAATGAAAGTAATGTAGATAAATCCAGAAGGAAAAAAAAGGGGGAAAATTTTACACATTTTTCTCTTAGAAAAGCCTCATTTCTCAAATGTGTAGGGGAAAAAGCCATGCTCATAAAAGTAAGAGCCACTCTCCAATTGATAAAGAGTCAGAGGACTTAAATAGGCAGTGTTCAGAAAAGAATCAAAGCTATCTCTAATTATATGAAAAAAACTGCTACATCAATATGGATTAGTGAAATTCAAATTAAACAATTCTGATATACTACCTCATACCTATCAGATTAGTAACATGACATAAAAGAAAAACATAACAATTTTTATAGGGGATATAGAAAATATTGTACACTAATGCACTGTTGGTAAAGTTATGAACCACTCCAACCATTTTGAAAATCAATTCATAACTTTGTCAAAAGAGCTATAAAAAAGAGCTTTCACCCAGCAATGCAACTATTAGGTCTGTATGCCAAAGAAATAAAAATAAATGAAAAAGACCTATTTGTACCAAAACTTTTATAGCAGCTCTTTATGAAGTGTCAAAGAATTGGAAGTTGATGGGGATATACACCAATTGGGGGATGATTGAACGAGACGTGGTATATGATTGTGTTAGAATGTTATTGTGCTATAAGTAATGATAAGCAAAATAGTAATAGAAAGGCCTGGGAAGACATAGGAATCAAAGCACTGTAAACTGAGTAACAGAAGAACAGTGTTTACAGTAAGAACAGGAATACTGTAAGGACGATCAACTGTGAGAGATTAGTTACTGTTGCAAATAAAATTCTAAGAGACAACGTTTGTGGGTGTTAAAAATCATTTTATTAACTAGGTCAGCCAATAATCAATAAATTGAAGGTTAGTGGTTTCTCTTGTTAACAAAATGCATTAAGGTAGAATTCTGTACCAGGATAAATCCAGGTCTGCCTTTCTGATGGCTAATTACTGGAAACTCCCTTGACAAGACAAAAACTGTTCTTGATTGGTAGATATTCAATGAGGATCTCTCATCGCCTCTTGACTACTCATCAGGGGGTGAGAACTGGGGTGGAGTCAACTGAGAAATGAGACTTAGTCATGAGTTTTTGAGGTCCTCTATTATCTAGATCACATTCTCTCTACTTTTATTTCTCCTTCATGAGCTAGGTGACCCTAAGCTGTAATGAAAGGATTAGGGTTACAGGAATCTCTCTGGCAGCATCCATCAGCTCAGTTTGGCTCCTGTTTATAGAGTAATAAAAAGTCAGGGTCTCTTAGAAGAATTTCAGACTAGCCTAATTTAAGAGCAGATTACTTGGGTGCTAGGATGACTCACATAACTCAGTCATGCTCTTCAGAGACTTACTAGCCATTTAAGGAGTTGAGTCTTCACAAAAATAGGAGGAAAAAGGAGGGATCAAAAATTAATAATTGGTTATCGATATAACAGTAAAAGACTAATTTTCCTCACAACTCTCATGAAGACAATGATCCAAGATAATTCCAAAGGACTTATCATGAAATATGATGGGTTCCCTCTTGAGAGGGAGCTGGTAAAGTTTGAAAGGAGACTGAATTATACTTTTAAAAAAGTAATTATTTTGTTTTATTTTTCTGTGCTTATTTTTTGCACTGCTTGCCTTCCCAAAGAAAGGGAAGAAACAGGAAGATAATTTAGAACCCCAAATTCTAAAAAAACAAATGTTAAGAAATTTTTTTACATTATCTGATAAATATTTAATGAAATAAATTAAATATTAAAACACTATAATACTGTAGGATATTAAACAGTAAGGAATCTAGTCATCTTAATAAAAATATTTACTAAATGTCTAAGAGATTATTCTAGTTCCTCTGTTTTTTATTTTTTTTCCCTTTTAAATATTGACTTCCCCTATTTCAGGATCAGGTAGTTAGTTATGCTTGTGAATCTTCCTTCCCCAATATTGTTCTCACTGTTAACCCTGCCACCTCTATTTGCTATGCTGTTGTTGTTGTTCAGTTGCATTCAAATCTTTATGACCCCATTTGGGGTTCTCTTGAAAAGATATGGTATGGTTTGCTATTTTCTTTTGCTGCTCATTTTACAGATGAAGAAACAAGCAAACAGCATTAAGTGATTTGCCCAGGGTCACCCCACTAATAAGTTCCTAAAACTGAATCTGAATTCAAAAACATGAATTTTTCTGATGCTAGGTCCAGCACTTTGTCCACTGTGCCATTTAGCTGCTTCTCTATTTACCTGTTGTTTGTGTGTGTGTGTGTGTGTGTGTGTGTGTGTGCCTGTGTGCACTGAAGATCATTTATCCCCTCTCCTCCTAGTCATTCCTCTTTTTCTTCATACTGTCCTTTTCATGCAACCCTATTACAGGAAATATCAAATTCTCTCTCCATCTTTATCCATTCTATAATTGTACATTCCTCCTTTTAACCTTGCTTCCATTTCTGTTAAAATGTACTTGAAATGAATTTACTTGAAAGTACTCTATTACATTACTGGTACATTTTTTCCGCCCTTGAAATACATTCAGTTTTTTAACATTAAATTGTTCTTCATATTAGTTCTTTTATCTTAAGGAAGATTATATTCAAAGAATTACTCTAATTTTTTAAATTACTAGCTTAGTAGTAGCAGATATATTAGCAGTTACTAGTTTTGTCTGAGCCTGATTATACCTTGCTTCTTCAACCATTTCTTTATGGATTGTTCAACTATTCCTTTTAATTTGTCATGAGAGATCTGGATTTTGCTTTTGAAAATTCTGGGGATTTTGCTCTTATGGTTCCTTTAAGGAGGTAATCAATGGAATATTTTTACTATTTTCTTCCCTCATTTTTATAATTCTGAGAAGTTTTCATTCAAAATTTCTGGAAATACTGGTTAAATTTTTGTTTTTTTTTCTCTCATCTCTCTTTTAAATGCCTTATAGTCAAAATATTTGATATTAGATACCTTACATTTCTTTCCAATAAATAATTTAACTTTGTTCTAACATATTTTTTGCTATCTAATTAAATCTTTTTTTTATGTTTGGCCTATTTTATTTAGCTTCCAAAGATATCATTTCCTGATGAATGTTTACCACGTTTTCTTCTGCACTGTATGTTCTTCTTTCAAATCTTTCCTCAGAGGATTTTATTTCATTTGGTCCTTGTATCTTTTATTCTAGGTATACATAAAAATCTTGTGAAAAATCATTTTCCCCTTTATATTGTTCATCCAGGAACATAATTTTAGCCCCTGAATTCACTCATTGGAATTATACTTCGCCAACATTCTTCTCTCTATGTGCCTTTTCCAGCACTTCCACTTAAGAATGGTGTCCAAGCTAACCATGCATAACTCTACTTTAGACTTCATCTACAAGGCCACTTTTAAGCTTATTTTTGTTTTCTTCTTTCCTTAGTGTGTAAGCTTCCTGAGAGCAGTGACTGAATGTTATTCTAAGAACTTAGTATAGTGAATGATTCTCAAGTAACTGAGCTTCAATTTGTAGTTGTTAGGATGTTAAAAAATACATCCATCCATTCATCCATCCATACACAGATATGCATGCACAAACACCTATGCTTAAATATATAGATAATACATGGGTATATGTGTTTATATCTATCTATCTACCTACTTGTCTACTTCTCTATTCCCTAGTTCTCTCAGATTCTACTGGAGGCTACCTCTCTGGTGCTCATTTTACTTTTAGGAATGCTTGAAAGCTTTTTGTGCACCAGTAACAGTGGAAAAAGTCTCTAGATTTTTCATTTGATTTCTTGATCATTATTTAATTTTGTGTGACTTTAAAGGCTTTAATATTCTAAGTATATGATAACTGAGCAACCAGGCTTTCATTGATGATATTATCTCAACAAAAATTTCCATTTCGACCTCTTTCATTTCTTAATTCAATTTTTTTTCCAAACATAATTTTTATCAAATTCTCCTGTACCTGTTCTTTCATTGATGTCACCAAATATACTTATGTGGTGCTTTTTACTTCATTCTCTTCTGTTGCAATTGATATTGGTTCTGAAGTTACAATTCTCTTAATATTTGTCTTTTGGTTCTTGTTTAACCTCACCACAAGCACTGCGACAATGAAATAATGTTTCTTGCTGTTTTGGGGAGCAAGAAAAAATAATTTTACAAACAACTTTATGTACATAACAGAATAATTTATTACACATCTTTTCATTTTACTAGAGTAGCTCTGTTTTTTTGTTTCATTTGTAATTAAAGTGATAATATTGAAATAATCTATTTATACAAATAGTTTTTAAAAGCACTGATCACTGAAGCAAAAATTTCACATTTATAGTATCAATGATTAAGTTACTTAATATATAGTCTGAAGTTTTGGAATGGATTGCTTTTGGGGTTTAAAATTGAGTATCCACTTCAAGACTTAAAGGTCTGATGCGTTAACATCTTAACTTGCCTAGTCTTAGGCTTACCATGCCATTTCCTGGCTATCTTCATGCCATTGAGGTACTTGTGTTTGCTCTCCCTTTCCTACTCCAAGCTTCCCAACTCTAGCTTTATAAACTATGATCAAAGAAACACTAACATTTCTTGAAAGGACAGGTCAATCACCTAACTCACAAATTCAATTGTTATTCCCTTTGACTCATGTCTTGTCATTCCCACCTTTATCCTTTATGTTTTGTCTTTCTTTATTAGATAGCGAGCTTCTTGAGTATGAGGACTCTTGCTTGCTTGTATTTTTATGCCCAGAATTTATCACAATACCTGTAATAAAATAATCAATTAGTATCTTTTCTTTCATTAATTCATAGGTTATATTCTTTTCACCTAATTAACAAGTTCTTGACATTATATGCCACTGATGTCATCTTTGAAAAATCGGTGTCATTGGGAGGTGGAGACAAGATGATGGGGTAAAGGCAGAAATTTGCCTGAGCTCTTCACAAACCCTTATAAATACCTTAAAATAATGACTCAAAACAAATTGAAGAGTGGAAGAACCCACAAAAAGTCAGAGTGAAACAGTTTTCCAGAATAACAACTTAGAAGGTCATCAGAAAGTGTCTGTTGCACCAGGGTAAGAGAGGAGTACTGTCTAGTGCTGTCCATGCCAGTGAAGACAGGATCCCAGAAAACGAGGAGCAAGCCTCTTGGTGACTGAATCAGTGGCAACACTGGCAGTTTGTTGAGCTCTCAGCCTACAGATTCCAAAAACAAATTAGAAGTTTGGGAGTAAGGTCTATTGCACTCGAGTGAGAGTGGAGCACAATATAGCACACACTGTGCCAGCAAGGGGGGTCAAATAACTGGTCAGAAGGAGATAACAGGATTCTCTTTGCTAGCACTAAGGCAGAACTCTGTTGCTTAGCCTATACTCAGATGCAGGTCACAATATTAGGTGGTAGTCCCAAGGAGAGAAGGAACACTAGCACACCATAGCTTAAACCACAGTGGAGCAAGGACCCTCTTCACAGTTACAGGGCAAAAAAAAAAGTACTTGGGGTTGCTTACAGATCAGAGTACAGGCCAGGAGAATAGTAAATGCACCTCTCCTTAGATTATACCACCTTGGAAGAACTGAAAATTTACACATCCCTAGAAGTATCTCTGAAAATAGCTACATAAACCCCTGGGAAAATGTACCTTGCAACTTGGAAGCAGAATCCCATTTTAGAAAAGAGTTGAGAGTCAAGAAATAGACTGGAAAAATAAGCAAGCAACAGAAAAATATTCTGACTATAGAAAATTACTATAGTTACAAGGAAGATCAAAACACACACTCAGAAGAAGGTAATAAAGTCAAAGCTCCCATATCCAAAGACTCCAAGAAAAAGAAGAATTGGTTTCAGTCCACGGAAGACCTGAAAAAGTATTTTAAGAATCAAGAAGAGAGATAGAAAAAAGTTAGGAGAGAAATGAAAATGATGCAAGAAAATCATGAAAAATGAGTGAATAGCTTGGTAAAGGACACATGCATACATACACAATACTGAAGAAAGTAACACCTTAAAAAGCAGACTAGGCAAAATGACAAAAGAAGTATCAGAAGTCAGTAAGGAGAAGAATACCTTAAATATCAAAACTGGTCAAATAGAAAAAGAGGCATAAAAATTCACTGAAGAAGAAAAGTCTTAAAAGTGTAGAATTAGCCAAATGGAAAAAGAGATGCAAAAGCTCACTGAAGAAAATAATTCCTTAAAAACTGTAATTGCACAAGTGGTAGCTAATGACTCCATGAGACATCAAGAAATAATAAAACAAAAACGAAAAATGAAAAACAAAATAGAAGACAATGTGAACTATCTCACTGGAAAAACATCTGACCTGAATAATACATTCAGGAGGGATAATTTTAAAATTATTGAACTACCCAAAATGTATGATTAAAACAAGAGGCTAGATATCATCTTTCAATGAATTATCACGGAAAACTACCCTAATAACCTAGCATTAGAGGGTAAAATAGAAATTGAAATAATTCCTCAATCACCACCAGAAAGAGATCCCCAAATGAAAACTCTCAGGAATATTATAGACAAATTTCAGAGCTCCCAGTCAAGGAGAAAATAATGCAAGCAGCCAGAAAGAAACAATACAAGTATCATGGAGCTAGACAGGATAACACACTATTTAGCAATTTATACATTAAAGAATCATAGAGCTTGTTATAGCATATTCCAGAAGGCAAAGAATCTAGGATCATAGTCAAGAATTACCTATCTAGCAAAATTGAGTATAAACCTTCAGGAGAAAAATGGATATTTAATGAAATAGAAGACTTTTAAGCAATCTGGTAGAAAAGACCACAGCTGAATAGAAAATTTCACTTTCAAATACAAGACTCCAGAAGCACAAGAAGGTTAGCAGGAAACGGAAATCATAAGGGCCTTAATAAAGTTAAACTGTTTACATTTCTTACTTGGGAAGATGATATGTGTAATTCAGCAGCATATTTTCATTACCAGAGCAGTTAGAAGGAGTATATCTATAGAGGATGTAGGTATGATTTGATTATGAAGGGATATCTAAGTAAAAATAATGGGTGAGAAAGGAATGTACTGAAAGGGAAAGGAAGAGGTAGAATGGAATGAATTATCTCACATAAAGGAGGCAAGAAAAAATTTATATAGTGGAGAAGAAGAGCCAGTAGCTGAGGGGGAGTGAGTGAGCCTTACTCTCATCAGAACTGGCTCAAAGAGGGAATAACATATATGTTCAATTGGGTATGGGAATCTATCTTACCCTACCAGAAAGTAGGAGGGGAAGGGGATAAAAGTAGGAAGAGTGTGACAGAAGGAAGTGGAGATTTGGGGAAGTCATAGTCAGAAGCAAAACCCTTTTGAAGAGGAACAGGGTGAAAGGAGAAAGAGAATGGGACAAACAATAGGAAATAGGATGGAGAGAAATACAGTTAGCAATAATTGCAAAAAAAATTAGAGGAAAATTTCTCTGATAAAGATTCATTTCCCAAACGTGGAAAACTAAGTCAAATTTATATTAAAAAAATGAAAACCATTTGCCAATTGATTAATGATCAAAAGATATGATAGGTTTTCAGATGAAGTAATCAAAGCTGTCTGTAGCCATGTGAAAAAATTCTCACTGACTTTTGATTAGAGAAATGCAAATTAAAATGATTCTAATTCATGTAACTATTATATTGGCTAAATGAACAGAAAAGGAAAGTGACAAATTTGGAGGGGAAGTGGAAAAAATAACACATTAGTGCACTGTTGGTGGAGTTGTGAACTGATTCAACCATTTGTAGAGCAATTTGGAACTATGTCCAAAGGGCTTTATAGCCATACCTATCCTTTGACCTAGCAGTGCCACTACTAGATCTGTATTCAAGAACAGATTAAAAAAAAGGAAAAGTTTCTATAGGTACCAAAAAAATTATAGCACTTTTTTTAGTGGTGGTAAAGAATTGGACTCTTAAGAGATGCTCATCAATTGGGAAATGACTGAAAAATGGTGGTATGGGATTATGATGTAATATTAATGTGCTGTAAGAAATAATAAGCAAGATGGTCTCAGAAAAACCTGCTAAGGCTTACGTGAACTGACACACAATGAAATGTAATTTACACAAATTAAACTCAATATTCTAAGATGATCAACTGAGAATGAGCAATACGATGATCCAAGACAACTTTGTGAGACTTACAATGAAAAATGTTATCCAACTCCAGAGAAAGAACTGATGGTGTCTGAATACAGAATGAAGCATACTTTTATTTAACTTTCTTTTTTTAAGATTTTTTTTGTTAATGTTTTCTTTCACAATGTAACTATTATGGAAATGTTTTGCATGACTGCACATGTATAACATATATTGACCAACTCGCCCTCTCATTGAGAAGGGAGGATGGGGAAGAAAGAGGCAAAAAATTGTAATTGAAAGTTTTAAAGACAAATATTAAGATATATTCTTACACATAACTGGGGAAAAATTAAAATGCTAAATAGTTTTTTAAATAAATATAAATGCCACCTCCATGCCACAAAGATATATTTTTGTAAGGCTCTTTTGGACCTTCTCAAATAGTAGGGGTCTAATGGTGCACAGTACAAAAAAACTGTATTAAAACTACATTAAAATGAAAGTCTTATGTAAATTGTATATGATTATTTCATTTCCCTTGCAATATTTGCATTTTCCTTTTCTGTCCTTTTAGCCAATCTAATAGTGTGAGATATACCTCAGAATTGTTTTAGTTTGCATTTCTCCAATCAAAAATGAGTTAGAGTATTTTTTCATATGTCTACAGATAACTTTGATTTCTATTCTTTTAGGAAGTCCTAAATAATTTTGTGATTATCCATATTTCCCAATATTACAGTTATAGGGAGTGGGGTGAGTTATATTCTTAAATAAATAAGACTTTTCATTTCATACACAAATCATATACTCTTTAGGTAGAGCCTTTTACCCTACGTCCAATTTAGAAGAAACAAAATGACTTTCTTTGACTTCTTCCCTCCTCTAATAGCAAGTTTTCCTTCTTAGTTTTAAAATCAATTACTGCTTGCACTGAGTAATTAAATGAACTAATGAGTTGATGATTCAGATTAGAACTATATTTCCTTTGAACCATTATTACATGAAACCTTGACTGTCATTCTGTTCACATTTTTTCTACTTTTTTCCTTGTTTGTTTTCTGGAACACAACAGCTGCTTTTGTAGGGGGAAATAATTAGCTAAATACTTTAATTGCATCCTTCTGTAAAAGTTGAGAGGCATTATAAAAATGTAGCATGACTAAGAAATATACTTTAATGCAATGACCTGTCTCATGTCATATAAAAAATGGCTATTGCAGCGTGCTTTTATAGTCAGGTTAATTGCATTTCCTTCTATTAAATACATCACTAAGTGAGCTCTAAATTCATTTGAATTGGTTGTCTACTCATTTCTGATTTTTTTAATGGTTCACATAAGAAAAATTGAGTTTGTGTTCCCTGTACATTTATATAAGATTTCTCCTCATTTCAATTAAGTATGAAGGGTGCTATACTTCTAAGACTTTTAGTAGTCTAGTACTGTCAAAGTGAAAGGCAAACTCATGTATGAAAAACAATGCTAAATCTCCTTCCTTTCTACTACTCTTCCCAAAACTGCAGAGCCTTCTGGATCCAATAGTTTGGACATCTACAAGAAAATCCAGTGTTAGTCCAGAAAAAACCAGTGGGCAAGGATTTGAATGAAGTCTAGTGCTGAGCTGTTCCTGAGTTGTGTGGAACAGCTTTACCCTTTTTCATGTGCCTGTACTGCTTTTTTTTTTTTAATTTAACTTTTAACATTCATTTTCGCAAAATTTTGGGTTACAAATTTTCTCCCCTTTTATCCCCTCCCCCCCCCAAACACCAAGCATTCTAATTGCCCCTGTGACCAATCTACTCTCTCTTCTTTCATCCCTCTCTGCCCTTGTCTCTGTCTTCTCTTTTGTCCTGTAGGGCCAGATAGCTTTCTATACCCCTTTACCTGTATTTCTTATTTCCTAGTGGTAAGAACATTACAGTTGATCCTAACACTTTGAGTTCCAACTTCTTTACCTCCCTCCCTCTCTACACCTTCCCTTTGGAAGGCCAGCAGTTCGATGTAGGCCAAATCTGTGTAGTTTTGCAAATGACTTCCATAATAGTTGTGTTGTATAGGACTAACTATATTTCCCTCCATCCTATCCTGTCCCCCATTACTTCTATTCTCTTTTGATCCTATCCCTCGCCATGAGTGAAGACCTCGAATTGCATTCTCCTCCCCATGCCCTCCTTTCTGTCATCCCCCCCACCCTGCTTGTCCCCTTGTCCCCCACTTTCCTGTATTGTGAGATAGGTTTTCCTACCCAAATGAGTGTGCATTTTATTTTTTCCTTTAGTGGAATGTGATGAGAGTAGACTTCATGTTTTTCTCTCACCTCCCCTCTTTATCCCTCCACTAATGAGTCTTTTGCTTGCCTCTTTTATGAGAGATAATTTGCCCCATTCCATTTCTCCCTTTCTCCTCCCAATATATTTCTCTCTCACTGCTTGATTTCATTTTTTTAAAGATATGATCTCATCCTCTTCAATTCACTCTGTGCACTCCGCCTCTATGTATGTGTGCGTGTGTGCATGTGTGTGTGTGTACTCCCACCCAGTACCCAGATACTGAAATGTTTCAAGAGTTACAAATATTGTCTTTCCATGTAGGAATGTAAACAGTTCAACTTTAGTAAGTCCCTTATGACTTCTCTTTGCTGTTCACCTTTTCATGGTTCTCTTCATTTTCGTGTTTGAAAGTCAAATTTTCTTTTCAGCTCTGGTCTTTTCATCAAGAATGCTTGAAAATCCTCTATTTCATTGAAAGACGATTTTTTCCCCTGAAGTATTATACTCGCTTTTTCTGGGTAGGTGATTCCTGGTTTTAGTAATATTTCCTTTCACTTCTGAAATATCCTATTCCATGCCCTTTGATCCCTTAATGTAGAGGCTGCTAGATCTTGTGTTATCCTGATTGTATTTCCACAATACTTGAATTGTTTCTTTCTAGCTGCTTGCAATATTTTCTCCTTGACCTGGGAACTCTGGAATTTGGCCACCATGTTCCTAGGAGTTTCTCTTTTTGGATCTCTTTCAGGCGGTGTTCTGTGGATTCCTTGAATATTTATTTTGCCCTCTGGTTCTAGAATCTCAGGGCAGTTTTCCTTGATAATTTCATGGAAGATGATGTCTAGGCTCTTCTTTTGATCATGGTTTTCAGGTAGTCCCAAAATTTTTAAATTGTCTCTCCTGAATCTATTTTCCAGGTTAGTTGTTTTTCCAATGAGATATTTCCCATTATCTTCCATTTTTCCATTCTTCTCTCTTTGTTCTGTGATATCATGCTTTCTCGCAAAGTCCTTAGGCTCCATCTGTGCCATTCTAGTTTTGAAAGAACTATTTTCTTCAGTGAGCTTTTGAATCTCCTTTTCCATTTGGCTAATTCTGCTTTTGAAAGCATTCTTCTTCTCATTGGCTTTTTGAGCCTCTTTTGCCAATTGAGTGACACTAGTTTTCAAGGTGTTAATTTCTTCAACATTTTTTTGGGTCTCCTTTAGGAGGTAGCTGATCTGCTTTTCATGCTTTTCTTTCATCTCTCTCATTTCTCTTCCCAGTTTTTCCTCCACTTCTCTAACTTGATTTTCAAACTTCTTTTTGAGCTCTTCCATGGCCTGAGCCCATTGGGTGGGCTGGGACACAGAAGCCTTGATTTCTGTGTCTTTGCCTGATGGTAAGCATTGTTCTTCGTCATCAGAAAGGAAGGGAGGAAATGCCTGTTCTCCAAGAAAGTAGCCTTCAGTAGTTTTATTTCTTTTCCCTTTTCTGGGCATTTTCCCAGCCAGTGACTTGACCTCTGAATATTCTCCTCACACCCACCTCGCCTCCTGATACTCCCAGCCAAAGTTTGGGGTCTGAGATTCAAATGCTGCTTCCAGCCTTAGGGCTTTTGGCGGGGGCAGGGCTGCTATTCAGTATGAGATTATGTTCAGGTGATCAGGTAGGGGCAGGGCCGCCTCTCAGGCTCAGTTCCCTCAGGGGGTTTATGCACAGACCTTCCACAATGGATTCAGGCTACCGCCCGCTTGGGGAGCCCCGGTCTGCAGCCGCCTCTCATCTTCTACCTCTTGGGGGGGCCCGAATCATGGGGGCACCCCACTCCCCTCTCGACCCCTCAAAGAGACTCTCTCACGGACCCCCGTCACCTGTGGGTGGAGGGACTTGTGCGGCCACTGGAGATCCCGTCCCTGAAGCCTGCTCGGGTCTGTTTCTCTTGGTGTCGTGGCAGCAGCAGGTCTGGGCTGGGCTGAGCTCCGCATCTGCAGCGCGACAGACTTTTTGAGAGAGGTTTGCAGGTCCCTCTGTGGGTGGAGGGACCCGCATGGCCACTGGAGATCCCGTCACTGAAGCCCGCTCGGATCTTTTCCTCTCGGTGCCACGGCCATGGCAGGGCTGCCCTCAGCTCCCAGTCCCGGCGCTGAGTCTGCAGCGTGAAGGACCCCCTGCGAGAGGTTTGCAGGTCCCTCCTGAACAGAAATCTGCCTCGCTCCAGTATTCCGTGGCCTCTGGGTGCAGAATTCTCCGTGAGTTACTCCCCTGTAGCCGTTCTGTGGGTTGTGGGTTCGGAGCTATGTGTATGTGTGTCTTTCTACTCCGCCATCTTGGCTCTGCCCCCGCCTGTACTGCTTAATAGAGTCCTAATTAGGACAGGAATTTTTAGATTTTGACTCTATATGTTGAATTTTAGAATGATGTTGACTGCACATTCCATTCTTGGATGCATAGAAACAACTGAATTTTGTATTAATTAGTTAAAATAGGAATCTACCACTAAATGGGAGGGGGGCAAAACAAATATGGTGGAGTAGAAAGACTTACCTGTAGAAGCTCCCTGCCCACATAGAGCATAAAATACCTGTAAAAAATGGCTCTAAACAAATTCTAGAGCAGCAGAAGCCACAAAAAGACAGAGTGAAACAGATTTCTAGTCCAAGGTAGCCTGGAAGGCTGACACGGAAGGTCTATCACACCAGTCTCCAAGCGGAGTACAGTACAGGCTTGACTGACTGAACAGCACTGGTAGGAACAGGCCTGGAGCAGGTCTCAGGGGGAGGAATTTCCAACAGCAGCTGTGATTCCCAGAATGCTCAACCCACAAACCCCAAAGACAGCTTCAAAGGTCAGTGAGAAAGCTCTTTCACCTGGGTGAGAATGGAATGCAGTCTAGCCCCAACAGCAACAGTCACTGCAGAATCCATTTTTGGAGTCCTTGGCCTAAAGACCCGGGGGAATCAAGGAGCTGATCTGAATCTCAGCCCTGAGTGCTGGCCCTGGAATGAGGAGCAGCACTGGGGTGGTGGAATTGGTGGATGTTCTGAAGAGGGAATTATAATCTGGGCAGAAAAACTTGCAGTAGCTTCCAGACCAGAGTGAAAGGCAGGAGAGGAATAAATTCCTCTCCCTTGCTTGTGCCACCTTGGAGACACTGAGAAATTATAGGTCCCCAGAGTATACCCTACTTTTGACAAAAGACTTAAAAATCAAATAACTGGCGAGGAAAATGCCCAAAAAAAGCAAAAGAAAAATCAGACTATAAAAGGTAACTTTCCTGGTGAACAGGTATTTTCTTCTATTCTTTTGGGTGAGGAAGAACAATGCATACCACCAGAGGAAGACACAGAAGTCAAGATTTCTGCTTCTAAAACTTCCAAAATAAATATACAATGGTCTCAAGCCATAGAGGAGCTCAAAAAGGGTTTTGATAATCAAGTAAGAGAGGTGGAGGAAAAACTGGGAAGAGAAATGAGAGTGATGCAAGAAAATCATAAAAAGCAAGTCAACGGCTTGCTAAAGGAAGCCCCCACAAATGCTGAAGAAAATAGACCTTTAAAAATACACCTCTAAAAATAGACTAAATCAATTGGCAAAAGAGATCCAAAAAGTCAATGAGAAGAAGAATGCTTTAAAAAGCAGAGTTAGTCAAATGAAAAAAGAGGTTCCAAAGCTCACTGAAGAAAATAGTTCTTTAAAAATTAGAATGGAGCAGATGGAGGCTAATGACTTTATAAGAAACCAGGAAATTACAAAACAAAACCAAAAGAATGAAAAAATAGAAGGTAATGTGAAATATTATATTGGAAAAACAACTGACCAGGAAAATAGATCCAGGAGAGAAAATTTAAAAATTATGGGACTGATTGAAAGCCATGATGAAATAAAAGAGCCTAGATATAACCTTACATGAAATTATCAAGGAATACTGCCCTGATATACTAGAACTAGAGAGAAAAATAATTATTCAAAGAATCCACTGATCACCTCCTAAAAGAGATCTGAAAAGAAAAACGCCTAGGAAAGTTATAGATAAATTCCAGAGTTCCCAGGTCAAAGAGAAAATATTGCAAGCAACTAGAAAGAAATAATTCGGGTATTTTGGAAATAAAATCAGGATAATACAAGATCTAGCAACTTCTACATTAAGGGATTAAAGGGCTTGGAATATGATATTCCAAAAGTCGAAGGAAGTAGGATTAAAACTAAGAATCACCTACTCAGCAAAAGTGAGTATAATACTTAAGAGGAAAAAAGATGGTTATTCAATGAAATAGAGGACTTTCAAGCATTCTTGATGAAAAGACCAGAACTGAATAGAAAATTTGACTTTCAAACACAAGAATCAAGAGAAGCATGAAAAGGTAAACAGGAAATAGAAATCATAAAAGACTTACTAAAGTTGAACTATTTAAATTTCTACATGGAAAGACAATATTTGCAACTCCTGAAACTTTTCTTAGTATTTGGCCAGTTGGAGGGATTATCCACATGTATATGAAGGGATGGTACCTAAAAAAATAAAATTAAGGGGTGAGAGAGGAATAGAGTAATATACTGTGGGGAGAAAAGGAGAAATAAAATGGGGCAAATTATATCTCATGAAAGAGGCAATAAAAGCTTTTTCAATGGAAGGTAAAAGGGGATAGGTGAGAGGTAAAATGTGAACTTTATTCTCAACACATTTAGCTTAAGGGAGAAATAGCATGCACACTCAATTTGGTATGAAAATCTATCTTATACTACAGTAAAGTAGGGGAGAAGGGAATAAGTGGGGTAGGAGGAGGGAGTAATTAGAAGTTAATACTTTTGGGGATGGACAAAGTCAAAAGATAGATCAGAGTAAATAGGGGGCAGGATAGGATGGAGGGAAATATAGTTAGTCTCATACAACATGAGTATTATCGATATCTTTTGCAAAAGTACACATATGTAGGCTGTATTGAATTGTTTGCCTTCTCAGTGGAGATGGGTAGGGAGGGAGGAAGGGAGGGAATTTTGAACTGAAAGTTTTAGGAATAAATGTTGAGAATTGCTTTTGCATGGAACTGGGAAATAAGAAATACAGGTAATGGGGTATAGAATTCTATCTTGCCCTGCAAGGAAAGAGAGAAGATGGGGATAAGGGAATGTATGGGTGTGATAGAAGGGAGGGCAGATTGGGCACAGAGATAATCAGAATTCTGGGAATTTGGGGGTGGGGGAAGGAGAGAGATTGGGAGAAAATTTGTACTCAAAATTTTGTGGAAATGAATGTTGAAAACAAAAAATAAATAAATAAACATAAAAAAAAATAGGAAGCTATCAGAGAGCAATTTCTTTTCCCAGGTGACCATACCTCAGATAAGCTTCTTCTTCTCTCTTTCCTGTAATAACAATGACTTGATCATCCCCATTCTGCAAGTCACTCACCTGCTCATTACCCTAATGGTAAACAAGGATATGCAGCATGCCATCCCTAAGGAATTTGAAGGTACAATCTAATGTGGCTTGTACAATTTGCCCAGGGTGCAAAAATTGTTATTTAATACTGTTGTTTCCAGCCTTTCTGTACAGTATTGTGTTCTTATCTCACCAATAGATTGTACGTATATAGCTAAGGGACATTTACTATGCTTTGTATCTTCTCACAGAAATTAGAATAGATTTTTCTACACTGTGGGAGTTAATTTAATGCTATTGATTCACTGACTGACTAATGCTTAGAGGAAGAGATTCCAATAAGAACTTTGCCTACATAGGCATAGGGAAGTAATATCAAACAGCTATCTGGATAATTTAATCAATACAAGCAGTCAATCTAGCTAAGTCCAGTAAAAAAGAAAATATCCTTTTTTGTAGTTTTGCCTTATTTACTCAGAAATTTGCTACAGATTTTATTTTACTTCACTTTTGAAGACTCAGTTAAAGACATATAAATTTACTGAGTATTTTAGACAGGCTGAATATGAGTTATTAGAGAAATAATTCAGGTTAAATATTTATTGGATATATTTTCTTAAATTTAAAGATGTCTCAGGGTTTTTTAATAGCTCTATCACTCATATTATATTGACTTGTAAAAAATCCCTCTAATTATAAAAAGTAACATCTGCTGATTTGAAAATACTATTACATAATGTTCTTAACATCAGTAGAAAAGAACAAACAGTTGAAGAGAAGCAGTGTTGTAACCTAGCATGGGGCTATGAAAGGATTAGAGGTAAATAAGTTATTCTGAGAAATAAGGAGGTGCTACTTTCCCATGTCAGAAAATTCCCTGGTAATGACATTGAGGGTTTTCAGAAAGAATTGTGAATTATGATCAATTGTCTATTACCCAGGCCAACCATCTGCGCTTTCTACTTGGAAAGTAAAAAAATAAGTGGAATATCAATCATTTATTAGGGCTCAGGGTATGTTCAATACACACATACTTTTCTTTTCTAAGAACAGGATTCATTTGCATACTGAATATGAGTCTGAACTTAGAGTAAGGAATACTTGGGTTCAAATTCTGCTTTGAAAATTTGCTAGCTCTGTAGGCCTGGGAAAATCACTGGAATCTATGGGTTGCAGTTTGTTCATCTGTAAAATGACAAGCTTGGACTGGGTAACCCCTAAAGTCTCTTCCAGTTTCAACTCTGTAATCCTAGCATCTGAGTTTGCTTAATGAATATTTATTGACTCCTTAACCTCACATATAAGTCTTATATTCCTCAAACTCACACTCATTGCACTTTAGGCCATTGTTCATTCCCCTTTCTCTAAATTTTCTATTTCATGAATCCTTGGAGAGAATGGTTTTGTTTGTTTGCCTGTTTTAGCAGATGCAGGAGAAAGGAAGTTGAGTTGTAGTAGAAGACTGTACCAGCTTCTTTGAAAAGTCTTAGTCAGTGCATTAGTCAATTATGATCTTAGGATACCTGCAAGAAATGGATGAAAGTGAGAAGAATAAAAACTTTCAAACTAGGATAGTTTAATATAACTATACTATAATAATACATTAAACATCAGTTAAGAATAACTGAGTTAATCTTAATTCTAGCTAATTTCATTGATTAATAATGAAATATATTTATAGTGAATCTAATGATTCTAGGGGTTTTGGTGTTACTAAGTGATTTTCCTTGTATTTGTGTAGTCTGTGTTTGCATTCCCAGTGAAACAGGTCTGCACTGGAATGTACTGCAAGATTTTGGATGTAAAAATAGTACCAAAGCATTTACCATGGGTTGAATAGATCACAAGTTTAGCTATGGTTGCACACTTCAGTCACTTTTTAGACTCTTTTCTGTTCTGTCAGATCTCAGTTGCTCGAATTCATAGGGTTCATGGAGATTATAGGAGTATTAGATGGATTTTCCTGTTGTTTGTTCCAATTGAGGAGGTACATCATTTCCAGAGTTCAGGAGAAGACTGAAGTGTTCTGTATAACAAAGTTATTTAACTGTGATGAAACTGTAGCAGGGTAAAGATACATTATATGGTATGATTTTATGGATTTTGATCTTATTGATGGCTGATTCAGGTCAGATGTAACATACAGAAGTGAGCTAATAAAAGCTTGGGCAAACTCACAAACACATACACACAACACACACACACACACACACTCACATTAGAAAGAAAACTCATTGATTCAGAGATTCAACTTTATACATTGACAAAAGGGGCTTTAAAGAAGTCATCAGAAAGCTTAAAAATCATGTCAGAAAATCTTCAAATATCTAGTTAATTCCCTAAAACATAATTGATAGCTGACTGTACCAAAAAGGTGATGAGTAGACGTTTCTATTTTGGATACAGAAATACATTTCTCCGTGCCAGGGATAATTTTTTAGAGAGATTATTTCTTTTCATTTACACATTTACTTGTTTCAAATTCAATGGTGGGTTGTATTTCTGCTTCCTCCTCTACAGAAATTTTTTTAAGGGAAAGCATAAGAATTGGCACCATGAAAGAGAGAGTGTATATTCCTCGTCTCAATATCCTCAGCAGTTTCAATTTGGAGCCATATCACAAAAATAGAAAAAACAAACACATTGAAGTCACACAATCCTTCATACCTCTTTAATTAATGAAAATTATACTTTTATTTGTATTTCAGGTTACATAAATGGCCAAGTAGAATTCTTTGAGGCATCTGTAGAGGTTCTGGTCTTCTAGAAATTCTGTGATACTTTTTAAAAAACATTTCCAACAGTGCCATCCATTTGTAGATTTAAGTATTTATCTCATTCAAAAATCTTTGAGGGTATTCTGAAAAACCTTATGATATGTTAGAGTAGATTCAAACATGAAATGAGGTATAGAACCTCATTTTCATCTCGTACTTTAAGTTTTAGAAGAACAAATGATTCCATGATAAAAGTAATTAGATCCACAATGTGAGCTGTGGAATTGATTTCAAATATAGCCCTAGACACTGAAAAATTGCGTGACCCTGAACAAATCACTTAACCTCTGCCTGCTGAAATTTCATCAGATGTAAAATGAGGACAACAATATCATCTATTTCACAAGGTTGTTGTGATAATATTTTTAAAGAGTTTAGCACATTCCTTGTAACATAGTAGAGAAAACATCATTTCCTTCCCATCCATAAGGATGGTAGAGAATTGTCTTAGAGATTGTTCCAGTTATTACATCATTCTATAGGCTGTTGTAAAATAAATTTACATAATTTCCAAAAAAAATGGATAAACATTTAAAAATTCAATAAACCAGTCCTTTTATTAATTAGGTACCAACCATTTCTTCTACTTGTTTTTTTTTAATTTTCATTTTCTCTGTCATAATAACTGATTTTGTAGTTCTTGTATTCCTCAGTTATCAAAATATATCAGCATCTTCAAAATAAAGCCTTAATGTGCTGGGTATTCTATTGACATGTACTGAGAAAACAGTTTGATTATGGACTTTTGTTTAGAATCTTAAGAAATCATAATTGAAATTTAATAAAGGGGAATTTTCCTTATAATCTTTTGCTTTGAAGAACAAAAACTATGAAGGGACACATGTACAAACTATTCTGAGGAGTTCATGTGGGGAAAGTATGAAGTAGATGACACAGGAGAGGGTTAGAATCATGAAATTATACCCACAGAAAGGAAAATAATGGTAATAACATATGTTAATATGAATATTTTATTCATGCACTTTGACATGAAAGGAAAAAAGTGAGACCAATACATTTTATAGGATCTGATAACAATTATAATGCTTACAGAAACATGGTGAATTTCTTGCATCACCTCTGCAATAAGGTATTTAATTTTTAGATTGATTTTATTTACATATGATCTTATAAAAGTTTGTGAACCATTCAGAAAGAGAATTGAAACATGGATTGTGATTAAATATATAGGTATGAGAAATACACAAAATCCATCGAGTACTTTTTTTTACATGCTGTTTTCTGATCAGAAATAAGATGAACATTGAAAGTTACTACATTTCACCATATATATGCATTTATTCCAACAGATAAGTGGTAATTTGGTGCCATTCATCATTTACAATTATCCTTTGTTCTAATTTCACTTTTTCATTCATAATTGTCATATTACTTTAGTTATTGAAAAGACATAATCCTTTTAAGCTAATTTTCTTGATAAACCAGAGCATTATAGAGGCAAGGTACTCCATCTGGTGGAACTTTGATGTCCTAACTCCTATTCACTTTTTAACATCCAATTTTATACAATTCTACTTGCTTGTTTTACCAACCAAAGTTTAAGTATTTCTACATGTATATTAGGAAGGAACATTATCTTTGTGCATTTGTATCATAGTTTTATTGTAGTATAGTTTTATTGCCTCTCCAAGGTGGGGAAAAACAACACATTTAACAGTGTTGATCTCATGATTTTGGCTACTTCAATGGTAACTGAGATTCTTTCTCAGTCAATCTTGTGAATTATGCCATTTAAGATGGTCATAAAATCTAAATCAATAGAGTAGTAATGGGTTTGATGCTTTTATTCAGGCAGGTTTTATTTAACTCATTTTGAATTTTATATACTGAAACAACTGATTAGCTTTTTTTCCTGTAATAACTAACTTAAAGAAGATTGGAATTATGTAACATCTAATGGAGAGTACACACAAGCATTATACAACTCTGAACACTTCTAGGTTCCAAATTATGTGGTATAATATGGGAAAAAATGGTCTTTCAATGAAATTGGGGACTTTCAAGCATCCTTGATGAAAAGACCAGAGCTGAAAAGAAAATTTGACTTTCAAACACAAGAATGAAGAGAAGCATGAAAAGGTACACAGCAAAGAGAAGTCATAAGGGACTTACTAAAGTTGAACTGCTTACATTCCTACATTGAAGGAAAATATTTGTAACTCTTGAAACTTCTCAGTATATGGGTAGTGGGTGGGATTACACACACAGACACACACACACACACGCACACACACTGAGACAGAGAGCACAGAGTGAATTGAATAGGATGGGATCATATCTTAAAAAAACATACCTCTATTCAATGTTTTTGTATTGAGTCTTATTGTCCACTTTAGAGAAATGTTCCCAGGGGACATAATTATTTAACTTATTTTCGGCTAATTTCCCTTCCCTTATTAAATTCATTTATTTATATCTTCAATGAAAAGTTGATTATTTATACACAGAATAAATTTATCTTTTTTTGAGCTTTTGATTAATCAGTAACAATCTAATTACAGTTCCTTTTAATGCTGTCATTTCTCTCTCTCTCTCTCGCTCTCTCTCTCTCTCTCTCTTTCTCTCTCTCTCTTTCTCTCTCTCTCTGTCTCTCTCTCTCTCTCTTTATCTCTCTATCCATAAACGCATACACGTACACACACATTAATGTATGTATGCATGCAGGTGTACATAAAGATAGTGTGTATATACAAACATATGTATACACATAATTGTGCATGTATGTCTATATATATATATATACAGAGAAAATATGTATGTTTGTGCATATATAGAGAGATAGAAATATGAGAGAGAAAGAGATAGAGAGAGTATAGTCACATTTATATTAACATACACACACACACACAGAGTGTTAGAGTCTGATCTGTAGTGTTGCTCCCAGTCTCACCAACCAGAGACACATCTGCCTATCATGAGAACAACCCTTGAAATCTTGCTTATGGCATTCACAATTTATCACCAGTATCTCTAATAACTTAGCAAATATAGGAGTTATTGTGATATTCATAAAAACATGGACTTACATGATATTTTTCTAAAGGAACACAGAAATTGTCATAACTTTTAGTGAACATATATTTAAAATAAAAATGCAAACATCACTGAATGGGACCTCTTTTAAACTTCAAAAATTTTATAAGTTTACACAATTTAATTAAACAAACATGTATTAATCAGTTACTATAAATAGGAAACAGTGCAAGATGGTGGGACTACAACTGACCTGGAAATTAAGCGGTGCGAGAGAAATATATTGGGAGGAGAAAGAGAGAAATGGAATGGGGAAAATTATCTCTCATAAAAGAGGCAAGCGAAAGACTTTTTAGTGGAGGGAAAAAGAAGAGAGGTGAGAAAAAAACATGAAGCTTACTCTCATCACATTCGACTAAAGGAAGGAATAAAATGCACACTCATTTTGGTATGAAAACCTATCTTACAATACAGGAAAGTGGGGGAGAAGGGGATAAGCAGGGTGGGGGGGATGATGGAAGGGAGGGCAATGGGAGGAGGGAGCAATTTGAAGTCAACACTCTTGGGGAGGGACAGGATCAAAAGAGAGAATAGAAGCAATGGGGGGCAGGATAGGATGGAGCAAAATATAGTTAGTCTTACACAACACAACTATTATGGAAGTCGTTTGCAAAACTACATAGATATGGCCAATACTGAATTGCTTGCCTTCCAAAGGGAATGGATAAGGAGGGAGGGATGAAGAGAAGTTGGAACTCAAAGTTTAGGAACAACTGTTGAGTACGCTTCTTGCTACTAGGAAATAAGAAATACAGGTAAAGGGGTATAGAAAGTTATCTGGTCGTACAGGACAAAAGAGAAGATAGGGACAAGGGAAGGGAGGGATGATAGGAGAGAGGACAGATTGGTGATAGGGGCAATTAGAATGCTCAGTGTTTTGGGGTCGTGGAGGGGACAAATGGGGAGAAAATTTGGCACCTAAAATTTTGTGAAAATGAATGTTAAAAGTTAAATAAATTAATTAGATAAAAAAAATTAAAAAAATTTGTTCCTCCAAATGCTTCTCCTTTTAGATATCTATAGCATTAAGAGGGTTGATGAAACTGAAAGGTAATCTTTGGCAAAATCTCCTGCACTAAGATTATGCAAAAACATGCCATAATTTTCAGGGAATTATACTTTCTTAGTGAGCACATTCAAGCTTAAAGCATCTGTTTTCCTTCCTTCTACCCAAAATGGACCACATATGAAGGAGGCATAATGAGACCACAATTTGTTCATATTTTTGATGTTTCTTGCTCTTATTATTACTACATTTGCTGTCATGTGGCAAGATAGCAATACAAAAAAAATTATAGCTTTAAAAGAATGTTTACTGAATGAATAAACTAATGACTGTGTGTTTACTTCAAAAGGATTTCCTGGTTCTGCTCACTTTACTTTGCATCGGGTCATGTCAGTCTTTCCAGATTTTTCTGAAATTATCTTGCTTGTCATTTCTTGTAGCAAAATAATATTCCATTACAATCATATACCAAAGCTCATTTGGCTATTGCCAAATTGATGGACATCCCCTCAATTCATAATTCTTTGCTACCAAAACCACCTCTAATATTTTTTACTACCAGTTTTTTCTTTCTTCCTTTCTTTTTCTTCTTCTTTTTTTTTTCTTACCTCTGGAATGCAGAGCAAATACTGGCACTGCTGGATCAAGGGGTATGCACAGTATTATAACCCTTTGGGCATAGTTTTAAACTGTCTTCCAAAATGAGTGGATCAATTTACAACTCCACCAATAGTGCATTATCTTCCCAGTTCTCCCACATTTCCTCCAAAATTTGTCATTTTTCTTTTCTGTAATATTAGCCAATGGGATGACAATTGACATCTTTGATTTCTTTGCCTGAAAATTAACGATCATATCCTTTGACCATTTATCAATTGGAGAATGTCTTGTATTCTTCTAAATTTAACACAGTTCTCTACATATTTGAAAAAGGAGATTTTTATCAAAGCCACTTGATTTCAAAAAAAAATATTTCCCAACTTTCTGCTTTCATTCAAATTTTGTTGCATTTTGTTTGTGCAAGAACTTTAAATTTTAATATTGGCATCATTAATTTTATATCTGATAATGATCTTCATCTCTTTTGGTCATATTTTTTCCATTATTTTGATTTTGTTTTGTTGTTTTCTATTGTCTCCTGGAATCACTAGCTTCTATTTCTAATTTCTAAGGAATTATTTTCAGCAGTTACTTTTTTTGCCCTCTTTTCCATTTGGTCATTTTTATTTTTTAAAGAGTTCCTTTCTTTAATGAATTTTTATAAATGTTTTACATTTTTTGTGCTATCTTTAGTAAGCTGTTAATTTTTTTCTCACAATTCTCTTGGAGCACTTTCTTTTTCTAATTTATCTTCTATTTGATTTTTAAAATTATTTTTTAAGTTTTTCCAGAAGTTTATTGTAGCTCCAAGACCAATCGACATTTTTATGTGAGACTTTGCATGTAGATATTTTGACATTGTTGGCTTTTTCTGAGTTTGTGTTGTGCTCTTTCGTATGGTGACCATAGTAATTTACTATGCCCATTTTTCCAGCCTATTTCATGAATTTTAAAGTTGGGTCATTTTTCCTGTAGTGAAGGGGTACTGTCCCAAACTTCTTGAATCCATGCCCAGAGCCTGGCCAATGGTTTGTTGTCCCTGGGAGTCAAGACCTTAAAGATTATCTGCCATTCAAATACTCTGCTGTACCAGGTCTAAGTGGCCTCTGTTGATGGCCTGTACCAGGCTCAAGGCCTCACTGCTGACTTATTGGATTGTGGTCCACTGATGGCTTACCCATATTCTGACTAAAGTGGCTTGTACCTTTCACCTGAGTGAGACAGATCTTTCTTTCTCATCTTCTCTGTTGCCTTCAGTAGAAAATTGTTTTATTCTCTTTTTGTCAGTTATACTACTCCAGAATTTGTTTTAAGTTGTAATTTTATAGTTGGTTAAAGGTTAATCAGGTAGAGTACAAGCAAGTTCCCGTCTTGTTCTTCTATCTTGTACTGTTTTTTTTTTTTTAAGTTTTAGTACATCACATCTATGAACAAATATCAGAAAAAGTAATATAATGAAAGATAACAAAGATGGTACCAACCTCTATTCCTGTTATCACACATTTATGGATTGGAGCAAGCAATAGAGTGAGAAATGAGATGCCTAATGAACCCTGTAAATTTTGAGGAATTTTTTTTTTTTTAGTTGAAGAGTTGCTTTGGTCACCTTAACTGGATATTTTCAGCTTCACTCTATATTTGAATGCAAAGCTCTGAACTTAATATAGAACTTGGAGGTTCTATGTATTGCTTTACTTTCTTTGTTTAATCACATTAAAGGTAGAGGAGAGGAGGAGAAATTAACCAAACTCTATGGAAACACAGAGACCAAAGAGTAGAGAAGTTCATTTATTTTTCACTTCTAAGTCAGATGTCTTATTGCTGCTATGTATGGAGACCTTAAGACTTACTTCAAAAAGTTAGAAAAATGATATATTTCTTGGTGCTGACATAAAATTGGCAAGATCATTTGATATTAAATATAGACATATAATATGTTGAAGGTTAGAAGGACAATTTGATAATTAAAATCTGCCATCTCTGCATGAAATATTTAAAGTTTTATTGTTATTTTCTTGTGACCAGAAGAAATAGCCTTAAATAAGTTCTTCAATTACAATTTGATGCTGGGAAGTAAATGACCTGCAGCTTACTGGTCTGTGTTTACCACCTCCAGATACCTGACTTTAACTGTATACTAGTTGATGATTGCAAACAAATGCTTTTGCAACCCAAATGTTTCTGTATTAATCCAGAAAGAATTACGACACAATGATCTAAGCAGAAGGAATAGTCAGTAGTTTCACACATATACACACAACTCATTGCTTTATTTTAATATGAAAATTAATACATTGAAAAATGAAGATTATCTCTGAAACTGACATTTTCATTAATACATATTAAAGACAATGCATATTGTCTGAAATATAATCTGAATGATTGAGGGCCAAAAAGGTAGTTACTTCAGCTTTACTATTGTCATTTCCTAAATCTCTTTGGCATACAATTAAATTATCGTCCTTGAGTCTTCCCTTACCCCTTTGCCCCTATTGTTATTCCCCCACCCCCATTTCCTTATGTCTTTGAAATTCACTTCATTTCAGTGATGATTTTTTCCAATTTTAAAGAATTCCTTTGTTAACACCTATGAAAAAGGGATGAAATTTACCCAAAGGGGGGAAAAGTGACATTAATTAAAATGGAAAGACCTCTGATGAAAATGAAAATGGAGGAGCATATTAAGACACAGAATAATCAATTTTTTCTTGCCATTTCCACCATTTCAAATTAGCAAAATACCTACAGTCTTTGATTTATCTGTGTCTAAGTGTCTAATGAAAGGGGTATAAAATTAATATCTGTTGGTGATAATAATGAGAACTCCATCAATAGATTAGAATGTTATTCAGTCTTCCCCATGGTTTACCCATTTTTGTCAACTTTCATTAAAATATTTACGCATATTTTCAAGTCGTAGTGTCTTGGTGAGAAAGAAAATCTATACCTACATAGATTTTTAAAGTCCTAAGTAAGTGATATATCATATGTAATTTGGGAAACATTGTGTAAGACAATAAATAGTTAAATTTTGGATATCATAAAGAAGAATGTACACCTTCTAAATGGACAGAGAAGGTTTTTCTTTAATAGATTCTGAAGATTGAAAGGATCCCTGGCTTCATTTCTAAAATATAGAGAGAACCAAGTCACATGTATAAGAATACAAACCTTTCCCCAATTGATAAACGGTCAAAGGATATGAAGAGGGAGTTTTCAGAAGAAGAAATTAAAGCTATCTATAGTCATATGAAAAAATTCTCTAAAACTCTATTGATTAGAGAGATGCAAATCAAAGCATCTCTGAGATAACACATCACACCTATCAGATTGGCTAACATAATAAAACAGGAAGATGAAAAATGTTGGAGACAATGTGGGAGAGTTGGAACACTAATTCATTGTTGGTGGAGCTGTGAGCTGATCCAATCATTCTGGAAAGCAGTTTGAAACTGTGCCTGAAGGGCCACAAAAATGTGCATATCCTTTGACCCAGCAATATTGCTTCTAGGACTGCATCCCAAAGAGTTCATAAAGATGGGGAAGGGACACACATATAAGAAAATATTTATAGCAGCTCTCTTTGTGGTTGTAAAGAACTGGAAATCAAGGGGATGCCGACCAACTGAGGAATGACTGAACAAACTGTGCCACATGAATGTTATGGAATACTACTGTACTATAAGAAATGATGAACAGGAAGACTTCAGAGAGGCCTGCAAGGACTTACATGAAATGATATTGAGTGAAAGGAGCAGAAACAAGAGAACTTTGTACACAGCAACACCCACAGTTTGTGAGGAATTTTTCTGGTAAACTTAGCTCTTCACAGCAATGCAAGGACCTGAAATATTCCCAATGGACTCTTGAGACAGCATGCCTTCCACATCCAGAGAAAGAACTAAGAAACTAGATCACAGAAAGAAGCAGACCATTTTCCGTTGTCTTATGTTCTGTTTTGTTTTCCTGGTTTCTCCCATTCATTTTAATTCTTCTACGCAATATGACAAAGGATTAAGGTTAGGCTTTAGATTTGGAGTTAAGGCATGAGCACATTTAGGCTCAGTGTTAGAGTTAGAATGGGATTTATCATTAGGGTTAGGGTTTAGTGTTAGGGTTAGAGTTAGAGTTAGGGTTAGAATTGGAGACATTTAGAGTTAGGGTTAGGGTTTGTGTTTAATTAGAATGCGTGTGTAGAATCTATATAAGATTGATGCCATTTTGGGGAGAGAAGTGAGAGGGAGGGGAGAATGTGGTTTTAGAAGTGAAAGAAAGCTGAAAATAGATAAATCAAGTAATAAAAACAAGATTCTTGGTATTTCTTGGCTATTACTAAGAGCAGACTGTTAGGTTTAAATATCTTATAAATGCTATCCCACACAACTGACAATAACATTTGAATTGTATAATATTAGGTTAAATGGTAATTCCTGTGAATATACATTTGAGTGGTCTCCCTCTCTGTCTTTTTTTCCCCAAACATCACAAGCACAGATTTCTTGCTAGTACTATATGAGTTCAGAACATGTGCTAACAACTTCAATTTCAGTAAGCTATAGTAGTCATATTTTCTGAAGGATGTTATTCTATGTTCCTTATTTAGACCAAAATTTAAAATTTGTGAGTCCCCAAATCTCATGATTATCCTTTTGAGATGCACAGAATATGAACATTTCCCATACTTTTCTCCCTCCCTCATACTTTCCTCTGTTCTCTTTATACATTATTTTCCATTAATTTCTAGCCTGGTAGAATTTATGGCTTTTTAAAATCACCTTTATTAACATACTTCCCAAATTTACATATCTAGCCCTGATCTCTCCCCTGCGTTTTAGGTCCACATTACCACTTATCTGTTAGACATCTCCAATGTCTATAGGCATTTCAAACTCAGCATGTCCAAAGTATTCATAGTACCTTTCCCAATAGTATTCTCTTCAGATATTCCAATGATTTTTGAGAATAACAGACATTACCTGTAATTCAGCATTAGAGCCTTGGAAATATTTTTTATTATTAATTACTTTTTTTTTTTTTAGTTTTCAATGTTCACTTCCACAAGATTTTGAGTTCCAAAATTTCTCCCCATTGTTCCCCTCCTCCCACTCCAAGACCGCATGCATTCTGATTACCCCTTCTCCCAATCTGCTGTCCCTTCTATCACCCCTGCACCTACTCTTATGCCCTCCTATTCTATTTTCCTATATGGCCAGAAAGATTTCTATACCCCATTACCTATATATCTTATTTTCCAATTGCTTGTAAAAATAGTTTTTAAAATTCGTTTTTAAAACTTTGAATTCCAATTTTTTTCCTTATTCCCTCCCGACCCACCCTCACCAAGGAGGCAAACAATAGTTTATATGGGTGCTTATACAAGACCCTTTTATAATAGTCATGTTGTGAAAGTCTAATTATATTTCCATTCATGTTATCCCTCTCCCATTTATTCTATTCTCTCCTTTGATCCAATCTCTCCTCAAAAGTGTTTGTTTTAGATTTCCCTCTCCCCTAATCTTACTTCCCCTCTATGATCTTTCCATCTCTTATCCCCTTACCTCCTACTTTCATGTAGGGTAAGAGAAATCTCCATATCCACTTTAGTGTGTATATTACTCCTTCCTTAAGCCAAATCTGATGAAAATAAAGTTCACTCATTCTGTCTCACCTCTCCCCTTTTCCCTTCCATTGTAAAAACTTTTTCTTGCCTCTACTATGTGAGATAATTAACCCCATTTACCTCTTCCTTTCTCTTTTTCCCAGTACATTCCTCTCTCTTACCCTTTAATTTCCATTTTTAGATATCATCCCTTCATGTTTAACTCATCTTGTGCCATATATATATATATATATATATATATATATATATATATATATATATATATATATATATATATATATATATATATATATATATATATGCATGTGTGTGCATGTCTATGTATGTGTATTCCCTCCAACGACCCTCATACTGAGAAATATCTCAGGAGTTACCAGTATTATCCCTTCACATAGGAATGTAGACAGTTCAATTTTAATAAGTCCCTTATGATTTCTCTTTGCTGTCTAACTTTTCATTCTTCTCTTGATTCTTGTATTTGAAAGCCAAATTTTCTATTCAGCTCTGGTCTTTTGAACAACAATGCTTGAACATTCACTATTTCATTGAATATTCATTCCTTCCCTCTCCTGAAGGATTGTACTCAGTTTTGCTGGGTAGGTGATTCTTGGTTTTTATCTTAGTTCTTTTGACCTCCAGATTATCATATTCCATGCCTTCCAATCCCTTAACACAGAAGCTATTAAATCTTGTGTTATTGTAATTGTGCTTCCACAGTATTGGTTTGTTTCTTTCTGGCTGCTTGTAATATTTTCTCCTTGACCTCAGAACTCTGAAATTTGGCTGCAATATTCCTAAGGGTTTTACCTTTGGGTTTTCTTTGAGGAAGCAGTCGGTGGATTCTTTCAATATCTATTTTACCTTCTAGGTGTATAGTATTGGGACAGGTTGCCTTGATAATCTCTTGAAATATGATGTTCAGGCTCTTTTTTTTATAAGGACTTTCATGCAGTCCAATAATATTAAAATTATCTCTCCTGAATCTATTTTCTAGGTCTGTGGTTTTTCCAATGAGGTATTTCACATTGCCTTCTATTTTTTTCATTCATTTGGTTTTGTTTTATAATTTCTTGATTTCTTGCAAAATTATTAGCATCCACATGCTCCATTCTAATTTTGAATGAATTGTTTTCTTGAGTGAACTTTTGGATCTCCTTTTCCATTTGACCAATTCAGCTTTTCAAGCCATTCTTTTCCTCATTGGGTTTTTGGACTTCTTTTGCCATTTGGGTTAGTCTATTTTTTAAGGTGTTATTTTCTGCAGCATATTTGTGTGTCCTTTAGTCAACTGCTGACTCATATTTTTCATTACTTTATTGCATTATTCCTGTTTCTCTTCCCAACTTTTTCTCTACTTCCCTTACTTGATTTTCAAAATCTTTTGAATTCTTCTATGGCCTGAGGCCAATTCATATTTTTCTTGAAAGTTTGAGATGTAGCAGCTTAGGATTTTGTTTTCTTCTTCTGGTTGTATGTTTTGATCTTCCTTATCACCAAAGTAAGATTCTATAGTCTGGTTCTTTTCCTGCTGTTTGCTCATTTTCCCAGTCAATTAATTGACTTTTTGGCTCTTTGTCAAGGAAGAACTCAGCTCCATTGGAGGGGTGGGGGAACCATACTGTCCCAAGGCACAGGGGTTTTCTGCAGCTGTTCTGAAAAATATTTCTAGGGCCCTGTAAATTTTTAGCTCTTCCATGGTGCTAAGTTTATTCAATATGCAAGCTCCCCACACCAAAGAAAAGGTGTTTCCTCCTCTCCTAGTCTGTGAATGACCTAAAGCATTCTTTTCTGCCTTGGAACAGTGAGGAAAATTCCCTCTCCACTGTCACCACAAGTTCTACCATTCCAGTGTTCATCCTCATCCCAAGACTTCCAACCAGGACTGTAACCCAGATCAAAACACTTGCAAAGCCAGAGATTCCTACCTTAGCACCAGGAAAGAGATCTAAGACAAGATTGAACTATAATAAGAGAGGAATGTTTTCTCACCTAGTAGTACCCTAGAGGAATGAAAACACATATTTATCCCTTAAAATAATAAATATTTATTTTTTAATTGAAATAAGCCAAGGAGGCTAGATTCACAAAATCTTAGAAATTAACAAAGGACCTTAAAGATCATTTTCCAGTTTCCTACACAATTATTTCATTAAGCACCCCAACATACATAGGGGGGCTTGCTATCACATGTTCTTAGATTTGCTTTCATAAAAAGAGAGGCAACTTTTGAGGAGTTAACACTTTAATCCAGCACATGTATCAATCTTTTATCCCAGGGTATATATCATTCATCTAATTCAGGGGAGTCAGTATCCTGAATTTCAAAGAAAATACAGAGCAATCAAAAACTCAGCAGACATGGTTTCCTCTGCTTGAATTCAACATACAATTGAACCTAAACCGTCTGACCATAGTTACCAGAAAGAGAAGCATGGCATCTGGAATTCTCAAAGCCTGGACACTCCTTAGCAGAGTCTTCCTTTCCAGAGTCCTCATCTGGCATTCAAGCCTTCCAGCAAAAACTAAGCCCCAAAGTAAAATTTCACTCTCAGAGTATTTATATACTTTTGAGTGCCAGAGAATATAACCTTCCAACCTAGTGCCTTAATAGAAAAAACAAAAGATACTTGGGACCCTTCTACAAAACAGCTCCCCTAATCAAGCTTCCCACAATGGACAGGCCCATCAATGTGTGGGAAAGATCTTCTTTAATCACACAAAAATAATTAACAATGCAAATCCATATTCTGTTTCTAGTTACAGAAACTCTTGTTTCTCTACTTTACTCCTTGTAAAGACTCTTGATGGATAAAGTCAAGCTTCAGTTGCAGGCACTTGATTATTCTAAAACAAAAAACAGCAAAGAATTCTATTTTTATTGCCATCATAGAAATATGGAAATTCTATCTACAATATATGTGAAAATGTCTTATTTTGGATTACCTCAAGAAGCAGAAAGTACATTATTCCATTTTGTATTCCCCTGAAACTTATTCCTATTGGTTCTGATTTTTCTTTTTTTGTATTTGAGTTAATTTATTTTCTCATAGGACTGCTTTCCAAATATCTGGAGAGAATTGTTATGTACTCTTTGTCATATATACACACATGCATATAGAGATAAAAAAACTTTCACATATATGTGTGGGTATGTATATGTATGTGAATGTTCACATATGCACACAATGTTTCTCAGTTTCTTCAAACAATGACATATGTTGAGCTTTTCATCAACTTTCTTCTTAGACACACTGATCTATCAGTGTCTGTATTAAAATCAATGTGAGTTTATTCATAAAACATATATCTGGCACTAACTATAACTGGTCATCACCAATTTTTGAAGAAAAAGCTTTATTAAAGCCCTGTTTAAGTACAGTACTTGTATATCAAATTCTAGAAGCCTTATCACTGCATGTTAAGAACATGCTTTGACCATTGAACTCAACACAGAGAAGGCACAGAGAACACAGAATAGATATGTTAGAGGAGTTTTTATTTCTCCAAACATTTTAGATAGCATAATTTCCCTAAGATTTCAGAAATGCATTCATTTGTAGTAGAGAGCTTCACAGGGAAAGGGGAACATATGAAAGGGCTAGATGTACAATTAAATAATCAACTATCATGTATTAAGTAATAGCTATTAGTCAGGCACTATGTTAGGTGGCAGAGACACAAATATAAAAACTGAAACAAATCTGTCTTTGAAAGGTCTTACCTTCCAACAAAAAAGTCAACCAAAACACACATTGAATATAAGGAGGCAAAACAAAAACTTCATTATCATATCATGGCTAGTATTTTATAGAGTACTTTGCAAAGCACTTCATACATGTTATTTCACTTGATTATCATAACAATCTGATGAATTAGGTGTTATCAATGTCTCCATTTGCTAGATAATGAAACTGCTTAAGAGGGATTAAATGAATTGCCCAGTGTCATGGACTTGGTAACTTTCTGAGTTAGCATTTGAACTCCAGTCTTCCTGGCAATAAATCCAACATTCTAGCCACTGTGAAACTGCAAGGTAGTTTCAGAAGGATGGCATTAGTACTTGAAGGCATCAGGTAATACTTCATTTAAAAATAGTGCCTGAACTGTATTTTGAAGGAAGAACAGATTTCTATGAAACAGAGGTGAAGAAGGATTGCATTAAAGGAATTCAAGATGGATAGTAAAAAGATTGGATCACAAATTATGGGATGGGGAATAAAGTTTAGCAGTGTTCAAGGATGATATTAAATTTTGTAGAAGCTTTAAAAGTAGCAATGAATGAAGACCACTGAGAAGTTATGACTGAGTCATGTGAGGGTGCAAACCAGATGTTTTGTGAGGAGATATTGATAGTGAAATAATTTGACAAGTGTGTGGCAAAATTTTGGAATCATAATGAACTCCATAGGTCTAATGAAGTCCATTGCTTGGGGGTAGGAGTTTAAACCTGGAGGCAGAAAATGAAGTATTTAACTCACCAGTCATGTTGCACTTAGGGGAATACAATTGTTTATAGTTTGTCTTACAATATGCTGTTTCCAAGAATTGCGAATCTTTTAATAATTAAGTCAACCAAAACTATGACCTTCCAAATATGTATTTGTAGGTATGTGTATATGTATACATATGTATATGTCGGGTGTGTGTGTGTGCATGCACGTGTGTGTGTGTGTGTGTGGATAGGTCTCTGGACAGAAAGATAACTATTGTGAATAAATACAACATTTTACAGAAATGATGAGACTAACTTTCTCAATTATAATAAAACTCCTTTTATTAATTTCATTTCTTTGATTGATCAGCAACTCACATTTACTTTAACAAAAATTGCAAAATAGATGGAAATGTGCTCTGACTATAGAAGAAAGTTTTGTGTTTGACTAAGAGAACAACAACCGAAAAGAGTAGAATCATTTATCAACATACAGGTGGTCAATTCTCAGAATGAAGTACCTGGATTTTAAAAGTGTACTAGAGCTTTCATGACCTTGGCAGGTATATGCTGTTTGAAATGTCAAAGCTTAAAATAGCAATCTCTTTTAAAGAAAGTTCTTCTTGTATATCTTGTTAATAGAACTTGTCTACCAATGAGAATATGAACTTAAACTAGAGTGGGGTTATTAGAGTATTTTTTCCCTAGAGTCTAAATTTATATGATACTGACAGTTCATGACATTCAGTAGTAACTAGAAACAACAAAGGCAAAGATAATATTAACAAGAATAATTAAGTACCCAAAGTCTGGGCAAGAAGGTACACAATGTCTGACTATCAAGAGCATCTTGAAATCTGTGTTTGTGTCCTGAGATCTCTGACTCCCTTCTGTTCTAAGAGTTCCTGATCCCTTCAGTGGAGTACAGATTTCATGCTATTTCCCTGCCAGGTTTAAGTTACAGTATATGATATTTTCCTAATTATTTGAACTGAACTTGTGATTTTATGCTTGCTAACATGTTCTCTGCAGTTTATAAGCTTTTTATTTTTTTAATATTTTATTTCTTTTAAATAGTCAAGACTCACCTTTTCATTCCCCTTCCCAAACTCTCTCCTGCAATTGAGAATGTAAGAAAAATAAAAATAATTATTGAATATATTGTCAAACAAAACAAAATTCCATTTTGGTCATGCATTATGAATTCTTCACTTCTTAATCAGGAGGCAGGTAGCATATTTCCTCCCTAGTCCTCTGTAATCTTGGTTTGTCATTTTGCAGATAAGAGTTCAGCTTACATGCCATAACTTGTTCATTTATTTCACATCTTATTGGCATTCCCCCTACATCCCCTTTATGTGCATCTAAATATGTCTATGTTTACATACCTATTGAGAGAGAGTTTTGTTTGGGATTAATCCCTCCCTTAATCTTCCCTCCCTAGAATTCCTTTTCCCCTATTCTTTTTCTCCTATTTCCCTGTTGGATAAAATTTTTTTCTTTCCTTCCTTCCTAAACCTTATTCACTGATTGGGAACTGCCTCAGTAAAACTGAGACCTTTCAAAGACATTAATTTGAAAAGACCAAGGTCCCCTACTCTATCCTGGCCACTAGACTCAGAAGACTCTGGAAGAGAAAGTGAGAGTAGTGACTCTGCAAAATCCTCTCTCATTTAAATTCAGTTCACTTGCATGTTATGCCATCACTTCTCTGATGTCATGGATCTCCTCTAGAATAAAGGACAGACAGCAAGCAGCAGCAAGCAACCTACTTTTCCTGGGTCCCAGAGTTCTTTACCTGAGGTATTATTGGCCTCACCTGAGCTCTTCCTGGCTCAGTGCCCAGATTCCGCCCCCCCCCCCTTTTCCCCCTTTGCTGAGCTAGACCAGAAAACAAAGGACTCACTGTATTTTTTTCCTCCAGATTTCCCTATCAGTACTTAGTTTGGTACATTTTCTATATCTATCTGAAGGAATTTGTGCCTGAGAGCTCACCATAATTTGTCCTACTACTGATTTATCTTTGCAGATATTTATAATCTTAAAGGGTTGTATACATTGAGAGGAGAATTAAGGGATTAAGAGGGATGCTCAGTGTTCCATAATCAGTAAAGGTGAGAGGACAGACTTGAACACAATTCTTCCTGGTGTCAAGGCCAGCTCTCTATTATTCACCTTGCCTTTTAACTGTTATTTACTTTATTCTTAGTCACAATAATTCCAAGTTTACTTCTGGGCAATTGTACATCGATACATTTTTTTAAAAAAAATATGCTTAAAACACTGTATCATGTCTTTTGGTTTAGATTTTTATTTGCTTCTAGTTATAGCATAAGTGATTCAGCCATTCCATTTTGTTGACCTGAAAGTTTGGTTAAAGGAGGCAAACAGGATAGGTGATGTGTAAATCTATATTGTTTATTCTCTCAAAGCTAGTCTAAATTAATGAGCTGGTACATATAAGGAGTCAAAATGTAAGTTCTGACTATATGATTAAAGAAAGCCAAAGTTTTTAAATGTTTCAGGAAAATCTCAGGATGTTTGTATCCCTCAGATCTTTGATCTCCACATGTGATCAATAAGATGGAAAGGAAGTTTCTTACTTGAATAAGTTGTAAATACAAATTGACAAGACAATTGATAAAGTACTGTCAATTGGAAATTACAATCCCAGAATATCTGTTTTTCCTTGTATAGCATCTGCCTTTGGGATACCAAGATAAGACAAGTCCCACCACTCTGGTTGCATGCATCCTGTCAAAAACAGATCTTTGAAGCTGCTGGCACAGGAAAGGGCACTTATTAGACCAAACTAAGCAGTCAAATAGAGTAGTTCAGGCTTTGGCCCTTATTGGGGTTCAAAAAGCTTTGGGGAGAGGTCTATAATTTATGTCATATTCTTCCTAAAAAGAAATACTCTTTGTGGTGGTCAAGCACAGGCACAGTTTTAATTATACCTTAAAAGTTTATGACTTTATACTTCAAAGTTTGCTCAATGATTAATGTCTTTGCTGTCTATTACCGAGGACAGAAGAAATTTACCCTTATCTTTTCCAGGTTCTGTCCATGCTGCAAATGGATTTGAAGAGAGACTTGAACATACATGGTAAAAGGATCCCGGATACATCACTCTGAAAATCTGGGAAAATCTAGTGGCTTCCTAAAATAAATCAAATTGCAAAGAAGATAGCTAATAATGCCAGCACAAATTTTTATCTATCTTGGAGAATGCTTCTGTATTCAAGATTAAGGGTGACCTATTTGTCTTCCAGATTATACAAGGCATGTGGGATCATATAGCTCAAATTCATTTCTCTATAGGTGTCAGAGATGCTTGCCATTGGGCGTGTGTGTGTGTGTGTGTGTGTGTGAAAGAGAGAGAGAAAGAGAGAGAGAGAGGGAGGGAGGAATGGAGGGAGGAAGGGAGAGAGGGAGAGAGTATGTGTAAGTGGGTAAATATAGAGTGTACTCAACACTAATTGTGAGGATGGAGGTGAGGGGAAGGAACCTCCCATCACTCCCATGTTCTCCATCTCCCCTCTAATAATTTGCTATAGCTCAGTTTTATATGACCAGTAAAGAATTAAACCAAATGTGTGCAATGCAGTTGAATTTTAAAATATCAAGGAATAAAGTTATAGGAGGCAATACCTTAAAGCACACCATTTAGAATTACAAATAAATAATTTCTTTGTAATTGATTTTAATTTAATCTAAATTATATCTAATTTGATAGAGTCCAATTAAATGTTTCTGTCAATACTGTATGTGTGTGTGAATACAGCCTCACACATATGCATATGCGGTCATTTGTACCCACTGTTATATAGACTAAAGCTTAATTATTATGTGTTCACTTCATGACATGAAATGCCTATGTGATTAAATCCAGGGCAGAAGTGAGAACATTGCCAATGAATCCTGCTGTAGTGATACAATTCTGGCAGAAGGCTGCAGTATTAGTTCAGATTGGAATGCTCAAGAGACTGTTTTCCTGACAGGAGGCTTAGCAATCCAAGTGCAGATATTAATATTTTTAATAAGTCTCAAGTCTTTCATAATTTATTACCATGGACTATTATCTCAATATTTTTTTGGAACCTAATGCTTTCTGAGTTGAAATGCAGTTAACAACTTAAGCTTTTTTTCTTCTCTCCAAACAAGGTCATGTAAATGAAAAATGCTTTCTACTGAGTTATTTTGTCCTCAACTGAACATGCTAAAATATAATTCACAGAACTCTGAATAAACTAAATGATACATGTCATATACATAATTGGGATATATAAAATATAAAATAGCATGTTAACAGAATGCAGATTTTGGGATGCGAAGATGATTTTAATCAACAAGAAGGTTCTTTTTTCTCCTTCCTTTTTTCATAGCATGAGAGTATAAAATGCTAAGATTGACTGACTATTTTGGTTTAGGTTTAGGTTACCTTAGAAGTCACAATAGTTTATATTCACCTGATAAGTTTTATTAAACAAAAGCCGGAAAACTCATTGTAAGAAAATGATGGTATTTTGTCATTTTAATTTTAAACATTTTTACCTTATATGTTTATTTATTCAATAATACTAATAGATCACAGTTATATAGCGCACTTTAAGGTTTATTTTTAAAAATTTGGGAAGTTTGAATCTCACAATTCAATTGTGAAGAATGTGCTATTATTATTACCCAATCATATAAATGAAGAAACTGAGACTCAGGGAGGTTAAGTGACTTGCCAATGGTCACATTGTTAGCAAGTGTTTGAAACTGGACCTAAATCCAGATTTTAGATGCCAAATCTCAGATTATTTGTTATGCTTGGACACCTCTCAAAGGAGAGACCTGTTTCAACAAGCTAACAAGGAGCACTTAAGTGTTTTATCTGTGGTGGGAACTGTGTTGAATTCTCAGAATACAAAGACAAATTGAAAGATAAATAGCACTTGCCCTCAAGGAGTTCACATTCTGTAGAGGAAAGAGCACACAAAAAGAAACTGGAAATTTGTTGCTGTGAAAGAAGCCTGGGTGCACAATGGAGAAAGGCCAGAGCACAGCCAGGGGAGAAATGAAATATGACTCCTTGGGGGCTCCTCTTTAAATGGAGGTTTTGGGAGAGGGGAGAACCATATATACATATATATGGATAGATATATGTGTATGCATGCGTGTATGTATATATACATATATATATATATATACATTTAAACACATATATCTATATCTACGTATCTACATATATATCTATATCTATCTGTCTGCATATATATCTATATCTGTCTATCTATATATATGCATAGAGAGAGAGAGAGAGAGAGACAGAGAGAGAGACAGAGAGACAAAGAGAGAGACAGAGATACAGAGACAGAGAGACAGAGACAGAGAGACAGAGAGAAGAATGAAGGAGGGGAAGGTATTTCTGCTGTGTGAATTCCAGGGCTGTAGTGAGTTTCCAAGATGAAGTTTCTGAAGCACAATCAAGAAAGTCTACAGAGCAAACCTGTGATAAGTGAATATTATCTCATTGTACCCTTACAAAATCGTTACCCCTACAAAAATCCTGTGGAGTAGACGGAATAAATATTATTGTTATTGTTACCATTTTACAGATGGAGAAACTGAGACCCAGAAAGTTTGAAGTGATTTGCCTAAAATAATATCCTTGTTAAGTATGAGATTAAGGTTTCAGATTCTGAAATTCAATATTCTTTCCACTATAAAATAAATAGTACCTGACATATTGCTATTTACAGGTAAAGATGATTTTTCTTGAAAGCATAATCCTACTAGTGATGGTAGGAAGTTTTAGGTTGGAATTAATGCAGAAGAATTTTGAAGGTAGACCAGATTTATACATCTAGGCATAGAAACATTCATACATGAAAATAAATTCTGGTAATAATATGAACTCTGGAAATTCTCTTCTATCTGAAGAGTAGACAATTCAGTTTCCCTTTGTCACTAGAAAGAATCCTTGCTTAGAATCACAGAATCTCAGAATTGGAAGAGATCTTCTCACTTATTTAGTTCACCCATTAATTTAACAAGAAACCCTTCCACAACATACTCTACCTATGGTATTGGTGTACTTTACCAATGGATCAGTGACTAATCTTACTCCACTTACTTCATCTAATATACATATGTGTAACATATGTAACAGAGACAGATAGGTGTCTCTATGGATAGAGTGCTGGACTTGGAATTAGGAAGTTTTTCTTGCCCTGTCATTTTTCTATCTCATCTAACTCTGTAAAAGCATTTTCAGTTTTCTTGGAAGAATGTTGGAGTTGTTTATTCTCTAGCTAATTTTACAAAAGCAGAAACTGAGAGAAACTGCATTAAGTCACTTATCAGGGTCACAAAACTAGTATGTATCTGAGGCCAGATTTGAACTCAAGAAGATGGGTCCTCCTGACTCCAGGCCCAGCATGCTATTTGGAGTCAGGAAGACTTGATTTGAAATCCTTCTTTAGACACTTAATAGCTATCTGACCCTGGAGAAAGTCACTTTACCTTGTTTATCTTAATCTACTGTAAAAGGAAATACCAAAACACTCTAGTATCTTTGCCAAGAAAACCCTATAATGGGGCCATAAAGAGTTGAACAAAACTAAAAGACTGAACAAGAATATACGTAACCTTTGATTCAAGGGACAGTTTCATGGAACTTTCCTCATTGTGGGGATCTGATTATACAAGACCCCACATCTGTGAGAGGGAGGGAAACATAGTTGGTAGAAACTTGAGAAAAGAGATCTGTCTGTCTCTTGGCTTCCTTCCTGCTTTGAGAGAAAATAATAAGTAATTCCAACCTCTTTAGGTCCCTGAAGGGACAAAAAGACTAGAAAGAAGCCAACTCATAGGGGAGATGAAAATCTATATTACATCCCTGTCTATAGGTTGCTACACTAGAGATTTGGGAAAATCCTCTAGAGTGAGAGCTAGAACTAATTCTCTCTCTCTCTCTCTCTCTCTCTCTCTCTCTCTCTCTCTCTCTCTCTCTCTCTCTCTCTCTCTGTCTCCTTCCCTCTCTTCCTCTCTTCACTTCCAAAGGGATAGTTCATTCACTCTCTATATTGTATGTGTATAGTCTCATATGTATACTTGTTTTTCTGATTTCAGTTTTCTTGTCAACTTGGATAAATGGATTTATTTGCTATTTTCTGTGGGTATTCATTGCAGAGCTTGCTTTTCATTTCCAGAAATGTATTCTCTTGACAAGAATAAAGATAACCCCTCTTCTGAATCCCTTTTCACATTCTATTCCATTCATTCTGTACCTTTTTCTGATGTATCTAGTGTTTACTTCTTGATCTTACTGCAATACTGTGTTATTATAGTCTGAACATTTGAGGTACTTTACATCTTTGAGAATGTCACATAAAATACTCTTGGAATTCACATTATGTGGAACCTTATAAAACACTGAATGCCCTGTCAGAGGCAGGGACAAGGAGTGAGGACTGCAGATATTGTCATTGCTCTTGAATACACAGCAGGAGCAGGGATAACAATAGAGGTCTGGATAAAAAGGATGGCAATTACTTCAGATAGGAGAACAACACTTCAGGTAAATCAAAAGCAGCAGGAGAAAATAGAATCATTATTGTTCTTTCTAGTTCTTGATTTTCCTCCACTATTCACTTTATCAAGGGACCATTTAGCATAACCAAGAATGACAGAGAAAAGAGTATTGGTAATATCTCATTATATCCTAGCAACTGCTTATGTAAGGAAGATAGGGCAGAAATCAGCAGGAATATTTTTACATAAGAAAAAAACTGAGGTTCTGAGTGATTAAGTGACTTGCCCAGAGATATAGCTAATGTCAATTAGGAATTGGAATCCAGATTTTCTAAATCGAATAAAATTGTTTTTTCTACAATAAAATGCTTCCTCCAAATTAAATATTTGAGCGAGTATTGTCCTGAGTGTCTTCACATCAACATCATTTTCTTATTACATAAATTGCTTCTTTTCTACCAAAAGGACTAAGTTCTGCCCTTTTCCCATTTCCCCCCTCCCACCACAATCATTCATCTAATCTAGTTAATCAATATAGTCAGTTCAGGAAGAGAAATTAATATCTGGAGTAAAACCTCTGTACATTTTTTTTAAATCCTTTGTGAGGAGAGTAGGGTTTTTCATTATCTGATACTTGAAAACTTGCCTGGGACATTTGGAAGAAGGAAAAAATGAGGTAATATTTGGTGTTGGACACAGAATAATGTGAACTGGTGTCCCCACAAAAAATAGGGCAAAAGAGACAAAGTTGATGTTGTGGGTGGTACCAAGGGTGGTACTCCTTTGAAAAAAGAAATGTTGGGAAACAGTGAAAATTAACTTTGTCCAATACACTTAATAGATAGAAATCTCTTAGATTAAAAATTTCAGTTTTGAATTTTTTATTTTAATTTTTCATTTTTTAAAGCAGTTTATAATAGATAAAACAATTCAAACTTTTGGTCAGGTGATAATTTTTTTTAAAGCATTTACAATATGGACCACAAAAGAACTTTTTTAAAAACATTAACCAACTTATACACAAATAATATTTAAGTTTCTAACTTCACAAGCTCTTGACTTAATTGTCTCCACAGTATTACTAAGAATTAAAGGAACCCAACTTATTGTTGTTGGTCTAAAGTCCTATGCCTAATTTGAGACTTAACCTCAGATGTTCCCCTACCAGTAATCTGTAGTTGGATAGATCTGGCATTAATCTGGCAAGCTTTTTGACTATAGGAAATTACCACCAAGAGTAGGGACATTGCAGGGAAACAATATCTCCCCAACTTCATGTCAGTTCCAGACAGGATAAGATTACCCAGTTGCATTCAGTCAGGCTTAAGTTCTGCCAGGTGTCAGTGTGGAAATTAGTCAGGAGAATCCTACCTCAGTCCACGCTGAACAGCCACTCTCCCACCTTACCCATGAAATCACCTTTTGCAGTTCATAGCAGCATCTTACCAGCTCACTGACATCATGGGTTGGAGGTCAGATCACCTTTCTTGCTACTCATACCTGGAGTTAGACTCAGAACAGTCATTTAATAGTCCCTTAGCATCTAAGAAATGGCAAGTTCCAATAACCAGGTTTCAAATATGATTATAATTTCACTTTGGCTAAGGAACATCTTTTGAGGCAAATCTTAAGTGGCTTACATGCCTTTCTGCCAGGCCTAGAGGCCTGAGGGCTACCCGAGTTTTACCTTACCTGTCCCAGGTCTTCGGTTGGCCAAACCGGATAAACGTATGAGAGAAGAGACTTTCCGGAGTTGAACAAGGGTTAGGCTTTATTCAGGGTCCTGGTTACATGTGCAGGGGGAGCTCTTCCTTAGGAGGGAGAGAGAAATCTCCCAAGGAGGCAAAATCTTACGGTAAGAGATTGGAAGCAGAAGTGTAAGTGGGGAGAGAGGGGGAGGGGAGAGCGAAGAGAGGAAAAACGGAGCCTTCTGTCCTGTCAGGGCCCCTCTGCGCTAAGAGAGCCTTCAGGCTTTCGTGACCCTAATTAAGCTCTCCGGCCGCATTGTTTGCACCTGAATACCGTGCCTGTTAGATAACAATAGGTGTGCCCAGATCCGGGACAGTCTCGAGGGGGATGCTCCTCCCATCACGTTTCTCACGGGAAGAGGCGGAAATACACGAGATTGCTCGGTCTCACTCCTCAATTCCCTGGTGTTTTATGGGGGGCCTCATGAGAACTCTAATATTTAGAAGGTCCCACCTTTACTTGCCCAAGACTGTCTACATGGAATTGAGCTTCCATCCCCAGCACCTTTCTATACATGTTCTAGTTCCTGATTAAACAGCAATCAAAAAATCAAATTTACCATTAAAACATTAACTTTTACATCAATGCCAAATTTTACCTGAGGTTACCTTCCTCTAGGAAATTTAGACTGAAATTCTTTTCCCTAAACTAAAGATGTCATTGATTTATTCTCAGTAATTAATTCAGTCAATTGTTTTTAATACTAATTATTTTACCTCACCTTGTAACATGTCCAATTTTTCTCCCCATCACTCCCCTCCCCCCACTTCCTAATACCTTGCATTCTGATTACTCCTTCCCTCAGTGTACACTCCCTTCTATCCCATCCCACCCTTCCCTTATCCCCATCTCTCTTTTCTTGTAGGCAAGATAAATTTCTATACCCCAATCCCTGTAGTTCTTATTTCCCGATTATGTGCAATAAAAATTCTCAACATTCATTTATAATACTTTGAATTCCAACTTCTCTCCCTCCCTAGCCCCACTGAGAAGGGAAGAAATTCAATACATACTAAATATGTGTTCTTTTGCAATAATCATGTTGTGTAGTCCTAATTATATTGCCCTCTGTCCTACTCTATTCCCCCTTATTTTTTTCTCCTACAATTGACCTTGTCCCTTCTTGAAAGTGTTTATTTCTAGTTACTCCCTTCTCCCATCTGTCCTCCCTTCTAACAATCCCCTCACCCCACTTTTCAACTCTTCTCCTACTTTCCTGTAGTGTGATATAAATTTTCATATCAAATTTAGTAAGCATATTTTTCCTTGCTTCAGCCATATGTGGAGATAATAGCTTTATTGCCCCCCCTCCCCTTCTCCCTTATCTCTTCCACTGAATAAGATTTTTTCCTATCTCTTTTTATGAGTTACAGCATGCACCGTTCCATTTCTCCCTTTATCTTCCAGGAATTTTCCTCCTTCTCCCCTTAATTTTTTATTTCATTTCATTTTTTTGTGTGGATATCATCTCTTCTGATATAACACATCCTGTACTCTCTATCTATGTATACATGTGTATATGTGTGTGTATGTATGTACAATCTCTCCATCTTCCCAAATACCCAAATTCAAGAGTTAAAAATATTTTCTTTCCATATAGTAATGTAAACAGTTCAGCTTTAGAGAGTCTTTTATGATTTTTCTTTCCTGTTTACCTTTACATGATTCTTTTGATTCTTGTTTTGAGAAGTCAAATTTTTCTGTACAGATCTAGTCTTCTCCTCAATATGAATGATTGAAAGTCAGATATATCATTGAAGGACCATTTTTTCCCTAGTGTTACATTCAGATTTGCTGGGTAGGTGATTCTTGGTTTCAATCCCACTTCCTTTCCCTTCTGAAATATCTCATTCCAAGCCCTTCTATCCCTTAATGTTGAAGCTGCCAGATTCTGTGTTATCCTGATTGTATTTCCACAGTACTCAAATTGTTTCTTTTTAGCTGCTTGCAGTATTTTCTCCTTGATCTGGGAACTCTGAAATTTGACCACAATATTCCTAGGAGTTTCTCTGTTTGGGTCTTTTTCAAGAGGTGATTGTTGAATTCTTTCAATATTTATTTTGCCTTCTGATTCTAGAACATCAGGGAAGTTTTCGTTGATAATTTCATGGAAGGTAATGTCTAGGCTCTTTTTTTGATCATGTCTTTCAGGTAGTCCTATAATTTTTAAATGATTTCTCCTGGATCAATTTTCCAGGTCAGTTGTTTTTTTTTCCAATGAGATGTTTCACATTATCTTCTATTTTTTCAAATTGTTGGCTTTGTTTACTAACTGCTTGGTTGAACTCAAAGTCATTCATTTCCCTGAACTCAATTCTCTCTTTCAATGAATTATTTTGTTCAATGAGCTTTTGAACCTTCTCCTCCACTTGGCTAATTCTGCTTTTTCAAACCTCCTTCTCCTCATTGGCTTTTTGGACCTCTTTTTTCCAGTTGTTAGGCTCTTTTTAAAGCTGTTATTTTCCTGAGCATTTTTTTTTTTTTTTGCTTCTCCTTTGGTAAGCTACTAACTTGTTTTTTTAAGGTCTTCTATTGCCTGAACCCAGTTTGAGTTCCCTTTGGAGGGAGAGGCCTTTACTTCCTCTGACAGTATGCCTTATTCTTCCTCAACTGAAAGGATGGGGGGAGACACCTGTTCCCCAAGAAAATAAACTTCTAGGGTCTTATTTTCCCCCATTTTTTGGGCATTTTCCCCGTCTGTTACTTGACTTCTGAGTTTCCTCTCCAAAATCACCTTGCCTCCAGTCCCCCCAAGCCAGCACAGGGGGGTTGAGATTCAAATGAGCTGCTCCCAAACCTCAGGGGTTTTGGGTGGGGGCAGGGCTGCTATTCAGTGTGAGATTAAGACCTGCTGCTCAGGTAGGGTCAGGACCACCACACAGGGCTCAGTTCTCTCAGGGGCTTTCTGATGAGACCTTCAACAATGGATGCAGGCTACTGCCTGCTTTGGGAGCCCTGTCTACTGCTACCTTTACTACTGCCACCTAAGGAGGCCTGAGTTATGGGGACACCCAGCTCCCCTCTTGGCCAGCTGACCTCTGGCAAATGTGGGTTGAGGGATCTGACTTGCTCCTAGAGATTCTGTCCCTGAAGGCTGCTCGGATCTGATCCTTTCGGTGCTGGGGGGCCAAGGCAGAGCTGGGTTCTGCTCCTCATCTAGTGCACGACAGATCTTTCGTGTCAGGCTTTCAGGTCTCTTTGGGACAGAATTCTCCTCAACTCCATTGTTCTGTGGCTTCTACTGCTCTAGAATTTGTTGAGAGTTCTTCTTCACAGGTATTTTATGGGCTATGGGGTAAGAGTTAAGTGTTTGCTCATCTTTCTACTCCATCATCTTGGATCCTCCAAGAATTGCAGTTCTAAATCAATGTTCACAAACTTTTAACAGAAATGAAGCTAAACTAATCTGAGTGTGGTTGAAAAAAAATATACCAGTTGGGGGAAATTATACTGCTATTGACTACAAGGAAAATATGATACAAGTAGCACAATTGTCCTTGTTGTAATTACAATGCCATGATGAAGGTGTATTGCTAGTAATGAATGCCTCTATGAATTAACTCTTATTTTACTTCACACAACATTTAGAGACCATTTATGAGATTTTCACATGCAGCTGAATATCTTGAGAATGAAATTATATAAGAAATATTTTATCTATAAGTTTCACAGAATAGAGGTGGTCTGATATGATCAGCGTTACTTTATCACACTATTTTTACTAGATTTTCTGGTCAGCAAATCAATTAGCAACAACAATTTTAAAAAAATTCAAAAATATTAAACAAATTGCAAAAATAAAAAACTAATCCCACAAATTGGAGTGATGCAGCAACACCCTTTCATTTATTTTACAAATAAGTTTTGCTACAAATAAAAACGTTGGTGGACAGTATGCTATATTAATAGAATCTTTTCAATGGTAATATGAGATTGACAGGATATCATTCCCTTGTCCTTGCACGTTTCAAAATTCCTCCCCTCCCCTTCCCACTTCTTCCCTTCCTTTCCCCTTATAATATGTTTCTTTTCCACACTATGATTTATATCTTCTCCTCTTATTTGGTGATGAAGAAAACTAAGTGAGATTTTAAAAAATGACATTAGCACTTGCCCCATCTATGATCTTATTGAGAAGACTTCTAACTGATCATCATGACAGATGATCATAGATAGAAACTCCTTATCATTTTAAGGAAAGCTTTCTTATGCTGTCAGGTAGGTTTTTTTTTTAATAGGAATGTGTGAAGTATTTTGTTAATATCTCTTTCTGCATCTATTAAGATAATCACATAGTTTTTGCTATCTTTGTTATTGATATGGTCAGTTATACTGTCATATTTTTTTGTTTTGATTTATTAACATTGAACCATCCCTACTTTCTTCATACATATGCCACCTGATCATAGTTTATGATGTTTGTGATACGTTGCTGTAATCTTCTTGTTTGTATTTTAATTAAAATTTCAGCATAATATTCATAAGGGAAATTGGTCTGTAGTTTTCTTTCCCTGTTTTGATTCTCTCTGGTTTAGATATCAGAACTATATTTGAGTCATAAAGGGAATTTGATAGGATTCCTTCTTTATTTACTTTTTTTCTAAATCATTTATATAGAATTAGAAGTTATTGTTCATTGAATGTTTGGCACAAGTCATTTGTAAATATATCACACCTTGGAGATTTTTTCTTAGGGAGTTCATTGATGACTTGTCCAATTTCTTTTTTCTAAGTTGGTGATATTTAAGTACTCTGTTTCCTCTTCTCCTAACCTTGGCAATTACTGCTTCTGCAGATATTCATCCATTTCAATTGGATTGTTAGATTCATTGTCATAAAATTGGTCAAAATAGCTTATAATAATTGCTTTAATTACTTCTTTGGGACCCTTTTCAGATATGATTCCATTGTTTTAGTTTTCTTCTTTTTTTCTAAATCAAATTAACCTATGATTTATCTGTTTTGGTGCTTTTCCATGAAACTGAATCTTAGTCACATTATTAGTAAAAATACTTTTTTTATTTAAAGTAATATTAATTTGTCCTTTGGTTTTTTAGGATTTCTAGACTGGTTCTTTGTTGGAGATTTTTCAATTTTTTTTTTCTCTTTTCTTTCTTTGCATGCACAAATCAGTGATTTGCTCTTTCTCTATTTTATTGATGTATGTGTTTGGATATTTGTGTGTGTGTGTGTGTGTGTGTGTGTGTGCGCACACGCATTTTTGTCTAAGTAATGTTTTGGGTAAATGTTAAAAATTTTGATATGTTGTCTGATTGTCATTCTCTTCAATGGAATTATTGATTGCTTCTGTAATGTGTTCTTTGGCCCACTTATTCTTTAGGATTATATTATTCAATTTACTATTAATTTTATATCTATCTTCCCATTGCCCTTGATTGAGTGTATTTTTTATTGCATTATGGTGTAAAAAAACTGCATTTAGTATTTCTGACTTTCTGCTTTTGAATGTGAGATTTTTATTCCCTAACACGTGGTTGATTTTTGTTATGCACCATGCAACACTAAGAAAAAGGCATATTCCTTTCTATCTCCATTCAGATTTCTCCAGGGGTCTAACATAAATAACTTTTCTAAAATTTTATTCACCCCGTTAATTTCTTTTTTGTTTGTTTTTGTTAGATTTATTTAGTTGTACTAAATTCTGTGCAATCCTGGCTGTGGCTCCAAAATATCTGAAATATTTCTTTCTGGTTGCTTGAGACATTCATTTCTTGACCTTGGAGCTCTAGAATTTCATTTTTAAGATCTTTTCCAGAATGTGATGGGTAGATTCTTTCAATTTCTATTTTATCCTCTGGTTTTAGGATGGCAAGAGAGTTTTGATAATTTCTTGAAATATGATGTCCTTGCTTTTTATTCCCTAATCATGGCTTTCAGGTAGTCCAATAATTCTTAAATGATCTCTCCTGCATCTATTTTCCAGGTCAATCATTTTTCCAAGGAGTTTCTTCACATTTTCTTCTGTTTTTTTTTTAATTTTTTGATTTTTAAAATTTGTTTCTTCATTGATTTTATTTATGTCTTCATCTTCTATCTCATTATATTAACTTTATACAGTCAAGTTCATTTGTTGTTGTTGCTTGCTCTTATTTTCTACCCTACTTTTTATTATTAACTTTACATTAAATTTGCATTCTGATTCTAAGATGGAGGGGATATTGTCCCAATTTTCAGATGTTAAGTGCTGCTCTTTTCAGGGTTTGTTCTGGGTGTCCACAAGTTTTAGGTTTTTCTGGTACTATCATTTAAACAGAAGTATGGTTACTGCTTTCCTGACCTACACTCTCATCTGTAAGCAATAGTAAGCACCATTCTCTTCCCTGAAATTATAATCAGGGTGTCTTCTCCCCCATGACCACAAGTGGTATTATTCTTTTTTCTCCATTTATTATCAATCAACAAACAATTATTACAAGTTTTTTTTTTATGTGCCAAGCATTGTACTAGTGAACAGAAACACAAAAACAAGAATAAAACAATATCCTGAAGGAGCTTGTATTCTATCAGAGAAGACAATGGATACATGTACTACTAGATACAGAATTTTGGCAAAACGAACAGAACGTAATTTTGCATGGTATGGAACTAGTAGTTTATGGGATAAGGAAAGACTTCATATGAAAAGTAATATTTGACCTGGATCTTGAAAAAAGTAAAGGACTTTAAATGTAGAGGTAAGGAAGGAGCACGTTCCAAGCCCAACGCTAAACCAAGGCAATGGGAAATATGTTGTGTATGAGAAACAGGGAGAAGACCATGCCTTGTCAGGACCCAACACTGAACTTCTCTCATGACCCATGTCCTTCACTCCTATTCATGTGCTGCTTGATGCTCCTGAAGAAATTCATGAAACCCTGTTTACTAATTTATGCAACATAAATTCCACTAGGTCATCTCTACAGCAAGGAAAATATACTATCTCTCACTATTTGATTTACTCTCCTAGCTTCCGTAGTGACTATTCAAAAACTTGTCCCTCTTAAGGCTTCCCACAGTTTCCTTTCCCCTTCTTCTTTCATTTAAAGATCTCATCTCATACTTAGTTGGAAAAACTGATACCATTTGCCAAGAGTTCTCCCTTCTTCTCTCCTCTTCATCTTACAGTACTCACATATCTTTGTCTACTTCTCTTTAACCCCATCTCATATGAAGAGGCAGGCGTTCTCCTTTCTATGGAAAAACCACTCTATATACTCACTTAATCTCAATCCATCCAGACATATTCAGTAAATGTTATCCTTCATCATTCTAATTCTCTCTTTTATCTTCTAACACTCCCATGTCTTCCTCAGCCTTAAATATCCCTCACTTAATCTGCCATCCTCACTAGCTTTTAACCTATATATCTCTGTTGCCCTTTGTGGCTAAAGTCCTTGAAAAAGCCATTTGGCATTGATGCCTCCATTTACTCTTTTCTCATTCTCCTCCAAACCCTCTGAGCAATCTGGGTTACCAATGATCTCTTTTTTTATTACTATTTCATTTCTTTTAATGTTCTGCAATCACTACCATAAAATTTAGATTTTTATCCCCACACATCTGCCCCTCCATAATCCCCCTCTCTCCCCAAGATGGCATACAGTTCTATATAGGATCTACATATACTTTACTATTGAATATATTTTCAGTATAGTCATGCATGTGTACAGAAACAAAAATAAATGGAAGAAATCATATAACAAATCAAAACATAACACACACACACAAACATGATCTACTACATTTTGCAAATGAATGCCATAGTTCTTTCTGTGAGTGTGGAAGCCATTTTGCCTTAGAAAACCATTGGGAATTTTCTTTTTTTCAAGTTTTTGTGTTATTACAAAGTTCCACGTCTACCAGAAAAACTCTTACACAGTGGTCATTGCTGTGCATAAAGTTCTCCTGGTTCTTGTCCTTTCATTCAGCATCAGATCATGTAAGTCCTTCCAAGCCTCTCTGAAGTCTTCTTGATCATCATTTCTTATGGTGCAGTAGTACTCCATTACATTCATATACCATAATTTATTCAGCCATTCCCCAATTGATGGGTTTCCCCTTGATTTCCAGTTTTTGGCAACTACAAAGAGTGCTGCTGTAAATATTTTTGTACATGTGGGACTGTTTCCCATATTTATGATACCTTGGGGATACAGTTCTAGTAACGATATTGCTGGGTCAAAGGATATGCACATTTTTACAGCCCTTTGAGCATAGTTCCAAACTGCTCTCCAGAATGGTTGGATTAGCTCGCAGCTCCACCAACAATGAATTAGTGGTCCAAATCTCCCACATTCTCTGCAACATTTATCATTTTCCTGTTCTGTCATGTTTGCCAATCTTATAGGTGTGATGTGGTAACTCAGACTTGTTTTGATTTGTATCTCTCTAATCAAAAGTGATTTAGAGCATTTTTTCATTTGATTATAGATATCTTTAATTTCTTCCTCTGAAAATTGCCTGTTCATATCCTTTGACCATTTATCAATTGGGGAGTGACTTGTATATTTGTACATTTGAGTCACTTCTCTATATATTCTAGAAATGAGGCCTTTATCCCTGAGATTCGCTGTAAAAATTCTTTCCCAATTTACTACATTCCTCTGAATCTTGGTTGGATTGGGCTTGCCTGCTCAAAATCTTTTCAGTTTAATGTAATCAAAATTATCCATCTTGCATTTCAGAATGCTTTATATCTTGTCTTTAGTCAAAAATTCTTCCCTTCTCCATAAATCTGATAAATACATTATTTCTTGCTCTTCCAGTTTGTCCATGGTATCAGTCTTTACACCTAGATCATGTACTCATTTGGAATTTATTCTTGTGTACTGTGTCAGGCATGGGTCTATGTCTAGTTTCTGTCATACTGTTATCCAGTTTTCCCAGCAATTTTTGTCAAACAGTGAGTTCTTGTTCCAGAAAGTGGGGTCCTTTGGTTTATCAAACAGGAGGTTGTTATATTCCTTGCCTACTGTGTCTTGAGTGCCAAGTCTATTCCACTTGTCTACCCTTCTGTTTCTTAGCCAGTACCAAGTGGTTCTGATAACTGCTGCTTTATAGCACAATTTGAGATCTATTAGCGTTAGCCCACCTTCCCTAGCATTTCCTTTCATTAGTCCCATTGATATTATGGACCTTTTGTTCTTTCAGATGAATTTTGATATTATTTTATCCAGCTCTAGAAAATATTTATCTGATAGTATAGTTGGTATGGCACTAAATAAGTAAATTAATTTAGGTAGAATTGTCATATTTATTATATTAGCTCAGCCTACCCACGAGCAACTGATGTTTTTCCACTAACTTAAATCTGACTTTATTTGTGCAAAAAGTGTCTTATAATTGTGTTCATAGAGTCCCTGGATTTGTTTTGGTAGGTTAACTCCCAAGTATTTTATAATCTACCCAAACTTTAAATGACATTTCTCTTTCTATCTCTTGCTGTTGGACTTTGTTGCTAATATATAGGAATGCAGAAGATTTGTGTGGGTTTGTTTTGTAACCTGCAACTTTGCCAAAGTTGTTTATTATTTCAAGAAGTTTTTTACTTGAATCTCTAGGATTCTCTAAGTGTATCATCATATCGTCTGCAAAGAGTGATAACTTAGTTCCTTCTTTGCCTATTCTTATTCCTTCAATTTCTTTATCTTGTCTAATTGCTACAGCTAACATTTCTAGCACCATATTGAATAATAGTGGTGATAATGGACAACCCTGTTTCCACCCTGATCTTATTGGAAATGCACCTAGCTTATCCCCATGGCATATAATGCTCGCTGAAGATTTTAGGTAGATACTGCTTATTATTTTATGGAAATTTCCCTTCATTCCTATGTTCTCCAGTGTTTTTAATAGGAATTGGTGTTCTATTTTGTCTAAAGCTTTGTCTGCATCTCCTGAGATAATCATGTGGTTTCTGTTAGTTTTTTTTTTTGATATGATCGATAGTACTAATAGTTTTCTAATATTAAACCAGTCCTGCATTCCTGGTATGTTTCCTACCTGATGATAGTGTGTTATTCACATAATAAGATGATATATTGGTTTTGCTAAAATCTTATTTAAAATTTTTGCATCTAGATTCATTAAAGAAATTGGTCTATAATTTTCTTTCTCTGTTGTGTCTCTTCCTGGTTTAGGTATCAAAACCATATTTGTATCATAGAAAGAACTTGGGAGGCCTCCTTCTTCCCCAATTTTCAAAAATAGTCTATATAGTATTGGAATTAACTGTTCTTTAAGTATTTGATAGAATTCACTTGTAAATCCATCTGATCCTGGAAATTTTTTCCTAGGGAGTTCATTGATGGATTGTTGATTTTCTTTTTCTGAGATGGGAATATTTAAGTATTCAACTTCCTCTTCTGTTAATCTGGCTCATTTGTCTTTTTTAAAATACTCATCCGTCTCTTTTAGAATACCGAATTTGTTACCATAAAGTTGGGCAAAGCAATTTCTTATTACTGTTATAATTTCCTCCTCTTTGGAGGTGAGTTCACCCCTTTCATTAGTAATTTGATTTTCTTCTTTCTTTTAATAAAATTGACCAAAGGTTTATCAATTTTATTAGTTTTTTTATAAAACCCAGTATTGATTTCATTTATTAATTCAATAGTTTTCTTAATGTCAATTTTATTATTCTCTTCTTTGGTTTTCAGTATTTCTCATTTGGTATTTACTTGGGGATTTTCAATTTGTTCTTTTTCTAGCTTTTTCATCTGCATGCCGAAGTCATTGATCTCCTCTTTCTCTATTTTATTTATGTAGGTATTCAAAGATATAAAACTTCCCTTGAGAATTATACTCGTAAGATTTGGTAGGTTGTCTCATTATTGTCATTCTCTTGAATAAGTTGTTGATTGTTTCTATGGTTTCTTCTTTAACCCACTCCTTCTTTCCAGTTAGGTTATTTAGTTTACATTTGATTTTGGTTTATCTTTCCATGACCTTTTATTATGTGCACTTTTTACTGTATTATGATCTGAGAAGGACATATTGATTGATTATCTCTTCCTTTCTGCACTGGATTGTGATGTTTTTATGTCCTAGCATACGGTCAGTTTTTGTAAGTGTGCCATGTACCATTGAGAAAAAGGTATGTTCTCTTCTATTCCCATTCAGTTTTCTCCAGAGATCTATCATATCTGCCTTATCCAGAGTTTAGTTTACCTCTTTAACCTATTTCTTGTTTATTTTGAGGTTAGATTTATCAAGTTCAGAAAGGGGGAGGTTGAGGTCCTCCCCAGTATAGTTTTCCTGTCAATTTCTTCCTTCACCTCCCCCAACCTCTCCTATAAGAATCTGGGTGCTATACCACTTGGAGCATACATGTTTAGTATTGATATTGCTTCATTGTCTATGGTGCCTTTTAGCAGGATATAGTTTCCATCCTTATCCCTTTTCATTAGATCTATTTCTGCTTTTGCTTTGTCTGAGATTAGGATTGCTACTCCTGCTCTTCTTACATCAGCTGAAGTACAACATATTCTGCTCCAATCTTTGACCTTTATCCTGTGTGTATCCCCCCATTTCCAATGTGTTTCTTGTAAACAACATATTGTTGAATTATGGCTTTTAATCCATTCTGCTATCTTTCTCCGTTTTATGGGAGAGTTTATTCCATTCACATTCACAGTTATGATTACAATTTGTCTATTTCCCTCCATCTTCTTTCCTAGTGTTTGTGCTTTTAGCTCTCCCATCTCCCTTCCCCTCCTCAATAGTATTCACTTTTCACCACTTCCTCCTGCAACCTTCCCTTCCTTCTTTTAGTCCCCTTCCCTTTTACTCCCTTTTACCCTTATTGCTTCTTCCCTCCCTTTTAGCTTCTCTCACTTTTCTTCCCCCTTCCACTACTACTGCTTATAGAGCTAGTTAGGATTATCTACTTAAGTTTATTGTTCCCTCCTTGAAACAAAACAGATGATAGTACCTCTCAAACAATGCTCATCTCCCTCCCCTCTTTCCCTGTACTATAATTTTGTACTTCTTCCTGTGATGTAATTTATCGTTTTCTACTTCCTCTTTTTCACACCTTCTGTTACAATTCAGGTTTCTCTTAAGAACTAGGCATGAAAGAATATGAAAGGAACCAAAAAAGATGAAAATGATTGTTGTATAATGGTAACTTCTGGGCAATTTAATGATATGAATTATTTTTTGAAAATTCTTTTAAAGACAACTTAAATTTTAATTAAGGATTAATGACTTTTATCATGACTCTTTTAAAATCATCTTTAGTGGAAATCTTGGCAAGAGGAAGAGATGAATCAGCTTATTCCTGAGGGACAAGGCATCACAGAACAGTAGAATAAACAAACAAAAATCCTTGGCAGCACATTCACATTTGCCTCAAGGGATATAGTGCCTCAGAACATTGTCACTATTGTGGTCTGATACTTTGAAGGCAATTTGGTCTTACTGACAGTTCCATCAAGTCATCATTCCAGTTGCAGTGAAATAAACTCTTCTTCTCAAAATTTGATACACTTTTTTATTTAAAAGAAAAAAAATTTGACTCACTTTGTAAAAGTTTTAAAAGTTTAAAATAGATTTAGTGTCTATTATTCTAGATATTTGTAAAAATTCCAGTTTAGAAAATAGTCTTGTATTTACACACATTAGGAAAATCACTGAAAGCAAAAAAGTTTCATAGATAGGCAATATGCAATAGGGTTTATTAGCCTTGCATTAAAATCAGGATAATCTGAGTTAAAGTCCTGCTTCTGACACATACTGGCTGTGGGACCCTGGGAAAGCCTTTTAGCTTCAGTGCTCTTCCTTTCTCTGTGTAGCTTGCTACCACTGGAAGATTGAGATATACATTAGTAGAAATAATTTATTTACTGCAATCTCCATGCACCAATGCAATAGAAAATGAATGGGATAAAGAAAAAATGTAAAAGTGATAGATTATCAGCCAGCATAATTTATTTACTCTGTCTGTTTTTGTGACATTGCCATCTCTTGATTCTTTTTCTCATTAATTGCTCCTTTATAGACTTCTTTGCTAGTCTCTCATCTATATCATAACTCTTCATGTGGTGTACCTCAGGGTTCTATCCTGGGCTCTCTTTTTTTCTCTATATACTTTCTCAGTCTCTCACTTGGTAACCTCATCAGCCTTCATGAATTTACTTAACTACAGTTCTATATATCTGACCTTAGCCTTTTCACTGAACTTCAGACTCTTACTACCAGTTACAAGATTTGTGAACAAGAAATGGTGGTCAAACTCAAAACAACTAAATTTTGTTAATCTGGAAAGAGGTTTTGTTGAGGGCAAAATACTGGAACAAACTGAGTATCTATGGATTTCTTTTACTCGTCATCTCTTAATTTCTCTCCAATTATTACTGGAGGGAGATGAAAGTGCAATGTTTTCAGTTTTCATGTGTCTTTATGTAGTAGTCATTATTTCTAAACACCCTACTTGTGCTCTCCTTTCCCTCAGTCTGATTTCCTGCCTTAATCGTGTCAGGTTGTATTTTAAGATGGATTAGAAGACACTTCTCTAATCCCAAAGAAAAAAAAATGTAACAAATCCTACATACAAGCAAAATAGGTTTACCGGAATGTTTTTAGTCATAGTTGAAAATCACAACATTGAAAAGGTTTGTTTCTTCATAAATATATAGAAATCATTTCCAAAATCTGATTTTTACAAGAGAGAAATTATACATTTTGCAAGCATTAACAGAATTGTTATGATCTGTTTTTACATAATGTTTTATCTCTTACCTCCCACACTATCCCTGAACTTGACGAAATCAAGTCTCACCTCTGTAGTTTACAGTAGAAAATAATGTTAAATTATAAATGTAATCATCAATGCTTAACTCAATATACAAATGAAGTACTGGAAAATATCTAATTTCAACTTAGGCTCCTATACCATGGCAAAGTAGATGTTTCTGTTTGTAAAAACAAGCACCCCTGGCATACACAGGAGGGCTTGCTATCGCAGGTTCTTAGATCTGATTTTGTAAAAGGAAAACAACTTTTGAGGGGTCAACAATCATTTTATTCAATCATATATATCATTCACTTAGTTCAAGGGAAAAAGTCAACACCCTGAAGTGAGAGAAAATAAAAAGATACAAAGATTAACCAATAGACAGGGCTTCCAACTGTCTGACTGTAAGCAATACATACATCACAGATCAACAGACAGATAACTCTGTGACTGTACATACGTAGTTACCAATATCTGAGCTTACAAAACCAGGGAACTCTTCAATAGCTGCCCAGAATCTCATCAGACCAAATGAATACTTCCAATAAGTAAGCCCCAAAGTCAAACCTCACCTCATATTTACACAACAGTCCTATTGTGAAGAATCTGAACAAAAGGGAAAAAAACATGAGAAAGAAAAAAAAATAAAGAGAAAATAGTTTGCTTTACTTTGTAATTAGACTCCATAGTTCTTTCTTGGGATGTAGTTGCTGTTACTATGCGCAGTGTTCTCCTCACTTCAGTCAGCATCAATTCCTGTAAGTATTTCCATGTTTTCCTGAAGTCCGCCTGTTCATCATTTCTTATGGAACAATAATATTCCATTACATTCATATACAAAAACTTTTTCAGCCATTCTCCAATTGATGGGCATTCATTCAATTTCTAAATTTTGGCTAACGCAAAGAAGATGCTACAAATTATTGTTTGGATATCTGTGTCTTTTTACTCCTGTTTTTATGATCTTTGTGGAATACAGACCTAATAGTGATATTTTTGGTTCAGAGGGTATGCATAATTTTACAGTCATTTGGGCATAGTGCCAAATTGTTTTCCACAATGGTTAGATCAGTTCACAACTCCACCAACAATGCATTTGTGTTCCAATTTTCCCACATCTTCTCGAACATTTATCACTTTCTTGTTTGGTAGTGTTAGCCAATCTGATACATGTGATATGGTACATTAGAGGTGCTTTAATTTGCATTTTTCTAATGAATAGTGATTTACATTATTTTGTCATATAGCCATAGACAGCTTTAGTTTCTTCATCTGAAAGCTGCCTGTTCATATCCTTTGAACATTTGTCAATTGAGGAATAACTTGTATTCTTATAGATTTGACTCAGGTCTCCATATATTTTAGAAATGAGGCCTTTCTCAGAGATGCTGCCTGTAAAAATCATTCCCTAACTTTTGACTTCTCTTCTAATTTTGGTTGCATTGGCTTTCAATGTGAAAAGTAGCAACAACAACAACAAACTTTATAATTTAATGCAATGAAAGCTATCCATTTTGCATTTCACAATGTTCTCTGCCTCTTATTTGGTCATAAACTCTTCTGTTCTTCATAGACCTGACAGGCAAACTATCCTTAGTTCTCTTAATTGTCTTTTAGTTTCACCCTTATGTCTGAATTTTTTAACCATTTTGACCTTATATTGCATATAGTGTAAAATGTTGCTTTATATCTATTTTTTGCCATATTATTTTCTGGTTTTCTCAACATGTTTTTTTCACATGATGAGCTCTTATTTGAGATACTGGAATCTTTGGGTTTACCCAAAGTAGATTACTATAGTCATTGACTACTGTGTCTTGTGTACCTAATCTATTCCACTGATCCACTACTCTATTTCTTAGCCAGTACCACAGAGTTTTGATGACTGATGTTTTATAATACAGTTTTAAATTTGATATGGCTAGGTAACCGTCCCTTGCATTTCTTTTCATTAATTCCCTTGATTTTCTTGATCTTTGCTCTTCCAGATGAATTTTGTTGTTATTTCTTCTAGTTCTATAAAACAACTTTTAGTAGTTCGATTGAAATTGTACTGAATAAGTAAATTAATTTGGATGAAATGGTCATTTTTATTTTATGAGCTTGGCCTACCCACTAGAAACTGATTTTTTTTTCCAATTTTTTAGTTCTGAATTTATTTGTGTGAGAAGTGTTTTGTAATTATGTTCATATTGTTCCTTGATTTGCCTTTACAGGTAGACTTCTGAATATTTTATATATTCTATGGTTGCTTTAAATGGACTTTTCTTTCTATCTCTGGTTGGTGGGTTTTGTTACTAACACACAGAAATGATACTAACTTGTGTGTGCTTATTCTTTTACTTTGTTCTAACATGAATAATTCAGATATGTTTCTTTCTAATTTCACATACAGATAGTAATGACAATTATGAATAGATTTAGACTTAGAAAGATATATTTTTTCTGCTCACATCAATGAAATTTAGAAAAAATCTGTAGTTTCTCTCATAAATGCCTCATTTTTCAAATATATTGGGAACTGAGCATTTCACAGTTGTTTAATGGTGAAAGGATATTAATAGACATTTTTAGAAGATGTTAGATAGATAGACAGACAGATAGATAGATAAATAGATAGAGAGATAGACAGATGAAGTATTATATTTATTGCACTCTTAGTAGATGATGGAAGGTGCAGATGGAAGGAGAGAATTGGAACTGAATATAAAAATGAAATTTAAAAATTAAAAGCAAAAAAAGGATAAGGAAACAGGGGATCAGATCAAATGATTGACTTAGGGTCACAGAAGTATTTTGTCACAGGCAGATTTTGAACTCAGAATCTTCTCCAAATGGGAAAGAGGGTAAATAAGTAAGAAATGGAAAAGAACTACTGTTATTTCTACAGTCATCTCTTTTTAGGTCCACTGACAATGGACTTATCATATTTGAACATGGTGTCTGGTGTGCAATGTGAGGAATTAAAATGTAATCCAAGAAAAGATTTTGGGAAGGACTGCTAAAGTAAACTCGGGATTCCTTAAAGTACTTTTTTCCTAAAAACCAAATAATTTGGAAATAATAAGGCATCCACTTTTAAAATATCTGAAATTGCAAAGTGTGCCAAAAAATCCACATACACATAGTATATGTATATGTGAATATGTGTATCTATCTGTCAATCTAGATAGATAGATTGATTGATAGATGCATATACACATACATACAAACACATGTAAATTAATGCTGGTAATATTTTCTTTTCTACAAATTTTTTGAGAATGATCTATTTGTACAAAACATATTTTGATTAAAATTTGAATGTTACTGCTAGACTTTGTGAATCACTCCCAAACCAGATTATAATATGACTGCAAATTACTCTTGATATATTCTTTGCTGTGCCTATGTGTAGATAGGTAGTTACATAGCTATGTATGTGTAAATGCAAACTTTATATACAGCAAAATCTATATCTATGTATCTCTATAGACAATCTATATCTATATGAATATATGCATATTTAGCAAACATGTACTTATAGATGTGTATATATACATATATGTATATATACATACATACATACATATACACACACATGTTTTCAACAAAGTTGCTTATAGGAAAGTACCTGGTGCAGTAGATGGAGAGCCAGATTTGGAATCAGAAAATTCTGAGTTAAATGGTGGCTTCAGACTTAATAGCCGTGTGACTCTAGACAAGTCAGTTATCCTATTTTTGCCTCAGATACTTCTTTTGCAAGATGAGGATAAGAGCACCTACCTCTTAAGTTTATTGTATGGATCAATTGAAGCAATAATTATAAAGCATTTAGTATAGTGCCTGCCTAGCACAATGTAAGCACAACAGATACGGTAGCCATTATTATTAATGTTAGTTATTAACAATAAGGTTATCTAGTTTTTTGGGTTTTTTTGGAGGCAAGTGAGATTAATTGACTTGTCTGTGATCATATGGCTGGTAAGTGTCTGTCGTTGGACTTGAACGCAGATCCTTCTGATTCAAGTTTCAGTGTTCTATCCACTACACTAGCTACCTACCCCAACAAAGGATTCACTTTATATCTATCTATATCTATACCTATCTATCTATCTATCTATCTATCTATCTATCTATCTATCTATCTATCTATGTATCTATGTGTGTGTGTGTATATGTATATAAATTGTGGAGTAAAATGTACCTTTGAAAATTTTTCTCCCCCCCCCCAAAAAAAAAAACCAAATTGAAGCATATATTAAAATGGTAAATGATTACTTGATAGATGTTTTTGAAAAAGTGGTACTTTTTTATTCAATGATCTTCCCATGTACCAACATGAAGAAAGGCATAAAGTAACCACCAAAAGTGTGCGTGCCCTGTCACAAAAAATTTTGTGTGCAGAATCTGGATGGAAGAGATTTTTCCAGAGGGTGTGGAAGCCTTCATGTACTTATGCTTAGAGATTTAAAAGTGTTGTATATTTAAAATCCTAGAAAATCACAGGACCTTCTGAAAAAGAGCTACAACCATTTCATAGAAACATGCCTAAAATATTACTGAGGAAAAATCTAATATGTGAAAAATACCTACTGTCTGCATTATGACACGGATAGGCTATCTTTACTTAGTCCATTAATGTATATATATTTTATACAGACAGTACAGCTGGATAGTGAGTTGTCCAACTGAATTGAGTTTGGGAAATTTTTCAGTGCTTGTAGCTATAATTTTCTCCCTGATGTTAGATGTCTATGAATTATGGAATACAACAAATCTCCAAAGGAAAAAATATATGAATGATCCAAACGGCAAGTTGGCTGTGGTCTCCTGTCATTAATGATGGGCACACAAGAAGCTATGTTATTACCAAAATCTAAACTATGAATGATCAGTAATGGGGAATGACAAGTAGCCTTCTTGCTACACGGGATCTACACAATTTTATAAAGACTGGAGGAAAGTCTCTATAATGTCAACTGAATCCTCTATCAAGACCTAGTAGAGACTCTCACCTCTATTTGTTTCTGGCATGCATTGACTTTTAAATCTAATTTTAATTTAAGTAATATTTATATTAAAAGATTAAAATTTCAGTCTACTTTTCTGATTGCTTATATTTACCATTTAAAACAGAAAAGAGCATTATGTATCCTACTTATTTGGCAAGCTTTTTTTCTGAGACATAATCCCTTGACAGTCCCCACCAAAAAAATGAAACTCAAATATTGCCAAAAAGGTATTCATTTTCTTCCATCTAATGAAAAGGAATTAAAATCTATTTTCTGTTACACTTAATGAATTATGAAGTAGAGTTAGTTATCTTATATTATGTATATAAAGGTGTGTAAATATTTGAACTCTAAAGTAGTTCCCCAAATAAATATAAAACTAAAATATTCATTTTATAACCACACACACACATACACAGTCTCCACTACAAATTTGATACATAGAAGATATAAAACTAGACTGAATTATATTCTTATACCTTACTCCAAAGTCATTTGAATATCATTTCATTATTCAGAAAAGACAGCACAACTCATAAATAGTTGGGCACATATTTTTGGCTGTCTTCCTAAACGATACCATAAAGAACACTTCCCTGTAGGTAGACATAATTACCAACAGTTAAAACACATAATTTCTTGTTGGTTTTAAAAATATGTCTCCTTTAATGACAAGGTAAGATTTCTTTTGTACTGAGTAATTTCGGTGACTTTCACTGAAGCTTTTATTCTTAAAATATGTAAGACCCACCAAAGAATTATTTTATAGAGCTAGAAAAAAAACAAAATTCTTCTTGAAGAACAAAAGGTCAAGGATATAGAAAAACTATGAAATTAAAAAAAAATATGAAGGAAAGTGGACTAACATTTCCAGATTTAAATCTATATTACATCCCCAAAATCCAAATTCCTTGTCTGGGTTTTCTTTTTTCTGTTCATGGTAGCCACAGATTTTATGATTATTTAAGGTTAACATTTATAAAGCACTTGCTATGTACAAAGCCTTGTGTGAAGAGTGTCATGACTCTCATACTACTACTCTCATACTACAATGTGCCATCCATCTGTAGGGTATACCTATATCCTATGCTTCAGGAACAGGCTGTATAATACATATATGCATATTTTCAGAAGTATATCAATGCTAAGATTGGAATCTTTCTCCATATTTTTGACTATAATGTTTCTCATGTAAACATTTTATTATGATATTGATTTAATGAATATCTTGAAATAGTCAATTTCCTGTGATATATCTTGACAATTTTGGAGGGTGAAGTAGAATAAAATAAAAAAATAAAATTTAATAAAATAAAATTATGTAAAATATATATTACAAAGTTTTAATCATCAAAATAATCTAGTACAATAAAGTGGTCTATCAGTGGAATAGATCAGGTACGCAATACACAGTAGCAAAGATCATTTATTTATAAGCCCAAAGAATCAAGGTTTTGAGGTAAGAACTCAATATTTGACAAAACTTCCAAGGAATACCGTTCAGCAGAAACTAGACATAGACCAACATCTCATACAGTATACCAAGATAAGGTCAAAATGGATAAATGATTTAGATATAAAGGGTAATATTATAAAGAATTATGGGAAAATGGAAAAAATGGTGTCAAATTTATTGGTAAGGAGTTACGATCAAACAAAAGAAAGAGGATGGTAGGAAGCAAAATAGAAAAATTTGATTATATGAAATTAAAAAGTTTTGTACAAACAAAATTAATGTAGTAAAAATTAGAAGTAAAGCAAGAAATGGGGAAAATTTGCAGCAAGTTTCTCTGATAAAGGCCTCATTTCTCAAATATGTAGAGGATCAAATCAAATCTGTTAGAATGAGAACCATTTCCCATTTGTTAAATTGTGAAAAGAAATTAATAGGCAGTTTTCAAAAGAAGAAATCAAAGCTATCTATAGTTACATATAAATGTTTTAAATCACTAATGCTTAGAGAAATGCAAATTAAAAACTCTCAGATACCACCTCACACTTATGAGACTGACTAACATGATGGAAAAGGAAAATGACAAATGCTGCAGGGATGTGGGAAAATTAAGGAACTAATTCACTGTTGGTACTGTTTTTAACTGATTTAACCATTTTGGAAAGCAAGTTGGAAATATCCCAAAGGGCTATGAAACTATGCATATTCTTTGATCTGGCAAAACCACTACAAGGTGTATACACTTAAGGGGTAAAGGAATGGGTGATAAGTGACTATTTTTGCAGAAATAATTACAGTAGCTCTTTTTGTGGTGGCAAAGAATTAGAAATTAAAGGAATACTCAGCAATTGGATAGTGACTAAAGTTATGGTATATGATTGTGATATAATGCTATTGTACTATAAGAAAAGACCAAGATACTTTTAGAAAAACCTGGGAGAATATATAAATTCATAGAAAGTGAAGTGAGTGGAACCAGGACAACATTGGTGATAGTAACAGCAGTATTGTAAGGATGATCAACTGCGAAAGACAGCTACTCTGATGGCAAAAAATGATCCAAGACAATTCCAAAGGACCTATGATGAAAAATGGTATCCACCTCTGAACACAGACTGATGAACTCTGAATGCATTTGGAAATATACATATTTCTAAACTTTATTTTTGTTGTTCTATATAGAGAGTCTGTTATACTTTGTGATTCAGAACTATGCCAGCATATTCATAGTCAATGTCAGTGCTATGAATATTGCCTTGACTATACTTTTGGCCTCACAAACAGGATTATGGGGTATAAAATATATATTTGGAGGCAGAAGGGCTTCAGAGGAAGAAATGGATATCCCAGGATGGGAGTATTTACCTTATTCCTCCCTAACAAGGGAATGGGCTAAAAGTACTAGACACCATGAAAACAGGGAGCCAAGGTTATGGGAGGGAAAACCTAGAGATTTTTAAGTTGTATATTATGAATACCAGTAAAATTAGGGAAAGAAGTGGCAGGGGTATGCGGTAGAGGTTGGATTTTATTAACAGGTTACCATATTATTAACAGGTTATCATATTCACAGGTTACCATATTATCATATAATATATCATATTTATTAACAGGTTATGATCTTTAAAGCAGACATCAGCTGCTGAAGGAAAAACATTCAGATGGATAAAGGCTTAGCTAGCTTGCATGAGAAATCTCAGCATTTGAGCTCTCCTTTAAGAGAACAAGCTTTAGGGTCACAGGTAGAAGAAAAGGCTGTTCATTTAACTGAGGAGAAGAAGTGAAAGAATGACAAAAGAAATGTGCAAACAACCTTTGTATAGAACCAGCCTAGTTGCCACAGTGATGATGGCCAAGAGAGTGCATGAGACAACAATGTAAGAAATTCAGAGGAGGAAAATGAAATAATGTTACAGGGGGAGGCTTCTCAGGCAGAATAACATCCCATACTAAGACAAGAACAGGAGAACTGGTGGGGGAACACAGTCCTTAGGGAGATAATTAAGAATTTGCTCAGCAGGAGGTCACAGATATTTTGAGTTGGTTCACTCAAATGATTGGAGAATCATTAATATCTTGGATGGCAAAAATCATTGATGAAAGGGTTGGAGAAGTATTGATATATGTCATGGATTGTTTGGAATTCATAGGTATGTATCAGAATCCTTTTGTACAATAAGCTTTTAGAGAATACAATATGCAAGGAAGTAAGAATATGACTAATCTGTTAGCTTTGGCTACAGAAGAATGCACTTTAAGCAGTATCCTATAGACTAGGAGAGATAGACTCTCGTATTCGCTTAGGGACTGTCTGAGAAAGTTAAAGGAGGAGGTAACGAAGACTGTCATAATGGCCAGAAATGTAGATGCATACTATGATGCCTCCTTTGCTGTTTCCCACAGAAATATAATAGAGAAGATGGCTCCTTCTGCTTACAACCATCTAGTTCTTACTATAATAATTGGGGAAATAGGGCATCCTCTTTCAGAGGTACTTGGCAAGATTTCACAGGCAAGTGATTTAGGAGACTGGGGAAAAGATAATTTTCCTTGAGAGAGAAGAGTAAATAGCCAATGGATTCAAAGTCAGAATAGATTGACAAGAAAAGAGTTGTTTATTGTTCTACTGAGAACAGAGGTAGATTTGGGAAGCACAGGTGGTATTGCAACTAGTGGACTATAAAAATTGTACCAAGAAAAGGTGTTTGATACTAGACAGAATAGAAAAGTAAGAACTAACCTTACAGATCCTCATGAACCCTTGTATCCAAGTCTGTCACACCTTCAGAGAGAATAGGATATTGCCCAAACCCCAGTTCAGATTAAAAAAATATGCAGAAGGGATTACAGACCCCATATCAATTTGAACATATATTGGAATAATGGATCAAATACTGTAACTAGGGCACTAATAGATACTGGGAAAGAGGCCTGCCTTATATAAGGAAACCTCAATAAGTTTAAACATGGAATTCCTATTAGCATCACAGGACTGTGAGGGATAAAACATCAGTTATACAAGTCAAACTAATGATGAAAAGTGGACAATTACCTAAGAAATTATTATTTCTTTTATATTTATATAAAACATTAATAAATATTTAATAAATATCTATATAAATAAAAATATTTATATTTCCATTTTATGGCAATAGTACCCATTCCAAAGTACATCACTGGAACAGCTATCTTGAAAGGAAGGACTTTAAATTTACCTAAGGAGAGACACAAATTTGCAGTAAAGAAGAAAGGAATTAATACATTTTGGTGGGTAAAATGAAAATGAATCTAGTCACTTTACCTGAACCTTCTGAAGTAATTGCTTTAAAGCAGTATCATGTGCCTTGTGGGTAAGATGAAATTACCAATATTATAAAGGAATATGTTGAGACAGGAGTGTTAGTCCTGTTAGTTTTAGACACTAGATGGAATACTCCTATCTGACTAGGATGAAAGCCATATGGTACACGCAGGATGACAGTGGATTACAGAAAATTGAATAAGGTGACTCCTCCCTTTTATGCTGCTGTTCCAGATACAGTTACCTTAATAGAAAGATCTAGAAATATGTTGGGACTTCAAACCCAGTTATTGATTTAACAAAGTTTCTTACTATGCTGGTAGATTATAAACAATGGGACCAATTCCCTTTCATTTGGCAGGGCTGATAGCATACTTTTACATGCTTGCTACAGGGATATCTGAATAGCCCCACTCTGTCATAGAATTGTGGCTGAACATTTGGATGATTTAGAGTTATCTCATATACAGTTTACCCATTATTTAGATGATATTATGATAAAGGGAAAAAATGCAAAATTAGTGGAGAATAGTTTGACGGTTTTACTTTGACTATATGAAAAGCAAAATGTAGGAAATTAACCCTGAAAAGATTCAAGAGCCAACTCAAACCATAAAATTTTGGGATATACAATGGAACAAGGGGCTGCAAGAGATTCTCCTGCAATCCTGACCAAAGATTCATGATTTTCCTATCCCCCCAATGAGAAAGAGATCCAAAAGTTTATAGGATTATTGGGATATTGGCAACGTTGCATACTACTTCTTGGACAAATTTTGACATATTTATATAAATATATATTTATATATTGATTGAAGACTCAAGCAGAGTAAACCTTATGAAGAAGCAAAAGCTGCCATATAGTTTGTCCTAAATTCATGACCTATGCAATGTGACCCAGTGCAATTACAAGTGAGTGTACAGGATGAATAATCAAACTGGAGTTTATGGCAAAAACAACAAAGCCAAAATGTACCCTTAGGATTTTTGTTTAGGAAATTTCCTTCATCTGGAATTCAATATACCTTTTTGAAAAGCAATTGTTAGATGCATATTGGGTTTTGATAGAGACTGAACCACTGACTCTGGGCCAAGAGGTAGTGGGTTAAGCCCTGGAATCCTAAATTATGGCCTGCATAATGAGTACCCCACCTTCTCACAGAATTGGACATTCACAAGAAGCTATCATAATTAAATGGAAATGGTACACTCAAAATAGATTTAAAACAGGAAAAAGTAATATTTCTGCTTTACATGAATCCGTAGCAAACATGGATACTGAGGAAAATGATATACCCCAAATCAAAAAAAAAAAAATGAGAACAAAAGAGACATACATGGTTTACTGAAGAGACAGCAAAATATTTGGGTCACATACTCCATTGGAAAGCATTAGCCTATAACCCTTCTGCTAGCTGGGTTTTTGGAAAGTACTAGGATAGGTGAAAGTAGTCAATACATTGAACTTACGTCCGTACATTAAGCTATCAAAACAGAGCAAAGGGGCAGTGTCATATATTAACTGATACATAGTTGGTAACTAATGAGTGAGCTACATGGATGCCCGTGTGGAAAACTCAAAATTGAGAAATTCACAGCAAACAAATCTGGGGCAAAATTTTATGGGAAGATATATGGAGACATGTCTTTGGTTAGTCATTTGTCATTTTTTCATGTAGATACTCACATGGCCCTCAGCACACCAGAACATGAGTACAATGGCCATGCTGATTGACTAGCAAATATTTCATATTGTCCCTACTCTAACTCCAACTTGTGATCGGGTACTACCAAAATAAGTTTATCAAATGGCTGTCTATTTAGGGATCCAGACCACGCACCAGTAGGTACAAGACTGAGGTATCTAATAATGAGTATCGCTCCTACATTGCTAAAGCAAGAAGCAGAGGAATATTATGCGTCAATTGGAAAAGGAACTGTTCCTTGGGTAGTACTGAAGAGATAGGAAGGGGAAAAGTACTAGCCCAAATGTGGCAAATAGATAACATGGGATGATTATCCCAAGATAAAGAATGCAAATTTATATGTACTTGTGTTAGCCACCTATTCAGGTGTACTAGTAACGTGTCCCTATAATAATGTGACCTAGAAAAACACCTATGAAACTCCAGGTATCATAAGTCTATATTATACAACCCCAATGAAGTTTCCTAGTGAAAATGTGTCGCATTTCAAAGGTAATGAAATGAAGAAATATTGTGTATTAAACAATACGGAATGGGTACATCATATTCCATATTTTCCACAAGCATTTGTGTTAACTGAAAGCATGAATGGATTATTGAAAATCAGTGAAGAAATTTAAATTCTAATATTTCTTTTCAACATTGAAAAGATAATTTGTTCAGTGCTTTGTATAATTTGAGTAATAGACCATTGGGAAGAAGTACACCTCTAGGTAGAATGATGACTCCAAATCTTCAAATTAGGAAACAATAAACAGCTAAGATTTCAAATATTGAGAATTGGACTGTGAGGACAGATTTCCCAGCATCATATCCGGGAATGCCTGGTTTGACGTGATGTGATTTATATTGCTTAGATGACTTCTCTTTGGATAGAAAAGAAATAAGAAAAATCTTTACTGGAGTATCTATGAGAATCCCTAAAAATCATTTTGGATGAATATTTCCTAAATCAGGATTAGCAGCTCAAGAAATACATGTATTGACTGAAGTGATAGAATTTGATCTATCTAATTATCTAATTCTGGTTATTGAGGAGAAATTATTGTGACATTCCAAAATTTAGGTGAAGAACTCATAGTTTTGTAAAAATGATAGAATAGTTCAAGTGATTATTCCTTGTGAAACAATATCCCTTGTAAAAACTTATCCTCCTTCTGAAATAACTAGCAGAGTGACTGAAGGGTTGGGTTCTACTGATGGAATAAAATTGGAAGCTAAAGTATGTGCAAAATGGAAGCCAGAAAATATTCCAAAGGCTGTGGAAATTATAGCACATAGGAAACATAACACTGTAACTATTGTTTATTCAGGAGAAAATTATTACTAAATTGTGTGCTTAACTCATATATTCTACTGTGAATGAGGCTATGATAGTGGGTTCATGGATGGCAGAAGCACAGCTGACCTTATATCTACCCTACTTTTGGTTTTTGTCTTCTTGGGTTTTTTTCTTTTTTTGGATTTTTGTCTATTAAATTTATTTGCTAGATTTGTTTCCCTCCACCATTAGTGCCCTCCACCTGCAGATGCCTGATCCCTTAAGCCAAATGTCAACCCTGTCCACAACTGTGATGTGTCACCCCTGGACCTAACATTGACCAAGCTCTGGATGACAACTAAAGAAGTGATCTCTGGAATGAGTCCTCTTGAGACAGGGACAACTCTACATCCAGTTTCAGCAGGAAGTAGCTAGGAAAAAGAGACCTTTACCCCTTACCCCAAGATTTCAGGCCCCATTCATTAGGGGAAGGAAGGATCAGGTGCTTGTGTTTAAGCCACACACTAAAATATTGTTCTATATGCTTGTTTTGTGTGATCCTTGCTATATTGTTTAAAATTTCCGTCAACATTAGTTGCCCCATTGACCTATGTAATGAATAAGAAAGACCTTGGGCTGAACGTATTGTTAATGTATTTTTGCATAATTTGAAGATCTTTCCCATGCATTCATAGGTCCAAGTCACCTGCTTAAATCACATGGAAACATAAGTCACATGGAGTGAGAGGAGCTTGCTGAACAGATGGAATAGAAAGGGTGGAGCAGAGATGGGAAAAAGTTGGTGAGAGCAGTTAGAGCAGAGGAGAGAGGACATAGACTGTCAGGGAGCTAGGACTGTGAGGATTTTCTTGTGGGAAGGCCCCAGCAGAGGCAGGGTGGGGGGAAGGCTTGGAAATGGCTCTGTATCCCATAGTAATAATGTGTATTAATTTGTTGGTTATTATGCTGGATTTGACTTTCTGGTGTCTGAATAAATGTTTTCCTTTTGCCCTTATACGGAGAGAATGTTATGCTTTGAGAATCAGACCTATACCAGCATATTCCTAGTTGCAGTCAGTGCTGTATATATTACCTTGGTCATGCAAAAAGTATGTAATTACTTTCTGTGCTTATTGAAATATTATTGCAGAATAATTGCCTTACTCTAATAGATCAATTTTGGTCTTTCTCCCTGTCAATTTGATAGATGACAGACTGGAAATCTTTTCTCTTCTGATCACCCTTCTGTGTAGATAGACCACAAAAAAATAGCTAGATTGAAATTTTCATCCAGGAAATTTGTGATGCTCTACATTGTGTGAATCAGACACTAGGTAAAAATGTTATTGGGCTCACATTTAATTATCATCCTCCTGCTCCCTCCCCTAGGAACTTCTCCAATTTGTTAAGGTCATTTTGAATTATAATCTAGTTCTTAACGTTAATTTTCCTATGAAATGGTGTAATCAGAAAATTTTACATAAATATACTGAATTTCATAATCTCCATCATTAATAAAAGTATTTTATAGTACCAGACTAACGACTTGCCCTTATAGACTTTTGCTTCATATATTACCATCTACATGATGGCCTTGAATCATTGATTTCAGAATAAACTGGTAGTTTGGTTTGAAAGCAAACGTTAGTAATCCTTTAATAAAATTTGAACCAAAATTTTAAAAAAAATCTGTTCTATTTTAAGTAATCATTATAATTTTTATTCCAGACAAAAATTTGCTGCATCATATATAGAATATTAATTCTTAATATGGGTTTGGATTGTAGAAGTGATTTAAGTATCTTAATTTTTTTTTTTAAAGTGGTAGCTAGATAGCTCAGTGGATAGAGCACTAGACTTGGAGTCATGGATACCTGAGTTCAAATCCAATCTCAGACACATACTAACTGTGTGGCCCTGGGAAAGTCACTTAACCCTGTTTGCCTTGGTTTCCTCATATGTAAAATGAGCTGAAGAAGAAAATGGTAAACCACTCTAATATCTCTCCCAAGAAAACCTCAAATGGGGTCAAAAAGAATTGGTCCTGAGTGAAATGATTCAACAAATGCTTTAACAACGGAGAAAAGATAGGGGAAATACAGTGATAAAGAAGGATATAAGGTATTTTTATAGGGAGTGAAGATATGTTAACAGAATCATGATCAACTCAATCTGCAATATGTAATATAAAATAATGAAATTTTCTGAGGTATAAATGGTAAATTTCCTTCCCCTTAACTCTCCTTTTAAAAGATTGTCACATTGTTGCCTATGGGTCACAGAATATCAGACTATTATCGTAAATAGCACACTACACAGAGGTCGTCTAAAGCCAGTGCTAAACTAATGTTAGAACTCCTGTTGTTTAAATTTTAGTGTATTTATACTTCAGAAATTCAAGATTTCCTCAGATCATTTTTTTCTATTATTGCTTTATTTTATAGTCTTAAAAATGTATTAATAATAAAGATTAAACTTAAAAGTATTTGTGCTTACATTTTGCCTCCATCAGGAGGGTCCTGTTAAAACACTTACCAGCAGAGGATAGTTTGAGATGGTAGTATCATAACTCTGATAGGTCAATAAAAAGGAATAAGATTAAGGTTTTTTAATCACATCTTGAAAATAAAATTCCAATGACTTTTGTTATATTTCTCAAGTTTGATTCTCACAACAACTTTTAGGAGAATTGTGGGGGTAAAAGTGACATTGAAACCATTTTACAAATAAGGAAACTGAGACTTTTGAAGGTTACATGATTTGTCCGTTGTCATACAGGGAGTCATGGGTCAAAGTAGGATCTGAATGTCAAATTCTTTATCTTTAGATTACTGTGTTTGCTTTTTTGCCATGGGGAAACAAAGGCTTTAGGATTCCCTTGGAGGATTAAGAGAGGAAACGTCAAAAAGATTAAAGGAATTTTATGCTGTGTTCAAAGACTTGGATGAGCAGAGCTGTAACTTCAAAGAGTTATCAGATCGAATCAGTCTCAAAAGTTTAAAATGTACTGGATATATTTACATCCCAATTCTACCCGTTCTAATTGTATGACCTTAGCAATGTTGCATTCTTCAGATGCTGTCCCTTATCCCAAGAATGAAAAGATTCTACTAGATGATGGCTAAGTTATCTTTCAACTCTAAACCTATTTTCCTATGGTAACAACTTTGTGATATATATATATATATATATATATATATATATATATATATATATATATATATATATATATATATATATATATAGTGTTACAGTTAACAATAACATATGGATTTGTCATACACATGTAGATCTCAGTCCCAAGTAGATGTAAACCCTCTAATTAGGGACAAATTCTGTTTCATTTTTTTCTTTTGTATATTTCTACAGCCTTCCAGAGTACTTCCACCTGAGTTTTATATACTTGTTTGGAATTGTTAAAACTACTAAGAATGCATGACACAGACAAATAACTCTAATAAACACGGTACAATGAAAATAAATGAAACTGCTGCAATCCAAGTGCTATGAAAGTATTTAGGACATCTAGGAAGAATAAAGGATGGAAACATGTTTAATAATTTAAAATTAGCATTAGCTTACAAAAACTATGTCCATACTAACAGAGGTAAGTGGAATATCCCCCCCAAAAAAATTTTCCAGATATTTCTGATCAAAAGATTTTGGCTAAAAAATGGTCAAAGTGATCTTTTCTCTAGTTCAATAATCTAGATAATTGCCTCCATTGATCACTGAACTTTTTGAGATACAAAAAAAGATTAACATTTCTGAATCACTCTTTTGTTATATTGTTATCTGTAATAAAAATTGCTTAATTCCAAGTATCTCCAACTATATGAGCAACATTACTTCTAAAACTCTTAATCTCCATTATGACACATATTACAATATGTTCCCTTAAATAAATCATTGTTCTAACCAGCCAAGGTGTGGTACAGTAATTGTCAACTCTGATGTTTTAGTATCACTAATTTAAGGGTGCTTACCATAAATCCTATGATTTTTTTTAAATTGTTCAATATATTTCAAAAAAATTGGTTTCTTTTGAAATTATATTCAATTTATGCATTTTAAAAAACTTTCTGAAAAGTGAGCTGTAAGCTTTTTCAGACTGCCAGGAGGTCTCTCTCTCCCTCTCTCTTTCTCACACATAGATACCTTATGTACTCTTTTATTTTTTTGTATAAAATTCCATTGCTTAGTTTTAGATTTAAATTACTTATCCTCAATGATATTTTGTTTATTGGTAACTCTCACTTATAACAATAATGAAAACCCATTTGAAATTGGCCTGAATTACTAAACCACTTTCATTGACATTAGCTTATGATATTCTCACAATGTATGTTATCATGTAACTGTACCCATTTTTTGTAATCTGGCAAAATTTGGAACTCAGTATATGTTACATTGAAATAGCTCAGTAAAACAGGGAGCTGAAATCAAATACGAATACCTCCTGAAGGACTGTTTTCATTCATTGTTATAATTCTTGCCATATTGTATTTAAACAGAAGCCCTCTCTTGCTATACCTATTTCAAAGGCTAAGTATCACATTATGCTTCTGTCCCATTCTAATTTCAGGACTTAAGGAATAAAGCTTTTATGGTGATAGCTTGTTGTTCTTGTCCAGTCATTAAGTCACATCGACCTTTTCTTGACCTCATGAACCATAGGAGGCCAGGTCTTTCTTTTCTCCACTGTCTCTTGAAGTCTGCCCAAGTTCATGTTTCTTGTTTCCATGGCTCTATCCATCTCATCCTGTGCAGTCTTTTTTTCCCTTTTTCCTTCAATATTTCCCAACATGAGGTTCTTTTCCAATGAGTCTCATCTTCTCATTATATAGTCAAAGTATTTAAACTTCAGATTCAGTATTTGAACTTCCAGTGATTAGATAGAATTAATTTCTTCAAGCATTGTATGATTTGAACTCTTTGCTGTAACAAGGGACTCTTGAAATCTTCTCCAGCATCAAAATGTGAAAGTGTAGATTCTGAGTCACTCAGCTTTCATCCAAATCTCACAATCATACATAACTACTAGAACAAAGAAAACCTATGCTTTTGACTATACAGACATTTGACAGCACGGTGATGTCTCTGCTTTTTAGTATTCTGTCCAGTTTTGCTATAGCTTTCCTTCTGAGAAGAAAGTGTAATTTAATTTCATGACTACAATCATCATCTGCAGTAATTGTTGAGCCCAAGAGTAGAAAATATGACCCTACTTCTATTTCTTCTCCCTCTATTTTCCAGGAACTGATGGGATCAGTTTCCAAGGTCTTAGGTTTTTCGATGTGAAGCTTCAAGCCAGCTTTGACACTTTCCTCTTTTACCCTCATTGAGAAATTGTAGAATTACACAAGCTTCTTAATTCCTCTCTGTTTTATGCCATCAGTGAAGTATCATTTGCTTTTATGAGATTATTGATATTTTTCCCAGCAACTTTAATTCTACCTTTTTTAATCTATTCTGACATTTCACATGATATAATCTGCCTATAAATTATATAAATAAGATGACAATATATAGCATGATAAACTCTTTTTCCAATTTTAAAAGTCAGGTGATCCATGTTTGGTTCTGACCATTGAATCATGGTGCTAAGTAAGACACTGCTTTTGGCATGAAGGACTAATTAGGTTAGAGAGGGGCAGGAAGTTTGGTAGTACAATCAGAGATATGCACTTTATACATCATGGAGCAAAGGTTCAAAAAAAGTTAAGACACTTGCCAAATTCACAAACACTATCAAAATTAAAGTAAGGCATTGTGTTCAGGCATGAGGGAGTAACATCTTTACCTGTATCAGAAGAATAACCTGCATTCAGATCTTGGCTTGACTATGTAGCTGTTTCTATGAAACTGCAAACTTCACTTGACCTCAACTTTTTTTCATAAAAAGAAACCCAAATCAGAGGATTGAACTATGTCTCTAATATCCCTTGATTCAGTTACTCTTGATTCAGTTCCTATTTGGTCAGCCACTGTTTTTTTTTAATTTTTTTATTTTTTGTTTTATGGGGGGGATTTTGTGAGTTGTTATTGTGTTTGTTCTATATACTATATATAATGTTGTTTTCCTTGCTTCATAAGAAGGGATACCCAAACTCCTGATTTTTTCTTCTCAAAACAAGACTTTATAAAAATATAAGCATAAAAACTAACACTATGCTTTACGGAAAGATTAGTGTGGTAAGTTATTTATGCAAAGAAGGAATTCAAAGAGGAAAATAACATTTTTGAACAGCCCTTCTCTACTTAATGTAATTTGTTATTTCTTAATTCTAGGGTAACAAACCTAAGCTTGCTTTCACTTGGTAAGTTTGGTTCACTACTCAATGATTTAGCTTTACAGTGTTTCTCAGTTTCTCAGCATTTGCTGGTTAATGGCTTGCAACCTCAGAGTTACATTGGTGCCACTTAACAAACAGCTGTTATTGCTGATAAAATGAGACAATTTTTCTATCTGTCCACTTCATTCTACAAAAAAAAGTGTTACAAAGATGCTACCATGGTGACTATCTTTTTATTCCTGTTCTGTTTCAATCAAAAGGTCATCAATATGAAGAGGATTTTTTCCCCTTTCTTTTGGTAGTATAAAATGCAAGGACTACTATCCTTGAGCTTTGACCCTAGTCACCTGCCTCTCTGTTCAGGGCTTTTAAACATGCAATAACTATATATTGACCTCCTTTCCTTTCTGCTGGGAAGTCCTAAATGCCAATAAAGCCAGCTGCAATTGACAACTGTGTTCTAAAGTCATTAAAACTTTTTCAGTTATATCTTGAACTTAAAACAGCCCAAATTTTAAGGAATTTCAGAACAATTTGATTTTTAAAAACCTCCAACTCATAGATCCTTTTCTATTCCCACAATGTCAATATTTTATCAAAATCTTTTACTTCATCATATCTTCATTTAATAGAATGTGTGTGTGTGTGTGACATTACTTATTTTTTCTTGGTACCTCTCCCTTTCTCCTTTACAAAGAGCTATCCCTTAAAATGTAGGTTTGTATTTTTTAAAGGGGAAAATAGCAAAAGCAGTTGAAAAATCAAGTAAATCTTACTGCCCTTACAAAGGAGTATAGAAGCTTCCTTTCCATATATCTTTGGAGTCAAACTTCACTATTATAATTCTATAACTTTCAGTTCTGATTATTATTCTACTATATATATACATATATATATTAATGTTATTGTTGAAATATATTCCTTTTAAGTGTGTGTGGGAAGGTGATAAATAATATAGGCATAGAAGTCAGTACAGTATTTACTTTGAGACTCACAATTTTGTAGAATGGTGCAAAGCACAGATGCAAAATAAATTATTTTTTATCAGCAGTAGCAGCTAATTGGAAGATGGTAGCAGTAACACCACCTTATTCACCCACCCCACCCTACCCCCACATATACACAATTTTAACATGGGCTCTGGAAGAACTATGCCATATGTTAGAACGTCCTTTCTTCACAGAGAAGCAAGACAGTGGAGTTACACAAAAACCAGTCAGATAGAAAAAATTCTGAGGCTCAGAGCTGCCTGACATACCATTGATCCTTTGTGAATGATCTCTAGATGTGTTGAGGTCAGAGTTGTAAAGCCAGTTCAGATATGAAAGAATTCACTTAGACCTTCTCTTTAACCAATAGGACCTTTATTGATGTAAAAGTACACAGAGCTGAGATTTAGCAAAGAGTTCGACAGATGCCCTGATACTGGAAAAGAGCCAGACATATATAGACAAAAAACTATACAGTCTTTTTGATGATTTTAGGGTTTCTTATGAGGATTAGAGATTTAGGGACAAGGTAAGTCTATCAAGATAAAGATACTGGATAAGGATGATGAATGACACATAAAGGAGACAAGGGAATCTTATCATCTAGGAGGGGGTGAAGGGAAGGAACTTAATGGTCCAGGATAAGGGTAAGTTTTATGGTATTTCAAGACAAGGGGAGGACACTTTAGGGCACCAGGGAAAAAGCAACTCAACCCTTAGGGAACCTTTGAATCCATATCAATTCCTCACTCAACCATTAGCAGGGAGAAATATTTTGGGGAAAAGGGGGCAGAGATCATTGTCTTCAGTAGCTACTTCTTGCTAAACAGTGGAGAAGAGTTCATTTCAGGGGCCAAGAATAGGTTGAGGACAGTTGGTCAGCGTTGGGGGTGTGGAATGCACTGCCAGCTGAGTTCATGGTGGAGAGTGTCAAAACCATTTGGTGAAACTAAGAGTAGGGGTTGGTATTCTAAAAGTTGAAAGTGAAATTTCTGTGTACAAGACGACACAAAGTGAACTAGGAGGTTAAAGAAGCACAGACCAAGTATAAGAACAAGTAAAACGATTAATAATGAGGTCACAGTGGAGTACAGAACAGGGGAGAAACCACAACTCCCAGCAGGAGGTAAGGAGAGATATCACCCTGGAGTGGATGTCTTGAATCCAAGAGGCTTCCTCTAATATCTTTTGCCTCCTCAGAGCATAAATTTCATGCAGGGTCTTCAGGGAATAGGGGCAGAGCTATGGGGAGTAAGCCAGTGGTCTCAGAATGACAGTGACATACCTAGCAATCATGCATTTTGTTCCACAGAGTCCCTTAATTGAATTAAAGCATTAGACATCCAGTTCCAAGGAAGCAGGCATAGGGTGGGAATCAGGAATTGGTGGACTAGAGACAGATTTGGTTAAAGGTGGGTCCCAGATCACGGTATAGCTGGAAAGAATTAGGAGAATGCATAAGTAATTAATTTCAAAATAGTGCTTATCAACGAGTTACTTATAACAAAACATGTTTGTACCACAAAACATACACTATAAACATGTATTATTTACACAATAGTAACAAATTGAATGAAACTGATTTTTCCATTAAATCAAGAATATTCCAGAAGTTACTTGTCTTTAAGAAAATGGACAGAAATTATTTTCCGCAAACTGAGGATGTTTTTGATCTAGTTTCAGTAATTAATAGAATAACAGGCAGATCCCTCAAACATTTGTATCAATACCCAATTATTCTAAGTCATTTTGAAACATTTAAGGACCTTATTCTATACCCACATATACCTAGTAACAGGCAGATTGCAAGGCCAAATATCCATTTACTAAGCTGTTTAAGATATAAAAAGGAATACAATCTTAGACTGAATAGCTCAGATCTTAAACACACATTTGAGTACATTCGACATTGTGTTTGTACCTTTGTTTCACAAACTTCCCTTTGTCTATTCCCATATCATTCAGAAAGAATATTCTATTCCAGGGATTTAATATGTCACATGGCTACGCAGGAGTACTAATTTTTTCAACTGGGGTATAGAATAACTACCGTTTGAGATTGACCACTTGCCTTGATAACAAAAATTTGCCATAAAAAGGAAAAGCAGGGACATGACTACATAAAACATCACAGTTTTGCAAATGGATAGTATCAATTCCACCAAATAGACAGAGAGGAAACATTATTTTTCAAAAGAACACAATCTGGAAAGTGAGCCAGGAGGATCCTATCTTACATCGAAGCTAAGAAAGACTATTCTCTCAGGTTTTCCAGATGAAGATCTCCACCTGTAACAGTTGAGTTCTCTTTCAATAGCTTGTGGTATTTCTCTCAGACAGTGGATCTATTGTTTAGTCCACCTCTTGAATGGTGGGTCCAGAAGAAGCATGTCCAGATGGGGCTGCTCCACCCCCTGGGAATCCACCAGGCATGACTCCTGGCATGCCCCCTGCACTCTGGTACAGCTTGGTAATGATGGGGTTGCAGACCTTCTCCAACTCTTTCTGCTGATGCTCAAATTCTTCCTTCTCAGCGGTCTGGTTCTTACCTAGCCAGCTGATTATTTCATTACATTTGTCAAGGATCTTCTGGTTATCTTCATCACCAATTTTGCCTTGCAGTTTTTCATCCTCTACTGTAGCCTTCATGTTGAAAGCATAAGATTCAAGAGAATTCTTGGAAGACACCTTGTCTCTCTGCTTCTCATCCTCAGCCTTGTATTTCTCAGCCTCCTGGACCATACACTCGATGTCTTCCTCGCTCAGATGTCCTTTATCATTGGTGATGGTGATCTTGTTCTCCTTGCCTGTGCTCTTATCCACAGCAGAAACATTGAGAATGTCATTTGCATCAATGTCAAATGTTACTTCAATCTGAGGAACACATGGTTGCTGGAGGGATTCCTGTGAGCTAAAATTTGCCAAGCAGGTTATTATCCCTTTCATTGCCCTCTCACCTTCATAAACCTGAATAAGCACACTAGCTTGGTTGTCCAAATAGGTGGTAAATGTGTGTGCTTAGTGGGGATGGTGGTATTACGTTTGATCAAAACAGTCATAATTCCACCAGCAGTTTCAATTCCAAGGAAAGAGGAGTGACATCTAACAGCAACAAGTCCTGCACATTCTCAGATTTATCTCCAGACAAAATGTCAGCCTGGACAGCTGCACCATAAGCAATAGCCTCATCAGCTCTTGTTGAGCTCCTTGCCATTGAATAAGTCTTGCAGAAGCTTCTGGATTTGGGGAATTAGAGTGGAACCACCCACCATGATGATGTCATGAATCTGTGATTTATCTAGCTTGGCATCTCTTAAGGCCTTTTCCATAGGGTTCAGCGTGCCACGGAAGAGAACAGCATTCAGCTCTTTGAAATGGGTTCGAGTGATTGATGTATAGAAGTCGATAGAGGGAGTCAATCTCAATACTAGCCTGGGTACGAGAAGAGAAGGTGCATTTTGCACGTTCACAAGTGGTGAGAAGATGGCAAATAGCCCTCTTGTTCTGACCGATGTCCTTCTTGTGCTTTCACTGGAACTCTGCAATGAAGTGGTTGACCATTACATTGTCAAAGTTCTCCCACCCAAGTGGGTGTCTCTAGCAGTGAACTTGACCTCAAAGATGCCATCTTCAATGGTAAGAATAGACACATCGAAAGTACCACCTTCAAGGTCAAAGATCAACACATTTCAATGGGCACCAACCTTTTTGTCCAAGCCATAAGCAAGAGCAGCAGCAGGTAGCTCATTGATGATTCAGAGCACATTGAGACCAGTGACGGTTCCAGTATCTTTAGTGGCCTGAAATTGGGAATCATTGAAATAGGCTGGTACTGTGACAACAGCATTTGTGACAGTCTTCCCAAGGTAAATTTCAGCAATTTCTTTCATCTTGGTCAAGACCATAGTAGACATTTCTTCTGGATAGAAACTTTTGGTCTCCCCTTTGTACTCCACTTGGACCTTAAACCTGCCTGCATCATTCACCACCATAAAAGGCCAGTGCTTTGTGTCTGACTGTACAACTGCATCATCAAATCTGAGACCAATCAGATGTTTGGCATCAAAAACTGTGTTGGTGGGGTTCATTGCAACTTGATTCTTTGCAGCACCACCTATTAAATGTTGTGTCGGTGAAGGCGATGTAGCTGGGGGTGGTCCTGTTTCCTTGGTAATTAGCAATGATCTTCACTTTCCCATGTTGGAAGACTCCCACACAGGAGTACGTGCTGCCAAGATCAGTGCCAACTGCAGGTCCCTTCGACATGGTTGCAAGAGAGTCAAGGGTCATAGCTGACTGCTGTGCAGAAAGAAGGGCTGCTGCTGCTCTGAGTAGCATAACCTGGCAATCTTACAATTTTTGTAACCAATAGCCAAATTGTTTTAGGTGTAACATAAGCAATAAATTTCAAATGGCATCAATTGCATTCCCAGATCGCATAAAAAATGATTGATAGAAGGATGAACTGTCTTACCAAGTACAAATGACTGAATGACTTCTGTATCTTGATCCATCTCCCTTTTCCCTCTCCCCAGGGCTGTAGCTCTGTGCTGAACCTGGATACTTCCAGATTATAGCTGCTGCCCCTTTCCCTCCTTCCTTTTGACACACTGGGCAAGGTGAATTTACAGGTAGGGAAAAGGATCAAACTCTTTTCCTAATATGATCTGGGTTGAGAAGAATTAGTAGAAAAACTCCAAGGCTATCTGCAGTCATAATGAGATACTCTCTTGACTCAAGGGAAGAGAGTGGGGTAAGAAAGTGACAGGGCTTATAAGGAGGTGTTTCAAAACTCCTTAATTATCAATCAAAAAATGTCAAGAATCTGCTAACAGGTCTTTAGTTGTTTTAACTTTTAACCTATATGTCCACCCCTTAAAAATCTAGAGTGGGGTATTGATCCTTTCAGACCAACACTCACATGATTAGTGCCCTTTCTTAGGACACCTAAAGCATGAACCAATGACTTTTTCTCTGAAAGCATATATTTAAGGATATTCAAAGACACAAAAAAACCTAGGAGTGAAACTTAGTAAACTCACAGAAGGTTTGGATATAATTTTTATCAGTATCAAGCTAGTGCAACAAATTAGCTTGGAAACGGAAATTTGGTAGACCTTTAAAATCACACAAGCAAAAAGAGTTTGCAAAACATTTCTTTGTAAAAAAGTATTTCCTTCCTTAAAAATAAAAAAAAGCTTACACTTCATCCAGGGGTTAAAATTCTAAATAATCACAAATTACTAAATGCCAAAAGTTGTTTACCTTGGGTAGGAAGTACAGTATTTTCCTAAAGCAAGAATATACCCAATTAAAATAGCCTTGTCACAATAACAAAGTTTACCAGGCCTTTAACAATTTACTCAGTAGGAATTCTACTATATAGAAGACCTTACACAGGCTTGGTAAGAACTTATGACTAGATGCTTCCAAAAATCCTTGTTTTAGTTAACAGCCTCATAATCTGATTGTACAGTTCTTAATCTAATAACATCTGGATTTTGAGATAAATTGCTTAATTTTTTCTTTTTTAAAATTATATTATTTGTTTTCAGTTTTCTACAATCACTTCCATATATCTTAGATTTTCTACCCATCCCTCCTCTTAGTTCCCCACCTCTCTGGATCATCCCTCCCCAGGACAGTGTGAAGTCTTATAAAAGTTCTACACACACATTCCTTTCAAATACATTTTTACCTTAGTCATGTTGCATAGAAAAATTAAAATGAACCAGAGAAACTATAAAACAAAACAAAATGTAATATAAGAGAAAATGGTCTCCTTCATTGTGCTATCCAGTTCTATAGTTCTTTCTCGGTATGTGGAAGGTGCTTTTGCCTCAATAGTCTATTGGGAATGTTTTAGGTCATTACATTGCTGTGAAGGACTAAGTCTACCAGAAAAATTCCTCACAAACTATGGTTGTTGCTGTGTACAAAGTTCTACTGGTTCTGCTCTTTTCATTCAGCACTAGTTTATATAAGTCCTTCCATGCCTCTTTGAAGTCTTCCTGTTCATCATTTCATATAGCACAGCAGTATTATATTCCTTATTCAGCCATTCCTCAATTCTTGGACATCCCTTTGATTTCTAGTTCTTTGCCACCAAAAAGAGAGCTGCTGTAAATATTTTTGTACATGTGGGACCCTTTCCCATTTTTATGATCTCTTTGAGAGACAGTCCTAGAAGCAATGTTGCTGAGTCAAACGATATGCTCATTTTTCCAACCCTTTGAGCATAGTTCCAAATTGCTGTCCAGAATGGTTGAATCAGGTCACACTCCACCAACAATGAATTAGTGTTACAACTCTCCCATATCTTTTCCAACATTTACCATCTTTCTGTTTTGTCATGCTAGCCAATCTGATAGGTGTGATGTGGTACCTTAGAGTTGTTTTGATTTGCATCTCTCTAATCAATAATGATGTAGAGCAATTTTTCCTATGATGATCAATAGCTTTAAATTCCTCCTCTGAAAACTACTGTTCATATCCTTTGGCCCTTTATTAATTGGGGAATGACTTGTATTCTTGTAAATTTGACTCAGTTCTCTATACATTTTAAAAATGAGGCCTTTGTCACAGACACTATTTGCAAAAATTCCTTTCAATTTTAATTTTTTTTCATCTATATTCATAAGAGAAACTGGTCTATAATTTCTCTTCTCTGTTTTGACTCTTCGTGGTTTAGGTATCAGAACCATATCTGTATCATAAAAATAGTTTGGTAGGACTCCACCAATTTTTCCAAATAAATGTTATAGTATTAGAATTAACTGTTCTTTAAATGTCTGATAGAACTCACTTGTAAATTCATCTGGCTCTGGAGATTTTTTTCCTAGAGAGTTCTTTGATGGCTTATTCAATTTATTTCTGTGAGATGAGATCATTATCTGCTTCCCTCCTATTCTTGTTTGCATTGAGTTTGTTTCTTGCAAAAACTTTTCAATTTAAAGTTATCAAAATTATCCATGTTGCACTTCATAATGTTCTCCATCTCTTCTTTGGTCAAAAATTTCTCCGTTCTCCATAAATCTGACAAATACACTGTTCCTTTCTCCACTAATTGTTAATTGTTTCTGTCTTTATACCTACATCATGTATCCGTTTGGACCTTATTCTTGTATATAGTGTCAGGCATTAGTCTATGCCCAGTTTCTGCCACACTGTTTTCCAGTTTTCCCAGCAATTTTTGTCAGACAGAGAGTTCTTATCACAGAAGCTGGGGTCTTTGGGTTTATCAAAAAGAGCATTGCTATGTTCATGGACTAACACGTCTTGATTGCCTAACTAATTTAATTCGTCTACCTCTCTATTTATTAGCCAGTACCAAGCGGTTTTGATGAATGCTACTTGATAATAAAAACTGAGATCTGTTAGGCCATCTTCCTTAAAATGTCTTTTCATTAGTTTCCTTGATATTCTGGACCTTGTGTTCTTCCAGATGAATTTTGATATCAATTTTTCTAGCTCTAGAAAATAATTATCTGGCAGTTTGATTGGTATGGCACTGAATAACTAAATCAATTTAGGTAGAATTATCATTTTTATTATATTAGCTCGGCCTGCCCATGAGCAACTTATGTATTTCTATTTACTTATATCTGACTTTATTTGTGCAAAAAGTGTTTTTAAATTGTGTTCATATAGTTCCAGGGTTTGTTTTGGCAGATATCCTCCCAGATATTTTATAGTGTCTAACATAGGTGCAAATGAGATTTCTTTTTCTATTTCTTGCTGCTGGACTTTGTTAGTAATATATAGAAATACAGATGATTTATGTGGGTTTATTTCATAACCTGCAACTTTGCCAAAGTTGTTTATTATTTCAGGTAGTTTTGCACTTGATTCTCTGGGATTCTCTAAGTACATCATCATATCATCTGCAAGGAGTGATAATGCATTTTCTTCTTTGCTTATTACAATTCTTCAATTTCTTTTTCTTATTTTATTGCTACACCTAACATTTCTAGTACCATACTGAACAATAGTGATGATAATGGATATTCTTGTTTCATCCCTGATCTTATTGGAAGTGGATCTAGTTTAGTCCCATTGCTGATGCATTTTCTTTTATGGAAAGTTATGGAAAGTTTAATTTATTCCTATGTTCTCCAGTGTTTTCAATAGGAATGGGTGTCATATTTTGCCAGAAAATTTTTTCTGCATCCATTGAGAAAATCATGTGGTTTCTGTTAGTATTATTGTTGATATGATCAATAGGGCTGATAGTTTTCCTAAACTTGAACCAGTCGTGCATTCCTGGTATAAATCCAACCTGATCGTAATATATTATACTTCTCATAAGTTTCTGTATTCTTGTTGCTAATATCTTTTTAAAATTTTTTTTTGCATCGATATTCATAAGAGAAACTGGTCTATAATTCCCCTTCTCTGTTTTGACTCTTGATGGTTTAGGTATCAGAACCACATTTGTATCATAAAAAGAGTTTGGTAAGACTCCACCAATTTTTCCAAATAAATGTTATAGTATTAGAATTAACTGTTCTTTAAATGTTTGATAGAATTCACTTGTGAATTCATCTGGCTCTGGAGATTTTTTTCCTAGAGAGTTCTTTGATGGCTTATTCAATTTATTTCTGTGAGATGGGGTTATTTAAGCATTCAACTTCTTCTGTTAAACTGGGCAATTCATACTTTTTAAAATATTCATTCATCTCATTTAGATTATCACATTTATGGGCATACAGGTGGATAAAGTAATTTCTAATTATTGTTTTAATTTCCTCCTCATTCAAGGTGAGTTCACCCTTTTCATTTTTGATATTGAAAATTTGGTTTTCTTTCTTTTTAATCAAATTGACCAGAAGTTAATCAATATTATCAATTTTTTCATACAACCAACTCTTAGCTTTATTTATCAGTTCAGTAGGTTTCTTAATTTCAATTTTATTACTCCCTCCTTTGGTGTGAAGCATTTCCAAAGTGGTATTTGCTTGGGGATTTTCAATTTTCTATTTTCCAGGTCAGTTGTTTTTCCAATGAGATATTTCACATTGTCTTCTATTTTTTCATTCTTTTGGTTTTGATTTGTAATTTATTGGTTTCTCATAAAGTCATTAGCTTCTATCTGCTCCTTTCTAATTTTTAAAGAGCTATTTTCTTCAGTGAGCTTTTCAACCTCCTTTTCCATTTGGCAAATTCTGCTTTTTAAAGCATTCTTCTCCTCACTGGCTTTTTGGACCTGTTTTACCATTTCAATTAGTCTAGTTTTAAAGGTTTTATTTTCATCAGCATTTTTGACGTCTCCTTTAGCAAGCAGATGACTCATTTTTCATGATTTTCTTGAGTAACCCTAATTTCTCTTTCTGATTTTCCTTCATCTCTCTTACTTGATTTTTAAAATCTTTTTTGAGCTCTTCAATGGCCTGAGACCATTGCAAATTTGTTTTGGAAGTACCTTGATGTCTTCCTATGATGGTATGCTTTGTTTTTCCTTATCCAAAAGGATAGAAGAAAATGCCGTTTCACCAAGAAATTAACCTTCTATAGTGTTATTCTTTTTCCATTTTGGGGGGAATTTTTTCAGATAGTTACTTGACTTTTCAGTCCTTTGTCAAGTGTAGGGAATACTACCCTTGGCTTCAGAAGTTTTGTGCAGCTGTTCTCTGAGATATCTCTAGGGACCTGTAAGTTTTCAGTTCCTCCAAGGTGGTACAGTCAAAGAAGAGGAGTTTACTCCTCTCCTGGTCTCTGCTGTGGTGTGGGAGCAATTGCAAGCACTCTTTTCTGACCTGGAATTGCCAGTAAGGTTCCTTCTACACAGCCACCACGAGCTCCATCAAGCCAGCAGTACTCTGTCTCACAGCAGGACCACCACACTTAAGATCAGCTGCTCGATTCCCTTAGGGTCTTTAGGCAAAAATTGAATGCTACTGCAGCAGTGACTGCAGCTATCCTATGTCCAGGGTCAGACTAAGCTCCCCTCTTCCCTGGTGAAAGAGCTTTCTTACTGACCTTTAAATATGTCTTTGGCATTTGTGGGTTGAGAAATCAGGGAACCACATCTGCTACCTGTGATTCCACACCCTGAAACCTGCTCCAGTCCTATCCATGTTGTGTGGCACAGTCTGGGCTTCACTCTGCTCCTAGACTTGTGTGATAGACCTTTCCTGTCAGCATTCCAGACTGTCTTGGGCTGGAAATCGGTTTCACTTTGACATTCTGTGGCTTCTACTACTATAGAATTTGTTTGGTGTCATTTTTTTACTGGTATTTTATGGGCTATGGGGGAAGAGTTATAGCAGGTGCGTCCCTCTACTCTACCATCTTGGTTTCACCCCTGATGTACTGAATTTAAGATGTTCACAAGACATTCACTTCAAATTACCAGAAAGGCAGCTGGTTATATAAGATCAGAGTTCAGCACAGAGATTAAACCAAAAATGTAGATTCGAGAATCATCAGCCTAGAGATAGTAATTAAATGCCTGGTAGCTGATGAGATCACTAAGTGAAGAAGTGTAGAGGAAGAAGGGAAGATTGCCCAAGACATAGCCTACCCATGAGCAACTGATATTTTTTTTCCAATTATCTAGATTTGATTTGATTTTTGTGAAAATTGCTTTATAATTGTGTTCATGTAAGTTTCTGGGTTTGTCTTGACAGGTAGATTACCAAATATTTTATATTGTCTGCAGTGTCTTAAATGGAACGTCTCTATCTCTTGTTAGTGGGCTTTGTTAGTAATATATAGAAATGCTGCTAATTTATGTAGGTTTACTTCATGTCCTGCAACATTGTGAAAGTTGTTTATTATTTCAAGCAGTTTTTGTTTTATTTGATTGTCTAGTATTCTCTGTGTATGCCATCAAATGATTTGCAAAGAGTAATAGCTTTGTTTCTTCTTTGTCTAATTCTAATTTCTTCCACTTCTTTTTCATTCTATTACTGGTAAAGCTTACATTTCTAGTACAATATTGAATAGCAGGTAATAATGGACATCCTTTTTTCACCCCAATCTTATTGAGAAAGCTTCTAGCTTACTCTCATTGTATGTAATGTTTGCTGATTTTTTTAGATAATTGCTACTTATTTCAAGGAAAAGTCCATTTATTTCTAAGTTCTCTAGTGTTTTTAAAAGGAAGGGTGTTGCATTTTATCAAAAACTTTCTCGGCATTTTGAGATAATCGTATGATTTCTATTAGCTTTATTATTGATATCGTCCATTATGTTGATTATTCTGCTATTATTGAACCAACACTACATTTCTGGTATAAATCCTACTTGGTAGTAATCTATTATCCTCATGGTAAATTACTATAATTTCTGCTAATATATAAAATTTTTGCATCTATATTCATTGGAGAAATTGGTCCATAATTTTCTTTCTCAGTTTGGTCTCTTCTTGGCTTAGTATCAGCACCTTACTTGTATTGTGAAGAGAATTTGGTAGGACTCTGTCTAGTTTCCAAATAATTTACGTTATACTGGAATCACTGGTTTAAAAGTTTGGGAGAATTCACCTGTATTCACCTGTAAATTCATCTGGCCTGATAATTTTTTTTTTTTCTTAAGGAGTTCACTCATGTCTTGTTCAATTTTTTTTTTCTGAAATGGGGTTAATCATTTTATTTCTTCTGTTAACCTAGGCAATTTTTATTTTTAAAATATTCATCCATTTCACTTAGATTGTAACATTTATTGGCACATACTTGGGAAAAATAGCTCCTGATTATTGTTTTGATTTCCTCTTCTTTGGTGACTTCACCCTTCTCATTTTTCATAGTGGTAATTTGTTTTTCTTATTTTTCAAAAATCAAATTAACCAAGGGCTTATCTATTTTATTGGTTTCTTTTTCATAAAATTAGCCATTAGTTTTATTTATTATTTCAACAGTTTTCTTAATTTCAATTTTTCCTTTGGTTTTCAGAATTTGTAATTTGTTATCCAATTAGGGATTTTTAATTAGTTCTTTTCTAATCTTTTTAGTTATACGCCCAATTCTGAGATCTCTGCTTTCTCAATTTCATTCAAGTAACCATTTAGAGATAGAAAATTTCCCCCAAGAAGGGCTTTGGCTGCATCTCATAAATTTTGATATGTTGTTTTTTTCTTGTTACTGAAGTTTTTGATTATGTCTATGATTTGCTGTTTGACCTACTCATTTTTTAGGATTATGTTGTTTTAGTTTCCAATTGACTTTTAATCTATCTTTACACAACTTTTTGTTATAAGTAATCTTTATTCTACCATGATCTGGAAAAAAGATGTATTTAATATTTCTGTATTTCTGCAGTGGATTTTGAGATTTGTATGCACTAATTCATGATCAGTTTTTATGTAGGTAACATGTACAGCTTAGAAAATGGTATATTCCTTCTTTTCCCCATTCAGTTTTCTCCAGAGATCTACCATATCTGACTTTTCTAAAATTTTATTCACCTCCTAAATTTTTTTCTTGTTTGTTTTTTGGTTAGAAATATCTAATTCTGAGGGGTGGGGAAGGATGAGATTTCCCACTATTACCTTTTTGCTTTCTCTTTTATTTCATGTAACTCACTTAACTTCTCTAAGAAGTTCATGTTGCTACATTTTCTATGGTACCATGTAGCAAGATGTAGTTTACTTCTTTATCTCTTTTGATCAATTTTTGCTTTTCCTTTGTCTAAGATCAGGATTGTTACCACTTTTTTTTTTTTACTTCAGTTGAAGCATCATATATCCTGCTCCAGTCTTTTACCTTTACTCTGTGTGTATCTTTTTGAATCAAATGTGTTTCTTGTAAACAAGATTTTCTAGGAATATGATTTTTAATGTACTCTGCTATCTGCTTCCATTTTATGGGAGAGTTCATCCTATTCACATTCACAGTTATGATTGATAACTCTGTCTTTTTCTCCATCTGTCTCCTCCTGTCCATTACTGTGATGTCTCACAACTGGACCAGGTGTCGACCAAGATCCAGATGACAGTTTTAGAACTGATTTCTCAAATGGGACTTCTTGGGGCAAGGACTATGTCCAATTTCAGTAAGAAGTAGCTATAGAAGAAGAGACATTAATCCCTTACCCCAAGATTTGGGCCCACTCATTCAAGGAGAGAATGATATGGTACTTGTGTTCAAGTCCCAACCTAAGATATTGTTTTATAAATTTATTTTCTGTTATCCCTGCTGCAATTCTGTTGACCTATGTAACAGATAAGAAAGATCTTGGGGCTGAATGTATTGTGAATGTATTTTTAATGGGATTGATGTATTTTGGATGGAATGGGAAGATTTTTCCCATCCATTAATAGGCTTTTGTGACCTGCTTAAGTCACATGGAAGCTTGAGTCACATGAGGCTAAGTCACATGGAAGAGGAAGGAGTAGAGTAAAAAGGGTGGAACAGAAAGAGGAGGAAATAGAACAGAGCTGAGAGGAAATTGGTCAGAGAAGTCAGAACTGAAGGAGAGAGAGAAAATAGACACCTGGCTAGCAGGAGGAGGAGACCTTGTTTGCAATTTTGTTTAAGAGATCTTGTTTGTGATTTGTTTAAGGGAGCTGGTTTGTGGGAAGCCTAAGTGAGGGAAGACTTGGGGATGGTGTTGCCCTCTGCATTGTTAATGTCTATAAATTTATTTGTTGCTATGATGGATTTAGCTTTCTGGTCTTGTGTTCTGTCTTGTATTTTACAATTCAGAATTGCACCAGCATATTCATAGCTGCTAGAGGCGCTGGGAATATTGCATTGATGTTATACCATTCTATTGCCTCTTTCTCCCACTCTTTATACTTTTCCCTCCCACGCTTTCACTCACCAGTGTTTGGCTTCTGATTACCACTTCCCTCAATCTTCCCTCCCTTTCATCAACTTGGCTCCTTTTTCTTTTCCATCTCCACTAATACTTCTTTTCTCCCTTCTAACCATTGCCTTCCTTTTCTTCTCCCTTTCTTCTCCTATCTTCCTGTAGTGTAAGATATATTTTTATAATCCACTGAGTATGCATATTATTCCCTCTTCAAGTTAAATCTGATGAGAGTCAGGTTTAAACAATGTTCGGCTCTCTACCTTGTTTCCCTTTACTATAATTAGTCTTTGTCCCTCTTCATGTGATGTAATTCACCCTTTTCTGCCTCCTTGACCTTTGGGAATGTCATATTCCAAGTGCTCCAATGTTTTCAATCAAAAACTGCTAAATCACATCAAAATCAATTACCCAACAAAATTGAGCATAAGCTTTTAGGGGGAAAGAAGGATATTCAATGAAATAGGGGACTTTCAGTTCTTCCTGTTGAAAAAACCAGAGCTGAACAGAAAATTTAATATTCAGCTGCCAGACTTAAGAGAAGTATAAAAAGGTAAATAGGAAAGAAAGAAAAACCAAACACGCTATTCAATAAGGTTAAACTGTTTACATCCCTACATGGGAAGTTGATGGTTGTAACTCATAAGAACTGTATCTTTATTATGGCATTTAGAAGGCATATACATAGAGGGTGTGGGTATGGGTTGATTTTGATGTGATGATAAAAAATAGTTAAGTGGTAAAAAAAAAAATTATTGTACTTGGAGAAGAGGAAAAGACTAGGCAGAAAAGGATGAATTACATCACATGAAGAGGGGCAAAGACTAATTATAGTAGAGAGAATGAAGGTAGAGAGTCAAACATTATTTGAATCTCACTTTCATCAGATTTGGCACAATGAAGGAAAATTATGCATATTCAGTTGATTATGAAAAATTGCTAAATACTGGGTAATCCTGACTATGGCTTCATGATATTTAAATTGCTTTTTTTCCCCCTGCTTGCTGTATTTTCTTCTTGATCTCACAGTTCTGGAAATTGCTTATCATATGTCTTGGAATTTTCATTTTGGTATCTCTTTCAGGAGGCAATAGGTGAATTCTTTCAATGACTACTTTGCCATCTGGTTTTAGGATATCAGGACAAGGTGTTGCTTATTTTATTTTTGAATAATTTTTTAATGGATGCTATCCAAACTCTTCTTGGATCATGCCTTTCAGGTAACCCAGTAATTCTTAAATTTATCTCTCTGGTATCTATTATTCAGGTCAGTTGTTTTTCCAGTAAGGTATTGTAGATTTTCTTCTATTTTTTTATTCTTTTGTTTCATTGATTCTTGATGTCTCATATGCCAATTTTAAATGAATTCTCTTCAACGAATTATTGTGCTTCCTTTTCCATTTGGCCAATTCTATTTTTAAGGGATTGTTATCTTTGGTGCTTTTCTCCCGTTTGCCCAATTGTATTTTTTTTTAAAAGAATTGCTTTCTTCAGGCAATTTTTACCTCTCCTCTTCTAAGCTGTTGACTCTTTGTTGCATACCTCTCATTTCTTTTCCCGATTTTTCCTCTACCTCTCTTATTTGACTTTTAAAATCGTTGTTCAGCTCTGCCTAGAAGACTTGTGAGGCTTGGGACCAATTCATATTCCCCTTTTATGTTTTGGATGTGACTTTACTGGCAATGTTGTCCTCATATCAGTTTGTGTTTTGATCTTCCCTGTCACCATAATAATTTTCTATGGTCAGCTTCATTTTTGCTTCTTTCTCCTGCTGGAGTACAGGGGCCACTGTTCCAAGCTTCTTGTTCCAAGGTTCATGAGATTAGTCATTGTGTGCTGGGGCTTTAAGTCCTGGCAGCTGGGGGCTGTAGAAAACTAGCACCTGACATGGCACTGATCTGGGGTCACAGTGGTGGTGTCTCCCATGTACTAAGACCAGGTAGAGTTTTTCTGTTTTTCCCTGGAGTTTCACTGAAGCACAGGGAGTTTTGGCTTCTTGAACATGCCTGCTTGCTAGGGCTGCCCTAAAGCACCTGTAGTTAGGGCAGCAGAAGATGCAGGACTGCCCTGGGCTGTGCAGAAGTATGGGGAGGTCTGACCGCTAGAGGGCCAAGGCATCTGGGGAATCCTGGTCATGGTTTTTGCCTGGTTCACCACACTAGGGATCAGTATCAGGTTTGCTGAGGTGGGTCTTGCTGCTGGATTGCTGAGACACTTCCTGTCCTGGACTGAATTCCCATTTTACCCAAATGAAATACACTTTTCTTTTTGATCTTCCAAGTCTCTTGGGCTAAAAGATTGTTTCAACACATCTTTTTGCTGGTTTTGCTGTTCCAGGATTTGTTTGGGGGTACTTTTCTGATTGTTTGGAAGTGAATACAGGGGAGGTACAGCAATTTACTGCTTCCTCTGCCATCTTGGCTCTCAGAAGTGAGTCCCCCAAATGACCTTTAAAAGACAAAAAGGTGAATAAATAGCCTCCATTCCCCCTGAGAAACAAATGTAAAAATCTGAATATGAAATCTCTTACTCACCTCTTAATAGAGAGGTGATGAACTTAAAATAAAGAAAGAAACATATATTTTCAGAAATGTCCAATGTAATTATCTGTTTTTTGAGGCACTATAGAACTACATATTGAGATCTTTGTATTTTCATTGAGGGAGGGTAAGTTAGGGGAGCAAATCAACAAAACACTCATCAAACAAGAAAAAATTTAAAAATTCTCAATCACTCTCAAGTTTTCCATTCCTACAGCCTCCACATCCATTTAGGTCTCAAGTATCTATGTATCTATGTATCTATGTATCTATTTATCTATCTACGTCTCTATCTATTGAGATATATATATATACATATATATATATATATATATCTCAAGCATATATATATGTGTATATATATATGTATATATACATATGTATGTATATATATACATATATATGTATATATACATATATATGTATATGTATATATATATATATGTATATATATACTATATATACTTTCCCAAACAAATTCTACTCTTGATCTTTGTTTTTTTGTGCATCTCTTTTTTTCCTATCCCTCCTGAGTCCTCTTCTTTACTTCTACCCACTGCCTTCCCCTCCTATTACTTGCCTGTTCCGCCTCCCCTGTTCTCCTATTCTCAGAAATCTAAACACCCTTCCATAGCCCCCTAAACCTATTCCCTCACCCTCCCTTATAGTGACCCCTCCCTTATCCTCCTATTCTCATTGATCTAAACACCATTCTATGCCCACTTTTACCTATTCCCTCCTCCTTCTCTCTAAAGATCCCACAATTGTCCTGCCCCCCAATCCTCTTAATTTGATTTCTGTTTAATTTCCTCTGAATTGACAGGACTTTCATACTCTTCTAAATATGTATGGATTGTTGCTCTTAAGCCCATTCTCACTGAATATAGGTTACCAGAAGTACCAGTTCCTGGTCCCCCATCTAATTCCTATGTATCAGTTCTTTCTCTTGTGACTCATTTGATTAAAATAACTCCTTTTTAACTGTTCCTAAATGGTTTTACTTTTCAAATCATATTATACTCATGTTTATCCCAATCTTTCTTATGAGCTACTAAATTATTAATAAGAATCTTAGACATATATTTTGCATCTTGTCTCTTGCATGTCAAATTTTCTATTAAGTTCAGTTTTTAAAATAAAGTCTTCCAAGTCTGACATTTGATCAAATGTCCATTTTTTTTTTCATTCGGGATTATGCTTAATTTTGCTGGGTATGATATTTTCAAGTGGAAACCCAGTTTTTTTGATCTTCCACATAGAGTGTTCCAAGACCTGTAATTGTTTTATGTGTCCACTGCTAGGTCTTATGTGACTAATTGTGGCACCACTATACATATATATATGTGTGTGTGTGTGTGTGTGTGTGTGTGTGTGTGTGTATGTATATATGTATATATGTATATGTATATATATGTATATATATACATATATATTAATTATTGCTGTTTTTAACATTTTGTCCTTGAGCTGGAAGTTTTGGAGTTTTACTATAATATTCCTATGAGTTTTCCTCATAGGATCTCTTTTAAGTGGTGATGATGGATTTTTTTTCTATTTCTAATTTTCCTGCCTTGTTCTATATGTTTCAGGACAATTTTTCTTTAATTATTTCTTGTATGATTGTATCAAGATCCTTTTTTTTGATCATAACTTTCACTTAGTCTGATTATTTTTAGGCTTTCTGCTCTTGATCTATAGCAGACACTTCAGATCTCTTGTTTTTCTTATGCTTCATTTTCTACTCTATTTTTTTTATTATTTATTTTGTTTAATTATTTCTTGATATTTTATAACTTCGTTGGCTTCACTTTGCTCAGTTCTAATTTTTTAAGGTGTTATTTCCTTCCTTAAAATTCTGGATCTCTTTTTTTTTTTTTTCTAATTAGTTAATTTTCCTTTCATAATCTTCTTGTTTTTCTTGGAATCTTCTCCTCCTCCTCCTCCTCCTCCTCCTCCTCCTCCTCCTCCTCCTCCTCCTCCTCCTCCTCCTCCTCCTTCTCCTCCTCCTCCTCCTTCTCCTCCTCCTCCTCCTTGTCCTCCTCCTTCTCCTCCTCCTCCTCCTCCTCCTCCTCCTCCTCCTCCTCCTCCTCCTTCTCCTCCTCCTCCTCCTTCTCCCTCCTCCTCCTCCTTGTCCTCCTCCTTCTCCTCCTCCTCCTCCTCCTCCCTCCTCCTCCTCCTCCTCCTCCTCCTCTTTCTCCTCCTCCTCCTCCTCCTCCTCCTCTCTTCTTCTTCTTCTTCTTCTTCTTCTTCTTCTTCTTCTTTTCTTCTTCTTCTTCTTCTTCTTCTTCTTCTTCCTCTTCTTCTTCTTCTTCATCTTCTTCAGTTTTTTTCTCCATCTCTGTGATTTGATTTTTAAATTCTTTTTTAAGATCTTCCAAGAATTCTTTTTGGTCAAGTGTCTACTTCACATTATTTGTTGGTATAGAAGGAGTTTTCTTTACTTTAATACCCTCCTCTGAAGATGAACCCCAGTATTCTCTATTCTCATAATAGCTTTCTATATTTGTATTCTTTCTCCTTTGTCTGTGCATTCTTTTTGGTGGTAGTCATTTAATTTTTGTAATCACTTCTAGCCCTGGCATATAGGGAGTGGTGCCTCTTGCCCCGGATCTTCAGTTCTCCTCTTTAGCCTGTAACCAAAGCCAAACTCCCAATCTCCTTTAAGTGTCGTACAGAGAGGGAATTCATGCCCAACTGTTCTGTACTCACTGGGTACGTGCACTATCCTTCTCACCCTCACTGATCTTCACAGCATAACTGAGTCTGACATTCCTTGTCAGCAGTGGTTCCTAGGATCTTTCCCAGTTCAGATGCCCAACTCACTTCACTATCCCTACAGGGTGGGTAGGAAATTCCTGTGTCAAGTTAGCCTCTCAAATCAACTAACTCCAGGGCTTACCATTTGTCTTTAAGGCACATCATAGCCTGGTGGCTTTTACTTTTCACTGGAACCACTCTTTGTCCTGGGATTTCTCTTTGGACTTTCTCACACTGTCCCAGGAGATCCCTGTTTTGCCACTATTCCTATTTATTTTTCTCAGAATTTGTGCTGTTTTATCCCTTTTGCGTGGGAAAATCTTGAAACCTTGGAATTTTCTGACCTAGTTTGACATTTTTTTTATAATCTTCTCCTCATGTTTATAAGTCTTAATAGTTATGCCTTTTTTTCTCCATAAGTAAATTAGAATAGTAATACCTATATGGCCTCCCTGAATAACTTTAAGGTAAGATTTTCTTGTGTTTGTCCTTCATTCTTGAAGAGGATAATGGCATCACATGATGACACAACTTGCAGTTGACTGTGATTTGAATGAGGGAGGGCTGTGCAAGTTCATCAACCTCACTTACTTCTCCTGAACTGCCTGAATCCAGTGGCATGATATTCATCAGCAGGACTGGAAATGTCCCTTTCTGACTTAGGTCTTACCCCAATATCCTCTCCTCTCTTCTCCTCTGGTGTTCTGTCCATGGGAAGCTAAAGTCCATGGTCAAAAGATCTCATTTTTCCTCTGGGTTTTACTGGCTACATTTCTGGCTCATGGATTAAGTCTTAAACACAATTCACTCTGGAGCTCATAGACTGGTCAACAAGTCCCCACTCACCTAGCACAGAGTGGATGTAATAACTAAATAGTAATTGTTCCTCTTTTACCCAGGAACCTTGATCATCTTCCCCTCCCATTTACATGTTTTTGCTTGTTTTTTGATTAAAAGGGCCCTCCCTTGAGTAACTTAAAGAAGCCTATTCATTGACTGGGTATATCTTACTCAAAGTAGATTTGTAGAAGTATTCGGAAAGCTTCAAATCACTATGCAAATATTATATACTATTCTTTAACAGTATGAATGTATTTTTTGGAGGGTGGAGGTAAAACAAAAAGGATTAAGTGACTTGCCCAAGGTCACACAACTTGTATCAAGTGTCTCTGTCCAAATTTGAACTCAGGTCCTCCTGATTCTAGGGTTGGTGCTCTATTTACTGTGCTACCTAGCTGCCCCAATAGTATGATTATTTTGCACTTTAATGTACTTATAAATGCTTTATTACACATATATACTTAAACTGGTAGAGGTCACAAGACTGCATTGTGTATTAGTCCATGCATTCAATATGGTTTCAAAACCTATTTTCAAAATTCCTTTAACTTTTTTTTTCAAATTCTAGACTAACACAATAAATTGATTTGGAGTCAGAACACCTAGATTTACTTAGTTCATGTGTGATCCTTAGAAATCCCTTACCATATCTGTGCCTCTTATATCATATGTAAAATGTAGGTGTCATAATGTATGACTTATGAAGTCTTTAGCAATTAAAAATCTACGACTGATAAAAATGCCAGAAGGAAAAATAATTAAAACACTAAAACAAATAAAATAAATAGGTAGTTTTTTTTTTTTATTTCTAAAAATTTTCTTCAAACTTATCACCAATTTAAGCTTACTGATGAGATTGATAATTTTGGTGTTACTAATCCTGATGACACAGACTACTGAAAACTGCATCCAGTCCAACCAGATATTTGGAATAGTACATAATCTATTTTTTGTTCTGCTTACAGGTTGTGAAAGAACTTTTATGAGTCATTTCATCCAATTTCATACACTCATGTCAGAACACTTGGCTTACGTACATATGTAAATTTAATAAGTGCTAAATTATATTTCATGAGAGGTTTTGATATACCAAATAGTCATCGTATATTGCTTTATTCTATTTTTGAATAATAATGTACCATAAATACAAAGTTTGTTTATTTTAAATCCATAGTGCTTGTGCCTTCATTAATAAAGATATTCTTTTCATGGATGAACATTGTAATCACTTTATCCTTTGGTAAGCAGGTTAAATTTTATGACCAAAGAGAAAGCAATCATCAGTTAGACAGCATTCTGATGCTTAACTTCTGCATCAAAAGCTGGACTTTTAGTAAAGGTCTTTCCAACTTAGCGGATCCTACCAATATTTGCCTTCTTGAATACCTTGTGAAAACCCATAAGTTACTTCCGTATCTCCATGAAGCATCAGAATATAGCTTTAGTAGGAGAAATCAGAAATACTGTATTATAGAAATTGATAGATAAAATGTTTAATGATAATGACACCTAGCCTTAACTATTTAGCTGTGTAACTTGTTTCTTCTTTGTGTGGTTACATTTTATGCTTAATAAAATTCACTTATTACTAATGTTCTGATCACATGTGAATATAAAACTTTAAGGTATACAAAGTACTTTTATTTGTATGTTATATCATTTGATACTCATAACAACTCTGTGATGTACAGAATCTTCCTATTCCCATATTATTTAGGTGAAAACTGAGAGTGGAGTGGTTAAATGACTTGCCAGAGTCATGAAGCTAAGAAGTATGTGAGCTAACATTCACACTCAGATCTTCCTAATACTAGGTCCAAAAACTTACACTGCCCACTGCAGAACCTAGCTTCCTAATTTGTTTCCTCTTTATGGGCTTAACTTTCACATGCAAGAAAATGTATTCACCACTATTTTTCTTATCATATGTAAAATTGAAAACTTGCTTAGGATCATTGCTGTTTTGGAAATGTATATTAACTTAGACATACTTCAGTTTAACTTAAAATGTTAAAACAGCTATACTGAAGTACACAATTCATCTCTCGTTGAATTGACAAATAGGGATTTAGTTACAAAGGTTTCTAATTTAGAGTTTCATATATTACTATTAGAGTTCTCACTTTCACCTAAAAGGAAACAAAAATAAATGTTGCATCTATCACAGTTCTGAAACACTTTTATTTCTATCATTTTACACACCATTAATGACTCCCCACTGATAAGTTATGGTAACACTATGGAATCCTGAAGGAATATAAGGAAACAAATGCTAGGTAAACATTCAGAATTTGACATCATTTTAGTTCATCAGTATATTTTAGTTGCTAAGTGCCTCCTATTTATTCTCTACTTTTAAACTTTCTGGCAATGTTGAATATGAAAAAATATTGTTTTTCATCTGAAAATCTTAGCAAAAGTAGCATATTATAAGGGCTGGTACAGGTAAGGGAGAGAAGGATAATTAAAAGATAATGTTAGATACTGAAACCTGAAATTCAATCAAAGATGAAAAAATGGGGTACACTTACCTCATGTACTAACAATATTTGTTAATCTGTTTTACAGTTCTGTGTTTGAAAATGTGTGTGTGTGTGTGTGCGTGTGTGTGTGTGTAATCACTATCTGAGAAAAATGAAGTGGGGAAATTCTCTAGGAAAATCAGGCTGAATAAAAATACATTTTGAAAATGCAGTCTGTATAAATGCCTCACCCTGAACCCCCATCCCCAGCATAGAAGACATATTTGGCTTAATGGAAAAAAATATGGTAACGTAGGTATTTTGGAAAAATAAATTTAAATGCTACATAAAACAAAAGGTTATAGTTTATGTTAAGCCAACTCTATTCTTTAAACTTTGGAATTTGAAAGTGGGTATCCATAAAGGTACAGAATTCCCCTGGCTAGGGAACTCTGTACCTCTCCCATAACTCTGGGTTATTCCTTTGATACCAAAGGAAGAGGCCAAGTATCTCCAGATTGATTATAAGTAGCAGTTTAATAAAATATCATGAACAAAGAGGGGCAGTCCTTGATCTGGGGCAGGAGCCAGAGAGACTAACTTTTAGTGGATCTTTCAAAATCACCCCCATCCCCAAATCCCTTTGATAATTACAGAAAACAGACAAAAGGAAGAGGAGCTACAGAGTGCATCACTTCTGATTTGTGGATGTATTTGGTTTTCTGCTTAATAATGAGCTTGGGCATTAAGACAATGTTATATCGAAACGTAAGTTTGTGTATCCATCATGCACCAGTCACATATGGGTCATGATAGTCTTATTATGGCTTTCATAGGTCATAATATCTAAGTTTTGATTCAGTACTAAACTATGATTCAGTATCTAAGTTACGATTTGTTAACAGGTCACCATGTTTGGGCTTCCACTTTTCACAGAGTTTAAGGCTGTTGTTCTTTTTTTTTCTTATAGCTTTTCACTCATTGCTGTGTTTTATGGCTTTTCCTCTATTGGGATCCTACAGCATCAAATGAAGAAAATCTCTCTCATATTCCGATTTTCTGTGAAATTTCTCACCATGTCTAGATTACTACTGCAGTTGCATTCTGCACGGGGTAACAACCAAATTCAAGCAATTATCCTTATAATGTAAGTTCCTTGAGGTCAAAGGATGCTTTGCTTTTGTTTTTGTATTCCCAATGCCTAACACAATTCCTGTCACATAGCCGAAATTTAATATGTGATATAGATTGGTTGAATTGGGTTTAAGTACCATAGGGTAGCTGAACTAAGGTTTAACAAAGCATAATGCTTCATATTCCTGCAGTCCATTCAAAGGGAGACCTTGTGCAATAATGCTATGAATAGAGATTATTTCATAATCATAGGCCTATTTAAAGGAATCACAGCAGTCAGCATGAATAATGGTTTATTTTAGATATGATGAAGGGATTCATAACTTTTCCTGTGTCACATATGCCTTTGGTAATCTGCAGAAGACCTTCTCCAAATAATTATTCAAATTATCTAATTGAAAGAATTGCTAAATTTTAGTTAGAGGTGAGTAGAAATCAAGATGGGATTTTTCTTATTCAAGGTCACATACCTATCTGAAATCTATCTACTAAGCAAGGGAGCTGTGATCCTTAGATAAACAGTATCTAGGTTAAGGCATGCAAGGTGTAGTACAATAAATAGTGCATTACAGAAGAGTCAATTTGTTGTTGACTTATTTGAGTCATGTCCAACTCTTCATGACCCAATTTGAGGTTTTCTTGACAGATACTAGAATGATTTGCCATTTCCTTCTCCAGCTCATTTTACAGAAGAGGAACTGAGGCAAACAGTGTTAAGTAACTCTCCCAGGGTCACATAATGAGGAAGAGTCTAAGGTCAAATTTGAACTCAGGAAGACTCATCTTCCTGACTCCAAACCCAGTACTATCCACTGCACCATGCAACAGCATATTTAGTTATTTCACATTTCTTTGATCCTTCCAATATACATATATTAAATTCCCTAAGCATTTATTAACACTTGCCAAAAGCCTAACTCTGTGCTAACATCTCTCCCTGTCAGAGCCTTAAAACTTTATTGAATATTGTTTTAAATTACAATAGGAAACATAAACATACACATTATTAAGTAAATTCTGAATCAGTCTCACTTGCTCCATGATGCTTTCCCTGATTTCTTTCTTCAGTAATGACTTTTTTTCTTTAGACCTCACATAGTGCTTTTATTTGCTGTTCCCTAATTTTACTTCTCATATAATACTATGCATTATACTTATGTGTATTGGTTCACTCATAAGCTTCATGAGAGAAGAAACAACGTGTTATGTAAACAGTGTTTCTTCTCCAGTGGTTCATGTTGTTGTTTTCCAGGCTTTGTTCTTTTAGTTGGGTGGTAGAATGGGGAGGAAGATTTGGGGAACTGTGGTTTGATTGGTACAGGAAATTCCAATTTGGGGAATTAATTCCCTTAATTTTGCTTGTGGAATCTTATCTTCAATTTGTAATTTTATTGAACTGACTACCTCAGGCACAGAGGAAGTAAGTAACTTGTCCATGATCCCACAGTAATTGTGTAACACAAGTAAGGATTAAATCAAAGGTTTTTCAGTGTCTTCAATGAACCTTCTGTCCTATGCCATGATGCCTTTCATATAGTAGACGCATAAGTTGTTTTAAGTAATTGCTATTTTGCCTTTCTTTTTATTACTACCACTTAGCACAGTGCAGAAATATAGTAAATCATTCATAAATATTTGTTGATTGATTGATGGTTGTGGCTAGCTCAATTCAAGCTGGCTCAATGGTACAGGAGATAAGGTCAAAGAACATCATCTTTTTTCAATGAGAATTCAACTAAGACTGTATTTACACTGATAGTGACAAAATTGCTGCAACAACCTTTTTTTACTTTAATACTTGGCCGAATTTGTGACTAAATGGCTTCTGCAGATGTAGATATGTTAGGTAGTCTGATAAACAGCAAAACGCAGGTATGCATTGTGTTTAGCTCAACTAAAATTTCTAAATACTACTGTAATTGTACAAACAGTATGAGTTGAATTGAGCTCACTTGATATAACTTTACATGCCATACAAACAAGTTATATTATTTTAGCACAATTCTAAATATTATTATTATATTATCTCTAATTGGGCCTTTACACGAAAAGAATGGCAAAAAAATGAACAATATTAAACATTAAAACAAAGTCATGAAGTATAATTGATTTTCCTTCAAAATTCCATTAATCATGGAGAAAGAAGAGTCAACAAAAGACTCATTTCACCATGCTATAATTCAATATTCTTGAAGGCACAGAATGTTTAATTAAATTTTTCCTTCCCTCTGGGAGTAGCATAATTATTTAGAATTTTATATATATATACACACACACACATGAATATTACATACATATGTGTGTGTGTGTGTGTGTGTGTGGTGGCTTATTTGAATTACTGTTCTAATAATGTTCCTTTCTCAAAATATCTGCATATGATTGCAATATCCATATTTATATAAAAAGACCTCACTGAAACATTTTCCTTATTGTTCATGAAGGACAGCTGTCAGTTTGTTTACATAAAGATAAAAATGTATTGCACAGCATATGTAATATTATGCTCCTTTAGGGACATTAGGCAGTATTTGGCTTCTGTATGTGATACATGCATGTACAACCCTTGTGTCAGGGACTTGAACATGACATAAATGTTCTAAGTTCATTCTTGATGAGTTGCTTATTTTTCCTATTGTTCCATTATTACTGTCAAACTAGGTACTCCACCCCAATCTGTTCATTTTCATTCATTCTTCTCTCTCTCTCTCTCTCTCTCTCTCTCTCTCTCTCTCTCTCTCTCTCTCTCTCTCTCTCTCTCTCTCCACTTTCAAGCTTGACAAATGATCAGGAATATCTTTAACCTCTTATAGTAAAGATTTGCTATGGGAATGTGGGGATGTGCATCAATTGGAGAATGGCTGAAAAAGTTGTGGTATATGAATGTAACGGAATAATATTGAGCTATAAGAAATGATTAGCAGGATGATTTAAGAAAGAATCTGAAAGACTTACATGAACTGATAGTGAGTGAAGTGAGCAAAACCAGAAGAACATTGTACATATTAACAGCAACTTTGTGTGATGAGCAACTTTGATAGACTTAACTCTTCTCAGCAATACAATGATCTAACACAATTCAAGAAGAGTAATGATTGAAATTGTTTTCCACATCTAGAGAAAGAACTATGCAGTCTGAATGCAGATCTAAGCATACTATTTTTTTCTTTTGTTTTTTTTTTTTTCTTTCTCATGGTTATTTAACCTTGTAAGAAACAAGTTCCTTGTCAAGAACTCCACATGGCTGTCAGTGAAATTCATGGAGAAAGAGCTTTATTTTATGTCATTTCAGACAGGTGACCCCTAGGAAAATTCACACCCTTTCAGACAAGTACCAAGCCTTTTAACCTTTATCCTGGTTTGCATTTCTCTCCCCTGTTCCTCATTGTCTGGGAGTTTCAGAATTTGGTTGGTTGGATGTTGTCCTTAGTTCTTGAAGAGAACCAAAATGACATCACCATCATAAAGTGAAATTTCATTGTGTATGACTGTAGGTAATCAGACCAAAAGGAGCTCAGAATGCTCTAGCCCAGGTTGGGCACAGAGAGTCTGGGTGAAATTTGGGGTGGATACTCCAAATTTGAGCATCCTATGTTTACTTTGGGCAGTTTCAATTTTTCTATGTTCATAGAGCACAACATCCTTTTTGATGTGGGTATGTCATGCTGAGTGGTCCTGTGCCCGTGTCTCCCAAGTTGCACAGTCAAACCCAAAGTTCTTGAGAGAGACCTTGAGAGTGTGCTTGCATCACTTCTTCTGACCACTATGTGATCACCTGTCCAATGTGAGTTCTCCTTAAAATAGTATTTTGGCAATTGTACATTTTGTATTCAAAAATGTCGTCAACCCATTGGAGTTGCGCTCTCTGAAGCATAATTTGAATGTTTGGCAGTTCAGCTAGAGCAAGGACTTCAGTGTCTGGTACCTTATCATGCCAGGTGATCCTCAGAATCTTTCTAAGACAGTTGAAATGGAAGCATCCAGTTTCCTGGCATGGTGCTGGTAGACTGTCCAGGTTTCACAGGCATACAACAATGAAGTCAGCATGATGGCTCTGTAGACCTTCAGTTTGGTAGTCAGTCTAATGCCTCTTCTCTCCCAGACTTTTCTTTGGAGCCTCCCAAACACTGAGTTAGCTCTGGCATCAAGCTCATTGTCCAATGTGTATCCATTGGATACATGGAAAGTGCTCTAACAAGGTGAGTGAACTTATCCACAGCATTCAAAACTTCCCCATGTGTTGTAATCAATGGTTCCACATATGGATGATATAGTGGTAACTGATGGAGTACCTATGATTTCTTAGGCCAAAATTAGCACAGGCAGCAGACAATTGATTCATACTTTGTTGCATCTCAGCTTCAGAGGCTGCAAACATCCTATACTCTGCTTTAAAATTAATAGCCTATTGGAAAACACCTAAAAACCCTATCACATGGGTCTTTGCTCCTGATTACATTTCATATTTCAGCCCCCACCCCCATCCTCATTCTTTTTGTACTTTGTTTACTGAAAGAATGACAAGCCATAAATACGTTTTAATCCACATCACTCAGATTTTATGATCTCCAAAGCATAAGAAAAGAATTTTCTCACTTTCTAAGAGAGGACAAAAGTGTGAGTTGAAGACTCAACCCAGGATATCCATAAGATTATCTAAGATAGGAACTGAGTGAATGGGTCTCATCCTTAGCGAACTTCACATGGCCCACCAGTTTTGGGTTTTTTGGTTTTGTTTTGTTTTGTTTTTTAACACAGGAAAAAAGCCTGCTCACAGAACAAAGAAAATGGATTCTGAGCATCGTCCCTGGCCATAATTTTTATTTCCTGAGGGAACTAATACGTTAGAGACTTTCTGACAAATATGATTACTTAAGTTTCACAAATTATGTATCACATGATTTGTGTGGAAACAAAATTCAATCATCTCTTACACTTTTTCTTCTGACTCTTCTTTCACAAAATGACTTAAGTGGAAATACGTTTAATATGATTGTACATGTGTAGACTACATCAGATTGCTTGCCATCTTTCGGAGGGGGGAGGGAAGAGACAGAGGGATAACTCAAAATTTTGTGAAAGTAAATATTGAAAACTTTTTACATGTGATTGGAAAAAAAATAAAATACTATTAAGTGGGAAAGATAAATTAACATGAATCTTTTCCTTCAACAGCTAGGATGGTGAAAAGACAGACATGGAGAGAAGAAAAAATTGTAGCTCTTGTTCAATAAATAATATCATTAACAACTCATGTTTTCTGGGTCAAACAAAAAGACAAGAAAGTATGAAGCTTTATGAGAGAATTCTTACACATTTGATCATGAAAGAATTCCTCTTCCTCTCATATCACCCTAACCACAGAAATCATCTTGTGAAATACATTATATCATATTAATTGTTCACTGCACTTAGTAAAATTGGACCTCATTAAAACATTGATTTTGTAGAACTTGGAAACCGTCCAAACTCTATCTTTTTCTGTTCTACCTGAAGAGGTGGATCAATATACACAAAGGGAATGTTTAAATTCATATTATAATTTGTTGGATAATATATTAATATACTTTATAATAAGGTATAGTTGTTTATACAAGAAACTAGCCTATAGCCAAAAGTTAGGTTTTAAAAAAAATAGCTTAATGATAATTTATTTTATCAGTACAAAACTTCCTTCATATTTATACTATAGTATACAAACCTGAGTTTAACATTACCTTATCCTTTGAATGTGAAATATGACCACTAAAAACTATTTAGTATGGGATTAATACTATTGGCTTTAAAGAATAAATGTGAAATGCTAAGGGATTATTTTTTTTTGTTTGCCTTCCAATTAGATATTTTTTTTTGCCTTGCTACTTAGTGTGTTCATATTAAAAATTATCTGAGACAGATAAAAATATTTATGAGTTTCATTACAGTTTTTCAAAGAAACAGATTTCTCTTTATTTTACTGAAAAAGCTCTTTGCATATTATCCAGCTTTCTGATGATGTGCATCTGAACATGTGCAACTGAGTTGTTTTACCATCAGTTGTACTTAGGGAAGCATATTAGTGTCGCCGAGATTAATAAGAAACTTCTAATTCATGGTTGATGATTCCTCCATAATTTCATTTCTTTCCTTTTAATACCTAGCTGAACAAAATTAATAAATGATACTCAAAATCTTAGAATCTGAGTATAAATCTTCTAAGTGAGAAGGGAGTGATATCTTAATTTTTATAAGTACAATCACTCAGGTCATTACAGTATCACCTATTACACTGGGTAAGAGTTCATTAGAAGAGACAAGTGAGTTGAAAGAAGTAATTCATCTCTAAGAATAAAGCAAGTTATTTCTTTCAGGTTGATAGGATTTACTCATATGATTTTCACCTACATCATAAATTTTCTGGTCTAACAAAAAAATGAAATCAAGACTAGACTACTTCAACATCAGTTTGGTGGTGTGAGGTTATATATCTGTTTCATTTCAAATTTTTGTCTTCCAGTCAGACTAGTTGAGAGACAATGCATAGAATTCAGGTTTAGTTCCTATTCTTGACACAATACAGCAAGGTAAACCTATGTAAGTCACTTAACATCTGAGTGCCCTGGGCAAGTCTTCATTATTCTAAGTTTTGATGGAATTGCTGATCTGTAGTTGTATTTGTATATAGGTTCCTCATTGGGAATTTTCCACCTGATGAAATCATTGATTTAGGCCAAACGTAAACTAGTCTGTGAACAAAAGACTATTGCATTATGAGGTTTATTGGAAGTAGTCAAATTTATACAATAATGCCATTTCCCTCACTAAAAAATGCCAAATTTGGAGTATTTCCTCTCTTTGTATAATTGAGTAGTCTCTTACACCAAGCAACAGGAATAGGATAATTGAAAGAACATTCCACACATCAGGAATGCATATTTGTGTGTAAGTATGTATAAATATGTATGTATACATACATATATGTGTACACACACACACACACACACACATATATATATATGGTCAATTCCATTTTGATAATAAAGTCAGGGAGAGCAAAACTATCATTTGAAGGTTTGTTTTTTTCTTTGAATGTGTATTGGCAAATTAAAATCAAGAAGATACTTATAAGTTAATTATTTCTTTTTATATAGAATAAATGAAGCTAAGGAAGGAGTTTTTGTTTTTGTTAATCTTTTTTGTCAATCGATTATGCTTTTAAATGACTTTTCGGGAAAATATTTAGAGAGGCATAGATATTCTTTTTTACATAATGAAAAAAAAATGTTTTTAAAATGAACAATAACTCCTTGACTTTTCCAGCAAGTGAATAAGAAAGAATTGTTGCTTTAGAATATGTAAAGTTTTTTTAAGTTCAATTTGTAGCAACAAAGTTCATAAACTTAGGAAGGATCAAAGGGAACCTGTATTATATAAATAGTTGTTACCTAACAGTGTTGTCATTTTTAATGGGAAAAATTTCCAGAACTTGGTTTCTATTCAAATTTAAGGATAATGTTTATACATCATTTTTAGAAATGAAATTATTCAGACCATTAGATTATCACCTATGACACTGGGTGAGAGTTGACATATCTTTCTTATTTCAACACAAAATGAAGGCTAAACAATATCAGATTGCCTTTTTTCCAATTCTACAAACATATTTTATCTAAATTTTCTAAAGAATTTCCTTCTTTTATTTTGATGATTTTCCAAAATCTATTACCCCATGAATTATTTTTCTCATGAAAACCACATAAGTGACTTTTATAGTCAAGTATTTGAGAGATGCTATATGTTTACATGTTTTTGTTCTTGAACACAACAGAATTCATTGATGTTTGGTCTGCTGGCCAGTGGCGCATCAAATGTATTTTGACCATAGAAAGGTTAGAATTCTGGATTTCTCCCACAAAGGTGGTCTTTATGTAGAGGGGTTCTACAAGAGAGATCAATGTAAAATAAAGTTGAAGCTGTCTATTCCCGGTATAATGCCTGGGGCAATGTCTACTATCTGTCATATGCTGAATCTAAAAATGTATCTTTGGCAGATGTCTGAAAATTAGTGAAATTCTATTCAAATTATCATCCAAAAATTCAGAATGGTCTAAGTGTTCACAACACAGCAAAATGATGCTTGTAGCCCCCAGCTGTGCTCCTTATGTGCCACCATCAGAACCAATAGCCTCTGCGCATGTGACATCTGGGGCTCCATACTGTTGTGATTGATTAGTCTGTCATCTTCATGCAATTATCTTATTGTTCTGGAAAACAAGAAATTCAAAGCAATATGCAAAGCCAAAAATCATGAATAGTTCATGTATAAATTATATTAAAACCAATCTTCTAGTTATTTTATAGGAAGTGAACCTATTGGTACACTCTAGACGAGATTGGAATAATTATTTTTTTAAGTATAATATATTGCTTCTTGAAAATAAAATGCTGAAATGAAAAAGAATTGTTCATTGTAAGAATTTTAGTTCTACTCTTTACTAATAAAATGCAGTGACAAGTAGACAGTTACCCCAATAATTTGAAAAATAAAAATGCCACCAGTTATCTAAATAATATCTACGTATATTTAACATATATTTGCATAATGTAATTCTCTTTTTAAATTTTGCATCTTTTTTATTATATATATATTTTATATAGCATGTTTATATATGTGTGTGTATATATATATATATATACATATAAACACGTTTTATATAACACATTTCCAAATATATACTTTTCTTCAGCATCTTGAAAGCCTTCCTTTGTAATATAGTGAAGAAAAAAGTAAAAATTCCTGTCATACTAACTGACGAGCACCTACTTCTGACAGCACATATGTATACATATTTATATATACGTATAAAATATGTATATATATTATATATATTTATATATGTATATATAAATTCAATGAACTTATGGGATTTCACTTTCTATACTCATTTCTTGACCTCATTTACTTCATCTTTAAAATGAATAAGTAAGACAGTACCATCTAAAATCATTTCCACCTCTGTATCCATCGTATTATGATTCTTTGGAGTCAAACTTGACTATTAAACATAAACAATGTTCACTTTCATTATTGTTAAATTCACACTAGTGTAATCATTTTGTGTATTGTATTTTCCTGATTGTATATATTTCACACTGCATTAATTCATACATGTTGTTGTATATTTCTCTGAATTCCTCACAAACATCCATTTTTCCTATAGGGCCCTCTCTTATATTCTCTTCTCTGATATTTCTCTTTGGCTGTTTTCTCCTTCATTAGAGTAGATACTTCTTAAAAAAACATAAAGAAACATTCCACTCAGGTGAAATCTGCCATTTTTTTCTCTTTCACCCCTGTTTCACCTGATGAAATGGCTTTACACTTTACCAAAGATATCCCTTCTACTTATTCAAGTGATCTCATTTCATCTCATCTCCTGCAACAGATTTCCCCTTCTGTCATTCCCATCTTTTATTTATTTTTAATTTCTCCCTCTCTACTGAAACATTTTCTATTGCCTACAAACTTGCTTATCTCTCCTGTTCTGAATAAACAAAATCAAAAATATCTTCACTTGATCTTTCTATCCCTGTTTATCCATCCCAGCCCATCATCCTATTTTTATTCTGCCCTTTTAGATAAATTCCTCACACAATTCGTCTACAATGAGTGTCTCTATTTTATCTCTTTTTACTCTCTTTTTATCCCTTAAAATCTGGCTTCTGACTTTATTCCACTGAAACCGCTCTCCACAAAGTTACTAATGATCTTAGTTGTCAAAATCTGTGATCTTTTCTCAATCCTCATTCTTTTTTACCTCTTTTCAATCTTTGACACTGATCAGTATCTTTAGGCTTTCAGAACACCACTCTGCTATCCTGAAATAGGAGTAGTGACTTCATTTTGCCTTTATCCATCATTTTGTAAAGTTAAATCTCAAAATAATCTGAGTTTGGAGAAGTCATAAGATTACACCTCCTCACTAGAGACCCCTAATTTAAATTATGCCACACAGCTATGGCTTGTTTGCTCTCCTAAGTGTCTTCTGATCAGCTCCAGCCAATCCTCACTCTCACTTCACTCTCTCTAGATCTCTCCCTCAAATAAGAAACCAGGTGTCTTGACTCTTTCATCCTGTTATTTATTCTCTTCAAACTATGTATTAACTGGGTTAAAAACCAAAGTTGTGAGTTCTTGGCTACTGAGAGCCCTGAATCTGGTTTGAATTGCCACTGTATGCACTGCTAAATAAATCACTTGACTAGATACTTGATTTTATTGTTTAACTATAACAATTTGGGCAAGTTTGCAGCTAAGAGGGGGCATTCAATTGCATCAGAAAGCCCCAGAAGAGCACTCCTACTAAGATTTTTCACCAAGAGACTTTCTAAGTGATGGAAGAGCAATCCTCATACCTACATGCTTCCCAAACTACATTCAGATGAGATGAATAGACGCTGACGTGGTTATCTTGGGGTGGGAGCCCTGGCAAGCTGATGAATATCCCCTTGGCAAAGTTCTTATTGGTCTGGGAAAAGGGAAAACCTCTCATTCACAAGAGAATGATTAAAAGTGATGCCCTCAAATTATGTGAGAATTGGTCTAAAACATATGAAAATCTAGATAGGTCTGTGATCTGACCCAAAGAAGGCATCTTTGATCATTGCAAATTAAAAGAATTAAAACCTCTTTTTGAGATCTATTCATATACGCAATTAAAATATTGGGTATTCTGGACTCTTCTTTCTGACAGGATCTATCTCCCTGACACTTTTGCTTGCAAGTACTGTTCTGATGCCTTCACTCCCTTTCCTTCCCTTCCTTTCCCTTCCCTTCCTCTTCCCCAATTTCCCTCCTTCTTCCCCCTCCCCTTCATTGTTTTGTCCCACTTATACCCTACCTATTACTAACACACCTCTTGATCCTGATTCCACTTCTGTATCTTATCTTCCTTTGCAAGAACGAGTTATTCCAAATTCTTATGGAAAAGAAATTGTCCAATTTAAAATCCACCAGCCTTTCTCTCCCTCTGGCATGGTGACCTGGCAGGCTGAGACACCCTGGTTCAATAAGGATACAGGGAAAGTTACTAGGCTACACTGAGGAAAATGACTATTTTGCTGTATTACTTAATAATGAATTTTACTCTGTAACCCAACTTTTTCCCCATTTTGTCAAATCCCATATTTGAGCATAACTCAAAAGGAGACTTCTCCCAGGCAGGATTGAGGGATATGATCACTTCTAGCCCTGAGACATTTACTCCCTAATCAACTTAAAGCAGAGCTCTTGGTTTTATTTACCTATAAACAGAAAAACAAACTTAGGTTGGCTCTCTGCCTGGGAAATGACTTTCATGCGCTTGCTTTTCCTTGTCAAAATTAGGGGTGATGTGATCTCCAAGGGGAAAACTAAGGGTGGAACAGGGAGGGGGAGGGGACCCTGATTGGAGTGGTTCTTTTTTTCTAGCAAAGATTACTAATGGCAGCTGAGTCTCCTATAGCAATTAGCATCCCTTAATTGCAATAGAGGAACATGATCAGTCATATTTGAAGGTCAGCCCAATTTTTCCAACTGTAGCTAATCATAAGCTTTTCCTACAACCTAACCCTACCTCCTTTGGGGTCTTAATAAATATGGTCTTTTCAGCCTCATTATGGTCACTGACCCATTGAAGAGGGACAGTCTGATCCATTATATTAACAGTTATATACATCATTGTTAATAAACTGTTAACTTGCCTGAACAACTTGACTCTGTTTACATTTGTTGCATTTTTATTTGTCACAGTATCAAGTAAAATTACTAGGTCCTAATCTCACTTTGGGGCATATGGCTGTCTTATTGCATACTTTCTTTTCTTCAGGGGAAAGAATAGCTATCACCAAGGGAGTTAACCATTTACCTCCTCTTCAAGGCTAAAAACAAGACAACCAACCAATCCCTGCCCCCATCCTCAATGAGACCCCAAATGACCTTACTGACAACACCAAGATGAAGCATGCTAAAGACTAAAACTAACTAAAAGAATGGAATATTATAGTGAGGCCTGAAAATTGGAGTAAATTCCAAGACATCATCCATAATAAGGATGAATTTCCAAATCAGACTTCTGAACTGCTACATGAGAATACCAGACATTTTCTGGGACTAAATCCTTCAAATCTGATATGCTTATGTAATCCATGATTTGCTGGTAAGTCAATCTTTCCCAGGTATCAGAAACTGCTCCTGGAAGTAATGCCCTGTGTGGCATGGAAAGGATATCTGTGAATTTCAGGGAATTGCCACCTACTTTTATGAGGGTTGAGGGAAAGCAAACAGAACACACTATAGTGATTCTTGTTATTCCCAGTGATACTTGGAAAGTAGGAAAGGAAGCAAAGAAATTCACTTAATGTGGAAAGAAAGGGCACTTAGAACAAAATCGTAGGAAATAAAGCAGAATCTGAAGCAAAACATTGTACAGTCTCAATCAGCATGAGGGTGTTGAGGAGAGATAGCCTGGTGGTAATGGGGGCTAAATTCTTTGAGCCCAACCACTGGGCCCCTAATCCTTCTATCATCACCCCACATACTGGAGTTTCATACCACTGTTATAGTAGTGTTCAAACCCATTCACCTCACAAACATGCTATAACTCAAAGCACCTTACATGTGGTTTGGATTAGTGGGGAACACTTAAAAGTTCCCAGGTTATGCTCTCAGTATGTAATTGTGGAACCCCATGTCCTTGGAACATTCTTTGTTCTGATTGCCTCATTTCTCACAAGCATTCTGGATAGAGAACTGCTACGCAGACTTGGGGCATCTCCCAAGTATTCCCCAAATGCAGTCCTTTGTTTGGAAATCTCTGAGCACTCCATGAGTCTCCTTCCCCTTCTCTTGGTGTGCTCAGAACCAGTCCAGAAAACTGAGGACTTATAAATCATTCTCCCTCCCAGGGTTGGCAACATTTAGTGAAGAAATAGTTCTTCTGAGGTGAGACTTCTGAGGAATGCATTACCCTTGGAAATCACTACTAAGAAGGGATAACTTCCTTTATTCCTTCAGTATCACATAAGCTGAGAAGCAGAGAAAGCATCTCACCCATTATTGACTCCCTCATTCTGCTGGGGGTGGGGGGTAAGACCTGATAACTTCTTATGAATGTCCTTACAGCATATATATTTTGCTGATTAAGAAGACCAAACCCCAATTTATTTATCATTTTGTGGAGGGCCTCCATGCCATTAACATTTATATCATCCCATGTTACCCTACAATTCTCAACTCTGCCACCATATCATCTTCAATGCCTCCTTTGGCTATTTGAGTTTTTTGGGGGTGAAAACTTGTGATCAGATTTCTTGAGTATTGCAGTGCACCCTGATTCTCAATACTTTCACCTGGAGAAATCAGCCTGAACTAGATTGCCAAAAGGGTATATAGAGAGCCCCATTCTGATTTCTCAGATCTTTAAGATCAGTTTGACCTGTTATTTGGCTGAGTCTGTAGTTGTCTAATATGTGGTTTGTGCCCCGCTTGCCTCCCCTGGAAAAGCTTCCTGAGAGTCTGATATTCTCCATCCCTTTTAAAGCAGAAAGGGACTATAAAATCTCTAAAGAAAAACTGTCATACTATTATAAGCATGAAGATGAATACTTACACTTTAACTTAAGTCACAACTCTTGGTGGATCTTTCCAAAAAAACATCTCATTTCTTTGTAGCTTCAGCATGATATTTACAGCACCTATGCCAGCCATGAATGTTTCAGCACAATTCTGAATTGTGAAATACAACAGACTCTCCACATGGAAGACAGAACCAAAACATATATTTAGACACCAGAAAGACAAATCCATCGTATTCTGTACACAACAACAATGCATAGAAAAACACCATCCTCAAGCCTTCTCCCTGCTAGCTTTCCCGCAAACCAGCTCCATTAAATCACAAGCAGGCTTCCCTAAACAAAAATCACAAACAAGCCCTTTAACTTACACTAGCCAGCCACCAGCTTCCTTCCTAGCTCTGACTGCTCTCTGACTAAATTTACTCTCAGCTGTCCTCTACCTCTGTCTCTTCCTGTTCCACCCTTCCTGCTCCACCCCTTCTGCAAACTCCTCACACCACAGGTTTCATATGACTCAGATTTGTGTGACTTAGGCTTCCATGTGACTTAAGCAGATCACATGGGCCTGTTAATGAGGGAAAGATCTTCCCATTTAAATTGCCATTACACTTTGCAAAACCTTGGCTTTCTAAAAAATCAAACACCAATTGCATGTCATTCTGGGATATGCAAGTTATTTCAAGCAGTGGGTGCCCTTTTATAGCAAGATCACTAAAACTTATGCTGTGCTGACAAAGAAGGATATTCCCACAGCCTTGTTCCTCACCAAAGAGCACAAGGACTCACTAGTCTCTTTGAAGGCATTCTTTTTCCAAGCCTTTATTCTTGGCATCCCTCACTATGAGAAGGCCTTCTCCCTATTTGCATACAAACAAAGCAAGATGACCTCTGAGGTCTTCACTCAGACTCTTGGCCCTAACCATAGACCCATTGGATATTTTTCTTCTTAGTAGACTCAGGGGCTAGAGGGGTTCCTCCTTGCTCTGGTCACTACAGTCACATTATTGGACAAGGTTCTTGACCTAAACCTAGACAAACCTTAGACTATTTGCTGCCTGCCATGAAGTTGAGGTCTTACTCCCAGTACCACCAGAACCAAGCTTTTTCTAACTAGAGGCTGGCACAATAACAGGTAGCCCTTTTTGAAATTGACAGTGTGACTTTAAAAAGATGTAGTCTCTTCCTTCCTCCCTCTTACTGATCTACTGGTGTGGGATGTGACTGAGTTGTTCCCTCATAACTGCAACAACATAGTAGACCTGACTGAGCACCCTTAAATGATATGAAGGACCCCACTAGAAAGCCTCAACTGATGTTTTACACCTATGGCTTCTCTTTTGAGGGGAACAGACAGGCAGAACCACAGCAGCTGCAGTTATCTTGGACAAAGAGTCTGTCTGGTCTGTTTCACTTGACTCCTCCTTCAGCGCTCAGGGCACCGAAATTGAGGCTCTAGCAAAGGCCTATGAGCTCCCAGAACAGAAATCTGTCAACATCTCCATTGACTTGAGGTATACATTTAGGGGCATGCCACACCACGAACATGTTGTGGCTTCAATGAAGAAAGTAGGTAAGTCAGAAGCAAATTCTAATTATACACGGCCCAGCTTCTTCAGACCTTTCAATTTTTGGATGCTGTTAATACAACTTAAATCCTGAAAAATCAGCACCAATTCCATGTAAATCAGAAAGTAACATGCTGACCCAACTACTCAGGAAGCAGCTAGAATCTGTGATCTTTTCCTGACCTCCCTGTTCTCCTTACCTGGGAGTTCCATCATCAAGATCCTGAAATAGTTCTTTACCATGAAAAACAGACCAAGTATATGGAATTGAAGTATAAAACTGAACAGTGGGAGGAGTCTGGGACACATTGGAAAGTAAGTCACTCCTAACACAGAGTTTCTACTACCAGTTTTGCCTTTCAGTGTGTGCTTGGAGTCATTATAGAACTTAGGGAATTGAAATCTCTGCAGCTTGCATTATGGCGGAATGGCTCACTTTTCAGACATTCTATCAAAAGGCCTTTAGGTATGTAGCCCCTACAGGATAGCCAGTTGTATACAAGCCTTTTGTATCCCTTCATATAGATTTTATCCAGGTGCCTTACTCTGGGTCTTATTGCTATTGCCTTGTTATTATATTTAACATAGATGATAGGTGCAGACATTCCTGGGACTTCTAAGAATACTTTTTTAATATTTGAAACAGCTCTTTTTTTTTTCTTCATGAAAGTATTTCTTTATTTTTTTTTATTAATTTTTAACATTTATTTTCACACAATTTTGGGTTACAAATTTTCTCCCCTTTTATCCCCTCCCCCCCCAAACCTGAGCTTTCTAATTACCCCTGTGACCTATCTGCTCTCTCCTCTATCCTCCCTCCCTGCCCTTGCCTCTGTCTTCTCTTTTGTCCTGTAGGACCAGATAGCTTTCTTGACCCCTTAACCTGTATTTCTTGTTACCCAGTGGTAAGAGCATTACATTTGGTACTAACACTTTGAGTTCCAACCTCCTTAGCTCCCTCCCTCTCCACCCCTTCCCCTTGAAAGACAGGCAATTCAATATAGGCCATATCTGCTTAGTTTTGCAAATGATTTCCATACTAGTTGTGTTGTATAGGACTAATTATATTTCCCTCCATCCTATACTGTCCCCCTTTACTTCTATTTTCTTAAGGTCCTTTCCCTCCCCATGAGTGTCGACCTCGTATTGCATTCTTCTCCCCATGCCCTCCCCTCCATCCTCCCCCCCACCCTGCTTGTGCCCCTGTCCCCCACTCTCCTGTATTATGAGATAGGTTTTCCTATCAAAATGAGTGTGCATTATATTCTTTCCTTTAGTGGAATGTGATGAGAGTAGACCTCATGTTTTTCTCTTGCCTCCCTTCTTTATCCCACCACTAATAAGTCTTTTGCTTGCCTCTTTTATGAGAGATAATTTGCCCCATATAACTTCTCCCTTTCTCCTCCCAATATTTCTCTCTCACTTCTTGATTTCATTTTTTTTTAATATATGATCCCATCCTCTTCAATTCACTCTGTGCACTCTGTCTCTATGTATGTGTGCGTGTGTGCATGTGTGTGTGTGTGTACTCCCACCCAGTGCCCAGATACTGAAATGTTTCAAGAGTTATAAATATTGTCTTTACATGTAGGAATGTAAACAGTTCAACTTTAGTAAGTCCCTTATGATTTCTCTTTGCTGTTTGCCTTTTCTTGGTTCTCTTCATTCTTGTGTTAGAAAGTCAAATTTTCTTTCCAGCTCTGGTCTTTTCATCAGGAAAATTTGAAAGTCTTCTATTTCATTGAAAGACCTTTTTTTCTCCTGAAGAATTATAGTCAGTTTTGCTGGGTAGGTGATTCTTGGCTTCAGTCCTAGTTCCTTTGACTTCTGGAATATCCTATTCCATTCCCTTCTATCCCTCAATGTAGAGGGTGCCAGATCTTGTGCTATCTGATTGTATTTCCACAATACTTGAATTGTTTCTTTCTAGCTGCTTGCAATATTTTCTCTTTCACCTGGGAATTCTGGAGTTTGGCCACAATGCTCCTAGGAGTTTCTCTTTTTGGATCTCTTTCATGCGGTGTTCTGCGGATTCCTTGAATATTTATTTTGCCTTCTGGTTCTAGAATCTCAGGGCAGTTTTCCTTGATAATTTCATGGAAGATGATGTCTAGGCTCTTCTTTTGATCATGGTTTTCAGGTAGTCCCATAATTTTTACATTGTCTCTCCTGATTCTATTTTCCAGGTCAGTTGTTTTTCCAATAAGATATTTCACATTATCTTCCATTTTTTGAATCTGCGTGGTATGTTCTGAGATATCTGTCTTTCTCGAAAAGTCCTTAGCTTCCATCCGTACCATTCCAGTTTTGAAAGATCTATTTTCTTCAGTGAGCTTTTGAATCTCCTTTTCCATTTGGTTAATTCTGCTTTTGAAAGCATTCTTCTCCTCATTGGCCCCTTGCACCTCCCTTGCCAACTGAGTTAGGCTAGTTCTCAAGGTGCCAATTTCTTCAAGATTTTTTTGGTTCTCCTTTAGCAGGGAGCTGATCTGCTTTTCATGCTTCTCCCTCATCCCTCTCATTTCCCTTCCCAGTCTTTCCTCCACCTCTCTAACTTGATTTTCAAAATTCCTCTTGAGCTCTTCCATGGCCCGAGCCCATTGGGTGGGCTGGGACACAGAATCCTCGATTTCTGTGTCTTTGCCTGATGGCAAGCATTGTTCCTCCCCATCAGAAAGGAAGGGAGGAAGTGTCTTTTCTCCAGTAAAGTACCCTTCAATAGTTTTATTTCTTTTCCATTTTCTTGGCATTTTCTCCAACCAGTGGCCTGACCTCTGAATGTTCTCCTCACACCCACCTCGCCTCCTGGTCCTCCCAGCCAGTGTTTGGGGACTGAGATTCAAATGCTGCTTCCCACCTTAGGATTTTTGGCGGGGGCAGGGCTGCTATTCAGTGTGAGAATTAAGTTCAGGTGGTCAGGGGCAGGGCCGCCTCTCAGGCATAGTTCCCTCTGGGGGTTTATGCACAGACCTTCCACAATGGGTCCAGGCTCCTGCCCATTTGGGGAGCCCCCGTCCGCAGCAGCCTCTCAGCCCCCACTTCCCTGGGGGGCCCGAGCCTTGGGGGCACCCCACTCCCCTCTCAACTCGCCAAAGAGACTCTCTCACCCACCCCCGTCAGTCACCTGTTGGTGGGGGGGCCCCGTGCCACCGCTGAAGATCCCGCCTCCGGAGCCCTCTCAGATCTGTGCCTCTCGTATCCGTGTCCGCCGCCGCCGCAGGTCTGGGCTGGGCTCCGCGTCTGCAGCACGATGGACCTTTTGTGAGAGGTTTCCAGGTCCTCTGTGGGTGGGGGGACCCGCGTGGCCACTGGGGATCCTGTCCCCGTAGCCCTCTCGGATCTTTCCCTCTCGGTGTCGTGGCCACGGCAGGGCCGCACTCCGCTCCCCGTCCCGGCGCCCAGTCCGTGGCACGAAGGGCCCCCCGCGAGAGGTCCGCAGGTCTCTCCGGAGCAGAAATCCCCCTCGCTCCAATACTCTGTGGTCTCTGGGTGCAGAATTCGCCCTGGCTTGGTCCCATCTAGCCGTTCTGTGGTTTGTGTGTTCGGAGCTATGTGTATGTGCGTCTTTCTACTTCGCCATCTTAGCTCCGCCCCCTGAAACAGCTCTTTTATAAGAGATGACTCCTCACTGTGGACTTTCTAATCACACAAACTCTACCGAGGTGTTGTATTTTACTGAAGAGCACCTCTCTGAAATATATAACCAGACCTACATAACTTGACAGTAGGTAGGAGCCAAAATTAAAATAGGCTGGACTTCTTCAGGATGCAGATAGGTTAGAATAGAGGCAGGCTGACTATGGTTGCCGCAGGTGACATGACAAACATGAGAGTGCACAGTGGCAACCCTACATTTTTTGTAGGTGTCCAGAAATGCTTTGGTGGCTGTGAATTTTATCTTTTATAGGCTTGATATAATACTTTAGGCATCTCCCCATTCTTCCATATCCCCCATCACTTTCAGTGTTTGCGATAGGCTGAGCATATGAACCTCGAATTTCCAACAACATTGACAACAGAGTTAAACTCTGCAGTGAAAAATATTTATGCTGGCCAAAGATCTAAACCATTGTCCTTTTCTACTTGTTAACCAAACAAGGGGAAAATTACATCTATCTTCCTTTGAAATGTTATATGGCTACTCACATCTGACTGCTAAGCATTTCTCCCCTGTTTAGTTCTCCCCTCTAGTGAACAGAGACAAAGCTATGGCCCCCTACATCACCTGAAGGAACTCCATGCAGCAGATGGGAACCTAATACAGATAGGAAACTACAGATGACACTCTCCATAAGTTTCAGCAGGTAATCAAGCCTGAGTTAAAAATTTCTGTAGAGAATATGGTGGACTAAGAAGTTAAGTCACTCTCATCCTCCCTTATTGACCTTTCAGAACCCAGAAAAATATCACCTCCAGTAAAACTGTGAAATAGCTGAGACAGCAGAAAGATGGAATGAAGCAGTCTTGTAGCCCAGTAAACTTGAAGGATTAAATGGAAAGGCCCCTCTTGCTCTGTGGGAGGAGGCCATAAAGATGGGAGGCAAGTCAGAGCAAGTCCCACCTTAGGAAACCAGGGAGACATCCTGAACCCCAGCATAGTGGAGCATGCATCAACACCAGGACCCCTAAGCGCCTCAGCACAGGAAGAGGAAACGGTAGACTCCAGCTTGGAAAACCACCATGTGTGCCAACATTCTCCAGCAGTCAAATCTCAGGATTGTGTCCTGGGCCCTCGTCTCTTCTTCCTCTATACTACTTTATTTGGTGATATCATCAATTCCCTTACAGTTAATAACCATCTCTGTGATGATGATTCTCAAATTTTCCTTTTCTATCTGTCTCTGCTGATCTCTGATTTCATATCTGCAACTGCTTTTCAGGCATCTTGAACTCAATGTCCTATAGACATTCAAAATTTAACTCATTGTCTTATTCTTTAAATTACCTTCCCACCTTCCCTATTAATATAGAGAACAACATCTCTCCCTCCCTTCCCCTGCCCCAGTTCTTTAGGCTCACAACCTAGGATACATCCTGAATTATTCACAGTATTTTACTCTCCCTGCCTCCTCCCTACTTATATCCAAGCTTGATCAGGTATCTACAAGTGGAGGATACTGAACCTGCAGAAAAGAGATCTGAAAATGTGAACAGACAAAAAGAAAAAAAGGAGACAATAACCAGAAGCAAGGTAGATAGGGGCAACCATGATTCTGGAGTCCATGAATGTACAATCATAGTCTCATTCGCAATGATTTATACTGTTTTCTAATTTGCAGTTTTGGGGCAATCTTTCTGACTAGAGGTATACTTTGTTTAATCTGAGCTGGGGCCTGGCCATTTTCCTATTCTCCCTGCAGGTGTGCTGAACTTGGATAAAATGTTTCAGAAGGATCTGTAGGACAAGTTCTTAATTCCCTGCTCAGTCTAATATCAAGCCCCTTTACTCTGTTACATTTTGTATAGTTCATTAGTTGGAATGCCATCTATTCTTCCAAAAACTATGCTTGCTTTCAATAGAGCAGTAACAGTTCCTTTCTTGTCAATCTATTCTGCTTTGAATCTGCAGATTATTTACTCTTCTCTCTCAAAGAAATTGATCTTTTTCACTGATTCTCACCATTCAAAATACCAATGATTCTCTCATCCTTTGGGTGATCCACTCAAAATATCTGTGACCTCCTACTGAGTAAAATCCTCAACTGCTTGCCCAAGCACACACCCTGGTTCTCTGCTGTGCTTCTGCCTGAGAAGACTTCTATGCATCTTGATACTTTCTTTGCTTATTTTTGTGAGCTAAAATAACAACAGTTTTTTTTCTTCTACTACTTTGCTAGCTTGCTCTTCTAAAGGAGAGTTTGAATGCTGTAGCATAAAAATCTTCTCATGCAAATTAACCAACACCCTTTCCATCTGAGCTTTCTAGTCTAACAGCTTCTCTCTGCTTTTACTCATAAGGCAAAAGCTTGTTAGCAAGTCCCAACCTCTCCTACATACCCTTGCCAGTTCTTTCCCTGGTTCTTTTGGTATTCCACGTTAACATATTTTTAAATCTGAGTGTTCTCTTCTATAGTCCCAGTTCCCAATCCTCACACACCCCTTTGTGTTTAGTCCGTTCTCTTGCTAGGGAGGAATAAGGTAAATCCTCTCATGGAAGATACATTTCTTCCTCTAAAACATTTCTGTCTCCAAATATAGATCTGATACTTCATGATCCCATACCTGTAGACATTTGTAGCACCAATGCAATATTCACAGCACCTATGCTAGCCACAAATATGCTAGTGCAATTCTGAATTATGAAATACAACAGACTTCAAGTGGAAGACAGAACCAAAACATTTATTCAGACACCAGAAAGCCAAATCCATCATAGTAACAAAGAAATCTACACATAATAACAATGCAGAGGGCAACATCATCTCCAAGACTTCCCACAAACCAGCTTCTTTAAAAAAATCACAAATAGAGTCCCTTAAACAAAATAATAAACAAGCTCACTCACCCATGCTAGCCAGCTGCCTGCTTTTCTCTCTCTCTCCCTCAGATCTGACTGCTCTGACCAAATTTTCTCTCAACTCTGTTCTAATTCCACCACTTCCTTTGCACCCTTCCTGCTCCACCCCTCCTGTTCCAACCCTTCATGTTCCATATGACTTAGACTCATATGACTCAGACCCCCATGTGACTTTAGCAGGTCACGTGGTTCTATTAATGGATGGGACAGATTTTCCTATTAAGGAGCAAAATTATATTAACAATAAGGAAAAATGCATTTTCAATACAATTATTTATCCTGTAGCTTGCTTTGTATATATCTGTTTGCATGTTAAATTTGAACATTTCATAAGGTCAGAGACTATCTTTTGCCTCTTTTTTGTCTCTGTAGCACCTTGAACAATGCCTGGCCTATAGTAGACATTTATTAAAATTTTATTGTCTTGAATTTGAGTATATAAAAAGCAATAAGATCTCTCTTTAAAAGGCTATGGATGTTTTAGTCATTTTATTAGCCTAGTTTCAAAGATATTTCTAAAGCTGTTGCAGAAAAGTGCAGCTCCACTAACAGTGTATGAGAATGCCTCATCACACCCAAGGAGTATTACTTTGAGGGATCCTTTTAGAGAAGTTCTTAAATACTTCCTCATTTTTTTCTCTTCTAGGCTATTATTTCATTTTAGAACTATACATAGAGATTTCATACTATACTGAATTCCTAGTTTAAGAACTCTTTTTACTAATGCAGGATATATATGTGAATATATGTATATATTCACATATATATATATGCACACACACATACACAAGCACATGTATATACACATATACATATACACACATATATACATACATAATATATATTATATACAATATATTATCAAAATTATATATGTGTATGTATATATATATGTATATATAATTTTCAATATATAATCTTAAAGAAATCCTTAACTGAGAAGTTAATTCACCTGCCAAGAGAAGAATAAGCCATTATATGTCAAAGATGGGACTTGAATCTTGGTCTTCTCAGCTTCAAAGCCAGTATTCTATTCACTATGCCACTCTACCACTAACTTAATTTGGACCTTCTTTATTGTTTCTACATCTTTCTTGAGGATGAATTTCTATATTAGTAATTTTAAACTCTCTTCTCTATCTCTATTTCAGTTATAACTTGAAGCATTTTCAGGTTTCCTCCTTTTTTCCCCTTTCCATTCTCATTAGCTTATAAATTATATATATATATATATATATATATATATATATATATATATATATATATATATATGTATGTATGTATGTATATATACACAATATACACAATATACACACATATATAGTATATCTTTTTGGTGTAGTGTTTTTTTTTTTATGAAATGCCAGTAAGTTTCTTACTTAGAATAAACTTCATGGAGAAAGAAATGCTCTCTCTTTCTAGACCTCTTTCCTCTGCCATGGGAGTTTCTTATGTAGCCAGTTCTGCATTTCACTAGTGCTCAATGCTTTCAAAAATCTAAACCAAAATAAAACATGACAACTCAACACACAGAGACACATACAGACCCCCAGACCCAGAGAACTGAACAGTTTCTTTCCTACATTCCTGTGTGGAATTCACATTTCTACCTGGAGAATTGTGTTTGAAGTGAATACTAAATATTTGTTAGGAGGGAACTGTGTACATTAGCTATTTAATAAGCAGAAACCTTCAAGTTCCTATATACTTTCTATGGAGAGTTTCCAGGGTGAAGACAATAAATGGACCTTACATATTCAATTTCTCAGATGTTATTATTATAAATTTGAAATGTATTTCCTTCTTTTCAAGTATTTAATTTATAGAAGTATATGGAAAAGCAATTCCAACATCTTATGCAAATTATAACACTTCAAACTCTCTCATTCCCCTCCCCCATGATGACAATTTGATTCTGCACATAGATATATGTACGCATGTATACACACACATATAATGAATTGCAAGAAATAAGTTGTCTTTTTGGAAACTACAGTTATTGCTAAGATACTAACATTAGCAACAACACAATAGCTAGCATTTATATAGCACTTCAATGTTTGAAAAACACTTTATATTTTCCTACTTGATCTTCTCAACAACCCTGTCAAGTAGATGCCATTATTATCCTTATAATATAGATAAGGTAACTGAGGGCAAGAGTTTAAATAACTTGTCCAGTATGATAAAGCTACCAAATGTCAGAGATGAGATTTAATAACTCAGATCATCTAACATTCTGTCCACTAAATCTACTAGTTTTTTTGGGTTTTTGTTTGTTTGTTTTTTAGGTCAAGCAAATGAGATAATCATCAGTTTATCATTAATCTACTCTTGGCTGTTGTCTCCACTATTCCAAGTTTGTACAAACATACAGAAGTGCTATACTATTTTACAGAACACAACTTGGGATAATAATGGGGATTTTCATACAGATGGCCAAGGACATGTCTAAGCTAGGGTTCGATTCCAGCCATCATGGGTATTTTGAATGACTCTAATGAATAATGGGTTTTAATGGCTAAAATTCCTTCCTCTATATGTTCACAAAAAAAAATGGTTATCTTTTTTTAACCAAACACTATTATGTATTATAATTTTTAGGTGAAAGACAGAGATAGACAGTAAGGTACAGAGACAGACAGAGAGGAGGGAAAGGGAGAGAGAAACAGAGAGACAGAGACAGAGCAGAGACAGAAAGAAACAGAGACAGATTATCTGTTGTTTAATACCAGATTCTATATTGGACCACAAAGTTGGATGCATGTGTGCGTGTGATTGTGTGTGTATACATATATATTTATATATGTATCTATGTAATATGTATATATATATATATATACACTTATAACATATCTGGTTTTTAATATTCTACATATGATGATGTGATGTAGAGTGAAAGATCATAGAGAAGCTAGAGACTGATGAGAGAAAGAGAGACAGACAGAGAGACAGAAAGAGAGAGATTCAAAACTTCACTAAATTCTCAGCCTTTTACTTAATTTTAAGGTGAAATTTGACCATTCTTGAAAGCAGTATTCAAAAGGGAACCTGAGAATAATATAGAATATGGAAGGTCAAAGAAAGACAGATCTAACAATAGGAATAAAATGTTCTGTTGTTAAAAATTGTTTGGTGATCTTTATTAAACTCCATGGAAGAACAATTACCCATTACTGAAAATAAATGTCTGTCTTAATTCTTCTATTCTTCCAAAATGTTAATATAGAGAAAGCTCTTAGAATTATATGCATTAATATTGTCCCCAAAGATTTAAATTTGAATTATAAGGAATGATCTAAGGTGTTGTGTAACCAACAACTTTGAATTAACAAGAAAATCTTTTTTTTGTTTTTCTGAATAAGTTTGTGTTCATTTTATCATTCCCTAGAATTTAGAAATGTGAGATGAGAGTGTCATAAGTATTACATGTTTCTTTCATTTTAATCTGCTGATTATAGCATAGAAGTTCTTTGTGAAGCTTTCTTTTTTCCCCCAGTTCTTGCCAGGCTTAAGGTTTTCAGCAGCTTGGAATGATTACTATAAGAAAAAAAAAAAAAAAGCTAAATTGGCTTTCATGCACTAATAAAAGCTACTTTAAAAACATTAATCGGGAAGCAAAAGGTATATTCATTTGAATGTAATAAAATGAAAGCTTATATTTCTAAAATTAATTTGACACATTTGTTGCTGCTTTTATTCAGATCTCATGTTGTAGGTGGAAACAAAGTGCCCCGATATTTCCATTACTAGTTAATTTGTAGTTTCCAACAGTACTTATAATAACAAGATGTGCTTATAGTAGCATAAAAAAACAGTTAAACTAATAAATGGCTTATTGTTCATAGCTGCTTTTTTTCTTAAACTAAAAACATAAATACCATTTATTTAATCTAAATCCAATGATTTCCATACCTTGTGTAATAAATTTGATTACCTTTCTTTCCAAAGAGTTCTTTAGATTTGTACCTAAGTCTCAAGTCAAGGCTAACTTTAGTGTATTTTCTCTGTCAAAATTTACGTACAAACTATTCATATTCCTGAGTTATCCCTAAAACTGACATTATCAACTTTTTTCTCCTTTCTAGCACAGAAAAGTATATTGACTTTCTTCTCTCTATGGTTGTTTGGGAAATTAGCTGAGCCACATGGAAATCTATTGTGTCTGTCTTACAAAGATACAACAACCTCTACAGGATTTCAACCCATTTCTTTCCGTCTCTCGAAAATTGCCTCTGGGAAACAGAGAGTGAAGTAAACATTTATATAATGCCTAATATGAGCCAGGCATTGTGGTAAATTTTTTTGCAAGTATTATCTCTTTTTTTTTCCTCACAAAAGTACTGTGAGGTAAGTGCTGTTAATATCCTTTGCCCCCAACTATAAAATAAACAAACAGAGATTAAGTAACTTATCCAGGGTCACACAGCAAGTGAATGCCTGAGACTAGATCTGAAACTAGGTCTTTCAGACTCCAGGCTGTAATGTTAAGGGAATTTGAATATCTTCACTGCCCCTTAATAGACCTGTATGAACTGTTTTGAGTTTTCACCCAGCCCATAGCTTGAGTCACATGAAGCCCATGGTGGAAGGAGTTTGCCAAATGATTGGAGCAGGAAGGGTAGAGCAGGAAGAGAGAGTAAAGCAGAGTTGGGACAGGTGAGACAGAGCTGAGACAGAGCAGCTAGCATGAGCAAGAAGGGATGAAATTTTGCCTAGGAATGCTTGTTTGTGATGAGGCCTAACAGAGGGAAGGCTTGGGCATGGCGGTGCTAACTTTATTGGTAATGTGTACAAACTTTGCTGCTACTATGAAGAAATTGATTTAATGGTATCTCAATAAACATATTGATGTCATCTTTGATGAAGAGAGTTTATGTTTTGAGAATTTACCCTGGAAATATGCCTGCACATCCATAGTGGCTGCTGTGGGTATCACATTGGTACAACTAAGGCCCAGCACTCTATCCACTCTACCACCTACCTCCCTCTCAACACACATTTATGTCTATTTTCTTTCTCTGACCCTCAATATTGTTTTTTCATATATTTCCAAAATGACTTCTTTTTTAAAAAATTCTTCTACAGTTGTAAGTAGGTAGAGGTGGGAATTTTCCCAGGACATCCAATTTGTAGTATAAAACCTAAAGATTTTTTTCTAAATCTTGTGGAGCCCTCTAGCCTTTCATGATCTTTTACCCTCCCTCTTCTAGCCTTGGTTTACCACACCCATCTCAATTATGCTCTGATTCTGGCAACTGGATAACTGAGTCACTCCACTAAGGGAACATTCTATTTACATGCAGTGCCTCATTCCTGTACCTCTTCCTCCCCACTCAATCTTTTTTCAATTCTTGAAACATTCAGGGATTTTAAGAACATTCATGTTATGGAGAGGGAATTGGAAGCATCCCCTGGAGAATGACATTCCTCTTTCCCAGTGTGATTGCAGCCAATCAAAAATAGTCATATTGAGTATGTAAGTGTTCTATGTAGCAATGAACTTGAAGGTCAGTGTGTAGTTGGATATGAAGGCATTCCTGTACTATAGATGGGATCCTTACCAGATTAACTCCAGAATGATCCCTTGCCTTGTGACGACCTCTCAAATATGGAATCTATTTATTCTGGGGGCACTCTCTCTCTATCTCTCCTTCATTGGACTTTGTGACCAGAGTCAAAAATGTCTTTTTTCTAAGCTCCTCTCCTGCCAGTTCCTATATTCACCAGGCAAGTAAATTGCTAATTCCAGTTCTGAATAATTTAGGTTTTTGTTTTTGTTTTTGTTTTTTTTTTTTCTGTTTGTTTGTTTGGTTTTTTTTCCGAGAGGTCTAGGCAGTGTACCAAAGTTGGTATTTATACAGTATAGAGTTTAGGATGCATTTCTTCCAATTTATCTCGCTTATTAGATTAATGTGAATAGAACAAACAATTCTTACCTACACGGAACATTTACAAACCTGAATTATTTGGATCCCTGTTCAATTGATGGATATCTAAGGAGGAATCTCTGAAGTTAGTCATCTAGGAGGTACAGTATATATAGCATTGACCTTAAAATCACGAAGACTCATCTTCATGAGTTTAAATCCAACTTTGGACACTTACTAGCTGTATCACCCTGGGAAAGTTGCTTAACCCCTGTTGGCCTCAGTTCCTCATCTGTAAAATGAGCTAAAAAAAAGGAAACAGCAAAGCACTCCATTTTGTTTGGCAAGGAAATTCTAAAATTGGGTCAAAAGTATTAGACATTGTTGAAATGACTGAACAACAATAAACAATATCTCAGAGGTTATCTAGTCAAATTCCTTGATTTTATACATCAGAAAACTAGAGAGGTAAAGTAACTAGTCCTCAGTCACACTGGCAGTGAATACCAGGGGCTGATTTTGAACCCAAGTTGTCTAACTTCACAGATACCTTTATCAAAGGAACTAGATGATTAGAAATCTAGTTTTCACAACTCTTTCCTTTCTTTCCCTTCAATTTCTTTTCCTCATCTTTCCTTCTTCCTTTTGCACTTACACCTTTCATTTCATACTAAGAGTGATTATCATGTTAGGTTACACTATCAACTTAAACTAAACATGACAAGTAATTAATGAACCCTGAGCACACATATACACACCCCATTTCTTGTTCTCCTTTGACAATATTGGCTTAATTTCAATCACTGTCTAATAATCTTCACTAGTTCTCTCTTGCTTCTAGGATAAAATACATAGTCCTTGGACTGGCACTTAATTAGGAAAACGAAAGTTGAAATTGCATTTTTATTTTAAGGCATAGTGGGCAGAAAGGAGCCCTTTATAAAAAGGTAATATAGATTTTTTGAACTTTGGCATTGATTTACAATCAACTACATCAACTGGCCTAATGAAATTAGCCTTTTTTTAATTAAATTTATTTTATTATGAACTTAAGAAATAGAAGAAATACTTCTATAATATAAAATAGAAGAAAAAAAGATTATTGGACATGAAATTGCAAATGTATTATGTACAACTTGCTATTCCTTTTAAATATAGAATACATTTATTGTGTAACTTTTTTTTCTCCCCCCCCCACCTCAAAGATGACTACAAAGGAAATGAATAAATATTATATAGAAATGAATTCTGGGGCAGGTAGCAGGGTGAATAGAGCCCTAGCATTGGAGTGAGGAAGACGAGTTTAAATAAAGCCTCAGACACTTACTAGCTATGTGTCCCTATGCAAGTCATTGAACCATGGTTGCCTCAGTTTACTCATCTGTAAAATGAGCTTGAGAATGAAATTTCAAATCATTTCAGTATCTTTGCCAAGAAAACACTAAATGGGGTCACAAGAGTTGAGCATGACTGAAAAGCCTGAACAACAACAAAATTCATCTGGTTACCTGTCCTAATTACTCATTACACATGTTTTGCTTAATACTAGGGTTTTCTTGTCTTTCACAAATGAAGGGAGTAAATATTGATAAAAATTTAATGCAATTAATCTTATGTAATCCTAGGAGAAACTTTATTTATCAATTTGACCAACTGTAATTTTTATCAAGTGTAGAATATTACTAGATTGTGAAGTTATTTTAGAAGACATCTGAATTTTACTTCTCATGGCTGCAATCATGACACTGAATTATTTAGCCTTTAGCTGAAATGTGATAAAAATTGTTTAAACTCAAAAACCCTTCAACATTCTCAACCAAGCCTCCAAAAGTATGTGTATTCTAATCATGATAAAACAGTTTGAACACCCCCTATCTGCAAAGTATAGTAATAGGTTATTTAATAATAATAATGTCTAAGGCCTACAATTGAGTATCATACACAGCTGCCACATTCCAATAAAGCTATGGGCTAAACCAGGTTGAGACTAGCCAACAGATTTCAAATTGCTTGGTGAATTAGGGGGATGCCTACTCTAAACATGTGAAGGCTTCCCCTGGTGGAATGGGCTTATGAGAACAATTTTTTCCAAGAGCCATGAAGGCATCTGATGCAAGTGCTTTGGAGCACTTAGACCTTGGTAAAATACTGAAGACACCAAGATCATCCCCTGTATCTTGCCACTGGATATTGATGACTGGAAGACTGAATGGAGCTTCACTGAAATCCAATTCGTGAACGTTCAAGTCAAGTCATCATTCCATGATGTCACTGTTCTTTATGGAAAACTAAGGATGAACAATAACAAATTCAGGAAAATCAACCCATCAATCAACAAATATTTATTAAATATCTGCTATATTTCAGGTGCTATGTTAGGCACTGAAGATATAATTTAAGCAATAACTGACTTAACAGAATTTACATTTAATTGGGGAAAACATCTGTACACATGTAAGTAAATATCAAAAAGATGTAAAATGAAAGTGAAATTATTTGGCAGAAGTTGGTATGGGGAGACACTAGCAATCTGAATCATCAGAAAAAAAATAAGGGCACATATAGGAAGTCTGAAATTACCTAGGAAACAAGTGAAAAGTTCAAAACCCTGTTTGCCCAAACCTGGTGATTTCTAATGGAACAGCTTGTGTTAGGATTTATAATGAAGTTACAATATACACATAGTGTAAATAAAGAATGCAGATATTCCCTTTAATATTGCTTTAATGGGATTTGATCTTTTACTGTTCCTGAAGAAGTTGAAATTTTAGGGTTCTGTCATGGATACCTGAAATCAATCCTGAAGAAGCCAAGCTATAAATACCACTGCTTTTTAGAAATGACATATTATGTGCATACATGGGGAAAGATTGACATTTCCTTTTGAGACGTTCTGTAACCTCATAAAAATAGCATCATTTTATTTGTTCTCTGGAAATATTATAGTTTGCTTTACAAAAAAGAATAAAAAATATCTAATTATTTGTTATTAAAATGAGGAAAATATGTTATCTCGATGCCCCCTTTATACATTTTGCTGTAATGTTTTGTTTTCTTTTCTTTTAGAATGTCCCAATTATTTGTCAAGAGTTCTAGGGTTTACTTTCCCAGTAGGATTGCCATTTATTCTGTCAGTCAATGACTATACTTAGCTTTGTGTAAGTCAGTGAACTGTCATTCTGTTTTATTTTCAAAGGATAATGTCTGTCATTGTCATATGACTTTTTTTCTACACCTATTGGCATTGTAATGAACAGTATAATGTAAAGGTTTTATTTCATTTATTTCACTTAATAAAACCAAAGATTCATTAAAAGATTAACAGCCACCTTTCTTTCAGTAAAGGCTCTTTGATTATATTAATGTAGACATTAATGTAGATATATATATATATACATATTTGTATACACTTGTATGTATATATATGAATATATTATACATGTATTCCTTTTGAATGCCATGTTTTAGGACCATATTCAATTACAATATATTAGTAAAATGTCATTGAATTAGATTAATTGAATTGGTAGATTAATTTGCTACTAAATAGTGACAGGAAGTGGAATCTTTTCTATGTCTCAAAAAAGAAGAAAATACTTAAAAGATGCCAGTCAATTATAGTTAATTTCCAATGAGAATATTTAATTTAACCAGTAAGGGCTGCCTTCAGGTTTCTGAATCACAAAATAAAAATTCTGACACAAAAACTCCTTTTTTAAGAGTCCCTTTTGAATAGACTCCTAGACTTTTTAGGAGGTATTCTCAGGGAATAAAGAAACATACTTTCTCAAATGAGATATTTCATCCTCTCACTCCAGGAATTTACATTGGATATTTGATATGCAAGGGAAGCTTTTCATCCTCTTCTCTGCCTTCTGGTTTTCTTCAAGCACCAACTAAAATCCCATCTTTTAAATGAAACTTTCATCAATCCCTTTTTATGCTGGTACGTTACCTATATTATTTCCTATGAATCATTTATATAGGTTGTTTGTAAGCAATTTGCATTAGGTTATACATTTTACATTAAGGTGCACAACCTCATGACTTTGGGAACTCCTTGAAATCAGGAACTGCTGTTGCCCTTCTTGATATCCCCTGCAGAAAGCTGCTCTACTGCAGAGAGTAGCATGACTCTGATGGGCTAACCATGTTGCTTGAATGCCAAACATACACTTACCTAAAAGACTACTTCATGGAGAAGTCACACAGAGCAAGTACTCACATGATGGTCAGAGAAAAGCAATACAAGGATGCCCTCAAGGTCTCTCTTAAGAATTTTCGAATTGGTTGTGTGACATGGGAGATACTGGCATAGGAGCACCCAGCATGGTGTGCCCAAGTCAGAGCAGATGCTGTGTTCTATGGGCAAAACAACATTCAAGCAGCTTAAAAGAAATGCAGGATGTGCAAATTTAGAGAATCCACCTCAAATGTCCATATGGACTATTTGTGCTGACCTGTTGAGCATTTTGAGCTCCTATGAATCTAATCAGCCACAATCAGACACACTGTAATTTTACTCAAAGTGATGTAATTTTGTTTCTCTTTGAGAAAAAATGATAACAAAGCATGCCTCCTGCAAGTAGTGTAGTGCTTAGTACAGTAGACCCTAAATAGATATTTACCAACTGTTTGAGATACTTAGTAGAGTTCAAGTAGTGCCCAGCAAGAGGGTGACTTGTTATCTGAGAACCACACTTTCTTTGAGAACTTTTGTTGTCAGGTGATAAATTCTTGTTATCCATTGAGACCCATGAATTAACAGCCTTGCAGTTTTTATTACATTGATTTATTTCTTTTCTTTTTTTGTAGGAGGAGGGTGTTTTTGCCGTTGTACCAATTATTGTTGGAGTAATGAAGGTTATGCTTGTGGGATCACTATTCTTTTCAAGTTCCACAGTCTTTGTAGTAGATTATCAGAAAAGGGGCCAAGAGTTCCCATAGTTCTTAGTTCACTGATAAATATTCATTTAAGCAATACATTTTTATATAATATCAATATAATGAGCAGTGATTTTACATATCAGTGGACAAACTGAATCATCCTTAAGATGTTAAAATAAGAAGCTGTACTGACGATTTAAATGGAAAGTGTAATGGTAATTTATATGGGAAAATCTTTCCCATTCATTAATAGGCCCATGTGACTTGCCTGGGTCACATGGAAGTCTGAGTAACACCAGTTTGTGGTGGGAGGAGTTTATTGCGCTAGTGGAGAAGGATGGGTGGAACAGGAAGAGGTGGAACTGAACCACAGTGGAGAAGAAGTTGATCAGACTATTCAGAGCTGGGAAGGACATAGAAAGCAGGCAGCAACTGGCATGAGTGACAGAAGGGCATTTTGCTTAAGGGAACCTGTTTGTGGGAAAGCCTACATTGCTACTGTGTATAGATTTCTTTGTTGCTATGATGAATTTGGCTTTCTGGTGTTGAGATTTGGCTTTCTGGTGTTTAAATAAATGTTTTGGTTCTGTCTTCCATATGGAGAGTCATGATTCAGAATTACTCCATCATAGTCATGGCTGCAGTAGGTGTTGTGAGTATCCCATTGATGCTGAAGAAGCTTCCAGTACATTGAGTTTAGACATTATGGAAGATTTATGGAGGGAACAATTACATAGGGTAAGAAGGTGTGGAATAGTTGAGAACTATACCAGTGTAGGGAATACCCTTGACAATGAGATCACATTAATGTATTAGTACATAATTATTCCTTGAAAAATATTTATTATCTATCTTTATATGAAAGTGCTTTTCAGCATTCCTGAATTGGAAAAGACCTGTGATTTCACTGTTTTCTATGATCCTTCCCCTATCCTTGTGGTCAAGTCTTTGATATCCTATTAAAGAATAAAGGTGATCAGGGTTGGGGAAGGGGTAAAGGATCTCTTATTAAGCACCTAAGACATATTCCAAGCACTGGGTCAAGCACTTTATAAATATCTCATTTTGGCATTTTGAAGAGGCTGGAGTAGAGGGGGGTGCGTTGCTAGGTATATCCAGGGGCCTGAAACCAGTAGCAATGAAGCCTGAGAGGCTAGAAGTCTGGGCCTCAGTGGCCATAGCAACTCTGGGAGGGTTGAAGACTGGTCTTCAATTTTGTGGAGGTCCAGTTTCAGAAACTGGGCCTGTCCATCAGAAACATGAAGGTGGTTTATTATTCAGTTTCAAGAGTCTGTTGATGGAGATATAGATTATGAAAAAGATTCGGTCCCTCCCTCTAAGAAAATCTGATCATCACTCTGAGAGGCTAAAAGCAAGAGGCAATCTGGGAAAACTTCACAGGAAGATAGTGAGGACTCTGAAGAAGAAGATGTGAAGACAAAGAATGATGATTCTCACTTACCAGAGGATAGTGAAGATGAAAAAAGGATCACAAAAATGTTCACCAATGGTATCAGGCAGCATCCAAAGCAGCTTCCAAACAGAGAGATACTCATGGAAGATGTGGGCAGTGAAGAAGAAAAAGAAGAGGAAAAAGAGGCACCATTTCAGAGGAAAGATTCTGGGAGTGATGAAGACATCCTAATGAATGATGATGATGATGATAGTGTTTATGCAAGTTCAAAAAAAAAAAAAAAAACCAAAATGATCATGAAGAAATTCAAGCCTGAAAGGAAAGAAAATAAAATGCACAAACCTAGGCTAAAGGTTACAGTGACACCAAGTCCAGTGAAAGACAAAGGAAAGCTGGGCAATCCTACAGCATCAAAGGCATCCAAGAAGAAGACTCCCTTCCCCTAAAGAAGAGGATGAGGAGCAGGAACTCCCCCCCCCAAAAAAAAACCCAAAAGAACTAAAAGTCTGCTAACCCTCCACCAGAAAAATTTGGGGATAAGGGTCTGAAGATGAAGCCCAGTCTGGGGAAGACTAAAAAGAGATTTTTTTTTAAGAGGGGTAACAAAAGAAAATCTCCTAAGTGCTAGAGCATTATTCTAGCTATGGCTTGATTCATGGGCTTTGAATACATTTTTCTCTTCGGTTCCCCTACACCCCACTGATGAGAAGTAAGAGCCACTCCTCGCCCTTTTAAAGATAAAATTATGGCCATGTTTCTAAGATAACCTTTGTCCGTTGGCCACTCTCCCTCTCTTAATCTCCAATAAAAGCCATGAGAAAATATTCAATGAATTTGCCAACAAACTTTAAAAAAAGAAAAAAATGGAAGGGTTATTCTAGGTAAAGCAATAAGATTTGAGGTAAATCCTATGGAGATTTCAGCTTTACTAAAAACTGTCAAGTTGAACAGGAATCCAGTAAACAATAAGGATTCCAAATGAAAATGGTTGTTCCTTATTTATTTGAATTAAAAAAAAAATCACTGTCAGCAAAGACAAAGTTGTATATATATTTTTTTAAATCATGAATCTAAACTTTCATTCACTAGGCAGTAAGGTGATAAATGTGTATACAACTTTAAATATCCCATATTTCTAACCCCATTTGAAAACAACCAAACCACATGACATTTTGTTGTGGGTTTTTGTTGTTGCTGTTACTTTTTGTTTTGCTTTATTCTATTTCACTCTTGGTCATCTCAAGGAGAACAGGAACAAGTAAGAAATCCTTCCCTTCTGCCAAGGTCTTTAGGGAGCTAAATGATGCACAAAAAAAAAATCAGAGGAGCAAGTGCATTAAAATCTAAGTGACTTTGTTTCAGATCTGAATATTAATGGTTTGTGTTTTTAAATAAATATGTATCTATTCTTTTTCTTGGAATAAATTTTACCAAGGATTAAGAGGAATTCAGATTTTAATAGCAAGATTGCTGTACCTCATCAAAGTGGGTTTTTTCTCAAAATGATAATGTTTAGATTTTAAGTCAATAAAGAACCAGCTAATGTCAAACTAAAATAAACATATCATTTAATTGGACAGTTTCTTTAGTTGCTCTGGACACTAATATCCTTCAGCTGGTGTTCAAACTTCTTGTGGTGAGACTCTGAACTCTTACTTCAACTTCATAAAAATTTGGCACAATTTGAGATCTGTTAACTTAGACTTTGGCAATTTAGAGTCACCTTCATTCCACAATGAGGCATAAAAATTAGACTTGACTGCAGGAAGATGCCATTCAGAAAGAAAAATGAGGAATGTTTCTAAAAGGAGGCATCAGATAGCAATTGTAAGATGATATCCCTTAACTGCACTGGGTTTTAGTTTCCTCATCTGAGATAAAGAAAAATTTGGTCTAGGTAATCTTTAATGTCCCTCCTAATTATAAAATACTAAGAAAGTAATGAGGATATGTTAATTAAAATCACATGTATATGGTGTCCTATGACATGGAAAGCAATTTTCTCACAAGGGCCCTATTGAGTAGCTCATGCATATACTTTTAATCTTCATTTTATAGGAAATGGAGGCTTAAATACATTCAAAGAATCACAAAGTCAAAAGGGACCTTATAGTCCACCTAGTCCAGTTCTCCCTATAACAGTCAACAAGGAATCATTCAATAATTTCTTTAAGATCTCCAATGAGAGAAAATCCAGAAGCCCACAGGGCAGCACATCTCATTTTCATATGGCCTTAACATTATATCATATATAAATGTTCCTCATTGAAACCTCTAAATATTGCTCCTTTTTCTTCCCTCTAAGCTGAGCAGAATAAGTTTTGTCATGTTCTTTTCTGCACGATAGCTTTTTAGATATTTAACATCAATTATCACCACCTCCACCCCCACCGACAGAACAGTGTATTGTCTTCTCCAAGATATACATATTTAGAACCTTCAAATGATGTCCATAAAGATCTCAATGCCTCTGTCCATCCTGGGTCCCCTTTTCTGGGCACTCTAGCTTTTCAATGTCCTTCTTAGCATTCCCTAGAATTGCCCATGATATTACAGATATGGTTAGACTAAAATATCGTGATACTACGATTCCCTTTTCTTAGAGATCTCATAGTGCATCCTCAGATTGAACTAGAATTCTTTGCTAACATACATAATATAAACACAAATTCAATTCTCATCCCGCTGAACCCTTCAGATCCAAGACAAGAACATATCATACCTCTCTAATCTTATATTTATATTGATTACATTAATGGAGAAACTGACAACCAGAGAAGAAAAGTAACTTGACCAATATTATATGAGGTAAATGGGAGAACAGGGATTTGAAGTCACGTCTTTTGACTAGACATCTGGTCTTTATTCTTTTATTCCCCCTCTACATTTCACACAAAAAACCGGGTCAAAATTAGCACCAAAATCCTTTTCTTCCCCTCTAAACTTCATGATCATCTTTATTAAAGTTATTTAGATCTAGAATTCAAATCCAGACAATTTGAGATGAATTCTAGAACTTTTATCTTCTCCCCACACCTTGGATCCCCTTAGAACTTCTGAATAATTATGGCCAAGTCATTGTACTTTACAGTAATTACTTGTCCATTGTCATAAATATAGTGTCAGTATTAAGAAAGGAAATCAGGCCATGGTACTAAAAATTCAGCACTCTTCCTATTATTTGTTGAAATGACTTTATGTGTACAAGGCAAGACAAGTCCATGTGAAACATGTAATTCTAACAGATAGTAGCTATGATGAGCAAATTTAGTCTATATGTTAGTTGTTGGGGTAAACACTTTTTAACAACTATAGCTGTCAAGTGGAACAATCGATTTTGAGTGGGGCTGTGTTTTCCTTCCTTGGAGATTTTCAAGTAGAAGCTGGATAACAAATATCAGGTATGTTACAGTGTGGGTTTCTTTTGGATATGGCTTAAACTACATGGTTTCTTAAGTACCTTCCAACCTTCAAATTCTATATTTCTATAGTCTCTTACTTCTAATTTAGGATTAGGTTTGCTAGTTAAGGGTAAGGCATGAGATGTTAACATTTTGTTAGTAAGTCAATAAACATTTATTTTGTGTAGGTAGTGTACTTAGCTATAACTTCAAGTGAAAATGATAGTCCCTCCCTCAAGAAGCTCGCATAATAATGAGAGAGACAAAATGCAAATGACCATGTACAAATAAGCTATACAGAGGATAAACTGGAGATATTACAAAAGGAAAGTACTAGACTTAAGGGAGATCTGAAAAGGCTTCCTGTAGAAGGAAGAATTTTGCCTGGTACTTGATGGAAGCCAGGGAGACTCAGAGATGGAGGAGTGATGGAAGAGTATTCTAGGCATGAGAGACAGTCAGTGAAAATATCTGGGGCTAAGAGGTGGAGAATGGACTAGGAAGAGGCCAGTGTCACTTGACCAATAAGTATGTCGAGGTTGGTGTGCAAGGAGAAAGAAGACTGAAAAGATGGAGGAAGCACATTATGAAGCATTTTGAAGGCTGAACAGGATTTTTGTCTTTGATTCTGAAGGTGATAGGGAGCCAGTGGAGTTTATGGAGTGGGGCAGGGGAGTGGTGGTGACAAAGTCAGACTTATATTTTGGAAATATCGTTTTGACTTCTAAGTGAAAGATGAAACAGAGTGGTGAGGGACTTGGTGCAGGAAGACCAGATAAGGCTATTACAATATTCCTTTGTGAGGTGATGAGGCCTTACCTCAAGGTGCAGCAGTGCCACATATAATGGACATATAAAGAGAATATTAGCAGTGTAAAATCAACAGGTCTTAGAAACAGATTGTCTAGGGGAAAGGAGGGGCAAGAGACAGTCAAGTGTTGGGGATGACACCTAGGTTTTGAGTCTGAACTAAAGGGATGATGGTAGCACCTTAAATAGAATGAGGGAAGAATGGGGGGGAGGAGGCTAGTAATGAATTAATTGTTGTATTGTTGGGTTTAAGATGTCTACAAAATATCAAGCTTGAAATTCCAACAGGCAGTTGGAGATTCAAAACTAGATTCAATAGAGAGATTGGGTCTATGTAAGTATATTTGGGAATGATCACCATAAGGATCATAATTAAATTCATGGGAGCTGATGAGATAACCAATATAAAAAGCTTATGCTTATCATTCATGCTTATCAGAAAAGACCTGGTTGAAGATGCAGCAAAGGAGAGAGAAAGGGAGTGGTCTGATAGGTAGGAGAACTAGGAGAGTGATGTCTCCAAAACATATAGAGAAGAGAGTAACAAGGTGCAAATATCTCTAGAAATTATACAGCATCAGAGAAATAAGTGAGAGTCTATCCCCCAACATTAATTTAGGGTTCCCTCTTATATTATGTGGGATTCTGATTTTCATTTAAAACATCTGTATTTGTTTATGATGAATTATTCATAATTAGATTAAAAAGCTTGAAATTTTTAAAAATGACATAGAGAATATTTTTGGGTATTTTAGATGGAAATAGTGAAGTTCAATTACAAGTAGAATAATAAGTCCTATCTTTGCCTGGATTTTCTAGTATATCTTGAAATCAGGTAGAGTTTCTTGGCTTGGCTGACTTTGCTCAGCAAACAAGTTGTTACTGTGCAGGCTAAGTAAGGACGTAAGAACATTTATCTAGATATCTTCTCTGCTATCCCACAGTTGATTTCATTACTGTTGTTCTTTCCCTATGGGTAGCTCACTCAGCTTTCTTGAGGTGTGAGTAACATAAAGCACTTTCATTCACACTACATTCAATTTTAAAAATATTACTCTAGAACCAGCAGTGAACATAAGCCATAAGCATTTAAGTACTTGACATTTCAGTGAAATTACAACATCTATCCCAGATATCCCAGCTACATGACTTGATTTCATACAATATTTTGTTCACTTTTTGGGGGGATCAGGGTCAAGAAACAGCTCAGTACCTGTTTAATGAAAGCAGCAAGAAATCAATTTTGCAAACACAGAAAGTACTCCAATTCCCACTTGAAAACAATTGAATTTTCATCAATTCCCCCTTGGAAATCTTCCTGCTTTTTATTCAGATTACAAGCATTAAGGTTACCAAAAAAAAACCAAATAGAAGAGCTTTGCAATTTGAAACTGACACTACAATCCTTTTCTCCCCACTGGGACAAGAAATGTATTTTGGTATTTATAAAATTTATGGGAAATATAAAACCTTTGCAAATAAAAATAAGGAAAAATTCTGAATAATTGTGTAATCTGTCTCCTTTAAAGGAAATTTTGAAATCTATTATTGAGCTAACATTTAAAAAATAACCAATATTTTAAAGCATTTTGCTTCTTTGACATGTATGTACATATAGGTGTAATATTCATGATAAGCAATATATATACACATACAGTTCATACTCCCATGATCAATATATGTATATGTTCATGGAAAAATATACATATATGCATATATATATACATATATATATACTCCTGATGAGCAAGATTAAAATTGCATAATAAAAATATTATGAAGCTATATACACAGTCACAGTGAATTGGTCGTTACTGCAATTTTTTTTGTGTTTAAATAGTATGCATAGTCCATTTGAATAGTTCAAGACAAGTCAAGTCTGTGGGGGACTTAAAATAGTCTTCTGAAAAACCATCCATTCAGCATTATGTTTTCCCTCTAATCATACCTGAAGCATTTTGAGAAAACACACACACACATACACATTTACAACTGTACCTTAACTAATATCTTTAATGTTCAAATGCTAAATCCCACATCAACCACTGTAATACTAAATACCAAATAAATAAAACTGAGAAAACTGAAAATAACAGATGAATATTTACGTAAGTATGAAGTATCTAAATAAGTGAAACAGCAAACAGCAATTCTTAATTATCCAATCAAGAGAACCAAGTCAAAAACGAAACAAAGAAAGCATTCTACCAAACTTCTTTGATAAGAAAACTTGTTTTCTTGATATACATACATTGAAGAAATAGAGCAGAAAATTTATTTTATGGACTATTCTTGCTGATGAATTTTAATTAAAAAATGTTAAATAACATATTAAAGACACCATAGTAATATTATAAAATGCTAATTTAAAATATCTCATTTATAGCAGGAATTTACGTACTGTTCAACACTATGAAAATAATGAACAAATTCATTATAGTGATAGTACAATTTTAAAAGTACATACTTATATCAGTAAATGCAGGGAATGCTTTCATCAATATCGTTAGGTATCTATAATATGAATTAAAAGTAATTAAAACCATTAGGATAGAAGGATATATACCTGATAAGATAAGCATAATTTTTTGCTTATAATGGAGAAAACTAGGCGTATTCCCAGAAAGACCAAAGAAAAATTAAAAAAATAATAATTGACACTGAAACTACAGTTTGCTGAAATAATATCAAAAATATTAATTACGGCAAAAATAAATTACACTAAAATATCACTAAATACAAAGTAAGATTTTTCATATTTGGAGATAATATGATAATTTGCTTAGAAACACAGAGGAATCATCAAATGAGTTAAAACTTTTCATTTCTTTTTTAAATTAAGAAATTTATCTGTTTTCAGCTTTTTTTTATTTTTTTATATTTTTTTTTATTAAATTTATTTATTTAACTTTTAACATTCATTTTCACAAAATTTTGGGTTACAAATTTTCTCCCCTTTTATCTCCTCCCCCACCAAACACCAAGCATTCTAATTGCCCCTATGACCAATCTGCTCTCTCTTCTATCATCCCTCTCTGCCCTTGTCTCCATCTTCTCTTTTGTCCTGTAGGGGTAGATAGCTTTCTATACCCCTTTACCTGTTTTTCTTATTTCCTAGTGGCAAGAACATTACTCGACAGTTGATCCTAACACTTTGAGTTCCAACTTCTCTTCCTCCCTCCCTCCCCACCCCTTCCCTTTGGAAGGCAAGCAATTCAATATAGGCCATATCTGTGTAGTTTTGCAAATGACTTCCATAATAGTTGTGTTGTATAGGACTAACTATATTTCCCTCCATCCTATCCTGCCCCCCATTACTTCTATTCTCTTTTGATCCTATCCCTCCCCATGAGTGTTGACCTCGAATTGCACTCTCCTCCTCATGCCCTCCCTTCTATCATCCCCCCCACCCTGCTTGTCCCCTTATCCCCCACTTTCCTGTATTGTGAGATAGGTTTTCCTACCAAAATGAGTGCGCACTTTATTCTTTTCTTTAGTGGAATGTGATGAGAGTAGACTTCATGTTTTTCTCTCACCTCCCCTCTTTATCCCTCCACTAATGAGTCTTTTGCTTGCCTCTTTTATGAGAGATAATTTGCCCCATTCAATTTCTCCCTTTCTCTTCCCAATATATTTCTCTCTCACTGCTTGATTTCATTTTGTTTTAAAGATATGATCCCATCCTATTCAATTCACTCTGTGCACTCTGTCTCTATGTAAGTGAGCGTGTGTGCATGTGTAATCCCACCCAGTACCCAGATACTGAAATGTTTCAAGAGTTACAAATATTGTCTTTCCATGTAGGAATGTAAACAGTTCAGCTTTAGTAAGTCCCTTATGACTTCACTTTGCTGTTCACCTTTTCATGGTTCTCTTCATTCTTGTGTTTGAAAGTCAAATTTTCTTTTCAGCTCTGGTCTTTTTATCAAGAATACTTGAAAATCCTCTATTTCATTGAAAGACCATTTTTTCCCCTGAAGTATTATAGTCAGTTTTGCTGGGTAGGTGATTCTTGGTTTTAGTCCTAGTTCCTTTGACTTCTGGAATATACTGTTCCATGCCCTTCGATCCCTTAATGTAGAAGCTGCTAGATCTTGTGTTATCCTGATTGTATTTCCACAATACTTGAATTGTTTCTTTCTAGCTGCCTGCAGTATTTTCTCCTTGACCTGGGAACTCTGGAATTTGGCCACAATGTTCCTAGGAGTTTCTCTTTTCGGATCTCTTTCAGGCGGTGTTCTGTGGATTCCTTGAATATTCATTTTGCCCTCTGGTTCTAGAATCTCAGGGCAGTTTTCCTTGATAATTTCATGAAAGATGATGTCTAGGCTCTTCTTTTGATCATGGCTTTCAGGTAGTCCCATAATTTTTAAATTGTCTCTCCTGGATCTATTTTCCAGGTCTGTTGTTTTTCCAATGAGATATTTCACATTATCTTCCATTTTTCCATTCTTCTCTCTTTGTTCTGTGATTTCTTGGTTTTGCATAAAGTCATTAGCCTCCATCTGTGCCATTCTAATTTTGAAAGAACTATTTTCTTCAGTGAGCTTTTGAATCTCCTTTTCCATTTGGCTAATTCTGCTTTTGAAAGCATTCTTCTCCTCATTGGCTTTTTGAACCTCTTTTGCCAATTGAGTTAGGCTAGTTTTCAAGGTGTTAATTTCTTCAACATTTTTTTGGGTCTCCCTTAGCAGGGAGCTGATCTGCTGTTCATGCTTTGACTTCATGTCTCTCATTTCTCTTCCCAGCTTTTCCTCCACCTCTCTAACTTGATTTTCAAAATTCTTTTTGAGCTCTTCCATGGCCTGAGCCCATCGGGTGGGCTGGGACACAGAAGCCTTGATTTCTGTGTCTTTGCCTGATGGTAAGCATTGTTCTTCCTCATCAGAAAGGAAGGGAGGAAATGCCTGTTCGCCAAGAAAGTAACCTTCTATAGTCTTATTTCTTTTCCCTTTTCTGGGCATTTTCCCAGCCAGTGACTTGACCTCTGAATATTTTCCTCACACCCACCTCACCTCCTGATCCTCCCAGCCCGTGTTTGTGGTCTGAGATTCAAATGCTGCTTCCAGCCTCAGGGCTTTTGGCGGGGGCAGGGCTGCTATTCAGTATGAGATTATGTTCTGATGCTGAGGTCGGGGCAGGGCCACCTCTCAGGCTCAGTTCCCTCAGGGGGTTTATGCACAGACCTTCCGCAATGGATTCAGGCTCCCGCCCGCTTGGGGAGCCCCTGTCTGCAGCCGCCTCTCAGCTTCTACCTCCCGGGGGGGGGGGCCTGAATTATGGGGGCACCCCACTCCCCTCTCGACCCGCCAAAGAGACTCTGTCACCCACCCCTGTCACCTGTGGGTGGAGGGACTTGTGCGGCCGCTGGAGATCCCGTCCCTGAAGCCTGCTCGGATCTGTTTCTCTTGGTGCTGCAGCCGTGGCCGCAGCAGGTCTGGGCTGGGCTTTGTGTCTGCAGCGCGACGGACCTTTTGCGAGAGGTTTGCAGATCCCTCTGTGGGTGGAGGGACCCGCGTGGCCGCTGGAGATCCTGTCTGTGAAGCCTGCTCGGATCTTTTCCTCTCGGTCCCGCGGCCACGGCAGGGCTGCACTCAGCTCCCAGTCCCGGCGCCCAGTCCGCAGCGCAAAGGACCCCCCGCGAGAGGTTTGCAGGTCTCTCTGGAACAGAAATCTCCCTCGCTCCAATGTTCCGTGGCCTCTGGGTGCGGAATTCGCCGTGAGTTACTTCCCTGTAGCCATTCTATGGGTTGTGGGTTCAGAGCTATGTGTATGTGCGTCTTTCTACTCCGCCATCTTGGCTCCGCCCCCCCCTGTTTTCAGCTTTTTAAAATCACTTCCATATATGTTAGATTTTCCCTCCTCACTCTCCCACCTTTCCCTTCCCTCCCCCTTCCCTCTCTAAGACGTTGTGCAATCTTATATAGGTTATACACATACATTCTTATAAAATACATTTTCACCTTAGTCATGTTGCACAGAAGAATTAAAATGAATGAGAGAAATCATAACAATAAAACAAAACAGAACAAAACAAAACAAAAGAAAAAATGGTCTGCTTCATTCTGTGATCAATTTCATAGTTCTTTCTCTGGATGTGGAAGGCATTTTACCTCAAGAGTGTATTGGGAATTTTTTTAGGACCTTGAATTGCTGGGATTAAGTCTATCAGAAAAGTTTCTCACACACTGTGGTTGTGGCTGTGTACAAATTTCTCCTGGTTCTGCTCCTTTCCTTTTTTTCCAGTCTTCCTGTTCATCATTTCATATAGCACAATAGTATTCTATTACATTCATATACCACAATTTATTCAGCCATTCCCCAATTGATGGGCATCCCCTTGATTTCCAGTTTTTGGCCACCACAAAGAATGCTGCTATAAATATTTTTGTATATGTGGGACCCTTTCCCATTTTTATGATCTCTTTGAGCTTCAGTCCTAAAAGCGATATTGCTGGACCAAAGGGTATGCACTTTTATTTTCTTTTTGTCCTTTGGGCATAGTTCCAATTTGGTCTCCAGAATGGTTGGATCAGCTTACAGCTCCACCAACAATGAATTAGTATTCCCACTCTCTCACATCTTCTCCAACATTTATCATCTTCTTGTTTTGTCATATTAGCCAATCTGATAGGTGCGATTGGGTGCCTCCACATTGTTTTGATTTGCATCTCTCTAATCAATAGTGATTTAGAATTTTTTTTTTCATATGACTATAGATAGCTTTAATTTCTTCCTCTGAGAACTCTCTGTTCATATCCTTGGACCATTTATCTATTGAGGAATGACTTTTATTCTTGAAAATTTGAATCATTTTTCTATGTATTTTAGAAATGAGGCCTTTATCACAGACACTAGTTGCAAAATTCTTTCCCAGTTATCTACTTCCCTCCTAATCTTGATTGCATTGGGTTTGCTTGTGCAAAACCTTTTCAAGTTAATGTAAGTTCCATTTATTCTTGTGCTCTCCAGTGTTTTCAATAGGAATGGGTGTTAAATTTTGTCAAAAGCTTTTCTGCATCTATTGAGATAGTCATGTATTTTCTGTCAGTTTTGTGGTTGATATGACCAATAATGGTAATAGTTTTCCTAATATGGAGACAGCCCTGCATTGCTGGTATAAATCCTACCTGATCATAATGTATTATTCTTTTGATAAGTTGCTGTATTCTTTTGGCTAATATCTTATTTAAAATTTTTGCATCTATATTCATTAGAGAAATTGGTCTATAATTTTATTTCTCTGTTTTGACTCTTCCTGGTTTAGGTATCAGAACAGTATTTGTATCATAAATACAGCTTGGTAGGACTCCTTTTTCAGCAGTTTTCCCAAACAGTCTATATAGTACTGAAATTAACTGTTCTTTAAATGTTTGATAGAATTCACTTGGAAGTTCATCTGGCCCTGGAGATTTTTTCATAGGGAATTCATTGATGGTTTGTTCAATTTCTTTTTGTTATATGAGGTTATTTAAGAATTCAACTAACTCTTCTATCAATAGGGGCAATTTTTATTTTTTTAAAAAAAGTATATTTTAAAATAATCTCATTTAGATTTTTGAATTTATGGGCATAGATTTGGGCAAGGTAATTTGTAATTATTGTCTCAATTTCTTCCTCATTGGAGGTTAGTTCATCCTTTTCATTTTTTGATATTGGTAATTTGGTTTTTTTTCTTCCTCTTTTTTAATCAAATTGACCAAAGTTTTATCAATTTCCTTTTTTTTTTTTTGTAAAACCAAGTCAGTTTTGTTTTCTTAATAGTTTTCTTAATTTCAATTTTATTAATCTCTCCGTCGTTTTCAGTATTTCTATTTTGGTATTTACTTGGGGATTTTCAATTTGTTCTTTTTCTTGCTTTTTCACCTACATGCCCAATTCATTGATCTCTTCTTTCTTTATTTTACACATGTAGCATTCAAAGATATAAAACTTCCCCTAAGAACTTCTTGAGCAGTATCTCACAAGATTGTGTGTGTTGCCTCATTATTGTCATTCTTTTGAAGTAAGTTGTGGATTTTTTCTATGATTTGTTGTTTAGCCTATACATTTTTAAGAATAGTTTATTTAGTTTCCAATTAATTTTTGATGTATCTTTCCATGGTCCTTTATGACATATAATTTTTATTGCATTATGATGTGAGAAGAATGCATTCACTATTTCTGCCTTTCAGCAGTAAAGTGTGAGGGTTTTATGCCCTAGCACATGACCAGTTTTTGTATATGTGCCGTGTACTGCTGAGAAAAAGGTATATTCCTTTTCTCCCCATTCAGTTTTCTCCAGAGATCTATCATAAGTACCTTATTCAGAGTTTTATTCACCTCCTTAAGTTCTTTCTTCTTTATTTTGAGGTTAGATTTATCAGCTTCAGAGAAGGGGAGGTTGAGGTCCCCCACTAGTATAGTTTTGCTGTCTATTCCTTCCTGTAACTCCTTTAACTTCTCCTCTAAGAGTCTGGATGCTATACTCCTTGGAGCATATATGTTTAGCAATGATATATCCTCGTTGTCTGTGATGCTTCTTAGCAAGATATAGTTTCTTTCCTTATCTCATTTGAGTAGATCTATTTCTGTTTTTGCTTTTTCTGAGATTAGGATTGCTACCTCTATTTATTTTTTAAATCAGATGAAGCGGAATATTTTCTGCTCCAACCTTTTACCTTTACCCTGTGTATATCCTCCCAATTGAAATGTGTTTTTGTATACAACTTTTTGTTGGACTATGGTTTTTAATCTATTTTTCTTTTGATCTCTGTTCTATGGGAAAGCTCATCCAATTCATATTTACAGTTGTGATTACTATCTCTGTTTCCCTCCATCCTCATTCCCCTATTTGTGCTTTTAGTTCTCCCTTCTCTCTTCCCATTCACAATAGTTGTAGTTTTTCACCACCGCCTCCCTCAGTTTTCCTTTCCTTCTTTCAGATCCCTTCCCTTTTATTCTTCTTTTTCCTTACTACCACTTCCATCCTTTCTAGCCTCCCCTCCCTTATCTTTTTTCCTTCCCTTCCTACTGCCTATTGAGCTGGTTAGATTTCCAACTTAACTGAGTTTCTTGTTCCCTCCTTTAATCAAATCAGATGAGAGTAAATCTCAAACTGTGCTTATCTCCCTCCCCTCTTTCCCACTACTGTAATATATTTTTGTGCCTCTTCCTGTGATGTAATTTACCATTTTCTACCTCCTCCTTTTCACGTCTCCCTTTACAATTTCTTTCCATCATTGAATCAAATTTTTATCATCACATCATTTACTTTATACCCACTGCCTCTATCTAGGTATATCCCTTTTATATATGATAAACATATAATTCTCAAGATTAAAAAGTATCATCTTCCCTTACAGGAGTGTAAACACTTTGCCAGCATTGAATAACAAGTTTTTCCCCCATTTAGCTTTTTATGCCTCTCTTGAGACTTGTGTTTGAAGATAGAATTTTATATTCAACTCTGATTTTTTTTTTATCAAGAAGGTCTAGAAATCCCTTATTTCTTTGATTGTCCATCTCCCTGCTTGAAATATTATGCTCAACATTGCGGGGTAATTGATCCTTCTTTGTAATCCTAATTCCTCTGCCTTATGGAATATCATATTCCAATTCCTTTAATTTCTTAATGTAGAGACAGCAAGGTTCTGTGTGATCCTCAATGTAACTCATCAATATTTGAATAGTTATTTTCTGGCTGCCTGCAGGATTTTCTCCTTCACTTGATATTTCTAGAATTTGACAATGACATTCCCTGGCGTTATTAGATTAGGATCCCTCTCAGGAGGCAAACAGTGCATGCTTTCAATGACTATTTTGCCTTCTGGATCTAGGACTTCTGGGCAGTTTTCCTTGATGGTTTCTTGGAACATATTATCCAGACTCTTTTTTTATCATGATTTTCTGGTAGATCAATAATTCTTAGATTTTCTTTCCTGGGTCTATTTTCCAAGTCAGTTGTTTTCCCAATTAGATATTTTACTTTCTTCTATAATTTCATTCTTTAAATTCTGTTTGACTGTTTCTTCATGTCTCATAGTCATTAGCTTCTTTTTGCCATTTCTAATTTGTATCAACTTGTTTTCTTCAGTTAGTTTTTGCATTTCCTTTTCCATCTATCCAATTGTTCTTTTTAAGGAGTTATTTTCTCCAGTTAGTTATTGTACTTCCTTTTCCATTTGTTTAATTTTCCTTTTAAATTCTTCTGTGATTTCTTTTTTCATTTTTTAAAAATTCATTGGCCAGTTTTTCTTCGATTCTCTAATCTGGTTTTTAAAATCTTTCTTCAGTTTTTCCAAGAATGCTATTTAGGCTTCAGACCAGTTCATATTCCCTTCTGAAGTTTCAGATGGGAGTACAGTCTCAATGCTGATGTATTTGACATTTGTGTTTTGGTCCTTGTCCCTATAGAAAGATTCTATGGTCTTTTCTTTTCTGCTTTGCTTCTTACTCATGATGATCACCCTTTTCCTGTTTTGTTTTTTTTTTTTTAAGTAGATCTCTGCTTCTGGGGCAGAAGGGGCTTTGTTCCACAGCTCTTGTGTCTTGAACTTGAGGCTTTGTGTGTTGTGGTCTCTGGTTCTTTCAGCTAGAAGCTAAAATACTTTAGCTTATCTGGATCTGACCTCACAGGTATGAGAAAGCAGAGGCCAGTTGAAGTTTTTCTGGGTTTCCCCAGAGTTACCCTGGAGCTAGCTGAGTTAAGTGTGGGGGAGGAGTGATTTGGCCACAGGAGTTCTCCTCTGCTGAGACAGAGCATAGACAAGTTCAGTGGTCCGGGAACCTGTCTGTGCTAGTGTCTACCCTATTCCCCTGGGGTGCTGAGATTCTGCAGTGCATTCATTGTCTCAGAATACCTGAGGCTTCCTGCTCAGTTCTGCTATGGCATGGTTGGTGCTGGTACAGTCTGTGCACTGTATGCTCCTCCAGCCCCATGCGACAGAACCTTTCAATTGACCTTCCAGTCTGTCCTGAGTTGTGAATCTACCACAGTCTTTCTCCTGATGGATTCTGCTCCTCCAAAATAGGCTCAGATTCTCTTTTTTAGAGTTATCTGAAGGAATTTGTCTTAGAGTTTAGAAGAGTAGTTGCTCTCCACCATCTTGGCTCTGCTCCCTAGAATGGATAATGAGAGTATTGAACAATATTTGTTAGAGTCTTGTAGAATCTGATAAATGAGCATTTGTTTATCATGATCTCAGATAAATCAACAATACATACTCAAATAAATCTCTGATCTTATTGACTTGGCTATTCCCTTCAAACAATGCTGATCTTACCCCTTTCTATGATGGAATCTTGAGTGTCTCTCATCTATGCCTTATCATAAGTTCACTATAATTGATCCTCCTAATGCTGTAATCCTTTATTTTTGCCATAAGAAAAATGTATCTTTTGTGCCTATCATACATGTCCTCAATGATATTTTTAACTCCTATTCTTCTCCTAAATTACTCATTAGTTACATCAATTATCCTGTTCACATTCTCCATTGATGACTACATTATAGTCATTTATATATCTTTAGAGACTTGTACAATCCACATCCTGATACATTATAGCAACATGTTGTCCATATGCCCTCCTGTATAATGAAAATGTACATATTGATGGAGAAAATTCTGTAGGTTGTCCATTTGCATACATATTCTGTGTATTAGGCAACTGCCTGGGTTTTTTAGGCAAAACCTGTGGATTCAGATCTCTTCCATGAGGGTTTACAGGATTCTGTTGCTTAATTTAACTATCAAAATACCATTTGAAAATGGGAGTATCTGAAGTATATCACTATTCACATGGAATTCTTATATTTAGATTTTGTGTTAGTTCTCCTCCATGAAAAGGTGCTTTGAAAAGCACGATGTAATTATTGTTGCTGGTTATCATCATCATCATCATCATCATTATTATTACATTTATGTAATCATTGAGTTGTTCTCTTTTTACTTAGCTATTATTTCAGAAGGGAGAAATCAATTTTGAGTCGATTGATGCAAAGAAAAAATAATTGAATATGCTTTAAAATATATTTAGTTAAATAATTAAGAATAAATATTAAAAATAACCATAGACAGTAAGTTATTATACGAAATAAAGATCTAGCTATACTTTAGAAATTTCTTCAGTTATTCATTACTGTTCTCTTTCATGGGTTAACTCTAAACTTAGTTTTATTCCAGACTTGAATGAAATGTTTTTTTCAGCTCAAAATGCCTCTTTATTCTTAGAATTAAAAGTATTGTTATTCAATAGCTTCAGTCATATTGGACTATTTGTGATCCTATTTGGGGTTTTCTTTGCAAAGATATTGGAGTGCTTTGTCATTTACTTCTCTAACTCATTTTACAGAAGAAGAAATTGAGGCAAACAGGGTTAAATGACATGCTCAGGGTCATACAGTTAGTAAGTGTCTGAGGTCAGGCCTGGCATTTTATTCCTTGTACCACCAACCTACCCAAAAGTCTATCTGAAACTCTGTGTGTGTCTGTGTGTGTGTGTGTGTGTGTATGTGTCTGTATGATTGGTCATTTGGAGGTTGAAGGTCTTTTTTTGTCTTTGTTATTTTCTCTAGCAAAAGAGAACTAGGTATTTGTTAGAATTAATCAAATACATTAAATACTTTGCTTATTTATAAAACCTGCAGCATTTTCTCCATACCAGTAAGGAATTATCAAAGTAAAAGTGAAAGAGGAGCAGAGTCAAGGTAGTGGAGTAGGAGCAGGACCTGTCTGAGTTCTCCCCCAAGCCCCTCAAAATACATGTAAAAAATGACTCCAAATAAATTCTAGAACAGCAGAAGTCACAAAATGACAGAGTGATACAGATTTGCAGCCCAAGACAATCAGGAAAGCAAAAAGGAACGGTCTATTGCACTGGGCTCTGAGTAGAGAGCCATGCAGCATGGGCTGTGCTGGAGCAGATGGGACTGGAACAGACCTCAGGTCACTGAATGACTGGCAGCTGTATCTGTTTCCATATTTCTCATCCCACAAAGGCAAAGACTGCTTCAAACGTCAGTGGGAAACTCTCTCACTGAGGTGAGAGAGGAACATAATAGAGACCCAGCCTCAGGGTGGCAGCCTACATATGATGGGGGAATCAAGTAGCTAATCAGGATCACAGAACTAGATGGAGGTACTGGGTTGAGGATGAGTTCTGGCTGGGCAGAGCTCGTGATGCTTGAGGAGAAGGTATCCTTCTCCCAGTTCCAGTACAGAAAAGAGTGCATGTGGTTTCTCACAGACAAAAGTGCAGGCAAGAGGAACAAACACCTTTCCTTTGATCATACCACTTTAGTAGATCTGAGAATTTACAGATCCCTAGACATATCTCTGAATACAGCTCCATGAAACCTTTGGAACTATACAAGGTACTTTCTTGGTGAAAAAGTATTGTCTTATGTCAAGGAAGATCAAATCATACAACTGGAAGATAGCAAGTGTCATGCCTCGTACATCCAAAACCTCTAAGAAAAATATGTAACGCTCAGCACATGGAAGAGCTCAAAAATCATTCAGAAAATAGCCAAAGTCCTCAAGGAAGCTTCTTGAGAAAAGCAGAACTTGAAACTTGCTCCATTTTCAACACAAACAAGTTCCCTTGTTGCCTTTTAATGGAAATGTAACCTAAGCCATGTTGCAAGACAAGGGCAGGAGCAGTGAATGCTACTAGATATTTATCCTTTCACTGATAGTCTGAAAAAAATTAGCATAACATGTCCAAAATTGGACTTGTCTCCCTCTCACTCTCATCTGTCCTTTCCCTAAAGTTTCTCTTTTGCTAACAGCAACACAGAATCATATAATTTCAGTTTACAGGGATTTCAGGGGTCATTTGTACTAACAAGTAACTAAAAAAGAATCTCCCATAGGACATATCAATTAAGTGGTCATAGAAATGTTATGTTTAACTTCAGTGAAATAGAACCATTACCTCCTCAGGCATTCCCTTCCAATTTCAGATGACTATGATTGTTAAGAATTTAATTTTGCTCAAAGTTTTCTTGTTGTTGTTGTTGTTGTTGTTGTTTTAATTTCTACCTATTAACTCTAATTGTGCCTTCTGGGATCAAGAAGAAAACCATTTAAATTTATTCTTCCAATGTTCTAAGCTCAAAATCACAATCACACTTTTTCTTCTCCTTTCTTTATTGTATACATCCACTCAGGAGCCTACTTGTAGGATATTTCAAAATATTTATATAGAATCTTTTCCCTCTCCACCCTTCTCATGGAGTCTCTTCTGATTTAGGCCCTTATTACCTCTTGCCAAGATGATGTGAAAGTCTTCTATCCAAATCTTCTGCCTATGAGCTCTCCTCTCTCAAATTAACCATTTCTGCAATTTGTTTATGCATAGTACAGCTGAGTTCATTTCTCCAGCAAGCCTGCTGCCTACTCATCAAGCAAACAACAAATATTTTTAAAGGTCTAATTTGTATTGCCTACTGTGCTAAATTCTGGGGATACAAAATGAAACTATTTCTGCTCAGTGGCTCTTCATTGCCTACTTAGTCTAAAACGAATCTTAACCTAGCCTTTTAAGTCCTAAATAATCTAGTTGTTTTTTTAACCTTCCTAGTCTCTTTTAGAATAAGAAAATTTTCTTTAGTATCAAAAAATCTTAAGATTAACAGAATGATTTATCATTTTGTCTTGCATTATACTGCTTGTGCGAATTTGTGACTTCACCAATGTCCAAAATGAATCCCCACACCTTGGTTATTTCAAATTAGTTCCCTGTTTTAAGGAACAAGTCAAATCTTCTTTATAGAGCTTTCATTGACATCCCCCCTTGCTGTAAGTGTTCCCTTGTCCTTGAGTCACTCATGTCAACCTGTTTCTTCTCATCTGTGCTCTTGCTTGTTTATTAGCATGTATAAGAATCCTGCTTATGCTTGTTTTATGATCCCTCCCACATCATCGTTTCCTTAAAGATAGGGAGTAGGCATAGCATATTTAACTTCTGTAGATGTGCATTGTTCTATACTTTTCATGTGGTAGAAATTTAATTTATTTTTAATTTACATGAACTCTGGAAGTGATTGTTGTGACTATATAGGATAAATACACAGATCCTTCACAAAGTTTGAAATTAAATGTTATTATTCAAGAGTTAGTGTTCTTTAAAAGATAGACTTGGAGTAAAGAAGATGGATTGAAATTTAACTGCTGAGATTAAAGTACTACCACAGGGAAAACACTGAGACTAAGCTTTTGATTTTCTTATATTTAAAAGAGGAACAATAATTTCTAAAGAAACTACCTCATAGAATTCTTGTTATACAAAATGAGTTAAGGAGAATAACGTGCTTTGAAAACTTTAATGTGACATATAGATAAAATTATACATGATATAACATGCAAAGATTTATATTAAATCAAATAATTATTGATCCTCTCTCATGTTCAAGGCAACATATCTAAAAAAGCAAACAATAAATCATCATATTCATCAAACCAGTAATTCTGAACAACTATATTTATTTGAAAGTGCTGTAAATTGGTTCTTTGCCTATCAGTAAGAGGTGACATGTTTGAACATCACAGGAAAATATGGTTTTGAGATTGGTGAGCATTTTTAGATTACAAAGATTATAAGGACTGAGCCTAGAGCTTAGTCAGAAAGCACAGAAATTACTGTCCTTTACAATCATGCTTGAAAATCAACTTCTTTGAGTCTCTTCCCTTGTTTTGCAGATGACTACAAAGATATCTTCTCCACCTGACACATAATCACTGCCATGAGAAATTAATACCAAAATTAGGATATTTTTCCATTTTTACTTTTCTCTTGATATAAATTATATTATAATTCAAATGGACTTAAACCTTTGTAGAGAGTAATTACTGGTATATTTACAAAGACAAAGTAGTTTTTCCAATATATTTCTGTTCTAATTTCTAAATGGTATCTAAATTCTGAACAGTATCATATAATACAGGGTCATTTGAATTTCAACATAAGTGGAACCTTCTACCTCATTTTTTAAAAATTTTTTCTGGAACTTTCATTTAAATATGAGAATGAAGTTCACCATCTTTCTTCTGGGGTGAATATTTTTAGTACCTTAATATTCTACAATATATACACATATAGTATGTGTAGGATGACTTATGTTTCCAAGATAGTAGTTTTCATTATCTCTGAAGTTCCAATAGACATGGGTTTCAGGACATACTGCATATTTAAATTCTGCCTTTCCTCTTATTCTCACTATTCTGGGTCAGGTCTAAGTTAGGCTAGTCTAATCACTCAGGATCAGAGGTTAAAATGTAATAAAGTACATGTAGTAAATAAAATTCAAATAGGTAAATCTTTTTAAAGAAATCCAAGAAACATAATTTATAAAATTGTTAGTCACTCCCAAGTCTCTGTGACTGCATTTGGAGTTTTGTTGGAAAAGATATTCGTTTGCCATTAAGGAAACTCAGGAAAACAAGATTAGTTGACTTGCTGCAGGTCACAGAGGTAGTAAGTGTCTAAAGCCAAATTTGAACTCAGGAAGGCTCATCTTTCTGAGTCCAGGCCTGGCATTCTCACCATTGTGCAACCTAGCTGCCCCTTCCTAAAAATAAAGAAGATATTTAAAAAAAATCTCCTTTTCTATTGGGGAAAGTAACATTTAAGAAGTAGTTTATGGGAAATAGCAACAGGAAAAAAAAGGCTTTCTTATCACCTGCTGTAATCCCAAACAATCTTCAATTTTACTTTTATTATGCACTCTTATCTTTCTAATTTCAAGAGTGTCTAACTCATTTCCCAAAGAAACCTCTGGGTCACCGATCAAGTTTTCTACATGTAACCTATTAGTCTCTATCTCTATTAGGAATTCCTGCACCATGTATATAAATAACAGATTTAATTAAATTTAATTAATTAAAAGCTCTTTTGCCTTCAACATTCAATTTTAAAAGATCAAAAGCACATTTACCTCTGCCTCTAGTTGTCTAATACCGAGGATAATCTATTTCCATTCTCTTTGTATTGACAACACACCTTTCTCATAGATATTAATGATTGTCAGAGTAAATTTGAATTTTTACTTTCTCTATAAAACATCTATCCTGTCATTTCACAGAACAAATAAGAACTTTTTTCTTTCTCCCTCAAAAAGAGTTCAACAAAAACTGTAATTAGTAATCAGAATCAAGCTCCTGTATCTGACCATCAAGGGTTCCTTATCTGTACTTAAAAAATGGATGCAACAGCTAGGCCACTGCAAAACAAATACTGTCTCTACACTAAATATTTTGGATCAAATCCAATCTAAGATAGTCTAGAGTTCAGTCTTTAGGTTAAAAATCAAATAATACACTCCTGGAGAATAATATGCAACTACAATCAGTTTTATCTGCAATACGTTAAATGTTTCTAAAGTTAAAAAGATATAATAATCCCTGCTATTCTCTGCTGTAAGCATCCCCATCAACCAATAGCCACCAGGTCAAGAACTCAAGAAAATATTCTCCACATGCTGTAGATTCTTAGGTATATTCCTTTTTACCCAGTTTCCCTTAGTCAGGCATTTTATATATCAGGTAGCAAATTGACAAAATATGTCCTTGTTCATCAAAGGATCAGATCAGGATAAGACACTGGGGTCCAGTATGTATGATGCTCATCAGCTGCCAGAAAGAACCTTTGCACAGATGAGAAGGCAAAGACCAAAAGGGCAGCACAAAGGGGAAAGTAGAGAAAAAGGTCTAACCTGCAGGAGTATGGACATGACCCTACCCTCCATTTGATGGAGATGCAATGGACTAATCCTTATATGGTCTCAGTAGATGATCCAGGGCAATGCCTACATTCTCAGAAGGAGCATGAAAGAAGCAATAACAAGATAAATAACGCAAAAGCTGTGTGGGAGAAACAGTTCTCTTCCTACTTCCATAATCAGAAGACCTTTATCTAAGGTGCTGCTATGATATGTTCATTTGAGTACCTCTTGCCTTTTTCTAAAATATTAGGAATTAATCAAATAAATACTTGTTGAAATTGTGGACTAAAGCCACATAAATCATCAGTGTTTCTATATATTACAAACAAAGCCCACCAGCATGAGATACAGAAATCTCATTTAGATAACTGTAGACAATATTGAAATATCTGGGAATTTACTTGCCATGACAAACCAGAAACCGTATGAACACAATTATGAAACACTTTTCACACAAATAAAGTCAAATATTAAAATAATGGAAAAGAAATATTAAATTGTTCATGGGTAGGCTGCATCAATATGATACAAATGACAATTCTATCTAAATGAATTTCCCTACTCATTGCCATAGCAATCATCCTATCAAAAATTACTTTACTGTATGGCTAGAAAAAAAATTAACAAATTTCTACCAGAAGAACAGAAAGGGACAAGATTATCAAGGAATTAATGAAAAAAAGTGAAGGAATAAGACATAACTGTATGAGATCTAAATGGTATTATAAAGTGGTAATTACATAAATAATAGAGTACTGGCTAATAAAGAAATAGGAGTGGTGAATCAGTGGATCAGTGGAATAGAATAGGCACACAAGACACAGTATTACATGACCATAGAAATCACTATTTGATTAAAAAAGAAAATAGGAACAACAGGAAAACAATATTGCAGAAATTAGGCGATTAACATTTTATACCATATGCCAAGATAAGGTCAAAATAATTCATAGTTGATACTATAAGCAAATTAAGAGAGTAAAGAATAGTTTGCTTGTTAGATTTATTGAGAAAGAAAGAATTTATGACTAAACAAGAGACAGAGAGAATCTGAGATGTAAAATGAATCATTTTGATCATATCTCTCTCTCTCTATCTATCTTTCTATCTATCTGTACATATCTGAAAGGTTTTTGTTTTGTTTTTTTTTTACAAAAAAAATCAATGCAACCAAGATTAGAAGGAAAGAAGAAAGTTGGGAAACTTTTTTTTTTTTTCAGCAAGGCCTCATTTCTCAAATATATAGAAAACTGAGTCACATTTATAAGACACAAATCAATCCCCATTAGATAAATGGTGAAATAATATGAATAGGCAGTTTTCAGATGAAGAAATCATATCTATATCTATATATCTATATATATCTATATCTATATCTATATATACAATTATGAATATATGTATATTCATTTGAAAATGCTCTAAATCATTGTTGGTTAGAGAAATGTGAGCTACAACAACTGCAAGGTATCAACTCACATTTATCAGACTATGTAGTATGACAAAAAGGGAAAATGATAAATGTTGAAGGGGATGTGGGAAAATTGAGACAGTAATGCACTGTTGGTGGAGTTGTGAACTGATCCTACCATTGTAGAGAGCAATTTCAAATTCCATCCAAAGGATAATCAAAATGTGCATACCCTTTGATCCAGCAATACCAGATTGTTTTTTAAAACGAAAAGAATCTATTTGTAGAAGGGCATAGCAAGTCTCTTTGTGATGGTAAAGAACTGAATATTGAGGAGATGCCTGTATGACTGAAGAACTCAAGATATGTAAATATGACATAATACTATTGTTCTATAAGATGTAATGATCAGACTGATTTCAGGAAAAAAAACCCAACAAAATAAGACCTGGAAAGACTTAAATGAACTGATGAAATCTTAAATGAGCAGAATCAGGAGAATGGTATACACAGCAATATCATATGATGATCAGCTGTGAATGACTAAGCTATTCTCAGTCATACAATGATCCATGGCAATTTCAACAAATTCATGATGAAAAATGCTACCCACATCCCAAGAAAGAACTGATGAAGTCTAAATGCAGATCAAAGCATACTAATTTTCACTTCATTTTGTTCTTGTTTTTTGTTTTTTTGTTTCTTCTCTTGCAGCAAAACTAACATGGAAATATGCTTTACATGATTATACATATGCAACCTATATCAAATTGCTTACTATTTTTTGGCCAATGGAAGGGGAGTGAGGAAGAAAATTTGGAACTCAATTGTTTTTTTTTAAATGAATATTAAAATTATCTCTATGTGTAATTGCAACCATTAAAATATTACTCAAAATAAAATATTAGGAATTCTTACTTTAAAAAAACCTGTGATCTTTCCCTTATCACAACTATCAAGACTTACTTAATAAAGCGCAATTCATCTATTTAACAAGAGTTTATTTTGTACCAACCAACTATGTTGAGACACATTTCATTAAAATTTTCTAATGATGTAGAGAGTCTTGTTAACGGATAAATACTTTATTTGACAGCATCAAACATTTGCCTTCTTTATCCCCTATATAATACACATGATTACCACATAATTACAATGTGTTGTAAGCTTAAGTAACTTCTTTCCCTTATTATAGTAAGATACATAATATTATGAGTCATTTCAAAGTAAAACTTGCTCTTAATTGTTGATAATCTCAGACCTCTTATTTGTCTCTATGTTCCTTAAATGAAAAATCTCCTGACATCAATGTGAGCTAAAAGGCTATACTAGGGCCTTATATAAAGATGTATATTAGACGGCTACAGTTTTTGCCTTTAGGGTTAAAAGAACTTTTGGAAATAAAATGTAGCTATTTCCCTGTAGACTTTGATTTAAAATTCTCCCGTGCAACCATTTATATTCACATTGAGGACAAGATTTGTAATATGAAAAGAATTATATCTTAAAAATCCCAGAAAGATGAACATATTTCATTCTATTTTTTATTTCTTCATAGACACTATATGTAGATAATATATATATATACACATATATACACACATATTTATATGTATGCATATATTGTGTGTATTTACACACATATAATATGATTGGCTTTGTTTATAAGAATATATTTTATCCAAGGAATCAGGTAAGCATCAGAGTTGCAAAATTAAAAAAAAAATGTGAATTGGCTTATTTTGCTTGTTAGAATCTGTGTACTGTACTGAAATGCCACTAGATCACAGGATTTGAGAGCCAGAAGGAAATTTCTATGGTTACCTAGTAAAATCCATGCCCAATAAAGAATCTTTTCTCCAACATAGTCAACAAATTGTCACCAATTAGTACATGCTGCCATTATTTTGTGTATTCTGTTGCTACCATCAAAAATCCAGGACACTGAACGTCATCTACTCTTCCAAGCCTACTAATGGAACTTATGGGGTAATTTGAATAGAGTCCTTGCTCATAATGAAGGACATTTTGGGATTTAAAGCTATTTTCCCATTCTGAATCAGAGAATAGGTAGACTAGAAGAATCTGTACTACTAGAAATTCAAAGTTGAAAAAATAGTTTTGACATATTTTTTCAGCTGGAGGATTAAGTGAGGCTGTGAACCTGACTCACAACTGACAAAGCACTAAGGCCATGGTTAGATATACAAAAAAGAGCTGTGACTGTTCCTCAAAGGGGAAGAGGTCATACGGGAGCATTATTTGATTAGAAAACCCAAAGATTGTGATAGATCACAAGAAAATCCAGAGCAATCAACCAGCAGATGGCAGTGTAACCATGAAAATACGCCCCTAGAATACACCAATAGCTTGCCCCTTAGTATGGAAAGCAGCCCAGGAGTTTATATTACCAGGTAAACATATAACTACAATTCTAAAGGAAGTACCACATAGTATCGAAGAGTTCTAAATAGGATAAAACTCTAATAGCAAGAATTTCCTTGTTCCTAACCTCATAAAATGTTCCTTAGATATCTTCTCCCTCTCTTCATGTTCCCTACTTGTTAAACTCTCTCACAGGCGTCTTGGGGAATTGTGGAATAATATACTTTTCATTGATGGAGGGAAGTTTTTTGTTTGTTTGTTTTCTGGTGTATTTATTATGTCATTTAATTATCTTTGTCAATTGTTTAATGTGCCATTTCTTTTATTCTGATACACAAAAAAATCATTGGAATGGCTTAGGAACTACAGTAGCTAATATATGTTGAACTAACTATGTAACATACATGTACAAATTTTAAGAGAGTAATGTTTGATTGTATTCAGTAACCACAATGTTGGTCTAAATCAGTGATTACATCAATGAAGTTTTTCCTATCTTTAATACAATTCAAAATCCACCAGTATCTTCCACTCTGACGTGCTATCCCATGTGCCAGCACTATATATGATATTTTGCTATTATTATTGTTCCTTTTTTGTCTTTCATTTTCTTAGAGGACCAATGACATCACAGGGTGATGTTTTTACTCATTTTAGAATAGGATTTAAATGAGGCAGTGTCACACAAAGTCATCAGCCTCACTTTCTCTTCCAGAGTCATTGAAATCCAGTGTCAAGACAAAAGTCAAAAGGATTGGTGCTGGCCCAAGATGCAATGGATAATCTTAGAGTCTTTCATGTTTTACCAAGCTGTAAGCACTCCACAGAGCTTGCTTCAGCCACCTTTATGACCTTGGAGCAAATTGTTCTCATCTACCCCTTCTAATGGAAGGTGTCTTCACATCTTTGAGGAAGACATCCCCCTAACTCACCAATGGGTTTGAGGCCTCTTGGTTACCTTCAACCTGATTTAACCTTTGTGATGAGTAGGTTTTATTGGAATGTGACTCTGCTAGAGCTTCTTGGAGCCATGGATGAGAGCTAAGTGCCACATGGACACATGAAATGGATGAGCAACTTGCTTCAGTGAGCAATCATACAAGCACTAGTCTTCCCCGAATGCCCAACATATTATAATATATGGTATGTGTGCATAAACACAAAAATATATGCATGTAATACACATATGTGTATGTATACATATACACATATACATATGCATGGAAACACACAATCACACAAAGATCTGGGAATTCCATGATAAGAATGTTCATACTTTGTGAGTACCACCACAATGTTCAGGGCTGCACGTGTCTTATATTTTACTCATATCACAAGCAATTTAATAGCAATTTGATGACCAGGAAGGAAAAAGAGAGAGAGAGCAAGGGAAGGAGAAAAGGAAAAAGCATGAAGGAAAAAGAAAGGAAGGAAGAGAGGAAGGAAGAAAAGAAGACAGAAACAAAGGAAGAAAGGAAGGAAGAAAGTAGGAAGGGAAGGAGGAAAACAATCACCAAGTAGTATATGTGAGGCAGGGAACACTGATAGTGGGTATGTTGGGGGCAGGATTTAGTATAAGAGTGGTAGCCCTTGAATTAAGCCTTGAATTAGGGATTACATGTAGCAGAGGTGAGAAGGGAAGTTTAGTGTAGGTAAGGTTGAATGTCCTAGTTAAAATACAGAAAAAAATGCAAGTATTGAGAGGATAAAAGATCCAATCTTTGAATAGTAAGAAGTGAAGTACTCAGATGGAAAACTGTGATTCTCTACACTCAAAAAGGTGGGACAATTGAATACAAGGGTAAAGTACTAAATATTTAATAACTAGATCTCAAAAAAATTATATATATAATGTGTGTATACATACATATATAAACATATATATATATATACATACATATATATATACATATACTTTTAAGTTTAATCTCATTATTACCATTTTCTCCATCACTTTCTCAAACCCGGACTATCATCAAAATAAATTTAAGAATTGGCATGTGGCTTAAGTACACTTGCATAAGAAGAGACCAAAAAAACAAAGTATGTGACTCCAGGGCAATAGATTCATCCTCAATTTTGTTCTTCTCAATTCATTTAGTTACAATTTGATTTACAATCCAGGCACTTTGAGAATAGAATCTCACATATCTGTAAACATTTCCTAAAACAACTAAGGCACTTTATGAGTCTCTCCATAGACAAATGGAAGTGGTTGCTTTGGGGCAAATAGAATATGCATGGCCTGGCTTGGCCTCTTATAGATTAGCTTAGGAAGGTTGGATTGCATTTGGGAAATTAAATGGTTCTTTTAATGCCTCTAGCTTATTTCTGAATCAAAGGTTTATCTTTAATATTGATATTCTCCCAGTGTTACTTAACCATGAGTCATGGAACACTATAGTCTCTGAAATATTGAAACTGAAACTCATTTGAACAGGTATGGCATAATCTATAGTTAGCATGCACAGATTGTAGTGCATTACAAATAAGGAACTGCACAAGAGAAGTGAATAAATTATATTATCATTGAAATGTATGAATGAAAAAGAAGACAGATTGGTCATATGCAAAAAGTGATGGTAGTCTTACGGTGGTCTCCATACTCTATTGGAAACTTGTCATGTCTAAAGTAAGTTAAGATGTTTCTGAGCATATTAGGTAATTCTATTTGGCATAGAGCAGAACCTAAAAGGGTTTGGAAGAGGTGGATGAGATATAATATGCATTGCTGTGGAGAGTGAACACATTACATCACAGATATATTCGAATAATAAATCTCTTTAAAATTTTCAGGAAGTAGCAATTAATTTTATTTTATTTTAATTTTTTTGAAGGGGAAAAGCAAGGTAATTGAGGTTAAGTGACTTGCCCAAGGTCACTCAGTTAGTAAGTGTCAAGTGTCTGAGGCCATATTGGAACTCAGGTCCTCCTGATTCCAAGATCAGTGCTCTATTCATGCACCATTTAGCTGCCTCTGCAAATACTTTTAATAAATTGCTTACTGAAAGCATAATAAAAAATAATAATCATTTTACGTGCAATAGGATATACAAAGAATTACATAAATATCAATCATTTATATATAAAGATGTCTGTCATTAATTTGAACAATGCAATTCATTGAAAGAAGCATAAAGATAATAAGATGTAACTTCTACCACAAAGGAGATATAACATGACATGTATATACACAGATGCAATGAAAGTTCATAAAATAAACAATGTTGATATGATATATACACGTATATATGATATATACACATAAAATCTTATTTGAGTTTCAAAATAACTCTAAGAGATAGGTCTTACAGGCATTACTTTATAGATGAAGACAATGAAGTTCAGAGGGCTTAAATAATTTCCCAACAGTCACAAATATCTCCTCAGATAAAGAATCCAGTAAGTATGAGGAAGAAGATGACCTTCGCATTAACAGTCCAGCCCCCTAAGGACTATAGCCTTTGAAGAGGGAGAGTTTATTTTTACCAGGAGTAATTACTATGAAAACAAATTAATGGAACTTAACTATTCTTTAAATTTAAAGTGTAGAAAATTCTGATAAATAAAAATGAACATGGCTTCATTTTCTATTAAAAATGTGATGTACACCAATTGGTATGAATTCATTTCCTATGGGACCTTATTCTAAAATTACATGACCTTGGTCATAACTAGAGGAGAGACTGAAAACACAATTTCAAATTTTTGTTCCTGGCATGTTTCCTGTCTAGTTAATGTGTGTGTGTGTGTGTTCTTTGTAAAGTGATTTATACTTGGTAATTACCTCCAAGAGTTTACAATGAAAAGACATGTCTTTAGGTAAGACCAAAATCATCTCATCATTATTTAGTGTCACTGCACTGTAAAAAGGATGTCAGTGTAAATAACAAGAGATTTCCTGAAATTTATCTTGAAATGCTCCCAATTGCCAGATCAATTTATTTGAAGTAATTTTCATGTGACATATTATGATCATTCATCTCTGCACATCTGGTCTATAAGTGATTCATTTTCCTTTCAGAAAGTAGGAAAAAAGGGGTTCTGTTTAGTGTTTTGCTTTGTTTTTTGAGGATTGTATTGTTTTATTTGAGGTAAATGTTGTGTATGCATATGATGGCTGAATATTATTCCCTATAATTGTCTTTAAAGTTTTGAAAACCATATTTTAAAATCACATGCCTTCGTGGGGGGGGGGGGAAGGAAGGTATTATTCTTCTTAAAAAAACATACCTTGGAAAAATAGTTTCATCTGTAGAAATTCAACTTGTGTAATGTTCTAGAAAGCCAAGAGGTAGGAGTCACAAAATGCAAGTCAGACCTTCCAGGTATTGGAGAGAACATGAAAAAATTAATGGATGTTCCTGAGTAAATGAAGTCATAGTTGTTATAGGCAAAGGGAACTAAGTTTTCATATCATTGAGTTTGGGACTTAGATTTAACCAGATGGGAAGCAGGCAAAGAGAAGATTATTTTTCTAGCTGTTGACAGCAGCTGAGGTCCAGTAACTCAAAAACTTCACTGTGGAAAGTGAGCAACTTCAAACTTCAGAAAACTCAAACTATACAGATCTGCTGCTGAAACCAAAGAGGAAAAATTTAACAGGGAGTCTTGGGCCAGAGTGTGAACTGCTTTGGACCTCAAGAGAAATCTAAAAACAGGTTAGCAACCTGAGGTAAGCAGCAATCCATAAAATATGGGGTAGCCAGGGATTAATAACTTTATCTAAATTTTTTGGCTAAATCCCTTGAGTATTAAACATGACAATTCAAGGAAAAAAGGTATGCAAATTCAGTGTAAGACTGCTTTCTTTCTCCACCCATACATTCTTTTACTTCTTTCTTTTTGTCAAATATTCTTCAGTCAGTCTCATACTGGCTAGCAATTGGTATTTGTCCTTCCTTCTTGAAGAGAAACGGTGATGTCAGAGGGGTGACGTCTTGATAAGTGAATTGGATTTAAATGAGGCAGGGCTGTATAAAGTCATTAGCCTCAGTCTCTGCTGCCAGGTCATCTTAGTCTAGTAACAAGAACATAAGTCAGGATGAATGGAGATAATCCCAGATGCAATGGAAGATGTTGGTCTTCTTAAACTTTCTTTTCGAAGCTAGCAATAGTGCTCACTGAAAGGAACCTCCTTCACCGAAATTCCTAGTTCCTCTCTCTTCATCTTCACTTATAATACCAGTCCTATTTTCAATGTCTTTCTGTTGTTATCTTTAATGATTATATAAGAATCTTATGGGTAATCTTCTGTCCAATTCAGATAAATAAAAACAAATTCAATCAACTCAGAGGCCTAGAAAATATTGTGGACAAAATGCTAGAAACTTCATTTTAAAAAGTAGACTTTGGGTCTCTGTATCTTTTGTAATCTATAACAGCACAGTGTAACTAGCTACTTAAATTGTCTATGAGTAAAGTCATATCAACAAAGTCAAAAAGCATTTATTAAACAGTTATAATATGACAGGGACTGTGCTAACTGTAGAGAAGAATATAGAGAGGCAATTCTTTCCCTCCAGAATGCTTTGACTCTAATTCTTGTTGCATAGTCATTTTTCAGTCATTCCTGTCTCTTTGTGATGCCTTTTGAGGTTTGGTTGTTTGGGTTTTTTTGACAAAGATAATGCAGTGATTTGACATTTGCTTCTCCAGCTTATCTACAGAGGATGAAACTGAGGCAAGTAAGGTTAAGTAACTTAACTAGGATCATACAGTTAGTAAGTGTCTGAGGCCAGATTTCAATTTGGGTCTTCCTGACTTCAGGTTCTGCACTCAATTCACCGTGCAACTTAGCTGCCCTACATTTTATGGTAAGATAACACAATAGAATGCTGAAATACGTGAGAGGAAGAATTTGATGAAACATGGTAGAGAAGACCTGGAGAGTCAAGCATAGAGTATGGAACTGTGGGAAAATCTTATTAACCTTCCCTATCATTCTAAACTCCTTTTCTGCATAATTTTACAGTAGTCCTTTGGTTTGGTTGGGATTTCTGCTTCAAAATTTGCATAGTAGTTGAATCTATGAAGAACACTATCCACAAGAAAATTCAAAATTTTCTTGAGAATTTACTAGGAAAGGTAGAGAAGGAGAAAAAAGGATCCTCTGCTATTAAGATTACAAGTGTTCCATCCCTGTGGAAATCCAACCCTGGTCAATGGTTTATTTGTCCAATACATATTTGAGTTTCCCTCATTAACCTAGGGTCATCCTCAGTAAAAGTGTATAGCACTTAATTAGACAAAGGTTTCCCAAGTTTACTCAATCAATTAAATCGATATCACAAAAAGCTAACACATAACATAAATGTCTGATAAAGGATTCTCTTCCACCAGGCCAAGTGCTTTAAATGTGGGCCCTTGAATTTGAGTTCTGGAACGGACTGCCATACTCACCAAGAAATTAGGGCAGCTGCCACTAGTATAGACTCATAGATCAGATGTCTGACTTGTTTGTAATAGTCATGAGAGGGTTGAGCAAAGTAGGAAGAGGAAAAAAAAAACTAGAGCAACAGAGAGAGAGAGAGAGAGAGAGAGAGAGAGAGAGAGAGAGAGAGAGAGAGAGAAAGAAAGGAGATCTGCCAGAGGGTCTAATTTAACCAATGGCAGGGCTGCCCCCTTAAGCCTCAAGTTATCAGTCCAAGATGACTGTTAATTCTCTGATAAGAGTATCAAGGCTAACTCTAACCCTGCCTTAAGTAATTCATGAGGTTTACCTGTCATATAGGCTTCTAGACTTGACTTGAACCTTAAGGTTACTCACCAAATTCTCACTATGTCAACTAATCCCATATAGGTTTATGCCACCTCCCTCAATCCTGAGATCATGGAGACTTGCTCAGCATCCATTGTCTAGAGAAACCTTTAGGCTTCTTGGATTGACCATCAGAGATCCCACTTCTGAAACCAAGCTGCCAGTCTAGAACAAATCCAGAGCTGAAAAAAAAAAAAAAACAGAAAGAAGTTTAAGTTGTCTGACAAAAGTTGAGCTGACACAGGTGGCCCTCTTCCACCAGCCTTTGTAAGTTTTGGCTTACATAGAGATCAAACAAAGGAACAATGGCACAATAGCCAGAGAGAGTTTCTAGATAAGACATGTAGGGTGCTAGAGAAGAATAATGGGAGGAAATTTCTTATATGCATTGTAGCAATGTAAGACTCCCCAGGAAAGTTTCTGGGGTCAGTATAATCTGTATGTTCTGAGTTAAGCATTAAATAAATTTGCTCTCTAATCAGTATGTCTTGTCTCTCAACCATGCTGGGATACGTTCAAACAAAACTTCAAACTTTTCCCACAATAAGGAATCCAGACATGGCTGTCATGAGCAGTTTCTTAAAATAGAGATTAGGGAGGAACTAGCCAATGAGAATTAACAGAGGTAGAATGTACTTCTGGGGTGAGGAGACATCTGTGTTATGGTAGAGTCAGAAGTGGTCGTGAGAAGAATGAAAATATTAATTATAACAATTATTAATTATAACAACATTAGACCTTTTTAATGTTTTAACTCTTACAGACTGCTTACAGAACATTTTGTATATATCATCCTATTTGAAACCTACAACAACCTTTTGAGGTAAGTGATAATTATCTTATTGTCCACATTTTTCAGAGGATTAAAGTACAGTTAGTAGTGGCTGAATGAGTTCTCAGGGTCATATTAATAGCAGATGAAAGTCAAAATTAATTCATACCATATATGACACATGCCCCCTTTTCATCTTTTACATTGTAAACATCTTGTCACAAACCCTATTTATTTCATGCCTGGACCATATTGATATCCTGCTTGTTTGTCTCCATGTTTCAAATCTTTCCCCATGTCAGTCCATCCTCCACTCAAGTGACCCTTCTTAGGCCTGATTGATCATTTCACTTCCCTATTGAATCAATTTCACTGGATAGGCTCCAAGATCAAAGAGAAAATCATCTGTTTGATGAAGTCCTTCACAAATTACGCCTTTCCTATCTTTCCAGTCTTTTTACACATTATCTTCCCCAACCCTCTACTTCATTCCCTACTTGGTCTGCGTTCCAGTACAACTGTCCTCTTTGCTGTTCTTCTAAGCAATATTCTGTCTCCTGATTCTAGATATTTTCCCTGGAAATTTCCTATGTCTGAAAAACTCTTGTTCCTGTTTTCTGCCTCTTGGTTTTCCTAGCTTTCTTCAATTCTCATTTGAAGTTCCACTTTGCATAAGAAGCCTTACCCAGCCTTCCTTAATCTTGATGCTTTCCCTTTAAGATTATCTCCAGCTTGTCTTGAATGCATCCTTTTTGTACATGGTTGTTTGCATGTGATCTCCCCCATTACACTGTAAAGCCTGAGGAGAACAGAGACTATTTGAGTGGTTGTAGGGGTTTTGTTTGTTTTTGTCTTTGAATCTCCAGTGCTTATCACAAAGGCTGGCATATGGTGATTACTTAATAAATAATTGTTGACTTACTTTGTCTTGCCAAGTTAAAGTTCAAAGCTCTGTCTACTAAGTCTCTATTGTCTCTAGAACTATCTCTATTTTCATTTCCAATTTAAAACAAGGTTTCATTTTTTTTCTTGATAATTCCTCCAAATTCTCTCCATCTATTATATAATATGAAGTCTGAGACCTAAAATTACGTGATGTAATCGTGAAGAGTGGATATTGAACAGTATTGCTTTTTTTTCCTTCTTGATAAAACAAGTTGAAGATCTTGTAATTTCAGATCATTACAACTACAGCAGAGGGGAAAAAGCAAGCAATTTAAAATCTAGGATTGCTGTTGTCTTATAAACCCTTCTTCCCTCTTTTGTAGGCATGTGCCTACCACAAACAAATATTGTAAGCACTATTAGACAATGTAAGAGACAATGATGGAAATAATGTAAAAACATTCAGTTAAACTAACTAGTTCATTCTCAACATTCCAATAGATTCATGTTGGCATCAATGATGGTACTTCCTCCAATTGGAAAGACCATGATCAATTTATATCTTCTTATTCACTGAGACTGTTCACATTTTCCTAATAGTTCTACACAAAGTATCTGATATTTTATCAACCAATCAACAAATATCTATTAAATTATAGCCAAAATCCAGGCATTGGATGCCCTGTAAGAATTTTTTAAAAATACTACAATTTCTGCACCAGGGCTGACTACTTGTTACCTCTCATCATAGTAATAGCTTATGCTAGTAAATATCAATAGAGTAGTAGCTAACATTTATGCAGTGGTTATTAGGTGTGAGTCACTGTGCTAAGATCTTTATCACTATTATCCTATTTAATCCTCACAACAATCCTGAGAGGCTGCTACTATTATTATCTTCATTTTACAGATAAGAAAACTTGTACAAACAGAGGTTAGTTGACTTGCTCAGGATCATACAGCTAGTAAGTATCTGAGTTTGGATTTGAATTCAGGTATTCCTAATCAAAAGTCTGACATTCTTTATTCTATGATACCTAGCTGCCCCTTTACATTGACTAATCCAACATCATTTCTAATCGTGCATTTTTGTAAATATTACTCATTCTGCATCTTGTGTAATCATTGGTAATATTCTATTTAAACTCAATACACCAATCACCATTGCTTTTTGTATCAGCTGAAATTGTTATTCTCAGGAGATTGCAGTGCTTTACAATTTTCAGATGGTTATATTGAATCACCAGAAGAATACTGATGTGTTTTAAAGTACCTATCATTGCAAATCTGGTAGAAGAGGTTGTAGCAAATGCCCAATTTGATAAAAGGGCAGGAATTCATGTTAAGTATATACTGAAAGAAAGCAATGTTTAGTGACTCTTTAATTCTTCAGTTTTGTTGAATCTTAGTACTGCTGACAAGACCTTGTATCCTCTTTTCTTTCTGTTTTAAAATGAATTTTCTAGAAGATTTCCTTACGTGATCTCAGCATTTACCTTCTTTCTCCTTTAGCAATGACTCATTAGTAAAGCTGAGAATAGAATATGGTTACTGAATATCACTTAAAGAAGACAAAACTAACAGTTTTAATAGAGGATATGTATTTTAATTATATATGTATTGAAATGATATGCTTTCTGAATCTATACTTTAAAATGTTTCCACTCATTTTATTTTTATAAAGATGATTTAATTTTGTTAAAGTTTACTTGCATTTTAATGGTTCAGGAAAACGCTATGTAACAGTAGTTATATTCCATGCTATTAATGGTGTTTTAGGTTTTCTTTACCAAATTGGAAAAAAATATCTAGGTCATAAGAGATTGTTCCTTGATGAATATGTACCCTTAAGTATATATTTTACAGTAAGTTCCTCACATGCTCCAGTAAAGAAGTGTACAAATAATTGAGCTTACATTGTGAGAACTCCAGTGATACATAACGGATAGCTAGTTGGGTGATCCTGATAAATAATGCATCTAGTAGCTTCCTCACAATTTTGTTACGAAATTAAATTTCCTGTTGCATTAATTGCACTTTGTCAACCATAAGGTAGTATATAAATATAGATTATTATTGTTGTAGTTACTATAAAAATATATATTTATTGAGCACATACTACATGGAAGGCACTATGCAAATAGTTTTACAAATACAACCTCATTTCATCCTCACAGTAATTCCTTGATGTATGTACTATTATTATTCTCATTTTATAGTGGAGGAAACTGAGACAGAGAAAGGTTACATAATTTTGCCACAGTTACAGGGAAGAGGATTCAAACACAGGAATTCCTGACCCCACGTCCATCACTATATCAACTCTACCACCTAACTATCGATAGTTCTTCTTGTTGTTGTTATAATTATAATATCTTTATCTGAAGATTCATTTCATTGGTAGTGGGGGAAAAGAACAAAACAGTAATTGAATAATTCTGTCATCTTTATGTCATTCATTATCATCTCAGTTTTCTCAAGTAATGGTCCTATCTGTTCTCGGATACTTCTGTTATTTTTTTTTTTAATTTAAGAGTATATTTTTTTCAAATTACATGAAAAGATAGTTTTCAACATTCATTTTTGTAAGACTTAGAGTTCTGAATTTTTCTTCTTCCTTCACTTCCTTCCTCCCCTCCAAGACAGTAAGCAAACTGACATAGATTATATGTATACACTCATGTTAAATATACTTCCTTGTTAGACATGTTGTGAAAGAAAAATTAAAGAAAAACCACAAGAAAGAAAAAAAAGCAAACAAAGAAGTGAAAACAGTATGCTTCAATTGACCTTCAGGCTCCATAGTTCTGTCTCTGGATTTGTTTAAAATTTTCATCTTGAGTTTTTTGGAATTGTCTTGAATCATTGTGTTACTGAGAAGAACTAAGTATGTTATGGCTGATCATCCTACAGTGTTGTCCTTGATGTGTTCAATGTTCTTCTGGTTTTGCTCACTTCACCCAGCACCATTTCATCTAAGTCTAGCTAGGATTTGCTGAAATCCACTTGTTCTTCATTTCTTATTAAACAATTGTATTCCATTGCATTCATATAGCACAACTCGTTCAGCCATTCCTTATTTGATGAGCATCCCCTCAATTTCCAATTCCTTACCACCACAAAAAGAGTTAGTATAAATAGTCTTGTACATATTGTTCCTTTTCCTTTGTTATGATCTCTTTGGGATACAGATCTAGTAGTGATATTGCTGGATCAAAGGAAATGCACAGTTTTGTAGCCCTTTGGTTATAGTTCTAAATTTCTCTCAAGAATGGTTAGAAATTGAGATTTTGGGGAGCCAAGATGGAAAAGTAAGCAGTAAATTCCTCTCACTCTCTCTTATTGACCTGTAGAAACCCAGAAATGTTGCTGAGCCATCAGGAAGATAGGGTGCAGCAATGTTTTAGCTGGAGAAACTTATGGGATTGGTGGGAAAGGTCCCTCCCACTTTGGTGGAGGGAAAAGAGTATAGGACAGGAGGCATCCCAACAAACCCCACCTCAGCAAACCAGTGGGAGATCATAAGGCCCAGGGTGGTGGAGCAGGCAAGTGCCAAGACCAGGACCCATCCCATCTCCCCCCAAGTGCCTTGGCACAGGCAGGGGAATCTGTAAACTCCAGTATCCATACCTCCTGGTGCTGAAGCACAACTCCAGGAAGCACAACTCCAGGCAGACAGCTATCCTCCAACAGCCAAACCTTCCAGTGCTTCAGAACAGCCCAGGTGAGCAGGCAGCATTCAGAGGCCAGACTTCCCCCTCATCACAAGATCTTTACTGTTGCTGACTCCAGTTCAGCACCAGATAAGCTGTAAGATCCTTACAGTCTCCACCTGTCAGAAAATAAGGCCCCAGAACACACAGCCAGTGACCAGGTCCTTTGCCCTCAGCACAAGAATCTTGGGAAAATACTCATTGTGCTCCAACAGGACACCTCAATTTTAAAAGCTAGGAAAGAGGCAAAAGGCAGATATGGACAGTGATCATAGGTTACTATTATGGGGATAGGGATGATCAAAGCAAAAATTCAGAAGAGGACAACATTGTCAATTCACTCACATCCAAAATCTCAAAGGGGAGCATGACCTGGTTTCAAGCCAAAAGAGGTTGGAAGAGCTCAAGAAGAATTTTAGAAGTCAAATAAGAGAAATAAAAGGAAAATTGGGAAACAAAATGGGAGCTAAGCAAGAGAGAGTTAATAACTTGGAAGAGGTAGGACAAAAATTGACTGTAGAAAACAAGTCCTTAAAAAAATATAATTGGCCAAATGGGGAACAAAAAGTACAGTGAAGAAAACAACTCCTTAAAAAGGAGAATTGGCCAAATGGAAAAGAAGGCATAAAAACTCACTGAAGAGAAGGACTCAAAAAGTAAAATGGACTGAATGGAAAAGGAGGTACAACAGCTAATTGAAGAAAATAATTCATTCAAAAATTAGAATTGGGAACCTGGAAGCTAATGACTTTATGACACATCAAGAGTCAGTCAAACACAATTAAAAGAATGAAAAAAATAGAAAGAAACATAAACTGAGTTCAAAGAGTCTTGGTGAGGTAGAGCAGTTGAATGAAAAATTTCATTGACAAATACAAAAAAATTTTGAGCAACTAGAAAACCAAGTACAAGAAAAGGATTATCTGACTTCAGAACTCCATGTCCAATGTACTGTCATCAGACAACTACTTAAGAATCACTCCAAGTTGTCATATCTTCAAGCAAGGAGACAAAAAAATGAAGAGCAACTTTCCCATAAGTAACTGAACAGGACTTATACTTCAGCAATTTTATCGATTCATTTGCAAGTTGTGCAGAGAGACTTCTAATAAGTATATTGAAAAGCTATGGCATACTTCTGAAAACATATGGAATCTTTTCAATAGCATTTGATCTATTTTAAGTACAGATTTTTAAACATTTTATTTTTCCCCCATTTACCTGTAAAAACAATTTTTAATATTTGCTTCTTGGAACTCATTTTTTCTTGATTGGAAAAACAACTGACCCGAAAAATAGATCCTTGAGAAACAATTTAAGAATTATTGGTCTACCTGAAAACTATGATCAAAAAACAACAACAAACAAACTACAAAGCATTTTTCAAGAAATCATCAGAAAAACTACCGTGATATCCTAGAACCAGAGGGTAAAAAGTTCATAGGAAGAATTCAGCTGTCACCTCCTGAAAAGAGATCACAAATTGAAAATGCCAAGCAATGCTGTAGTCAAATTCCAGAATATCAGGTCAAAGAGAAAATACTGCAAGCAATCAGAGAGAATCACTTTGCAATATGACATGCCATAAGTCACAGGAGTTTGAATTACAGCAAAAGATCAGGTACCCAGCAAAATTATGCAAAATATTTCAGGGAAAAAGAGGGACATTCAATGAAATGTGTAAGTTCCAAACCTTCCTGATGAGAAAACCAGAGCTCAACAGAAAACTTGATTTTCAAATACAAGACTCAAGAGAGGCATAAAAAAGTAAACAGGAAAAAAAGAAAGAAAACAACATGTTATTCAATAAAGACAAACCATTAGCATCCCTACAAGGGAAGATGATATTTGTAAATCTTGGGAAATATATATTTATTGCAACATTTAAAAGGGGTATACATAGACATAAGGAATGGGTAGAGGCTGACTTTTTTGTAATGATTAAAAATCTAAGTGACAAAAAGGAACAGTAGTGGGAAAAGAGGAAAGAAGGAGGATGAATAGGGTAAATTACATCACATGAAGAGACAAAAAGACCTATTATAGTAGAAGGAAAAAAGGGAGAGAGATGATCATTGTTTCAACCGTACTCTCATAGAATTTAGTTCAAAAGGAAATAACATATTTAGTTAAGTATAAAAATCTAATTTGCCCTACAGGCATTTGGAAGGGAACAGTGGAAAGTAAAGGGAAGTGTGAATAGAAGGGAGGGAAGAAACAGTAAGAAAAAAGGAAGAAAAGGGAAGGGATTAATAGAAGGGGGGCAAATTCAGGGAGGCAGCAGTCAAAATAAAGCTTTAGCGAGGAGGGTAAGGAAGAAAGGACAGAGAAAAGCACAAATAAGCAGAGAAATAGGATGGAAAGAAACACACAAATTGTAATCATAACTGTGAATGTGAATGGGATGAACTGTCCAATAAAATGGAGACAGAGAGCAGAGTGGACTAAAAATCATTTTCCTGCAATGTATTGTTTTACTGCTCAGTCCTGTGTATACTGACTATGGCTACTTGAATTATTTCATCCTGGCTGCATGCAGCGTTTTCTCCTTCACCTGATATTTCTAGAATTTGGCTATAATATTCCTTGGAGTTTTCATTTTGGGGTCTCTTTCAGAAGGTTATCAGTGGATTGCTTTAATGACTCTTTTACCCTCTGGTTCTAGAATATCAGGGCCTTTTTCCTTGATAATTTCTTGAAAGATACTGTAAAGGCTCTCTCTCTGTCTCTCTGTCTCTCCCTTTCTCTCTCTCTCTCTCTCTCTCTCTCTCTCTCTCTCTCTCTCTCTCTCTCTCTCTCTCTCTCTCTCTCTCTCTCTCTCTGTCTATATGTCTCTCTCTCTCCCTCCCTCCCTCCTTCTCTCTTTCATGACCTTCAGGTAGTTCAATAATTCCTAAACTACGTCTCCTAGATGTATTTTCCAGGTCACTTGATCACTTGATTTTGCAACAAGGTGTTTTACATTCTATTAATTTTTTCATGCTTTTGATTTTGTTTAATTGAGTCTTGATGTGTCATAGTATGATTAGCTTGCAGTTGCTCAATTCTAAGTTTTAAAAATTTGTTTTCTCCACTGAACTTTAGTACCTCCTATTATATTTTGCCAATTCTACTTTTAAAGTTGTTTTCTCCAGTGCGAATTTTTTTTTAATTTAGCCAATTCTACTTTTTAGTGAATTAGTTTCTTTATTCAAATTTTGTGCTTCATTTTCCAAGCTCTTGAATCTTGTTGTTTTTATAATTCGTCTGGACAACTCTCATTTCTTTTCCCAATATTTCTTCCACCTCTCCTATCTCATTAATATCCTTTTTTGAGCTCTCCCAAAAGGACTTTTTGAATTTGAGACCAATTCATATTTCCCTTTGAGTCTTCACATATAGGCTTGGCATTGTTTCCTCTTCTAAGTTTGTGTTTTGAACTTCCTTGTCACCAGAGTACCTATGTTCAAGGCCCTTTTCTGTTTCATACTTTTTGTAGCCTATTTCATGGCTTTTAAATTTGAGTGCCATTCCTGGGGCACAAGTAGCACCATCCCAAGCTCTTATGCTGGGAGTCAGGGACCTGGTCCCTGGCTTTCCACAACAGGGTCTTGTTTGTGTCTTACCCACAGAGCTGGGTGTCACACCTGTTGTGCCAGGGTTCTGGGGGTTACTGTTTGCTTTCTGCAATCAAGCTGAAGGCCTCACAACTGATCTCTGCTGCAGCTAAGAGTTGCCTACTAACTTTCCCTAACATTGTCTATGCTGGGTCTCACTCCCTTTTTGTTCAAGTGAGACAGATCTTTCCTGGAATTCTTATTAGTTATCTTAAGCTGGATAACTGCTTCTCTCTAACTTTTTGTGCATTTTGTTACTCGAGAATCTGTTTAGAAGGGGGGCGGAGCCAAGATGGTGGAGTAGAAAGACACACATACGCTATTCCGAACCCACAGCCCATAAAATATCTGTAAAATAGATCCTGGAGCAACAAATTCTGGAGCAGCAGAAGCTACAGAACAATGGAGCGGATGATATTTCTGTTCCAGAGAGACCTTACGTGAAAGGTCCATCGCACCCAGGACTGGGAGTAGAGCCCAGCTCTGCCTTGGCCACGTGGCACCAAGAGGAGCGGATCCCAGCAGGCTTCAGGGGTGTGAAGAGATTATTCAGAAGTCAAGTCACTGGCTGGGAAAATGCCCAGAAAAGGGAAAAAAAATAAGACTATAGAAGGTTACTTTCTTGGTGAACAGGTATTTCCTCCCTTCCTTTCTGATGAGGAAGAACAATGCTGACCATCAGGAAAAGACATAGAAGTCAAGGCTTCTGTATCTCAGCCCACTCAATGGGCTCAGGCCATGGAAGAGCTCAAAAAGGATTTTGAAAATCAAGTTAGAGAGGTGGAGGAAAAACTGGGAAGAGAAATGAGAGACATGCAGGTAGAGCATGAACAGCAGGTCAGCACCCTGCTAAAGGAGACCCAAAAAAATGCTGAAGAAAATAACATCTTGAAAAATAGGCTAACTCAATTGGCAAAAGAGGTTCACAAAGCCAATGAGGAGAAGAATGCTTTCAAAAGCAGAATTAGCCAAATGGAAAAAGAGGTTCAAAAGCTCACTGAAGAAAATACTTCTTTCAAAATTAGAATGGAACAGGTGGAGGCCAATGACTTTATGAGAAACCAAGAAATCACAAAACAAAACCTAAAGAATGAAAAAATGGAAGATAATGTGAAATATCTCATGGGAAAAACAACTGACCTGGAAAAGAGATCCAGGAGAGACAATTTAAAAAAAATTTGGGAGAATCTTTTTAGAAGCTTGACTCAACATAACTTCTGAGAGAAAGAGTGGAGATCTCAGGCAACTTCCTGGCATCTCTCTGCCATTTTGGGTCTACCATCTTATTCACTTATTCTTAATTTAATTTGAAAAATTACACACACATCCTTCTTTTTCCTCCAGAATATTCATTAAAATGCTAAAACCTGGAAGATTCAACATTGCTGGGGTTCTCTTTTCACTATAGCAACTGGGTACTTAATGTAGATTACACAGAAAAACCAGACAACCAAACAATATTTAAAGTAATAAAGCTTTCTTCTAGTGTATTTTCATGTGTTCAATGGGATGTTCAAGGTTTAAAGTCATTACCGAGATTTGGAACAGAGAGACAAAGACAACATAATAAGACTACGTATAGGGCAGCAAGTGACACTTCCATAATCTAGAGAAACTTATTCCTCTACACGTGAGTCAAATAATGGATAAAACCAAGGTACTCAATTATGCAGAGGACAGCTATGTTTTTTTTTATGTAAAGTAGACAGGATTCATTCAGAAAAATTTCTCATTTCACAAAAGAGGACCTGGTGTTAACTAATATTAGTTTCCACTAAAAAAATGTAGAGACTAGAAGTTTCTGGCAATTTTCAGAAAGAAGCAGGGAGAAGAAAGGACTGAGGAATCTGTGTATGTAGAGCAGATGTAGATTTTTAGGACTTACTCATTTTCTCCCTCAGCACCCTAAATATGGATTGAGACAAGTATACACAACAGAGCACATAAACAATCTTTCATCACCAGTGGAAGTGAAAATTATTCAAACCATAAGTACAAAATGAAGGAATAAATGCTACATACAGGCATCATTGGGAAAAGATTCATGAAATATTAAGTTCAAAAGTTATAATCTTTTCTCTGATGTTTCAAATTATATTATGCAGACATGAAGGAAGGAAGGAAAGAAATAAAGGGTTAGCAATTCTAGTTACAGGTAAGGATTCTTTGGTAGTCTTCCCATACAGGCCTTCTATCCCTCCAAAACACAAACTATGCCACTGTATATGTGTATGGGAAATCTATATGTATATGAGAAATTTATGTGTGTGGGAAATATATATAAAGGAGATGATATAGTTTCGTTGCAAATATCTTCTTGGATATGGGTACATCATCCCTGGCCCTCAGACCTTATCTTTGGTCAGCAGTTTATCTCACTATTAGAGCTTTTATCACATTTCAACTTGGGAGGGCTTGTTACACTACTTAGATAACTAGTGGTTCCCCTAGGTTTACGCAGTTTTAATTGACTTAGTATGGCTTAATCCAGTTTTGATCCAGAATAAATTATGGTCTCAGCAATATCAACATATAAAATATGTCTTCAATCCCAGGACTACAAAAGATAGGCCTCTGATCAACCAAGTGAGAGATGTTCCTTCAATGTTGAATGATCTCTAACCTGTTATCCTGGAACCAAGCTGTTACATTTCCCTCTTAGGTTCTAGGGGTATCCCTAAAACATCTATTTCTTCTCTAATATTATCAGCTCAAGCCTTGATTTTGGATCTGCCCTCTCTGCCCCATCCCCAACACACAATGCTAAGTGCTCTAGAGGGACTAACACTCAAGTTCCATTTAACAAATTAATATCAAATATTTTTTGCAAAGTAATATTTATTTCCATAGCATACCAATAATAAAAGTACAAATATTTCTTCCCACAACCCAACACCATGGGGTATAGTTTCTCCTTTATCAGCTTAAGGCTCTGTGGGGAGTGAGCTCAGACTTAGCAGTTTCTAGATAGCATTAATCTCACAATGTTCTTGTTCAAATACAGTCATACCTCTAGGTGAGTCCTTATGTCAGTTACCATTGAAGTGTCTGGAATATCACCACATGATACACTAGACATTGACACTGGGCTGGCTGCAAAATACAATATGAAATTGATGCTAGGACTCCTAGATTCCCTGACTCCTGAAATCCCAGAGAGTTCAGTCTACAAAACTCAGAAAGAACTGAAGCCCATATTCAGTGGGCCACACATCAATCCTGTAGGTAGAGGGACCAAGGCCTTTCATTCTTATAACAATATAGGAAAGTTTTTCATCAAATCCTGTTAGTGAAGTTGTCAAATCAAGAGAAGACATCTGACTAAGAAAGGAATTAAGACTGATTAATGCCTTTTTCCTCAAATTTATTTATTTATTTGCTTTTAGTTTTCAACAATCGCTTCCATAAGTTTTAAATTTTTCTACCTCTCCCTCCCCAAGATGGTATATAATCTTTTATGAGTCTACACAAACATTCTTTTTAAAAACATTTTCACATTAGTCATATTACATAGAAGAATTAAAATGAATGGGAGAAAGCTTGAGAAAAACTAACAAAAAAACCCTAAGAGAAGAAAAGAGAAAATAGTCTGCTTCATTCTATGTTCGGATTCCATAATTCTTTTTCAGGATGTAAATGGTATTTTGGATCATGAGTCCTTTGGAAATGTTTTAGGTCCTTGCATTGCTCTGAAGAGTTAAGTCTATCAAAAATAGTCCTCAAACACTGTATATGTTATTGCGTATAATGTTCTTCTGGTTCTGCTCAGCATCAGTTCGTGTAAGAGTATCCAAGTATTTCTGAAGTCCACCTCTTGATCATTTATTATAGCATAACAGTATTCAATGACATTCATATACCACAACTTGTTCATCCATTCCCCAGTACAAGGGCATTCCTCAATTTCCAGTTCTTGGTCACCACTAAAAGAACTGCTAAAAATATTTTTGTATATTTGTGAGTCCTTTTCCCATTTTTATGGTCTCCTTGGGACACAGTCCTAGAAGCAATATTGCTAGGTCAAAGGGTATGCACATTTTTATAGCCCTTTGGTCATAGTTCCAAATTGCTCTCCAGAATGATTGGATCAGCTAACAGCTACACCAAAAATGAATTAGAGTTCCTTCTCTCCCACATCTTCTCCAACACTTTTCATTTTCCTGGTTTGTCATGTTAGCCAATCTGATTTAGGTAGAATTGTCATTTTTAATATATTAGCTTGGCCTACCCACGAACAACTGATGCTTTTCCAGTTATTTAGATCTGACTTTATTTGTATGAAAAGTGTTTTGTAATTGGTTTCATATAGTCCTTGGGTTTGTTTTGGCAGGTAAGATCACAAATATTTTATAGTATCTTCAGAAACTTTAAATGAGATTTCTTTCTATCTCTTGCTGTTGGATTTTGTTAATAATATACAGAAATGTAGATAATTTATATGGGTTATTTTGCAACATGCAACTTTGTTAAAGTTGTTTATTTTCTCAAGTAATTTTTTCCTTGATTTTGTAGGATTCTCTAAGTATACTACCATATTGCGTGCAAAGGGTAGTAACTTACTTTCTTCTTTGCCTGTTCTAATTTCTTTTATTATTTTCTAAAGTTAACATTGTAATTCCATATGACTAATGCCTTTTTAAAGGCATCTCCTGTTCCAGTCCACCACTACAGATAAAGAGGCTGCTCTCCACCACATGGTCTAAGACTAGAACCAGTTGCAGAATATCTGTTCATACTCAATAGGGTTTCCAAGGCACTCCAGTTACGCATTGCCATGATTTTCTGGAATCAGGCTACTCAAAGCCATGATTTTATTATTAGTTTGCAATTTCAGCAGTATATATCACATTAATAATTGCTACCATCAATTTGTCCTTCCATTACAGTAAATACACTAATATGGAAACATTTAAGTCAAGAATGGGACAGAGATGGAAAAAAAGAAAGACTGCAAACAAAAGAGCTTTCACATTATATTATAATGGTAGGGGAATTTGAAGATCTTCCCTGTCCCTTAGTAGGCCCATGTGAGCTGTTTTGAGCTTTGGTTCAGCCCACAGATGAGTTAAATGAAGCCTAAATTGGGAGGAGCTTGCTGAAAGGGTGGAGCAGGAAGGGTGAAATAGGAAGAGAGTGAGATGGAGCTGAGAGAGAGGCAGCAGGCAGAGCAGAGCAGCTAGCCTTGGATTAGAGAGGGACATTTTGCTTTAGAGAGCTTGTTTGTGTGGAGGGCTGATGGAGGGAAGGCTTGTGAATGGTGGTCCTCCCTCTATTGGTAATCTGTACAAACTTCCCTATTACCATGAAAGAATTGACCTTCTGGTATCTAAATAAATATTTTGGTTTTGTCTTAGAAGAAGAGGGTTTATATTTTGCAAATTTACCCTGGAAATATGTCTGCATATCCATAGTGGTTGGTGTTGGTATTCCATTGGTGCTACACATATCAGTAATAGCAAGTGTTACATTTACTGTCTGTAGTAGATCTATCCACTGTAAGTACTTCTTCAGGTAAGTAATGAAAACCCATATAATAATAATAACAATAATAATAATAATAATAAAATTGATAATGGGAAATGGGAAATTATGCCTGGTATATTTAGATTTAGGATTCTTTTACTTGGTGAAGATAATAACATCCAATGGAATAAATTAAAATATTAATATCACATATAGAAAGAGAAGGGAAGAGAATACAGGGAGATGTTTCATGAATCACATGCACTTATGGATAGGAAATTAATGGTAAATCAGTGAAAAAGACTGAAAAGTTATAATACAGATAAGAAAGGAACTTGGAGATAGGAGTGTTATAAAATTCATGAGGAAGAAGTATCCAAGGAGGTACTGTGGACAGTAGTGCTAAAAACATCAAGAAAGATAAAATCAAGTCTCAGAAAAAAGGCATCAGGTTTTACTGGGAACATAATAGATTTTATAAAATCACTTCATCCACAAAATAGTCATTTAATAATCCCTCACTATGTGCTAGGACTGCGGATAAGCCCTGGCAAAAGACATTACATACCCTCAAAGAGTTCAATCTACTGGATCAAACACATCATTTTTTCTCAAGCTTCTTTCTTCCTCACATTCCTTATCTCTATCACTGGCATTACAATGTGATTTATCTTTTATGCTTAAATTCCATTTCTTTTTATTTTTCTCATTAAAAATTCTATATATTTAATTTACATATTTATTTTAAATCTGAGAGGTATCTCAGCAATAAAAACAAACCATCCAATTTTAAATGAGAATAAAACATATGTGAAACTGCAAAATATTTACTGTAAAATTTTAATAAATGTGTATATTAATTACATTATTAACCAAAATACATTTGTTAGTTTTCCTTTTCTTCTTTTCCCATATATTTTGTTGCAATTAGCATAATACTCATTATCATAACTACTGTTATAATTTGATGTGGTTCAGATAAAAATATTGTTTTGAAAGCTAATAATGACTATTATTTTGTCATTCTGATCTTACATATCTATCATATTCTGTTGTTCTGTAAAGTTTTGGAGGACTTATAATTATCAGTTTTTTCCCTTTTTCTTTCCTTCAAAATTGTTCTTGGTCAATATTGCCTTTAATCTCTTTCCTCTGGAATAACTTCTGGGGCTCATTTTATGTTTTTGTCTCTATTACTTTTCCTTGTTTCATCTATTGAAATTATTGATTGAATATTTTTAAATGTATATTCTCCAGCTATTTTTAACGTATTGATCTTCATTGTCATCCTTTCCTGAGATTCCTGATAGCACTCATCTCCACAGTAGTCCCAGAATAGTGATTAGGACCTCAGTGATCATCTAGTTTAACTCTATCCTGAACACCCATTTCCTAGTTGTTAAAACTGAGGGTCAGAGAAAATAAACTACTTTCCTAAGTAAAGAGGCAGAAAGGAAATAAATTGAATTTAGGCCCCATTATCTGAACCCTATTGACTTAAATGTATTACTATTTGCACTGTACTGTGTAGCTTCAAATTATCTGTCACATGCCAAATTGGAACAGGTTGAGAAGAGGTTATGTGCTGAGAAACTGTGGACACCAAACGTAGACGACTTTTTCAAGTAAATAGTCAGTGAAAGTCAGGAAGGATAAAAGTTCATGTTAGGAGGTTCAGTAGACAGAACCTAGAATGAGCAAGAATTGAGTTCAAATACAACTTAAGATACTTCTTAGTTCTGTAACCCTAGATATATCATTTACCCTTGTCTAACTCAGCTTCCTCAAATGAAAAATGGGAATAATAACAGCACCTATCTCTCAGAGTTTTTGTAAGGATTAAACAAGATATTTGCAAAGTGCTTAGCATACAGACTGGAAAATAGTAGATACAAAATAATTGCTTATTTTCGCCTTTCCTTCTTTCATATTAAGGTTTTATTTCTCTTCTACCTGTGAATATCTTCTTTTTATTCACAACCAAGTTCTACCAGGTTAATCTTTATTTCCTCCATGATATCTTCTAAGATTTCTCAAGAGCATACTAATTCTTTTCTTTGAATAGTTAAAAATTACTTACATTGCATTTTACTTTATTTTCAATTTGATTATGTGATACGGTATTTATTTGAGTTTAATCCATACACATCAAATCTCTTTAGTTATTCAGCACTGATCTAAAGGATTTATGAGTCACCAAATATTTTTATTTGATTTAAATTCAGGTGATAATTTTCCCAGGTATGTAGACTTGGAATAAGTCAATTATATTACTACCTTAATGTCCCTATCCTAAGCTGTATTTTGACTGATATAAAAACTGCAAATGTAGCCATAAAAATAAAATAAAATAAAACAACATTCTTGGAAAAGGACTTGGAATAATGAAAAAAAAACCCTCTTAATATGACATTGAGAAATGGGAATAATATATAATTCCACATATAAATTATTTTTAATGGAAAATGAATGTTAGAGATACAGGAAAAATTGAATTAATCTTGCTGATATTTCCTTAAACACATAAATATGGGAATTACAATTTTTAACACTGAAGGAGATTTAAGTTTTGTGCATAATGAGACAAAAGAGCAATAAGGTCAGATGTTTTATTGTTTACTACTTTTATAACCTTGGAAGAGTCACTATTTTCTCTGCCTCACTTTCTTCAGTTGTCAAAATATCATCTCTAAGATTCTTTTCAGCTATAATTTCTGCGATCCTATATATATACTTACCTTATTTATTTTGCCTCTTGTCTCAGTTTTTCTCTTCTGAAATCTCACATTCACATTTTTGTTCTAACTATCTCTCTTCAGATTACAAATTGCACTTAGAGTTAGTTATTCCTGATTGCTACACCTGACTTTCATCTTCAAGGTATTATCTATGACTGAAAAGCTATACTATGATCACTAACATCATCAATTGTCTTATTCAGATTAAGATAATATTGGACACAACCATTTCTTCTAAAAAAGAGAGGTGTGCCATGCAGTCAGAGTGGAAGATTAGAAGAGAAACATAAACTTTAATGAAATCAAACCAGTGATTGCATTTGTTAGCTTATTTTTCATAAGTCGTTAGCATAGAGGAGGAAAATGTAGGAAACTGCCTTTAAAGAATTAAGAATATATTAGCACTAGAGAAGAATTTGCATGTGAGTACCATGATGCAAGGACTTTCCAGAGTCCATCAGAATCCCTATCTCCTAGTGGTCTAGCCCAGGTCAAATTAATCTAGGGTTTAAAACATGAAATCATAATCACTCAGTCAACTGTCAAGCATATATTTAGTGTATATAATGTTTCAGGAACTATGATAAGAGCTAGTGATATAAAGGAACAAAGAAAAAGGCAAGAGACAGTTTCTGACACTAATGACCACATAACATTTAATAAATTTATCATAACTGACTCATTTGCCCCCAATTCCTTAATTTTTCTTCACAGTTCCTTCTCAATTTTGCATTACCTCAAAGGAAAATACCTTCTTGTTATAATCTAAGGCATATTTCATTGAGGAGATTGGAATTTGACACAATTTTATGAAAACTACAGAGCAGTTGGTCCTCTGCCACTTTGAAGAATACCTGAGCTCCTAAATCACTTCACAGTTCCTTATTTGCCAAGAAAGTAGCAATTCCACAGCTAACTCTCCACAATATCACTGTCATAAAGAGGTGAAATAATACAGTCTCAACCCACTCTGACTCCTGTAGAAGCAGTCATTGTTTTTTGACCAACTGACAAACTCTAGGATGCCTGATAAACCTCTGAATGCCTGAGGCCTCCAAAATTACCCAGATTAGAATTACACAAAATTATTTGGTAAAATCACCACTGTTACTATTTCTCAGAAACAGTTTCCCATGAATACTGTTGTGTGTTACCTTTGTAGTCTAGATGCCCAAAATCCTGGCATACAGGGGACAAATTTACTCCTCTGTGTCACAAAATGAGTGTGTTCCTCCACTCGATTTCCATTCACAGTTCACCTGCCACTTTTGGACTTGATGTTAGGTCTGTGTTCTGCCACACTTTTAAAGGCAAGATCTGTGCTCATCCTGTTGCCATCTTATTGAGTTATTGCGTGCTGTGTTATTTTAGGATCTTAGAGACAGATTACAGACCTTTAAGCTTTCAGTGTTCCCAAAGTAGTCTGATCCAAGTCAAAGTCTGACTGCTGGCCCCAAGGATTGAGTTACTGGCCTAGGTTTGGTCTGAGAAACAGCAAAATGTTTGCAGTCTTGCTAATAATCTAGATAATCTGCTAGTCTGAAGTGAAAGAATTTAAAGTTCCCCTTTGGCCTGGGATGCCTGCTTTGGTTATCCTATTAGAGACAGAGCTACATGCTTGGAAATGCGATTCTATTCTGTGTCTGGGAGTTCTCACACCACTGCTGATTGCTTCTAAACTTATTTCTTTCTCTGTACAGGTTCAAAAGTCTCCCTGCCCAGGAATGCCAACCTGAATTTCTATTCAGTCATTTCTGGATCTATGACCTGTAAATGGGTAGATGGATGGCAAAGCTAACACTAGGCACACATTCCCATAGCAGGGCTCTAGAGGTTCCGTGGTATCTGGGACTCTCCTCTTTCCTGGTGTACTGCCTATCCCTGGGAAAACTATACAATTCTGCTCAGGTAGCCTAACCTTGTCCCATGTCCACAGACCTCTCTGTCTCTCTGTGCTGACCTGGGTTGGGCAAAGGATTCAGTATGATTTTTTTTTTTTTTAGTTTTCCTATCAAGATTCAGAATGGTACATTTAGTTTTTGGCTTGTCTGAAGGAGTTTTGTGGAATGCATCTCTCTCTCTCTCTCTCTCTCTCTCTCTCTCTCTCTCTCTCTCTCTCTCTCTCTCTCTCTCTCACACACACACACACACACACACACACACACACACACACACACACACACACACACACACACACACGCAGACACACATTGACCTGACTGAACTCTTACCTCTGGTTCCTAGCTATAAAACCAAAAATCATCTATTAAAATGCTGTCAAAGTAGGAAAATACAGGGTTGTTTTCTTGCTGTTGTTTTTCCAGTTCTCTCAACACATTATAACTATAAACAATTTTCAAATTATTGATATAGATATGATTTGGCTTTTACACCTTTTTTTGTCAGATTGGGTTGAAGAAATTTCTTACCCTCTCAGAGGGATTACTAGGAAGTGCTGATCCTCTGATAACCTAGGTAGGGTAAGATAGCTAGCTAGCTATAAATACAGATATCTACACAAATGTATGAGTATATATGTAAATATATATGAATATATATATTATTGTACCTTATATACAAAGCCTTTTCCAATATACATATTTAATATGCCTATCCCATGTGTGTATGGGTGTGTACACATAAGATGTATAGATGTATCTAACATAACATACCTTTCTGAGGTGTGTGCATGCATAGGAATAGAAGCATATCACCTATGTAGACATATATAATTTCACCTTATGAAGGAAGTTTTCCCCAACTCCTTTGAATTCTAATGCCTTCCCTCTCTTAACTATCTTCTATTTATTCTGCATATATCTTGCCTTGAAAATATTTGTTTGTATGTCATCTCCCTCTTTAGATTGTATGATCCTTGAGGACAAAAATTGTTTTTTACCTCCTTTTGTAACCTCAGCCTTTAAGATTGTGCCTGGAACACAGTAAGTCAGTTGCCTGTTCTTAAATTTACTTTATAGCTGGAAAACATATCTTTTGCTTAAAATTAAGTACAGTAAATAGTATGTAGTATTATCTTTCTTGCTTTATTAAAATAGAAGATTTGATTACTGATATAGTCAGTATTGGGAATCACTCCTTGAAGGAGGAGAAGAAGGTGGCGACTAAGGCAAGGAGATCCTAAACAAGATTGTAATATTCACTTGAGTGGAAAAGACTCATCATAAGTGTTAGATAGAGGAAAGACATCAGAGATTATGGTAAGGAGGATTCATTAAAAATCTTTTAGGATGTTCTTCTTTGGGCAAGTTTTTATGTGAACACAAAGATGCATCAGAAATATTAGGGGAGAAATAGAGTAGTAAAAGCTGGAGAGGAAGGATTAGGAAAGACCTCATTTTGGAAGGCACACAAGGTGAAGGCAAAGATGTTCATCTCAGGAATGATGGAATCCTTGTACACTAAGGTGAATGATGAGACATCATATATTAGGAACAGGATGGTAGTAAATGTAGGGTAGATATAGTAAAACTCTCAGTTTAACTATCTTGGAGAGTTGCCAGAGAGATTCATGGCTCCTGAAAAAAATATAGAGAGTAGACCTTCACCCAGATTTCACAAGCACTCATGATATTTGAACACTGGAAGATAACTGATAAGAAGGATGCAGAGAATACATTTTGACTCTGGAAACAGGGGAGTGAGTGAGAGAAAGAGGAGAAATAGAAGTATGTTCAGTATTAGGTGGATTTTGCCCAAGCAGTCTAGCTGAGTAAATACCAGGGGCCATTGAACTCTCACAAATCTGAGGGCAGACCAGCATTACAAAATGCAGTGTAAGCACATTATTAGAAATGTCAACAGTGGAAGCATCTCTCTCTCTCACACACACACATACACACACACACACACACAAAATCACACAAACAGACATCCTTGATACTTTCATTCCCCATCCCCACATTCCATCCTTCAAGTATCTACTTCTTTGTTCCTTTTCCTGTAGAGAAAGGAAGATTTAAGGGTGTGAAAGTTGTTCTGTTCCCTACAGTTTGGACATCCATGAATACAGTATTTCAAATGAATGCCCCTTCAATTGCTTAAGGTCCTTACTGCTGCTTATAAACTAATTCCCATTGATGTAAAGAAGAAAAAATGATAATCTTTAAAGTCTGTCTGACTGATAAACTTTATTTCCTGGCTTGGAGTAAGTTTAGAAAAAAGTTTTTCCCTTATAGAGATAGGAGAGAATTTTACACTTCAGTGGGAGTAGCAGTGAGTTAAGAAGACGAGGTCTTAGAAGTGTCACAAGAGAAAGAGAAAGAATATGAATCATCATCAATATCTAGACTATTAAGAAAAATCATTGAGTTTATACAGACACATACATACACATGCATACACATTAATTTTATTATCATAGTAACTGAAAGACCCTCATTACCATAAATGAGCAGCATTTTTTACACATGAGACCATGTAACAGGTGATACAGTCCAAGCTCCTTTTGCAAGTGTAAGTCCACTTAGTCACGTGCAAAGTTTGGTTCTTTATTTACTGTACACATAACTTTATATTTTTTTCTGCTGTATATGAATTTCATGTGTAAGACCTAGTTATATAGCTTTGATTATTTAGTCTACCTTTTGTCTTCCTTTCTTATATTTTCCAACCCTTGACACATGTCAGGATTCTGTTATGCCATATGTCTCTTTATTTTGTTTTCAAGTCTTCTTTCCATTTTCTTATCAAATTCTTGATTCTCCCTAATAGATGGATATTGTTGTTTACCCTTGGTCCAAAAAATTATCTGCACAAATATATGATAATCAGTTCTTGCAAAAAGAGTAATCTGGCTATTTTAATAATCCTAGATAAATATTATTCTACGACATGAAAGCCAAGAAAGAGAGTGCCACCTTCTGCTTCATTAGGAGATATAGTAACCAACTACAACTGACACAGGTAAACTTTATGCTTGATTCACTATCATGTTTCCTCAGAGTAATGTTTCACTGTTTAGATCTCCTCCTTAAAGAAGCAGTTTTCTAAGATTCAGTGTCATCCTAGAGAAGGAAGTACTTTTAGACATGACATAAATTGAATTTATTGTTTACACTGTGGGACAATTCCTTTGGGATGATGGGCCACACTTTAATGCATTCTTATTTCTGTAGCTTTCAAGAGAATCACTTTTTTTTTCATTCAATCTTTTCCCATTACTGCTGTACTAGGATTCCCTGGGCAAATATTTTCTTTTGATTTGTGAAAGGAAACTGCCTTGTTTCCATTTTCTCTCTAGAAGTAGCTGACATTACCATTATTTCCTTCTAAAGCTTCTGCAAAATGGCATGCTCAATGTTTGAATCTGACATTTTAGCCCACAAAATCTGTCCCTTACATAAAACCTACTATCTTCTTTTCCACACTAAGCAAAACTTCGATACTTTTGCCAAAAGGTAAAGACAGCAGCTGACAACTGAGATGGTGATTCTTCCTGAGGAAATTGCATAATAAAATTAGACAGCTCTTTAGTGCCCTATGTTTGTGTTACTATTCTTGGTTGGTCATTTATTTTTTGTTTGTTTGTTTTGTTTGTTTTTGGAACCATTAATTCAAGTGAAACCAATATTTACTTCCTTATTAGGCCAGAAAGTTTTAACAAGATGTATTAAAACTGTAAATACTTTTGTTTGCAACTGCTGCTTGCCTCAAATCAAGGTAGATTTCTCTCATAATGCAGGAATTCCTTGTGTTGGCTTACTTAGAGAACATAATAACTGCTTATTTCTCATAATTTGTCTGAGACTTACACAGAGGTCAAATCAATTTTGTCAAGTATTCAAGTTCTTGCTTAGATGCTGGAAATTTATTTATTATATTCCTATCTTCTGCTTATCTATTTATGTGTTTGGGTTGGAGATATCAGCCAGACTGGAACTGCCTTCTAACCTGTGGGTGGCCAGAGCCAAACAAAACAGATTAGAGACAAGAGAGTCAGGAATCAAACAATTTCAAAGTGAAGAAAACAGCTTGCAAGCAGTGCCAAAGGACTGCCCCTAGCGGAGGAGGCTTGAAGCAGTGTGGGGAGATATTAATATTAATACCAATGACTGCACAGTGAGCTGTAGCCCTGAAAATGAAGAGTAATAACAATAATGTGCAAGCTTGAATCCCTGCAGAACTTTATGATGGGAACATGGGTACTACATGTGATTGTCCAAGCTCAAAGACTACTTGATGCTGATAACAAATAGTTCTGGAATTTTGCTGTGACTGAGATCATCCAGAGTGTGTGCAAAGAATTGCTGTTATGCCAAGTCCATGGCAGAGCTGGCTTTCTGGGTCTTAGTTCTGGAAAACAGGGTATCTCCTAATATCTTGACATTTCCCCCTTTATGCCAAAGAGAACCTAGCCTTATGGCCAAGATGACATAAGAGGCCAGTTAGGCCAGAACAAGATGCTGCCCAAAGAGTTAGTTTGTTAATGGAATCTTTTGGGGAAGTTTGTCTCAAGTATCATTGCTATCCATTGTTTGCCTGCAAGCAGAAAAGATAGGGGCTTGCTTAGGGTTGGGCCTGCACTGGTGGCAGAGGGTTGGTGGTGGTGGCAGAGGGTTCACTGTAGAATCCCAGGGCTTAGGGTGGCTGGTGCCAGGACCTTGGCAATAGTTTCTGGTGACACGCAAAGTAAATGCTTACCATGGTGCCTGACCATTCTACCACTCACTAAAAGCAGCAGCTTTGGAGTCAGGTGCTGCTGGTGTTGGGGCCACTTACAGCTGCTAGGGCAGGGTGGGCATAATGTACTGCACCTGATGCCCCCAGGCTTGCCTAGAAGGGTGGCCTGCAGGATTTCCAAGGCATGGGCTTTTATGGCCACTGCCAGCTGGGGGACACTACATCTGCTCTCCCTGCTCTACCAGGTGAGCCCTGGAGCTTTGAACTGCACAGCTGAAGGAGCAGAATATAATTCAAGCTTCCCTAAATTTTGCAGCATGTTTTTTTCCCCAGCACCTATATTTAGGAATCTGCTCAGAAATGAGAAAGGTTTACAGAAAGAGGCACTTTGACCTGGGAGAGGTACAGGGTATCTTTGGTTTAAAACATCATCAATGACAGGTTAACAAGCAGCAAGAAGTCGTTGTAAAGTGCAAACCATTTGTCTTTTTTTTTCACCCTGGGATTATTTCTAAACTAGCTATCTTCTGGCATTGTCCTAGAACAAGAAAACTCTTAATCCTGTCATTTACTTACAAAAGTTTTATAATTTATTTATGCATTATATAATTATTTATATATTATAAATTTATATATAATTATAAATGTACTCTATAATTTACGTATTATATTTGATTTTATAATTATATTATGAACAAATGATATGGAGTGGTACCCCAAAGCTTACTAGGATATTTCACAAGAAAGTGAGTTCCTAGAATTACTCCAAAGTCTTAGGAATTTTTCCTCTAATCTTAAAATGATAAATCTTCAAATTCCTTAATGATTAATTTCCAAACCTTCAGAATCTGCTAAAATGTTTTTAACAGTTCTACAAATTTTGATTATCTGACTTTATTTCTGTAAATCCAACTTGGCCTGTATTGAAATGACAGAGAAAAAGTACTTTGTAAGCTTCTTTTTTTAAAAAAAATTTCCTTTCTAATAACCTAATCTCCTTTATAAAGCCTAAAGTGCAAGTTAATTCCTTTTACTAGGGCAACTGCTTCCTCTATCAAAGTTTGTTAATCTTTCCCAGCGTTCTAAACTCTCTGGCTACAGCCCTTAAGTTTTTCTGGCTGGTTGCATTTTAAATCTTTTATAATAACTCATCTTTCAGGGTAGAATCTAGATCACAACACAAACATGACACTGAAATTTTACATTTCACAAAGACAGAAAGGCAGACAAAATAACAAGACTAATACAAAAAGAGCAAAGAATTCTAACAAAGTGCATAGTCACAGCCCATAGCTGGGCATGCATTTTACTTGCTTAATAAAAGCATGGAACTAATTAAACACTGTCTTAGCCTGTGGGGAGTAGGGATGAAGCTGTAACAGAGCAGGTAAGAGTCTCCTGACCTGTGGAGGCCAGGGCCAAGCACAGCAGACAAGAACAGTTGATCAGGGGAACAGACCGCAGAAAAGATGTCCTTAGCAGAAAGACTTGAGATGAATTAAGTCACTGGGAGGGCCCTAGGTTTTCCTCACCAGAACAATAAGCTTGATCAAAGTAGGAGCTCAGAGGATTCTGACAGGAACAAGGTCACAGGACTCACCATACGAGGTGAGGTTGGACACTGGAGAAATAAGTGTCTGGTAGGACCTAGTCCATTCCCACTGGAACCAGAAGAGTCCCATGACCTGGCTTTGTGTTCAGTCCTAATTCTGACACCAATTAATGGCAAACGGACCAGGACCAGCCTCTAAGCTATGGGTGACCAGAGCCAAACAAAGCAAGCTGGACACAAGAGAGTCAGGAACCAAATAAGTTTAATTCCAAAGTGAAGGAAGTGGCTTACAAGCAAGGACACATGTGCCAGAGTCCCACCTTTATAGGGAAATGAGAGAAGCAGAGTGGTGAAATCTTAATACTTTTATCTATTGCACAGTGAGCTGCAGCCCTGACAATCAGGGATAACAGCAAAAATGTGATAAGCTTGATTCTTAGCAGGACTTCATGACCAGAATATGGGTACTACCTAATGCTGCTGTGAAAACGTTTTGGGATTTTGATGTAACTAAGATAATACAGACTGAGTGCAAAGGATTGTTGTTATGTCAAGCTCAGGGCACAACTTGCTTGCTGAGTCTTAGCTCTGGAATGCAAAGTATCTCCTAATATCTTGACAGAGGAGATGGTGCAACAGTTTACATTGATCATGTATATAGCTTTTAGAATCATCATTTTCCTAGTGAGAATGGCAAGACTAGATCAAGATAAAGGCAATGAGTCAGATCTGTGCCAGTGTGAACACCCTGAGTGCCTAGTTTTGATGAGTTTTGGAGAAATATGAAAGGAATCATAAATGGAGACCCAGGGGATTCAAGGATAAATTTTTTACATATCAGTTTGGGACTTTAGCATCATGAAAATATTAGAATTTCAGAGCTGGAAGGGTGTTTAGAGCAAAAATGTTGTCTATGTTCTCCTTACATCTAATCTTTACCATTTCCAATCTATAATCCATAAAATTGCCAAACTAATTTTCCTAAATTATGATTATATCACTCTTCTACTCAGGAAACTTCATTACTATCTCACTATCTTCAAGACAAAATCCAAATCTTCTCATTGACATTTAAAGCCCTTTTCAATCTGGCATGTGGCAACCTTGTAATGACATACTACTCTTGCTCAACAACTAGATACTATAACCAAACAAGGCTCAGTTTTCACAACATTTGGACTTGCTGCCTTTGTGCATGGCTGGAATGATTTTTCTTCTGTCTTCCACTCCTGGAAGGATCTCCTTCACCTCTGGCTTTTGGAATCCTCAGAACAGCTCACACCTTACCTTACTGAGAAGGCATTTTTTGATTCCCTGCTTTGACAATACTAAAGTACTCCTTCTGCAACACCATATATTTATTTTGTATTTACCTTACATTTTTTGTGTAAACTGAGAACATGACAGAACAGAAGCTACCAGAGGTCCAACACTGTTTTGTTTTTGTCTTTATATCCTCATCATCCAGAGCTGGCTCAGAGAAGATGTGTAATAAGTGCTGGTTGGCTGGATCATTTATCGATAGTCTAGTGGAAGATTTTATTTTAGAGATTGGCCTAAATTAGTAGCCCACCTGGGATTAGAATACAAACTTCCATGTTTCAAGTTTCAACTTGTTCCAGCAGGGACTAATACTGTCTGGTTTATAGTTTTTTCAGCTATAGATGCTGTAATATGATAATAGCTTGTCACATAAAACTTCCTAAAGTCTTATTCCTATACTTCCAAAACTTCCTAGAATCTTATTTTCCCTTCAGTAACTTTAAATGAGATCAACGTGGTCTTTTTTTTCTTGAAGCAGGAAGCCAGAAGCATTCAAAACTACTTCAGAACCAAAAAGCCTTGAGCAAATAGAAGAGCCCAAGACACTCAAAGAAACTGAAGTTCTTGGATCCATCACTCTTCTAAACTCTGAACATCCCTCACAGGCACAGTGCTTTGATCTTCATCATTGAGGAAAGATTCTCATACCAATGGGTTTTGGGATTCCATTTACTTTTACATTAAGCCTACAGGTTTCAAAATTTTCCTGCTTATCTATGATTCTTTCTAACTTTCTATTCTCTGCATTAAAAAAAAAATGAAAAGAAATGCTCCAATGACCCTCTTCTACCTCTTCTCTTTCTTCATCTTTCTTTCTCCTCCCCCCCCATTCTATCCTTGGTTTTTCTCACAATTCCACCAGACTCTAAATGAGAGGAAAGAAATAATGATGACTCATTTATTTCCTTTTTCTTTCTTTTCCTTTTATCCTCTTTCATTTCTTTTTGTTTTCTATTCTATTCTTATATTTTCTCACAATTACATTTCTTGACCAATGGGACTATAGCCCTCATAACAAATAAGAATAGTCAAACAAAACACATTCTTGAATTTTACTGTCTCCGAAATTATATACCTTATTCTGCAACTTACATCCATCAACAATTTATCAACAGGTGAATATTATGCTTTGTCATTAATCTTTTGAAATCAAAGGTGATCATTACATGATCAGAATCCATGTCTTTTGAAGTTGTTTTACTTTATGATATATTGTAATTGAATAAATTATTTTCCCTGGTTTCTCTTCTTCCATTCTACAATATTTCATATAAGTCCCTGCAGGTTTCTTGGAAACAATCCATTTCACATTTTCTGATAGCATAATAATATTCTATTACATTCCTACATCATAATTTATGCAGTCATTCCCCAACAGAGGCCCTCCTTAGTTTCTACTTCTTTGATAACACAAAAAGTGATGATAGAAATATTTTGTATATATTAGCCTTTTCCCTTTTTCTGTGATCTCACTGGAATGTAACAGGCAGAAATTCTTACAAGTAGTCTTCACAATTTTCAACACATTGATATGATGTCAGAGAAAAGAATGAAAACATCAAAAAGCAGTAGTGAGGAAAAAGTGTCCCAATCCTATTTAGGACTTAACCTTTAGAGAAAATAATTGCTGGTAAAAGACAAAGAAGAACCCAAAAGAAAATAAAAGTGAAGAGAAGTATTGAAATGAAGGGAGAGACTGAAGAAGACTAAATGACCACGTAAGAAATCTTGCAGGAAAAAACTCGGGATGATGATAATGCTTAAATTTGACCTCCTCCAAAATTAAGGAAACTTACAAAAATGATCTTCCCTTAATTTCCTTTCCCATGTCTGTCCTGTAGCAGCCTCAAACATAAAAAGACAAACATTTTATGACAGGCAAATACAAAATTTAATTTAGGAAAAATAACCAAATTTTACCTGAATGTTAGAAATTTACTAACAGTGAGTTCTCAGATCACATGATTGTACTAATAACTTTTCATCAGTTATAAATTCATAAACCAGCATTCCATAATGCAGCAAAGGAACTGAACTGAGGACTATCATATTGCCCCTAGACTAAAAAGTGCATTAATTGTTATAATAGGCTGAAAGAGAGAGGAGAGCTTTCAGTAACTAGAGAAAAGATGCCACTCTAATTAAACCCCGGGGAGTAATAGGAAAAAAAAAAAGCCTGAGAAGGAATAGAGATTCATCCAATCCAGCAAAGAGAGAACAGAAAGATTGTGGTATCTATTAGCTTACTCATTCCTCTCTATACCACCCACCTGTGTTGCATATATATTTTTAAACTGTCTTTGTAAATAGTGTTTTTCCCCAATAGAATATAAGCTTCTTGAGGGAAGAGATGGTTTAACTTTGTGTTTTTTGCATATGTAGAACATAATACAATATCTGGCACATAGTAGTCATTTAATAAATACTCACTGAATTGAACCATAGCATTTAAATGATGGCCAAGAACTTAAAGCTCATTTGATTCAACCAGCTGAGGAACTTAAAAGGCCAGAGACTGGTTGAATGAGGCACTGATAAAAGAAAACTAGATTTGAATCAGTGAGTGTGACTCCTGGTTTTTCCATTTATTAGATATGTGACCTTGAATCGGCTACTTAACATCTCCATGTCTCTGTTGGTGCTTCTGAAAAGTAAAGGGAAAAATAAATTCTAAGGTTCTTTCAATTTCTCAGTTATCCTGTGATCCTCTGAGGTTTGTAACATTTCTGTTAAGAAATTTCCTCATCTTTAAAGTTGGATGGTGGGGATAAATTCATTCATATAAAGTTCTATGACAGTGTAAATGCTTAGTGCTCTTAAGTGTTCTTAGTGTTAAACTAATAGCCTGAAGTCACTCAGCTACTCGGCAGCAGATTAGGGACTAGAACCTGTTTCTCCCACATCAGGATTTTTTCTTCTATATGAAGTTTTACATAGTAATGAGTAAAAAGTAATTTTGTCTTTTATATCTGATTTTTATGAAACTCAAAATTTAGTTATAATGAGATTTTTTTTACACTGCGCTATACTTTGCAAAGCAATTCAGAAGAATAAATTACATTGAGTTTCAGTTAATTCCTTGTTCTGTGAGACTAATCATAAAGCATAATATTTGATGTTTTACCCACAACTATTATCACATGCTTATTATTTAGACAAAAATATCTCAGTTTTCAAGAATACGTAGCTATGCTCCTAAGCATTTGGTGTTTTATTTAAAACAATAGATTAACTGAGGGAACGACATTCTCAGCAATCATTGAATGACTTCTAAAACAAAGTGTTCCCTGCAACTGCCATTGAAGAGTACTGAATATCACTTATATATGTGCTTGTATTTCCCCACCCCTTCTTCACCCTCCTAAACAGAATAACACAATAGCTGTCAAGAATTTTGGCATAAGCAGAGTCAGAAGAGGAGTGTGTGACAGCCTGGCTCCAAGGCAATGGGTAGAAAATGGGCATTACATTGCTGTATTTGCAAAGGAATGATGGCTATTTGTGCAGAAGGGAAATTGGCTGAACAAATCCTTGAAGTAGGTATTTTACTTTTTAAAGTAAAGATGTGGAAAATCTCTCATACTAAGTAAAGGCAGGGTAAATTAGTTTTTAATGTATATGTAAAAAGTTGCAGATCCTTGGGAGAGGGGAATTAGATGTGAATGACAAGTAAAGGAGCTATTTTCTGCTTAACTATTAATTCAGAGTAAAAACAATATGACAAGCCCCTCACATTAGAAATATATTGTAAACTTCATCTTCTCCTTCCATCTATCCTTACAAAGAAGCATCACAAGGAAAGTTTCATACTGGAGAAGGATGATCATTATCATTTTCTGTGTTCCCTCAAACTTTCCAGTTAATGAAATGTCTACTCAGCTTTGTGAGATTCTAACAGATGTATACACACATATTGGATCTACTTCTGTGCCTTTGCAGAGGCTATCTCCAATGCCAAAGAAACTCACTGTCCTTGCTTCTGCCTCTTGGAACTCCTAATCCTCTTTAAGCTAGTACCAACTTATAAGTGAGATATCTTTTGATCTCCCCAGTTAATATATTCCCCTTTCCATGAATTTACTTTGAAGGCATTTTATAGTTACTTATCTATGTGCATATTTTTTTTCCTTATGGTAGAATATGTTTCCAAGGCAATATTCACAGCACCAAGGGTGACTATTAATATGTAGGCATAGTTCTGAATGGCGAAATATAACAGACGCTCCATATAGAAGGCAGAAGCAAAATATTTATTCAGACACTAGATAGCCAAATCCATCATAGTAACCAAGAAGTCAAAATACATTAGCATTGCAGGGGACAAAGCCATTTCTAAGCCCTCTTTCACATCAGGACCTTCCCAGAAGCAAACACTCACAAGACTAGCTATACCTGCCTGCCTGTGTCCTGTCTCCTCCACCCCAACTGCTCTCACCAACTTACTCCCACTTCTACTCAACCCTTTCCATTCCACCTGATCAGCAAGTTCCTCCCACCACATGTGACTAAGACTTCCAGGTGATTTAAGTAGGTCACATGGGTCTATTACTCAATAGGAAATATCTTCCCATTTAAATCACTATTACATTCAGCCCCAAGATCTTCCTTATTCATTACATAGGTTAGTGGGGCATCTGTTATCAACATAACTATAACAGTGATAATGAAAAGACGCATATAAAACAATACCTTAGGCATTTGGTGTCAGCAGTACTTTAAAACAATATAACAGAGATCACATAAAATGAGCACATAACAATACCTTGGAGTGGAGCTTGAGCACAAACACCCATCATCTCCCCCTTGAATGAATGGGGTCTAAATCTTGAGTAAGTGGCAAAAGTCTCTATTTCTACAGCTACTTCCTGCTGAAATTAGATATAGAGCTGTCCCTGCCCCAAGAGCTCCCATTGAGTGGTCAGTTCTTTAGCTGGCATCTGGAGCTTAGTTGATGCCAGGTGCAGGGGAGACACATCACCATCATGGACAAGGGTTGACATTTGCCTTAAGTGATCAGGCATCTGCAGGTAAAGGGTACTAAACCTTCAGAAAAACAAATCTAGAAAACAAGTTTAACAGACAAAAAGCCAAAAAGAAACAAGGAGATAATAACCAGAAGCAGGGCAGACACAGGGTCAGCCATGCTTCTGGAGTCAATGAACACACAATAATAGCCTCATTCATGGTAGAATATACGAATTAAGTGTATAATTTGGTAATCATCTTCTCCTGAATAAACAGTCGTTACTGTATTATCTTTCCCATGTGCTATAATTACACAGCCTTTGGAACATCATCTGGCTTCCATTTTTCTCATACTTTAGCTACTAATTTTATTCTATCAGTAGAACCCAACCCTTTAGTTCCTCTGCAAGTTATTTCAGAAGGAGGATCAGTTTTCATGAGGGACATTGTTTCACAAGGAATGATAATCACTTGAACTATCATTTTTACAAAACTGTTTTGGTATGTAACAATAAAATTTGTCCTTGATAATTGGAATCTATCACTCCAGCCAATACATGTATTCCTTGAGTTGCTCATCCTGATGTAGGTGAAATCCCTCCAAAAATGATTTTTAGGGCTTCTCATACATATTGCCATAGAGCTTTTGCTTATATCTTTTCTATCCAATCCTAATTCCTCTAAACAATGTAAATCATACCCTGTAGAACCATGTGTCACCGGGTACTGTGCTGGGACATCTGTCCTCACAGTCTAATGCTCGATATTTGGAATCTTAGGTGTTTGCTGTTTTCTAATTTGCAGAATTGTGGTCATCATTCCGGGTAGAGGTTTACTTCCTCTCAATGGTCTATTATTCAATTATGTAAAGCAGTAAACAAATTATCTTTTCAATGATGATAAGAATCATTAGAATTTAACTTCTTTAACTGTTTTTTCAATAATCCATTCATTCTTTCAATTAATGCAGTTGCTTGTGGATAATGACGGATCCATTCTATATTGTTTCATACACAATATTTCTTTATTTTATTACCTTTGAAATGTGACCCATGGTCACTTTGAATCTGCACTGGGGTTCCATAATACAAACTTATGATATCTAGAGTTTTACAGGTGTTTTCTAGAGTTTTACAACATTCTTATAGGGACAAGCCACTAGGACACCTGAATATGTTTCAATATAAGTACATATAAATTTGCATCCTTTATTGTGGGGTAGGGATCCAATATAATCTATTAATCAATTTGGGCTGGTACTTTCCCCCTTGCTCTCTCTGCAGTTACTGCCTGAGGAACAGTTTGTTCCTTTTCCAGTTGACATATATAACTCTCTTCTGCTACTTGTTTTAAAAATGAATGAGAGATACTAATTCCTCAGTCTTGTGCCCACTGATGAATGGGCTGGATCCCTAAATGACTGACTTTTTGATGGACCCATTTTAGTAGTACCAGATCATCAGTTGGTGTCCAAGTAGGGACAATATATTGAGTAGCAATCTTTACTAATCAATCAACATGTGCATTGTAATCACATTTTGGTGTGGTGAGGGCCACGTGAACATCTACATGAAAAATTGACAAAATGAGTAACCAAAGATATGGCCCATGTATCTTACCATAATTCTTTGTTCCAGACTTGCTTGCCACGAATTTCACAATTTTGATTTTTCTGCATGGGTATCAATGTAGCTAACCCATCATTTACTGCCCCATGAATCAGTGAATATATGACACAGTCCCTCTTGTTCCATTTTGATAGCTTGATGTACTGCCATAAGTTCAGCATACTGACTACTTCCACCTATTCTACTACTTTCCAAAGTCCACCTAGCACAAGGGTTATAGGCTACCACTTTCCAATGTCCTTTGTGGTTTAAATATTTTGCTGTCCCATCAGTAAACCATGCATGTCTCTTTTGTTCTTCAGTTAATCCATCATGTCCCTCATTCTATTTTACCTAGGACTGTACCAACTATTGCTTTGGTTTAGGGAGTGTGTATCATTTCCCTTAGTATCTGTGTTTGCTGTAGATTCACATAAAGCAGAAACTCCACTTTAGCCTGCTTTAGATCTATTTTGAATATAACATTTTCATTTAAGTATGCAAGCCTTTTGCACATGTCCAATTCTGTGAGAAGGTGGGTTACTCATTACCCAGGTCATAAATGGGATTCCAGGCCTCAATATTACCTCATGGTGTGAAGTCAGTTGTTCAGTCTCTACCAAAGTCCAATATGCAGCTAACAACTATTTTTCAAAAGGGGTATATTGAATTCCAGATGAAGGGAGTTTTCTAAACTAAACTCCTAAGTATACATTTTGGCTTTATTGTTTTTGCCATAAACTCCAATTTGCATATTCATCCTGTACAGTCACTTGTAATTCCACTGGACCACTTTGCATAGGTGGTAAATCTAGCATCAATTTTGTAGCATTTTTCCCTTCTTCAAAAGCTTTATCATGCTGAAGTACCCACCCACATACAAATATTTTCTTAGTAATTTTATATAAGGGTTTCAAAATTTTTCCTATATATGGCATGTGACATCACCAATATCCAAATAATCCTACAAACTTGTGGGTTTCTTTCTTATCAGTAAAGGTAGGAAAATCCAAAATCTACCCCTGCTCTCAGTAGAGCACTAAGCAGTTCCTTCCTAGTGAATCTACTCTGACTTTGAATCCACTGGCTATTGACTCTGCTTTCTAAAGGAAATTAAACTTTTACCCAGTCTCCAAAGTCACTTACCTGTGAAATCTTGTCCAGCACTTCCAAAAGAATTTGCCTTATTTCCTCAATTGTTAGAATCCAAACTAGGTGCTTGTAAGAAAGAGGAGTCATTTTCACTATTATATTCCTATGGGAAACTGCTTAGGGATGCCCTAAGGGGCATCATAGTAAGCATCTGCGTTTCCTATTATTATGGCAGTCTTCATTACCTACTCCTTTAACTTTCTTATACAGTCCCTAAGTGAATACCAAGGTCTACTTTCCCTAGGACACACACATTCAGTAGGATACTGATTATTGCATCCTTTTGTAACCAAAGCTGACAGATTAGTTCTGTTGTTACCTCCTTACAGATTTTAATTTCTGAAAGCTTATTGTACAAAAGCATTCTGACTAATATGTAATAATTTCAAGCAGTCCACACCATTTATCCTCTGACTCCTTCATCACTGATTCTCATCATCCAAGATATTAATGATTTTCCTATTCTTTGGGTGAACCAACTCAAAGTATCTGTGAGGTCCTACTAAGTAAAAGCCTCAATTATGTTCCTAAGTAGATGGTCAATCAATGCTTGTTGAGTCAAAAGGAATTAAATCTATATTCTACAAATTAGCACATGGATAAACATGCCTTACAACATGAACTAGAGGAAATTGATGTTGTATTAGAGGATGACACAATGATACTTTGCATCTATTGTCAATCATGGTAAATATTGGCAAGAAAGGCTGAGTGGTATACATTGGCATGTATTCATGCATAAGTAAATACACACATATTTCAAAGACAACTTTCTTGCAAACTTTCTTAAAAGTACCCCTTAATGTAAGAGGAAAATGCACATGTGCACTTGAATGAGCTATTGTTTAACTCCATCCCTAGAGGTGGATTCTTAGATTTTCATTTAAATTCCATTATTCTAAGTATGAAATTAAGAAAAGAAGCTTATGGATTCTTACTTAATATATAATTTTAAAAGAACGGGATCTCATATTTTAGAAAACACAAGAATTAGAATGGGAAATAGTAGAGCTCACAATATGAGCAGCCTGGTGTAACAGATAACAGCCTAAAGGAAATTATAACTTAAAAAAAAAGATATTTGAGAAGACCCAATGATCATCTCAAAACTCTGCATGTTAAATTATGCTTGGCATTCTATCTTTTAAGAAGATGAGAATATGCATAACATTTAAGAAGATTTCCAACAAAATTGATAACAAAGAAAAGTTTTAGTGTTTGAGCCTTTTAACTTTTGTTTTCTCAGAAATCAACTGAATTAATATCTTCTTATAAGATGATAGAGTTGGAAGTACCCCTAAAATCAAGTCAGTCAAATTCTACAACCCTCTTGTCATACTGAAAGCACAAATCCAAGATAATTAAGTGACTTGTTTAAGGCAACATAAGTAAACAAGGAGCAGAGGTTGCGTTATAATTCAAGTTTTCTAACTCTTGAACCTGGGCTCACTGTTTCCACTCTACCACAATGCCCCTTAACTCTTACATAAAGAGGATGTTATGGTATTTAAATTTAAACACTCTACTGTAGTGACATAAGAGATACCAGATGGGAGAATTCTGTTTAACTTTTTTCTTGTTTAATATTTTATCTTTTCCCAATTACATATAAAAACAATTTATTTTTTTTTCAAATTTTGAGTTTCAAATTCCCTCCCTACTCCCCAACCCATTGAGAAGGCAGGGAAAACACATTTCCATGTAAGTCATTCTGTGAAAGAAAACAGAGGCGATAAAACCCCAAGAAAAATAAAGAAAATAAAGCAAAAAGTATCTTTGATTTGAGTTCAGGCTCTTCCAGGTCCTTCACTGGAGATGTACAGCATCTTTCATCATCATTCCAACAGAATTGTCTTAGATCATTGTATTACTGAGAATAGCTAAGTTATTCACAGAAGATTATCATAAAATATTGAAATTACTATGTACAGTGTTCTCTTGGTTCTGTTCATTTCACTTTATATCATTTCATTTATGTCTTTCCATATTTTATTTTTCTAAAAGCATTCTGCCCATCATTTCCTAAAGCACAATAGTATTCCATCAAAATCCTATACAATTTGTTCAGTTATTCTCTAATTGATGGACATCCCCCCAACCATTAAAAAAACAAACAAACAAACAAAAAACTGCTCTAAATATATTTTTTTTTACACACAAGTCTTATTCCTTTTCTTTTTTGTAAATATTTTTGGGATACACACCTACCAGTAGTATTGATATTCCATGGTCAAATGTTATGCATTGTTTTATACCCCTTTGGAATATTTCAAATTTCTCTCCAGAATAGATTAATCAGTACACAACTTCACCAATGGTACACTAGTATTTTATTTACCCCCCCCCAACATGTTTAACCTTTTAAATGTTCATGCTAATGGACAGAGTATGGATAAGTACAGTTCCAACACTTAGAAATCCCTGGAATGGTGTGATGATTCTTTCAGAGTCCCTTTATATTTTCTGTAAAAGATAAGAGGCAATGGGATTTACTGCAGAAATATTTTTGATGAGGAAGCTTGCAATCCCACTTTAAGTGAACTTTATTCTATATTTCTGGGATGAGCACTACCTTTGCAAATTTCACCAAGGTGACGACTTAAATGTCATATCATGAGCCGACAATAATGACTACAATAACAACAGCAATAAAGATATACACACAAATACATACATCCATATATATATGTATATATATATGTATATATACATATATATATATATATATACGTACATACTTTACTTTGCAAAAAAAAAGAACAAATCCTTTTTTAAGAACAGATTCAGACTATATTTGATAGGCACAATTTATCAAAAGAGAGGTAAACTAATTTATAAACCTTTTTCCATCACAATGGGATGTGCCTTGAGTCAAGGAAAACAAAATCAAACAGGACTTTGGGGTCACAATCCCATTCAGCTCCATCAAAATGCTAATAAGGGTACACTTTATCCTATTTGAGGGAGAGGCAACATGTCACAAGGTGTCACCCTTGAGAGAAAAATAAGTATGTATGCATTTTTGTTTGTTGTTTGTGTGTTTGTGCATTTGTGTTTGGGTTGTTGTGTGTGTTCTTTCCACTCCACTCATTCTTTAAAGGTAGGAACTACCTCATTTTTGTCTTTGTATATTTATCACTTAACATATAGTTGATTAATCTATTGATTATTATACCTTATGAGCCCTCTTACCTTTCCAAGGACATAATTAGCTGTGAAGTATCTTTACTCAGGTTTTTGTAACGAACATTAAACTTAAAATAAATCTAGTAAACCTTTTCCCACTTCTTCCTTGTCCTCCAACCTTACAGCTGTATTGATTTTAGAAGACTGAACGCTTCCTTTTGAAAACTGCATTTATTCGTGAGGGGTTAGGTGTTTCTTGGAGAAGTGATAGAAAGATGGATACAAGATTTTGTATAGTATCCCTATTCCTACATAAAGGAAAAAATAAAAAGAATTTAAGTCCTCATCTAAAATAAATCAGAATCCTCAGGCTTGAGTAACTAGTAATGGAATTAACTTGTTCAGCTGGCAACCTTCAGACCACATATGAATCCTTTGAGGATCTCTCTGTAAAATGATAGCATCTTAAAATCTTTAGTTGAGATCTAACATAGCACTCTTAGTACAGAATCCTCCAGAAGAGATTTGACCTTCAGCATTTCAGTTTCCTTCCTATAAAAAAATATGGGCACCAGGGACACACTCAAAAATTCCTGCAATATTTAATCCATAGTAGGAAAATTTTAATTGGAATAGAAATATCCACACATTTCCCTAATTGATGTGATATTTCATTTCAAGAAGGTTACAGTATTTAGTGATTTTGTATATAGTGCCATTGGTATTTCAGACACCAAGGTAACCCTTCCCCCCCCAAAAAAAAATATCTAAGTCTTTTTGAGAGACATCATAATTTCAATTTAAAGAGAACTGTCTCCATGGTCAAAGGATTTTAGTTCAAATCTCATCTCAGTTTCCTCATCTGTAAAATTACAAGTTTGTATTATATGACATATCAGGTCATTTCTAACGCTAGCTCTCTGAACAAATTATTTATACCCATAATTACTAGAAGAGGTTTGATGTTATTTCTCTTTAAAGCATAAAAACTATCACCTACTGATTTGGAAATTCAAAATTTAATGTAACTGCTCAAGGCTCCAACTACATGTAATTGGAGAACAATGAGTGAAAGAAGAATTCTTACCCACAAAGCATAGCTATCGATCTTGGGGTTAAATAGACTGTTTGGCAGAAGAGTGTGTTTTTGAGAGTGTAATAGCCATATGTGTAATTTTCTTTGAGCTTCATACCTGCCATTCACTTTTGATTTGCTTTCATATACATGAGGCTTATTAGGCAAAGCAGGGGAAATGCTTCTCTTTTGATCTATGCTAACAGCATTTTCACTTGCCTCTAAAGTACAGTAATTGGGGATGCCATCTCATATTTCTCCCCATTTTCAAATCAATTGCAACCAACATTGTGGGAGTTTGCTCTTCCTGTTACTTTTAGTTTATTTTCTTCCCTAAATGTTACCATGGGCAACAGAGTTGAAGAACACATTTTATCTTTCTAAAGTTTGAGTCTTTTCAACTTTTAATTAAAAAGTGAGGAAAGTTGTATATATTATAATAGCTAGCATGAGTACTCGAAACTGTAGCTTAAAATAAGAGATCATTGTTTTATGCAGTGTTCTTTGTCACATTTGATGCTTCACTAGCTGACAATTTTTATGGTATATTGAATTTGGAGTATTTTTTACTCTAAATATGTGTGGTTATATTGTGTATATGTGGGTGTGTGGGTGTGTATAACCACACCCACACACCCACATATACAAAGACAGAGATGCTAGTGTTTAAAGAAATGATGAGTCATCTACTATATCATGTGACCTGGAATCATTTCATTTCAACATCATACTGGCAAATTATCTCAGCAGGAAAGTCCAATCAAGTGTTGGAGGAAGCAAAATGGATCTGACAATGAGTCAAAACAGTTTCTTAAATTATCAAGTGGAGAGGAAAAGAAAAGAACAAAGTGGCTCATGGTGGGAGGGAAAGCCTAATAACAAGAACATAAATGAACAAAAATAAATGGAAAGACTTGTGAATTATGTGTATATATATATATATCATTTGTGTGTGTGGGTGCACTCATATGTGTTAGTAAAACATTGTGATATTTTGAAAATAATGGAACAGGGAGTTGAAATTTTTATTGATGTTTCCCAACAGTCAGAAGTCTTCTGAGAAATATATTGGTTCCAAAGGAAAAAAAAAAAAGTACCACTTATGGTCAAGCTCTTTCAATGTATATAATCAACTAATGGTAGACAAAAAGACCAGTCAGAATCATGACTGGATTGGGAGTCAAGAGTGGCTTAGGATGAGCATATCTCAGAGTCTTCAAATACATTAGATGAAATTTTGAACCTTTTAAATATCTTTCTGCTTCATGGAGGGCTGAAGCTACCTTGAATAAAACTGTTAGGTCAATTTCCTATTGAACTTGTATCTTTCAGATACAATAATGAGCAGTCACAACACTTCTAAGTTATATTTTTGCTGCTTCTCTATCATCTTCTGTCCTTACATCTACAATGAGATAGCTCTCTAATAACTCTCATTCTTACTATAATTTAATATTTTATTTTTTCCAATTACATGTATAAACAATTTGGACAATATTTTTTTTTTCAAATTTGAGATCCATAATCTCTCCCCCTGTCCATTATGTCCCCAAATGAGAAGGCAAACAATTCAACAGATATACATATAGATAGATAGATAGATAGATAGATAGATAGATAGATAGATAGATAGATAGATATAGATATAGATATAGATATTTATCTTTATATTTTACAAACTTCCACAAAGCACATTTCAATGCATCATTCTATGAAAGAAAATAAAGCAAAAAAAACAAAAACAAGAAAAATAGAGAAAGCAAAGAAAAACTGTCTTTCATCTTCATTCAGGCTCTAATAGTTCTTTCTTTGGAGACTGTCAAGACCTTTCATCATCAGGTCTACAGAGCTGTCTTTTAATAACGTATTGCTGAGAAAAGCTAAATCATTTGTTGTATGCCATCATAAAATATTGCTGTTACTGTGTACAATGTTCTCTTGGTTCTACTCATTTCACTTTGCATTAGTTCCTATAAGTCTTCCTTCCCCTACACAGGAAGATGACACTTACAGCTTTAAAATAACTATATCTTTATTAGGCCAGTTAGAAGGAATACGCATAGACAGAAATTGCAAGCATAAGTTGATTTTAAAGTAAAGATATTTGATTTCTTTTTAATGATAGGATAAGAAAGAATATTGCACTGGGAAGAGAGGGAAAGAAGAAGCAGAATGGAGTAAATTATATGACATGAAGACATACAAAAGACCTATTACAGTGGAGGGAAAGAAAGGAAGGAGTAGGTGCTTGAACTTTATTCTCACAAGATTTGGTTGAAAGAGGGAATAACATGCACACTTTGTTGGATAAAAAGAAATTTATTTTACCATACAGAGAAGTAGAAGAGAAAGGCTAAAATAAAAGTTGAGGGAGTCTAAGAGAAAGGGAGATTGAGGTAGGTGATGATCAGAAAGAAAACAATGGCAAGGAGGGACAGAGTGAAAAGAGAGAGAGAAAAAAAGGGGGGATAGGATAGAAGGAAATACATAGTTATTAATCATAACTATGAATATGACTGGATTGAAATCACCTATGAAACTGAAATGGGAAGCAGAGTGGATCAAAACTAGAATCCTGCAGTGTGTTCTTTACAAGAAATGCATGTGCAGTACAGAGGCACACACAGAGTAAAGGCAAAAGACTGGAACAGAATATATTGTGCTTTAGCTTAATTTAAAAAATAAAGCAGAAGTAGCAACCATGATATCAAAGCAAAAGTAAAAGTACATCTAATTAAAAGAGACAAGGAAGGAAATTGCATCTTGCTAAAACATACTGCAAGCAATGAAGAAATATCAATACTAAACAATATGCACCTAATGGTATAGTGGTATAGCATCCACATTTTTAGAAGAGAAATTAAATGAGCTACAGGAGGAAATAGTAAAACTATAGTAGTGGTATACTTCAGCTTTCCTCTTTTGGAATTGAAAAAGAAAAATTTAACCACAAAATAAACAAGGGAGAAGTCAAGGAGGTGAATAGAATTGTAAACAAGTTAAATATAATAGACCTCTGGAGAAAACTGAATGAGAATAAAAGTAACACATGTTTTTCTTAGTGGTATATGGCATCTACACAATAACTGACCATGGTAGGTCACAAAACCATTACCAAATGGCAGAAATGTTAAATTCATCCTTTTTAAATCATGACAAAATAAAAATTACATTTAATAAAGAGACATGGAAAGAAATATACCAATTAATTAGAAATTAAATATTCTAATTCTAAAGAATGAGTGGATCAAACTACAAATCATAGAAGTAATCAATAATTTATGTGAATGACAACAGTGAGACAACATATCAAAACTTGTGGAATGCAGGCAAAACAGTATATAAATACTGTATACTTTATATAAACAAAAATTTTACCTTTAAATGCTTACATCAATAAGATTCAGTAAGAACAGATCTATAAATTAGACATGAAACTAATAAAGATAGAAAAAGAACAAATTAAAAAGCCCCAATTTAATAATAAATTGGAAATCCTGAAGATCAAAGGAAAGATAAATAAAATTGAAAGTAAGAAAACCATTAAACTAATAACTACAACTAAAACCTTGTTTTATGAGAAAAAATAATAAAATAGGTAAACATGATTAATTTGAATTGAAAAAATGAAGGAAATCAAATTCCCAATATCAAAAATGGAAAGGGTGAATTTACAACCAATGACATGGAAATTAAAGCAATAAATACAAATTGCATGACAAAATCTGACAATCTAATAGAAGTGCATGAATATTTATTGAAAAAAAACATAAATATCCCAAATTAACAGGTGAGAAAATAGAATACTTAGATAACCCCACTGTAGAAAAAGAAATTAAACAAGCCGTCAGTGATTCACTAAGAAAAAATCTTCAGGGTCAGATGGAAACATAAGTGAATTCTACCAGACATTAAAGAATAATGAATTTCAATACTATATAAACTACTGGAAAATACTTGAAGAAGGCATCCTATCAAATTCCTTTTATGATGCAAATATGGTGCTAATATCTAAATCAAGAAGACCCAAAACAGAAAAAGGAAACTACAGACCAATTTTCCCTAGTGAATATCAACGCAATATATTTAAATAAAATGCTAGCAATGAAATTACAACAATATCCCACCAGGATCATAAACTATGACTAGATGGGATTTATATCAGGAATGTAGAGTCGTTTCAATGTTAAGAAAACTATCAACATAGCTGTCCAGATCAATAGACATATAAATTTATTACAAAAAAACAAACAAGATAAAACATGATTGTTTTACTGAGCTTGGGAATAGAGTTCAAGAAGTCTCTGTTTCTACTCTGACATCTTGGCTCTGCCCCTTGGCATCAGGTTTTATCTATCTGAGTGGCAGTTGGAGATATAAGATTGAAGGTCGATAGAAAGATTGGGGTCAATAAGTAGAACTGAGAGTCATCAGCATAGAAATGGTAATTAAATCTATAGTGATGACATCACCTTGTGAAGTAGCATAGTGGGAGAAGGAAAAACAGCCTAGGATAGAACTTATTGGACACCTATGGGTAGAGAGTGTGCAATCTGGATAAAGATACAATATTCAAACAATGTGGCCAGCCCATTGGAGTTGCACTCTCAAAAGCAGAGTTTGAATTCTTGGCAGTTTAGTTTGAGTAAGGACCTCAGTGTCTGGTATCTTATCTTGCCAGGTGATCTTCAGAATCTTCCGAAGACAATTCAAATTGAAGTGATTCAGTTTCCTGTCATGCCACTGGTATACTGTCCAGGTTTCACAGACATACACCAATGAAGTCAGAACAGCAGTTCTGTAGACCTTCAGTTTTGTAGTCAGTCTGATACCTCTTCTTTCCCATACTCTTCTTCTGAATCTCCCAAACACTGAGCTAATTCTGACAATGAGTCAACCTTATTATCAATGTGTACATCCTGAAGTGTACTACCATGGTATGTGAATTTATCCACAGCTTTCAAAACTTCTCCATCTGTTGTAACTGATGTTTCCACCTATTGATGACAACATGGTGATGGTGACTGATGGAGCACCTGTGTTATCTTGGTGTTAATTGTTAGGCTAAAATTAGCACAAGCAGCAGAGAATGGATCTGTACTTTGTTACATTTCAGCTTCAGAGGTTGCATTGAAGAGCACAACTTTCTCAAACAGAAAATCATGCACCAACATTCCCTCCACTTTGGTATTGGCTTGTAGCCTTTCCAAATTGAAAAATTTACCATCAGTGTGTTGGCTGACCTTGATGCTGTGTTCATCCTCATTGAAAATATTTGACAACATTGCTGAAAACATCATGCTAAAAAGCATGAGAGCAAGCACACAGTCTTGTTTCACTCTGTTGGCGACTGGGAAGGCACAAGAGCATTCTCTATTTTCTAGAAGCAGGGTAAACATGTTGCCATGAAATTTACATGTACTGCTGATGAAATTCTCCAGGCAATCAAATTTTGACATAATTTTTCATAAGTCCTCACTACTAATGGCCTTAAAGGCCTTGGTCAGATCTACAAATGTGTGTAGAACTCTGTTCTGCTCCTGGCATTTCTCCTGAAGTTGTCAGGCAGCAAACACCATTATCAACTGATCCTCTGCACTTTCTGAAGACATCCTGATCATCACAATCCAAAGCATTTTCACGTTTTCCTGAATACTACAGGCCAAAAAACTCATCTCAGCTACTCAATGCTAACACAGCTAAATCAATTAGTGACAAGGATATGATCCCAGAGCAATGGGCTGAATATGTCCATAGTGTTCTCAACAGACCACCATCAATTGACTGTTTACCTCATGTTGAAGTCAATTCTTCACTAGCTGAATTTCCAACAGAAGAAGATGTTTTTGAATGCCATTAGTTTCCTTTCATATGGCAAAGCACCTGGTGCTGATTCTATTACAGTTGAGATTTACATGGTAGGAGGTCCAGTGCACATACAAAAGCTGGCTGAAATTTTCCAGATTATATGGAAAGAAGTGGTTATTCCCCAGGAGTTCAAGGATGCATCCATTTTCCATCTCTATAAAGATAAAGAAAATGTATTGTGCTATAACCATCATGGTGGGTGGGGGGGTGTCTCTTAATCACTGATGGTAAGATTCTTGTCAGAATCTTCTTTAATAGGCTGAGCCTTCACTTGGAATATGGTCATCTTTTCATATAGTTTGAATTTGAAATGACATCTTGTTCAAAATGCCTAAGAGATAGCTGATGACACAGAACTTGAGTTTAAGAGAGAAACCAGGACTGGGTCTATAGATTAAGGAGTAATTCCCATAGAGATTATAAACTCACTGAATCTGATGCCTTAAACAAGGGAAAGAGTGTAGAAAGAAAAGAGCCCATAATAGATCTTTGGTGTACACTCAGATTTAAGGTGTGTGTGTGTGTGTGTGTGTGTGTGTGAGAGAGAGAGAGAGAGAGAGAGAGAGAGAGAGAGAGAGAGAGAGAGAGAGAGAGAGAGAGAGACAGAGAGACAGAGAGACAGAGACAGACAGAGACAGAGAGACAGAGAGAAACAGACAGAGAGACAGAGACAGAGAGAGAAAGAGAGAGAGAGAGAGAGAGAGAGAGAGACAGAGACAGAGACAGAGAGACAGAGAGACAGAGAGAGGATAGGAGCCTAGAAAAAGCAAACCAAGCTGACATACTTGAAATGAGCAATAGTTAAGTATTAAATTTTGTGGTTCTAGATATAAATATGTTACAGAAAGTTCACAGTATTAAGAGCTGAAAAGAAACTTAAAGGTCATATGGGCTAACCCTCTAAAGTATAACTGCAATAATATTAAGACCCAGAGAGGTTCAATGACTTCACAAGGTCACATAACTGGGATGCAAAAAAAAAAAAATTTTCTCCAGGTTCTCTAACGTCAAAACTGTGATTTTTTTTTTAAATTTCTTGGGTAGTCTAATGTTGTTGGAGGTTCTTAGAAAGAGGTGAGACTTCATCTGTGCCTGGTAATAGGAAGAGCTGGATTGGCTAAGATAAGGGAAAGGACAATCCAGTAAAAAAAAAACCCAAAAAAACAAAAAACAAGCAAACAAACAAAAACAAAAACAAACATGAATTACAACAAAGGAAATGCCAATGAAGAGAAAGCAATCATGGCAAGGGACTGTTTGAAAACCTGACTGAACTGGAGGAAGAAGTAGGAAACAAAGTTTGCCATTGAGAATGCAGTCAACTCAGGGACAAGTTGTCATCTAATGCACTGTAGCAGCCTTCAGTTAACCTCCCTACAGGAAGATTAGCATATGAATCAGGAGTTGGACAAATTCCTGGGCATATTGCCCAAGGGCATGGAACATTGCCCACCAAATAGTGCAGTTTTCCAAGGGTCCCTGACTAGGGACACCCACTCAGAGCTGGGAGAATTGATTTCAGTGACTCTTTATATAGTAATGTCAAAACAGCTTAACATTATTATCTAGCACAAATTGCGTGGTAAGCAAATACCAAGCCAACTTGGTGAACTTTGCTTTTCCCCTGCTAAACTGAAAATAAATGATGGAGTTTAGAAATAAAGTAATCATCTTTGTGTATGGGAGAATTAATTATCACCTTTTCATCACCAAAAATTCATACTTCACCTTCTGTTTGAGGTGTGTAATCACTAAGTAGTGCCCACTTGCTGTGAGCAACAGGGATGCTTATCGCTTCATTTTTTTAAAGTTCTTTAATTCACAGCTTCTCACAACATAAGTGTTATCTGAGCTTTATAGAATTTTGGCATAGTTTACAGTGAACCACACTTTTTTTTGTGTGTCAGAGTATTTTACCCCAAAACTTAAGCACAGAATCAATATGGAAAATTGTCCAATGTTGATTAACATTGAATAGTCTGTCTTTATCCTTTTTATTCTAATGACCCCTCTTTCTGACCCATTAACTCATTAAACATATGGATGTATTAGATTGTTAGTTATGCATATATACACACATATGCATACATGTACATATACATAGAATGTCCTAAAAACTTAGTGCAGATTTAATCCTGAAAGCTATAATTTGATGACCTTGACCAAATAGCTTCTGTCATCCCTTCTAGCTCTAAATCTATGATTCTACGTTATTTGGATATTTTGCTTTACTCACTGAAAAAATAAATTGACCTAGATGACCTCTACATTACTTTTTTTCTTCAAGTCTATAATTTTGCATTTAACTTTTAGAGAGGGAATGGGAACAAACACTTACTATGCCAATTGTTTAGCATGTATTATCTCTTGAGATCATAATACAATTTCTGTGAGGAAGGCAGTACTGTTATGTCTATTTTACACTTGAGGAAACTAAGGCTGACAGAGGTCAAATGTCTTTTCTGGGTTCAATCCATCAATTAATACATGCTTAAATGTCTCATATATGCCAGGAAATGTACCAACTGCAGAACATACAAAAGGAGGCAAAATGCTGTCATGCCCTTAAGGATCTTACACTCTAATGGAACAGCATGTTAACAAGTTAGATGCAAACAAGGTGAATTATAAACAGCATGAAGTGGAAGCAATTAAAAGAGAGAATGTGCTGGAATTAAGAGGGGCAAGGGAAGGCTTTCTGTAGTAGGTGAGATTTTAATTGGGTCTCAAAGGAAGCTAGGGAGGTCACTAATCACTTTTGAGGAGGGAGAGGACTCTAGGCCTGAGGGACAACCAAAGAAAATTCCCAGAGCCTAGATGAAATGTCCTTTGTGAGACAAATAGGTCAGTGACTCTTTATAGAGGAGTACATATTGGGAAATAAGTTATAAGAAAAGTGGAAAGATAAAAAGGGAAAAAATTAGGGTTTTGAATGCCAGATACTCCAGTTTGTATTTGCTCTTAGAAGTTATAGAAAATCACTAGAGTTTATTCAGAAGGAGGATGACATAATTAGATATGTGCTTTGGGAAAATTACTTTAGTGACTTAATTAAGAATGGATTGGAGTGGGGAAAAAACAAAACAGGCAAACCAGCAGCAGGATATTGAGATAATCAGGGCAAAGGCTTCGTTTCTAAATTACATAGACAACTAAGTCAAATTTATAAGAATACAAGTCATTCCCCAATATGAAAAGGCAGTTTTCAGAGGAGGAAATAAAGCTATCTATAGTCTTATGAAAAATGCTTTAAGTAACTATTAACTAGAGAAATATAAATTAGAACAACTCTGAGGTGCCACTTCACAACTATCAGATTGGCTAATTTGACAAAAAAATAAAATGATAAATATTGAAGCATATGTGGGAAAATTGGAGCACTAATGCATTGTTGGTGGAGTTAATAACTGATCCAACTGTTCTGGAGAGCAATTTGGAACTATGCCCAAAAGGTGATAAAATTGTGTACACTCTTTGATCCCAAAATGCCACTATTAGATCTGTCTCTCAAAGTGATCATAAAAATGAGAAATGGAACCAAATGTATAAAAATAGTTATGGCAGCTCTTTTTGTGTTGGCAAAGAATTGGCAATTGATGGAATGCCCACCAATTGAGTAATGCCTGAACAAATTGTGATATATGAACGTAATCGAATACTATTGTGATATTAGAAATGAGCAGACAGATTTTAGAAAAACCTCTGAAGACTCACATGAACTGATGTTGAGAGAAGTCAATAAAATCACGAAAACATTACAACGACATTGTGCAGTGATCAACCTTGATAGTCTAGGCTCTTCTCAGCAAAACAGTGGCAATATAAGACAACTCCAGAAGACTCAGGTTGGAAAATGCTACAAACCCCCAGAGAAAGAACTGTGGAGTCTGAATTAAGACAGAAACATCTTACATTCTTTTTTTTTTTCTTATTTTTTTTCATTTTTTTTTTCCCTTTCTTTCTGATTCTTCTTTCACAATATGACTGGAGTGGAACTGTTTAACAAATACATGTATAGTCTATATCAGATTGTTTGCCATCTTGAGGATGTGTTGGGATTGGAAGCTCAATTCCGTGTGGACAGTCTCGGGCGGGTAAAGGTGGGAGCTTCTAAATCTTAGAGCTCTCACGAGACCCCCCCAGGAAATGGCAGGGGATCGAGGTGAACCGAGCTAGCTCGGGTATTTCCGCCTCTCCCCGGAAGATACGTGATGGGTGGAGTCTCCCTGCCCTCGAGATTGTCCCGGATTGGAGCACACCTAGTTACCTAACAGCACGTTATTGAGATGCAAACTGTGCGGCTGGAGCTTTATTTCAGGGTCTAGTTACAAGTGCATGGGGGTCTTCCTTAGGAAGAAGAGGGGGAGATTTCCTAAGGAGGCTAGGATCTTAAGGGCTTGGAAATAGAAGTACAAGTGGGGGGAGAGAGGGGGAGGGGAGAGAGGAAAGAAGAGGAGCGGAGCCTACTGTCCTCTTGGCTCCACACGTGCTAAGAGAAGGATGGGCAAAGGGAAGGAGCGAGAAAAAATTTGGAACTTAAAATCTTATAAAAGTGAATGCTGAAAAGTGGGGGGAAAATTAAGTGGGGAAATAAATTAAAAAAAGAAATAATCATGGCATGAGGTGATGAGTGCTGCACTAGAATAGTGACAGTTTCAGAAGAAATGGGTATATTTGAGAGATGCTGCAAAGGTGAAATTAGAAGGTCTTGTCAAGATCTTGGATATAGGGGTGGTGGCAAGGTCAGAGAGAGTGAGAAATCAACGATGAGTCTCAGGTTGCAAGCCTGAGGGACAGGAAGGTGCTGCCAGCTATGGTAATAAGAAAGATAGGGGTAGTGGCAGGAGTAAAGACAAGGAGTTCCGTTTTGGACATTTTAATTTTAAATGTTTACTAGACCTTCAGTTTGAGATGTCTAGGTGAAAGTTGGAGATGTAAGATTGGTGTCCAGAAGACAATGTGGCAGAGGAAAGGAGGATTTAACAGTCATCTTTATAAAGCTAGCAATTAAACAATTTGAGACTGATTAGTTCACCAAGTAGGATAGAAGGAGAAGTAATACAGAAGCAGAAAAGAATAAAGTTCAGCATAGAACCTTGAAGGATACCTGTGGTTAGAAGGCATGATATGGAAGAGGGTTTGGCAAGGAGACAGAGAATTGCCCACATAGTCAGGAGGAGAATCAGGAGTAAGTGGTATCTCAAAAAGGAGATTATCAAGGAAGAGAGTGATAGACAATATAAAGATTGCAGAAAGGTCAAGGAGAATAAGGAGAAATGATCATTGGATTTGACAACTAAGAGATCATTAGTATCTTTGGAAAGAACAGTTTCTGTGAAATGATAAGGTCAGAAGCTAGACTGTAAGAACAAAACAAAAGCAAGAGAAGAGAATGTGAAAGTACCTGTTATGGATAGCTTTTTCAGAAGTTTAAAAAGGCAGAAGATAAATGGGATGATAGCAGGGAAGGAAGGATCAAGTTTTATTTTGCTTTTTTTTAAGATAGGAGAGACTGTTAGCAGCAACAAATGAGTCAATGAAAAGAGAGAAATTGATAATTAGTGAAAAAATAGAGATGAAAGAGTGAACAATTTGTTGAAAGAGATTGAATGTAATGAAATCTTGTGAACAAGTTGCAGGGTTAGTCTTGGTAAGGAGTAAGGCCAACCCATCACATGAAATAAGGGTGAAGAGAAGAAAGTGGTAGAGAGCTCCTGATTAATAGAAGATGAAGAGAGAGTGTATGGTAAATGGTCTCATTTTTTTCTGTAAAATAAAAACAGTGTTCTCAGCTGAGAGAATGTGGGGAGAAAAAACTATAGAAGGTTGAAAAGGTTTGGAAGAGTCACTATGGAGAGTGGGATAGTTGTTCCTTTTCCTTTCTAAGAGAGTCAATGACACCACTGGTGATATTTTTACTTACTAATGAGTTGGATTTAAGTGAGGCAGAGTGGCACAAAGTTATCAGCCTCACTCTTTCTTCCTGAGTCATCATGAAAATAGGTTTGTCTAGCAGCAATGAGGGCCCAGTTGATGTTATGTAACATAAATTTATAGTGAATACAATTAGAAAGACTGTGAGGTTTTCTCTACCTTTGTTCTTCATTATAAGTGGTAAAGTGAAAGCGATGAGTGGTGGAGATCATCCAAGACTGAACTGTACATAATCAACAATATAGTAAGGAGGTAGATATTCAAGAGAGGAAGGCAAGAGATCTTAGAATTTTTCTCAGCAACTTCCATAAAAATACATGGAGAGTTGAATCCAACTATATAAATAAGTAAGTACATAACTGAGAGAGAGAGAGAGAGAGAGAGAGAGAGAGAGAGAGAGAGAGAGAGAGAGAGAGAGAGAGAGATGGATGCCTAGTTGATCCTCTGTCCATTAAAATGAAGTATATTCTGTTCTATAGCTCATTAAGAAAAATAAATAGTTAATAATGGTCAAGAAAATTTTGCTCCTTTACCAATTAGAGAAAGACAAGGGAAAGAGGTTCCAAATTACAGGAGTTAGTGATCTCATGAAGGAAAAACAAGAGGTTTCTTTTTTCTTTACAGCTATTTACCAGTTACATCAAAGTGGAGAAAGGTATAGGTCTAGCGTGGAATATAGTGGTTAAAACCAACAAGTCTCTGCTCTGTTTTACCAATATGAAGACCTAAAACATTCCCAAAGACCTCTAGTTTAAAATGCTATCCCTATCCAGGGAAAGAGCTATGGAATTGGAACACAGAATGAAGCACTCTATTTTCGTTTGTGCTATGTTTTGTTTTGTTTTGGTTTTTTTTATGGTTTCTACCATTCGTTTTAATTCTTCTATGCATCATGAATAATGTGAAAATATGTTTAATAAGAATGTATGTGTAGAACCCATATAGGATTGCATGTCATCTTGGGGAGGGAGGGTGAAAGGTAGGAGGAGAAGATTTAAAACTAATGGAAATGATTGTTAAAAACTGAAAATAAATGAATTTTAAAAAAAAAGATAAATAAGAGAAAAAAAGAGCACGATATAACTGGTGCTGCTGAGTTTAAATAGGAGACAGGAGGGAGAAAGGGCACAATAAAAGCCACATCAGGAGTCTTGTGTCTTAAAGCTTTTCCTGTTATCACTATTCTAGTTAAGTAATATGACCTGAATACTAGGCCTGTTCTGTCATAGGAGGCAGCATCATATTTTCTTGTAATACAGATAAATACTAGTACACAAGAGGGTTGCTGCTAGCACAGGTTCACTCTTGATCTGGCCAGATAGGAAAGACACTAAGACAATTTCAAAGGAGTTAATAATCTTGCTTTATTCTAGTCTAGTTTTCTCAAAGGGAACTGATAATGGGATCACCAACTCAGACAGCGTTCCCTAATCACCCTTCTCTCAGAAGGGGGGGGTAGGGTGGCAACTACACCTGCATCATCATGGGCTTAATGGAGACAGACACAGCTTGAACATTCTACTAAATCCCCTCAAACCCAAATGGGGGCCACTTGAGGCAAACACAGATTCTCCCCAAGTCTCGAAGGGAGTCAGTCAAGGCATATACTGCATTCTAGCTTTTACATTCAACCCCAAGAGATCCCTGTTCACTGACCATTGCTCATCTGCTTTATAGAGTAGCAAAGAAGACACCTTTCCAGCAATAGCCTTACAAGTTTAAATCCCCTCATTCCTTTATCTCACTGCACAATCACAGTGGGTATTCACAATTTCAGCATCAATGTTCATGTTATTTATCATTATACAATGTTGCACAAGTGTGGTGGAGATGTTTTGAACCATAATGATGAGAACTCATATCTAATACCTGGGAATAAAAGATTGTTATGGCTATCAATTTTGGGAAACTGAACTCTAAGAAATAGTAACAAAAATCCACTTCACACACTGATATCCACCCTACTTGCCCTAAAATCTACCTTACTTGTAGTTCTACATTCCATATTTGCTGGAATTGATGGAGTGAAAAGTCAGTGGAAGTGGTGATCCTTTAATCAATGGTATCCTGCCTTATAAACAAACTGAAAGCCTATTCCTCAGTCCAGACAAATGATTTGTTTTAGGGTCCACATTTTGAGACCTGTTATTCTAGGTAGAGCTGAATTACAGAGAGGTGAGAAACTCTGCCCTACCAACCTCTTTCAAAAGGTATGAGTGTTGTTTGATTATTTATGTTATGACTAAAAATGCCTGCACAAGCATAATCTTACAGAGAAGAGTTGAAACTAGGGTGAAGGGATAAGGATGAGAAAAGTCAGTGGGAATGGTTGGGATCAGCAAAGGGAAGGAGAAATTATTTTAACTTGCTTAAGCAAGCAAAAATGAATTTTCTATCCAAGTTTTTGCTACTCTGCTCATTGTTTAGGGAACTGTATTTGTTGCATCATCAGGGCCAAGTCTATTGAACTATATCCTTTTGTTTTTAATGGTTAAATTCAATTGAACAGACAATGTATTTAATTGTTCTGTCTGCATATAGACTCCTGTCCTATGAGCCTTAAGATTCATCTTTATAGTTAAACTTCATTAGCTGAGGCCTGAAAAAAAGCTAGTCATTCAAACTTCCTAAGAATTTTTACTTGACTCAAAATTACCATCTAACCTTTAAGTTTGTTCTCTATGGTCCCACTGTATCACCAATTTGAATATATTTTTCAATCAGGCCCCAAGTGATAGAGATATTTTCCTTTCTAAAGTTTTGCACTTCTTAATTAGCTTATGGTGCCTTAAGGGCCAATAATCTTTCCAGATGTTTGAGAATGCATAGCAGCTGGTAGTTGGGAATGAAAATGGTTTGGGTGTCGTACACACTAAATAAAAAAACAGTGGACAGTTGGTATACAGTGATGTGTTAAAAGTCACTTTCTAATTGTAGAAAAAATTAAAAAATAAGTACCATGGAGCTTCTTATCTTGTAATCAGCACTGAAGACTAGTACATGAAAATATACTGAAACCATGAAATCAGTCAGGAATTGTTCAAAATAGTAAAGAAGAGCTTCAAGGAAATCTGAGTACCTTTTACCTCTCCTCATTTCATGGTATTGTTAGGCTTCTTGCTTCCATTAATTTTGTAAGTCAGATTAGATGATGGATTTCTACTTGGAATTCATAATCACTATAAAGGTTATTATCTCTGTCTCAGATTTTTTTATATATTTCATATAAAAATGTTAAATTATTTAACTAAAATACTTAAGCCACACATTGAATTCTTCATCAGCAGTTTCAGAACTTGTTCTGATAATGGCAGAGAAGGAAATATACAATAAACAGAGCAAGTAGTGGAGTTAAAAACTGGTCTGTGGCTCTGACTATAGCATGAGTAAAGAAGTCTTGCTATTTGGTAATGAATGATAAGAAGGAATATCATATATCCAATCATAATATAAGTAGGCAATTGCCTGTGAAAGCAGTCATGGTGCTTGAAATGTTACTCTCAATAGGACTCTATTAATTCTTCTTTCACACGACATCTCAGAGGCTAACACTATGTGAAATGCTACACTCTGCAAGATGATTAATCTTTGTCATTGTTTTTTTGCCCATTAATAATTTCAATTGTCTATTGTCTTCATGGATGGCATTGCTGACTGTATTCCTATAGAGTGGCGTGACTGTAGAAAATGACACACTACCAGCATCTCTTTGCACAGTGCTTGTGAAGACTAAATTATTACTAAATCAAACCTCCCAAGCACATTTATTGTTCCCTGCTAAAAATAGTGCTAGAAACGAACTATTTAACACGAGAAAATAGAAAAACTCTTTCCTTGTTATGATGCTTTTTGCATATTAATTTATTCCGTCTTTTGATCAACATTTCAAAACAATGGTTCCTGTTAATAAGTTATTCTGTACCTCAGAATGAATCAGTGTCATATTATTACTAAGTAATGTTCTAGAGTGACTTGGAGTGGAGGTAGTATATTGATATTTTTCGCAAAGCATTTGCCATTATGGCATATTGTTGTCTTAATCTTGTCCTAAACCAGACCTGCACATTTTGGCTGTAGATAGGGGCCAAAATTAAAATAGGTTAAACTTCTTTAAGCCACAGATAGGATTTTAGTAGTTTACTTTCCAAGTAATTAAGAATTAAATTGTTTTGCAAATAAAATATATTAAAAACAACATTTAAAAAGGTAATTTCAATTAATAGCAAGCAATTAAACTTATTGCTTAAGATTTTCATTTATCATGAAATTACTTCTCTCAGAGTAGAGACAGACTGATGATGACTAGTTGCTATGGATCATGTGACAAAAGAGAAGAGAGTGTGTAGTGGCAACTCACCCACCAAATTATATGATGGGCACAATAGTGACAAGTGGAAGGTGAGTTAAGCAGGGCATGAACAAAGCCAGCCAATCGTCTTGGAAGCAGCTCCAGTGTTTTAAAAGCCAGAGATCTTACCATTGCCCAACTACCCTTTATCACCCCATCCATTTCATACCAGCCAGTGGATTTTAACTGACATATACACACTGACTTCCACAATTCTGTGTCTTCTGGAGGTATTCTAAAGACCTACTCCATTCTAACTACTGTACATATTATCTTTTTGATTAAGCACACATTCTACTACCATTATTCACAAAGTCCCTAGAAGCCTTGAAATTTGCCCTGCTATATGGTCTGACTAACCTGACCTTTCCTTCTTCCATGAAGTGAACACGAACATGAATCGTTCTGAATGTGCTGCCTCCTCTAATCAGAATTAGTTCCTAGAGAGCAACAACAAATGCATATATATATATATATATATATATATATATATATATATATATATGTATATCCCTGGCATTAAGCACGGTGTTTTCCTACTTTATTTCCCATTTAATTTCACTGCAAATCATTATTTCTTTGTGTCTTCTCAGCAAGGCCCTAAAAAGGATGTTTACTCCTTATAGGGAAGTTTCCCCAGATGCCCGATCATTATACAAATGTTGAATATTATAAATGCTTAAACTCTTTGACTATCTTAGCAATGATTAAAATGGCTCTGTGATTTACACTCCCCATCACACATGAATAGACAAGAGACAAGTTCATCCAGTTTCCTTCCAGAGACTGATTAGAGATTACTATTTTCAAGCCATTTTAGAGTTAGCTTACTTCAAAAATTCTAGCATATAGTCTACTTTCCCAGCCAGAATAATGGTAAAGAGGGATATGAGAAGATTTACTGGCTAAGAAGAAAACCATATTGGAAAATAATTTTGAGGAAAAATAAACAAACCTCCAATAAATTCCAACAATCTAGTTTACTGTTTAAAAAGTTAGGATGCAATACGTGATTTCTAATGTTCACCATACCCATTTTTGGAAAAATAACATTTCTTTTTCTTTTTGTAGTTCCAGAACCCAGCAGAGTGTCTTCTACAGTCAGTGACTCATATATTTAAATTACTGGACTGAAATAAACAGCATAGTATAGTATGAAAAGCTTTAAAATTATAAAAAAAACATGATGAACTTGATATATTTTACAGATTTTTACAATGAAGTGGGTTCATTTTAGCTATCTAGGTGACAGAGGGTAAAGAGTTTTGGACCTGAAGTCAAGAAGATTTGAGTTCAAATCAAACCAAAGACATTTCCCAGTTATGTGACCCTGACAAGTCACTTAAATTTTGTTTGTTTCAGCTTTGTCTTTAAAATGAAAATAGTGTTTTTACCTACTAATCAGGATTATTATGAAGGTTAAATGAGATAATATTCAATATTTTTTCTTTTGTGAACCTAAAAGCGTTATAAAAATACTATTGTTGTTATTATTAAATTTCTTTAATATATTCAGATCATCAAGTCCAGATAAGGAATATTTTTGGCATAAAAAAATAGTAGATGGGATTTCTAGATCACTGTCAATGATCTTTGAATAAATGTGAAGATTAAGAGAAGTAATCTAGTATTAGAGAGAGGCAAGCATTATAAGAGAACAATACTAAAATCAGAGGTGAGCAAGCTGGTCTTAGATTTATGAATTAGAACTTTAAAAAATATTAATTAATGAACTAGAAAAGGATGAAGTAATTAAAAAGAGTCACTATGCAAGAGGTTTCATTCAACTAACATTCTGTCCTTTTTGAAAAAGTGACTAAATAAGTAGAACAGTTTAATGCTGTTGTTGGATTTTTAGAATGATTATTGATGTTTTTAAAAGTTTCGGGTTTCAAATTCTCTCATTCTTGCCTCTCCCTATCCATAGAGAAGACTATATATATAAAGTTTTCAAAATATAGTTTCTTATTATTCATATTACAAAAAAAATTTTAAAAGGGAAAAAATATGCTTTTATTTGCACTCCACGTTCATCAGTTCTCAGTGTGGAAATGGAGGACATTTTTCATTACATTTCCTTTGGCATTGTCTTCAATCATTTTATTGATCACGTGTTTCACAGTTAGTCATCCAAACAGTTATTCTGTCACAGTGTAAAATCTTCTGGTTCTTCTCATTTCACCTTGTATTACTTAATATAAGTCTTCTCAGGTTTTCCAGTAACTGTCTTATTTGTTATGTGTCATAGGACAGCGATATTCCATCGCAATAGCTTTTTCAACCTTTCAGCAATTAATTGACATCCCTTCAATTTCTGGTTCTTTGCCACCCCAAAAGGAGGTGCTTTAAATATTTTTATACAGAAAGGCATTTTTTCATTTTTCTTTGTTCTCTTTGGAATAGAGACCCAGTGGTGGTACTCCTATATCAAATGGTATGTACAGTTATATAATCTTTTGGGTATAGTTTTAAATTGTACTTCAGAATAGTCAGACTAGTTCACAACTCCAGTCACAATGCACAGTATATTTATTTTTCCTATACTCCCTCCAGTATTTATTGTTTTCCTCTTCTGACATTTCAGTCAATCTGACAGGCATGAGGTAATACCTTAAAGTTGCTTAAATTTGCCTTTCTCTAATCAATAGTGATTTAGAGCATTTTTATGTAGCTACTGATAGACTGATTACTTCTTCTGAAAACTACCTGTTCATATCCCCTTTAGCCACTTTTTAACTGGAAAATGATTATATATCTATATCTATCTATGTATATCTATCTATCTACATATATACATATATATACACATATACATATATATGTTCCCACATATGTGTGTATGTATATATGTATATGTGCAATCATATTAAACATTTCCACATTGGTTATTTTGTATAAGAAAACAATTTTTTTTTAAAAGGAATGAAAGAAAATGAAAAAGCACACTTCAGTCTATATTCAGACATTATCAGTTTTTTCTTTGGAGGTGGATAGGGTGCATCAGCATTACTACTTTGGGAGTGTCTTGGATCATCTTGGATCACTGTATTACTGAGAAGAGGTAAGTCATTAACAGTTCTTTAGCATGTAATATTGTAGTTACTGTGTACAAAGTTCTCTTGATTCTGTTCACTTCATTTAGTACCAGTTCATGTAAGTCTTTCAAGGTTTTTCTAAAATCTTCTTGCTTGTCATTTTTTATAGCATGATAATATTCCATCACAATTACATCCAGCAGCCAGTTCCCAAGTGATGAACATTCCTTTGGTCCCCAATTCTTAGCCAACAAGAGAAGAGTTACTATAAATATTTTTGTAAAAATAGGGACTTCCCCCCACTTTTTTTTTTTAATGTCTTTGTCATACAGACCTAGCTGTAGAGATGCTAGATCAAAGGATATGTAGTTTTATAGCCCTTGGGGCGTGGCTTCAAATTGCTTCCAGCATGACTGAATCAGGACACAGCTCTACCAACGGTATGTTAGTGTCACAGTTTTCCCACATTCCCTCCAGCATTTATTTCCTTTTTTGTCATACTAGCCAATCTGATCAGTGTGGAGTGATACCACAGAATTATTTTAATTCACATTTCTCTAATAAATAGTGACAGACTATTTTTTATATTGCTGTAGATAGCTTTGATTTCTTTGTCTGAAAATTGTCATATCATTTGACCATTTATTAATTGAGAACTGACTTGTATTTTACAAAAATTTACTCAATTCTCTATGCATTTGAGAAATAAGACCACTATCAGAAATACTTGGTTCAGTTTTTCCCAGTTTTTTGCTTTCATTTTAATTTTTATTTCATTGATTTTGTTTGTGCAAAAATCTTTTTAATTTTATGTAATCAAAATTATCAATTTTGTATTTCATAGTGCTCTCTGTATTTTCTTTGTTTCTAGATTTTTATCTTATCTGTAGATCTGACAAATAAACTATTCCATGATCTCCCAATTTGTTTGTGGTATCACATCTAACTTTTATAAAATTCTATTGATCTCTTTAACTTCTTTATTATTTCCTTTATAATTAAATGTATCTATCTCTTTATCTCTGAGAGGGGAAAGTTGAAGTCACTCACTAATATATATATATAGATATAGATATACATTTATATATGTGTGTGTATATGTACATATACACACATATACATATATACTTATGTGTGTAAATATATATACATATGCACATATACATATATGTGTGTGTGTATATACACATATTCACATATATGTGTGTATACATACACATATAGATTGCATTTTCTATAAATGAATACATATACGTATATGTGCGTATATATGCACATTCATTTATATAAAATATATGTTTTCTCTTAAAGTCATTTAACTTTTCCTTTAAGAATTTGAATGTTAAGCCATTTGGTGTATATATGTTTAGTATTGATATTGTTCTGTTATCTATGGAATGTCTTTTGGCAAGGTTTAGTTTCCCTGCTTTTTCTCTTTTGTTTGTACTTTACCTTTGTCTGAGATCATAATTGCTACCCATACTTTTAAAAAAAGTCATCTGATTTGCAATAAATTCTGCTATAATCCCTTATTTTAACTCTGTGTGTGAGTCTGTGTTTTGCATATACTTCTTGAAAATGATATTGTTAGATTCTGGTTTTTAGTTTTAGGATGTATTTCTGTTTAATGGTTGAATTCATCCCATTCATATCCAAAACTATGATTTCTAACTGCACTTCACTTCATCCTATTTTCATCTGTTGATCCTTCTCTCTCTCTTTTCATCCTCTCCCTCTTGAAAAGTCCATTTTGGTTCTTACTACTGCCTGCCTTAGTCTACTCTCCCTTTTATCAATCCCTCTCCTTCATTTCTCTGATCCCCTTCTACAAGGTACCCAAAGTGGGATCTTTTGCTGTTTTTGTTTCAGTATAATCAAGTGCCTGTGATTAAATTTTGCCTTTATCAACCACAAGTCTTTACTAGGAGTAAAGTACAGAAACAACAGTTTATTTAAATAGAAACAGTATGTGTATTTGTATTGTTGATGTGATTAAAAATCTTCCATACTCATTAAGGGGCCTGGGAAGATTTGTTGGAAGGCCTAGGCCTTTTATTAATGAGGCACTGATTCTCAAGGGTTGTGATGTCCTCTGGCCCTAAACAATATATAAATACTCTGAGTTGAGATTTTACCTTGAGGCTAATTGACTGAAAGTGTTTGTTTGTCCAGATGAGACTCTGAGAAGCCACTAAGGAGCTCTCCAGCTTTGAAATCCAATATGTTGTCCCTTCCCTCTCTGGCAACTATGTATGTATGGTCAGACAGTTGGACCTGTCTGTTAATTTGTGATATATGTATTGATTATGGTCAAACAGTTAGAATCCTTGTCTGTCTATCTTTGATTTCTCTGTATTTTTTCTGAAGTTCAGGGTGATGATTTTTCCCCTTGAACTAGGTGAATGATATATGTGCTTGACTGAAGGAGATTTTTAACCCCTCAAAAGTTGCCTTTCCTTTTATAAATGCAGATCTAAGAACCTGTGATAGCAGGCTACATTGTGTATGTTGGAGTGCTTACTGTTAAAACTTGTCCTCCTATTTCCCTGCTGGATAAGTTAGATTTCTATACCCAATCGATTCTGTGAGTGTGTGTGTGTGTGTGTGTGTGTGTGTGTGTGTGCATGTGTATTTCCCTTTTTGAACTAATCCAGATGAGAGTGATGTTCAAGAGTTCCCCATCCCCACCATTTTTCTTCCACTTTCACATCTGTTACTTCTGCTCCTCTCTTATTTGAGATAATTTCCTCCATTCTTACTCTCCCTTCTTCCTTCCCTCTTCTCACAGTGCATCCCTCTTACTCACCTATCTTTTTTTTAGGTTATTCTAACATAATCAACTCATTCCCATACCCTCTATCTATGCAGAGTTCTTTTAATTGCTCCCATGATGATAAAATTTTTAGGAGTTACATGTATCCTCTTCCCCTATACAAATGTAAACAGTTTAACCTTATTAAGTTCCTCATGATTTCTCTTTCATGTTTATCTTTTTGTGTGTCTCCTGAGTCTTGTATTTGAAAGCCAAATAATTTTTTCAGCTATGGTGGTTTCATCAGGAAGACCTGAAAGTCCTCTTTTTTATTAATTGTCTATTTATGCCCCTGATGAAGTGTTTCTGCCACATGGGCTATGGGCCAATCCCTAACCAAATGTCACAGATCTCTCCTTCTGACATTGTAAGTTGTCTTAGGTTAGAAAAATTTCTCACCAAATCTCTTAGCTCTGCTCCTCCAGAATTTGAGTTTGATACTTATTTTAAAGTTCTTTGAAGAGTTAATATTGGGAGAACTTGGCTACTTCCTCTGCTATTTCATCTTATTTTTGCCTCCAGAAATAACCCAGAACCACTTATATAGATTTTAGCAAATCATATAATAAAATAATTCATGTGATTCCTGTGGGGGGAAAATGGAGAGATGTGGACTAGAAGATACTAAAATTAAAGTGATTCAAAACTGATCAGTGTCTGAGTGTAGTCATCAATTTTTAAATGTCAGCTTAGCAGGATGCATCCAATGGATTGAGTCAAAAATCTCTGCTTGGACGTAATGCTGGTTGCCATGTTACCCATGACTGTAATAGCAGCAGCATAAATGGCATGTCTATCAAATATACAAAAGACACAAACTGGGAAGAAAATTGAATAAAAGTCATTCAAAATTTTAAGCTGTTTCCCTGAATATAATAAGATGGAATTTAATATGGATATGTATAAAGTCTAATACCTAGGCTGCAAAAATGATATAAATGAAAGCCACACAAACATAATATAGCCTTGAATGTTAATTGACTAAACTCTCATTAAATAGAAGGGTATGAAAAAATAGATTAAACGGTACCCTTCAAAATTCTCTGTATATGAGACACACACAGTGAGCTAAAATGAAGAACTGGAAAAGATGTTTATATTTCAGATATATGAAAACTGAGGCATCATAATTATTTCATATAAGAAAACAGTAAAAATAAATGAAGGCAAAAAGATACAAATGGACAGACTACATTATGCTTAAAGGAACCCTAAATGATGAAATAATCCTTATTAAAAAATTTTATAATAATTTAGTATATATGTGAAAGGATGGGTTTGATTGATTTACTCATCTCCACCTCAATTAAGTAAATGATAAGATGTTAAATCAATTAATCATACATATTCTTTAGACTAACTTTATAAAGTCCTTTAAAGTGGAGTTGCACCAGAATCCTATGCAAATAATTAAGGAAACTAGGCCAGGCCCCAGGAGTCATTCATAAATTATCAAACTAGTTAAAATAGGATTCATTTGAAAAGATTGGAGTAAATGTGGCATTCATCTAAACCTTCATAAAACACTCATTACAGAGGAACAAAGGCCTCAACTCTGACTTCATCCTAGATCTCCTTCCATCTCTCCTTTTCAGAGGAGAAATCTCTGAGCTTCTAAAGATCCACAGGTTTTGAATTTTACATATTTTGTAGGAATACTAACCATATCCCTAGTTCAGCTGACAACAGTCTCTGCATCCAAATTCCAGGAAAAAAAATTGTGTATGAGAGAGAGGGAGAAAAAGAGAGAGAGAGAGAGAGACAGAGAGAGAGAGAGAGAGAGAGAGAGAGAGAGAGAGAGAGAGAGAGAGAGACAGAGAGACAGAGAGACAGAGACAAAGACAGAGAGAGAGAGAGAGAGAGAGAGAGAGAGAGAGAGAGAGAGAGAGAGAGAGAGAATGTGTGTAATGACAAGTAAAATAGAATATTTTGCAATTTTCATTTTACTAAAAGTGCCTCTGATTGAATGTGATTAAGGAAGATTTTTCCCACCCATTGATGGGTCTACCTGTAGTGGACAGCTTGGTTAAAGAAGTTATTTTGCAGAAGGTTCCCAAGTACCTTTTGTTTTGTTTTGTTTTGCTTTGTTTGTGGAAGCACTGGTTAGAGGGTTATGCCCTCTGGCTCTAAAAATGTGTATAAATAGAGGGGCAGAGCCAAGATGGCAGAGTAGAATGACACAAACCTTAGTTCTTCTTCCCCCCCCCCCCATAAAATGCCTGTAAAGAATGACTCTCAACAAATTTGAGAGGAGCAGAAGTCACAGAACAATAGAATAGAGGAGATTTCTAGCCCAGGGTGACATAGAAGGCCAAGGGGAAAGGTCTGTCACACTCAACGTGGAGTGGAGCCCAGCACAGCCTGGGCCACTCCACACCAGGAGGAGTAAGAGGGGAGCACCCTGATGGTAAGCATTGCTCTTCCTCATTCAAAAGATTGGGAGAAAATACCTGTTCACCAGGAAAGTAACCTCTTATAGCCTTATTTATTTTTCCCTTTTTTGAGAATTTTCCCAACCAGTTCCTTGACTTTTGGGTCTTTTGTGAAGAGTAGGGTATACTTACTTAGGGGTGGAACCCCCAGCAGCACCAATGATTCTCATATCCCTCCACCCACAGCTGTCAAAGACACTTCAAAAGTCAGTGAAAGGTCTTTTTTTACCTCAGTAACAAGGGAGCAGGGCCCTCCCCTGGCCCTGGTCCCAGGCAGTGGCAACAGCAGCTAGCTTTCATTGTTAAAGCCCACAGTTTAAAGCCCCAGGGGCAATTGAGCAGCTGACCTTAATTTCAGCCCTGAGTGGTGGCCCTATCCCAGACTAAAGGCCCTGGTGGTATTGAACAACTGATCTGAATCTCAGTTGCTAGCCAGTCCTGGGAGTAAACACTTCTTCCTTGATTGTACCACCTCAGAGGAACTGAGAACTTACAGCTCCTCAGAGTATACCCTACTCTTCACAAAAGACCCAAAAGTCAAGGAACTGGTTGGGAAAATTCCCAAAAAAGGGAAAAAATAAGACTATAAAAGGTTAATTTCCTGGTGAACAGGTATTTTCTCCCAATCTTTTGAATGAGGAAGAACAATGCTTACCATCAGGGTAAGACATAAAAGTCAAGATTTCTGCTTCCCAAACATCCAAAATAAATATACAATGGGCTCAGGCCAAGAAAGAGCTCCAAACTGACTGTGAAAATCAAATAAGAGAAGTGGAGGAAACACTGGGAAGAGAAATGAGAGCAATGCAGGAAAATCATGAAAAGTGAGTCAACAGCTTGCTAAATGAGACCCAAAACAATGCTGAAGGAAATAACACCTCTAAAAGTAGGCTAACTCAATTGTCAAAAGAGGTCCAAAAAGCCAAAAAGGAGAAGAATGATTTCAAAAGCAGAACTAGCTAACTGGAAAAGGAAGTTCAAAAGCTCACTGAACAAAATAGTTCTTTAAAAATGAGAGTGGAGTTCAGGGAACCTAATGACTATACAATAAACCAAGAAGTTGCAAAACAAAACCAAAAGATTAAAAAATAGAACATAATGTGAAATATCTCATTGGAAAAATAACTGACCTAGAAAATAGATCCGGGAGAGCCAATTTAAAAATTATGTGACTATCTGAATGCCATGATCAAAAAAAGAGCTTAGACATCATCTTTCACTAAATTATGAAGGGAAATTGCCTGATATTCTAGAATCAGAAGGCAAAATCAATATTGGAAGAATCCACCTATCACCTCCTGAAAGAGATCCTAAAAGAGAAACTCCTAGGAATATTGTATCCAAATTCCAGAGTTCCCAAGTCAAGGAAAAAGTATTGCAAGCAGCTAGAAAGAAACAATTTGAGTATTTTGGAAATGCAATCAGGATAACACAAAATTTAACATCTTCTATATTAAGGGATCAAAGGGTGTGAAATATGATATTCTAGAAGGCAAAGGAACTAGGATTAAAACCAAGAATCACCCACCCAACAAAACTGAGTATAATACTTAGGGGTAAAAATGGTCATTCAACGAATTAGAGGACTTTCAAGCATCCCTGATGAAAAAGACCAGAGCTGAGAAGAAAATTTGACTTTCAAACACAAGAATCAAGAGAAGCATGAAAAGGTAAACAGGAAAGAGAAATCACAAGGGACTTACTAAAGTTGAACTATTTGCATTCCTACATGGAAAGATAATATTTGTAACTCTTGAAACTTTTGTCCATATTTGGGTAGTTGGAAGGATTACACACACACACACACACACACACACAAACACACACACACATGCATGCAAGCACATGCACACGTGTGTGTGTAGATATACAGATAGACAGATAGACTGATAGACAGATAGACAGACAGACAGACAGACAGACAGACAGACAGACAGACAGATAGATAGATAGATAGATAGATAGATAGATAGATAGAGGATGGATAGATAGATATGTATGTTTCTATACATATGTAGAGAGAGACAGAGTGCACAGTGTGAGTGGAATAGGAAGGGATCATATCTAAAAAAGTAAAATTAAATGATGAGAGAGGAATTTACTGGCAGAAGAAAGGGAGAAATGGAAGGGGCAAATTTTCTCTCATGAAAGAGGCAACAAAATGTTTTTTTCAATGAAGGGGAAAAGAGGGGAGGTGAGGGGGAGAAAGTGAAGCTTGCTGTCCTGACATTTAGCTCAAAAAAGGAATAACATGCACACTCAATTTGGTATGAAAACCTATCTTACACTACAGGAAAGTAGGGGAGAAAGGGATAAGCAGGGTTAGTGAGGTTGATGGAAGGGAGGGAAAATGGGAAAAGGGAGCAATTAGAAGTCAACGCTCTTGGGGAGGGACAATGTCAAAAGAAAGAATAGAAGAAATGGGGGGCAGGATAGGATGGAGGGAAATATAGTTAATCTTAGACAACATGACTATTATGGGAGTCATTTGCAAAACTACATATATATAGCCTATATTGAATTGCTTGTTTTCTCATTGTTGATGAGTAGGGAGGGAGGAAGGAAGATAAGTTGGAACTCAAAGTTTTAGAAACAAATGTTGAGAATAGTTTCTGCGTACAACTGGGAAATAAGAAATACAGGTAATGGGGTATAGAAATTTACCTTGCCTTACAGGACAAGAGAGAAGATGGGGATAAAGGAAGTGAGGGTTGTTAGAAGGGAAGGCAGATTGGTGGAAGGAGTAATCAGAATGCAAGGCATTTTGAGGTGGAGGGAGGAGAGAGATAGGGAGAAACTTTAAAACTCAAAATTTTGTGGAAATGAATGTTGAAAACTTAAAATAAGTAAATAAATAAGTGTTCGAATACTCTGAGAGTGAGGTTTTACTTTGGGCTTAGTGTCTATAAGTGTTTGTTTGACTGGGAGTGGACTCTTGGAAGCCACTAAGGAGCCCCCTCCCCAACTTTCTCTTGAGAAACCCAAATGTTCCCTCTCTGGTAAAGATGTATGCATGTTAATCATCAGACATTTTGGAAGCATGTCTGTTGACTTTTAATTTCTCTGTATTTTCTTTGAAGTTCATGCTGCTACCTCCCCTGAACTAGGTGAGTGATATATGGGCTTGACTAAAGGATTAATACATGTGCTTGATTAAAGTGATTTCTAACCTCTAAAAAGTTGCCTTTCCTTTTTTACATGCAGATCTAAGAACCTGTGATAGATAGGTCCCCTTGTGTATGTTGGAGTGCTTACTGTTACAGAGAGAGAGAGAAAGAGAGAATGTACTTCATCAATGAACATAATGTAATCATTTGCTAGATCTTGAAGAGTCCTTAAGTTTTCACAAAAAAGGCAAAAAAATGAAACATACTTTATTAGTTACAATAATATAATCACCATAAATGAAGGAAATATAAACAAAAATAAAGAATTGAGAAGAAATTAAATAAATACAGCCTTACTAATGAAGAACAAATCAAAGAAAACAAAATTATCAAATATCAAAGGTTTATAGATTTAATATTCAAAAATAAGTAAGGGGTTCATTTAATAGGTGTCAAACACACAGGTATAGACCAGGAATATTCCTTAATGCCTCTGAATCAGATTAAAATGTAACTGGATAATATTTAACAACAAAAATTTGAAAATATAATAAAATACCTCAATACATCAATATGAGGTCCTTGGGGATCCTTACGTATGGGTTAGTGGCCCTAGGTTCTATTGGATCTTGTCATTACTGATCTAGACAAACCCACTCATTTTCCAAATGAGGAAGCTGAGAGTTAGAGGGGTAAATTGATTTGTCTTCAACCTTTAAAATGTTTTCTCCCTTGTGCAACATAATTTCATGAAAATGATGACAATGACAAAACATGCCAAAAAATATGGGCTGCTAAAAGCAGTTCGCAGTGAAAGACTACATGCACAGTATATAACATCTAGCAGGCTGCTAAATAGCTCAGTGGATATAGTGTTAAGCTTGGAGTCAAGAAAACCTGAGTTCAAATCTGGATTTAAACACATATAGTTGTGTGACCCCTGGTAAGTCATTTTACCTTTGTTTTCTTTAATACACTTGAGAATAAAATGAGAAAACACTCCAGTATTTTTGCCAAAAAAATCTCCATGGACAGTATTGGCATGCTATTGTGGACAAGGTCATAAAGAGTTGGACATAAATAAATGTCTGAACATTAACAATTCTAATAACATCTATAATGCTTAGTGATCAAATTCATGTTTTCTTAAAGACTTCATATTATTTCATAAAAGAATGTCTTCCATAAGGGAATTGGAACTATGTAATGCTATCATTTATTTAAATAAAAAATAAATCCTTTTATCTATGATATATGACAAATAGCTCCTTGTTTTTTCTATCACCTTCTGCAAGTCAACTCTGAGCTTATCTACAGAGAAGGTACCTATTGATAGTCTTAGTACTTTTGGATTTACAAATTATTCTCTATCAGTCATAATATGGTTAATAAGTTTTCACTGTTGTCACTGTGTGAATGCACAGACTAATCTATTTCAAATATCATTAGATATCACTGAGAAAAAATTGTACTGTTTCAAAATCATCTATAAATATAAACTTCTACAGGACCCTTTCATCAACAGACAATCTCTCCCTTTTGTAAAAAAAAAAAAATAGTTGTACAGTATGCTCTCTATGACAATGGAAAAAAAACTTCAATGAGTAAACAAACATTAATTAGTAAATACTACATCCCAAACACCGTGCTAGGTGTTGGGAATGTGAAGACAAAAATGGAACAGAGCCTGGATATGATCCCATGGTTCACTCACTTGATATTGTTACTCATATTATATGAATTAGAATTTTAGAACAGAAAGTAATCTTAAAATCCATTTAGTTCAATCTCCTCATTTTACAGATTAATAAAATGAATCTCTGAGAATTTAAGTAATATGTCAAAGGTCATATGAAAGCAAGAGGAAAAGTCAGAATTTGAACTTTAGCCTTATAGCTTCAAAACTAGTTTACTTTCCATTGCACCATTTTGCCTTATATTATGCCTCTGATCAGACAGTTAGATGGCACAGTGGATAGAGCACTGGGCTTGGAATCAGAAAGAATATCTTCATGAGTTCAAATTCAGCTTCAGACGTGTAGTAACTATGTAACCCTGGACATATCACTTAACCCTACTTGCTTCAGTTTAATCATTTGTAAAATGAGCTGGAGAAGGAAATGGCAAACCACTTCAGCGTCTTTGCCAAGAACACCCTAAAATGGGGTCTCAAAGAGTGGGACAAGACCAAAATGACTTAACAACAAATGCCTCTGATCACATTTGTCACAATGCTATTAAAACAAAATAGTGTGACATAAATATATATATATATACATATATATGTATAATGCTTTAATATTTACAAAGCATTTTATATCATCATCTCATTCGACATTAATGGTGTTAGCACTATTATCATCCACATTTTTAGACAAAGAAATAGAGAGTGAGATTGGTTAAGTGCCTTGCCTAGGGAATTATATTTGAAATTAAAAGAGACAAAATTCAAATATAGGTCCCTCAGAACTACAAGTCTAGAATTCTTTCTAGGACAGAACATCTCCTTTTCAAAAAGTAATAACAAATGCTGTGGCAGAAAATGGTTGGTCACTGTAGCATATCTTGGATTGTTTAGTCTTCAGTGGACAGTTGAGCATGAGCAGCAAAGTGTTACATTAAGAATTAAAAGAAATTATTTTATCAATTGTTTATTAACTCTTAGGCATGGTAGATTAAGATATACTGCCTGGAAAAAATCTTTTCCCTTTTATACATGTGATGTTCATTATTTCCATGAAATTAATCTGAAAAATGCATTAGCTGTAATATGAGTTTATGGAAGGGTGCGTTTTAATCAGATGGTAAAGCAGATGGATGGAAGCATTTCAGCAGAATACATGGCCTACAATTTGTGAGAATTATTTGTGTGCTTGTGTGTGTGTGTGTTCAATAGTTCATTTTGGTAAATCTCTTATATATGTAAAAATACAAATTATTGGAAGTAAATATAAATCAGTGCACTTCTGGGAAATTAGAGCATGCATTTCCAGTAACAACTCTACTATAAACAGTTAGAAACCCCTCAAATTCTATTTATTTGAGCTGACAGATTCCTGAGCAGTAAAGATAAATGTGACAATCAACAGTCTAGCAGTCAAAAGTACTTGATGCATATCTAATGAAATGAATTAATGGTATGATAAGGAGCTTAAGCTACGTTTCTTATTTTGCCTGTCTCCAAGGTGAAATTATAATTCAGCATAAAATATAGGATTGTCATTTTTATGCACTTAAATCACAGGTACATGTTATTAAAGTTATTCTAAATATACAATGAAATTTAAAGATCAACCAATGGTGTTATTTTCTTTTAATTACCAAGTCCAGTAAAAAAAAAAAAATGATGTGAGTGGAGGTGAGGAACTGTGCATTTAGTCAGAGCCATATGGTGCATAAAAATAACATTTCCCCCACACTCATTTATGTGTAATCCAAAATTGTGTTTGAGATTAAAGATTCCTTTGGGTGTTTGGTGAGGGGGTGGGTGGAGTGAGAGTGGGATGGGGTAACCTGGGAGAGATTTAGAAAGGGGATACTAGTAGATGCAATTAGATACATGATACAATTATTTTTTTTGCAGTAAAATGTCTTTTCTGGAGGGGTGATGAGGAAATGGTCTGTCCAGAAACCTATTAATTAAGGTATAAGTATTAAGAGAGAATGATGTTAATAGGATAAATATCAAATTTGTATCAAATACAATGTCCTCAGGAATAAATAATTACGCCAGTTCTGTATCTGAGTATTCTGTAAAGAAACGCTCTTTAAAAGTCTCAAGTATCTTTCAAGTCAATAATCCATATGCTTAGAGACAAACTCTGTTCTCCTTATATTCATCACCTATCAGTGGAAAAATAGACCCCTAGGTTGAATTATGATTTTCTTTAAAGCGGAGGAGAATAAAGGATGTCACAGCATCTCCATTTGCATTTAAATGGGCCAAGTATATGATAATGACTCCTTGAATTCCCACTATTTACATATAGCAAAGTTTTAAATCTAACTTATTCAAATTATTCTGCTTTACTTAATGTCTTCCATTATAATGAACCATCTATGGTGGTTGAGTACCTTGCTTAAAATTCTTCTATTAGTGTCTTAGCTGATTTATATTTTTTTATTCTGAGAATTTAATTAACTTAGATCTACATTTTCTTGCTCTGACAAACTGCCTCAGTTCAGTTCTCTTTCTCTGTAATTACCTTAATGGTTTAGCTGCCTGGTGTTATACACTGCAACCCTAAGATACTAAGTAAGTTTCCTTTGCAAAGCTTCTCAGGTAAAGGCTTGTTAACCCAGTGTCAAGCCTCATTGAAATCGCAGAGGCAGACACTAATAAGATGAAAAGGGAAATTAAATTTTATTGTAAACAGACCTATTACTAACGATATCTATGGTCCTGGGAAATTTTAGTTCTTCTCCAATGACTAACAAGTGGTCACCAGATACATTGGAGCCACAGAAGTTCTTAGTAGAAATGGAGTTTTTCTTTGATTATCAGAAGCTTTGAATTTTCTACCCAAATGGGAAATCCAAGTTGGAAACTAGAACAATGACTTGTACAGTGTTTAATAAATATTTGTTAAATTAAATTAAATTGAGTGACTCAGAGTTCCTGTGTTTAAATCATGTTATCCCTTTATGTTTTATAGATAAATAACTTTGGATACATTAGATTAATGATGCTATTTAATGAAAGCCAATAAAGCAGAATTTTAATGGTGAATTTCAAAGGATATCTCTCAAAATAAAATAAACAGCAATATATTAATAATTATTAGTTTATAATTCAATTTATTAATGATAATTAATAAAATAATACTTATAAGATTGTTGATGATACTGTTAATAGCAATCATTAAATATTTAAACACAGTGATTGATATTTTATTTATTATCAACATTTGATTGTATTACTATCAAATAGTATATGTTGATTAATTAGTATGCATAACCTGTCATCAGTTATTAATAAAAGGATTTTGATAATGGTACTACTGATGACTAAATATTGATGTTTAATATTTAGCTGATATTATTTGATTATTAATATATAGTTTAAAATTCCACTTTGAGAGACAGACTTTTAAATAAAGTAAAATCTCTATTTGATGAGCTTTTATTAAATAGTACCATGTATCCAATATATCTAAAGCTATTTATGTAAAAAAAAAAAAGTAAGATTAAGAGAAGCATAATTAAAACAGAACCATTGACAACTCAATTTAATTCAAATTAAACAAATATTTGGATTTTCCCTTTTGGTAGACAATAGGATTTAAGTGAAAGGGACCTTAAAAATCATTGAAGAAAAGAAGATATTGAAAGAATGAATGCTTTGGTCAAGGTCAAGGTAGCAAATAGCTGTAGTAGGGTTGTAAATTCAATTCTCTTCTTAGGTTCATATCCAAGCTCTGCTATTTACTATCTGTGGCTTCTTATTAGAACCAAGATCAAATATAACATTGTCTGTTTGGTATTCAAAGGCCTTCATAATATGGACCCTTCCTAACTTTCCAGTCATCAAAAAGTTTCCACCCCCTCCCTGTCATAGTCTGCATTTCAGATATACTTGCTCCATTGGCATATGTTGCTCCTTGAATAAGGCACTCTTGTTCAATACAATTTGTAGATATTTTCATTGGCTGTCCACCAGGCCTAAAATGCACTCTCTCCCTCTTCATCTCTGCCTGTCTTTGGTTTCAGCTAAAATTACCTGTGGTATAAGAAGCCTTTCCCAATTATCCTTATTCTAATTCCTTATCTCAAAGATTATCTTCAATTTATCTTGTATATGCCTTGTTTGGGCATAGTTGCTTATATGTTGATTCTCCCACTAATTTTTTTTTTCCCTCTCCTCTCCTCTCTTCTCCTCCTCTCCCCTCCCCTTTTCTCCCCTTCCCTCCCCTTCCCTTCCCTCCCCTCCCCTTCCCTTCCCTCCCCTCCCTTCCCTTCCCTTGCTCTCCTCTCCTTTCCTTCCCTTTCCTTCCCTTTCCTTTTCTTTTCTCTTTCTTTTTATCACCAGTGCTTGGTACAGTGCCTAGAACATAGCTGACACTTTTAAAAAGAGCTCGTTGAATGACTGATTGCTGATTGATTAATGGCTTACCAAGCCCCAGTTTGGATTCCCCTACTATTTAATGCTTGACAACTAGAAGTAGAGCAAATCAGAAAAGAAGGCTAACTAGTTCCACTACAAATTATGTTATAAAATCTCAAGTGGACCCTCACTGCAGCAGGAAAATAATTTTACGTCTCCCTAATGAACTCCCTGGGATAGATAAGTGGTGCAGTGGATAGAACATCGGGCCTAGAGTCAGGAAGACTCATCTTTCATGAGTTCAAATCTGATACTAGGTCTGTGACCCCGGGCAAATTAATCAACCCTAGTTTGCCTCAGTTTCCTCATCTGTAAAATGAGCTGAAGAACGAAATTGAAAACCACCCCAGTGACTTTGGCAAGAAAAACACCAAAAGTGGTCAAGAAGAATTGAATGCTATTGAAAACAACTAAACAATGGATTCATTAATTCACTCACCACAGCATTGTTTTTAAATCCTCTCAACCTTCCCAAGCCATGTCCTTCTTCTTAGCTCTCAGTTAAGTACTTGCCTCAAACATCACTGAAGAAACTGAGGCCGTTTTCTGAGAGCTGATTTTTTCCTCTACTCCTCATCTCACATCCCTCAGATATCTTCTCCTACTGGGACAGCTAGGTGGTGCAGCGGATAGAACAATAGTGCAGGAGTTAGGAGGACCTGAGTTCAAATCTCCCTTCAGACACTTGACACTCACTAGCTGTGTGACGTCGGGCAAGTCACCTAACCCTAACTGCCCCATCCTGGGTCATCTCCAGTCATCCTGATGAATATCTGGTCACTGAATTCAGAAGGCTCTGGAGAAGAAGTGAGGCTGGTGACCTGCACAGCCCTCCCTCACTCAAAACAAAGTCAAATGCAAGTCTTGTCATTATTTTTCTGATGGCATGTTCTTCTTTGGCAATGAAGGATGAACACACACATCTTCCCCCACTATCTCCTATTTCATTCCTGTCTCATTCAAATGGATGTGCCATCCCATTACAAAGAAAACCTTCTTTACATGAACCCTTTGTCCCATTTAATTTCCTCTTTTCTAGCAAATTTGCATCATTATCATCTCTACTCTCTTACTAATCTTTAATTTCTTCCTAATAACTGTTTCCCTACTTCCTACAATGATGTTTATATTTCTGCTTTCCTATATTTATTTCCAGGATTTAGCACAATTCTTGCAACGTAGTAAATACTTTAATGTGATTGGTATATACAACATCTACTGCCACTACTACCACCAATACTATTATGAGCAAGAGTGAAGATGTATGTAGGGCATTGAAGTTTGAAAATAAATACAATAAAAGGCAAAAAGTAAAGGGAGTAAGAGGTAGAGATTTAGACAATGCACTCTGGGAAAATTTTCGGATGGAGAGAACACTAAGAATTAGTTGGATCAGGGAAGGTGATGATACCTGTCCTGAACCTAGAAGGAAAGTAAGAATTCTAATTGGAAAGGGAAAGGATTGAACAGCCTATGAACCAGGAAGTTAACTAGAAACTGACTTAGCTAGCTTCATTTAGGCAGTTATACATGGTGTTCAAGGCTCTCAGTCACAATAGCCTTATGGTCATTTAAGGTAGTTGGGTCACTTGATGAAGTACTATTTATCTACGTAGTAAATAACAATTACATGCAAGACAGAGGCTGATTTCTAAGCTTTTGAATAGAGTATGCATTCCATGTAGGCCCACTTTGAATGTGTGTATGGTTAGGAATAAAAAACAGCCTTACTCATAAAGCGTTGAGTGTTTGTATTTCTTCTTGATACCTTACCCATAATTCTCTTCAAAATCACCTCCTTCAGATTCTGGCTATCCTTTTAATGTAACTTGATGGTGTGTTCTTTCTTAACAAAGATTCAGAGATATTTCAGATATCAAAATCTTGTACAAGAAAGGGGAGCCATCCATTGCCAGGAATAAAACTTAATGAGTCTATGCCCTGTTGTCCAAAAGAAAAAGGAAACCCTTGCCTAAATTCAGCTCTGCTTCTCTACATTCTATGAATCAAAGACTTGAAAATCAAATGTGGTTACCAAATTGCTAGGCTCAGCTGTGAATAAAGCCTTCTGTTTTAAGAAAATTGGACTTATGGGAAATACAGTAGCCCAAAACAAAATGCACACAACACGAGCAGGTAGCAGAAAGAGAGAGCAACACCTAAGCTTTATTTTAGGGAGATCACTCACACAGTACAAAGGTAGTCAAAGAGGATGGATACACACTACACAGTTTGTTGGTTTCCTAGATGTATTTAGGTGTCCAAAGTAGGGGAGAAGCTTATTACCTGGCTTAAGTAGGGCCAGAACAGACTAATCAGTCAGTCAATCAGTGCATTAACAAGTGCTTATTACACATTTTCTATGTGTCAGAGACATAGTAAAGAATAGGGAGAAATATAGGAACTAAATGTTACTAGACAATAGCACAATACTCCTTTCTAATCAGCTTGCTTTCTCTAGTTAGAAATTCATAGTTAATTTAGAGATCTAGAACTGAAATAGATCTCAGACATGATGTAGTTCAAATTATCCATTTTAAAGATGAAGAAAGTGAGTGCTAGGGTGTCAGGCCTAGAGGCCTAAGGGCTACCCGAGTCTTTCCTTACCTGTCGCAGGTCTTCGGCTGGCCAAACCGGATAAATGTATGAGAGAAGAGACTTTCCAGAGTCGAACAAGGGTTAGGCTTTATTCAGGTTCTTGGTTACATGTGCAGGGTGAATTCTTCGTCAGGAGAAAGGAATCCTCTTCCCAAGGAGGCAAAGATCTTACAGTAAGAGAATGGAAGCATGGGAGAGGGGAGAGGGAAGAAGGGAGAGGGGAGAGGGGCCTTCTGTCCTCTAAGGGCCCCTCAGTGCTAAGAGCGCCTTCAGGCTTTCCTGACCCTACTTAAGCTCTCCGCTGCATAGTTTGCACCTGAATACCGTGCCTGTTCTCAGCCCTTAGACAACAATAGGTGTGCTCAGACCATGGATTAATCTCGAGGGCAGGGATGCTCTCCCCAGCAAGTTTCCCACGGGGAAGAGGCGGAAATGCATGAGATAGCCCAGGTCTCACACCTCAATTCCCAGCCTTTCCCTGGGGGGCCTTATGAGAACTCTAAGGTTTAGAAGTCCTCACTTTTACCTGCCCGAGACTGTCCACATGGAACTGAGCTTACACCCCCAACACTAGTGAATCTAAATGAATTAACAAAGGTCACACAAGAATACAGATTTGATTTGAATGCATGTCATGAGATATAAGACCAATAGCCTTTCCATTTTACTGTGCTCCCTCCCTATTCTTCTAAATTCTATTATACCATTTGCCCATTTCCTTCTTTCACAAGGAAAAGTAATTCATAGTTTCTAGGAAGCAAAGATCCCATCCACTAAAATCATGAATTTCATATTATTCACAAAGCTAATGAAGAACAGACTCTGGGTTTCATGACCATCACCATACCTTGTCCATTGTTATTTACTGGGTCAGAATCTCATAACTCTTGTCTTTATTGTAACTGTTTAATTTACTTAGCCTGAGTATGTCTCTGTACTCCAACACTTCCCCCATTATTGACATATCTTGGTCTATATGGTCCGTGAATAAGCAATATGGTTGTTCATTCTTACTTATTCAAAATTAAATACATTTCTCCTTTTATCTCCTGTCTCTGTTATTTGACTTTTTTTTTTTCTCCAGATCTCCTTCCTCAGGAGAACTATTACTTCACATTCTCTCCCACCCATTTACCTATTAGGGAATGCATGGCTCCCTCTTAAAGGCCATGCACAGGAAAGTATAACACATTTATTTCAGTTATAGAGATTAGGCATAAACATGCTTTTAAATGAGGAGATATCAATATCAGAAAACAGGAAATGGAATTTCACTTTTTTTTTATGTAGTAAATAGTAGAGAGTGAAGGAGCTTTTCCTAGGCAAAGTGTATATCTAGAGCATTGTACATGGGGTGTTCAGGAAAGACTGGTACTTCTGGTATGAGGGTTTGTCCAGCCCTTTTTAAGGCTACTCATCTACCTTTGGTGTCCATCTTCACTCAACTCTCACCTTTGGATCCAAGAAGCTGTGTTCTCAGCTGCTAGGTTAACCAATCCATCACTAAGGAGGGGGGTGAGGGGTGGGGGGTGTGGAGAAGGAAGGTGTCTACCCCAAGATTGTGAAAGCTTCCCCTGGCAGAATGGGTGCTATGAGAACAATTTCCTCCAATATCCATGAAAGTGGATGAAGTAGGTGTTGTGGAGAGCTTAGAGTTTGGTCACACACAGAAAAATTCAAAGTCATTCACTGTATCCCAGGCTATTGTCAGTCATACTGACTTTTGTTTTACCATGGACTTTGATGACTGTGAAAGACACAGTGAGGCTGATAACTCTGTGCCACTCAGCCTCACTTAAATACAATTCACTGGCATGTCAAGACATGACCCCATGATCTCCTTGGTCCTCTTCAAAACTAAGGACAAAGGAAAATAACCTAGGGCATACTCAGGCATGCCCACAGATGACTTTTTGGGAAAGAGATGTTATGTAGTACAGGATCTCTGCTTTGCATATGAATATTCAGTGCACACCTTGTGTTTCGAAATATCTTTAAAACGCTGATTGTATCACTGAATTTGAAACTAAACTTTGTATTTGAAGAAACACAAGTTTAGTTGCCTTTAACTGCCATCTGGTGGTAGAATAGCTTCATTTCATGCAGTTGAAATACAAATACAGGAATATATACTAAAGAAAAGAAAAAATAGTATATACAGAAAATTCTCATAGGTATATAATCAATGGAGTGCTATTATTGTATAGGATTAACCCATTTTTTACCAAAGGAACAAATTTAAAGATTAAACTCTAAATTCAAGTTTTGCTTTCCTGAAAATCTCAATTGATTTGAAAATACTATTTCACATTTTTCCATTTTGCCTGAAGTGTTTTTCTGCAAATTAATTTACCTCTAATGATTGTAACTTGGAAAGTCAAAGAAAAAGTGGGTTCCATCCCACCATGAAGTTGAAGGAAGCCTAAGGACATGCAAGACGTTCTGAGCGTTTGCAAAGTTAACCTAAGAAGGTACTAGAAGCTAGATTGTTTATACACCACCAATAGCAATGTAAAGTAGCCTCCTTTTTACTTTGTCACCTGAACAATTGTGTACATCAGCCTGTCTAGGTCAAGTATTTAGTCTGGCTAAGTGATACGAAGTATGATCTGGCTACACAATCTCTCAACATCCCTTGATAAAACTGTATTAAAAGATTACTTTTGATAACATATTTCATAATGGTAATCTGGTTTTGAAATAAGAAACTGAAATTCCCAGTTTACTTATTCACAAAATACATTTGTCATTGAATCACATTAGTTTTCATTCCATGAAAACATGAATATCAATTTAATTTTGATGTCAGTTACTTGCAATGGTTCTATTTAAGACACATTAAAAAAAAAAAAGTCCTAAAACTATAGAAGAAAAACTGACTTAATAGAAGGAAAAAAAAACTTAATTATTTGAGAAGATTTACTAGGCAATGACCCAATAGGACCTAAGGTAATAAAGTTATGGTGGAAATGAGAAAATCAAAAAATATCTGGTATTGGTGACATTTGCGGGAACACTATTGGAATGGAGAGCTGTTGTAGCAAGGGAAATGAGAAAGCATTAAGATATTAAGAAGTGACTCTCTCTTTCTCTCTCTTTCTCTTTCTATCTCTCTCTATCTCTCTGTCTCTATCTCTCTCTGTCTCTGTGTCTGTCTCTCTCTCTCTCTCTAGCTTTGTTTGGCCAATGTACCGTGTCAAACCCACAGTAGAACATTAATAAATATTGGTTGACTGGCTATTGTCTGAGGGTGAAGACAGACAAAGATGCTAACATTAAGAATAGGATGAAAGTTGAACAGATGCTGAAAACCAATTTCTTGTATGTAATTCTGTGCCTAATGATCCTGATCCCTACTAACTGGCATAACCTGATGACATGACCAAAGGTGGAACTGAAGGCTGTGAAGAAGTTTTCAAAATGGCACTTAGACACCAGTGTCACATGAGAGGCACTACCAGAACTCTTTCTAGGATCATTCAATGTATAAGCAAAGAGTGCCTGAACCATGGCAGAAAAGCCACACAGTTTGCAAAGTTCCTGTTTAAAAAACCCTTAGCAAAAAAACCTCTAAAAGTCAAAGAAATTCATATGTCCTGAAGAAAAAAATCAAATTTTATGGAGAAGGGGGATGCATCAATACCTGTTTAAAGCAAGCACTTGGACTATCAATAACCAACAATTTGTCTTGTCTGATGCAGAATATCTTTTCTCCTTGATAATGTCAATTGGTCTATGCCTGTTTGTGATCCACACAGCGCACCATCTCCTCAGAAGTTGGTCACATCCTTGATCATGCCTTCTCTTTCCCTTTCAATGACTCTTAATCCACTGATTCCTTTCCTAATGTCTCAAAACATATGCAAATATTTTTCATTGAAACACAGTTCAAATCCAGAAATATTTGATGATGTTTATTTGATAAGACACTCTTGAAGTACTAGATATATGAAAATAAACAATAATTTCTGCTCTCAGGGAGATTATGCTATACTTGCAGAATACAATTTGTGTGCAACTATACACAGACATTATACAACATATACATATATGGCAACTAGATTCCTCAGGGGATAAATTCTTGGAGTCAGGAAAGCTGAGTCAAATCCAGCCCCAGACATTAGCAATGTGACTGTGGATAACTCCCTTAATCTCTATTTGTCTTAATCCACTGGAGAAGGAAATGGCAAACCACTCCAGTATCTTCGCTAAAATGAACAATAAGGCCCACAGAGTCACAAAAGAGTCATACAGGAATGAATTGACTGAACAACAACACATACTACATAAAAAGAACTATCTATGAGGAAGATATGTGAAGCACTGGAATTTCTAGCCATTTCTCCCTTCTCCCATTAATAGTGCCTTAATCTTTAGTCATTTCCTTTGCCTATACATTTCTCCCCAACAGAATATCTTTGTGAACATTTTTAAAGGAAAAAAAAAGAAATTGGAGAAGGGGGAGCCAATGTTATGAACATAACAACCTAGCCTTATCAGATAGCCACACTGCTATTTTTTAAGTTTACATTGCCTTTAGCCGAGAGGAGGAAAAACCTGGATCCATTTCTTCTTTATCCTGCTTAGGAAAGCTTATAAAAAATAGCAAAGAAAAAGTTCACTAATGGTTTAATGTCAACTTGACTGAATATCATTACTGGGATTCCCCAGGGATCTGTGTTTGGCTCTTCACTACTTAACATTTTCATCCCCTATTGACTCAAAAAAATGCATAGACTTCTTATCATATTTACAGATGAGAGCTAGCTAAAAGGGATAGCTAACACACCTATTCCACTTCTGATGTTTACTACCTCCTTGACCTTAGGGAAACCACGTAGCTAACTTTAGGTCCATGTTCTTTTAGCTATAAAATCAATGTGTTGGCTTAGATGACTTCTCTTTCCCTTCCTAGCGTGGATATTGAATCCTATGAACCTCAGGTTACAGTCTATGCCCAAAAATTTCTCAGCAGCCTGAAAATTAAGTCAAACTTAATAAAATTGATTGCAGTTGAGGGAAGTGTAAATTTAATAATTTGGTTCAAAAAAATAACTTGAAAGATATAAAAAAAGAGAACAAAAAGATTCATAGCAATTTGTCTTAGAAAAATGAAAGATTTTTATTGAACTTTTAGCTCAATATGAGCAGCTGGGTGGTATACTGGATAGAGAGTTTTGCATGGAGTCAGGAAGACTCATTTTCCTGAGTTCAAATCTGACCTCATAAACCTTTACTAGCTATTTGACGCTGGGCAATTCATTTTACTTGGTTTGCCTCAGTTTTCTCATTGGTAAAATGAAATGGAGAAGGAAATGGCAAACTACTCCAGTGTCTTTAACAAGAAAATCTCATAAGATGTCACAAAGGGCCAGACACAACTTAACAACAACCAAAAAGACCTTGAAATAAGTGTACAAGGTGACAAGGCAATTAAAAAAATATTTGACTTATTAGTTAATGTATTTAGCTTTTTTGACTGCCATGCTTTTGACTTTTAAAGCTAGGCTTAACTAATAGAAGCACTGTGTTCTGGATAAGGTAATTGTTTTGGAGGATGACGTGAAGCTCAGGGAGCCACATTTTAGGAAGGACATTGAATGCTCTACAGAGTTCAAGGGAACATAGTCAAGATTATGAAGCTCTTTAAGACATAATCTTTAAGATTTTTATATGAGGATAAATTAAAGGAAATTTCCCTCTCCACATTCCTCACTAAAGCAAGAACATCCTAGAAAATCCCACAATGACATTTTACAGCCTTTTATCAAGAACTGTCTAGGGACCTGTACAGAAAATTCTCACTTTACTTTCACATTACACAAATTCTACCTTACTTAAAGAAATCTATGTTAACCTATGTTAACCTTTATTGAACAGGACCTCTCTCTCTCTCTTTACCACTCCATTATCTCCCTCACTACAAAACAAAAACAAATATCAACAACAAAACCCTCCAAATGACAGCAGAAAAACAGTCAGACCTCCATGACCTACTGGATCTGGATTGGGAGCTTGGCTTAAGACTGCCAGAGGAGCACAGCAAGGAGACTTCTATCTTTCTCCATCCACCTGTCCACCTTCTCTGTCCACCCACACTCTGGTACCATGTGTCTGTTGTGGACAAGAGTATGTGTCCTGTTTTATTTGTGTGCATACATATCTGTCCCCATTGCTCTGCCTCCTCTAGGTTAGTCCATGGCTGGTCCATCTTGGTCCACTCCACAACCGCCATGTGATCTGCCACTGTTTGCAGGGACTTCCTCTATCCCTCACTTTTTCTCACGAGTCCTTGAACCCTCTTTCCTGGGGACACAGCCTCCTTACTGCCTTCCAACCTTCTTCCCTTCCTTTGTCTTGGCCTAGAACATTTATCTTGAAGAAAAATCCCTTTAGGCTGAGGTCTGCAGAATAGTCCACTTACTTAAAGTGAAAAGTGTCTGGTTTAGCTGTAGACACATAGTAGTGTATTCTTCCTCACTTGGAGCCATCTCATCTTTCTTCCTTTCTTTCTTTCTTCCTTCTTTCCTTCCTTCCTTCCTTCCTTCCTTCCTTCCTTCCTTCCTTCCTTCCTTCCTTCCTTCCTTCCTTCCTTCCTTCCTTCCTTTCTTTCTTTCTTTCTTTCTTTCTTTCTTTCTTTCTTTCTTTCTTTCTTTCTTTCTTTCTTTCTTTCCTACTTTCCTTCTTTTTTTCCTTCTTTTTTCTTTTCTTTCTTTCTTTCTCTCTTTCTTTCTTGCATCATTATTAGGTGACAGCAATTGGAGAGAAGTGGAAACTCCCTTCTTGTAAGGTACATGTTTTTATCTTCATTTTATAGATGGCAAAAGTGAGATTATGAGAGATTAATAATTGCTGTTGGTTATACTACAAAAATGTTAAAATTAAAATTCTGATCTCTCCTAACTACAATTTTTGTTTCCTTATCCCTTTAGGAACAAATTAGTGGTATTTTTCAAATTCATTCCACTTTCTCTTTTTATCCAGAATATGGAAGACTCAAAGACAATGAACAAAATAACCAACAAACAAACTATGAAAGAAAATATTCTAATTAATAGTTTTAGCCTATTTACTACTAACTGGTATCACTACCACCACCACTGCCACTTCTACTACTTCTGTTCATATTGTTGTTAGAATTTCTATTGTTATTATTTCCCATTCTACTAATCCCTCTGTTACTGTTGCCATTATTACTATAGATGCTGCTACTACAACTGCTGCTACTACTACTACTATCACCCTCATTACTACTCCCACTATAACTACTATGGCCAGTACTTCTCCTACTGCAGCTGTTAGTACCACTGTTCTTTCTGTTGCTTCTGCTTCTAAGAAGAGAACTTCTGCTCTACTGATATTACTACTGGCAATGTTACTGCTGCGACTGCTACTAATATTGTCATACCTAACACTAGTCCTACCCCTGCTACTGATAATTCTACCACTACCAATGCTGTACTGCTGTTCCTGCTGCTATCTGTGGCAGATACTACTGCTCTTGCTACTAATATTGCTGATGTTCCTACTTCTCCTACTATTGCTGCCACTGCTATTGCTGTTGCCACTACTACAACTACTCCTACTAAAACTACTACTACTACTACTACTACTACTACTACTACTACTACTGCTGCTGCTGCTGCTGCTACTGCTACTACTACTACTACTACTACTACTACTACTACTACTATTAATACTACTACTGCAACTATTACTCCAACCTCTCTCCCATCTGACTCGCCTTAGCTCTAATTCTGGCAATTAAATAAGGATATAAAATATATCCTTCTTGGTGAGATGAGAACTCTATCCCTACAAAATAGAATTCTCTCTTAGGAAAGGTAGAGTCTCTTTCCTAAGGCCACTAAAGCAAAAATGAATTAAATTAATCCAAATGTATGCATTTTTTCAAAATTTATAAAAAGTTTCCCTCATAATTACATTGTCAATTGGGTAGTACAAATTTGATTATGGACTATTATTTTTGATAATTGACCACTACCATTTCAATGAGGGAAATGAAGACTCAGTGAAATAGATATCTTGACCATGGCTGAATAATTTGTAACTACCTGAGCTGAAATTGAAACTCAGACCATGATATTTAGCTCTTTTTTGAAATGCCATCCTACAGTAATAGACCAAACATTTGATCCCAAATTGTTTGACTTTAAATCTGGCACTATTTCCAGTATACCTTGCTTTCTACCTTCCTTAATTCTCTATTAAGAATCTAGCATCCACAAATATATCTAAAGCCTTCTTGAACCTGTTTATAGTGTCAGTCTAGATCATCTTTTATATCAATTATTTTTAGATTGTTACTACCTGCTCTGTTAAATGTGGAGAAAATAGATGTATCTCAAATATGTGATCATAGTGGCTCACAGCATTAACATTTTAGAAGTAAAAATAGCTTACATTTACCAATTCAATCATTCTACAGCTCTATGAATCTTACAGAGATGTGCTTATAATTTCCCTCTAGGAACATTTGTTATACATATTATTTTTTTCCACATTCTTAATGTGGAGACAGCAAAAGACACTAAAGTACCATGTTTCAGAGGAAATAAAAGAATATAGGAGACTCAATGGTATAACATAATAGGAAGAAAAATCAAAAAGAAAAATCCCTTGAACTTTTTCTCCTTACAAATATAATTATTTAAATTCCTATGAGTTATGGATTGTTAGTTTGGGACCTAATTAAAAATCTGAGCTGGTGTAGTGTTCAGCATAAATGAATTATATAAATTCATGCTCAATTAAACTAGCAAAAGGTTGATTTGTTCTTCCTTTGCTTAAAAATCTCAATATAAAAACTGTCTAAGAAATGCCTACAATCTGTCAGGATACGTTCCGGGAGTAGATACTGAATCTGTGAAAAATGAATTATCCTGCTACTGCTATAAATTCAGATGACCCTGCCTAAAGTTGAAAAACATTCTCTGTTCATTCTGAAATTTTAGTATGATTAATTTGAATTTGAGATAATCAGACTAACCAAACCCCTGTCCAAAATTCACTGATGCCTTATTAAGAAAGAAAATGAAGTTTGTAAAAACTTGAATGTATCACTGTGAGGGATTTATTGTTTTATTCATCTTGTATGTCACAGACCAGAGGTTACATTGATACTTACATTATGAATAGCACTTTTTGAAGCATGTTGACATTTCTATTGGTTTTGAATAACCCCAAATAGGTTTCTGCATTTAGACAGAGCTGATGTGGCAATTTACTGTTCTTTGTCATGCCTACATACAAATGAGAATCTTTTACACAAATTCCCAAGCTCACTTTATGTGACCCTCTGATTCCTCACCCCAAGGCCGAAAATATCCCTCAGTTCTCAAAGGCTATAGCAAAATAGAGAAATCTCTTGAAAGTCCTACCAAGATGAAAAAAGATCATAGGATCAAAGAAGGATTCAGGTATAGGTCTGGTGAGGGAAGGATGTTATTGTTTAACTATCAGACTGGTTGAGTTCATCAGTCAGTCAGTCAATTGACTAAAACATTGCTAAATGTTAGGGATTCAAAGAAAGACAAAAAAGAGAAAGGAAAAACATGGTTTCTGATCTCAATTGTATTCCAATGAGGGAGAAGGTATGCTTAAAATTACACATACATACGTGTATATATAGTGTAATCAGAAAGTTATCTCAAAGGATAGGGTTTGTCAAGTGGAGAAGGGAAAAAGAAGTCTCCAGCAGAAGGTGGGATCTGAGTTGATTCTTGAAAGGAGACATCAGTAAGGAGTGAGGAGAGAGAGAATTTTAAGAATGGGGACCAACTGTGCAAATGGATAAGACTGAAAGATAGAGTGAGTTTTGTAAGGAACTACCAATAAGCGGTTGCAGTTAACTTGAAAAACATGCAAAAGAAAATACAGTATTGCAAGATTAGAAAGGTAAGGGCAAGGCAGTAGATAGATTTAAGTGGTGGAGGATTTTGTTTTTAATCCTTTAGGTAAACTAAAACCATTGTGATATATCAACAAGACAATTGTTCTTTACTCCAATAGTACCACAGCATGCAAAGCACCTACCACATGTCAACTTATCACTCAAGATTATGACTACAACTTTAAAGACTTCTATAGCTACTTGGTACTTTCTTGTTCTTCTTCTTCCTCTTCTTTCACTTCTTCATATTTGTGTTCTCCTTATTCTTGTTTTTCTTGTTCATCTTGTTGTTGTTCTTCTATTTATTTTTTCTTGTCTTTGTTCTTCTTGTCCTTCTTCTTGTCCTAGTTCTTCTTGTTCTTGTTCTTCTTGTTTGCTTCTTACTCTTCTCCTCCTCCTTCTTGTTCTTATTCTCTTTCTTGTTCTCTCTTCTCCTCCTTCTCTTTCTTCTTCTCTTCATCTTCTACTTCTATTTCTTCTTCTACTTTCTTCTTCTTTTTCTTCATGTGCTTGTTGTTCTTGTTTTCGTTGTTTTTCTTCTTCATCATCTTTCCTAATTATAAATGTACGTCTGATCCTTAAAAGATGCATCCCTGAAAAAGACAGATAGATAAATGGATAGATAGTAATAGCTATAGTCATAGTCAAATTACTAGCAATATGTAAGGTAAAATGCAGTAGCAATTTTGAGTGCCTAAACGTAGCAGGAAGGGTTTAGCAAAATTCTGAAATTTGGACATTTTGTCTAATACCCCAGTCAGTACGATGAAAATACACAATTAAATATCTGTTTTGGTGCCATTAAACTCAAAGGGACTTTTTGTAAAAGTATAGGAATCTAAGAAAATTATGAAACAGTAGGACTGTGGACTGGCTCTGTTTAAAACTTTTATGATAATCAGATTGACAGAGAGGATGATGGATTCAGTAGTGTTACTTTTTTTTTTTTCTGAAGTCACATGAAAACAAGATATATGAAAATAGGTCAGAAATAGAATTACCAAGTCTGCTAAAAAATGCAGGTGGGTCTAACCATTAAGGCAGATAAATTGCACATGTACATAAAATCGAGGTTGTAAATACTTCATACTGATTTCATCATGTACCAATAATGCATATAAGAAAATAAAAAGTCTCCAGTTACAGGCAAAATCTTCATACTATCTTTTGTCAATGATATCCTGACTTCTAAATCTTCAAGAAACTCATAAAACCTAAAAAGTGAGGACTTAAATTCTCTGACGTTATTATAAAACCATCATTTAATCTATGCTTCAGAAATTTTAACTGTTAATGCAACATATGACAGTAATATTCACTAGAGTCTTACATTATTTGGAAAAGGAGATAAATATCATTAAATTAGAATTTTAAAAGCTTTGTATTTTAATTTGGTATGAATCCAACTAGCACTCCAATTACATAAAAACAGACTATTTTTTTTCAGAAGTTGATATTTGCTATAATCATAATTAGTGAACATATTCTTCCACAACATTGAACAAAGAGTAAAGAAATATTTCAGTTCCTTCACAATCTGTATATGTGGCAATGGATGTCATATGAAAGTGTTGGGAATTAAAAGCTAGATATCAAAAATTAACCTTTAATTTTGCACTAATCACAACTATGGCAGAAGGAACTCAAGAAAACTATGGATGTGCACAGAAAGCCATGAAAGTTTACATAAATTTCTAGCTGATATGCATAGTCAAAAATTTGACTGCCGTATTTCCAAATTAGAACCCAAAAAGGAGTATGTGGAAAGGAATCTGGGGGCAAAAAATAGCAAAATATTTAGAATTCCTTGGTCAACAAATTAAAGAAAAGGTTAACATGATATAATAAAACAAAGTGGTACCAAAACAGCTAACCAACAAGAATAAAATGTAGAAAGAATTTCAAAAAATTTACTACACAGTCTTGAGAAGTCATGGGTAAAACATAATTCCTAAAACAAATAATATATAAGAAAATTCTGGTCATCTGTATTGTCACAAAAAATACAAAATAATGGAAAATTCATGTTGTTTCAAATGAGAAGTGGAAAGTTTGAACACTATTAATATTGGGAATGATAGAACAGTTACATTAAGACACATGACAAATTGTAGACTCCTCACAAAATTGTTAAACAGTAGATACAGGAAAAACCCATAATTTGTTGCTTAAATGCTTTACAAAGGTGTATGAAATACTAGCAATACATTTTAACAATTTACTTTCATGTACCAATCTTGTTTCACTTTTCTGAGTTTCTAGAGACAACCGGTTTTTGGGGCATTGTAGAGCAAGTCTTGGGGAGTCAATAGTGAAGCCTGGTGAAGAATGGTAGGCTTTAGGTTATTTAAAGGAAGTAGAATAAGCAAAGGGAGAGGGGAATAGTGTACGACTGTAATTAAAAAGATAATAGCTATTCATCTGAAAAAATCCAGGAACCAAATGGATAAATCAGGACAAATGTTGTTTTCATGGAAAGTAATGTTGAAAGAAACAAAATATTTTGTCATTGGAATATACTTCAGACCACAAGATTAGAAAAAGGGAAATAAAAAAAAATACGTTACACAGCTAGCAAGGAGGTATGATATATTAGTGATATGGAACTACAATTATCCAGGCATCTGCTGGCACTTTCTCCCTGAAAAAGCAGGGCAGATAATACTTCTTTAAAATTTTCATTACTCGTAATTTCATCCTGACATATATTGGATTGCTCAGGGAGGGCAGAAGGGAAGGATAGAGGGAGGGATAGAATTTGGAACTCAAAACTTCAAAAAAATTTTGCAAATTATTTTAACATGTAATTAGATATTTACGCACACACACACATACACACACACACATGCACAAACATAATTGTGAAAAATGGAAGAAAGGGAATTCTATCCTAAATCTAATTGCACTATGAGAACGGGAATTATTTTGCTACTTAGTAATGTGATGGGAAATCAAGGTGTGGAGCACTCTTTTCTAGAATTACTGGGAGCAGAGGAGAGGATATCCACATATAGTTTGACATGCATCCCAAATTTTAATTAAACAGTTTTTGAAGGGTTCAGAGGGAAGATAAATAGGACTCCATGGGCTAAAATGCTGCATAGGAAATAAGCCAAGAAGGGATGGCAGTTGTTCAAGAATGAAATTATGAAGAAATTATGTTGGAAATGATTCTAACAAGGGGAGAAAATAAAATTTATTTGAAAGAAGGCTGGTAAGGAAAGGTAAGGATGAGAGAATGTTTTGTTATTGATTGAGTTTCCTTTGTTTTACTTTTAGCTATATTTATTGGGTGAAAAAAGATTGAAAGACAATAGGGTTTTTCTTGGTTTGAATGGTGCAATGCTAAATGATATTAGAAAAAAATCAGAGTTGATCAATCCTTATTGTGCTCTGTTTTCTTTAACAAGACTTTTTACAGTATGAAAATGAATGAGTCAAATGATGCAAGAGACGAGTAAGGAGAAAGAGGGCCCCTAGCTACCCTTAATAAATTCAAGTCATTTGGCTGAGAAGATACTTATAAAGTTATAAACATATTTATAAATTTATAAAGCACTACATAAACAATATTATTACATTAGCTTAATCTTCCCATCTAGTTATAGTCAGCAGATATGATTACTGAATCAGTTTAAGTAATGTTTGAAACATGGAGAATGATAGGAGAGGTTTGACAAGATTGGAAAAAAGTAAATGCCAAGATCTATGCCATGCACCACCCCCCAAAAAAGAAAAAGAATGGATTTTTCAAACTATAGGCTGAGTGTGACACGGATGGAAAAATCTAGAACCAATCACTGAAAAGATGGTTGGTTCTTGAGTAAAAAGGGAAGTAAGAATTCAAAGAGCCAATATGTCTTCATCAAACAGAGTTTATGCCAGTCGTCATGCTAAGATTAAACTGGTAGAGGAGGAGAATGCAATGAAGAGAGTTTACCTAGAATTTTTCAAACCTGATGCTAAAATCTTTCATATTCTTATGTAGAACAATAATATGGATTGGATAAGAATGTAGGTGGATTGGTTCAGAGGACATTGGGTAAACTCACCTAAATCATTAACAGTCATTAATGATTCAGTGCTAGTGTGGCCAAAGTTAGCTATTGGAATGCCACAGAGTTCTGTGCATAGCTCTGTACAGTTTAGCATTTTAAAAAATTAAATCCATTCTTTTAATCCAGAGGAGGATCAAGCAAAATGATGAAGTGCTTTATACTCCTTTCATGTGGATATTTACCTTAGGAATTGTATATGGCTAGCCTGGAGAAGATGAAACTTGCAGGGAGAGGTGTACTTGAAATCTTCCTTACAGTATTTAGAGGCTGTCCTATGGAGGAAAGGTTATGATTGTGGTTGACTGTAGAGAATAGACTCAGTATCAATGGATTAAAACTTCAAAAAGGCAAATATTTGATTTCAGGGGAAAAATCCTAATATTTCCAGTTGTCAAAAAGTGAAATGGGCTGCTTTGAGAGATGATGAGTTCCTTCCCCCTCCCCCTGTAGAAATAAGTAAATATAGACTGGATGCTCCATTTGTATTTTTTGCTATCATTGGGCTTCTTTTCAAGTATGGGTTAGATTAGACGAACACTCTCAAATTCCATGATTTTTGTGATTATTTATCAATTCAACAATTCTTGGACAAGTTTTTTTTTTTTTTTTAAATTCAGAATATCTATGTTGGTTTATTGATTATTTTGACTTCTGTAGCTCAGTTCCATGCATATAATTTGTTCAGATACTGAAAATATATAAAACTGATTTAGAAATGTTGAGGGCATGAGACTAATGATGATGTCTACCTTGAAAGGTGATATTTATTGAAGACACCCTAATAATTAATAACCATGCTAAGAACAATTCAAATAAAAAATGACATTTTTCAGGAGACATTTTCAGTTCATTATAATTCTGCTTATCTTCAAATCCATTATTTTCTTCCTGAAACTGAACTAACTATTTGTCTTTTATTTTTGATGAGGATCAATGATATCTCCAGGTGGTGTCTTGACTTTGCATGTGAAATGGGTTTGTGAGGCAGAGTTGCAGAAAGTCTTTGGCTTTATTCTCTCTTACAGAATCATTGAAGTCCAGTTGCAAAACAAAAGTCAGGAAAACCAGCAATGGCCTGCAAAACACTAGATGACCTTGACCTCTTCAATGTCTGACCATACTCTAAATCCTCCAGAGTGCCTGCTTCAGCTGCCTTCATGGATATTAGTACAAATTCTTCTCATCTGCTCATTCCTCTAGGGAAAGTCTTAGAGTAGACAAGGTGGTGCATAAGAGGGACTTAGCACTTCTGTTATTAAGGCTTGTAGAGCTTTATTAGGAACTGTTCATTCACTTTGGTGGCACTGACCTCTCAGCTATAACTTTAAGATGATGTAGCACGTGCAGAAGCAAATGGGCTAAACCAGATTGAACGTAACTAATTTTTACTTTAAAATGAAAGTAGATGAATGAAAATCTTTTATTAACCATTTGATGCATATAGTTGATCTAGAGCTTTACGACTCTAGCAGAAATCAAATTAAGCAGGTCCTTCAAATTGTAGAATCTTTATCCAATGGTATAAATATTCCATTTCAATTTAGTAAATCTAAAATTTAGAATGTCCATCAAGGAAAACTGGAGATTGAAGATTTCAATCTTGTTCTTCTCGGACCTAGGAATGAAGGCAATTTTATGTGAATATCTTGTCTCTTTAAAAGTAAGACACATTGAGCATACAAATATTGATGTGAAGCACACAGCTGAATAAGTAAGAAACTTATTGATATCCTGAAATCAAACGTGGAAGGTAAGGATATGTTTAAAGAAATCAAAATCTACAAAAGTTTTTCATAATATTTTGAGAATTGTAAAACAGACTATTACGAATTTAGAATGTATTCTAAAAGAGACTTGAAACACAAAGGAATCAAATGAGAACAGAGAATGATCTGAAAAAAAGGAAAATGTGGCAAATTTCTGATCACCTATGATTAAAAGAAATATGCCACAACAAAAATACAAATTAAATGAAACAAAAAGCACACAATCTTTGCATTTTTACCACAATGAACAAAAATATAATAGAAAGGGGGCTGAATAAAACTATAGTTTTCTAAATAACTGGAAGGAAAAAGCACTAATTAATATAAATACTTTTGTTTTTGACTCAGACATACCAGTGTGGGACACAGGTCTTTAGCAAAATATTTTACCAGCTTTCCCTCATGCTCAAGCTTTATTCCAACTTTCTTTATAAAAATATATCAACAAGGAAAAAAATATTAATGATACTTCTAAATATAGATGAATTTCTTACATATTAATGAAAATAATTCAGATCTTATATCACTCAAGAAATATACAAAAATATGAATATACAAATATACATATACAAAATATATATACAAATATAATATACAAAAATAATACATTGAGCTTTCTTCAGAGGTGGAAAGAGCAATTAATAGGTTTGGAAATTATTGAACAAGCCACCCAAAAGAATGGTAACATTTTTGGTCAGTTAGGTGGTACAGTGTACAGAATGATGGATCTGGAGTAAGGAAGACCTGAGTTTAAATCTGACCTAGGAAGATTACTAGTCATATGATTTCAGAGAAGTCACTTCAGCTCATTTACTTCAATTTTACCATTTATAAAGTGGAGATTAATAATACCACCTACCTCTTAGGGCTGTTGTGAGTATTACTTGACATAATAATTGGACAGTTCTTAGCCCAGTACCTGGCACATAGTAAGCACTACATAAATGTTAGTTATTATACTGACTTGTGTGATTATAAAGAATAAAAGCTATTGACCTAGTCTACCTAAGCAATAGAAAAGTTTTTATGGTTTATTCATTGTTTATGAATAAATATATGTACACATACGTATATACACACATATATGTGTGTATAAACATGTACATATATAAACACATAAATATGTATAAACACATGCACATTCATAGTCACATCTATATAATGCCTACGTATATAGATAAAACTATTTCTCTTTAATTCTATCCCTCTCTATTTGTGTTACTCTATGCATTTTCCAAGTATAGCGAGACATCTAGACATATTGTGAGATCACTTTCTATGTATTCAAGGAAAATTCATATCTGGCATAAAGATGTCTTGAAAGGAGATGGCTGTGCTTGTTGTGGTTCTACCTTGCTTTAAATGTGCTATTTCCTCTGCTGAATAGAATAAAGCATTTTTCTAAGTTATAGAAAGGGTTGTACCAAAATATCATATTAATCACTTGAAGTACATGGAGGAGTTATGTGTCTCCTTTGAAAAACACATTAAGCAGCTTCTTCAACTCATAGAAACTTTCTCCAATGACATTTAGATACCATCTGTATTTTTTAAAAAGTCAATAAAAAATAGAGAGCAAAAATTTTAAGCTTAAAAGTCAAAGTCAAATTGAAACTATAATAGTAATGAAAAAGTTAATCACAGAAATGCCTTAGTTTCCCATTGACAGTATATATCAAACATAATGTTTACAAGCATAACAACATAGCACTGTCTGTCCAGAGACCTACTTTGATTCTGAAATCAAAGCTGAATAGGAAGAACATGATTAAAGCATTTGCCCTCCAGAGAGTGAGATGTGTGTGGGGGGGACAGTCTTAAGGATAATTTTTGGAACAACAAATGAATTATTAGATATTTTTTAAATATCTTAATAAAAATCCATAACATATTAATAAAGCTGATATCATCACCTCAAGGAAGATATAAAAATATTTATTCTTATAAAAAATGAAGGAGATTAATGACCAACATTCTTGGAGCACATGATACAGTGGTCAAAAACCTGTCATAAATGCTTTTGAAACAACAAACATACAAATATAGCAATAGAAAGTTTAGGAAACGTATACTACTGGATTTGTAAAATGTAATAAAAAATACTTTACCTCTAGATAAAGCCTATGTAAGCCTTAAAATAAAAGAATGGAATCAAAAGGTCCTCCATGAGTTACATCCACCTACCACAGTCCAATATGTTGCCAATTAAGTTTCAAACAAATGTGTGAGATGTGTGAATTTGTTTACAGAAAATGAGGAGTTTATGACAAAAATTCTGGACCAGGTCATAGCCATCAGAAATGACCAAAAAGTTAATTGTTGCAGATAATAGAAGGCAATGGTAGGACCTATGCAATATATTGTTGCAGATTACAAAAATTTAGCACTTATTTGAGCAAGTGGCCAGGATTATGCAACAAAGCCTCATCATCTTTCATAAACTAATAAAAGACAAATTCCTATACAACAGATATAGCTCTCCAAGTAGTCTTCATAGATTAAGAAATTATAGTGGAACCAGAACATTATCACAGGCAAAAATGTTCCCCACAATTGCCTGAACTTCATACTGATCCAAAAAACGTCATGTATAGTATTTTAAATAGATGTGGACTATAGTGAATACTCATGAAGTCCAAACTATACAGAATAAAAAACTTTTGAGAAAGTTAGAGGAAGATTTCATTTTAATGGGGATGGGATACATATAATACTCATGATAATGTAGTGCTACAGGAGTTGTCCTGAAGTAGATACTTTCAGTGAGCCTAGAGAAGTCAAACATATTTTTAAAAATGTTTTAAAAATATTTTTAGTCAATTATTTTAGCAATGCTTGTAAAAGTCAATAGAATACTAAATATAAGAAAGAGTAGCATAACAATGTGTCATTGAGATTTTTTTAAAGTATGAATGGGATAAATTATAATAATCTGCTAAATAGCTGAGCATGATGGCAGCTCTCTGCTGCCAGAGAGCCTAAGACTGCTTTATCTTTCTAGGTCAAGAGTTCTGGCTGTGCCTGTTAGGTGTCTATACTAATTAAGCCATCAGTATGGTAGTTTCTTGAGCAGGAGTCCGCTCAGAAGGGAACCTTCTGAGGCCCAAGTGAAAAACTGAGCAGATCAAAGTTCCTATGCTGAATGCAGTAGAATCAAGACTGTTAGTAAACCCTGTACTTCCCACCTACATAAGTGGGGGAGAAACAGTCTTTAAAATAATAAAAATCTATAAAACAATTAATTAGCTAAAAAAAGAAGTTATTTTGTGCACATGTCACAATAGTCCATATTTCATTAATCCCAAGTGTAGTCTTTTTTTCTTTCATTGTGTCTTTATTCCCAGTAATAATATGATGTCTAGAACATTATAGACACTTAATAAATGTTCGCAAATAGATTGCAAGTAACAATCGAACACTAATTACGTGAACAAGGATAGTTCTATCTGAACTCCAAAGAAATAAGTTGAGAAATAGTAATAATTATGATGATGAAGCCAATAATGATAGCTATCCCAAGTGATATTGTTACAAAATTGTAAGATTTACAAACTTCCTTATCCGTTCATCATAGCATTTAGTGGTGTCTGACCGATTAGGACCCCATGCCCTGTATGATCCATTGAATTTTCTTGGCAAAGGTATTGGAGTAATTTGCCATTTTCTTCTCCAGTGGATTAAGGCAACCAGAGATAAAAATGACTTTTCCAGGTTCACACAAGTAGTAAATGTCTAAGAAAGGATTTGAATTTAGGGCTTCCTAATTCCAGGTTCAGAGCTCTATCTACATAGCCTCCCTTATGATATATGTGTTATGATACATGTAATATGTCTTGATTATAGAGGAGACAGACCAAAATAAAAGAAAAAGAGTCAAATAAAAGTAAAGAATAGACATTCACATTGTCTCCTGAATATATGACACTGTCACTTTCATTTACTTGCCAAGTTATTTCTTAGTGTATCTGCCTCTTTCCAGTCCTCCAGTTATGACCAAATGAGAAGCTTCTACTTAATTCTAGATTTTAGAATAAGAGAAGAGATTTTGGTGATCCAGCATTTTCTTATCAAAGAATCTTTCTGCAAATCTCTGAAAACCTAACTGATCTGGAGGAATATGATGAATTTTAATAAATTTAACACTTCAAAATACATTGTAGTACTTATAAAATCATTGAAAAAGAAATGGCCTCAATATAATATTTTTGTTACTTTGTGTGCAGAAATGATTGCAAGTATTTAAATATAAAATAAGGTCACATAACATCATAAGATTATTTGTTTTATCCATCTTCATATTTTTAATTAATCATAACTTGGAGAAATAAAGATATTAGTCAAATTCACACACCCTGGAAAAAGTTGGAAAGTATAAGCTACCTTTGAAGGCAAGGGACAAATATTAGGGAACATGTGATTAGGAAGATCTGAGGCTGCTGATTGCCATTAAAAAGATGACATGAGGGACACAAACATATTTGTGTGTATGCATGTGTGTGCATGTATGTATACATCTATGCATATGTGTACACTCATATACCTATATAACTGTACATATATGTATCACATACATGCATATATGGTCTTTTACCCCATGTACACATATGCATGCACATGTGTGTATGTGTATTGAAATTAGGTAAGTTTTAAATTATATTCTATGCAGGCATAGAATGTTTATCAATGTTGCCTATATTCTGAATGAAAAATATAACATGAACCCTAATTTACAATTTCGAAAACCAATTTTTTCAAATAATAGAAGCGAATCAATATTTGTGTCACATAGCTATTGTCTGTTTTGCCAATACTATCATATAAATATATGTGCAATGTTAACAAACTGAAAAAAATATTATGTGTTCATGCAATAATTCAGTTTAAAAGCTCACATAAAAATGATTTCTCACAGCACTTGTCAGACAACATCTTTCAATATACATTCTAACCACATTCATTTTCCTTGAACTAAAGGGTCTTGTCCCTGAGGAGAGAAGGAAAGTTGGGTCAGCTAGCCTAAATTGTTGTAGACTCAATCTGTACATGTCTATTTCTTTTTTCTTTCATTGTTAATCCCACTTACTTTTCTAAAAACGCTTGTGATGTAGTACTTTTAATGTGGTATGCCCCCAACACTTTCTTAGCAGATATGGAGCTGGTACAATTGGATCTCCAATATTGAGTAAATAATAGTAAGAATCATTTTTTTGAAGTCTTTAGACTAATTTAGATAAAAATATATGTTTTTCAAGTGTCCCTTTTTATAGTCATATATATATATATATATATATATGGTATGGATGTATACATACCCATGTGTGTATGTACTTTCAAACATATCACAGGGGTTAGGGGCATGGCACCACCATAATCTAGAAAATCTGCATAAAAATTTTTTACTTTCCCTTCATAACAGAGAAGGGTGATATTTTTCTTTTTCTTTATTGAATATTTTAACATCCTTGTAAAATTTGGATTGATATTATATAATACAATAAATATATTTTATGCATTTCTGAGTATCTAAACTTTCTGTGTTATATGTTAACCTTCATATGTCATCTGCAGTTTCCACAAAACTCCCAAGAAATTCCCATTTAATTTCTTATACTGCTCCTTATACAGAAACTGTGATGGAAAAAGTCATGATGTCAAAGAGGTAACAGTTCATACACAACAACAAATGTATTCAAACTCTTAAGATTCTTCTTCCTAGGTTTCTAAGAATTTTCTAGACTAGTAGTCAGCTTTTACTTTAAATTACTGGATATTTTTCCATATTACTTTCATTAAATCCATACATAGCTTTTGGTTACCAACTGAGATTTACATGATTTCTGAAACAACGGGCTTCAAATTCAACTAACAGGTCAAAGAGAAAACTGTTATTTAATGAAACTATTAACAAAATACCATTGTCTCAGAGAGCTTATGAAGGCATGATTCTAATATGATTTTAGTTTTCAGAACCCAAAGACAAAACTTTGATGTTAGATTTTTTAAAAAATCTGTTCACAGGAATATTAATCGTGTCTTTGTTCTGAAAATATGTGATGGTTCTTATAGTAAGAAATCAGCCACAAGACTTTTTTTCTCTTCTGATTTCATTAATAATTATCACATTGTATTTTTGCCTTCTATCTTCCATTCAGCTAGCACCTCTTTTCATCCATTGGGATTATGTAAAGCATATACCAAAGAGTGGCTAGTGTGTTTATGTTCAGGTATTAAATTTCCTATAATTTTTGTAGGAATAAAATGGTTGTGCACATGGGATATAATATTATAATTTCAAGACAACTCACAGACAAAAATATGACCTCCCAAAGACACCATCTATCTCTGCAAAATATTTATATGGAACATCAGTCCAGTCAAAACCCATGCACTCTCTGCCTCGATATATTATCCAGGTTTGTCCACGATGCCTAGACTGTCCATCTGTCTTAGAATGTCCTCAGAAGGCTCCATCAGTGATTAGACTGCAGAATAAAGCCTCCAGAGTCCATTCATATGGGCAGAGAAAAAAGAAGGGGAAAAAAATATTCAAACTTCATCTTTTTCCTTGTGGCTTTGTTGTTGTTGCCTCATCTTCTTCCTCCTCTTCCTCCTCAGAAACTGCCCCAGCCTCCAGGCTTCCATGGCATCTGCCTTCGAAGCCCCTTTAGCCTCCTCTGCCACCTCCTCAGCCCCTGAAACCACCCCATGCACCACCCCCATCCACCACAGCAGCTGCCTCCTTGACCTCTGAAGCTGCTATGACCGGTCCAGTTCAGGGTTACTTTGTTTCCATCAATCTCTCCATCCTCCGTGGCTTCTTTGGCAGTTTTGGTATCATCTTCTCAGTTGAAGTCCACAAAACCGAACCCTTTCAAAGACCTCATCTCCTTGTCTGTGACTATCCTTGTGCCCACACAGCCTTGAAATGAATCTTTCAATGCTTCTTCCCTCGTGTCTTCAGACAGGCCTTTGACAAACAAGGTTATGCAGGACCAGCTCCACGGGACTGTATTGGCAGCCTTCTATTCCTTCAGCTCCAGCCAGATGGCTCTGCCTTCAGTCTCCATGTTGTTACAAGAATTCAATGCCTCTTTTGCATATTCCACAAAGGCAAATTCAATAAACACACCCTTTGAGTTGGCCTTGGTTGTTCTGGGACAAACTGATGGATGTGGCCTTCTCAAACACTACCTGTACATCAAGGACCAGGGTCTTGGAGTCTGATGGCTTATTCTTCCTTCTGGAGTTCTCTTGCCTGTGGCTTTTCTCCCCTCTGTAGTCCAGAATGAGCCCTTGGTCATCAATCTCAGTGCCCTGCATCTCTTTCAAGGACTTGTCCACATCTGCTTCAGTCTTAATTCCAACATAGGCAATTCCTTTAGGAGCCCCATCCTTGGTGAAGACCAGTCTGACCTCAACAGCATCTTCAAAACACTCCCTTGAGTTCCTCTTGAGTTACTTTATATGCAGATTCTTCACAAAGAGCATCCTTGCATCTTGGTCTTTATTTTCTTTTGCTTTTCCCAGGTTAATTTCAGAGTCAAGCACTTTGGAGCTACTGAGTTCCAGAGTCTTTTCCATGTCTTTAGCAGATTCAAATTCTATGTAGCCAAATTTCCTGGTGAAACCAATGTGGACCTTCACTAGGGTGAAGTCCTTGTTGGCAAAGAAGACTGTAATGCCGGTTTTGAGTTGTCGCACTTTTTTTGAAGTTCAGGTTACCAGTAAAGAGACTGAAATTTGTAGATGTTTCAGCATCCATTTTCTATTTCTTGGCCTCAGGACCCTTCTGTTTCTTTTTTTTTTTCTCTTTTGAGGCACTTCCTTCACAGGTACTTCCTCCTCTTTCTTCTCCTCTTCCTCCTCCTCCTCCTCTGATTCCATGGCCTTCCCCCTTGGCAAGTGTGGTGTCCATGGCTCCTTCAGAGTTATCCTTACCTTCTCCATTCTTGTCACTGTCCTTGTCTTCCTCATCCTCCTTGGAGTCTTTTTTGGCAACAGTCACTCCCATCTTTGTGGCTTTGGGAAGCTCAAACCCTTCATCCTCCTCATCTTCACTGTCTTCTTCTTCATACTCACTTTCCTCCTTGTTGATGTTCTTTCCATTGGCTGGGAGCACTACTGATTTGGTTGGTGGAGGCTAGCTTAGCTGGAGTACTTCTCTTCTTGCCTGGTGTGATGGAGCCTTTGGTAGGGGTGTCCACCTTCTTTCCAGGAGTCACAGCTACTTTCTTGACTGGAATGATGGCAACAATAGCTTTTTTTGTTGGTGGTACTTTCTTTAATGATGTGGCCACAGACATTTTGCCTTTCTTCTAAGGAACTTCAATCTCTTCTCCACTGCTTTCTTCTTCATCTTCTGACATGTCCTCATCTTTAATGTCTTCTACCTCCTTTGGGGGAAGAACCATTTTATTTGGCTCAGCTTCACTTTTAGAAGCCTTCCCTGCCTTCACCATGGTGGCTGTATTTGATTAGGTTGAGGAGGGTGCAAACCTGGTGGCTGAGACCCAGGCAACTTCAGTGGCAGAAGAGCAAGAGCAGTAGTCTGTGTATGAGCAACCTTTTGCTGGTTAAGACTGAAACAAAATACCAAAATTTCCTATGTTGTTGAACTTGGTGCAGGCTTTATCCCGCTTTCTGGTTTCTTTCTAATTCTTTGTCTCATTCAATCACTCATTTATTTATTTATTTATTTGTTTGTTTGTTTGTTTGTTTATTTATGCATTCATTCATTCATTCATTCATTTATTTGCTTATTTATTTGTTCATTTTCCAATTGCTATGTGCAATTCACTGCATTAGAGGAATCATCCTGAGTAACAAACAAGAAATAGTCCCTTCTCTTAAGAAGTTTAGGATTTGAAAATATTTCTCAAATTGGTATCCTAAGTTTATCACATTCAGCCCAATGACTCAAATTTATTTCTTAATGTGGATACACAGTTATTCCTTTTTTTTATAGTACATGACTCTCAGTGTTTGTAGTTCTTTAACATGAATACCCTGGTATTGGTTTCTCCTTTCTACTCAGTCTAACATGATTACATAGCATAGCGTAGCCCAACTTCTATGTTATCTCTAACTTTATCAGATATTTCCAAACTTAAATATTCCAAAACTTAGTGATAAGATTTATCATCATTTAAGCCATCAAAATATGAGTCAATAGTTTATTTCTATACTCTGGTATTTTGCAAATTTCATTAATTTGTCATTATAATTATGTGTGAAAAGTAACACTGAATTAATTCAATAACCAAAACAAAACAAAGAAACATTCCAATTTACCTGTATTTACATATAGCATATAAAAGAAAATGGGGAAAAATGTATTTATTAAATTTGACATGTTTTCTGAAAAGAACATGAAAGAAGTTGGAAACTTTCTATACTTGCCCATATGGTTTAACTTTGTTTTTAATAATCCACCTTCATTAACCAGGAGATCATTTTGCATAGCAACAGCAACACTGTGTGATGATTAACTATGGAAGACTTAGCTCTTTTCAGCAATACTTTGAACCAAGCCAATTCCAAAAGACTCCTGATAGAAAATGCCACCACACTCAGAGAAAGAACTGTGGATTTTGAGTACAGATCTAAGCATACTGTTTTTATTTTGTGTGTGTGTGTGTGTGTGTGTGTGTATGTGTGCGTGCATGTGTGTTTTTCTTTCTCATGGTTTTTCCCTTTTGTTTTTATTCTTCTTTCACAACATGACTAATGTGATAACATGTTTAACATGATTGTACATGCATAACCTATATCAAATTGCATGCTGTCCTGGCAAGGGGAAAGGAAAGGGAGAAAAATTGGAACACAAAATTTTACAAAAGTGTTGAAAACTATCTTTTCATGTAATTGAAAAAAATACTATTATGGGAAAAAAAGTAATTTTCCTGCTTAAGTGATATTGGAGGAGATCCCATTAGAGCAAATGCTTTGTCCCTGGGAAATGTGGGACAGAGCTTTCTGTCCCTTGCAAAAGGACATATGAAACCAGTGATTTCTAATTGGTCATTCTGTGTTCCTCTCTCCCTATTCCACAATTATTCTTTCATGATGTGTATGGAAACATTACATCAACAAGGATTGATTGCTAAAAAAAAATTTAAAAAATTGCCCACTCAGAGATCTTAAAAGGAGTAACCTGAAGATCCTTCTGTTTCTGTATGCCAAATGTGGTGGAACTTGTGGTGTTACCCTCTCTTTTAGATTTCCATGGAAGGAGTTATTAGACATCCTTTCCCTTCCAGTAAATATGTCTCATACATGAAGTCAACAGTACACTTGCTGACTTAGATGAATGCTTTTTATTCTGTTTTTATTGTACTGGGAGAAGAAACAACATGGATCAAATTTATTACATTTCATTGCTATTACATTACATTGCATTATATCATAATATATTATTCATATCATCCTATATCATATCATATCACAACATATATTAATCAACAATGAATCCAAAGTAATTTCGGGGGGAAGCTGCTCTGTGAAAAGAAAAAAAGTACTTTGAGAATTAGAAAAAGCTTATTGTAGGCAATAACAGTTGAGTTAAGTTCTAAAAGGACATGAGAATTCTAAGTAGTGGAGGTGAAGTGGCAAGGATCGGTGCAAAGGCATGGGAGTGGGAGCCAGAATGAGCAATAATAATTATATTTTTCTCTCAAAACCACAACAACAACAAGTAATACCTGAACTTTAGTCCAAAAGTAAAGTAATTGGAGGAGTCAAGATGGTGGAGTAGAAAGATATACATATGCTACCTTCCAACCCACAGTCCATAAAATACCTGTAAAGAAGAACTCCAAAAAAAATCTGGAGCAGCAGAAGCCACAGAACAATGGAGCAGAGGAGATTTCTTTTCCAGAGAGACCTGAAAAACCAACGCAAAAGGTCCCTCGCACGCTGGACCCAGAGCAGAGACCAGCCCTGCCTTGGCCACACAGCACTGAGAGGAGCAGATCCGAGCAGGCTTCAGGGACAGAATCTCCAGTTCCTGCGCAGGTCCCTGTACCCACAGGAGCTAAAGGTCAGTGACAGAGTCTTTTTTCCTCACCAACAGGGGAGCGGGGTGTCCCCATAACTTAGGCCCGCTCAGGAGGCAGCAGCAGAGGCAGCAGTGGACAAGGGCTCCCAAAGCAGGCAAGAGATTGGATACATTGTTGAAGGTCTCTGCATAAACCCTCTGAGGGAACTAAGCCCCATGTGGCGGCCCTGCCCCCACCTGAGAGCTTGAACTTAATCTCACACTGAACAGCAGCCCTGCCCCCACCCAAAGCCCTGAGGCTGGGAAGGAGCATTTGAATCTCAGACCCCAAGTGCTAGCTGGGTGGATCTGGAGGTGAAGTGGGTGTGGAGAGGAAACTCAGAAATCAAGTAACTGACTGGAAAAATGCCCAGAAAAGGGGAAAAAAATAAGACTATAGAAGGTTACTTTCTTGGTGAACAGATATCTCCTCCCATCCTTTCAGATGAGGAAGAACAATGCTTACCATCAGGGAAAAACATAGAAATCAAGGCTTCTGAATCTCAAACATCCAAAATAAATATTCAGTGGTTTCAGGCCATAGAAGAGCTCAAAAAGGATTTTGAAAATCAAGTTAGAGAGGTGGAGGAAAAACTGGGAAGAGAAATGAGAGAGTTGAAAGAAAAGCATGAAAAGCAGATCAACACCTTGCTAAAGGAGACCCAAAAAAATGCTGAAGAAAATAACATCTTGAAAAGTAGGCTAACTCAATTGGCAAGAGGTTCAAAAAGCCAATGAGGAGAAGAATGCTCTAAAAAGCAAAATTATCCAAATGGAAAAGGAGGTTCAAAAGCTCACTGAAGAAAACAGTTCTTTCAAAATTAGAATGGAACAGATGGAGGCTAATGACTTCATGAGAAACCAAGAAATCACAAAACAATACCAAAAGAATGAAAAATGGAAGATAATGTGAACTATCTCATTGGAAAAAAAACTGACCTGGAAAACAGATCCAGAAGAGACAATTTAAAAATTATGGGACTACCTGAAAGCCATGATCAAAAAAAGAGCTTAGACATCATCTTTCATGAAATTATCTAGGAAAACTGCCCTGATATTTTAGAACCAGAGGGCAAAATAAGTGTTCAAGGAATCCACTGATCACTGCCTGAAAGTGATCCAAACAGAGAAACTCCTAGGAACATTGTGGCCAAATTCCAGAGTTCCCAGGTCAAGGAGAAAATGTTGAAAGCAGCTAGAAAGAAACAATTCAAGTACTGTGGAAATACAATCAGGATAACACAAGTTCTAGTAGCTTCTACATTAAGGTATTGAAAGGTGTGGAATATGATATTCCAGAATTTAAAGGAACTAGGACTAAAACCAAGAATCACCTACCCAACAAAACTGAGTATAATACTTCAGGGGGGAAAATGGTGTTTCAATGAAATCGAGGACTTTCAAGCATTCTTGATGAAAAGACCAGAGCTGAAAAGAAAATTTGACTTTCAAACACAAGAATGAAGAGAAGCATGAAAAGGTAAACAGCAAAAAGAAGTCATAAGAGACTTACTAAAGTTGAACTGTTTACATTCCTACATGGAAAGACAATATTTGTAATTCTTGAAACTTTTCAGTATCTGGGTAGTTGGTGGGATTACACACACACACACACACACACACACACACACACACACACACACACTCATACAGAGACAGAGAGCACAGGGTGAATTAAATGCATGGGATCATATCTTTAAAAATGAAATTAAGGAATGAGAGAGAAATATATTGGGAAGAGAAAGGGAGAAATGGAATGGGGAAAATTATCTCTCATAAGAGAGGCAAGAAAAAGACTTTTTAGTGGAGGGAAAAAGAGGGGAGGTGAAAAAAATATGAAGTTTACTCATCACATTTGACTAAAGGAAGGAATAAAATGCACACTCATTTTGGTATGAAAACCTATCTTACAATACAGGAAAGTGGGGGATAAGGGGATAAGCAGGGTGGAGGAGATGATGGAAAGGAGGGCAATGGGAGGAGGGAGCAAATTGAAGTCAACACTCTTGGGGAGGCACAGCATCAAAAAAGAGAATAGAAACAATGGGGGGCAGGATAGGATGGAGGGAAATATAGTTAGTCTTACACAACATGACTATTATGGAAGGTATTTGCAAAACTACACAGATATGGCCTATATTGAATTGCTTGCCTTCCAAAGGGAAGGGGTGAGGAGGGAGGGATGAAGAGAAGTTGGAACTCAAAGTCTTGGAGTATTCCAACTGGAATATCATCTTCAGCAAATAACCTGTCTTATTGCCACATCCCCTTATACTTATGCTATTCCTCACTGAAAGTTTCTTCTCCTCTAGTTGATTCTATCAGGATATTTCTTCCCCCTTTTCAAGCTGTGAATAGGCACTCAGTGTGGCACTGAAATTTTCTAGAACACTCTGCATATGCTTATACGTTTTCTCTTCTGATATCCAGTAGTTGCTATTATTCTGTTCTTCTGGCTTTGATTTATTCCATTGTTTTAATTATTCTATTTGTCTTTTACCTATCCACTCATTTCTTTCTTTTCTATCAATAGTTTGTCAAGGGTATCATTTTTTTGACTATTTTTGGTATTGGTCATTTACTTTAGGAATATGTATTTCCATTTGCACTGTTCCATCATATGGTGGTACATGTCCAAAGCATGAAAGTTATAGGAGTTCCAATTGGCCAATAGAGAAATGCGTGTTTGTAACAAATAGGACATAGAATATTACCAATGGCAATATTTAAGAGAGACATAAAACATCACAATGGACATGAATAATCAGAAAAGGCAGCAGAGGTATTTCTTAGTGAGAGCTATATAGAGGTAATAGATTCCCAGGACACTGAATCTTAAAAGAACCAGCAAAGGGCCTCTAGCATGCAGGGTAGTCTATGGATAATTTATGAGAGGATATTGAAAAAACTCCACAGGATGAGAAGGTGGGAGTTGCTCTCAATCTCACCAGTGACCACAGAATACAATGTGATTATTTTTTTTTTATTTCATCAAATTATAGTAATAAATAAGTTCTAGTCTGGTAACCTTTATTTTTTTTATCCTGGCTCTTAGGGATCATTATGATGTCTATCCCCATTTTTAAATAAAAATTAAAGCCATATATGCTTCCAATATTTCACTACTCTTGTCAAAGACTGTAATATAATATTGTTACTTGACACTACAAAACTGATGCCTTTTTTTTGAAACTTAGGTAAGATACTGATGCCTTAGAAACTTTTAAACTCCCACAATGTGTCTTTTGCCTTTCAATTGGAATGTTGTGTTTCCAGACAGTCACAAAACCACATTCCAATGTTTTTCATGAAGCTTATGCTTACACATAAAATCAAACAATAATAAATTGTAAACACATTCAGCTCCTGGGTATGAAATTTTACTGTTTTTCTAGTTGTGAGGTGCTCTACCATAGCCTGAAATCAAGCAACATATTCTTTTGTTTGTTTGTTTGTTTTTTTGTTCTTCTATGATACCTAAAATGAGTTGTATACTGAGAATTTGGCCTCCCTGTTCTTCAACAAGAGTTAGAGTTTACCACCACCACTCTTTCCTTGGAAAAAGACCCACCTGGAAACTGTGAACTTGGCTGTTTCTCTCTCAAGGGAGAAATGTACAAACTTTCCAGGGGCCTAGAAATGGAATACAAACACATGTTTCTTTATCCTATATTAATATTTAGATTCATGGATTTGAAGAAGGATCCCTGCTTTGGAGCACCATACCAATTCCTTTTAATTTTTCCATTTTTAAAGTTGGAACGAGTCTTCTAACATCCATCCTTTCTGGCTTTAGTACTCTAAATGAATAGATCAACCCTTCATTGAATGCTACAATGCTGACACTGAGTATGTCAAAGCTGAGATAAGAGAGCTAGAAGCATTAGAACAAATTGAAAAACATTATATTTTTGTCTACAAATTTTCAATGTGTCCTATACATTGTTTTGATTTGTGATTTGGTTGCTCAATCAAATCATGCTTTCAGATGTCTAAGTTCTTCATTCTCGTGACAAGGGACAGGAAGAAATCATATAAAATTTTAAAGAATGCAAAATGGTCCTTTATTTAAAAAAAGGTATTTGTTAAACCACATTATTCACAAAGAGAGTAAGCAAACAAGGTTTGGCAGAAATTGGAGCAATCCCAGTTCAGCAGGAGCTGTATACCAAATATGGATTCCACTGTAATCAGATAAAGATTCTGGCCTAATTAGATCAGCATAATTACATTCAGTGTTTCATAGGGAGAATAGAAATGTACACATACAGGATTTTGTCTTCTCTTCCCCCTTTACCCTCCTTTCCCTTAAGTCATAGCAATAAAAATCTATATTCTGAAAACTTTCATCTGGGCCTGTCAGCTCTGAAGGAGGCTTCTTTTCCCTTGAGCTGCCTCAAAATTAACTTTGCTAATGAACTATTTGAAATTTCAAGGAAAAGAAAGCCACCTTCTTATATGTCAGGGTTGATTCTTTTCTCCAGCATACTAATACATTAAAAGAATCACATCTGAAGATTGAGTCATTGCTCATCAGAGATCCAACAATTCTGGGTTGCATAACGCCACATAGGGAGGCTCCCTGTCAGCATGGATTTTATCAGATACTAAGAGGAAAAACTATTCAGTCCAGATTACTTGATCTGAATACACTGATAGACATTTGAAAATGAAAACAAAAAGTACAAAATTTATTTAATAATTCTTCCCAGTCTCCTACATTTTATACCTAAGAGTTAACTGATTTACTCATCATTTCCAGGTTTCAAAAATGTCTGGAGGCGAAAGTCCATGGTATTTTTTCACCTCACCCCCATTACCATCCCTTAAATTCTGAGCTATGAATAAAGAATTTAAAGATAGTTAACCTGTAGACAATACCAAATACTTGTTAAACTACAGATTAAGTCATACAATGGGTCAAATAAAATCCTCTGAGTGATATATAGAGGATCCTATTATTTCATTGGAATTGAATTTAATTCTTCAAATTATGAATTGCTTACTATATGCAAGATGTGGGAAGACACAAAGATGAAATTCAGAGAGCTATGCTTGAGTCTAGAAGGAACTCGATTTAAATATAAATTCTTCATATACATAGTTCAATGACCTAGACAAGCTTCAACTAACTTTTTCATTGTATTCAATTCTTTGTGGCCCCATTTGGTATTTTCTTGGCTGAGGTACTGGAATGGTCTGCTATTGCCTTCTCCAGTTCATTTTAAAGATGAGAAACTGAGGCAAACAGGACTAAATGACTTGCCTAGGAACACATAGCTAGTAAGTGTCTGAGGTCAGATTTGAACATGGAAATATGAGTCTTCCTGACTCCAGGTCTGGCCCTCTATTCACTGTGTCATCAAAACTCTCATACTTTCCTCTTTTAATAAATAGGGGAAAGGACTTATTAATAACTGTAGAATTCACCTGTGGTATTCAATTCAGAATCTTATGATGATCAAATGAGTAAGGCATTTACAAACTTTAAAATTCTATAAAATGTCAAGTATTAAAAGTATGCATACTTAAAACACACACTCCCTGAAATCAAGGAACTTAATATTTAGTAGGAGATATTATTCTATTGATTCTGTTTGTTTCTCTCTATTTCCATTCATACATATTTTGTCTTAGCTCTCAATTCATCAATAATTTCTTATTGCATAACAATGTTCTATTACATTCACATCCCATAGTTTGTTCAATTATTTCCAACTATTAAATGGATTTCCACAGAACCCATTTTATTTCCAGTACTTTGCTGTCCATATATACATTTTATGCGTGGACTTCTGTGAATGCTACCTAATGATTGGCTCGAATTTTAGCAATTTTAGGACAAGTAGAAGGGGAGAAAGACAGCAGAGCAGATTGGCAAAGAAGGTTATTGAGCAATTAAGAAAAATGAAACTTTATGATAATGCCAAAATCCTATTTATCTATATAATACAGGTGAAATTCTATATTATGAGAAAATTATTTTAAATATAAGTATGTAGTCATTTTACACAATGAGCATCTTCCCCACTAAGGTTGTTTTGTACCTATTTTGCATGTATGTTGTATGTACCTGTTGATTCCCTTATAATCAGATCAGGATTTTGACCTAATTAGAAAAGAAAAATTATATTAAAAGTTTCATAATGAAGCTAGAATGCTTGCATACAGGATTTATTCTGTCCTTCCCACACCATAAATAAAACTTCACCCTTAATCATAGTAATAAATTGCTTGCTATGTTGATATCTGGTCTGCCTCATTAGTATCTGAGCTCCTTTCAGGATAGATACTGTTTTTGTTTGTCTTGTTTTGTTTCTTTGCCCCCTTATGACTTAGAACAGTATCTGGTTCAAAATAAACATTTCATTAAGGCTCATTGGTTGACTCAAGTTATCCACTCCTCTCTAAGCTAAAACCCAGAAATCCTCTATCATAACACTCCTGTTCATTTAGAAATCACTTCAAACATGGAATTCATGTAGCTTAACTACCCTCTACCCCTGAGATCTCTTCTTCTTATTGTAATGCTCCTCCCACACTGGCTATTTAAGGAGATTCTCTGGTCAGACACTGTTTGTACTCTTAGATTTCCTCTGCCATGCAACAGCAACAGAAATCTTTATGCCCCTTTCAGCTTCCTTTTATGTGTTTTTCCTCTTAGGTGGAGCAGTGGATAAAGCTATAGGTCTGGAGTCAGGAAAACTTATCTTCTTATCTTTCAAATGTGATCTTAAAACAATTACTAGCTTTGTGACCCTGGGTGTTCTTTTAACCCTAATTGTCACAGTTTTCTCATATGTAATATGAGCTAAGAAGGAAATGACAAACCACTCCATTAACTTTGTCAAGAGAAACCGAAAAGGGATCATAAAGAGTCTGATGACTGAAATGACTGCACAACAACAGCTTTCCCCTTTAGAATGTAAGCCCTTTGAAAGTAGGGACTATAGTTCTTTTTACTTGTATTTAGATTCCTAGTACTTAGAAAGTACCCTATCAGAGAGTCCTTAATGCTTAATCAATGTTATTCACAGGACACATGCCTACTCTATGCATGTGTTGGACTAATAAACAATATAAAATTTTTACGAGATTGACTATAACGGCATATAATTTTTCTAGATGAAAAAAAGATATAGTCTATGAGTATAAGTAGGTTAGAAGTTCACTAAAATAGCAGTGTCATTACCCTTCAGTTTTTCTTACTAAAAAGTATAAAATGTAGAATATATCCTCTCAAATTAATATACACTCATAAATTATCATAGAAGAGTGACAATGAAAGGTACTATATATAATATGTGTGTACATATACACATATAAATGTTTATGTATCTATACATACTCATGTATTTGTGTGTATGCATATATTTATATAACATACAAGTATTCCTGTATAGAATATACATGCATACACATATGTTCTATTAAGACTGCATCTTGTTCTGGTCTCCCTATCTACCTCCCATCTAGTCAGTATAGCAAGTAAGTTTATGAGTAGTAAATTCAAAACAATGAAGTAGAAAATAAAAGAGGAACCTAGAAGTTAGGTACAAAGTGTCCAAAACATCAAAGTATCGTAATTTGCAAACTATTATACATTAACCAAAACCCACACTCTGTTAACATATGCTAAATCAGGCAAAGTCATCTTGGTTTTTCTATCAGAACCTTTGGTCCTACCATATGGAAATCTCAAATAAGTTCCAGATATCTTTAATATGACCTATTTTGAGATGATATGGACATATTAATTTGAAAGTTTTACCAACAATATTGAAATTATTTGAACATCTTGATCAACTAACCTCAAGGTGGCACAGATAAGAGTTAATCTGTTTTCACCTAAAATTCTACAAAAAGAGACCTCAAACTCCTAGTAGTCCCTTATTCACTTCTATCACCATCAAATCCATGCTATCTAGAGCTATTTGCTTTAATCCACAATTTATGAGTTAGTCTGTGTGCCATTCCTCTTCCCTATCCTTTGCCTTACTTTGCCTTGCTTCCTTCACCATCCCATCCCCCATTACCATGCTGCCTGCCTCTGTACCCCTTTCCTTTCTTGCCTTTGTACTTTCTGGGATTGTTCTCCCCTATATTCTCTGTGTTCAATGAAACTGCGATTGCAATCTTACTTCCTGTTGTTATAGTAGTCTTTTCTAGAAAGCATCCAAAGAACTAAGCTTACCTGCCCAATTTCATAAATTAATTATCAAGTCACATATAACTATGCGTATTGTTATATATGCATTGTGTGTCCATATTAGGTATGTCTATATGTTTCAAACCAGAAAACTGAGTGTTGTGGAGTTTTAAATGATTTAAAAAATCATTAAGCAAACGAGTGACAGAATTGGAAACAGAGCATTAATTTCCTGGTAGGTGTCTAAGTGAGTGTCCTTTCAATAGCATCATTTCTGTTGAGCACAGCTTGATCATGTAGATCTCAAAACTTGTTGCTTAAAAATGAGGTTTCATTTTATATAAACGGTACATTTATTTTGCTTTCACCTTCTGATTCACTCTTTTAGTACAGGTCCTGTTCCCTAGTGATGTACTTCATGGTACATAATTTTATTTTTTCCAACCGGTTAGCTTAGCAGTAATTTTGATGCTTATTATCATTCAGTGTAGATTTTCATATCAACTTCTTAGATTTTCTTTCATTAAACTCACATCTCTTTCCGTTATATACCAGTATTCCTTGTCTTAGCAATTTTTTCCATTACTCTCATTTGCTCTTTTTTCTTCATTCAAAGTGCTTTTGTGTCATTCCTTAGGCAGTAAGTGAAGCTACCAGTGCTTGAATGGATATAAATCTGGTTTTACTGTTCTATAATGCTTTCATTAGTCCTTTCCATACTTTCTAGTATTATTGATGTGCTGAGGTTGGTATTAGAAAAAAATCAGAGGTTTGAATAAATAAATATACTACTATATACTGGATAAATGTTGGACATCGATTTAGGAAGACCTGGATTAAAACCCTTCCTCTGATTATCCTTAACTGTATGCCCATGGACAGATCATTTAATCTCAGGGATCCTTAGTTTTCTTCAAGTGAGGAATGAGAATAATATTATGTATATCACATATGCCAGAGGAATATTGTGAAAGTCAGTTTTATGTAAATGACAGTTACTATTATTAATATATTTTCATTTAATTCAATAGTCATTGTTAAAGGTTCTGAAAGATGAAGGACAACATTAATTTTTCAGCAATGACAAGGAACTCATTGAAGAGAGGAGCAAGATCCTTGATTAGAGGGATTTCAATGAATCTGCAAAACTATTTAAACCTTTGTCTATGAATCTCTCTCTCTCTATAGAACAGGCTATCTTAGAAGTCTGAATCAATCATTCTCTTAAGTTGATCTAGGACTTCAATATTGTCAATGAAAATACTGTACAAGTTTTTCACTTGACTAGACCACTTTAATAAACACCCACATGGGAGATAAAAGGGATCTGCATCTCATAGAAGACGTCCTATTATCTGGCTGGGACCATTTTCTTTTGATTGGCCGGGTTACTGCAATAAACTGCATCTACAAATCAAACAGAATGGGATAGAGTTAGCCGCTCCTTCCTGCTGTGTGCAAGGCACAAAGGTTTTGTCCACACATAGTACGAGAAGCATGAGGTAAACTGGTTGGGTACCTCCTCCTTCTCTCATTTCGGTACTCTCAGAGAATTCCATTTAGGGCTGTAATCTGTTTAATTTATTCTTTAAAGTTCTAGGCATATGTGATGGAATCTTGAAACTTAAGGTCTTATCAGGATCATCTTGAGGACTAGGATTCCAGAACAAATGTTGCTTCTAGTTTAGCAAGGAAGTCCTGTTAAATTAGGGTTGTAGGAGATAAGCCTATGAGCACTTTGAATTTGGAACTTGGTGAAACTGATGTTACATAAGGAATGATTTGTGAACCTAATGCTCCATTCAGATCTCCCCAAACTGAGATGTTATAAGGAGGGATTGTGCCGTACCATGCCCTGTTGGGGAGGGCATGGTTGTATAATTGGTCTTACTATACCTTTAAAATAAATATTCCTTTGTAAAAGCTATTCAATCTATTAAATAAACTGAACTAAGTTGTAGGGGACCTCTAAAATGCTGTTATCAGTGGAAGTTTGAGTCAATGGCAGAGTCTGAACACACTCAGACCTTCTTAAAGGTACCAGAGAACTTTGATTTGAGCCAGGAAAGACTGTTCAAAGTCAGCAGCTACACTTTCTTCTCCAGAGTCATCTGGGTCCGGTGACCAGATATGGATCAAGACAACCACAAATGGCCAAGGATGCAGTGAAAGACTCTGACCCTTTGAAGCCAAGGTCTTTTCAGTTTTTCACAATGAGTGAGGCAATGTTCAATCAGTGAAGAGACCTCTTTGAGAAGTGAGACAACAGTGCAGCAGAGCAGGCAGGGAAGACCTGAGAGAACAGCAGGCAGAATCGGCACAGCAGCAGCCCAGGGTGAGAGACCAGAAGAGCCAAGCAAGTGACAGCTACTGAGCTCCAGATATCAACCACAGCAGCTCCTGAGACTTTCAGCCCTCAGATTAAATGTCTGTAAGTCATCTACTTGAACTTTCGGGAGCCAGGATGGTGGAGTGATGAGTAAATGCTCTCTCCTCTCCCCTTCATGACCTTGAAAGAACCATAAAATATTTCCCCAGGAAAATCCTGGATCAGTGGGAACAACAAAGGGGGCAAATAGTCTCATAACACCTGAGGCTAGGGAAATAGCTAAGGGGGATTCCTCCTATTGTGGCAGAGATAAACCAGAAAGAGAGGGGCCCCAGGGTGGTGGTAACTTGCCCTAGGACTCAGGTGAGCCTCAGTGATAGGAGAGGAGCCCCAGGATGGGTGGAAACTCACACTAGGATCTAGGCGTGCCTCAGCACTCCAGGGGAAACAGGGAGACAATAGGGCAGCTGGGATCACCATCCCCTGAGCTTGCCTTTGCCTCAATTCAGCTAAGGAGATCTCCCCTGACCAGACCACCCCACCCCCACACTTAACAAGTTAACCACAGGACTGAGCGGGGGAAACACAAAACCAAAAGATAAAAAGATGCTTCCTCTTAGTTTTTCACACAAGTCACTCAACACCAATTTCTGCAGCTTCTATCTGAAAGAACCAGAAACCACAACACACAGTCACCATCATGAACAAAAATAAGCAAAATAAGCACTAAAAAAGCATAGAATCTTTCTATGGGGAACAAGGACCAAAACACAAATACCAAAGAGGTCAGTAGTGAGATTGTACTTACATCTTAAACTTTAGAATGGACTATGAACTGTTGGCCTGCACAAACAGCTCTCCTGGGACATCTGAAGAAATAAATAGATGAAAAACTGGCCAATGATGCTAAGAGTTTGAAAAAAGAATTCACTGATGAGAACATCTCTTTACAAAGGAAAATTGAACAAATGGAAAAAGAAGCATAAAACCTAACTGGGAAAATTGGACAAATGGAAAAGTAAGTACAAAAATTAACTGGAGAAAATAACTCCTTAAAAGGAACAATTGGACAGATGGAAAAGGAGATGCAAAAGTTAACTGAAGAATACAATTTGATAAAAATTAGAATGGAGCAAGTAGAAACTAATGACTCTATGAGACAGCAAGAATCAGTCAAACAAAATCTAAAGAATGAAAAGATAGAAGAAAAGGTAAAATATCTAATTGGAAAAACAAGTGACCTGGAAAATAGATCCAGGAAAGAAAATTTAAGAATTATTGGCCTTCCAGAAAGCCATGGGGAAATATATTCCAGGAAATCATCAAGGAAAACTGCCCAGAACTTCTAGATCTAGAGAGCAAAATAGTCTTCAAAAGAATCCACCATTCACCTCCTGAAAGAGATCCCAAACTCAAAACTCCAAGAAATATCATTTCCAAATTCCAAAACTATCAAGTGAAGGAGCTACAGTCAGGATCACACAGGACCTTGCAGCTTCTACATTAAAAGACTGAAGGAATTGGAATCTGATATTCTATAAGGCAAAGGAGCTGGAACTACAACCAAGGATCAGCTACCCAGAAAAGTTCAGCATAAACTTACAGGTAAGGAGATGGTCATTAATCAACCGAAGGGATTTCCAGACCTTCCTGACAAAAATGTCAGAACTTAGTAGAAAATTCGATCTTCAAATGCAGGTCACAAGAGAAGCATAAAAAGTAAAAGTGGGGGAGGGGGAAACTGGTTACTCAATTTGGGCAAACTTTTTACCTCCCTATAAGGGAAGATGATACCCATTATTCTTGAGAATTGTACATCTATTATGTCATATAAAAGGAACATACATAGAGGGAATGGGTATAAAGTAAAGGATGTCATGGTAAAAATATGATATAAGCAAGTGAAGGGATTGTAATAGGTGCGAAAAGGAGGAAGCAGAAAATGGTAAATTACATCATGGAAGAAGTACAAAATTACAGTAGAGGGAAAGAGGAAAGGGAGATGAGCATTGTTTGAGAGATACTCTCATCTGATTTGGTTCAAAGGAACAATAAACTTAAGTATATAATTCTAACTAGCACTATAGGCAGCAGGAGGGGAAGGTGGAAGAAAGGGGAGGGGAAGCTAAAAGGGAGGGAAGAAGCAGTAAGGGTAAAGGGGAATAAAAGGGAGGGCGGCTAAAAGAAGGAAGGGAAAGCTGCAGGAGATGGTGGTGAAAAGTGAAAACTATTGAGGAGGGGAAGGGAGATGGGAGCGCTGAAAGCACAAACAGTAGGAAAGAGGATGGAGGGAAATACACAGATTGTAATCGTAACTGTGAATGTGAAAGGAACGAATGCTCCCATAAAATGGAGATAGATAGCAGAATGGATTAAAAACCATAATCCAACAATACGTTGTTTACAAGAAACACATTTCAAATGGGGGGGATACACACAAGGTAAAGGTCAAAGGTAGGAGCAGAATATATTGTGCTTCAGCTGATGTAAGAAAAGCAGGAGTAGCAATCCTAATCTCAGACAAAGCAAAAGCAGAAAAAGTTCTAACCAAAAGAGATAAGGAAGGAACTATATCCTGATTAAAGGTACCATAGAAAATGAAGCAATATTATTACCAAATATGTATGTTCCAAGTGGTATAGCATCCAAATTCTTAGAGAAGAGGTTAGGAGAGTTGAAAGAAGAAATTGACAGCAAACTATACTGGTGTGGGACCTCAACTTCCCCCTCTCTGAACGTGAAAAATCTAACCTGAAAATAAACAAGAAAGAGGTTAAGGAGGTAAATAAAACTCTGGATAAGGTAGTTACGATAGATCTCTGGAGAAAATTGAACGGGAAGAGAAAGGAATAAACCTCTTTCTCAGCACTATATGGCACATATACAAAAATTGGCCATGAAATAGGACACAAAAACTTCACAATCCAGTGCAGAAAGGCAGAATTAATCAATGCATCCTTCTCACATCATAATGCAATAAAAATTATGTGAAATAAAAGGCCATGGAAAGGTAAGCCAAAAATCATTTGGAAACTAAATAATCTAATCTTAAGAAGAAGCAGGTTAAAGAAGAAATTATAGAAACAATCAACAACTTCATTCAAGAGAATGACAAGAATGAGACAAGCTACAAAATCTTAGGAGATACTGCAAAAGCAGTTCTTATGGGAACTTTTATATCTTTGAATGCCTACATAAATAAAATAGAGAAAGAGAAGATCAATGACTTGGGTATGCAGCTGAAAAAGCTAGAAAAAGTACAAATTGCAAATCCCCAAGTAAATACCCAATTAGAGATACTGAAAACCAAGGGAGAAATTAATAAAATTAAAATTAAGAAAACTATTGAATTAATAAATAAAAGCAATAGTTGGTTTTATGGAAAAGCTAATAAAATTGAAAAACATTTGGTCAATTTGATTCAAAAAAAAGAAAGAAAACCAAATTACTAATATCAAAAATGAAAGGGGTGAACTCACCTCGAATATGGAAGAAATTAAAACAATAATTAGAAATTACTTTGCCAAACTTTATGCCCACAAATTGGATAATCTAAATGAGATGGATGAGTATTTTAAAAAATACAAATTGCCCAGATTAACGGAAGAGGAAGTTGAGTACTTAAACAACTCTATCTCAGAAAAAGAAATGGAGCAAGTCAACAATTCTCCAGAGAAGAATGGATTTACACTTGAATTCTATTAAACATTTAAAGAACAGGTAACTCCAACACTATATAGACTATTTTTGAAAATTGGGAAAAAGCAGTCCTCCCAAATTGTTTCTGAGATATGAATATGGTTCTGATACCTAAACCAGGAAGAGGCAAAATAAAGAAAATTTTAGACCAATTTCTCTAATGGATATAGATGCAAAAAAATTTAAATAAGATTTTAGCAAAACGAATACAGCGTTTTATCACAGGAATAATACATTATGATCAGGAAGGATTCATACCAGGAATGCAGGGCAAGATCAATATTAGGAAAACTATTAGCATTATCCATCATATCAACAACAAAACTAACAAATACCACAAGATTAACTCAATAGATGGAGAAAATTTTTCGACAAAATACAACACTCATTCCTATTAAAAACACTGGAGAACATAGGAATAAAGGGAATTTTCCATAAAATAATAATCAATATCTACCTAAGACCTTCAGCAAGCATTGCATGCAATGAAGATAAGCTAGATGCATTTCCAATAAGATCAGGGGTCAAACAAGGATGTCCATTATTACCACTATTATTCAATATGGTGCTAGAAATGTTAGCTGCAGCAATTACACAAGATAAAATAATTGAAGGAATAAGAATAGCCAAAGAAGAAACTAAGTTATCACTCTTTGCAGATGATATGATGATATACTTAAAGAATCCCAGAGATTGAAGTAAAAAACTACTTGAAATGATAAAGAACCTTGACAAACTGCAGGTTACAAAATAAACCTGCACATATCTTCTACATTCCTATATATTAGCAACAAAGTCCAACAGCAGGAGACAGAAAGAGAAATCCCATTTCAAGCTAAGGTAGACACTATAAAATATACTTGGGAGTTTACCTGCCAAAACAAACCCAGGGACTATATGAACACAGTTACAAGACACTTTTTGCACAAATAAAGTCAGATTTAAGTAAGTGGAAAAACATCAGCTGCTCATGGGGACGCTGAGCTAATATAATAACAGTGACAATTCTACCAAAATTAATTTGCTTATTTTGTGCTATATCAATTAAACTATGAAATAATTATTTTCTAGAGCTGGATAAAATAATATCAAAATTCATCTGGAAGAACAAAAGGTCCAGAATATCAAAGGAAGGAATGAAAAGAAATACTAGGGAAGGTGGTCTAGAGCTACCAGGTCTCAAATTGTATTATAGAGCAGTAATTATCAAAACCACTATGTACTGGCTAAGAAGCACAAGGGTAGCCAATGGTACAGGCTATGTGTTCACTACACAGCAGGCAATAAATATAGCAATCTCCTGTTGGTAAACCTAAGGACCCCAGCTTCCGGGATAAGAACTCACTCTTCGACAAAAATTGCTGGGAAAACTGGATAACAGCGTGGCAGAATCTAGGCATAGACCAATGTCTGACACTGTACACAAGAGTAAAGTCCAAATGGGTACACAATCTAGGTATACAGATTGATACCATGGACAAACTGGAGGAGCAAGGAATAGTTTATTTATCAGATTTATGGAGAAAGGAAGAATTTTTGAGTAAAGAAGAAATAGAAAGCATTATGAAGTGCAAGATGGATAATTTTGATTACATTAAACTGTAAAAGTTTTTGCACAATCAAACCCAATGCAACCAAAATTTGGAGGGATGTAGTATATTGGAAAAGAAATTTTACAGCTAATCTCAGGGGTAAAGGCCTCATTTCTAGAGTTTATAGAGAAATGGGTCACATGTACAACAATATAAGTCATTTCCCAACTGATAAATGGTCAAAGGATATGAACAGGCAATTTTCAGAGGAAGAAATTAAAGATATCTGTAATCATATGAAAAAATGCTCTAAATCACTTTTGATTAGAGAGATGCAAATCAAAACAACTCTGAGGTACCACATCCCACCTATTAGATTTGCAAATGTGATAGAACAGGAAAATGATAAATGTTGAAGAGGATGTGGGAGAGTTGGAACACTAATTCATTGTTGGTGGAGCTGTGAGCTCATCCAGCCAATCTGGAGACTGACATGGAACTATGCCCAAAGGGCTACAAAAATATCCATGCCCTTTGTCCCAGCAATACCACTTCTAGGACTATATCCCTAAGAGATCATAAAAATTAGAAAGTGTCCCACATGCACAAAAATATTTATAGCAGCACTCTTTGTAGTTGCCAAAAACTGGAAATCAAGGGGATGCCCATCAATTGGGGAATGGATGAATAAATTATAGTATATGAATGTAATGGATTACTCTTGCACCATAAGAAATGATGAACAAGAAGACTTCAGAGAGACCTGAAAAGGCTTATATGATCTGATGCTGAGTGAAAGGAGCATAACCAAGAGAAATTTGTGCACAGCAATGACCACGGTGTGCAAGAGTTTTTTCTGGTAGACTTGGATCTTCATAGCAATGCAAGGACATAAAAAAAAAAAAAATCCCAATAGTCTTCAAAGGCAAATGCCTTCTACATTCTGAGAAAGAACTAAGGAATTGAATCACATAATGTAGCAGGTCATTTGTGTGTGTGTGTGTGTGTGTGTGTTATGTTTTGTTTTGTTATATGATTTCTCCCATTTATTTTAGTTCTTCTACACAGCATGACTATAATGATGCATTCAATAGGAACATATGTGTAGATCCTACAGAGAGTTGTATGCTGTCTTGGGGAGGGAGGGAGTGGAGGGGTAGGTAAGGGGAATATAATCAAAGTTTTATGGTAGTGATTGTAAAGCATTAAAAATAAATAAAATGAATATATTTTTAAAAAGAAGTGAATCAAGAGATGTCCTCTTCAATAAAAAAGAAAAAAATATCAAACTGGGACGGAACGACCCTCAGAGTTGCTGACCAAAAGAGAAACATCTACTATTTACATTCACTCTGAGCCCAGAAGGCCTAAACAACATCCATCAAGTGGTGCTTGAATAGGAACCTGTTATTGTCCAATTCATGAGACCCAGAGTGAATTGGGTTTAAGTGTTGGTCTTTGAGAAAGACATCTAACCAGTAAACCTTAAGTTAATTATGTAGATTTTTGCCATCAAAATTGATCTTTCTTTTGGTAGAATACAAACAAGAAAGGGTAGAGGAAGGGAGCGGAAAGGAGGAAAGAAAGAACTAAGTTGCCCAACTGGAGCTGGTCAGGTGGATTCCCATTCAGGCAGCTCAGACTACTCGCAGGCTGTGATTCTTGTAGAGGACCATGACAGGGGTTGAGTCAAGATAGCAGTGTAAAACCTGAGACTCAATTGAGCTCTCTCCCAAACTTCTCCAAATACCTGTAAACAGTATCTCTAAACAAATTCTGGAGCAGCAGAACCAACAAAAATAGAGTGAAATAAATTTCCAGCCCAAGATAAGTTGGAAGATCAATAGGAAAGGGCTGTTTCACTAGGCTGAGAGAGGGGCTCATTCTAGTGTGGACAAGGTTCCAGCAAACCAGGAGCATGCCTCAGGGGAATAAATCACTGGCAGCTGTGGTGGCTCCCAGACTTCTCAACCCCAAAATGCTCCAAAAGACTTCAAAGACAACTTAGAAGGTCAGGTCTGTTGGACCTCGGTGAAAGAGGAGCACAGACCAACCATGGCCCCAGCACAACCCTGGAGCACTAGTGGCAGTGGCAGCAGAGACAGTGATGCTTCTAGAGCTGTCAGCTCACAGACAGTAACAGGATCAAAGAAATGATTAAAAGGATATTAAAAGGATCTCTTTGCTGGAACTGAGCAGGATTCTCTTCCTTTGCTAATACTTAGATCTTGATCACATTCCTGGGTGACAGTACTGGGGGGAGAAGGAGCACTGGCATAGCAGAGGTTGTGCAGCAGTGGAGAGGGAACCCTCCTCACAGCTGTAGGGCAGAAAAGAGTGCTTGTGATCACTCACTGACAAGAGCACAGGTCAGCAAAGGAGTAACACGTCTCCTTGTGTCATATTATCTTAGAAGAAGTGAAAACTTTCCCATCCCTCAAAGTAAATCTGAAAGCAGTTGCACCAAACCACTGAAGCTTGGAAGAGTGCACTCTCCATACTGGAAGTAGAGCCCTTCTTGAACAAAGAAATCAGTCAAGTAATTAGGTGAGAAAATGAGCAAACACAGAACGCCCCCCACAAAAAAAAACAAAAAACAAAAAACAAAAAACAAAAAACCTCATACTGTAGAATCTTGCTTGGTTGATAAAGAAGATCAAACTGTACTCAGAAGAAGACAACAAAGTCAAATCTCCTATATCCGAAGTCTCCAAGAAAATTATTAACTGGTTTCATGGGAGAGCTCAAAAAAGATCTTGAAGATCAAGAGAGAGAAGTAAAGGAAAAATTGTGAAGAGAAATGAGAGTGATGCAAAAAATCATGAAAGATGACAATTTGCTAAAGGAGATCACAAAAAAATACTGAAGAAAATAACACTTCAAAAAACCGAATAGACTAAATGGCAAAGGAGGTCCAAAAAGCCAATGAGGAGAAAAATATCTTAAATAGCAGAACTGGCCAAATAGAAAAGGTGGTCTAAAAGCTCACTGATGAGAATAATTACTTAAAAATTAGAGTGTAGGAAATGGAAGTTAATGACTGTATGAGAAATCAAGAAGCAATAAAACAAAAATAAAAGAATGAAAAAATAGAACACAATTTGAAATATTTCATTTGACAAACAACTGACCTGAAAATAGATCCAGAAAAGATGATTTAAAAATGATTATACTACCTGAAAGCCATGATCTAAAAAAGGAACCTATCAACTTTTAAGAAGCTATCAAGTAAAACTACCCTGATATTCTAGAACTAGAGAGTAATATAAAAATTGAAAGAATGCCTGATCATGTTCTGAAAGAGAAAAATCCTAGTAATATAACCAAATTCTAGATTTCCAAGTTCTAGGTCAAGGACAAAATATTGTAAGCAGCCAGAAAGAAACAATTCAAGGAACGCAGAACCAAAATTAGCATAACACAAGGTTTTAGCAGCTTCCTCATTAAAAGATGAGAGGATTTAGAATATTATATTTCATAGGACAAAGGAGCTAGGTTTAAAATTAAGAATCACCTACTCAGCAAAGCCGAGTGTAATCAATGAAGGGGGAAAATTGATATTCAAAGATATAGAGGAATTTAGCACTTTCTTGAGAAGCCAGGTCTAAATAGAAAAACTAGCTTTCAAATACAAGACTCAAGAAAAGTATGAAAAGGTAAACAGGAAAAAAAAATCATGAGGGACTTACTATGGTTGTACTGTTTACATTCCTGCATGGAAAGATGATATTTGTAACTCATGAGACCTTTCTCAGTAATAGGGTAGTTGAAGGAAATATATATATATATATATATATATATATATATACATATATATATGTATATATATATATATACACATATATATATATATGTATATATATATATATATATGTATATATATATATATATATACATACATATATATATATATATATATATATATATATACAGAGAGAGACAGAGACAGACAGACAGACAGAGACAGAGACAGAGAGAGAACAAGGTGAGTTGAATATGAAGGAGAAAGGGAGAGATAGAGTGGGGTAAATTACGTCACATAAAACAAGCAAGGAGAAGATTTTACAGTGGAGGAGAAGATGGGGCAGGTGAGAGGGAAAGAGAGAACCTCATCTTTATCAGGTTTGGCTTAAGGAGAGAATAACATACACATTCAACTGAGAATGAAAATCTCTTACCTTCCAGGAAAGTAGGGAGGAAGGGGATAAGAGATGGGGGATGATAGAAGGGAGGACAAATGGGGTAAAGGGGTAATCAGAAGCAAATACTTTTGAGTAAGGACAGGATCAAAGGAGAGAATAAATTAAACATGGAGTTGGGTGTGATAGAGGGAAATATAATAGATGTTTCACAAAATGACTTTTATGAAAGTATATAGTATGACTACACATGTACAAATTAAATTGAACTGATTGTCCTATCAATGAGGGTGTACCAGGAGAAGGAGGAAGGGAGAGAATTTGGAACTCAAAGTTTTTTCTTTTAAATTGAATGTTAAAAAATTGTTTTTACATGTAACTGGGAAATAAGATGCACAGGCAAAAGGGTATAGAAATTTAGTTTACCCTACAGGAAAATAGACGGGGGAGGGATTAAAAAGAAAGGCAGGTAATAGAAGGGAGGTCAGATTGGGGGAAGGGGTAATCAGAATGCTTGCAATCATGGGGTTGTGGGGGAGAAACTGGGAGAAAATTTGGAACTCATAATTTTATGGAAGTGAATGTTGAAAACTAAAATACATAAATAAATTGAAATGTGAAAACAAGAAGAAGAAGAAGAAGAAGAAGAAGAAGAAGAAGAAGAAGAAGAAGAAGAAGAAGAAGAAGAAGAAGAAGAAGAAGAAGAAGAAGAAGAAGAAGGAGGAGGAGGAGGAGGAGGAGGAGGAGGAGGAGGAGGAGGAGGAGGAGGAGGAGGAGGAGGAGGAGAAAGAGAAGAGGAGGACCATGCCATCAGGGAGATGATGACATGACTTGCAATTGACTTTGAGGACCAAGGTCTCCCACTGCATCCTGGGCCATCTCCAGTCATTTAAACTGATAGCTGGGTCACTGGACCCAGAAGGCTCTGGAAAAGAAAGTGAGGCTGGTGACATTGCACAGCCTTCCCTCCCTCAAATCAAAGTCCTAACATCATTTTCTTGAAGTCGTGGTCCTTTTCCAGAGAAAAGGACCAACCACACACATAACCAAAGAACCCTGAGGAAAAGGTGAAATATAACACAGATGGCATTCAGGAAGTGTCTTTTTAAGGCTTCTTTAAACTAATAAAGTTTTAAAAGTTCGAACATATTTTTGTGATGCCCTGAATTCATAAATTAAAAAAAAAGCAAAAATTTGCTATATACAAGGAATTCAGATAAACAATATGGGGTTTAAATGAATGAGGTCTCTGACTTGAAATTTACAAACTTGTCTGGCAGACAAATGTGTACATGCATACATACATATGTATGTACATGTATACACATATACATGTATATATCTATATACAAACCATTGGTGATAATTGTCATGACATTTGTTCAGCAAATGTATTCTCACTGTTTACCTGAGACTTTAGAAAAGGCTTCACAGATGAATTAGGAATTGTCCTTGGCTTTGAAGGATAGGAAAAGACACCAGGTAGAGAAGTGGGAAAGATATTTAAGGTGGAATAAATGCTATAAAGGTACAGAAATGAGAATGAATAAGGCATATGTGAAAAATGGTAGTTAGCCAGATGAGAGGATAGATTATGAGCGCAGTTGAAATTTAATACATAGATTGCTTGACTTTTGTATAGATCATATAGAATATGCTTAGTCAGAACATTTGAAAACATGTTCTACTATCCCATTGAACTAGAGCCAGGGGTAAAGAACCTGCAGCCTCAAGATCACATATAGCCCATTAAGTCCTCAAGTGTAGCCCTTTGACTGACTTCACAGTTTGGATGCAGTCAAAGGGTGGCACTTGAGGACCTAGAGGGCCTCATGTGACCTCAAGGCTAGAGATTCCCCCCCGCCCCGCCGAATTAGAGATTTCAAAACTTTGAATGTTCATCTAAGGAAATTGAATCATTTTAGTAAAAGTGTGTTAACATTAAAAATTTGCTTTAGCAAGCTAAATTTTGGGAGAGTGCATAGGATGCATATGCTGTCCAAAAGATAAAAGTAAATTTATTAGGATGAAGTTAAGCATAAGAAACATGATCTGTGGTCTTCATTTGACCATAGAACCTTTAGTGGGCATTTGCAAACTGATTTTTGAAATTATAATTGTGGAGGTATTAGTATTTCATCTCACTCCTGAGAAGATATTTGTACTATCATAATTTTTCAGCTGAGAGGAAGAGGTGAGTCATACCCAGGTGATTTGAAAAAGACAAGAAGTCTGTAAGAAGTCAGTGCTAAAAGAAAGAATTGGAATAGGAAGAATGGAGCAGCAACTGCAATAAGAAGTTATTCAGTGTCCTCCACTCCATCCAACACCCCAGGACTTCACAAACTGAGCTAGAGTAACATAATGGACTAAAAGACAAGAATCAAGCAGAACTGATCAGGAAAGGCAAGTCAAGGCAAGGCAAGGCAAGACAAGAAAAAAAAAAAAAAAAAGAAAAATGGGTGATTCTGGTGGGCTGTTGGGTCCCTGCAGGTGTTTTGGAAAAAAGAAATCAGACTGAAGTTAGTGGTTGAGATTATCTCTTCAAAGACTGAGAGAGCTTCTGAAAAGTTTATTTTCAATAACTTTCCCTCCCGGTGTTCCTTTGCAATGGAGTAGTTACAGATTCTTTCTGTTTTTATCTAAAACATTTCCTGATAATCCTTCTAATACAAAGTCACCTAGATACTGATTTGAGTATTCCCCAAGAAAGCTCTCCTAAGTTGATATAACATCTCCCATTTGAATTTAAAGACTACTCCAGAGAGGCAAGACTCTCATCTAGCACTGCTGTGCTTTGAGGACAAGGGAAGAGTGGGCGTGGTGGGAAAAACAGATATATGACACGGGGAGTCTATCCAGTGATTTCAACTTCTACTAGTTCCAGTCTTGCATTGTGTATATTTTGACCTTTGTCTTACAACTATGTGTCTCTCAGTTGAGTAAATATTAATGTATACGTATATCAATGTTGACATATACATGCATACATGCACACACTTTTGAGCCAGTCATTTCCATCAACTTGGAATTTGAGGTTCAGATGGCTCCATTAACCTTCTAATATAACTTTATAAAAATAAATTCCAATTGGAAATTAAGAAGAGATGGCTCATTTTATTCATCTTTAAAGTCAATGGACTAAAATTGAATATCTTCTTTGGAACTTAATATATAATACTTTTTTCCAATTACATATAAGGACAGTTTCTAACATTGATTTTTGTAAGATTTTGAGTCCCAAATTTTTCTCCCACTCTGCCTCCCTTTCCCTCTCTCAAAGATAGGAAACAATCTGATATAGGTTATACATGTACAATCATGTTAAATATATTTCTATATTAGTTTTGTTGTGAAAGAAGAATAGAAAAAAAAAACCATGAGAAAGAAAAAACAACAACAAAATAGTTAAAATAATCTGCTATGATCTGCAATCAAATTCCATAGGTCTTTTTCTTGATGTGTATAGCATTTTCTATCATGAATCTTTTTTAATTGTCTTAGATCATTGTGTTGCTGAGAAGAGTTAAGTCTATCATAGATGGCTATCACACAGTATTTCTGTTATTGTGTACAATGTGCTCCTTGTTCTGCTCATGTCACTCAGCATCAGCTGATGTATGTCTTTTTTTCTGAAATCTGTCTGTTCATCTTTTCTTATAGCACAATAGTATTCTATTCTATTGTAATATAGGCAATGATAAGCAGGATGCTCTCAAAGCAACCTGGAAAGGCTTATATGAGCTGATGCAAGTGAAATGTACTGTATACAAAGGGACAGCAATATTGTAGGATGATCAGCTGTGAATGACAGATATTCTCACCACTAGGATTCTAGATAACTCTGAAACAGTTATGATGAAAAATGCTACCTATCTCCAGACAAAGAACTGATGATGTCTGAATGCACATTGAAATGTATTTTTGTTTTTACTTAATTTTTCTTGAGGTTTGTTTGTTTTTTGGTCTATGCTTTCTTTCTTTCACAATATACCTATTATGAAAGTATTTTGCATGACTAGAAAAACAAGTCAGCTGTAGAAGGGACCTTAGTGACCATTTATTCTAGTCCAAATTTGAACTGGAATGATCTCTCTAACACATCTAATATTTTAAGTAACATTATGTATAATAAAATATAGAATATTACATATTATTGTAATCTACCAAAAAGGAATTATACTAATGAAATAGTGTTCCATTATATTCATATACTACAACTTGTTCAGTCATTCCCCAATTGATGGGCATCCCCACAATCTCCAATTCTTTTTCATCAAAAAAAAAAAAACTGTTAATAATATTTTTTGTATATGTGGATCTTTTTCCTTTTCTATGATCTCTTTGAGATAAGACATAGTAGAGGAATTCCTGCATCAAACCATGACCCTTTGGGAATAGATGCAAATTGCTCTCCAGAATAGTTGCATCAGTTGACAATCCCACCAACGATGCATTAACATTCCAATTTTCTCACATCTTCTCCAATACTCATCATTTTCCTTTACTGTAATATTTGCCAATCTGATAGGTTGGAGATGATACTTCAGAGTTCTTTTAATTTGCGTTTCTCTAATCATTACTGATTTAGAATGCTTTTTAAATAAAATTTTAGATATCTTTAATTTCTTCTTCTGAAAATTGCCTATTTATATCCTTTGACCATTTATCCATTGAGGATTGACTTGGATTCTTACACATTTGATTAATTTCTCTAAATATTTCAGAAAAAAGGTTTTTATCAGAAACACTTGCTCTAAAAATTATCTCCCAACTTCTGCTCTCCTAATCTTGGTTTCATTGGATTTACTTACACAAAACCTTTTTAATTTAATGTAATTATACATTTTGCATTACATTATGTTCTCTATCTCTTGTTTGGTCATAAATTCTTCCCTTCTCCATAGATCTGACATGTAAACTATCCCTTGCTCTCCTAATTTACTTATGGTATCATGCTTTATGTCTAAATTCCATACCCATTTCAACCTTATTTTGGTATATGATGTGACATATTGCTCTATGTCTAGTTTGTACCATTCTTTTCTCTAGTTTTCCCAGCAGTTTTTGTCAAATAGTGAGTAATCTCAAAAGTTGAAATCTTTGAGTTTTTCAAAAAGTGGATTTTTACAATCTTGTATTACTTTGTCTTGTGTACATAATCCATTCAGCTTATTCTGCATTATATTTTTGTAGTCAGTAGCAAATAGTTTTGGTGATTGCAACCTTTAGATGTGGTATAGCTAGGCTACCCTCCTCTGCATTTTTTCATTAATTCCCTTAATATTCTTGACATTTTCTTCTTCCAGATGAATTTTCCTACTATTTTTTATTAGTTCTATAGAATAACTTTTAGTAGTTTGGTTGGTATGGCACAGAATAAGTAAATTAATTTACATAGAATTGTCATTTTTCTTATATTAGCTCAGCCTATTCATGAGGAACTGATAGTCTTCCATTTATTTAGATATGACTTTATTAATGTTAAAAGTGTTTTTATGTGTTCCTATATTTCCTGAGTTTACCTTGTCAGGAAAAATTTCAAATATTTTATATTGTTTAAAGTTATTTTAAATGTAATTTCTTTATCTCTTGCTGCTGGGTTTTCTTGTAATTTATAGAAATGCTGATGATTTATTTATTTGTTTGTTAATTTGTTTGTATTTATTTGTTAATAATTTCCAGTGATTTTTTAGTTGATTCTTTGGGATTCTCTAAGTGTGCTATTATCATCCGCAAAGTGATAATTTGTTTTTGCACTGCATATTCTAATTATTTGCATTTTCTTATTGCTGAAGCTAAAGTTTGTAGTAAAATACTGTATAATAATGGTGATAATGGGCATCTTTGGAAATACTTCTATCTTATTCTCATTTCATACAATGCTTGTCGATGGTTTTAGATGGACACTAAATAGCATTTTAAGGAAAGTTACTCAATAGTGTTTTAAAAAGAAATAGGTTGTGTATTTTGTCAAAAAATTGCAATATTCTGCATCTATTTTGCATTTTCTGTATCTATTGAGAAAATTATGTGATTTCTGTTGACTTTGTTATTGATATGGTCAATTACGATGACAATAGCTTTCCTAATATTGAACCAGACCTGCATTCTTGGTATAAATCCCACCTGGTCATAGTATATTATCTTGGTGATAAATTTCTACAATTTCTTTGCTAATATGCTATTTAAAAATTTTTGTATCAACATTAATTAGGGATGGAAGGTGTATAATGTTATTGCCTCTTCCTGGTTTAGGTTCCAACACTGTATTTGAGTCATAAAATGAATTTGGTAGAACTCCTTCTTTGCATATTTTTCCAAACAGTTTAAATAATATTGGAATGAATAGTTCTTTCATGGTTTGATGGAATTAACTTGTAAATCCATATTCTCCTCAAGGTTTCTTCTTAGGGAGTTCATAGACTACTTGCTCAATTTATTATTTTCTAACGTGGTGCTATTCAAATATTTTATGTCCTATTAATCTGGACAATTAAGGCTTCTTTGTAAATATGCACCTACTTCACTTATGTTATCAGATTATCAGATTTATTGGCATGCAATTGGGAAAAAATAGTTCCTAGTTATTGTTTTGATTTCCTCTTCATTGGTGGTGAAATTACCCTTTTCATTTTTGATAATGGCAATTTCATTTTCTTCTGTTTTTAATCAAATTAACCATAAGCTTATCTATTTTATTGTCTTTTTATAGAACCAGCTTTCAGTTTTATTTATTAGATCAATAGTCTTTGTACTTTCAATTTTATTACTGTCTCCTTTGATTTTCAGAATTTCTAGTTTAGTGTTTAATGGGGACTTTTACTTTGTTCTTTTCCTAGCTTTTTTAGTGGCATGTCCAGTTCATTGATCTCCTCTTTTTCTATTGTATTTATGCAAGCATTTAGAGATATAGAATTTCCCCTAAAAATTGCTTTGGTTGAATTTCATAAGTTTTGATATGTTTTTTTTTTTCATTATTGTACTTCTCTTTGGTGAAACTTTTGCTTGCTTTTAAGATTTGTTGTTTTACCTACTCATTCTTTAGGATGAGAAGATTTAGTGTCCTATTAATTTTAGTCTATCATTTCTTACAAGTAATTTTTACTGCATTATGATCTGAAAAGGATGCATTAAATATGTGTACAATCAATTGCAAAATTTTATGTTCTAATAAATGGTCAATTTTTGTGTAGGTGCCATGAATCACGGAGAAAAATATATATTCCTTTCTATCTCCAATCAGTATTCTCCAGTGGTCTGTCATTACCAACTTTGCTAAAATTCTATTCACCTCTTTAATTTCTTTCTTTTTTATTTTGTGGTTAAAGCTGTTTAGTTCTGAGAGAGGTAGGTTGAGGTCCCCCACTAATATGGTTTTGCTCTCTATTTCTTCTTATTGCTTATTGAACTTCTCTAAAAATTTAGATGCTACATCACTTGTTGAATATCTGTTTAGAATTGACACTATTTTGTTGTGTATAATATCTTTTACAAAGTTGTGTTTTCCTTCCTCATCTTTTTAAATTAGATCTGTTTTTCCTTTTGCTTTGTCTGAGATCAAGATTGTTGCATGTCTTCCTTGCTTCTTTTTTAAAAATTCAGCTGAATAATATGTTCTGCTCTAGCCTTTAACCTTTTCTCTGCGTGTATCTCTCTGCTTCAAACAACATATTATAGGATTTTTTTTTTTGATTCACTCTGCTTTCCACTTCCATTTTCTGGGAATATTTATCCCATTCATATATGTGGTTATAACTGTGCTTTTCCATTCATCCATTCCCCCTCCCATTTATATATTCCTATCTCCTTTCATCTGGTCTTTCCTGACCAAAATTTTGCTTCTAAGCACCACCAACCTCTGTCTACCCTCCCTTCCATCCCTACTCTTTTCTTTCTCCTTTCCCCTCCTAATTTTCTGTAGGGTAAAATAAAGTTCTATATCCAACTGAGTCTGTATGTTTCCCCTCTTTGAACAAAATATGACAAGGGTGAGGTTCAAACAATGCTGACCCTTCACTTCTTTAATTCTATTCCAAAAGGTAATTTCTACCTCTCCGTGTGATGTAATTTACCCTGTTCTGCCTCCCCCCTTTCTTATTCTGCTAGTACTACTCTTTTTAACCCCATAATTATTTTTATATCATCACATCACAGTCAACTTATACCCACACCTTGTCTATACATACTCCTTCTAACTGGCCTAATAGAGGCACATTCCTTTAGAATTACAAGCATCATCTTCCTATGTAGAGATATAAACAGCTTAATCTTATTGAATAACATTTTTTATTTTTTTTACTTTTTTGTGCTTCTCTTGAGTCTTGTATTCGAAGACCGAATTTCTGCTCAGTTCTGATCTTTTTATCAGGAAAGACTGAAAGTCTCCTATTTTATAGAATATCCATCTTTTCCCCAGAAAGATCATTCTCAGTTTTGCTGAGTAGTTGATTCTTGGTTATAATTCAAGCTCCCTTGCCTTCCAGATGATCATATTCCCAGTCCACTGATCCTTTAATGTAGACGCTGCTAAATGCAAATGAAAATTTTCAGCATTTCTTTCAAGCTGCTTGAAATATTTTCTTCTTGACCAGATAATTCTTGAATTTAGCTACAGTATTCCTTGGAGTTTTCATTTGTGGATCTCTTTCAGGAGGTGATCAATGGATTCTTTTTGTGACTAATTTACTTTATAGTTCAAGGATATCAGGGCAGTTTTAATTAATAATTTCTTGAAAGATGTTGTCCAGACCCCTATTTTAAATCAAGTTTCTCAAATAGTGCAGTAATTCTTAAATTATCTCCCCTCAACCTATTTTTCAGGTCAGTTGTTTTTCAATGAAGTATTTTACATTTTCTTCTATTTTTCCATTCTTTTGAATTTGCTTGACTGATGTGATGTCTCATAGAGTCATTAGCTACCAGATGTCCAATTCTAATTTTAAAGGAATTATTTTCTTCAGCTAGCTTTTGTACCTGTTTTCCCACTTGGGCAGTTCTGTTTTTAAAGGAATTTCTCTTTTTTTTCTTCTCTAATTGTTTTTATTAGTTCAAATTTTTTAAAGGAGTTTTTTTAATTCAATTTTTGTTCTTCTTTTTCCAAACTGTTTACTATTTTTTCGTAATTCTCATGAATAATTCATTTCTTTTTTCCAATTTTTCTTCTACCTCCCTTACTTTATCTTTCAAATCCTTTTTGAACCTTTCTAAGAGGACCTTTTGGGCTTGAAACAAATTCATATTCTCCTTTGAGGCTTCATATGGAGGCATTTTGACATCTTTGTCCTCTTTTCAGTTTGTGCTTGAATCTTTCCTGCCACCATAGTAGCTTTAGATAATCAGGTCTCTTTTGGTTTTTCAGTTATTTTTTGAAGTTGAGTTCTGCTCCTGGGGCACAGAGAGCACTGCCCCAAACTTCTTGCACTGAGGGAGAGGGGACTGGTCACTGGCTTTCCCCATGGGGGCCTTAGGTGCTTGCAGTTTGCCCAACTTGCTTGGGTGGCTATATTGACAATGCGCTTTTGCTTATTGGTAATGTAATTTTGCTTCTTAATGGGAAGAACTTTCCCATTCATTAATAGGTCTGAGTAATCTGCTTAAGTCACATGGAAGTCTGAGTCACAGGAGTCAAATCAAATGGAATAGGAAGAGCTGGAGCAGGAAGGGTGGACCAAGAAGAGGACGAGCTAGAGTAGAGCTGAGAGGAAGTTAGTCAGAAAGCAATCAGAGCTGGAAAAGGCAGCAACTGGAATGAGTGGGAGGGCTTGTTTGTGATTTTGTTGAAGGGAGTCTGGTTGTGATTTGTTTAAGGAAACTGGTTTGTGGGAAGCCTAATGGAGGGAAGGCTTGGGAATGGTAGTGCCCCCCCGTATTGTTACCATGTATGGATTTACTTGTTGTTGTGAAGGATTTGACTTTCTGGTGTTGGGATTCAGATTTCTGATGTTTGAATAAATGTTTGGGTTCTGTCTTCCATGTGGAGAGTCTGTTGTATTTCCCAATTCAGAATTGCACCAGCCTATTCTTGGCTGCTGTAGGCACTGTGAATATTGCATTGGTGCTAAAATGCCCAACTTAGTGGCACCTGTTGTGTTGTGACTGACTATTCATCTTCTGTGCTAGGACTGGTGGTCTCACAGCTGGCTTACTGTGTTCCTAGTAAACTGGATCAGGGCTGAAGGGCCTCAGTTACTGATCTGTGTTGTGGCTAAGCACCTCCTTCTGGCTTGCCTTGACACTGTATTCCCTGGGCTGTGCTCCTTTTTACCAAAGTGAGCCAGACATTTTCTGAAATCCTTCTAAGTTATCTTAAACTGGAAAACTGTTTCACTCATTTTTGTGGGTTCTGTCACTACAGAATCTGTTTAGAAGCTTGATTTGATATTGTATCTGAGAGGAATTGGGGGATACTCAGGCAACTTCCTGAATTCTCACAGCCATGTTAAAGTTGAATATTTTAAAATTTTCTTCTAGTTCAATCCTATATTCATTGCTGTGTGTCTCTTTACTATTTAATATTAAATTTTAATTGACATTCTTTTTCTTGATTTAAATTCATTAATGTAATAAAAGATAGAGATTGGACAGAATAAATCTACTTAGTTTATTAGCTTTTGTTGAGATACCTTCCTGCAACTTTTTTGAGTTTGTTTTAGTTTTGCTTCCCCCCACCCCCATTTATCTTTTCCAAACTTGGTCCCTATCAGTTTCTTTGTGATTTATCATTTAGTTATTTTCAATTTCAAATACATTTATTGTAAAAAATATGAATATTCCTTATATGATATACTGACACTTTCAATTTTTTTCAATTTGATACTAATTTTCTAACTGACCTTTTACTACTGTAATGTTTGGCAATTAAAATAAAACTGAATTAGGTAAACATTCGAAGAAACTAAAACAATTTGAGAAAAAGGAAAAGAAACATTTAGTCTCCTGCTCATTTCAATTTTTGTATTCCTTCCATTTTGATACAATTGAGACATTCACAATGTAATATTCTTGAATTTCACAGAAATTGTGTGTGTTTAAAATGTGTATACATAGACATGATACACATGTCTCTAATAAGTTTAGGTGATTTTTAACATATACTCATATTTGAATATATATACACATACATATACATACACATTCTATTTGGGCGCATACTCACATATGTATATATTGCATATCTGAACTCAGTAAACAGATAGCTTTATCTTTTCAAAGTATTCTAAGCACTTCAGACAACTGGTTTTGTTGACTGAGTCTCCTGTGTTAAGGCGACAGAATTATTTTTGTCAGCTGAACAGATAATAGTTTTTGACAAAAAAAAATCGTTTTCTTGATAGATTGTGATTGTTTTGTGACAAAATGCGCTGAGCTGACAATATACATCAAGGTGTCTGACAAAATAAATTCTGTATGAATGACTTCATAGTCAACACAATGAGTTACATCTAGAGAAAGATGGAGATTTAGTGTCAAACAACTCCATATCTGTGCAGAACTAATCACTATTATTCAAAATAATATTATTAAAGTACAATTTTATATACTAACAGAACTGCCAGCCTTCTCATTATAATACCTACTTTTGAGAATTGTGTAACTTTGCTAGAAATATTTTCCTATAAATCTTAACTCGTAAAAGTAGAACCTGAACTTAAGAACTTGAATTCTTTTTGCTTTTATGAGAAATGTTACTTGCATTTTACTTATGTCACTTGGATTCTACCACAGTACTATGCTAGAATATTTATTACTTTTGTAAGATTAAAAATATCTCTACCCATTATTAGTAATGAGGATAGGTCTTTTTATTGTTTCCATCAAAGATATCACCTTTACATTCATAGAATTACTGCTAGAAGATACCATAGAGATCATCTATTTCCATGTTCTCACTTCAGAGTTCATGCAGCTGAGGCCCATAAAGGTCAAGTGCTTGCTTGAGATCACATAGGTAGTAAAGTATCAAAGCTAAGATTAAAATTCAAGTTCTTTTACTTCAAACTCGGTGCTTTTCCTCCATCTCACTAATTGCTTCAGACACAGGAATTAATGCTATTCATTTGTTTGTTTTGCTGTCAATAAATAAAGTAGGATTCTTGGTTCTATCATAATTTGGGGGAGTTCCTATAGTACCTAAGTGCCATTTTAATTTCTCTCTTCGAAAAGACAATGAAAAATTTGTCACTACTATACTAAAATATTGTAAAATTAGAAAAACTAATTTCACCAAAATTCAACACCAAATCCAGATAAAAGATAAATGTTACCTGATACAGAAAGATGTCTTATGTAATAGGTGCAAAATATCCTTGTGATTTTTTTTATTTTTAAATTTGTCATCAGAAAAGGTTAAAAGTTACCTTAAAGATTATGGATACAACTTCTTCTTCTTCTTCTTCTTCTTCTTCTTCTTCTCCTTCTTCTTCTTCTTCTTCTTCTTCTCCTTCTCCTTCTCCTTCTTCTTCTTCTTCTTCTTCTTCTTCTTCTTCTTCTCCTTCTTCTTCTTCTTCTTCATCATCATCTCCTCCTCCTCCTCCTTGACAAAACAGGAAACAGAGGCTCAAGCAGTTTAATCACTTGATTAAAGGTCTGGTTCTCCGACTGCAAATTCCAACCTATCAAGCTGCCTTCTAGTATTAAATGATTTTTCCCCAATGTTAAAAAGAGAAAATTTTGATAATTATATCTTTCTCGATGTTCAAATGGAATATCTTAAAATGGAAAAAAAAACATCATTATATTGGTAATTGTATACTTTATACTTTTATATTAGGGGAATCTATCACTGTGAAAGAAATTTTTTCTGCCACTGAAGATCATAAGACTTATATACCTCTAAGCATCTTTAATTCTTGATCATGTCTTTCCATAATTCTTTCCTAGACCCAACACTTGAAGGATTTTCCTTTTTTTAGTATGCAACAGACTACTTAAAGCTTATCACACTTTGTTGTATTTCTCTTTAGGTTATTCACAATTTAATTCTTGTGAGAAAATAATACATGACTATAGAATCAATAATAGAATAATGTTTTTTGAAGAAACAACAGAAAGAGATCATTGATAGCAAAGAAATGTCCTGAACTTGCATGAGTATTATTTAGTCCTATGTTCTCAAGACCTAAAGCACTTATCTAAAAAGTACCTTTTGATGGACCCACTCAAACCACTTTCCTTCCAGCTAGAGATCTTAGTATTATTTAATTTTCTTGGCAAATAAATTCTTCCTTGCCCCCTTCACCTCATATGCATTTGAAACATTTTTTTTTTCAGATTTCTATGGATTTCACTGAGAAAGTTTTATAAAATATCCTGTCTGAAGCAGTTAATTCAATTTGAACTACAAAAGAAACCAAACATCCCTGTGGTTTGCCACCACAACTGTCAAAGTATTTTGCCATTTTAACTTCACATTTCATCAGTTTGCTCAGCTTACATGATCTTCACATTTTACCTAAATCATCTACAAAGATATTCATAACTTATATCTTACCCATAACTAGGCCACTACCAGGATTCCAAATCTTAATTAGCCTTAGGATCACCACTTTCTGTTCTTTCATCTCTTGCTCTTCCTATAATTCAGACAACCTCTGTTCTGAGAGGTGTGTATTATTCCCCAGCATGAGAAATATTGTAGTGAGATCCAGAAAATCATTAAGTAGTCATACTCATATGTAAATGTGAACAAAAACAGGGGATATTTATATTTGCTTTATTGAATCATCTAGTCTTTCTTTTCTCCACTCTGTGGTAGCCAGTTGTGAATCTTGTCTATCAAGTTTTCCATACAAAGTCGTAACTGAGAATTTCAGAAAGCCCAGGTCTTCCAAAGGGTAATCTGGAAAAGAGGGGGAAATAACATATTCTGATCGCTAATATCCTTTAAAATTTTCCAGCAGGATAGAATTTGTTAAAATGCATTATATGAATCTTAAAGTAGCACTTAATATTTTTAACAACTGAAACCACTCAAGTCTACTCTGAAATATACTATAGTGCATTTATATTTCTGTATATACCAAAGCATAAACACTATTTCCATTTGTCATTACCGAGGGGAACAATTCAAAATTAATCATTCTTCATATTGATTCACACATATACACAGATACTCTAGCAATAACTCCCTTCATATAATTTTATCTTCTTAATATGTAATCAGCTCACATAATCTCCGAAACACACTGTAGATGTTTAGGACTTGTTCCTCACATGGAGAGACAGTTGAAGGAGGTGATAGAAGAAGAGAGTGGGTTATAGAGTCCATACTATATGATGTTGTTGCTCAAATATAAACTGATCTTTCCTCTTCAGAGGTCATTAAGTCAAAAACTTGTGTGGTTATAACTTCTGTGCTATCTGAAATGGTCATCCTGACTCTAAAAGATTTTTAGTGAAAAATAAGGTATTTTGATACCTCTTAATTGTGTGATCAGTTACAATTTACATCACCTATCTAAACATGGATTTCCTCATCTTTAAAATAGATACTGATACTGCAGTGCTTATGTCAGTCAATCAACAAGCATTTATTAAGCACTTGCTTGCTATGTGACAAACACTGTATTACATCATAAAGTTGTTGGGAAAGTCATGTGGAATTATATATACATATATATATACATATATATATATATATATACATATATATATATATATATGTATATATATATATATATATACATAGAGAGAGACAGAGACAGAGATAGAAAGAGATGATGTAGACAGAGATAGATATAGTGCTGTGCAAATGTAAAAATACTATAAATAGCAGTTCTTGTGTAAATTAATGTCTGTAATTGACTCTCCATTCCACTCTCCTTAATAGCTCATCCATTTGTGTTATCTACTCAAATTTCCAACATTACACCATCTGAAATTCAGGATAAGTCCTCATCCCAAACTTTAATGAACAAATTGAAGTCATCTCTTATGACCTCAGTCATATCCCCTAAACTAGAATTTTAAAGTCCTCTATATTTTAACACATTATCTTCTCTTCTAATTTTTTCTATGATGACAATAAAGTCATTCTCCTAGCTGCCAAAGACTTATGCTAAGCCCCATGTTCCATTTTGCTTCATGTTCTCCATGAGCTTGCCTTATCAGTTATGCAACTTCAATGTGCTTCAATCTTCCTTTATTCAAAAGTTCCTTCATAATTATAGAAAATCATACTAAAGACTACCCTAACCTAAAACAAAATGAAACAAAACAAAAAAAAACAAAATCAGCCTTATCTTGATTTTGCCATTCAAATTGCTGCTTTCTTTCTAACTCTTTGGCTGGAATATTATGTCTCTTCTCTTAGATACTCACACTTAACTTCTCTCCTGAATTCCAGTTTTTCATTATACATGGTTATTTGAACTTCTTGTCCTAGATGTTCCATAAGAATCTCATCACACTGTTAAAAATACAACTCATTTTCTCCACTCATGTCTCTCTCCGCCAGTCATACATACTACTTAAAGAAGAGGTGTGCCTGCATACAATCAAAATGTCAGATTTTAGAGAGCATGATCACTTCCACTTACATGAGTGTCTGAGGGAGAACTAAGGGAACAAGTAATGACTTCATTTTATACACACACATGGATACATAGATAGACAGATAATTATATGTACACATACACACATTGATATGAACAAAAGCCATTTCCTCAGTTCATAAATGCTCAAATAACATGAATAGACAATTTTCAGTGGAAGAAATCCAAGTTATCCACCAAGATATGCAAAAATGTGCTAAATCCCTAATAACTAAAATGTGAAAATTAAAACAAAAATTAATCCCTCCAAGAAGAGGAAGATGACAAGTGTTAGGTAGGTGGCTGTAGGGAAACAGGCACATTGATGCAGTGTTGCTGGAGCTGAGAACTGAAAGCAATTTGTAAATAAGTCCCTCAAATTATTTATCTGTTCATACATACAGACATACTTCTATACCTATAATTTAAAGAAGCCAAAGAAAGAGGAAATGTATGAACAAAAAAAACAACTTGTAAGCTGTTTTTGGTAACAATGAACTAGAAAACACAGGAATGTCCATCAACTATGGAATAACTGAATTAATTATGAAATATGAATTTGATGGAATACTAACATGCTGTAAAATACAAAAGGAAGGACTTTAAAGAAGTTTGGGAAGGTAGTGAAAATGATTAAGTATAGACTAAGGACAATAAGAAGGATCATTTATAAAAATAACAGTATAAATAAAAACAACAAGCTTAAAAACACTGATCAGTATAATAACTCACCAGAATTTTAGCACTGCTATGATAAAAAATATTGCCACCTCCCAGTAGAGACTGTGGACTAAATATTTCCAATGAGACATTCATTTTTGACTATGGCCAATTTAATAATTTGTTCAACTTGACTATGGGTATTTTAACAAAGTTATTTGCTATGCTTTTTAAAAAAATTGTCATTAATTTTCCCAAATGTGAGGTGGAAGGTATAAGGGGATTGAGACAGGATCTCCTTCCCAATAAAAATAAGAAGAAACTGGGAAAATGAGCTAGTTGAAAAGCTTTGACATCTGTGCTGAATTTATCATATATTTAAAAAGAAAAACAATTTCTTTAAAATAGACATGAAATTTCATACAAAGTCAGCTCTTATTCTACAATATGTATGACAGTATTAGCTTCATTGTGTTTAATAAGTTCAGGATTTTTAAAAATTGAAGAAGTCTATTAAGAAATTAGGAATATCTACAAAATGGATTAATTTCTCACTTTGTTCAATTTACGATAAATATTGATATACCATGCTTTAAAGGTCTAGGAAATGTTCATATTGAGATTCAATCGTATTGTAAAAAAAAAAAAAAAAAAAAAGTAGCAATGGAGAGTAATAAGTCAAGATTGAAAGCCTAGTTAAGTTTTTTCTTTCATTGTTGTTCTGATGAACATTAAAGGAGTCATTAGAAACCTTTACTGGAAGATGTCAAATATATCTTCTATTCAGAATCATTGTTGACCTTTTCATAGATCAGTTCTATGAATTTGTTTGCAATATTTTAGCTACAGGTTCCTAATGACACGTTTAATACAATGTAGTAGGGTTGAAAGAATATAAGATTTCAAGTCAGAAGATCTGATTTGGTCGAAGTCTTCACTTTGTCATTTCTTATCCATGTGACCTTGTATGTGCCTTAGTTTCTTATTGTGTAAAATGTGGATGACTTTATTTGCTCTGATTAACTCAAAGATGTTGAAGGAAGTGTTCAACTAACATTGCTTGATAGGAAAAAAGAGTTATTAATCCAACATCAGAACTTTATTTTCACTTCTTTAACCAAAACACTATCTCCTACCTAGATAACATGGGTAACTGTGGTCAGAGGAGGGATGTTCCCTAGTTAAAACTCAGCTTTTTAGGAAGTAACTACACTTAATTCGTAACATCCTTGAGGATGTACTGAGCTATTTGCTCCAGGATATATGCTAGTTACATTCTTTAATTCTCAGTGACTATCCTTTTTTTTTTTTCTCTGGCCTTTGGGTCTTCTACTCACACTCCTGGCTTTGAACAAAAGACCTTAAATAAAATGAACAATTTTGTTTTTAATTATTAATTTAATCATCTTTGCAAGCATGAAAAGTTCTAGGTAGTTTTAATATCAGTCATTAAGCTGGGAAAGTTTCTTGTAGAGATGAGCTGGAAAAAAATTCCAAATTCTAATAGTGATAAAAGACAGATTGAAGAAAGAAGAGATTTCAAAATAACTGAATCATTTGGTTGATATATCTGAAGTCCACATTTTCCTCCTTAAAACTTTCAAACCTTTCTTTGTAATCTGAATAATTTTGTCTTCTGGATTCCCGTGGTCCAAAATAGAGTATAGTTAGTGTTTTGAGTCATTTATGTTTTAAATGAATACAATACCTCTCTGAATTTTATGATTGCATATTTTTGAAGTTTGGGAAGGCTGATTCAATTGTGTTTTTCTGAGAATTCCTTGAAAAACTCTGATGTTTTATACATATAAATATGTATTTTACTAGAAATAGTTCATCAAAGCTAGTTAATCTAGAAGAAATTCTAGACTGAGCCAAACTTCCCTCAGACCCCTTTGAGAATGACCTAAGAAACTTAGCAATCAATCAATCTGCCCTTCCTGGATGTGGAAAAAGCTAGGACTGAAAAGGAGTGCCTGGAATTCTTTCCCCTGAGTTTTCTAGAAATCTAAACGTATTCTTTCTAGGCCTCAATTCTTTAATTTTGCAAGAAGAGAAAGCTGTGTGTAGGTTTAGGAACAATCATCAAAACTAGGGAACAACAGACCTTGAAGTGTCACTTTTAAGTGACATAATCTATATTTTTAAGCAACACAGGGAAATTTGACTTGTAATGAACAAAAGAAACAAAAGGAACAAAGTGCAGAAAAGTGTAAAGTGCTGGAGTAGGAATCAGAGGAAATGTTATAACTCTTGACTGCCTTGACAATCAATAGGAGCTTAGTCAATCATTTTAATATTCTAAGGCTTTGCTTCTACATTCATAAAATGAGGGGGGGGGGGTGGATTAGATGATTGCTATGTTCCTTCAATTTCTAATATTTGGTAAAGTTCTTGGCTGCAAAAGATCAAAGTTCTATTTTTGGGGGGAAATTATTAATAACCAATCCACTGAAATAATTAATCTTGAGAGGCAGAGTAGCAAGTTAGACTTGGCATCCTGAAGTCCTGGATATAAATCACTTGTTAACACTTCCTAGATGTGTTACTGTAGGTTAATAGCTTGACCTCATTGAGCATTTATTTCCTCATCTATAAAATATAGATAACACTTGTAGTGCCTACTCCCTAGGATTTCTGTAAGATCCAGATGATATAATATATGCAAAGTACTTTGAGGCTCTAAAATGTTATATAAATTCCTGGAAATGTTCATTACATGTAATACATTTCAATTCAAATGTTTGATAGAAAATTACATAACTGATTTTAAATGAATATTTTTAAGGACTCTGAGAATCTACAACTCAGACATACTTGTGACATATCTATATCTATACACACACATATATATATATACAAATATATTTGACATCTGACAACATATATATATATATATATATATGTATGTATGTCAAATGTAGGTATGTATTTTAATTCATTTGGGTCCTAATGGATTGTATAGAAAATGATTCAGTTTGAAAGCTTCTCTCCTAGGAAGCAAAACAAAGTCAAGAGTAGTATATAAAGAAAACATGGTTTAATTTTCCTAAGTGCCTACATGCTTCTATTTTAAAAAGAAAAAAAATTGAGCTGTCATAAATTAATACTTAGAAATGAAGCTGATTTTTTCAGAGATCCATTACACAGATTTTGCTAATGACACGAAGAGAAAGAGTTGATTATATAAAATGACAGCATACCAAAGATAAATGAAGTCACCTATTAAAGCCACCAAATGGTATAGAAAGCTTTGTACATCAAACTTGAACTTGGAGGAGTCACTAAAAGCCCATATTTATATAACAATAAACTAGAGCACTTAGTCTAAATGTTTATTTTATATTTGATGGTTTTTACATGATTAGATTTACTACTTGGTCAGCTCTTATCTTAGGCTCTATCTATATGCTGCTGTTTCTCCTTCTAAAATCCATTTTTACTTTCTATCAATTTCTATGCTTATCTATTCCCAGAACTCTGGATTTACTTTAAAAAGTATCATTAAAATACCCCCCTTTGACCTTCCATCGCTTTCCTATCACCATTGAATTTAAGATAATTAGTTTAAGGACTTGAGAGAAGTAACTCCATTATAGTAGTCTCTATTGACATTTTCCTTTGCATTGGAAAGTGCCTTGGTGTGAGACATATGGAAGCAGAAATTAGATGCTTGTATTGCCATCAGCTGACTATAAAAAGGATGGACTATTGGCTTGCTATGTGTAATTAAACTAATTGTTTTCTTTCTCTGTATTCTATTTCCACTTCTACAAAATGAAAGATTTGAAATCAGTGATCTTTGAGATCTCTTCTAGCACTAAAATTTCTATGTGTCAGTACTGCTTATGTGTCTTTCAAATGGGGTAGTATTAATTCTTATTCTTGCATCATAGCAGGCAGGGACACCTAGAAGAAATAAGTTATAACTTAAACTGAAATCTCAGAACATCCCCGTTCCTATGTCTTCATCAGAGTTATAGAAAGAGTATGGCTAGAGGCAAAGTGGAATCTCTGACAATCATTTCACAAGGTTCCCTAACTTTCCAATAATTCACAAAAATTCTCTCTCCAACTGCTTAGATACTTTACTCACAATACCGTCCTTACCTATAGCAATGTTCTGGGTCTTTGTAGATGGTTCTTTGATCCTATGCTTTGGAAGCCAATAGAAGGTATGATCATTTCTATTTGTTGTGCACCTATATTTTTCTTGATTTCTCTAGGGACTTAAGTCTCTCTCTCTCTCTCTCTCTCTCTCTCTCTCTCTCTCTCTCTCTCTCTTTCTCTCTCCCTCTTTCTCTCTCTCTCTCTCTCTCACACACACACACACGCACACATACATCCATGAGTAGATGAATATATGCATATAGACACATTATTATACACATATAATATATAAAATAATCATATGAATTTATAATTTTTGAAATAAGTACATAAAATATACATATATATGTATGTGTACATCAATACATGTGTGCATACACACACAACTCATATAGTTCATTCAAAAGATTTTGGGTAATCTGTCTTTTATCCTTAAGCTTAATAAAATGTATCCTTAATAATTAAAACTGAAAAGAAATTTCCTTACTGTGTATTATCTAATGCTGTAATTATCTAATTTTCTGATTTTTAATCACTTTATTATTATAAAATTTCCTTAAAATAAGGATGTTTTACCATTTCATAAGTGGATTGGCTATTTTACTTTAAAGAAAAGAAATCCATTACCACTTGAAAGAAGTTTTTGTGACATTTCAGTGTTATATTTATTACTCTAAATTTAAAGTTCTAGTGGGCCACTCATTGTTTTATCTCTCATATTTATCATCTTTCTTCTAAAATTTTAAATTGCAGGAAAAATAATACCAAACTTAGTCTATAATGACCTTCATCGAGCAACTAGAAAAATTTTAATATTTTTTGTGTATTTATGAAACAGATATTGTTTGCCACATAAAGAAAAGACATTCCTGGGTAATTTTAAGCCTTACTCATTAACATTAAAGAGTGTAAATTTAATTCTATTCATAGGAATAGATAGAGATTTGCATCTAGAAGAGACTTCAGAAGTCACCTAATTGAACCCTCTAGCAATATTGAGAGAAAAGATTTTGAGGCACCCAACATCACCCAAATAATAGGATCTGAAGTCTGAAATACCATCTCACATCTATCAGATTGCCTAACATGACAGAAAATAAAAATGATAAATGCTGGAAGGCATGTTGGGGGGAAGTGGTACAGTAATGCATTGCTGGTGGAGCTGTGAACTAGTCCAATCGTTTTGGAGAACAATTAGAAAATATGCCAAAGAGCTATAAAACTGTGCATACCTTTTGACTTAGAAATATTACTACTTAGTCTATGTCACAAAGAGATTAAAGAAAAGGAAAAAGGACCTATTGGTACAAAAATATTTATAGCAGTTCTCTTTCTGTTGGCAAAGAATTTAAAAGTGAGGGCATGCCCATCATTTGGGGAACAGATGAACAGATTGTGATGGGATATTATTTTACTGTGAGATATGACAAGTCATATAGTTTCAATAAGGTCTGGGAAGATTTACATGAATTCATGCAAAACAGAGTGAGCAAAATGAGGAGACCATTTTACATACCAACAACAATATTGTAAGGATGATCAACTGTGAAAAATTTAGTTGCTCTGATCAAGACAATGATCCAGAAAATTCAAAAGGTAATTCAATGAAAAATGCTTTCCACCTCTAGAGAGAGAACTGATGAACTCTTAGTACATGCTGAAATGTCCTCTAAAAAACCATTTATTTTCTTGTGGATTCTTTTGGGGGGTGACTGCCTTTTCTTTTATCATATGGCTAATAGAAAATACATTTTCTATGACTTCACACATAGGCATTTCTCTCTCAAGGAGGAGGGCAGGGTAGGAGGGAGGTAGACAATTTTAAACTTAAAAAAAGAGTGTTATAACTATTTTTCATATAGTTAGAAAACATTTAATTAAATAACTAAATTAAATTTAAAAAAACCAGTAGGGTCTGATGCCAAACATTTTGATTCAAGAACCAGTGATGTTTCTACTGTTATTCTATCTTTAATGGATTCTGTATTATTTTGAACTATATTGGTGAGTCATTTAATTGCAGAAGAGTTTTTAATATATTTATTTAATGTATTTGTTTATTTAGTACATTTACTTATTAGTATATTGAATATTTGAATTGGATAAAATAATTTTTATATTCAAGGAATAAACACATTGAAAATTTTAATCCTCTATACCTTTTAAACCAATTACTACAAAGATATGGTCTCTATGAAAAAACATCACCAAAAGCCTGTCCACATTTTAAGCCTTCATAAGTGATAACCTTGATATACATAAAGATTATTTTCCTTAAGATTTCATAAAGATAGAAAAGTTGGTATACCAGGAACTGCCAATATTTTGGTAAAGGCTTTTTTTTTCCTATGTAGTCTCAGTTTTAATGATACCCTGAGCTATAATATATCTAGTATGATATGACAGAAATATGTCAGTGTTATGTTATACTTCCTGATCCCAGGCAGCAGACCACATCAGACCTGCTTTTTCACCTAGAACTGATCCCCCTTGGCCCAGGACACATAATGATTTTGGTGTATCTCTCTCCTTGGGCCCTCCTGTCCACCAATTATACCCAGTATTCTTCCCAGACTTATGACTAGAGCTATGTGAATTACCCAAGGTCAGAATAGAATCAACAAGTTTATCAGAGGCAAGAACAAAAAGCACTGTCTACTATCCCTCTCTCCCTAGGAAATTCAAATTTCATCCTCACTAGTCTCCACTCTGTTGTCTTTGCACTATGCTCTCTGGAACCCTACACTTTTTAAAACCCTCTTTATACTAGAACACTTCCTCTTATATTTTGTCCATCTCGTATTCTTGCAAAAATTCCTTCATCTGAAGACATCATTTTTGTTAAATTCTTTATATCTGGCTACTTTCTTTCCCCACTGCCGCTTATATAATCTCCTTCTTCCACTATCACTAAGAAATTCTCTTGCTTTAAAGTTTGACACAATTCCAAAATTGTTTTTAGTCTACCTTAACCACACACAGGAGCAATCATATCCTAGATATTCCTCTGTTACCCACCCTCTGAATTTTCCCTGGGTTTCTGAAATTTCTGTTTATGGTTCTGTTTTTCTAACTATCACTTATTTTCCAATATATTATGCATTGAAAACTTAATATTGTGTGTAGTATGGATATTCTCTTTGCATATTTGATTGTGTTCAGATGCCCTATTTCCTCATAATGTGAGACTATGATGAGGCCCTATTCATTGATGGAGAAAACAGTTACAGAAAATAGATGGATGTTTTCCAGTTTTTCTCTTTGTTGTCTTTTAAGGTTTTTTTTTTTCTTAAATAGTTTTAGCATGATGTAGCTTAACTCAATCTCTCAGCAAACTTTCTGCATTTTTTTATTCCCTTTATGATTTCTCATCATTTTATGAGGCAAGATAGCTCATATTCTTCTGTCATCACAACTAGTAAATTTTATTAATAATTAACCAGTTTTTATTTGGCTATAAAAAATGTGCTCTCCTAAGACTTTTTAGGTTCTTCTACCTACTCATTGTGGTGACTTAATCACAATGGTTAAACTGCCAAAGAAAATGATGATATAAAGGACTAAATGGGGACATAAGTTGTTTCTCATTTTGGGAACATCAACAATACTTCTGCATAGATACAAATGGAACTGTTTTTCAGAATGTAGCTTTTAAAAATTTCCTATAAGTACATGTTAATTCTGACTTTTGATTCTACTCTTATGCTTTTCTCTGGAACTAGAGAAAGTCACACAAATGTACTGACAAGATGTGCTATTATATTATCCAGCTTCAACAGGCCCTTATTCCAGCCAGGCAATCCTTTTATCCTTCCCAATCTCTCTCTCTTCAAATAAGCTATATCAAACTTTTTCTTTCCTTCTCAATTCTACCACAACTTTCCCAGTTGGAGTGTTTCTCTTGAGAACCTTGCTTCTTACTTTATTGAGAAAATTCAGGACTTTAAGTGTAAGTTCCTTCTTATCCCTTTTCCTTCTTCTCAAAATCTTAAGACATCTTCTGTTCCCCATCTCTCCTCCTTTTCTCCAGTCTTTGATAGCAAATTATACTTTCTTGCCAATACAAATTGTTCTAAATATGATCTTGTTCCTGGATAGATAGATAGATATGCACAGAAAAATAGAAATATAGGTAGAAAGGTAACATGTTTATTAACACCTTGCTGTGTTCCAAAAACTGTGTTAAATATCACAGATATAAATACAAGTGAGACAATCCTTCCAATCAAGAAGCTTACATTCTAATTGGGTGAAGAATACATACAAAATAAAACTTGAAAACAAGGATTGGATATTGTTACTATCTATCTCCTAGTTGCTGTAGTGGTAATTTAAATGAAAAGATCTTTTTCATTCATTGATAGGCCCATGTGATCTCCTTAAATCACATGGAGGCCTAAGTCACATGTGGTGGGAGGATCTTGCTAAACAGGTAGAACAGGAAGGGTGGAGCAGAGCTGGGAGGAAATTGGTGAGAGCAGTTGAGGCACAGGAGAGAGGACACAGACAGGCACAGCTGATCTTGTGAGTGCTTGCTTGTGGGAAGGCCCCAGCAGGGGTGGGAAAGGCATGGGAATGGCTTTATCCTGTTCAGTGCTAGAGTGCACTAACTTCTTGGTTACTATGACAGACTTGTCTGTTTTGTGTTGGGATTTGGCTTTCTGGTATCTAAATAATGTTTTGTGTATGCTTTCTATATTAAGAAGCTGTTCTGCTTTGCGATTCAGAACTATGCCAGTGTATTCATAGTCACCCTTGATGTTGTAAGTATTGCCTTGCCTCTACAGCTGCCAAAGCTAATGCTTTTTTGTTCACTCAGTTCTCACCTTTCTTAATCTACTTGCTTCATTTTATACTGAAAATTGTCCACTTCTATTAGATACTTTACATTTTAGGGTTTTTTGTTAAATTATTCTTTACCTTGTTATCTTCTTACTTTAGAACCCTTCCTCGGTCTTCCTTACTAGCTCAACATCAGTACTATGCCCTTAACTGTAAGTATTCCTCATTGCTTTTTCCTAGTCCCTATACTCTATAGATTTTAATCTTTCTTGCTATTGTTCACTCTCAATCTTGCTGGACTTTTCATTTTTATGCAAATATTTCACAAACATATATCTAGCCTACTCTCTACTCTGAGATTCAGTCCCACATCATCAACTGCCTATTCAACATTTCAATTGTTACTCCAGAAATGTCTCAAAATCTTTATGTCCCAGGAGAACTCAACACCTTTTGCTCCACAACCTGCCCTTCTACCAAACTTCCCTATGTCTATTGAAGGAATTTTGAAAAAATTCCTAGTCTGCAGGTTCATAACTTTCATATTATTCTTGACTCCTTGATTTCCCTCACTCCACAAGCCAAGACTTGTCTCAATTTTTCTTGTGCCCAACACCTCAACTCTATTTACACAACAATGACCCTATTTAAGAATTCACTACTTTTCACTTACATTATTGCAGTGGTCCCTTAATTGACCTCTATGTCTCAAGTTTCTATACCCTCTATTCTATACATGGCATCTAATGTGATTTTCCTTGTACTTGGATCTGTTTATCAATTCCTCTAATTAATGAACTCTAGAGGCTGCCCATACCCTTTAGAAAAAAAAAATATAAACTTTTCTATGTAGCTTTTAACAGTCTTCACGACTTGACTCTAATATTTATTTCCTGTCTTGGTGTATGTGACTTTTACTCTCACAGTATGTAATTCACCTAAACTAGCCTTTTATCTATTTGTCTAAAAGGACAATCCATCTCCTGCCTTTGTACTCACTGTCCCCTATGGTAAGAAACATGACCTCTTCAACTACAACTAAGAGCATCACTCTTTTTCTTTGAAATACAGCTCAAGGGCCACCTTGTTCACTGATCTAGTCAGGTAAATTATTTATAGATGTGACTACTGAAAAGTCAATGTGAGTTCAGGACACACTGCAGTAAGGATCAAATATGTAGGTTGTTGTTCTTTGACATGCTGTTTAAATTATATTAAGAAATAGTTACTTAGGTGCTGCCTCTTCATGTGATGTGAGTAATACTATTGGTTCCTTGATAATGTGTGTATCACATAAACCCCATTTTTTATTATAAATTTCACATTCACTTATAAACGTATTCTCACTCTGTATTCTTTACTTAAGAAAAAGTTGGTATTTGAATTAGAGAATCATGAGGCAAATTTTGTTCATACTTTGTACAAAGTTTCATCTAATCTACTTCAAATGGTTAGAACTTAACTTTCAAAGGGTCTCTAGAAAAGAAGCTCTCAAAAAAAGGGTTTTTCTGAGGACCATTAGGCTCTGTAAGATCCTTTCAGAGTCTCCATGATGTTTCAATAAACTATTTTCACAATCATATTTTAATTTCTCATAACATAAGTATCAAATGACACAACCCACAAAAACAAAAATAAAATCTCTTTGTAGCCCTTAACAGTTTGTAAAGTGATCCACACACACAGACACATACACACACACACACACACACACACACACACACACACACACGGAACACACCACATCATATCACCCACCTACAGACACACAATGGGAAGTGTTGTTCTAGGAAAAGTTTGTGATTCTCTTTATAATGTATTTTGACTCATTTAATAATCGGCTATGCTTTCTTTATTTCTTTATTATTTATTTGTTTGTTTGTTTATTTTTATTTTTCAATATTCTCTTCCACAAGATTTTTAGTTCCAAATTTCTTCCCCATCTGTTCCCTTCACCTACCCCAAGACAACATGTATTCTGATTAAGACTTCCCACAATCTGCCCTCCCTTCTATCATACCTCTCCCTTCTCTTATCCCTACCCTCTCTGTTTTCTTGTTGGGAAAAAGAGATTTCTATACTTCACTACCTGTATATCTTATTTCACATTTGAATGTAAAAAACAGTTTTTAACACTCACTTTTAAAACTAGGAGTTCCAACTACTCTCCCTTGCTCCCTCCCCACCCAACCCCACTGTGAAGGCAAGCAATTCAATATTAGTTATACAAGTGTAGCTATGCAAAGCACTTCCATAACAGTCATATTGTGAAAGACTAACTATATTTCCCTCCATCCTATCCTGCCTCCCATTTATTCTATTCTCTCTTTTGACTCTATCCATCTTCAAAAGTGTTTACTTCTAATTACCCCTCCTCCCATTTACCCTTCCTTCTATCATTTCCTTATCCCATGCTTATCCCCCTTTCTCCTACTTTCCTGCAGTGTAAAACTGATTTTCATACCAAATTGAGTGTGCATGTTATTCCCTTCTTAAGCCAAATGTGATAAGAATAAAATTTACTCATTTCCTCTCAGCTCCTCCCTCTTCCTCTACATTGGGAAAATCTTTTCTTGCTCCTTTTATGTGAGATAATTTGCCCCATTCTATTTCCCCCCCTCTCTTCCCAATATATTCCTCTCTCATAACTTAATTTTATTTTTTTAAATAGCATTCCTTCATATTCAACTCACCCTGTGCACTCTGTCAATATGTATATAATCCTTTCAATTACCCTAATACTGAGAAAAGTCTCAAGAGTTGAAAATATGTTTTTTCCATGTAGTAATAAAAACAGTTCAACTTAGTAAGTCTCTTATGATTTCCCTTACCTGATTCTTGTGTTTGAAAGTCAAATTTTCTATTGAGCTCTGGTGGTTTCAACAAGAATCCTTGAAAGTTCTCTATTTCTTTGAATGAATTTTTTTTCCCTGAAGCATTATACTAAGTTTTGCTGGGTAACTGATTTTTGGTTTTAATCCTGCCTAACTCCTTTGACCTCTGGAATATCATATTCCAAGACCTCAGTTGCCTTAATGTAGGAGCTGCTAGATTTTGTGTTATCCTGATTGTGTTTCCACAATGTTCGAATTGTTTCTTTCTAGCTGCTTACAATATTTTCTCCTTGGGAGCTCTGGAATTTGGCTACAATATTCCTAGGAGTTTTCCTTTAGGGATATCTTTCAGGTGGCAATTGGTGGATTCTTTCAATATCTTTTTTTACCATATGGTTCTACAATATCAGGGCAGTTTTCCTTGATGATTTCTTGAAAGATAATTTCTAGGCTATTTTTTAAATTATGATTTTCAGATTTTTTTTTCATTTTTTTCATTTTTTTTTAAATTGTCTCTCCTGGATTTATTTTTGAGGTCAGTTGTTTTTCCAATGAGATATTTCACATTGTCTGCCTTTTTTTTCTTTTCCTTTGGCTTTGTTTTAAAATTTCTTGATTTTTCATAAAGTCATTAGCTTCCATCTGCTCCATTCTAACCTTTAAGGAATTATTTACGTCAGTGAACTTTTGGACCTCCTGTTCCACCTGGCCAATTCTGCCTTCTTGTGCATTCTCCTCATTGACTTTTTGAATCTCTTTTGCCATTTGGGTTAGTTCATTTTTAAAGTGTTATTTTCTTCACATTTTTGGGGGTCTCCTTTTAGCAAGTAGTTGACTCATTTTTCATGATTTTCTTGCATCATTCTCATTTTTCTTCCCAACTTTTTGCTCTCCTCTTAACTGGTTTTCAAAATCCTTTTTGAGCTTTTCCATGGCTTGAGATCAATTCATATTTTTCTTGGAGGCTTTGGATGTAGGAGCTTTTGACTTTGTTGTTTTCTTCTGTTTCTATACTTTGGTTTTACTTGTCACCAAAATAAAATACTATAGTCTGATTCTTTTTCCAGTTTTTGCCCATTTTCCCCAGGTATTTATTTGGCTTTTGAATTCTTTGTCAAGGTAGTTCTCTGCTTCCAGTGGGGGTGGGGCTATAATGTCAGTCTCTTGATCTCTTCACAATCTCTGGCTCTAGAGCTCCAGAAACAGTCACTGCTGCTGCTGCTGCTTCTTCCCTTGTTGCTGCTGCTGTTGGGGCTACTTCTCCCTGGGCTCCTCGACCCCCTTCCTTGCCCAGGGGCTGGAACCTGATCACTCTCCTCTCTTACACAGATCATACAGTTTTTTCCACTGACCTTCCCATTTGTCTTCAGCATTTTGGAGGCATGAAGTCTGGAAACCACGACAAGTTCTCAATTCTTCCAAGGCCTGTTCAGTTCCTGTCTGTGCTAGCATGGGCCACACTGGACTGCCCTCTGCTCCCAGAACAGTGCAATAGATGTTTTCTATTGACTTTCCAGGCTGTCTTGGATGGGAGATTTGCTTCACTCCATCATTCTGTGGGTTCTGCAGCTCTAGGATTTGTTAGGGTCATTTTTTTAAAGGTACTTGGTTGGGTTTGGGGGGAAAGCATTAGCAAGACCTTGCTGTTACTCTGCCATCTTGCCTCTGCCCCGACTAGCAGTTCTTTTCAAGCAGAAGTTGATTACCACTTACCTAAACCCTGAAAGTAACAATATAGGTATATTTCATTAAATTTTCTTCTCATTCCAGATGAATGATTTATGAGTCTTATCCATATAGCACTCTTAGTCTCTGTTATTCCTAAGCTTTGTCTTCTTCAGAATTTGCCTTTGAAAATAGTTCCTTGTTTTGATTTTTGTTTTTTTTTAATTGATATCAATATTTTTGTTTAATTAAAAAAAAATTGAAGGCTCCATCCTTTTATCTTGCTCAGGATGAAAGTATAGGAGCTAGCCACGGACCTTGTCTCACTATGAGTGACATAGAAGCATTGACCCAGGCCATTTTTCCCAATCTTAAGTAAACTCAGTAGTCCCCTGCTTTCCATGACTTAGCATATTAACGCTAAAAACCTGAAGAGCTTTAGCCCGCTTCATCTCAGAACTTCCAAATTCAACAGATTCACCATCCTCCCCACTAGCAGTTATTACAAACTTTTCTGCCAAACCTAGGCAAATGACAGCCTTGGAATGAAGTCCTATTGTCCCATAAGAAGTGGCAAAAAAAGAAAGTTTTATAGAAAACTGTGAAGACATATAAGAACTGATACAGTGACAAGAACTAATTGAACAGCTTATATAATAGTAAAATAGTAATAATTTTATAAAGACAAGAATTTTGTTCAGTGCAATCACCAACCCTAATTCTTAAATTTTCAACTCTCTGAGTTGTCATCAATTATTCAGATGTACCTTCAAAACATCACTTTATCAGGCTACTGCTAATTAATTGTGCTTAACAATCAAAATGGTTACAATTTCATATGTTAGTGGTGAACTCTATTTTAGGAATGCTAGAGTATTGTAAAGATCACACCTCAATATTTAAAGAATCAATGATTTCATCAATACTGATACATCTTCCTTTGAATAAGTTTACAAACTTTCAATGCCTACCTACTTTGTTCATTCTCACCTGTGGCCTCCTGTAAGTTCACCATGGTGAGTTTACCTGACATGCTAGAGGTCTTCCTTAATATTTTCTGATGTCATGAACATACCAGTGGAAGACTTAGGGTGTTCATCTGTCATGCATCCCTCATTATATGTGATCACTCCATCTCATTACTATTTATTACTACCATTGCTTTCACTGATGGCATCTTTCACTCCCAAAAGAAAGTGTTTATTTGTGTTGATAAAAAAAATCTAATTACCTCGAATTTTCATGCACTGAAACTTGTTCTCTCTCCTGGAATCACACAGAAGAAGTTTATTTGTTTTTCCCAACAATTTTTTATGAATTACTGCTTGAATTGAAGATTCTCTTACTGGTATGCATATTTCCTCCAATGAGGTAGATTACAGATCATCTACATTTTCTTTTCCTATGTGACTCTTTAACACATACTTTTATAAATTCTAGTAGAATGTCATTAGATATCCAGACATTATGTGTGAATAAGCACAGTTGTGCATCAATCATCCTTCTTCCTTACTATTTGCCTGGTCCACTTTATCATCATGTGTTTTTTTATATATTTTTTAACACTTCTGGTATATAATTCTTCAAAATCATATAAAACAGCCTATTTCAGTGCACTATTTATCTTTCCATTGGCCCTAGGGACATTGCTATGACCTATAGCTTTAATTCTTTGGAGTCTATGACATTCCATTATTTTTAGGCTTACAAAATGTACAGAAGATTATCATTTTAAAAATTCTTTTTGTTTTCTTTCCATTATTTCAAAAATAAACTTAATTTTTTTGTAATCACTTTACAGTTTCCCATTGGCAACTAATTCTGCCTCCCCTTGTCTTCCATTTTATTATTGGCCCAATTCATTGTTCATTTTCAGCTTTTTTGAAAGGTTTATGCTAACATGAAGCAAATTTTCGGGAGGTCTATCACCTGCAAATAACAGGTCGGATTATAGGTATTCTTCACCCATTTAGATTTCCCTTTATGGACAGTTATGTCAACGTCTTTTGAGTGATTGCAAGAAAATGCCCAGGCCCTCCAGATGTTTCAATTTATAGATGAAGTTAGACCTATTACAGAATATCTCAAAGAATTCCCATACTCACACATTTACATATATGTATGTATATGCACACACACACAATCTTCTGCAAAACTCTTTATAAAATAGAGGTAATAATAGTTGTGATACCCTGAGTACTAAATTCAAAACACATATCACATTAGCACTTTCCACAGGAATGTAGTCTTCAGGTACCAACAGAGGTCAAGAACAATGCAAAAGATTTATATCTCTTGGGTTGAATAGGTAAACACCCTTTTTGTATTGTCCTTTTAGAACTTTGAAATGAGTTAATGTTCCAAGTTGTGATGACTGAGGAATTAATGTCCTCTCACACTGATAAAATATTGTTCCACTCTGACTCTTATTATACTGGTACCTCATTTTCACAGTCTCATTTTCACTCCTTCAAACTTAAACTTCCTAATTTCCACATGTTTTAAACATTTCATTGAGCCCAACTTAATACATAATCCATTCTCAGGGAATAATCTCTATCCATGTCTGTTTTTTTTTTTCTCCCACAGACACTTCTTTCATCTCCACACTTTAGATGAGAATTGACATTTATTCTCACTTCCTTTACATTCTGCTATTTCTAGTCAAATTAATATTTAGAAACCCAATGCTCTCTAGTTACCTTGTTAATGATCCCAGAATATTTTCAATTACTGGAGTTAGAAAACTGATATTGTCTCAGCAAAGCAAATGTGTTACATCTAAAGTTAGTAGCAATTATAGACTTTTCATTCATGAGCTTAGTCTAATGGGGAAGACTATGAAAAGAACCATTAAAAAAAAAGCTTTTGCTGTTTTCATTGTTGCATAGTTGTTGAGCACAATGGATAGAACGCCAGGTGTGGAATCGGAATCAGGAACATAAATCTCCATGAGTTCAAATTCAGCCTCAGACAATTAATATCTATGTGCAAGACATTTAGCCCTGTTTTTCATCCATAAAATCAGCTAGAGATGGAAATGACAAACTCCTTCAGTATCTTTACGAAGAATAATGTAATATATATAAAGTATATGAATAATATAATATATATAAAGTCACAGAAAGTCAAACTCAACTGAAGTGTTCAAACGACAACAGAAATGATACACATAAAAATTAAAGGAAGAGTTTGACAGTCGTACACATTTTAATGGTTTGCCATCTAAAAATAGCTTGTTCCTTTCTATGATTCCTGGTGCTGAGAGTTCTCTAATTCAATCCCTCTCCTTTTCTCTCATATTCTCTTTATGTTTTGCCCATACATCGCCTTCACAGAACACTCCATTTCTTCAGATGTTCTATAATTCTAAGAACAATTAAAATTCAAATAAGTGATCATTCTAAGATGGGATATTTGAAGATGTTGTTGAAGAAGTAGAGCTGGTCTGGATTTTGAATAAAGTATAAAATTTTGGGTAGTGACTACAGCAAATTCTAACTGAGTGGAGTAGCATGAGAAAAGTCACCAAGTTAAGCATGAGCGTGTTATGGTTAGGCGATGGAATGTCCTGAATATAAAGATGTGAGAATTTGTGTTGGCAATTGGTAAGAAATAAGGTTGGACAGATGCATTGAAAGCACATTATGGAAAGTCTTCAGTGACAGGCAGAAGAATATAGAATTAATGTATTAAATAACATAAAAAGTAATAATTGTATCTACAGGGATATGTAATAAAGGTATTTTAAGAAATGTCATCTGGATGGGAAAAATTCCATTGAAATTATGTCTTTATGGGTGTGTGTGTCAGTACACATTTGATACATGTGTTTGTCTGCATGTATGTATGTATACAGATACATGTAGCCACATGCATGTGTGTACATGTTCAAACACATATCCATATACATGCATGTATGCCCTCATAAAATAACTTTATTAAATAATTTATTTTACCTAATGGTATGGTTATTTATACATAAGATTATGTGTGTATGTGTTTATATGGGTATATATGTATATGTACACATGTGTGTATACATGTGTGCATGTATGTGTGTATATGTACATTTATTTCACAATCTTCTTTACTTAAATTTAGTTTAATAATAATTGACCATGACAGTCATGTGAATACAGTCTATATTTGGCATTCTGGATTTCCCAAAAGCAACAAGAGCCACTGCCTACCAACTTCTTGGTGTGGAGCAGATTAATACAAAATAATAATGAAGTAGCTCAAAATTGCTATGGAGGAGATAGATTCACAAAACCAACTTGATCTATCTCCCTCTGTGTCCAGATTCATTAGTTCTGAGTCCCAGCAATTTTTTAATGAAAGAAGATTCTGGTTATGGGAAGACACAGATTTATCATATCAAGTATCTAACAGAAGAATAGTCTTAGCTGAGAAATAAAATTTACTAAATTCTTCTGTTAGCCAAAAATCTTTTGGAGTTCATATAGTAGATATAGGCCTCAGCAAGGGGATTAAAGAAATAGGAAAGGAACTGGTCAGGGAGGAAGGGATGAAATTAAGAACAGACATACTGATAAGGTCGCAAAGACAGGGGCCATATGGTTTTTATATTAGCCAAGTTTTGAAATCATGAATTCACCAAATTTCAGAGTTAGAAGGGCTCTTGGTGGCAATCTACTTCAATCCAAGAACTTTATTTTTCCCCTTAATATAAGTATTGGTTTTTTTCCAAGCACAATGTAAAGATAATTTTCAATATTCATTTTGATAAAATATTAGTTCCAAAATTTCGTCCCTCTCGCCCTCCCCTCCCCTGCCCTCCCAAAGACAGCAAACAATCTAATATGTTATATATGTACAATCATGTTAAACATATTTACACATTAGTGATGTTGTTAAAGAAGAATCAGAGCAAAAGGGAAAAACCCTAAGAATGAAAAATAAAACATAAAGAGTGAAAATAGTTTGTTTCAATCTGCATTCAGACTCCTTAGTTCTTTTATGGATATTTTTAGCATTTTCTATTATGAGTCTTTTGGAATAGTCTTACATCATTGTATTACTAAGAAGAACCAAGGCTATCACAGTTCGTCATCACACAATGTTGCTGTTGCTGGGTAAAATGATCTCCTGATTCTGCTCATGTCACTCAGCATTTTATGTGAATCTTTGCGGGTTTTTTTCTGAAATTCACCTGTTCATCATTTTCCTATAGCACATTGCATTACATTTATATGCCAAAAATTGTTCATCCATTTCCCCAGTTGATAGTCTTGCCTTCAATTTCCATTTCTTTGCCACCACAAAAAGAGCTACTATAAATATTTTTGTACATGTGGCTACTTTTCTCTTTTTTCACATTTCTTTGGAATATAGACCTCATAATGGTATTTCTGGATCCAAAGGTATGGACAATTCTATAGCCCTTTGAGCATAGTTCCGCATTGATCTCCAGAATAGTTGGATCAATTCACAACTCTACCAATGAACATTAGTTTTCCAAATTTCCTACATCTTTCCCAAAATTTATCATTTTCCTTTTCTGACCTATTGACCAATTTGATAGGTGTGAGAAGGTACCTCAAAGTTGTTACAATTTGTATCTCTCTAATCAATAGAGATTTAGATAACTTTTTTTCATATGACTGTAGACAGCTTTAATTTCTTCATCAAAAAACTGCCTGTTCACATCCTTTGACCATTTTTCAATTGGGGAATGACTTGCACTTTTATAAATATGGCTCAATTCTCTATATATTTTAGAAATAAGGCATTTATCAGAGACACTGACTATAACAGTTGCTCTTTGGGCCAAAGGAAAAAGTCTAACCACTCCTTCAAATGGCATTCCTTTAAATGCTTGAAGTCAGCTATTATATCTCCATTTAATATTCTTTCTCCTAGCTAAGGATTTCCACTTTTTTGAATCAATGCTCCTGTGTCATGAACTTAACTCCTTTGCCTTCCTGGTTATCTTCTTTTGAATATTTCAAATTATCAATACCCATAAACTGAAGACAATATTATCAATACCCATAAACTGAAGACAATATTACAAAGGAGGTTTTATTAAGATTTAGTAACGTGGGAATACCCCTCCATATTCCTAGAAGTGATATTCCTCTTAGTATTGCATCCTAGAATTTCATTATCCTTTTTTTTTGGATTCCTACATCTCAAGGTAATATATTGAACTTGAAATGCACTAAAATCTCAAGAACTTTTCCAGAACAAATGTTATCTAGCTAAAGTGACCCCCATATTATACTTAAGAATGTTTTTTGGTAGTGAGGTGCAATACTTTGCATTTGTCTTCATTGAATTTAATCTTCTTAGATTCACTTCAATGCCCTAGCCTGTCATAACTTCTTTGGATTCTGACTTCTTCTAATGCTATTGATTCTTCCCAGATTTGTCTCCTTTAAATTTGATGAGCATGCCATCTGCACCTTTATCTATCTATTTACAAACACATTACATGCAAATATATATATATATATATATATATATATATATGTACACAGTATGAGCATACACATGTGCTTTGAGTATGTACTCAAAAACATGGGCATATACACACATATTCCAAACACATGATGTTACACCTTACCTATTTTCATTTATGGGACAGATGGGAGATCTAAAATTCCAAACCAAGTCCTCTGATAACATTAGCTATCATATCTACCTTTTCATAAGTTATTAATACTCTGACCTAAAAGCCATTCTTGTCATTCATCACAACAAGCAATTTTGATGTTATGAGTGTGAGGGGTAGTGTGGTCACAGAGTACATGTATTCATGTGTCTTTATTTGTATGTATCTATATATGTACATTCATACATATACAGAAACATGTATTCAACTCTGGTAAAGGATATGGAAGAGAAGATGTTAAGGAAGCAGAGAAGAAGAAGAATCCATGAGACATTTTAGAGAAGTGTATAAATGAGGAACAGAAGAAAAGACTTGGAAAGTGCTTACGATATGTTTGCAATATGAGCAGCCATTTTGATGATGACAGTAGAAAGAAATTGACATATTTGAAGAAGGGAGAGGAAGTATAGAATATTTTGAAATAAGATGGAAGGAAATGAAAGAAAGACACCAAGTCATTTCAGATATAACGAAGGTTAAACTATTAGAATATCTAAAAAGAGTTGGGAAGAATTAATGTGTATGGGAAGAACATGGAGTTATTATTATTTTTAATATGTGTACACAAGTTGGAATTTTGAAATCCAGGAAGTCTTATAGGTTTCTTTTTGCAAGTATTTATCTGGGTATTTATGTCAATTACCGAAATAAAGACTTACAGTGTGTGGTTCTGTTAACCACTGTATTTCTAGTTAGAGAAAAACATGATTTGTTTACTTAATTGAGCTAAAGAGTTTCAAGTAAATTGTACTTAGAATAAAACATAATGGCATCAAGTCCAATTATCTCATTTTGAGAAACTCACCAAATAACAGTTAACACCATTTCCAATAAAAGTAGAAAAAGAATTAATAATATAGAACCATCTCCTCTAGCAAAAAGTTGGAAATTAAGGCCCTTGGGATGGAAAAGCTGGGTCAATTATGAGTTGATGCTATTAGTCCTTGGCTTTGGGCATTGCACTACAATCTTGGGAACTTTGCTGTCTCTATCCCTATCAATATTTTATTACAAATACCCTCAAAGCTAGCTACTATTTTTAATCAGGTTTGTGCATGGACTGTCTATAGCATATAATTAAGCGGGAGACAATTTCTGCTAACTCAATATAGAAACAAAAGGTCAAATTGGGGTCTGTAAGTTGTGGTTGTAGTTTGAATATTATCGTTGACTAGTGAAAAGTAGAGCACCTACTTTACCACATCAACAGGATTAAGTATTTGGCAAAATGAAAATTAAATTGTCTTTAATTTTTTTTTTATTTAAAAAATAGTTACTCTATATTAACCTGCATATAGTATGCTACAGTGGAAAGAGTGTTGTTTGATGTAGAAGCAGAGGATCTTAATTTAAATCATGACTAAGATGATAGTATCATGTATCTAGACTAAATCATGTGTCTGGGGATTTCAGAAATCATCGCCTAACTTCCACATCTACATTTGAGGAAAATTCGAGCACCCAGAAAAGTAAGTAAAGTCATATAGTTACCAAGGACCAGAGTTGGGATTTGACCCAATTCTTCTGACTCCTGAGTCAATGTTTCATTTTCCCACTGTACTGAAGGATTTGGTCCTGTCTAGTTGTGAGTCTGGTTGTGTGTACACACCCACACCCACACACACATATACACATGCACATATATACATATAAATACATATATATTCCTATAATCACATCTAACTTTCTTTCTAAAAGGAAAATTGAATTCCATATTTTCAAACAGAAAAATCTACCTTTTTCTTTTACCACCTCCCTCCCTCTTCTCAAAAAATATGAAGAAGAGACACTTCTTAGAAAAAACATATATACTCAGGCAAAAAAAGAAAAATCTCTTTATTTGCCATATTAAAAAAGTCTCAATCTCTACCATGAATTCTTCACTTCTCTGTGAAGAGGTAGGTTACATGTTTTATCATGAATCTTATGAAATAATAGCTAACTATAGGTTTGATCAACAAGTATTACAAAGATTCTTATATTTAAAATGTTATCATTGTATCAGTTCATATAAGTCTTCCCAAGTTTCTCTGAAATTATGTCTATCATTTTTTATGGCAGAATATTATTTTATGGAATTTGTATTGCATAAACAATTCAGCAATTTTGCAACTGATTAACAGTCCCTCTGTTTTCAATTATATGACACACCTCCAAAAAGATCTATTATATTTTTTATTTATTCTTAGAAATTATTTTTCTTAGGATTAGTTCCTCTCTTAATTTGCTCCTCTTCTTATTTAATCTCCCACTTTTATTCTCCCTTTTCTTCCTTGTGAATTAGTATTCTTATACCCATCCATACATGTATGTATTCTTGAAGTGGATGTGATATTCAAATGTCACCTGCCCCCCAATCTTGTTTGCATAATTTTTTTTTATACATCATAATTAAATGAGAAATTTTTCCATCCATCCATTTTTTCTCCTTATGCCATGAATTCCTTTCTCCCTTTCTTTCACATTATTCTTTTCACATCATCAAGAAGAAACAGAATGTCTCAAGCTCTCTGTCTAATTATACTCCTTCTATGACCCATACTAATAGAGTTCTGAGGGAATACATGTATTATCTCTCAATATTAGAATGTATGTAATTCTTGTTTAATTCATTATGATTGTCCTTCCTATTTGCTTTTTTATGTTTCTCTTGACTGCTCCATTTGAACTTCAAAATTCTATTCTGCTCTGATTTTATCATTAGGAATATTTGGAATTCACTTCTTTCATATTTTCTGGTATTCCAAGTCTATTCAGATTCATTTGGTAAATTTTTCTTATTTGTGAATATATACTCTGCCTTCTGGAATGTTGTCTTCTAAGCTTTCAACTGTTTTATAATGATCCTGCTAAAACTTAGGTGATCTGGAGAGTGGCTCCTCAGTGTTGGATTTTTGTTTATTTGTTTTCATGCTGTTTTCTGTATTTTTTCAAATTGACCTAGAATTTTAGTATAATATTCTTTTTATTTTTTTATTTTTTAATGTTTAACAATCACTGCCATGCAATTGTGATTTTATCTCCCCCATCTGCCCCCCATTACCCCCCTCCCTCCCCACGACTGCATAAAATTCTGTATAGATTCTACATATACTTTCCTATTGAGTATATTTTCACTATAGTCATGCTATGTAGTCAGACTAAGATAAATGAAAGAAATCGTATAACAAATCAGAACATGATACACAAACACATACACATACACAAACATGATCTGTTACATTATGTGAGTGACTTCCATATTTCTCTCTCTGAGTGTGGAAGGCATTTTGCCTTGAGAACCACCATTGGGATTTTTTTTTTTTTTGTAAGAAGTTCTTGTGTTATTACAAAAATCTAAGTGTACCAGAAAAAACTCTCACACACTGTGGACGTTGCTGTGCATAAAGTTCTCCTGGTTCTGCTCCTTTCATTCAGCATCAGGTCATATAAGTCCTTCCAGGCCTCTCTGAAGTCTTCTTGTTCATCATTTCTTATGGCACAATAGTTCTCCATTACATTCATATACCATAATTTATTCAGCCATTCCCCAATTGATGGACATCCCCTTGACTTCCAGTTTTTGGCAACTACATAGAGTGCTGCTATAAATATTTTTGTACATGTGGGACCCTTCCCATTTTTATGATCTCTTGGGGATATAGTCCTAGTAGCGATATTGCTGGGTCAAAGGGTATGCACATTTTTGTAGCCCTTTGGGCATAGTTCCAAATTGCTCCCCAGAATGGTTGGATGTGCTCGCAGCTCCACCAACAATGAATTAGTGTTCCAATTCTCCTACATCCTCTCCAGCATTTATCATTTTCTTGTTCTGTCATGTTTGCCAATCTTATAGGTGTGATGTGGTACCTCAGAGTTGTTTTGATTTGCATCTCTCTAACCAATAGTGATTTAGAGCATTTTTTCATATGATTATAGATAGCTTTAATTTCTTCTTCTGAAAATTGCCTGTTCATATCCTTTGACCATTTATCAATTGGGGAATGACTTGTATGATTATACATTTGGGTCAGTTCTCTATATATTCTAGAAATGAGGCCTTTATCCCCGAGCTTAGCTGTAAAAATTCTTTCCCAATTTACTACATCCCTCCGGATTTTGGTTACATTGGGTTTAGTTGTGCAAAAACTTCTCAGTTTAATGTAATCAAAGTTATCCATTTTGCATTTTATAATGCTTTCTATCTCTTCTTTAGTAAAGAATTCTTCCCTTCTCCATAGATCTGATAAACACACTATTTCTTGCTTCTCCAGTTTATTCATGGTATCAATCTTTATACCTAAATCATGTACCCATTTGGACTTTATTCTTGTGTACGGTGTCAGGTATAGGTCTATGCCTAATTTCCGCCACACTGTTATCCAGTTTTCCCAGCAATTTTTGTCAAACAATGAGTTCTTATCCCAGAAGCTGGGGTCTTTGGGTTTATCAAACAGAAGGTTGCTATATTGCTTGTCTACTGCAACTTGAGTGTCAAGTCTATTCCTCTTGTCTACCTCTCTGTTTCTTAGCCAATACCAAGTGGTTTTGATAATTGCTGCTTTATAGTACAGTTTGAGGTCTGGTAGCACTAGGCCACCTTCCCAAGCATTTCTTTTCATTAGTCCCTTTGATATTCTGGACCTTTTGTTTTTCCAAATGAATTTTGATATTATTTTATCCAGCTCTAGAAAGTAATTGTCTGATAGTTTAATTGGTATGGCACTAAATAAGTATATTAATTTGGGTAGAATTGTCATTTTTATTATATTAGCACGGCCTATCCATGAGCAACTAATGTTTTTCCACTTACTTAAATCTGACTTTATTTGTGCAAAAAGTGTCTTGTAATTGTGTTCATATAATCCCTGGGCTTGTTTTGGCACGTAGACTCCTAAGTATTTTATACTGTCTACCCTAGCTTTAAATGGGATTTCTCTTTCTATCTCTTGCTGTTGGACTTTGTTGCTAATATATAGGAACGCAGAAGATTTGTGTGGGTTTATTTTGTAACCTGCAACTTTGCCAAAGTTGTTCATTAATTCAAGTATTTTTTTACTTGAATCTCTGGGATTCTCTAGGCAAATCATCATATCGTCTGCAAAGAGTGATAACTTAGTTTCTTCTTTGGCTATTCTTATTCCTTGAATATCTTTATCTTGTCTAATTGCTACAGCTAACATTTCTAGTACCATATTCAATAATAGTGGTGATACTGGACAATCTTGTTTCACCCCTGATCTTATTGGGAATTCATCTAGCTTATCCCCACTGCATATAATGCTTGCTGAAGGTTTTAGATAGATACTGCTTATTATTTTATGGAAAGTTCCCTTTATTCCTACATTCTCCAATGTTTTTAGTAGGAATGGATGTTGTATTTTGTCAAATGCTTTTTCTGCATCTATTGAGATAATCATGTGGTTTTTGTTAGCTTTATTGTTGATGTGATCGATAATGCTAATAGTTTTCCTAATATTGAACCAGCCCTGTATTCCTGGTATGAATCCTACCTGATCATAATGTATTAATCTCGTGATAAGATGCTGTATTCGTTTTGCTAAAATCTTATTTAAAATTTTTGCATCTATATTCATTAGGGAAATTGGTCTATAATTTTCTTTCTCTGTTTTATCTCTTCCTGGTTTGGGTATCAAAACCATATTTATATCATAGAAAGAATTTGGGAGGACTCCTTCTTCCCCGATTTTCAAAAATAGTGTATGTAGTATTGGAATTAACTGTTCTTTAAATGTTTGATAGAATTCACTTGTGAATCCATCTGGCCCTGGAGATTTTTTCCTAGGGAGTTCATTGATGGCTTGTTCAATTTCTTTTTCTGAGATGGGGTTGTTTAAGTATTCAACTTCCTCTTCTGTTAATCTGGGCAATTTGTATTTTTTAAAATATTCATCCATCTCATTTAGATTATCGAATTTGTGGGCATAAAGTTGGGCAAAGTAGTTTCTAATTATTGTTTTAATTTCCTCCTCATTGGAGGTGAGTTCACTCCTTTCATTTTTAATATTAGTAATTTGGTTTTCTTCTTTCTTTTTTTTAATCAGATTGACCAAAGGTTTATCAATTTTATTAGTTTTTTCTTAAAACCAACTATTGGTTTTATTTATTAATTCAATAGTTTTCTTAACTTCAATTTTATTAATCTCTCCTTTGGTTTTCATTATTTCTAATTTGGTATTTACTTGGGGATTTTCAGTTTGTTTTTTTTCTAGCTTTTTCAACTGCAAGCCCAAGTCATTGATCTCCTCTTTCTCTATTTTATTTATGTAAGCATTCAAAGTTATAAAACTTCCCCTAATAACTGCTTTTGCAGTATCCTATAAGTTTTGGTATGTTGTCTCACTATTGTCATTCTCTTGAATGAAATTGTTGATTGTTTCTATGATTTCTTCTTTAACCCAACCCTTCTTTAGAATTAGATTATTTAGTTTCCAATTGATTTTTGGTTTCTCTTTCCATGGCCTTTTATTACATGTAATTTTTAATGCATTATGATCTGAAAAGGATGCATTGATTATCTCTACCTTTCTGCACTGGATTGTGAGATTTTTACGTCCTAGTACATGGTCAATTTTTGTAAATGTTCCATGTACTGCTGAGAAAAAGGTATATTCCTTTCTATTCCCATTTAATTTTCTCCAAAGATCTATCATATCTACCTTATCCAGAGTTTTATTTACCTCCTTAACCTCTTTCTTGTTTATTTTGAGGTTAGATTTATCGAGTTCAGAGAGGGGGAGGTTGAGGTCCCCCACTAGTATAGTTTTGCTATCAATTTCTTCCTTCAACTCCCCCAACCTCTCCTCTAAGAATCTGGATGCTATACCACTTGGAGCATACATGTTTAGTAATGATATTGCTTCATTGTCTATGGTGCCTTTTAACAGGATATAGTTTCCATCCTTATCCCTTTTGATTAGATCTATTTCTGCTTTCGCTTTGTCTGAGATTAGGATTGCTACTCCTGCCTTTCTTACATGAGCTGAAGCACAATATATTCTGCTCCATCCTTTGACCTTTATCCTATGTGTATTCCCCCGTTTCAAATGTGTTTCTTGTAAGCAGCATATTGTTGGATTATGGCTTTTAATCCATTCTGCTATCCGTCTCCATTTTATGGGAGAGTTCATTCCATTCACATTCACAGTTATGATTACAATCTGTGTATTTCCCTCCACCCTCTTTCCCACCATTTGTGCTTTTAGCTCTCCCGTCTCCCTTCCCCTCCTCAATAGTATTCACTTTTCTCCCCCTCCTCCTGCAGCCTTCCCCTCCTTCTTTTAGCCCCCCTCCCTTTTACTCCCCTTTACTCTTATTGCTTCTTTCCTCCCTTTTAGCCACCCTCCCCTTTCTTCCCCCTTCCCCTCCTACTACCTATGGAGCTAGTTAGGATTATTTACTTCAGAGTATTGTTCCCTCCTTTGAACAAATCAGATGAGAGTACCTCTCAAACAATGCTCATCTCCCTCCCCTCCTTCCCTCTACTATAGTTTTGTACTTCTTCCTGTGATATAATTTGCTATTTTCTGCTTCCCCCTTTCCACACCTCCTATTACATTCCCTTCTCATACTTAAATCATATTTTTGACATGACATCATTTACTTTATGCCTCTTCCCTCTACATATATCCCTTTTGTCATAATAGCTGCACAGTTCTCAAGATTAGCAGGTATCATCTTCCCTTATAGGGAGGTAAACAGTTTGCCCTAATTGAGTAGCAAGTTTTTGTTTTTGTTTTTTCCCCTCTGTTTTCCTTTTTATGATTCTCTGGAGACCTGCATTTGAAGATCAAATTGTCTATTAAGTTCTGGTGTTTTGGTCAGGAAGCTCTGGAAATCCCTTATTTCGTTGAATGACTTTCTCCTTGCCTGAAATGTTATGGTGAACTTTGCTGGGTAGTTGATCCTTGGTTGAAGTCCCAACTCCTTTGCCTTACGGAATATTGGGTTCCAGTTCTTTCGATCTTTTAATGTAGAAGCTGCAAGGTCCTGTGTGATCCTGACTGTGTGTCCTTGATATTTGAATTGTTTCTTTCTGGCTGCTTGTCGTATTTTCTCCTTCACTTGATAGCTCTGGAATTTGGCAACTATATTTCTTGGGGTTTTGAGTTTGGGATCCCTTTCGGGAGGGGAACGGTGGATTCTTTCGATGACTATTTTGCCCTCTGAGTCTAGTACTTCTGGGCAGTTTTCCTTGATGATTTCCTGGAAGATGTTGTCCAGACTCTTTTCTTCATCATGGGTTTCTGGCAGGCCAATAATTCTTAAATTTTCTCTCCTGGATCTATTTTCCAGGTCAGTTGTTTTTCCAATTAAATAGTTTACGTTTTCTTCTATCTTTTCATTCTTTAGATTTTGTTTGACTGATTCTTGTTGCCTCATTGAGTCATTAGTTTCTACTTGCCCAATTCTAATCTTCATCGTATTGTTTTCTTCCGTTAGCTTTTGCATTTCCTTTTCCATCTGACCAATTTTTCCCTTTAAGGAGCTATTTTCTCCACTTAATTTTTGTATTTCTTTTTCCATTCGACCAATTTTCCCAGTTAGGTTTTGGGTTTCCTTTTCCATCTGTTCAATTTTCCCAATTAGGTTTTGGGTTTCCTTTTCCGTTTGATTAACTCTTCCTTTTAGGGAGTTATTCTCTTCAGTTAATTTTTGAACTTCCTTTTCTATTTCTTCAATTTTCCTTTTCAGAGTGATGTTCTCATCAGTGAATTCTTTTTTTATAATTTTAAAATCATTGGCCTGTTTTTCTTTTATATCCTTCTTCAAACGTTCCAGGTAATCTAGTTGTGCTTGCGAGAAATTCATAGTCCCATCTGAGGTTTCAGATGAAAGTACAGTCTCAGCTCTGACCTCTTTGGTGTTTGTGTTTTGCTCCTTATCCCCATAGAAAGATTCTATGGTTTTTTCACTTTTCGTCTGCTTTTTCCGATTCATGATGTTGGCTGAGTGTTGTAGCTTTTGGTTCTTTCATTCAGAAGATACAGATCTTTTAAGTTGGGCTGCTGTGTGTCTAGGCTGAAAGCAGGCTTTTGTTGTTGTTGTTGTTGTTGTTTCCCAGATCAACCCTGGGGTTAGCTTGTTGGGTGTGTGGGAGGGGTGGTCTGGTCTCAGGAGATCTCCTCAGCTGACTTGAGGCAAAGGCAAGGCCAGGGAATGGTGATCCCAGCTTCCCTATTGTCTTCCCTTTTCCCCTGGATAGCTGGGGTACGCCTAGAAGTTAATGCGTGTTCCCGCCCCTCCTGGGGCTTGTCTCCTGGCTCTGAGGCTTGCCTGGGTCTCAGTGCGAATTTTCTCTGCCCTGGGTCATCTGTCCCTCCAGATCGCCTCCGCCACAGTAGGAAGAATCCCCCCTTGCCACTTTTCCCGCCTCTGGTGTTGTGAGACCACCCTCCCCCTTCTACTGTTCCCTCTGATCCAGGATTAATCTGGGGAAGAATTTTATGGTTCCCTCATGGTCATCAGGGGGAAGGAGAGAGCACTTACTGATCACTCCGCCATCCCAACTCCTGGAAGTTCAAGTAGCTGACCCACCGAAGTCCAGTCTTCAGGCTGAAGGTTTTAAGGGCTGCTGAGCTGATATCTGGCGCTCAGGCTCGGCCTGGCTTATCTCCTGATCCGCTGGTCTCGCCCGCCCGCCACTCTCAGGCCCCTCTGTATGATATTCTTAGTGTATCTACTGGGGATTTATTTCAGGAGATGATAGGTGACTTCTTTCTATTTCCAATTTTCTTTCTGGTTCCAAGGATTTTCCTTATTTCCCTCAATAATAAGGAGGCCAAAAAGTTTATATGATTATTTGGATATTAGTGACATCACATACCACATCTAAGACAAATTTTGAAACTCATATAAAATTACTAGGAAAAAAATATGATTTTCATTGGGGAATTGAACAGAGTAAAACTTTTGAAGTATCAAAGGCCACTATACAAATGACCTTAGATTTATGGCCTAAGAGACAGGGTCCCATGGAATTACAAGTGACTTCAGAGGATGACTATGCAAACTGGAGTTTATGGAAAAGAAGAAAGATGCAATGTACCCATAGGATTTTGATCTAGTAAACTGCCTTCATCTGGAATTCAATATATCCATTTTGAAAAGCAGTTGTTAGCTGCATATTGGGCTATACTAAAGACTAAACAGGTGACTTTGAGAAATGAGGTAATATTAAGTCCTTGAATCCTAATTATGACCTGGCTAATGAGTACCCTAGCTTCTCACTGAATTGAACATGCACAGGAGACTAGCGTAATTAAATGGAAATGGTATATTCAAAAAATCTAAAACAGGAAAACATGGAATTTCTGCTCTACATGAATCTATAGTAAACATAGATAGTGAGGAAATGATACACCCCCTGAACCAAAGCAACAGTCAGTACACTCCTTGGTAAAATAGAATGAGCTTTATGATGGATTGAGTGAAGAACAAAAGAGACATGCATGGTTTGCTGATGGAACAGCAAAATACTTGGGCCACAAAAGACATTGGAAAGTGTTAGTCTATAACCCATGTACTAGGCAGACTTTGGAAAGTACTGGGATAGGTAGAAGTAGTCAATATGCTAAACTTATGGCAGCGCTCCAAACTATCAAAACAAAAAAGAGGACAGTGTCAAATGTTCGTTGATTCATGGGAGGTAATGGTAATGGGTTAGCTATATGGATTCCCATAAGGAAAAATAAAAATTGGGAAATTCATGGCAAACAAGCATGGTGCAAGAATTAAGGGAAAATATATGGGACATATCTTTAGTTGCTAATTTGTCAGTTTTTTTTATTGGGATGCTCACATGGCCCTCACTATACCAGAATGTGAATACAATGCATGTGCTGATCAATTAACAAAGACTGCTATTCAACATATTGTCCCTACTCTGATATCAACTGATGATCCACTACTAGCAAAAAGGGTCCATTAAATGGCTAGCTGTTTAGCAGTCCAGGTCACACAAAAGTGGGCACAAGACTGAAGTATTAGTATCTCTCATTCGTTGTTAAAATAAGTAGCAGAAGAACATTATATGTGTCAACTGGAAAAGGAATGCAATGTTTCTCAGGTAGTAACTGGAGAGCTAGCAACGGGAAAAGTACCAGCCCAAATTTTGAAAAAAAAAAATTATATTACACTCCTATCCCAAGACAAAGAATGTAAACATATATATATATATATATATATATATATATATATATATATATGGGTGTGTGTGTGTGTGTATGTGTTGACACTTATTCAGATGTATTAGTGGCCTTTCCCTATAAGAATGAGACCCAGGAAAACACTTGTAAAACTCTATATCATAAATCTATATTACAGAATCTCAATGCAAATTCAAAGTGAAAATGGGTCACATTTCAAAGGTAATAAAATGAAGAGATATTGTGTATTTAACAACAGAGAATGGGATATGTCATATTCCATATTATTGACAAATGTCTGGTTTGATTGAAAGAATGAATGGATTATTGAAAGAACAATTAAGAAAATTAAATTCTAGTAATTCTTATCAACATTGGAAAGATAATTTTTTCATTGCTTTACTAATTTGAGTAATAGATCATAGAGGAATTACACCTCTAGTCAGAATTATGACCCAAATCTGCAAATTAGAAAACAACAAACACATAAGATCCCAAATGTTGAATATTGGACTGTGAGGCCAGATGTCCCAGCACCATATCCAAGGACACTTGATTCCACAGGATATGAGTTACATTGTTTAGAGGACTTTTGGTTTGATTAAAAAATAAAGAAGAAAAAAATCTCTTCTGGAATGTATAGGAGCATCTCTAAAAATAATTATGAATGGATATTACCTAAATCAGGATTAGCAGCTTGAGGAATATGTGTGTTGGCTGGAGTGATAGATTCTAACTATCAAGGAAAAATTACTGTGTCATTCCAAAATTTAGGTGATGAACCTATAGAGTTTGGTAAAAATGATAGAATGGTTCATGTGATTATTATACCTTGTGACACAATATCCCTTGTGAAAACTGATTCTCCTTCTGAAATAACTAACAACGGAATTGAAGGATTGAATTCTACTGATAGAATAAAATTGGGAGCCAAAGTATGGATAAAATGGAAGACAGACAACATTCCAAAGGCTGCAGAAATTATAGCACATGAGAAAGATAATATTGTGACTGCTGTTTTTTCAGGAGACAATGATTACCAAGTTGTACACTTAACTCATATATTGTACTATGAATGAAGGTATGATAGTGGGTTCATGGACTCCAGAAGTATGACTGACCTTATATCTATTTGTTTCTGGTTATTGTCTCCTTGTTTCTTTTTAGCTTTTTGTCTGTTAAACTTGTTTTTTTGTTTTTCTTGCTTTTTACTGAAATGAAGCTTTTTTTTTTTCTTTTTTACACCTGTTTGGAGGAGTTGTGGAAGATGTTTTGGCTATATGTAGTTCTTCATGCTACTCTACTATCTCTGCTCTATCTTGCTCAAAAATTGCATATCTTTATTCAATAATACTTCAAACGTTTTTTGATTTTGCATGCAAATGTTCTTATGTATTGTATTTGCACAAGTATTTTAATGCCTTAAAAATACAACTTTTCATTGGGGATTAAAAATATTTTTTCTTTTTAATATATCCCTTCATTTTATCAGTTATGCTTTCTGATAATAATGAAGATTTATTCAGATAGCATTTTTAATTATAATTGAAAGTGCATTTTATTTTGAATCAGAAGACCTATTTTTAATTCCCTGGTGTGCTACTTGTTAGCTATATGTTAGCTGGCTTTGATTATTAATCAGCATGTGTAACGGCAAGGACATCTACATACACATGAGGGCCTGGTATACAGGTTCTTAGATCTGTTTTCTAAAAGAAAAGCAACTTTTGAGGGGTCAAAAATCTACTTTAATCAAGCATATATATATATATATATATACATATATATACATATATATACATATACACACATATATCATTCACTTAGTTCAGGGGAAAAAATGAGCACCCTGAGCTTCTGGAAAAATCAAAAAGGAACTACAAACATAGAGACCAATAGACAGGGCTCTCAACTGTCTGACCATACCTATATAATTACCAGAAAGGGAAGCACTAACATCTAGGTTTTCAAAGCCAGGGGGCTCTTTAGCAACTTCCCAGAGTCTCCTGTGGCACACAAAACCTCTTCCAAAGACTAAGTCCAAAAAAACCATTCACTTCAGAGTACTCAAACACTTTTCAGAGCTGGAGAGCAGGACCTTCTGACCCAGTGCCTTAATAGAAATTAACCAAAGGTATTTAGGTAGGGAAGATCTTTAATTCTTTCCCTAGCATACCATTAACCTTATATTACCATTACAACATAAAATGACTGATAGTAATAATACATACATAGTGTATACATGTATATATAACAAGATTATTCTAATTTCAAGTACTTTTCAATGTCTTTGGAACGTATGAAGTTGTTTTGATTGTGCTATTCAAGTATGTATCGAGAATGATGAGATTATATGCTTGATAAATCAGCAAAGTAAGGAGTAGTTCAATATACTGTAATAATTATTATCATATCTGTGTCAATGTTGCTATTTATTTATTTCTTTCATATAGATTGAGATCATAGAACTAGAGCTGAAGCAGATTGCAGAGGAGGAGATCATTAATTTTGCAGTAGCCATCTAATCCAAACCTTACTCCAAAAGAATTCCAAATATTATATAACCTTATCAGCAGTCATTCAGACTCTAATTGAAGAACTCCAAAGAGGATAAACCCACCAGCATTTCACTTAACCAGTCTACTTTGAGATAATATTACTTTTATGAACGTTTTCTAGGCATGGAACCTAAATTAGCTTCCTTGAAACCTCTGCTTCTTATATCTGGTTCTGCTCTCAGGGGAAAAAAGAATGCACGAAAATTCTCCTACTTATGACAGCCATTCAAATACTTAGAGATCTTTGTCATAATCCCTCAATTCTACTCTTCTCCATGAAAAAAATTAAAAAAAAACTCCTTTAAAGAATAATTGCATGACATTGACTACCAAAGTGAAAGCCCACAGAGCCTTTGTGCTGACCTCATTGTTGTATACCTGTGAAACATCACGGTCTACTAGTGCCATGCCAGGAAACTGAATCATTTCCATTTGAATTGTCTTGGGAAGATTCTGAGGATCACTTGGCAGGATAAGGTACCAGACACTGAAGTCCTTGCTCGAGCTGAACTGCCAAGTGTTCAAACTATGCTTCAGAGAGCACAACTCCAATGGACTGGCCATGTTGTTTGAATGCAAAATGTAGGCTTGTCAAAAAGACTGTTTAATGGAGAACTTGAATGGGGCAGGTGATCACATGGTGGACAGAAGAAATGATACAAGAACATTCTCAAGGTTCTCTGAAGAACTTTGGATTTGAGTGTGCAACATGGGAGACACTGGCACAGGACCACTCAGCATGGCATGCCCAGATAAGAAAAGTAACTGTGTTCTTTGAGCAAAGCAGAATTGAGACAGCACAAAATAAATGCGGGTTGTGTAAATGTGTGATAACCACCCCAAATATACAAACGGAGTATCTATACCCAACCTGTGGCAGAACATTTCAAGCTCGTGTTGATCTGATCAGCCACAGTCGGACACATTGAAATTTCACTTTACATTGGTGATGTCATTTTGGTCCTCTTTGAAGAAGGAGGACAACAACCAACCAACCAACATGACATTGATAAATAGCTCTTCATCATTCTCGTGGCACTCCTTCAAACATTATCTCATTTTTTCTCAAATATAGCACAAAAAACTGAACAAAATGTATCAGATGAGGTCTGAAGAAGGGAGGGAGACTATCGCCTCCTTTTCCTTTAAAATTATGCTCTTCTTAATTCTTAGTTGTTGTTTTTTCCTTTGGTTGCCACATCACTTTGTTGACAAATCTTGAATTTATAATGTGCAAAAATGATAACAATCATTTTTCTAGATTAGCTGCTACCTAAGTCCTCTCCTATTTTCAATTGTTTGAGTTGACTGTAAATAAATAATAAAAAAATTATGAAATTTAAGATTCATTTCAATTTAATTTCATCTTATTCAGTTCAGTCACATGTTATAGCCTTTCAATACCTTTATTGAATTTTACATGCAGTGTGTGAGCTATCCATCAGCAAAAAATTACAAAAAAAAAGACTTGATCATGCATTGAAAGATGGTCAAGTAAGATGAGGTGGGTTAATGTAAGGGAATCTTACTGTGTTTATGAAAAAATTAGAAAGAAACATGAGAACACATATAAACTGTTATAATGTGAAGAGTGATGTAGGAAAGTGATATACATATGTGGTGATAATGTATATAAAATATTGATGAGCAATGAAACAATTAAAATTACATACTATAAAAGTATAACAAGCTTAGACATAGAAAAAATAAATGAACACACTCACTGTCCCCCCTTTTTCACAGATTGGGTTGATTGGTTATTGGTGTTCTTTATCCATAAGGCAGAAAATCATGGGATTTGATTGAATAGTCTAAAACATAATCTACATTTCAAAGTAATTGAAATGGGGAAAGGGAAGGCATCTAGCCTTCAGAACTAAAGATAATTTAATGACTGTCATAAAAAAGTTATTTTGAGTACTTCATAAGATAAATATACATTTGATTGACAACATTTATTCTTATTATTAATTAGGATTACTCACAGATTTCAATACTCTGTAATTACTCATATCAATATAAAATCTCTCTCTTTTTCCTTCTCTCCCCCTTCCTACCTTTCTCCTACCGTAAAATTGACATACAATATATAACATGAGTGCATCTATTTAAATATCTATATGTAGTTTTGCATATATATATATATACACACACATATATATACATATATATGTATATACTTGATGTAACCTAAAGAGTTTGTAACTCTTTTTGAATATTCAAAGAATTCATTTTAATGAAATAAGGTATCTCTTATGTGAAGGGAGGTTTAAAATTGCTTCCTTTCCAAAAATTATATTCTTGTTCCAAAATAACCATTTAAAAAGCTAGTTATGAAATGAAATTGAATATGTCACACTATATCTTCCCATTGACATATTATAAATTGGGGGTGTTTTGCTACAGGATAAAAAAATCAGTCACAATTTGGAAATACAATTTATATGACAATTTAGTTGCAATTGCTCATAGTAAATTTCTCGTAATTTCATTTTGTTGGACCAGTAGAGCAGTGATATCATAGTCATTTACACTAAGAGACAGAAGGAATTTGAAAAAAAAAGAATCAATTTAGAGGGAGTTTAAAATATGAAATTCTTCCAAGAAAAGATCATTCTTTCCCCCTCAAAAAAATAGAAAATTACATGTTCATATTATCAGATAGAGAATTTTAGAAAATGGTTGAGATTGGGATAATGATAAGGAGTTCTCTTTTGGACAGAAGTTCTGAAGATATTAGGAATAACAACAAACAACAACCAATAATAATAAATGTTGTCATGCATGATGATCTGTAAGTTTCTCATTATGACATCTTAGCTTTGCAGCCTCTCTAAGAGTTAGTACTGCAAACATGACTATCCCTAGTTTACATACATGGACACTGATGCTTTGAGATGTTAAGCGACCATAGTCTCTTACCCACCAATTTCACAGAGACTCTCAGCTAAGTTATATCTCAATTTAAAACTGATTATTTTAAAATCTGCTAGAAACAATTTCACATATCTCCGTCTCTCTAGTCATTAGTTCCTTCTAGCTGCCAAAATGCTCAATTGTGAACTCTGTGGGGGAAAATAATTCCAATTTGGCTTTACTGTAACATAAAGGAATGGGAGTAACCTATATTAAGTTTGGAAAGAGAAGTGGGGTCAGATTTTGAATGGCTTTAAAAGACCAAATAGAGGAGATTATACTATTGGAACTGATTGAGTGGTGGAGTGACATGTTCATATTAACACTTAAACCAAAGCACATTGACATGAATATAGAGGTTGGATTAGAATAAGGAGAGGATTGAGACAAGGAGACTAATTAATAAGCCACTGAAGTAGTTTAGGAAAGACAAGATAATGTCTAAAGCTCAGATAGTACCTGGATGCATATGATAAAAGGAAGTATGGAGGAAATTGGAAGCAAGAGTCTTTTTGGAATTAGAACACAGTATATGTGGGTTGAGTGAAAATAAGGAAATTTGGATAGCAGTCAGATTATATACATGGAAGACTAGAACAATGGTGACATCTTTTGACAGAAAAAGGAAAATTTGAAAGAGGAACAGAATTTTAACAGAAGATAAGTTCTATTTTGTACATAGGTGCTTAGATCTTGGATCCAAAGCTGGAAGTTACCTAAGAGACCACCTTGTCCAATTTCCTCATTGATAATTCGACTAAATGTATGACTGATTATGTATGTGTTTATGTTTAGCTTGCTAGGATATTTTTCAATGTCCAGTTTGAAATGTCATGTAGGCAATTGGTGATATAGGCCTACAGCATTCAACACCTTAGTCTTACAATAATATTCCTGTAGCAGTTTCCTAATCAGCAACTCTACCTACATTTTCATTGCCTTTTAATTATCCTGCATATAAGACTTTTGCTATTAATCATATGAATTTTTCATATAATATTAATGATGGTGATGATGATGATGGTAATAGAAGAATTAAGTGTAAAGGTTTCCAAAGTTCTTTGTATACATTATCTCATTTGACCCTTAGAATAATCTAATGTTATAGATACTATAAGCATATTCTCCAGTTCACAGATAAAGATATTTAAGGTCAAAGATATACATATATTTGCCCATTGATTTGATCTCAATACATCTTTGATTTCGAGTACAGAACTTTATAAATGCATTTTTTTCTCTGCTTTAGATTCAATAGTGTGTCCATTCCTCTTGCATATGAAATTAAATCCTGTCTCCTTAAAAGGTCCCACAAGGCTCCATACCATTTACTCTTCCATCATGACACATAGTTAGATAGTGATGCAGTTATTAATGTTATTATTATTGTTATTACAATTAATGTCCTCTTTCAAAATGTGTAATACCCAAGAAGAAGTGCAATTCTAGATCTAGTTTTCACTGGCCATTTATTGGGAGGAAAACGATGGGAACCCGATGGTACTTTTGTCTAGACGTTCCTACTCTCTATTTGAAAGAGACTCAATCAGTTCATATTCTGATATATACCCTGAATTCTGGAAGAATAGATTTCAGGGTTCAAAAGAAGATTAGATTGACTAAAACCATATGTAACAAACTAGAACTGAAGATATGAGAAATTTTCAAATATAGAATCCTGAAGAAGAATCAATTCCAATTAAGAGGAAATGGTAGTTATCTTCAGAGACTGATGTCATTGTATAGAACATTCATGAATGAACCTAGACTTATAAAGATATGTAGAAAGATGAAATTAATGATATGGAACAGAATGGATAAAAAAGTGTGGCATGGTACTTAAGAATTGTTCTCACGCTAAATTTTAGGATTATCTAAGTCTAAGAAGGGAAGATAAGGGTAATAAGAATGATGTTTTTAGTACCTATCAGAGGAGAGTAGAGCATTGAAGCTGAAATAAGACACCTGCTGTTAAATTAAAGAAGATAATAATGAATAACAGAAAGAAGTCAGAGATTCTTAATTCTTACTGTATTTCTCTTTTTTGTTTTTGCAAAGGAAGATATTTAGCATGTAATGAATGGAGAGTTGATGCACAATATAATTGTTACTAAGAAAGAATATAGCTTTCCTGGAAAAAAAATTGTTACCTCATGTAGATGAAATATATCTTTCGGAATTTGAAAAAAAAAATAAAACTACCAAATGTCATTTTTGAATTTTATCAGTGATATCTGAAAAATCATGGAGAATGGGAAAGGTATTGCAGATCTATGGAGGGGCAAGTATACTGATTTTCAAAAAGAGAAGAAATTTGCTTTGCAAGTTACAGTTTAATGAACTTGACTTTGATTCCTGACAATATTCCAGAATATATTATTAAAGAAATGACTAACACACATCTAGAAAAGCAAATGATGATCCATCTAGCAGCATAGCGTTACATGGACTGGAGTGAGGATAAACTTGAGTCAGAGGAATTAATTAGGTGGTTCTTGTAGTAATCAAGGCAAGTGGCAAAATCCTGAACTAAGGTAGTAGCTGTGTGACTAGAGAATAAAAAGATGTGAGAGACATTGTGAAGGTAGAAGTAGAAAGATTTGACAACTAATTGGCTATGTGGGTTGGAAAAGAATGAAGACTCAAGGATAATACTAAGCTTACAGAAATAGGGAAGGTTAGAAGAAAAATAGGTTAGAGGGAGAGATAATGAGCTCAGTTTGGGATATAGTGGGTTTGAGATATCTTTGTGTTATACAGTTTTAAATGTCCAGTAGGCAGCTAATCATGTGGAATTAAAATTCAGAGGGCAAATATTTCTGAGGCTAGATATATCAGTCTTGGAGTCATCCACATACAGAAGATATTTAAACTCTTGGGAGTTGAAGAAGATTACCAGTGTAGTACATAGACAGAAGAGAAGACAATCTAGGAATCCCCAACAAAGGCAACCAGATGAAAGCCACTGTATGCATGGTGTAGCCACATGTTCATGGTATATTAGGCTTATATGATAGAAATCATTAGGGATATCAGGGAGAACATGATGTATATATTAATGCCATGTGGAAAATGATTTGACTTTGTCCCTTCATTCTTCATAAGGCAAAATTAGGACAAATATATAGAACTCATAAAGAGAAAAAAAATTGGCTTAATACTCTGAAAGTGGCTGAAAAGTTCAAAGTGCTTTCTCAGGAAGTAGTAGATTCATTAGACATCTTCAAGCAAAGAGTGGATGACCACTGACTTGGTATGTTGCAGTAGGGACTGGTTCTTTTTTTTTTTCTGATATGAGTTGGCTTAAGTGGCTGCTAAGATCCTGTGATTTAAAATTAGTAGAGTGTCAGTCTACTATATCATTATGGAAATATCCAATTGGAATATAAAATCCTGAAGAATAAGGATTTTGGGCCATATCATCAATATCTATCATTGTACCTTTTGTATAGTAGGTACAAAATTTGATACTGTTCAAATTTCATTAAACAGTACTAGAGAACAAAATATGTTTAATTTTGGCACATTTAGATCCTAGAGATACAGTAGTTGCTTTTATCAACTGGATGAAATAATAGAATTTTATAGTTTGAAAAGATTAGCTAGTTCTGTTCCTTCAGTTTGCAGATGGGGCATTGGAGGTTTGGATAACATAAGTAACATGTCCAATATCACAGATAGAGTTGGTATCAGAACCAGAATTAGAATCCATTTTTCCTGACTCCAAGAATAAAACATTTTCTTGCCTCTTAAACTTTTTGTTTTTTTGAAATATCAAATGCAAAAAACAATTTCTCTCTTTTCTTTTTATATTCCTCTAAAAACATAATGATCTATACTACAGTGCTCTATAAACATTGTCTGACTGACACATTTGGGCCATAGATTTTAACTCATATACAAACTTACTCCATTTTGCTGCCTTGTTCTTAAACTTTTGAATTAAAGGTTTTCTGCTAGCAACATGTTTGCCAAGTCTAAGGGCCTATCAAATTCTGTCAGTATCTATCTCTATTTAGCTGATTGCTCTACTTTTCACTCAACAGTAAAATTTAAAATAATAACTTGTGGAAAAATTCAACTTTCCATTTACAGCTGACTATTTCCTATTTAATCAGTATCTAGGGAGTAATAACTATAAGATATCTTATTTTATTTTCTATTTTATTCACATATTTGTGAATATTTGGTTCTTAAATACAGAATTGTAAAAAAATAAAAATAAAAATGAGAAGACTTACCTTTACCCTTCAAGCTGATCTATTAACTTTCTGTTTCTCTTGGGTTATTTTTAGTGAAGTTAGGAGATATTTTACCTCCTAAGGGAGCACCCTGTTCAGAACACAGCTTGGCATTCAAAGTATCTTGAGCATCCTCCAAGTTTGTAAAAATGACATGGATGCTGTCACTGTAAAAAGGCATTTAACACTATTGCTTTCCAGGTATGCAATTGTGCTATCATTAATGTCACACAAATAATAGATGAAAAATAGCTTGTACTAAGTAATAATGTTGTGTTACCACTGGGTACTTTAAAAAGAAGGAGAGACAATCTTTTGTCCTTGACTTGGACAAAAGTTTGTATCTCTTTATTCCCCTTTCAGAGTTAAATTAATCTCTTACTTAAACACGCATGAGTTCTTCATTATGAGGAGAGAAATTATAGATATTTTACATCCTGTGTTTAGGTCTAGAAAAATTAACTCATTTGTCACAAAGAAGTAAGTTTCTTAGATATTTCTCTTCAAGCATACATGAATGTCTGAGGGAATCCAAGTATCACAATGTGACTTTGGATCATGTCTTACAGAGATCTTACAACTGTTTGCATATAAAAAATAAATTCCAGCATTTAAAATAGCCTAAACAACTTTCCAGTCAAGATCTCTAATTCTCCATCAGGATTCATGGTCCCTTTATTTCTTTTAACTTTTTCTCATAGATATTGTACAAATAATATTTTTATGGGTCTCCAAGTTCCTAGTTTTTAACTCTCATGTTTGATCAAACCTTCTTATGCCTTCCAGATGTGCTAAAATAGCTGTCCAGTAGACATCTTAAACTATTTATAAAATGAAATCCATTAATTTCCCCTTAAACCTTCCCTCTCCCCCACCTTCTCTCTTACTATAGAGGGCAGCATACAAACCTAGTCCCTCAGGTTTGTATCCTAGGAGTCATATTCTCTTCATTATCTTTCATTTATCCCAAATCCAGTATGTTGTCTGATGATTTCACCTCTGCAACATCTCTCAAATATCCACCATTTTTTCCTATGAAATTGCCACCACTCTGGTGCATATTCTGATCAGTTCATATCTGAACTATTACAATAGACTGTTAATAGATCTACCTCCCTTAAGTCTTGCCCCACTCCAAATGAACGTCCATTCAGTTTAGTGTAAGTCTAATTCTGTCACTCTTGCTACTCAATAAACTCCAACGATTCATCTCTGGGATATATTACAAAGTATTCTGTTTAGGATTCAAAGCCCTTCATAGCCTAATTTGCTCCTACCTACCTACTCCTAACCTATCTTTCCCCGTATATTCTTCAATCTAGTGAAAATGGATTCCTCAATGTTACACAGATGAGACACTCCATCTCTTGACTCCAGGAATTTTCTATGGCTCTCCCTCATGTCTGGAAGGATCAACCTATTAATGTCTTCCTTTTCTGTCTTTTCTGGCTTCCTTTATGTCCTAGCTAAAAGCCCAACTTCTAGAATGCTTTTCCAAACGCTTTTTAATTTTAGTATCTTCTCTTTCTTAATTATTTCCGTTTTGTCATGTATATAGCTTGTTTGTACTCTTTGTTTCCCTGTAGTCTTCCATTTTAAATCTGATCTCCTTAAGATCAAGGACTGTCTTTTACCTCATTTTTTATGCTAAGTGCTTAGCATACTACCTGGCCCATAGTACATTCAGAATAAGAGTTTATTGATTGATTGATTATATTTAGGAACAATTGAAGGGAAAGGTTTAAGTGGTAAACTAAGGGTAGTGAAAACAATTTTATTTTGATTACTGTTCTTCTCAACAAGAGGATAAAATTTGAATATATTATTATACACATTACAAAAACTATTATACATGTGATAAAATCAGAGTATTTTATTGATTTAATACATCCTCTCCTCCTATCATGGGATAAGCATTAAGGAGTAATGGAGACTAACAATTCATCTCCAATTTATGAATAATGGTCTTAAAGAGTTGCAGTTGCATAGACAAAGTGTTACAAAAGAGTGTCTAGAATGCATTTTTAATGAGTATTATAAGTACAATAAGGACAATCTGTCTACTCAATAGCAGTCTCTTGATTTTTTTTTTTACTGAGTTTAAATTAGAAGAAGTAAAGATAAGTAATCCCATCTCTGTAGACTCCAAATGATTTATAATTTCTCTCTATTCTCTTTCCCTCTACCTTTCCATATGTTTCACTTACAAATTATTTTCTTAACTTGGGATGAATATACGTCCATTCGTGTTGATTTTGGAAGACAAGGGAAAGACACTATAATGGCCATTATTACACTTATCTTAAACTGACTCCTAAAATTAGAAGTTTCACTGCTCAGAAGTAAGCTGGAGACAGCTTTCCTCATCCCAATTAGGAAAAAAAAAAAAAACGTATATGAAAGTCAACGGGATTCCTAAATTTCAGTCAGGTGATATCTTCTTAAAAAAATAGACCAGAATAGAAAATAAAGATGGGGATGCTTAGAGCAGAGGCACCATAACTTTGGTTTTTGGTGATTATGTCACCATTATTGAAATAAATGTTTGATTTCACATTTAATAAATGGATACACAAAGAATTTTCATGAAAATCTAAACTCCTCTTGTGAGTGACAGAAAAAAAGGAGAAAGCTCAGATTCCCTTTTAGTCTATTCTTTTTGTCACAACAATTTTTAATAACATGTTAGATTTTAAAGCTTGACTAAGACAGGATCTTATAGAATAAATAGGAAAAATCATATATACTAGATGGCTAGTGATAACTTTATTATTCTCTCTTCTTACATACAAAGTAGCAAATATTGAAAGGGAATCTTGTTACTTATATTTGAATATATGATACAATGTGATCAGTCAGGGCATATGGTAGGGAAAAAGAAAATGTCTGTAGGTATCAAATTCCAGAAAGTAATAAAATATCCCTTCTTGAAAACTACAAGTTTCTTCTATCAAATGAAAACAAAGCTTAGTATCGGTACAGCTTTCTCAACAATCCCAAATTTTTTCTTTAAATAAATTTATTTAATTTATTTTTCACCATTCACTTCCATAAGCTTTAGAGTATTGATTTTTCTCTGCCTCCTTCTTCTCCCCCTCCCCAAGACAGAATGCAATATGATAAAGGTTCTACATATGCAGTTCTATAAAGCTTATTTTCACATTGGTCATATTGGAAAGAAGAACTAGAATGAATGGGAGAAAGTAAAAGTAAAAGTGGGAGAAAGAAAAATAAAACAAAAAGAGAGAGCAAATTGTGTGTTTTCATCAGCATTCAGACTCCATATTTCTTTCTCTGCATTTGTATAGAATTTTCCAACATGAGTCTTTTGGAGTTCTCTTAGATCCTTGCATTGCTGAGAAGAACTACGTCTATCAGTAATCATTTTTAAAAATCAAATTCTGTAGTTTATGAGCATTATGATTGTCAAGTTGAAGAATTCTGTAGCAATCTTATGTTATAGTTATGTTACAGCAACAAAAATAGCTCCATAAAGTATGTTATGAACACAGATATCTGTCCCTAGAGATGCAGACATTCAAAGACCTCATTCACATTTACATAGACACTTCATTAAAGTGACAGCTATTTTTTTTTTTGTGGAACATCAATATTATCGGGAAACCTTTGAAATCTGGAAAGAAAAGTCTTCAGCAATATAATTTTTGAATGGATTCCATTGCTGAGTTTAGTGTCAAATTGCATTAAAAGAGAAAAAAGACAAAACTGCAGCAATGAAAGACATTTATTGAAATCATAAGTCTGATCCCCAAATTTTATATGTTTTTGATGGAAATTGGAGATGTTTATTGGTGAATGAATGGTTGCTTAGAAAACAATATTTGGTTATTTTCACCTATAAGTTCACAAAAATGTCAACTACATGCTACTGTTCCCTTCTTGAGGTTAATGAACTACAAATTTCTCTTCAAAACAAAGCAACACTATAATGTGCATGCTTCACGCACATGAGCCTAACTATATTTAGAGAAACTCATAACCATAAAATTGTCCCTTAAATGAATATGTGTGTATATATGTGTGTATACATATATGAGTGTATGTGTATCATCTAGAAGACAGCTTTGTGATTATTAATTTCTTTATCAGTCTTGGTCTCTTTCTGTCTCTCTGTCTTTCTGCCTCTGTCTCCCTGTCTCTGTCTCTATCTATCAATATATACACAACAAATACGCATATATGTGTGCATATATATATATATATATATATATATATATATATATATATAATATATATATATATACACACATATATATATATATATTTCCTTTTTCATTTTTTTATTAAAGGCATTCATGAAGATGACCTATTGAGTCAATGAATTTTTATACAGTCTGAGTTGATAGAAGAACTACCCATACCTATGAAGTCATGGTTCCTTGAAATATTGAAGTCCCCAGTTTCATTTATAAGGAAGAAAATATTATGATACAATAAAGACAAATGACAAGAGATTTCTTCACTAGCACACTATAGCAATATGGTTTGTGAATGATTTATTAGAATGAATATTTCTGTGGAGTAAAATGAGTCATATCAGGAAAGACTGAAGATATAGAAAAAGTAGATACACTGAGGTGCAACAAGTGACTCCGCGACATAATAGAAAGGAAGTCTAGAGTGTTTGATGGAGTGTCAGAGCAGTATTATAGTGGGCAGTAGTTGGGAATCCAAAAAGGCAAGAAAATACTATTAGCAAGGTAGTCAGTCAGTTAGTCAATAAACATTTATTGAAAACTTACTATGTCCCCAGCAATGTACTAAATGTTGGGGATACAAATATGAAAACATGACAGTCCATGCTCTCAAAGTGCTTACAATCGAATTGAGAAAGATAATACACATAAGAAAGCTGTAAAGTGAAGGACAGAGGTCACTGGAGGATAAAAATAAGCTAATTTGTGAAGAATGATGGAGTCCAATCCAATGAGTGCAAGTTGGTGGGAAATGAGTGTATGGCTTGCCTGGGAGCCTTCTTCAAGTGTAGACTTTGGAAAGAGTTTTTCTCTTCCCTCCAGCAAGAGGGGAAGAGGAGACTAAGGGCTCTGAGCAGGTATTAGTACTAAATTTGATAGAATCACTTGGATAATGAGTTAGAGTATGAAGAATTAGAAATGAAAAATTGAGTCAGTAATACAAAATCTGGTGTGCACACTGAGAAACATGAATCAACAACATTAAGGGATTTCTAGAAACAACAAGTTATGTACACAGAGGCAATCAAATGTCACCAGAGAAAGTGGTAAATTATCATAAAGCCAAGGAAAGAAGTCTAGCTATAGAGGACCTGAACAGTTCCTAAGAGCAAGGTGACAGGAAACTTGATTCAATTTAACTATTTTTAAATTAATTAACCATGTTTAAGTGTGTTTTTTTTTCCTTTTTGTACAGAAAATGGTGCTAATTAAATGTGAGATACATGGAACATGTTATTTCTCCTTACAATGGAATGAATTAGTGCAAAGAGACTAGGTTGGGCTCATCTTCCAAGGTAAAGGTTTGTAGCTCAAAATATGGAGAACTGCAAGCATGCGGTGGTCAGAGATCAGCTGGTCACTAGACTGTTAACTCTGTGAGAGCAGGAACTGATTTTACCTTACTTTCTATTCCCAGTGCTTAGCACAGTACCTGGCAAATAATAAATGTTTAATGAATGCTTATAAGTTTGGATAGAAATTCACTCCATATTTCTTATTTGCTGCAAAGGATAATCATGACTGAAAGTCAGAGATATTTGTGAAATCCATTACATATTTGCCTGTATTTCTGACCACTAATTCCTTAACTAAGACAGAGCACCTTACATATTCTTTTAAAGAAATATCTAAAACTTAAAAGTATCAGAAGTTGTTTAACACATTATTTGGTATTTGCCAAAGAAATCTACCTTAGAACTGCAGCAAGTGTTTGATATCATTAACAAAATATAATCTGCTAGAGACTCAGAGACTTGTTAAAATTTTTCCTATAAGTCCAGCCAAATGCCCAGAAAAGTGACTCTAAAAAAATTCTGTAGCTGAAGAACACACAGAATGATGGAGTAAATCAAATCTCCTTCCCATGTTAGCCTGGATGGTTGATGGGAAGTATCTAACATTCCATGTAGGGAGCAGAGTGCAGTCCAGTTAGAGCTGTGCCAGCATAGACAATACCTTAGGAAGTCAAAGGAGGCTTGAATCTCTGGCACCTGTGGCAATTTTCAGACTTCACAACCCCAAAATTCCAGGGACAAATTGGAAGGTTAGTGGAAAATCCCTGTCGGATCTGTGTGAGAAAATAGAGTGGTCAGGTCCCCGCCGTACAACAGCAGAGGATGCTGAGAAGGCTGTGGCAGCCACAGCAGTAGTAAAGGCAGCAGGAGTGGCTGTTTCTGGAACTCTAGGCTTACAGATTGTGGGAGCATTGAAAGGCTGAAAGCACACATCTCACCCCCACTGGAAGCAGACAACTACCTTGACAAAGAGCTCAAAAGTCAAATAAATGGTTAGAGAAGTGAGCAAAAACAGAAAAGAAAGTCAGCCCATAGAATCTTACTTTGGTGACAGAGAATATCAAAATATGCAAACAGAAGAAGATAACGAAGTCCAAAATTCTACATTCAAAGCCTTCAAGAAAAATATGAATTGGTCTCAGGCCATGGAAGAACTTGAAAAGAATTTTTAAAATCAAGTAAGAGAAGTAGAGCAAAAATTGGGAAGAGATGAGACTGATGCAAGAAAATCATGAAAAATGTGTCACCTTCTTGACAAAGGGGATCCAAAAAAATGTTAAAGAAAATGACAATTTAAAAATACATAATGAGGAGAATATCTTAAAAAGCAGAATTGACCACATGGAAAAGGAGGTCCAAACTTTCACTGAAGAAAATAATTCCTTAAAGATTAGAATGGAGAAGATGGAAGCTAATGACATTATGAAAAACTGAGAAATTACAAAACAAAGCCAAAGGAATGAAAAAAAGGAGTGAACAATATGAAATACCTCTTTGAAAATACATTGACCTGGAAAATAGACCCAGGAGAGACAATTAGAAAATTATGGGATTACCTGAAACCCATGAGAAGAAAAAGAGCCTAGACATCATCTTTCAAGAAATTATCAAGGAAAACTGCCCTGCTATTCTAGATCCAGATCACCTCCAGAAAGAGATGCCAAAAGGAAAATTCCTAGGAATATTATACCCAAATTCCAGAGGTCCCAGCTCAGGGAGAAAATATTGCAAAAAGCAAGAAAAAAATAATTAAATTATTGTGGAAACACAATCAGGATAACACAAGATCTAGCAGCTTCTACAATAAGGAATCACAGGACTTGGAATATGATGTCACAGAAGTCAAAGTAACTAGGATTAAAACCAAGAATTACCTACTAAGGAAAACGGAATATAATATTGCAGGGGAAAAAATAGTCTTTCAATGAAATAAAAGTCTTTCAAGCATTCTTGATAAAAATACCAGAGCTGAATAGCAAATTAAACTTTCAAACACAAGAATAAACAGAAGTTTGAAAAGGTAAACAGAAAAACTATAAGGGACTTACTAAAGTTGAACTATTTACATTCCTACATTGAACCATAATATGTATGACTCTTGAGATTTTCTAAGTATTAGGATAGTTGGAGGTATTGCATACATATTGATAGAGGGCACAGACTGAGTTGAATATGAAGGGATGATATCTAAAAAAAAGTAAAATTAAGGTGTGAGAGAGGAATATATTGGGAGAAAGAGAAAGGGAGAAATAGTATGGTGCAAATCATCTCTAATATAAAGAGGCAAGAAAAAAACACTTTCAATGGAGGGGAAGAGGGGGGAGATGAGAGAGAAATAGTGAACATGTCTCTCATTGAATTTGGCAGAAAGAGGGAATAAAGGGCACACTCAATTTGGTATGAAAATCTATCTTATACTACAAGAAAGTAGGGAGTAAGTGGAGGCTTCGAGAATGATTAAAGGGAGGAAAATGGGAGGAGGGATATTTACAATTAAACACTTTTGAGGAGAGACAAGGTAAAAAGAGAGAATTGAATAAATGGGGGCAGGATAGGATAGAGGGAAATATAGTCAGTCTTTCACATCATGACTGTTATGGAAGTGTTTTGCATAACTACACATGTAAACCCTATATCAAATTGCTTGCCTTCTCAGTGAGGTTGGGAGGGGAGGCAGGAAGTGTGAGAAATTGGAGTTCAAAAGTTTTAAAAATGAAAGCTAAAAATTGTTTTTATATGCAACTAGGAAAGAAGAGATACAGACAATGGATATAGAAATATATCTTGTCCAATGAGAAAATAGAGGGGAAGAGAATGAGAGAAAGGAGAGGTGTGATATAAGGGAGGGTAGATAGGGGAAAGGGTGAATCAGAATGCATGATGTCTTAGGGTGAGTAGAGGAGAGAGATGGGAAGAAAATTTGAAAGTCAATATCTTGTGGAAGTGAATACTGAAAAATAAAAATAAATAAATAAAATTTAAAATATGTAATCTGCTAACAGGAATATATGGAGGATTTTACTCTTAGTGAGAAATCCTTCTTTCATGTGGAACTTGAACAGGAGATTCACCATATAAGAGCAAATATTTTAATGAGTATGTAGCTCTTACTTTTCTTTGTTAATAAAAAGAGAATCATTGAACATCTTCATTTTCACATATCAAGGAATCTTACATTCACTTAAGATATTTATGAGATAATACTTTTTTGGAGAAATAACTTTCCTAGATTTGGGTCAACCAAACCAAATGCCCCCACAGTCATTATCAGGAGAAACTAATGGTTTACAAAAGGGTTCAGCCATTCTAGCCAATTTTCAATCAACTTCCACCCAGGAGGTAGGTAATCTTACTTGTAATTGAAATTTTACTTGCAAGTTGTTCATTAGAATGTGAGCACCTTGTTAGAAATACTTCTCACTTTAATTTTCCATTTGTATACTCAGTGATTAGCAGAATGCTTTCCATGTAGTAAGTAACTAATGCATTTTTATTTATTCATTTTTATAATTAACAAATAATTCATACAGAGTGGAACCAAACTAGAGAGAACCACAAAAACCCAGGTAACAGCACATAAAATGTCTGTAAGTCATGTAGTTGAACTTCTGGGAGGCAAGATGAATGGGAGATATGTAAATGCTCTACTCCACACCTTGCTGACCTTGAAAAACCCAAAGAACATTTCCCCAGGAAAAATCCTGGAACAGTGGGATCAGCCTAAAAGGTAAACAGTCCCTTAACTCGTGAGGCTAGGAAAATCACAAAAGGGAGGAGGAGTCCCTCTTGCTGTGGCTGAAGGGGACCTGTGCAGGACAGGAGCTGTCAGTCAACCAAGAGGAGATCCTGAGCCTCATGGGGGTGGAGACCATAAACACCACCAGCAGAACACCAAGCATGCCTCAGCACAGCCAGGGAAATCAGGAAGACACTAGCTCAAAGGGAGTTCATCAAACACTGAGCTTGCTTGTGCTCAGGAGAGTAGACTGTCTGCTGCCAGAACACCCCTCCCCCACAAGGAAAAGGAGACTAAAAGGGAAGGGGCCTGAAAGAAGTGAGTGAAGACTGAGGGAGATGATAGTCAAAAATTAAAATTCTATTGTGGAGGGGAAGGGAAGGGAGAAAGGAGGGAAGGAGGAAAGGAAGATAGAGGAGAGAAATAAAGCATAAAAGGAGGAAAGAGGATGGAGAAAAAGATACAGTAATCACAACTGAGAATGTGAATGGGATGAACTCTCCCATAAAATGGAGACAGATATCAGAATGGATTAAAAATCATAATCCAACAATACATTGTTTATAAGAAACACATTTGAAATCGGGGGCTACACACAAGGTAAAAGTAGAAGGTTGGAGCTGAACATATTTTGCAGGGGTAAAGCAGAAATAGATCTAATCAAAAGAGATAAAGAAGGAAACCATATCCTGCTAAAAGACACCATACACAAAGAAGCAATATCGTTACTAAACATATATGCTCCAAGTGGTATAGCATCCAAATTCTTAGAGGACAAGTTAAGGGAGTTACAGGAAAAAATAGACAGCAAAACTATACTAGTGGGATACTTCAACCACCCCCTCTCTGAACTTGATAAATCTAAACTCAAAATAAACAAGAAAAAAGCTAAGAAGGTGAATAAAACTCTGAATAAGGTAGACATGATAGAACTCTGGAGAAAACTGAATAGAGACAGAAAGAAATATATCTTTTACTCAGAAGAACATGGCACATATACAAAAACTGGCCATGTTCTAGGGTATAAAAACCTCACAATCCAGTGCAGAAAGGCAGAGAAAGCCAATTCATCCTTCTCAAATCACAATGCAATAAAAATTATGTGTAATAAAAGGCCATGGAGAGATAGATCAAAAAATAATCAGAAACTAAATAAATAAATAACTAAATAAAGAATGAATGGGTTAAATAACAAATTATAGAAACAATCAACAGCTTCATTCAAGGGAATGACAATAATTAGACAATCTAACAAATCGTATGGGTTACTGCAAAAGCAGCTCTTAGAGAAAGGTGTATATCATTGAATGATTACATGAATTAATAGAAAAAGAGTGGTCAATGAAATGGGCATGCAGCTGAAAAAGTTAGAAAAAGAACAAATTGAAAATTCTCAAGTAAATACCAAATTAGAAATACTGAAAGCAAAAGGAGAGATTAATAAAATTGAAATTATGAAAATTATTGAACTAATAAGTACAACTAAGAATTGGTTTCATGAAAAAGTCAATAAACATGATAAACTATTGGTCAATGCAATTTAAAAATAAGAAAGAATAAAACCATATTACCAATATCAAAAAATGAAAGGCAGGAACTCACCTCCAATGAGGAGGACATTAAAACAATAATAAGAAATTACTTTGCCCAACTGCATGCCCTTAAATTTAACAATGTAAATGAGATGAATGAATATTTAAAAAATATACAAATTGCCCAGTTTAACTTAGGAGGAAGTTGAGTATTTATATAGCCCCATCTCAGAAAAAGAAATTGAACAAATCTTCAATGAACTCCCTAGGAAAAACTCTCCAGGGCCAGAAGGATTTACAATAAATTCTATCAAACATTTAACAAACAGTTAATTCCAATATTATAAACTATTTGGGAAAATTGGTGAAGGAGTCCTACCAAATTCTTTTTATGATAAAAATATGGTTCTGATACCTACACCAGGAAGAGCCAAAACAGTGAATGAAAATTATAGGCCAATGTCTCTGAAGAATATAGATGCAAATTTTTAAATAGAATGTTAGCAAAAAGAATACAGCAATTTATCATGAGAATAATATATTATGATCAGGTACGATTTATACTAGTAATGCAGGGCTGCTTCAATATTAGGAAACCTATCATCATTATTGATCATATCAACAGTAAATTAACAGAAACCATGTGATTATCTCAATAGGTGGAGAAAAAACCTTTGACGAAATACAACACCCATTGCTATTGAAAACACTGAAGAGCATGGGAAGCAATGAAGCCTTGCATTAAATAATAAGCAGTATCTATGCAAAATCATTAGCAAACATTATATGTAATGGGGATGAACTGGATGCATTTCCAATAAAACCAGGGGTGAAACAATTATGATCATTATCCCCAGTTGTTCAATATGATACCAGAAATTTTAGCTTTAGCAAGAAGAGAAGACAAAGAAATTGAAAGAATAAGAATAGGCAAAGAAGAAACTAAGTTATCACACTTTACAGATGATATGATGATAAAAAATCCCAGACAGTCAAATAAAAAACCACTTGAAATAATAAACAACTTTGGCAAAGTTGTAGGTTACAAAATAAACCCACATAAATCACTTGCATTTCTATATATTACTAACAAACCCAACAGCAAGAGATAGAAAGAGAAATCCCATCTAAAGACACTGTAAAATACTTGGGAGTCTACCTGCTAAAATAAATTCAGGGACTATATGAACACAATTACAAAACACTTTCCGCACAAATAAAGCCAGATCTAAGTAAGTGAAAAAACATTAGTTACTCATGAGTAGGCCACACTAATATAATAAAACTGACAATTGCACTAAATTAATTTACCTATTCAGTGTGATACCAATCAAACTACCAGAAAATTATTTTCTAGAGCTAGAAAAAATAATATAAAAATTCATTTGGAAGAATAAAATGTCTAGAATATTAAGGGAACTAATGAAAAGAAATGGTAGGGAAGGTGACCTAACCCTAACAGATCTCAAATTGTATTATAAAGCAACAATCATCAAAACCACTTGGTACTGAGTAGATCAGTGGAATAGGTTAGGTACTCAAGGCACATTAGTTGATGAATATAGCATTCTACTGTTTGATAAACCCATGGATCCCAGCTTCTGGGATAAGAACTCACTGTTTGACAAAAATTGCTGGGAAAATTGGGTAACAGTGTGGCAGAAACTGGGCGTGGACCAATGCCTGACACCATACACAAGAACAAAGTTCAAATGATTACACAATTTAAGTATAAAGATTGATAGTATAAACAAATTACTGGAGCAAAGAATACTATATTTATCAGATTTATGGAGAAAGGAAACATTTTTGACTAAAATAGAAAAGTATAGGTATAAAAACTGATACTATAAACAAATTAGGGGAGCAAGGAATACTGTACTTTTCAGATTTATGGAGAATGGAGAAATTTTTGACCAAATAAGAGATAGAGAATATTATGAAGTACAAAATGGATAATTTTGATTACATTAAACTGAAAAGTTGTTGCACAAACAAACCCAGTGCAACCAAGATTAGGAGGAAAGCAGAAAACTGGGAAAGAATTTTTGCAAATAGTATCTGTAATAAAGGCCTCATTTCTAAAATATATAGAGAACTGAGTCAAATGTACAAGAATGCAAGTCATTCCCCAACTGACAAGTGGTCAAAGGATATGAACAGGGAGTTTTCAGAGGAAGAAATGCAAACTATCTATAGTCATATGAATAAGTACTAAATTACTATTGATTAGAGAGATGCAAATCAAAACAACTCAGAGGTCCCCATCACACCTGTCAGATTGCCTAACATGACAAAACAAGAATATGATAAATGTTGGAGAAGATGTGGGAGAGCTGGAACACTAATTCATTGTTGGTGGAGCTGTGAACTGATCCAGCCATTCTGCAGAACAATTTAGAACTGTGCCCAAAGGCCTACAGAAATGTACATACTCTTTGACCCAGCAATATCGCTTCTAGGTTTGCATCTCAAAGAGTTCATAAAAATGGAAAAAGGTTCCACATGTGCAAAAATATTTACAGTAGCTCTCTTTGTGGTGCCCAAGAACTGGAAATTGAAGCAATGCCCATCAGTTAGGGAATGACCAAACAAGCTGAGGCGTATGAATTTCATGGAATACTATTGTGCTATAAGAAATTATGAACAGGAAGCCTTCATAGAGGCCTGGAAGGACCTATATGAACTGATGCTGACTGAAAGGAGTGAAGCCAGGAGAACTTTGTACACAGCAACAACCACAGTGTGAGGAATTTTTTCTCACAGACTTAGCCCCTCACAGCAATGCAAGGATCTAAAAAATTCCCCATTGACTCTTGAGGCAAAATGTCTTCCACATCAAGAGAAAAAACTAAGGAACTGGATTGCAAAATGAATCAGATCATTTTCTCCTGTGTTATGTCTTATTTCTTTTTGTTTGTTTTCATGATTTCTCCCATTCATTTTAATTCTTCTATGCAACATGACTTAGGTGAAAATGTATTTAATAAGAATGTATGTGTAGAACTTATGTAAGATCGCAGGCTGTCTCTAGGAGGGAGGGAGGAGGAACGAGGGAAGGTGGGCATGGGAGGGGGAAAAATCTAAGATATATGGAAGTGATTGTAGAAAACTGAAAACAAATTAATTAATTAAAATAAATTCCTGTTGTGTTTATTAGTATTCTGTATTCTCATCTTTCAGCAAATTGTGTGACTAGTAAGATCTAGTCTCCTGTAGAGAATTATTTGATAACATCTGTTCCCTTCACGTGTTTTTATCAACTATACCTGTGATATATAGTAAATATGAGATAGGGAGAGAGAGAGAGACAGAGAGAAAGACAGCGTACTTGTGGTACCTGTGAGTTTAACTTTGAAAGAAGCTGGTGATTCTGTGAGATAGAAATAAAGAAGCAATGAATACCAGGTATGGGAAATAGAATGGAAAACAGTCCAGGTAATAAAGATCTCAAATGAGGTGTTTGTTGTGTTAATTGATAGAAGGAGATGAGTGTGTGTGTGTGTGTGTGTGTGTGCGTGTGTGTGTGTGTGTAAAATTCAGAAGAGTTTCAAAGTCATTGTGTATAAGAGTAGTGAAACAGAAAAATGTTGGAAATAACTTTAGTGAGATAAACCAAGGTGAATAGAAGGATATTATTACCCTCAAGAGAAGTAGGAAAGCTAGGAAGGTTTTGTTTTTTTTTTTTAGGAGGTAAAGAAATAATTCTACTTTGAATATATTAAGTTTTAGATGTTTACAGACAACACCTAGTGTGAGATATCCAAAATGAATTAAGCGCTGTGAAGACTGACACAAGAAATAGACTGGGCTAGATAGTTGGCTGCATAAAGATAATAGTTGAACTCATGGAAGTTAATGAGAACATCACTTGAAGGAGTGCAGAGAAAGAAGACAATAGTATACACACATATTGCAGGTTTGGCATGGAAATAGCAAAACTATTTGGTCAATCTCTCTAGGTTCTATAACTTCCTTCATTCCTGTTTATACACACACATTCACACACACATGTACATACATATATGTGTGTATACATGCATTTATACATATATGGGTGTATATGTGTATAAATTCACATATATATGTACATATATATGTATGTCTATATATCCTATTTAGATTCAATCAGACCTGCATCTCCACTTGTCTATTGGCAATTTCAAAGTAGAATTATTGAAGACATCTCAAAATTGACAGATCTCACATAGAACTTCATTTTCTTTCTCTCTAAACCCTCCTTTCTTCCAAACTTCACTGTTTCTGTCAATAGCATCACAATTCTTTTCACTCTTCTAAATTCACATTTGTCATTCTCATTAACCCCATGTATTAAACCAATTATCAAATGTATCTCCAAAACTCTAGCATATATCTCTTCTCTATTCCTATACTCAACACAGTGGCTTCTTTTAGCCTCTGGGATCAAATATAAGCTCTGCTATTTAAATTATTTGAGACTTATTTCAATCAATCATTTCAAACTTATTTGATATTTAGTCAAGCTGACATCTCTATGCTTCTTAAACGCAATGCTACATTTCTTGTCTCTTTACCTTTGCATCCAACATGTCTGAAATTAACCCTCTCCTAGTACTACCTAATAAAATTCTTTTCCTTCGATATGCAACTCAAACACCATGTTGTCCATGAATCTTTCTGTAATTCCCCTGAGTGTTCTTGTCTCACCTTCCAAAGCAAGCTGTATTTGGTTTATGTATACTTAATTTTACCTATTTTATATTCATTTTATTTTTATTTATATATTCATTTCATTTCTGTCCCATTAATTTGGAAGCTCCTTTTGAGTAAATCTTATTTCATTTATTGTACTAGTATATCTCATTTCAAGAACTGTGACTAGTATGTTGTATATGTTTAATAAATTCTTGTTGAATGATGTATGGATAGGTGTACAAGGAGAGAATGATAGCATGAGAGTCCATGAAGGAGAAATTTGCGAGAAAGAAAGATATTCTCAACAGGCAAATGTTGTAGTAACAAACATATGCATAATATAATCGGAGCATTCTTTCAGAAACAAATTATGTTTCCTTCCTTGTGTTTTACTATAGAACTTTGGATAACCTATACCTTTGTCTCATACTGTTTGCAATATTTTGCATATTCTTTATTGAAATACTCACATAAATCTATAATCTCATCAACTCTCTGATGATACAGATCACAACATATCCATTCCTCCTCATCCAAAGCAGACTCTTGTTCATGTACGCTCAAAAAAAATCATTCCAAGAAGTTCATCCAATGTACTGAAGATCTTCTTTGATTTTTCCTCATTTCAAAAGGGTACCAGAGGACTGCTTTATCTATCCAAACTGAAGTCACCTGTCACTCCTTCGATGTGAGCAGACTGTCTTCTCTTTCTGTCTTTTAAATTCTTTAATGACAACTTTTACTCCTGTTCTTTCTTCAATTTCCTCATTGGTTGTATGTTGGAGCTTGCTCATTCCCATCATTTGCCTGTCCATTATCCTCTGAGTGATGCTTAACTTTAGTTTTTGCAGGTAGCAATATTCCAATTTAGCAGTTACAGTAAAATAGCTAGATTGAAAACATGGAAATTTGCAATTATGAGTCTAAAAAGTGTTTGAGTTTTCATTTATTTGTAGGCTTGTTTTGTTTTGTTTTGTTTTGTTTAAATTTCTTAAAAGCAATCAAGTCCACTGTCTTCTACATTATCAACTCTGGACCCAGCTCAAATATTATCCACATCCCATTTTAGACTGCATATCCTATGATGACGGAGAATTTCTTGTTATTTTTTCCCTCACTGAATCTTTGTAACTCAGCATAATGCTGATACTTAATAAATGCTTACTAAGTTGAATATTAATCATCTAACAATCCCTCATTTGACTTGCAAGAATAGAAATGATGGAAATGTACAGATAATTTGTCTTAAATAAGTAATCCTCATGTTTGATGCCTTATGTTCTGAAAGGATAAGAGTTAGCCTAGTGTTGCTTTCTTTTAAAGAAATAGTTGAAAATTGACACTATGAATTCATCCTGCTCATCAAATGCCATAAACAAAATATATCCAATAATTTATCAACTGTATTGTTTTCTTGTGTAATAATTTTATTATGAAATTTAATAATTATATATATATATATTCATTGGCTATGCATTCATCTGTACATATTATTTAAAGGGAATACAGTGCAGAATTTTGTGTTTGTAAGGAAACTATATTTGTGATCTCTGAAAAGGCAGTAAACTAATTAACTCAAGTCCAATAGTTGAACATGTGACAGGCATATATCATCTTGTTTTTCAGGGAAAGAAAATCATGTGAATAGAAAAATATTTAATGGATCAAGAGATGAAATAAAAATAACCTTGAAAGAAATAAGTGCATTTTGTTCAACTCTTCTATAAATTCCAAATAATTTGTAATACAGTGTCTCATTGTCAGCTATTTTGTGAGATAAAGAATTCCTTGTCACTGCAGGTGTTTATGCAAGAGCTGATTATTTGTCAATAAGTCATTATTATGGTTTAGAGTTGGACTGGAAGATCTCTAAGAAACCTTTCATCTCTTGGATTTCATAATTTGGGATCATTTTCCACCTAACAATTTAGTGTACTTTCCACTATTTAAATAAGTAGAAAGTGAAAGTGGAGATTGATCTTTTGAAATTGAGACCCCCCATAGTTTAATTTTATCTCACGTTACAAAGTGATTTATGGTATTGTGATAGAGACTTCATATACTTTGTTTTCAGCACTGAGAAGCAGATCTCATGATTTGGACAAACTAATGGCAAGTAGCCCCATGTGATATCAATGACATTCATTCCTCTTTCTTTCAATTTTTGCTTGATTTCGTTTTCTTTAAATCGTTAAATTCTATAACTCCCTTAAAACTTCAAATGTACAAAAATCTTGAAAATCAACATTTTATTCCCGTTTAAACAACTGTAATTTTATCAACACAATGTTCCCAATGGGCTATTTTTTCCAGTAATGTAATTCAGTATCTGCTTTATATTATTGTTTCAGAGGGTTGCCTAGGGGCAATGGGAGGCTAAGTGATTTGTCTTTGGCCATACAAATAGTAGATATCAGACGAAGAACTTGAATTCAAGTCTTCCTGACTTGAAGGCAAGTTTCTCATATAATACCTCACGCTACCTCTCATGTTTGCTAATTGTATATTTTCATCAATTGTAACACAGCTTTTCAAGTCTAGTCATATCATGTGGAAAAGTACATCAGGTGACAAAGTTGTGTGGCATATCCATTCTAAGACATCAAATATTTAGGCTGGATCAAAATCTCAAATGAAGATAGAGAGAAGGGCCTGGGGTGGAAGAATTGTTAAAAATAGTTGACAGTGTGAATGAATCCGAAGGCAAATTTGATTGTTGTAGGGTTTTACTTCCTTTACTTAAAGATTTAATTTGTAACACATAGCAAACTTGAATTTATTATCATGACTATTAATATTGAATTATAGAACTGTAAATTTGCAAGGGAATTCAAAGGTACCCCAAGCATGAATGCTGTCTTGAAAATCTCAAAGAAAGGAGACCCTAATATTTGAAGAATTCTTGTTTTAAAAATTGCTACCACTGCAATATTCCATTTCCTTTTGGGAAAATTCTGAAAATTAAGAAGATTTTTTTTTTCTTTTTCTATACTGACATAATAAAAAGTTGGTATTGTATATTGATAAAAGCCTTTGTATCTTCATCTGAAAAACCTGGGTTCAAGTATGATCTCTGATATATACTAGCTTTGTTGCCACAGAGAGATGCTTAACCACTCATCACCTCAGGCTATTTTCTAAGGCTGTAATTTGTAGAAATCGTGATGACTCCATCAAATTGTTGTTGTTGTGTTTGTCCTTCATTCTCAAATTGTATCATGACATCAAGATGATGGAATGACTTGCAGTTGACTTTAATTTGAGCAAGGGAGGGCTATGAAAGGTCAGTAACCTCAATTTCTTCTCCAGAGTTATGTGTGTTCAGTGACCTGATATTCATCAGGATGACTGGAGATGGCCCAGGATGCAGTGTCAGACCTTGAACCTTTCAGACTAAGGTCATGTCACCTTTTCACTTTGAGAGAGATACACCCTTTTGGGGATGGAGTGTACCTTCCCCTGGGTAGAATATCAGAGGAGAGGAGAAGGAGGAGGAGAAGGAGCTGCTACTCACTCACAGGTTGCATTTTTCCTTCATTGTCGAAGAGGACCATGACATCAAGATGATGACATGACTTGTAACTGACTTTGATTTGAGTGAAGGTGGGCTGTGCAAGGTCATCAAGTTCACTTTATTCTCCTGAACTATCTGGGTCTACTGGCCTGATATTCATCAGGATGACTGGAGATGGCTCAGGCTGCAATGTAAGACACTGGCCCTTTCAGGCTAAAGTCTCATCACATTCTCATTTTGAGTGTGATAGACCCATTCCATGAATAGGCTTCTTTAAGGAGTTATTCAAGAGATGGCCCCTTTAATAAAAATAATATAAAATAGAAGGAGAAGACCCTCAGGGTTTCTGGGTAAAAGAGAAACAGTTATTATGTAGTAATTACAAGCACTCAGTGCTAGGTGAGTGGGGACTTGTTATCTAATCTATGAGTTCAGAGTGAATTGGGTTTAAGACTTAATCTTTGAGCAAGAAATGTAGCCAGTAAACCCACAGGAAAAAGGTGGAGTGTACCTTTGCCTGGGCAGAATAGAAGAGGAGAGGAGGAGGAAAAGGAGCTGCTACTCACTCACAGGTTGGGTTTGTCCTTCTTTAAGTAGTTACTCAAGGGATGGCCCCTTTAATCAAAATAGTATGACATATGTGTAAAAGAGGTACAAAGTTCGAGAAAAGCTAGAAAGAGGAAGTGAGAGGTCCCAAAGACAAATTTTCCATGTTTTACAATTATGACTGGGGCCTTGTCTTTCAGAGGTCATAGAATCACAGAAACCCAGAATTGCAAGAGATCTCAGAGATGGTTTAGTCTACGAAACCTGAAGGAGAATTACATCTGCAGCATGCCTAACAAGTACTTATCACACAATCCTGGATTAAAAATAACAGGGTCGGGGGACCACTATGTTCTGTGGTAGTTTATTCCACTTTGACTCAGCTATAATTGCTAGGAAGTTTTGTTGTTGCTGTTGCTGTTGTTGTTTTGTTTTGTTTTATTAACATCAAATCCAAACCAAACATTTCAACAGTGAATAGTCATTCTACACTCCTCTCCCAGGGCAAGAAGAAGTTGAATTCTTCTTTTATTTGACAGCCCTTGAAATATTTGAAAACAGCTATGATATCCACCTTTAACCAACCTCCTCTAGGTTTGTCTTCTTCAGGTTTATTAAACTCAGTTCTTCTCCTCCTCCCTCCTCCTTCTTCTCTCCCCTGGTATTCTACCCAGGGGAAGTTACATTCCATGCCCCCAAATTGCCTTTTTCCCTCTGAGTGTACTGGCTACATTTCTTGCTCAAAGATCAAGCCTTAAACCCAATTCACTCTGGAGCTCATACACTGCACAAGTCCCCACCCTCCTAGCTTTGAGCTTAGCATTAGATGTCCCTGTTGGGGAATGTTTCCTTTCATCACCACTTTCCACTGGTGTTCAGTGCACAGAGAAGGAAAAGCAGTGATGTCAAGCTTCACAGTAGAAATAGTGGACATTAAACCATACACATGTTGACTCATATTAACACTACCCATGTTTCATTGATTTTGTTTAATATTTTCCAATTATATTTTAACCTAGTTCAGACTGCATTCAGTTATGTTGTAGAACATGTGTTTGACACCTTTGATGTCAAGGATGGGTTTATTTACGTTGCTTAAGAAGAGAACACATGAGGAAGAAATCAGTTCCACTTTTGTCTATCAGAAAAAGTTGGTTATGGGATATAGCATTTGTCCTGGGTTTTGACAAATGAGGAATATGCCAAGAGGATATTTAGAGAAAAGGCAGTTTATTTAAAGAACAAGGAAACAGTCTTTGTAACAGCAAAGAAATACTCATATATGGACACATTCATAGAGTGGCAAGAAACTCATTTTATTTAGCAGTCACCAAGGACAAATACTACATTTCACAAGTAAATGTAAACTGAGGAAAATGAATAAGTTATTTACAATGTGAATAATTAACAATTAAACATGATTCAAACACTGAATAAAGTAGTGATTTACTTAAATGTAGGCATTTAGCTTTTTTCAAGAAGTATCCTTCTACATTTCTAAAAGATTTATAGAACAAATCTACTTCGGTGTTGTTTATGAATTTATGGAATTAGGTTTTTTTTTAAATTTATGATTGTTTATGAGAAAGGCAAAATTAAAGTTTATAAAGATTCAGTTTTAGGGTCAGGAAGAACTGGGTTCGAATCCAACCATTGATATATACTAGCTCTATGGCCCAGGACAAGTTATTTCATGTAGAACAACACTCTACTGCTATAATGCCAGATAAGAGTTGTTAATATGCATTGATGAAGAGAGTTCATATGTATAGTAATCTGTTTAAATCTTTCATCTTCTCTAACTAAATGGTAAGCTTCTCGAGGACAGGAGTCATATCTTATTTATGTTTGTATCACCTGCAGAACAATATATTTGTCCATATTAGCCTCAAAATAACATCTCATTAAATGTTTCTGAAAAGTTTCTTTTTTTAATAACTCTAACCACATATAAACCACTCTGTTTCCATAACTATATTAGCCATGAGTCTCTTTACTTTAAGAATTTAGGATCTTAGATTTAGAATTGAAAAGAAAACAAAGAAACCTAGAAGTTTTCTAGTTCAAAGTCTTCATTATATAGACAGAGAAACTGAGGCCTAACATATAGTAAGTAGTACAGCTCACACTCAAGCTCAGGTTCTCTGATTTGAAATCTAGAGACATTCATGTTTATCCTGAATTTCCTAGTGTTGGTTCATTTCTTCACAGGTATGGTAGCCAATATCTGGGTAGCCTGACCAGCTAGCCAGCTCTGTTCCTCCCTTCCTGTTCCACACATTCAGCAAACTCCTCCCACCACATGTGTCTTAGGCTTCCATGTGATTTAAGGAGGTCACAGGGACCTGTTAATAAATGGGAAAGATTTTCCCGTTTAAATTGCCATTATATTGGGCCCCAAGATCTTTCACATTCATTACATAGGTCGGTGGGGCAATTAGTATGAACAGAATAGTAACAGGTATAACAGAAAATGAGCATATAAAGCAATACCTTAGGCGACTGGTGTCAATAGATCTTTACAACAATATAACAGAAAATACACAAAATAAGTACATAAAACAATATCTTAGGGTGGGGCTTGAGCAGAAGCACCCCATCATTCCCACAATGAACAAATAGGGCCCAAATTCACAGGGTAAAGGACAAAGTTCTCTTGTTCCACAGTTACTTCCTGCTGAGTTTGGACATAGAGCTGTCCCTGCCTTAAGGCGTCCCATTTGAAAGGTTACTTCTTTTTTTTTTTTTTTTTTTTTTTTTTATTAATTTTTTTATTTTTTTAATGTTTAACAATCACTGCCATACAATTGCGATTTTATCCCTCCCCACCCACCCCCCACTACCTCCCTCCCTCCCCACGACTGCATACAATTCTGTATAGATTCTACATATACTTTCCTATTGAGTATATTTTCACTATAGTCATGCTGTGTAGTCAGACTAAGATAAATGAAAGAATCCGTATAACAAATCAGAACATGATACACAAACACATACACATACACAAACATGATCTAAGAGATCATAAAAATGGGAAAGGGTCCCACATGTACAAAAATATTTATAGCAGCACTCTATGTAGTTGCCAAAAACTGGAAGTCAAGGGGATGTCCATCAATTGGGGAATGGCTGAATAAATTATGGTATATGAATGTAAAGGTTACTTCTTTAACTGCCATCTGGAGCTCAGTCAAAGCCAGGTCCAGGGTTGATACATCACAGTTTTGGACATTGGGTGACATGTAGCTTAAGGAATCAGGCTTCTTGCAGGTAGAGGGTATTGAGCCTGAAGAAAACAAATCTAGCAAACAAGTTTAACAGATAAAAAGCCAAAAAGAAACAAGGATACAATAACCAGATTTGGGGTAGGTATAGGGTCAAACAGGCTTCTGGAATTCATGAATCTGCTATCATAGCCTCATTTACAGGAGAATATGTAAGTTAAGGGTACAATTTGGTAATTATCTTCTTTTGAATAAGCAACAGTTACAGTATTATCTTTCCTCTGTGCTATAATTTCTATAGCCTTTGGAACATCAAATGGCTTCTGTTTTACCTACTCTTTAGCTCCCAATCTTATTCTATTGGTAGAACCCCATCCTTCAGTTCTTCTGCTAGTCATTTTGGGAGGAGGGTGAGTTTCCACAAGGGGTATTGTTTCACAATGAATAATAATCACTTGAACTATTCTATCATTTTACAAAGCTGTATGAATTCTTCACCTAAGTACTGGAATATACAATACGTTCTCTTTGAAAATTAAAATCTATCACACCAGTTAATATATGTCTTCCTCTAGTATTTCCAGTATATATTTTTGTTATTTCTTTTCTATGTAACCCAAAGTCCTCTAAACAATGTAAATCATATCTGGCTGAACGAGATGTCCCAGGATATGATGCTGGGACATCTGATCTCACAGTCCAATACTCAGTATTTGGAATCTTATGTGTTCATTGTTTTGTAAGATGCAGATCTGGAGTCATCATTCTGACTAGAGGTGTACTTCCTCTTAATGGACTATTAATCAAATTACACAAAACAGTGAAAAAATTCCCTTTTTAATGTTGATAAGAATTATTACAACTTAACTTCCTTAATTGTTCTTTCAGTAATCCATTCATTCTTTCAATTAATCCAGAATCATGTGGATGATATAGAATATGATATATCCATTCTGTGTTAATACAAAATATCTCTTCATTTAATTACCTTTGAAATATGACCCATTGTCACTTTGGATATGCATTGGGGTTCCACAATATAGATTTATGATATCTATTTTTCTGGGTTGCATTCTTATACGCACAAGCCACTAGTACATCTGAATAGATGTCAACATAGGTGCATATAAATTTGTATCCTTTCTCTTGGGGTAGGTGTCTAATATAATTTATTTGGCAAAATTGGACTGGGACTTTTCCCTTTGCTAGCTCTCCAGTTAGTACCCAAGGAACAGTTCGTTCCTTTTCCAACTGACTTATATAACATTCTTAAGCTACTTATTTTAACAATGAATGAGAGATACTAATAACTCAGTTTTGTACCTGCTGGTGTGTGACCTAGACCCTGAAATGGAACCATTTAGTGGAATCATTTTGCTAGTGCTGGATCATCAGTTGGTATCAGAGTAGAGACAATATGTTGAGTACCAATCTTTGCTAGTTGGTCAGGGTGGGCATTGTACTCACATTCTGGTGTGGTGAGGGCCATGTGAGCATCTACATGAAAAACTAACAAATTAGTAAACAAAGACATTTCCCATATACCTTCCCATAATTCTTTGCCCCAGACTTGTTTGCCATGAATTTCTCAATTTTGAATTTTCCTCATGGTTATCCATGTAGCTAACCTATTAGCTACCACCCATGAACCAGTGAATAAATGATACTCTCCCCCTTGTTCTGTTTTGATAGTTTGATATACTGCCACAAGTTCAGCATATTAACTACTTCAATCTATCCCAGTACTTTCCAAAGTACACCTAGTACATGGGTTATATAGATTATTGCTTTCCATTCTCTTTTGTAAACCAAACATTTTGCTGTCCCATCAGTAAACCATTTATGCCCCTTTTGTTCTTCAGTTAATCCATTATATCCCTCATTCCATTTTACCAAGGATTGTAACATCTGTTGCTTTGGTTCAGAGGGTGTATCATTTCCCTCAGTATGTATGTTTGCTATAGATTCATGTAAAGCAGAAACTCCACTTTTGCCAACTTTAGATCTATTCTGAATATACAATTTCTATTTAATTATGATAGATTCTTGAGCACATCCAATTGTGTGAGAAGCTGGAGTACTCATTACCCAGGTCATAATTTAAGATTCCAGGCTTTAATATTACCTCATTGCCCAAAGTCAGTTACTCAATCTCTACCAAAGACCAATATGCAGCTAACAACTGCTTTCCAAAAGGGGTATATTGTATTCCAGCTGGTGGGTATTTCCTAGACCAAAATCCTAAGGGTACATTTCAGCTTTGTTGTTTTTGCCATAAACTCCAGTTTGCATATTCATCCTGTACAGTCACTTCTAATTCCACCAGGCCAAATTGCATAGGCCATAAATTTGCTTCTTCAAAAGATTTACTCCACTCAAGTTCCCTAATCATATTTTTTTTTCTAGTGATTTCATACAAGGGTTTCAAAATTTGTCCTAGATGTGGTACGTAATGTTGGAAGTGTCAAATCAGTCCTATAAACTTTGGGGCCTCTTTTTTACTGGTGGTGATAAGAAAATCCTAAATCCTTTGCCAGGTTTGCAGGAGAATCTCTTGTAGTGTCTCATTCTATTGTATGCCTCAAAATTTTATGGTTTGAGCTGGCCCTTGAATCTTTGCAGAGTTAATTTCCCACCCTTTGTTTTTCATGTTCCCAACTAAAAGTTTCAGACTTTTCACTTCTTTTATACTTTACTTGTATCATAATATCATCTGTGTAGTGGGTAAGCTGTACACCAGGTAGCTCTAATTAATCTAAATCTTCAGCCACAATCCTATGAGAAATAATGGGGTTATACAGATATCCTTGTGGCAAGCATGTAAAAGTATATTGTTAGCTCTACCAAGTGAAAGAAAATTAGTTCCACTGTTTAGAATCTATTGAAATAATAAAGAAAGCATTGGCTAAATCAATAACTGCATATCAAGTCCCAGAACATTTCTGGATCCTTTCTATTAAGGTAACAGTATTTGAAATAGCAGCATACAAGGGAAGATCTCCTGATTCAATTGTCTATAATCCACTATTAGCCTCCACATCCCATTCTCATTTTCCTACTAGCCAGACAGAACTTTGTCAGTGAGTGGTTGTAGGGACTGACATTCCTGCTTCAATATATTCCTTTATATTATAACTTCATCTTGACCATCTGGCACACAATACTGCTTTGAAGTAATCACTTCAGGAGGTTCAAAGTCATTGTGTCCATTTTTATTTTACCCACTAAAACTGTATTAATTCCAATCTTCTTTACTACAAATTAGTATATACCCTCAAGTAAATTCAGAGTCATACCTCTCAATATATCTATTCCAATAATGTATTCAGCAATGGGTACAATTAAGACAGTATATTCTTTCTCAGCTAATTGTCCAAATTTCATCCTTAGTTTGACTTGTCTGACTGATATTTCAGCCCCTCCCACTCCTGTGATAATGATAGGAGTTCCATGTTTAAACTTATCAGGGTTTCCATATATAAGGGTGCCTGCTGCCCCAGTGTCTATTAATGCCCTAGTTATAATATTTGATCCATTTTTCCAATATATCATCAAATTGATATAGTATCTATAATGCCATCTGTGTATTTCTTTAGTCTGAGCCTGGGCTCGGCGAATTTCCTATTCTCCCTGAAGGTGTGACAGACTTGGATACAATGGTTCAGAAAGATCTGTAGGGGCATTTCTTACTTCTCTATTCCATATAATATGAAACCCCTTTTCTGGGTATATTCTACATAGTTCATTAGTTGGAATGCCATGCTTGCTTCCAAAATCAACCCCTGTTCTCAAAAGAGCAGTAAATAATTCTTTTCTTGTCATTCTATTCTAACTTTGAATCCACTGGCAATTACTCTTTTCTCTTGAGTAAATTTCTTTTCCATAGTCCCTTATGTCACTTAATTGTGAAATCTTGTCCAGCACCTCTGAAAGGGGGCTCTTATTTCCCAATTATTAGTGTCAAAATTAAGTACTTCTAAACAGGAGGAGCAGTCTTCACTGTTATATTCCTATGGGAAACTGCAAAGAGTATATCATAGTATGCATCTGTGCTTCCAATCATTATGGCAGCCTTTATTACTTCCTTCTCTAACTTTCTTACATAGTCCCTAAGTCAATACCAGGATGTGGCTCCACTAGGCCACATAGAGTCAGTAAGATACTGCCTACTGCAGCCTTCTGCAGCCAAAGCTAATAGGTTAGCTGTATTGTTAACTAATTGTACATTGTAAGCTCTAAAGGCTTGCTATACAAAAGGACTAATATCTATAAATTTCAAGCAATTCACACCATCTATAAATACTCCTCTAGCCCCTTCATCACTGATTCTCACTATCCAAAATATTAGTGATTCCCCCATCCTATAGATGAACTGATTCAAAATATCTGTGACCTGCTGAGTAAAAACCTCAATTATCTCTTTAAACACTGCATTCCCTGCTTGATTCTCTTGTTTCTGCCTTACTGTCCAGTGAGTTTAAGCCTTAGAAGACTCTTTTTGCAACGTTGTTTCATTTTCCAACTCTGACTTAATTACATTTTCTACCCAAACAAGGTCTTGTCAGTTGTTGTCATGACTACTACACTGTGTCTGTATAGAGGTCATATACACATTTCTTTTGCCAGACTTCAGCTTCCTCTTAGCTAAATAAACACCCTTCCTTCCACCTGAGACCCCCAGCCTGCTCTTTTGAAGGAGAGCCTGAATGCTGAGAATTCCCATGCAAATTAGCTAACTCTTTTTCCATTTGAATTTTTTCCTTAAGCAGCTCATCTCTGCTTTCACAGATACATTAACCTGTTAATAACATCCATCCTATCCTACTCAGCTCTGCCAGCTCTTTCCTTTGTCTTATTGATATTCCTTGCAAGCACCTTTCCAAGTCTCTTTGTTACCCCTCCTGTAACCTTGCTTCTCAATTTTCACAGGGTTCAGTGCCCATTCCCTTGTAAGGGAGAAACAAGATAAATCCTCCCACTCTGGGATATTAATTTCTTTTCTAAGTCCTTTCTACCTCCAAATAGAGGTTTTATACCCTTCCAATCCTCTTTGTAATGCCAAATATACTGGCAAGGCAATATTCATAGCACTGGTGGTGACTATGTATATGCCTGTATAGTTCTCATTCACAAAATATAACAGACTCTGTATATAGAAGGAAGAGGGAAAACATTTATTTAGACACCAGAAAGCCAAATTCCAAAACCAGAAAGCTAAATCTGTCATAGTGACCAAGAAGTCAATACATACCACTATTCATATTACGTCTCAGAACAGATTGTTGCATTTTTTCACAGCCATAGAAACATTTTTTTTTAAATTACTGTTTGATAGACATTATGTTAAGTTATGGGGACAAAAATACAAGCATTCAAGATAATTCTTACACTTGACTTCATATTCTACTGGGTGAAGACAACACATAAAGAAGCTATCAAAGGTAGTAGGATGGAATATAGATGTAGTTCAGGCACAGGTAAGATAAAACACGGCTAAAGTCCCTCCTAAAATGGTGGTCCTGGGGAAAGAACCACCAATTAGGAGTAGATGTCCTCAAGACTAAGGCCTCTCAGGTTAAGGATTCTACAAAGGATCTAGGTAGTAGTGAGGCCATTATTTATCACACATCATTAGTTTTGACATTACGTCAGATGTTTTGAATTCAATACTCAATTTTAGTTAAAAGTTGCTTGAATTAGGGAGTGCTAGGCTTTACAGTAGTTCTCTGTACTAGCAGAGGAAAGAGTTTGTTCCACTGGTCCAGCCATATCAGAATGAGAATGCATGATTAGCTACCATTGTAGGACATAATATCTTAGTTTAGTTATTTTTTTTTTCATTTTCTTAAAAATCATGGAAAATGCAGCTGGATTCATTTGCATGTACCTCCATTCAATGAACTACAGGAAATGAACATAAAAATATTGGAAAAGATATATTAACTGCTATAAAGCACACATTAAAAATCCACCTTGTTCTATGGATACCTGAAGTGCACTGGATTAGACTAGTTGCTAAGCTTTCAGAGGAACTTTTTCTCATCAATAAATCTACAATCCCTTGCTAAGAAGATTCGCTTCTGGAAAACCTCTTGAGACTTACAAAATGAGCTGAAAACAATACAGATATCTTCCAATCCCCAAAAAGAATTCACAAGCAAGCCAAGTAAATTAGGAATGGAAAAAATATTATATTCATACATGACTTTAACTCTTTCTATGAAGTGTGTGTGTGTGCGTGTGCATGCATGTGTGTGTGTTTGTGTGGTGTGTAAATAAAGGCAAAAAAATGCAAACAATTTTCCTTCAGGAATATTCTTACTCAATATCAGAAGTGATTTAGAAGAGCTAAATGCTATATTATATTTGACTTCTAAGACACTTTTACTAATTAGTATTTATAACCACATAAATTCAAACTACTGTTTGTTAATGCAATTAGCTCAGTTGTACTGATTTGTAATCAATGCATAATATGTGATAAGAGTTGCTTCAGAACACATAAATAGGTGTTTATTATGGTGTGTACTGAAATATGCTCCCTGATGTTTTAAAGAAATGCAGTTCTGTATAAAAATCACTGAGCCAGATCATGTCAAGATCTTTAAGGAGCAGATGTGCAATTGCTTATGATTCACCCAAAGAACAGCAGGCAGATGATTTTTCCTGATTGTATACACTGCATACATTCATAAAGACTTCTAAATTATGCTTCATTGCTCAAGTCTTATTCAAGAGGCCAGCTATGTAATTACTAGCAATTTGAAAATTGCTTAATCACCACCAACATCACAGCTGATGTGTTGAGAAATATGCATTAAAGAATACACTGGAGCCTCATTTTAACTCTGTCTTCAGGGTGCAAGAGGTAACAGCATCTAACAACTATATCTTGGTTATTTAGGATGGAAACTTCCTAAAATAAAGTAAAAGAACTGAAGCTTACATTTTCCACTCACTCTTTGATGCAGGGGAATTATAAAGTTCAAGGCTTTATCCTACTACAACAACAGACCATGGAGAAACTATTCATCAAATAACCAAGAATTCAAGTGCGACAGATTCAAAATTAAATAACATGGACAAGTTTAACAACAAAATATTTCTTAGTCACTTAAACACCAAGGAGTGCATTATCCATCAATATAATCCAGTGAGAAAGGGTGTAAGGCCCATTCCTTATAAAAGTACTTGGAAAACTCCCACTCTGAGTTCATCTAGGGTTTAATTTTCTTTAAACATTTGTTTTCAAGATTTCTGAATTCTAAATTTTCTCTCTTCTTCCCTCCCCAAATCTCATCATTGACAAAGCAAGCAATCAATCTAAGTTATACATATGTATAGTTATTAAAAATTATTTTCATATTAGTTGTGTTATGAAAAAACATAAAATAAAAGAAAAAAGATCTCAAGAAAAATAAAAATGTATGCTTTAATATGTATTCAGACACCATCAGTTCTTTCTCTGGGGATACATATAATTTTTTAATCAATAGTACTTCTGAGTTGTCTTGGATCATTGTATTGCTGAGAATAGCTGAGTTATCTAGAGCTGATCATCTTATAATATTGCTGTTACTTTGTACACAGTTCATTTAACTTTGCATCAGCTCTTGTAAGTCTTTTCATGTTTTTCTCAGAGCTTCCTGTCATCATTTCTTATAGCATAATAGTATTCCATCGTAATCACATACCATAATTCATTCAGCCATTCTCCAATTGATGGGCATCCTTTCAGTTTCCTATTCTTTGACACCAGAAAACAGCAGCTACGAATATTTTTGGACATACAGACTTCATTCCTTTGTGTTTTTTTATCTCATTTGGGGTACAGTTCTAGTAGTGGAATTGCTAGGTCAAAGGGTATGCATGGTTTTAGAGACTTTTGGGCATAACTCCAAATTGCTCTATGGAATGATTGAATCAGGTCACAATTCCAGCAATAGTGCATCAATACCTCCATTACCCCAAACCACTACAGGATTTGTCATTTTCCTTTTCTGCCTCCTTATCCAATCTAATAAGTAAGAGGTAGTAGCTCAAGATACTTTTAATTTGCATTTCTCCAATCAATAGTGAGAATATTTTTTCATATGGATATAGATAGTTTTAAGTACTTCATTTAAAACTGTTCATATCTTTTGATCATTGATCAATTGAGGAATGGCTCACATTTTTTATAAATTTGACTCAGCTCTCTACATGTTTGAGAAATTAAGCCTTTATCAGAGATACTTGCTTGAAATTTTTCCAGTTATGACTGCTAACTGTATTTCCTTCCATCCTATAATCCCCCATTTATTTGATTCTCTGTCACATTTCAGTCTGTCCCTCCTCAAAAGTGTTTTGTTTCCGATTTCCTCCTTCCCCAATCTGCCCTTCCTTCTATCATCCCCTTGCCTTTCTTTTTCCCCTACTCTTGTACATTCCTGCAGCGTAAGAGAGCTGGATGTGTATTATTCCCTGGATGAACCTGTTCTCCTGAGTGTAAGGTTCACTCTCCCTTACCTCCCCCACTCCTTCTCCTCCCCTATGAAAGCTATTTCTTTCCTCTTTTATGTGAAATAACTTACCCAATTCTACCTCTCCCTTTACCTTTTCCCCACTGCATTCCTATGCCATTCTTAATATTACTTTTTAGATATCATCCCTTCATATTCATCTTACCCCTTTATCCTATGTCTATATATACTCCTAACTGACCTAATAATGAGAAAGTTCCTATGAGTTGCAAATATCATCTTCTTATGTAGGAATGTAAACAGTTTAACGTTATTGAGTCTCTTATGATTTCCTTCTCCCTTTTATCTTTTTGTGCTTCTCTTTGTGTCTTATATTTGAAAGTCAAATTTTTTATTCAGTTCTGGTCTTTTTATGAAGAATGCTTGAAAGCCCTATATTTCATCAAATGCCCATTCACCACCACCAAAGATTGTCCTCAGTTTTGCTGTATAGGTGATTCTTGGTTGTAATCCAAGCTCCTTTGTCCTCTGGAATATCATATTCCAAGGACTCTGATCCTTTAATGTAGAAGATGTTAAATCCTATATTATTCTGATTGTGGTTCAATGATACTTTAACTGTTTCTTGCTGGTTGTTTGCAATATTTTCTCCTTTACCTGGCAGCTTTGGAATTTAGCTGTAATTATTCCTGGGGGAGGCTTGAATTTTGTGATCTCTTTCAGATGATAAGTGTGTTCTTTCAATATCTATTTCATCCTCTGGTTCTAGAATACAAGGGCAGTTTACTTTAAAAATTTCTTGAAGAATGACATCTAGGCTCTTTTTTGCTCATGACTTTTATGTAGTACAGTAATTTTTAAATTATTTCTCCTGGATCTATTTTCCAGGTTAGCTGTTTTTCCAATCACAATGTTCACATTGTCTTCTATTTTTTCATTCTTTTGATTTTATTTTATTGTTTTATGATTCTTCATAAGGTCATTAGCTTCCATTAGTTCTATTCCAGTTTTTAAGTAATTATTTTCTTCAGTGAGCTTTTTTTACTCTTTTTTTCCATTTGGCCAATTCTACTTTTTAAGGGATTTATTTTTCTTTTTCAGTGTATTTTTTTTTTTTGCTTGTTTTGCCATTTGGCGAATTCTGCTTCTTAAGGCATTCTTCTCCTCCCTGGCTTTTTGTATCTTTTTTAATATTTGGCCTAGTTTTTTTTTTTTTTAAGGTGTTATTTTCTTCAGAATTTTTTTGTATTTCTTTTACTGAGCTGTTGACTCATTTTTCATGATTTGCTGTCATTTTCCTTCCCAATTTTTCCTCTACCTGTCTTGCTTGATTTTCAAAATCGTTTTTGAACTCTTCCATGTCCAGAGACCAATTCATGTTTTTCTTGGAGGCTTTAGATATAGGAGCTTTGACTTTGTTATCTTCTTCTGAGTATCTGTTTAGATCTTCCTTGTCACCACAGTAACTTCTTATGGTCAGAATTTTTTTCTGTTGTTTCCTCATTTCCCAGCATATTTTAACTCTTGTTAAAAGTCTTCTTCCAGAGTGGGGGGTACAATATTTGGCCCTTCGAAGCAGCTGTTTTTAGAGGTATGTCTTGGAAGTTATAAGTTTTCAATTTTTTCAAGTGGTATGAGCCAAAGAGAGGTATTTACTACTCTCTTAGCCTCTACTCTGCTCTGTGAGTGATAACATGATTCTTTTCTGCCCTGGCACTGTGATGAGAGTACTTGCTTCACTGTGACTGCAAGCTCTGGTGTGCTAGTGCTCCTCTTCACCCTGGAATTGTCACTCAGGACTGTGATCTGGGTTTGAATATGTATAAAGCAATACAGTCATGCCTCAGTACTAGCAAAGAAACCCCTATGATTTTCTTCCAACCAGTTAGTCAACCTCTTAACTATTTGTGGACTGAGAAATCTAGAAGCAACTGCTTCTAATAATGATTCAGGGGCTCCCAAGGCTTTCTCCTGGTTTTCTGGGACAGAGTTATTCAGGGGCTTCTTGTGGTGGACTGTGCTCCTCTCTCTCCCAAGTGTGACAGAACTTTCCTGTTGAACTTCTAAGTTGTCTTTGGCTAGAAAATCATTTCACTCCATCCCTTTGTGGCTTTGGATGCTTCATCTATTGTCTTATGGCATTATTTAAAGGTGTTCAAATGACTTTTGGGGAGAGCTCAGGTGAATTACTGCCTTTTTTCTGCCACCCTTAGTGTTTAAATTTCAGTGCTATCTACCTTGTATCTGACTGAAAAGCTTGTCTTGGTGAAATGCTCATGACTTAGTCTTCTAGATGCTGGCAGTGCCTAAATGTTTCTTGGTTGTGCCTCACAGAGCTGCTTTCTTTGATTCAGGAACTCCAATGCCATTGCCACTTCATCTCCTATAAATTTCTCTTTAATCTGAGTGGCCATTCATTATGGTCCCATTATTCTTCTCTGTATTCACCACTACCACCTGCTAAAATACTGTGCCTTGTTTTTGACTAAGGGAAATGCCATTAATTTTCTTTCTTTTTCTTTTTCGTTTTTTTTTTTTTTTTAGAATGAGAGACTAGGTCAATATGCAACAGGACTAATCAGCACTTCTTCAGCTCTGTTATTAATAAGACTTAAAGCCCTATCCACCTGGTACATTAAAGGTAGCTCAGTCACTTTTGATACTCCCAAACTTGCATTTCTCATGAGAAGTTATTAGTTCTTACTTGTGTCAGAATTATGGTTAAAGAATACTATTTATCTCCTCTGAGTCTAAGAGTAAAGTTATTATGACTCATACATGTTGACCTCCTTTTGCATACTTTTGAAATTGGGGATGTGCCTCTTTACATGTGATTTTTTCCTACTCAAATTACATGCAAAACAGACATTAGAAAAGGCCATGCAAGTTTCACTGAACATTTGCCAAGCCTCAAGAAAGAATACTTGCCATCTTTATAGAGTTAATGCTCCCCCATTAAGAAAAATAGAAGGAAAGATCTTAGAGTTGGAATGGGGCTCATTTTGTATAGTTAATAACCTTCAGATCAGAAATATTGTTGAATCATTTAGCTATAATTGTAATAATTGAGGTGAAGAAAGGAAAAGTGATTTGATACTATTGAACATTTATGAGAAGGAAAATGCATTTTCCAAGGCCTAGTAGTATCTCTGTTTATATGTCAAAGACTTTTCTGTCCTTCCAAAAGATTCAACAAGGCATGCTCAAGAAAAGAAGATGTGCCATATGTATGGCTTCAGCTGTTATTCACAGAATAACAATATTTGGAACTAGAAGGGATCTTAGAGGTCATTTAGTCTAACCTTTCTCATTTTGTAGTTGAAGAAGTTGAAGCCCAGAGAAAGTGAATTACTTGTACTATGTCACATAAGTCTGAGATAGTTATGGTACATCTAGAACCTTAGTTTCATCCTCCTAAAAGAAGAATAATGAACTGTGTGATGGAATTCAAAGAGTGTTAGGTATATGATACATAGATTTGTAGTCTGAGTCTTTGGTTTACTATATGTATGACTGAGCAAATTAAAGTCAATCTTCTACATTCACCCATTTGACTTTCATGATTTTAAGCATTGATTTTATTAGTGACCTCATTTTCACTTTTGTATTGTTAACATAGCACATTTACAACTATTCAGAGTAGAGAAAAAAAGTGTGATATGTGCAAATTTGCACAGTATTGGTATGCTACTAGATGTTTCACTGGCCTTGCTGAACCTAATGTAAATTAAAGCATCCCAGTTCATTTGTTACTTATTTTCATTGTTTGTTTTTAAAACTAAAATTTTGAGCTACACTCATGCCTCTAAATTATAGTGCAGCTCCTTTGGACTCCAACTACAAGTGTGCAAAGTCAGGGATGTGGTTTAGTAAGAAAATAAAACTGTTAGATATATTACATTCTGGAATGTCTGCAGATACTGTCATCCTAATCTATCAACTGGCTAGAAGCATTGAGCATGCCATTCCTGACATCCATCATAGCCTCAAGGTTAAACATCAACTTGCCTCTTCTATGCTACCAGACTCTAAGATCTTAAGGACTTCAAATGGCTGACATTACTGATAGATTATTGCATCCTTCATGATCACAATGCACAAATGATCTCTAACACAATCCACTATTCAAAAAGAGCAGAATGTTGGAAGTGATGTTTAGACCCCAGAATCTTCCAAAAGCATTGACTGAAGTCCCAGCATCCTCTCCCTTGATCAACTTGATTTTCAGAAGGTGGCCAACATAGAGGGGTTTAGAGCATAATAGTATAAAATATAATTTCCTAACATTGCCATCTGATACAGTAGAATGGAAGAGGCCGGTAAAAAAATGTTTTAGTTTGAAGATTTTATTTGCCATACAGTATTTGTGGTATTGTAGATTTCATATTATGTTGTTGTTGTTGTTCAGTCCTTGTCAATTGCATCCAACTCTGTGACCTCACGTGGGGTTTTCTTGGCAAAGATACTATAGTGGTTTGTCATTTCCTTCTCCAACTCATTTTACAGAGGAGGAACTGAAACAAACAGGGCTGTGAGACCAATTCAGGGTTGCACAGCTAATAAGTGAGGCTGGTTTTGAACTCATGAAGATGAGTCTTACTGATTCCTGGTCCAGTGCTCTATCCACTGTGCTGCTTTCATGTGTTAGAAAAAGTGAATACTATCTGAAATGAATATTTTTCATTGAGATTTTAGCACAAATAGACAGAGAATTCTAGGGAATTACTAGTGAAGAAAATGTTGTGCATATTACCAATTTCATTTTGTGTACTTCATTTCACGAGTTATTTCATGGTTACTGTTAGGAAAAATATCTATTATTGGAATTTGTTTGGTTATAAATAATTGTATGCAGAAAGCGTATTTTCAGGAATCATTAGTGAGAGATTATAGTTTTGGGTGTTTCATGGGAACCTAATTCCCACTTATTCATGGGTTCAATGCTTCAACATTTACATTTTTTTACTTTTGTCCATTTTCCAGGAACATTACACTGGTGAAAGTGGAAGATTGACAGTCCTTCTCGGGGTCTCAGTTTTTTCATGTATTAATGAGGAAGTTTTATTAGATAATTATTTCTTAACCCCACAGTTTCTATAGTATTTTATAGCTCTCAGTGCTACTATTCTAAATAAAAGCAGAAGACTCTATACTTTCCTTTTACTTATTTATTTTTTGATAGTTGTTTTGGGATCATCTCATAGGAAGTGAAATTATGAAGTCCATACAGAGGCATTTGCTACTATGGCTCAATAAAAGTTCTCCTTTGCTTTGGGAAATGAAGTTCCCTATAATCCCAAAGTATAGTTTAATCTCGTTTAATCTTTATTCTTGTGTCAGAAGGTTTTTTAAATTATGGCATTAATTTTGAATTGTCCATTAAAAATTTTTACTTTAATCAGATTGCCTGTGAGCCTACCATATACATTGCCTTGGATGTCTGCACTGCCCCCACATCCCAAAAGCCTTTTTCATCCCTTCTACCTGTCTATTTACTAGATATGTCTAATGGCCATTTCCCTTTTTATCTCTATGAAGTCTGTCTTAGTCACTTCAACTCATAGTGATCTCTTTTTTAAAAACAGAACAAAACAAAAACCCTTAAAGCATAATATTATCTAACCCATTCATCTTGGATTCAGCCATTTGCTATGCTATTAATTTAGACAGAAAAGTTATAGTTCTAGGGTCACATGTTCAGTCTCAGAGTTGGAAGGAGAAATAAAAGTCATATGTTCACAGAAGAATGTAATTTTCATATACTTATATATGTACGTATTACCAATCATTAGAATGTAAACTCCTTGTGGGAATTAGATTTCAAGTTTTTGCATGTGTTTTAAGAACTTAGAAGAGTGCTTGGAGCACAGGTTCTTAGTAAATTCTTGTTTATTGATTTCTGATCCTTTTTGAAAACTTTCTTACAGTGAAAATTCTGCTGTGCTAGACACAATCACCCACAGTAGGGAATTATTTAATGGAATAGCAGGCTTGATGTAAGGGACCTAATCTTTCCATCAATCCTTTTCAGAGGATTACATCCTCCCTCTGATATTTACTGTCTTTGTGACTATAAGCAATTCATCTAAACTCTTTGAGCCTCGGTTTGCTCATCTGCAAAATGGGGATAACTAGCTACCATATTAAATCACTTTATAAAACTTATATTGCTATGTAGATTGAGTTACTAGAATAATGTTTTCAGTTGTAAGACTACATTTTAAGTTGGAGCGTGTTCAGAGGAGGATTGCCAAAAGAATAACGGGACATGGAGGATGGAAGGGGAAGAAGATAGAAAATGTTTGAAAGCTTCATGGTCTTGTGAAGCAGATATGAAAGGTCAGAAACTTTTAATAATAATGCCCCCTTACAAGCATAATTATGAGTTGTATGTAGGACTTGTACTGAAAGTATCTGAATAGAAAGAGAATACTCTCTAACATTGGGTTTAGGGAGTTGGAGTCCCAGCTCTGCTTCAGGAAAGGTTAGTCCTTTTTTTGTTACCCCCAGAGATTTCTTGTGCCATAGATTAGTATGATTTTTATATTTGACAAAAGAAAGGACATGTTTAGAAATGGATGTCAGTACTACTACTTATTCTGGTAATGTTTTATTCCTCAGTGTCCCAGTCATCTGACAGAACACCTGCAATTAAATCCAGATTATACTAACTTTGTCCTCTTCACTCTCTCCAAAGGCTTGGACATGAGAAGGGAATCACTGATGTTGCAAGTACTATGCTGCCATAGTCAAACAACTCTGTGACTGGAGGAGAGATGTTCCTCTACTTTTCTGCTGCTGGCAACCAGCGTTGCAGAGCACTTTCGTGAGTGGTGAAAAGAAAGACCTGGGGCAGGTAGGGAATCAAGACAGTAATCCATTTATTCAACTGAGGGTCAGGGTATTTAAGGGCTGTAACCACAATCATGTGCAGGCTGAGCTCATCCCATTACTTCATCATCTCATGACATTACTTCACCATCCCATGACTCACCCACATCTTTGTCCCCAAAGCAAGTATCAAAATTTATCATGCTCCTGCAGTTAGTTCCTGAGTTCCCAGCCCGAAGTGCAACTTTCTGCAAAGAACATCAGTATCTGCAAGAGGCTTCACCTCAACTATGGCCTTGATCACGGGACTTGAACTCTCCTTAGACCTCTACACCTTTTTCCCCTTTTGATGTTGATTCCCATTGTCAGTCTGTACAATATTTCTTTACCACAGGAGATGAAATAAAAACTCCAAATCCCAAGAGTCTATGCAGATCCCAAACCCCATTTTTCCCCTATTTCTTGAATAGACATTATATATGGCACAGAGTTAGATTTATTCTGCATTACATTACAGAATAGACGCAGAGCTCATGATTAGAGATTACAAAAGAGTAGATTTCAATTTTATGTCAGAAAGAATTTCCAATAATTAGAGTTATCCACAATTAACTAGGGTCCCTTGTGAAGTACTGAGAGCCTTAACACTAGATATGTGCAAAGAGAAGCTATGTAACACTTGGTAACACTGCTGAAGGGATCTGTGCATCTGGGTGATTTTTATCATCTTCCAAATCTAAGATTTTAGAGTTTCACAATTTACATAATAACACTAGATTCCTTAAGATAAAATAGGTTGTAATTCTATTGTTCTCCCTGGAGCCAGCCAAAGTGATATGGAAGGAGAAAAAAAAAGTTCTGTTTGTGTATCAAATACTGTACAAGTACAGTTGAAAATGTTGCCTTAGTCATGGAAAAATGGCATTACTGGCTGTCAAGCTTTTATTTTCATGCTTGGCCTTTGATAAGATGAGTGAGGATATACTATTTATGTGTTGTTGCTTTCAAGGGCAACTGTGCAAAAATGATTTTTCTCTACCCGGTAGTGAAACTCATCAGATTCCTTCATTTTGACAGGTAGGTTTTTCTGGAATAAATGGATAAAGTAGTCACATCATTCACATCCTCAAGTAAATCTCAAGTTGAAGTGATTAATCAATAATATAGTAATAGAACTTTAGATAGTTGCTTGACTGCAATGGATTTAGCAGCATTAATGTCATTACTAGAACAGAGAATATGTACCTGATCCTCTAAGTTAATAGAGACTTTTATATATCTACATAATAATAGGATAAGTTTTGCTACTTATAGAACCTTATCCATAGCTAAGTAAATGCTCTAAGGCAGAGAGTGATTGGTGAACCTTAGTTAATCTCTCTGTCATGATTTATAATCCTGTCTAGTCTAGTTAGACACAGTATCCTTAGAAATGTAATATGGAAGAAAAGTAGTGATATTTCACTTTAACTTTTTTGGGGATCATCATGATCTGATATACAGTCTTATAACTTCACTTCATTTTTTAAAAACATGTTTTGAAGTACATTACAACTCTCCTAGTGATGAAATAGTTTTCTAGGGAAAATGTCATCAAATTAATTCTCCTTCATAACTGAGTAGACCTTATGTAGGAATCTATTCAATAGTTTTATATAAGCTAAGTTTCATTCTATTATAATTATGTCACCATGTCAGTTAATATTATTCATCAGCAACATCTGATAATTTCCTGTTTTCAATTCAAACACAGCAAAGGGAAGAGTGACTAGCATATTCAGCTATGGTACATGGCAAATTACAATTATAAAAAGTAATTAAATCAATAGGTTTTCAGTTATTATCAGTACTGGAACCCAGAAGAAAGATGCTATACTTTTTCCTATGTTTCAGTTGCTCCTTAATAGGCTCATTGATTACTGAAATTTTAAAATCTTTCCTTGAGGGATTCAAGGTAGACTTTGAAACAAATCTAGCATTCAAATAAACATGTGGAATTGTTTAGTGATTATTTTCATGATGCTTATTGTGATCTGTGTACAAACATTTTGGTATTTTATTTAAAATAATTATGTCTTATTCCCTTTGCCAGTCTGTAAAACTGAACTTACTTTATGCTGCTTAGTAAACTGAGCATATCAAAAGGAGCAGTGCAGGCAGGAAGGAAGGAAAGAGGGGAGCAAGGAAATAAGCATTTTTAATAGTGCCTTCTATGTATTAGGAACCTTGCTAAGCACTTCATGCAAATATGATCTCATCTGATCCTCACAACAACCCTACAAGTCCCTACCCTCCTAATTCTCTGTTGAGTGAAGAGCAATTTTTTAACACAACTATTTATATATACTTCTCTCCTTTGACCAATACAGGGACAGTAAAGCTCCAGGGTCAGTCACTTCCTTGACTTCTTTGTTTGCATAAACTTTTACTTCACTTCTCTGATGTTGTGAGAAAAATTTCCTCAAACTTTCTCTCCCTCTCCCTTCTAAAATATGCCCCATCTTCTTTTCCATTGTGTTTCTTTAAATGTCATCTAAACATTACAGAACAACTCTCAAAGCACTTTTACTCCTCTATGATCCCTGCTGATGATAAACTTCTTAGGGGAAAACTTGTATCTCCCCATATTCAAATGTGAACATTTGAAATGTGAACAGTTTATCTTTTTTCCCCTCATAATTCCTAACCCTTGTTTAGTCTTTATGCTTTTTATAACTCTTGTGTTTCACTTAAAACATGTAGCACAGTACATGTCATAGGTGCTAAATAAATATGTGATTGAATTATTTCAAAATTTCTACTGAGTCCTCTTTTTCTTTCCATCAATAATGCTTATAAGTTATTTATTGGATTTAAAATCAAATATTCACATAGACCCTTCCCCACCATAGGATTATATTCAGTTTTGAACCAAGTTTTCTTGGTTGTTCTCCTACATTTTTTTGTCTTCCAGAATATAATCTCAGCTCTCTGCTCCTTTTTAGCCATGGTTCTTAGGGGTTTCTATCTTGAGGGTTTCTGTCATTATGATAACTTTTCTTGAAGGTGATTTCTTTTTTTTATATTTTGTTTTTTCTGTTTGTTTCTTCATTCTTCATCCCTACTTCTTGATTTGACTTTATCTTAGGTTTAGGCATTGCCCAATGTTGGGTGATATGTCTGTCACCTGGCAATTTTGTTGCACACTACTCTGTTAGGTCACAAATCTAGGACTGACTGAATATAAGAGCTATTTTTAATGTTGACATTCCAGGGTGAGAATTTTAGGAGTACCCGTGGGCCCTAAAATGTATACTGAACAAGGAGCAAGTTCAGAGTCAAGTAACAGCTGCATGACTTTGACCCTGGGCGTATAGAAGTTCTTGAATTTGGTTTCCAGCTCAGTCTGAAGATATCAGGAGAATTACCAGGGTAGAAACTCCAGACCAATGGGGAATATGCAATTCTTTCACTTTGATCCCGTGGAGTGAAATTGCTATCATCCAACAGTAATGTACCAGCAGTAGACTGTGCACTTGTCACCTCTGAGTAGGTGACCAGGAAAGATTAAGGCAACTATGAAGCAAATCCCAAAACTGAAGAATAAAGTCTTGGCATAAAAGAATCATGATTCAATTTCCACTGCTTATCTCCAAGTTTTTACAGCTCTCCATGAGCCAGTCATCATCTCCTGAACTGTCTTTTGATATACAAGTGGATACGCTAGGGTTTTTAGGAAAGACAATTTAGTATTGAGAATGCAGTCCCAAGTCTTTCCATGTAGATTGTGATGAAGTAGACTTTATTATAGATAATGAGAAACATGTTTAGAGTGATTTTAAGAGTGTGGAACCTGTGACCTCAAGGCCACATGTGGCCTTTTAGGTCCCCAAGTACAGTTCTTTGACTGTATCCAAACATCACAGAACAAATCCCTTTAATAAAAGGATGGTATCCTATATGCCAAAAAGAATTCAATCACTGAGAAATTATCAGAGGAGTAAGCAGGAATTTAGGGAGATGCTTTAGTATGTACTCACAGCATGGTTTGACACTGCAACAATTGGAAGGCTTGGAAGGAAAGGTTTAGGTCACTACTGGAGTATAGAGATGATTTCAGAATTTTGATGGTGAAAATTTGATGGAGGACAGTTACTTAAATAGAAAGCAAGGATTCAGTAGTGAAATTTAAAACATTCTTTCATAGGATGATATTCTTGAAAACTTGATGGACCTGTAATAAATATACATATGTGCACTAGTAGACAAAAAGTTATAATATAACAAAAGAACAGAACCTTAACTAATCATTTCTGCTATTGTACCAGATACCACAGAACAGAATTATCTGGATACTGCTCTGTGGAGGGAAGGAAGATGCCTTGGTACCTTAGATCAAGGCCATCGCAGGGAAAATGATCATAGTCATTGGTGATAGGGAAAAAATGTCCATTTGGACAGTTAGCTCATTTTAGCCTAAATCAGAGAGCTTCTTATAATTATTCCTGCTAGCTAGATATTAGGTTGTGTTATTTTTAGTTACTAAAGAATTGTCAGTGTTTTCAGAACTTGCTAACTTCAGTGCTCTCCAAACTTGGCAACATGGGGCAAAGCCTTGATTGTTAACACTGTAAAAGAGATGATAATATATAGTCCAAGAAAAGATTAGTGATTCTTTGATTGCAAACGTAGTGTTTGAGGCTATGAAAATATTGGGAGGGGAGGCATATATAATAGGGAGTTGTATAAGCTGGAAAATAATCAGGGACATTATGAAGTTTGCCAGGGTCAGTGGCACCATTGTACCATTGGTCAGGAAGTCTACCATTATTTTGGTATTTGGACTCCAGATAAGAACAGAAAGATGATAGAAAAGAATTGGAATAGATGAGGCACAAGGGATTGGGAGAAGTCACAAATTCTCATTGTATGGAAATACTGTATTGTTCCACATCCAGTGTTCCATTTGGGGAGACCACTGCGTTGCTTTCTCTGGTATTATGATTAATATTACCTCCACCTCTAGAGAAGATAAAAGTAATAGGCCTGTCTTACAAAAAGGCCCAGTGGGAGAAGAGCTAAGATACTGTCTTTGATCTCTCTATAGTCACAGGAGACCAACACCAGCATCACAGAGATGGAGGGCATTGCATGCATACGCAAAATAATTTGAGGGAACAGAAAAGAACACTTTAATAGCCTGTCAATTCTAAGTGGAGATATGAAGGAAACTGGGCCTGGGAACATATTTGCCAAAGGGAACAAATTAAGGAAAGAGAAACTCCTAGAAGCAGTGTGATAAAGGGTTCAAGGTTAACTTTGCAATGGAAAATTTGAAGCTACTAAAGAATGAGGGAAAACACTAGAGAAGAGGGGACAAAAAGGATGCAAATTTTTTCTTTTTTTTTTTTAAAGAGGTTTTCAGGTTAAAAAATAGTAGTTGCATAAGGAATTTGAATTAAAAAAAAAGGCCAAAATAATGGTGACTGGGGAAATGGTAGTAAGAGAAGAGGGAATAAATCAATGAATAAGTCTACAAGCATTTAATAAGTACTCACCATGTGGCAGGCATAAGGAGTTAAGTAGATAGATCACTATGCTTGGAGTCAGGAAGACCTGAGTACAAATCTGCTTTCAGATGCTTAGTAGCTGTGTAAACCTGGACAAGTCACATAAGCTCTGTTTACCTAAATTCACTGGAGAAGGAAATGACACATCCCTCCAGTATCTTTGCCAAGGAAGTCCTATGGAAAAATACTGGTGTGCCATGGTCTGTGAGGTAAAAAAGAGTTGGAAGGGACTGAACAACAAATGTGTGGGACACTGTGCTATGCATTGCAAATATAGACAAAAATGCAATGGTCCCTGGCTTCATGGAATTTATATTCTACTCTAACAGAGACATGTACATATACAAATCAAAATGGAAACAGAGTAGTTGAAGAGGGAGAGTAAGAGAAGTGTAAGAAAAGTAAGAGAAGACTTTACATAGAAGAGAATTCTTGAAAAAAATACTGCAGTTTAGAAGAGGCAAGAAACTGAGTTGAGAAAAAATGGCTATGAATGAAAAAGTTGAAAAGTATGGACATACACTAAGAAAGAAGAAGCTTAGAAATATTCTGAATGTGAAAAAAAAGCATTGAATTAAAATGCAAAGTTTTAAGAACACTAAAAAGAAGCTGAAAATAGTTTCATTTCCATTTCCTCATGTTAGTCACCCTTGATTCATGAAGGAGGAGTAAAGTACATAATAATATTCTCAGGAGACTGGGATAAAGCTTGGATACCTATGCCGGGATGGAAAAAAAAAAAATTACAACTGCCTTCAAAATGGTATTTCATCCTTATCTAACATGATGATTTGAGACCTTGACTCCAGGGTGAAAGAGGAGTATGAAGTTCCAGAGGACAGAGCATGGATAAAATTATAGAATTACAGATCTAGATCTAGAAATCTAGAGGCAATCTATTCCAATATCTTCATTTTCCACATGAGGAAACTGAGCCCTAAATGAATTAGGTGACTTCCCAAAGGTAACTACCAAATGACAGGATTTGTCCCAGGCAGAATTTTCCACTCCTGAGATAGAGGTTCTTCTTCTGGACCACATTGCCTCCCAGAGTCAATATTGGGCTTGAAGTAATTAGTGTTGAGTCAGAACATGAAAGGTGACAGAGAAAGACTATGGATTTGGTCAAGTGATGTGGAGCTTTGTCTAAGGGAGTTCAAAGGGATATCCAAAGGGAAATGTTACAGGCTTGTGAATTCTTAGAGGATTAGATTTGACTTTTCCCTAGTCTCAATTTGCGGGAGAGTGAATAGAGTAGTTACTAGGACTCAGCGAAAGCTAGTGGACTCCATTAGTGCCTCTAGCTTACAGAATCTGTGCAGAGTTTCAGTGTCCTTCCATGCTCTAATACCAGCATCTGAGGAAGAGAAAGGAGAAAACCTAAGAGATATTCAGACTATAGATATTTTGAGACCTTGGTTGTGTATTTGGGAGGGGAGAGATTAACAGATGAAAACAGCACCCTCAGAGAGAATCCCTACATCTGAAATAACATTAAAAGTGAGAATGCTGTATGCACTGAATACTACTGCACTGAATTTTTTTTTAAGAGAATAGGGAGGGAAACCCCAGAAAAAGTGCACTGCATAGATCTTTGAGGGTTGATTCACAGGAGAGTATGTACAACATTGAAATAAAGTGAGGAGACATGAATGAATGTTAATTTACATTTATTGAGGCAATGTAACTGGTGCAATGACAATGCCTTGGAACATTGGGTTGTTAGTATCAAAGAGAAAAAATTCAGAATTTAAAAGGTGAAAATTTTTCTTAGTGGGTTTTGAGATATTAAAGGGGAAAATTCTAGGATGAATCCTTGGCAAACAGATTTCTGAACTCTTTAAGATCTGTCTATAAAATGAATGGCATTTTGACAGCAGGTAAAGATAAAAATGATAGTATAATTCTCCTCAGAGGTAGAACAAATGCTGGGTTATTTCGATGTCATTGTCTCTTATTTTAACAAATTTTCTTGCCACACTTTTCCATCAGAACTGTGGATGAACTTGCACACATTTTCCTTTTGTCCAGCTTATCTGTTCTTAGATCTATACATCCCTCCCCAGTCTTTATCCTGACCTGCAGTCCCTCCAATGACTTGAAATCATCATCAATGGTTAATAAGCCTGCATACACACACACACACACACACACACACACACACACACACACACACACACACACACACACATCATGCTAAACTGGCCTCAGACATTATACTCTCTCCTATCTTCCTTCACTTATACTGACTGACTCCTGTTGCTGGGATACAGAAAACTGGAGTATACTTACAGACCACAGACCATCAAGGATAACTATGGGGGCATTTTAGTTAAAGAAAAATGTGCCTCTTGCCAGTACTAAAATGCTGGAAGAAGAACTATCATGAGAAAAGACAGGGATGTGACCAAAATACCTTCTCCCACAAAATTAATTGTCTCAGTGCCCAAAGCTTTGAGCCAATCAAGATTTTGAATTGATACTGTAGCTCCCAAACTCCTGCCTCAAAACTCCATATTCATTTAATACACTTGCCTTTCTTATTTTGATCTAGTTCTTAATTTCCCCTCCTCTCTTTTTTATTGACTTATGTTGTTTTTCTTTCTTTATCCTATCTACCTAGCTTTCTCATGGAATGGCTTTGGCTTTCTCTTGCGTATACCTTCTTGCCTCTCTCAACCCTTTGGTACCTCTCCTACCAACCAAACCACATTGGAATTAATGTATGGACTTCCACAACCCTCCCACCATATTCCTTCAGGATGGGGCAGAACATTATTTTCAAGCTCTCTTTGCATTGTCTGTGCCGCCTTCTCTAATGGTCATAATTTTAGAGTCTTGTGACCACCAACCATCTATTATAACCTTAGAGTCTCCTTTAGGTTAAACAAACCATTCAGTTAGTTCAGAACAGACTAATTCATCTCTTAATGTTTGAATGGTGATCAAGAAAGCTCCCTTTGGGCAAAGTGTTGCTTTATTCAAATATAATAGGTCTCTGCCCTGCATCACAATTTTTTAAAGGTCCCTTAGCATTTCTTCACCATGGGTCTCATTAACTTATGCTAGAATATATTACCATATCTCTATCTCACTTTCAAATCCACCCCAAAATCATCCTTTCTGGGCCAATTGCAAAAGAATAGTATAATAAGAGATGTTAGGATTCCTGTTACCATGACAAAATTCCCTTAACTGAGAAAGCAATCATTTTGCAAAGATATTTTTCATTTCTTTAGGGGAAACTTTGGCCTAGACTATTTTATTTTTCCAAAATACAGCTTAGGGACATCTAGGTGATACAGTGGATAGTGTATAGGGCCTAGAGTCAGCTTCCTTTTAGTGTTCTTAAAACTTGCATTTCAATGCATGTTCTTTTCCACATTCGGAATATTTCTAAGGCCCTTCTTTCTCAGTGATCATGTCATGATTTTCAAATTTTTTATTCATTCCAACTCTTTCTCATTCTGTTTTTCCTCAGTCACAGGTTCTTGCCTTTTTTAAACTGCAGTTATCCTTTCCCCTTAAATCTCTTGCCTTCCTAAAAAGTGGAGGGTAAAATTAAAGGATATATAACCTAATGCAGTTTTCTAGCACCCCATTATGTTTCCAATTCCATTCCAATGGGGAATGAGAAACAGTGCAGAAAGAAAAAAAATCAAATCTTATACACAGTGAAAAGTAATAGTTCTTTTTAACTTTCACTCTCAGATTCACACATATAAGCTAAAATAGGTATGTATTGGGCAATTGAGAGGGGTTAATGACATGCTGGTATAACATTTGGAAAAAAGAAAATAAGATTTATTAGTAGCAAAGTGCTACTAATAGTAGCTACTATCACTGCTACATGCATAGTTTCCTGTTACTACAAAAACAAAAACACCTTAGAAATTAGGAAATATTTCCTCTCATAAAGGATTCCTAGAAGAAAAATACTTTTACTCCTAGTAGTCTGAGCAGTCACATGTGCTTAATTGACTATCATGGACTTCATCTTATTTGATGGATAAGAGAAGGAATTCCGTATTTGAAGATATAAAGCATTTGAGAAACCAGTATTCATTTTCTGGCACAATTGGTCAAAATTTAGCAAGACATACAATTAGTAAGGATAGCACTGACTTGGTCTGAGGTTTCTTGAAACCAGGAAATGTCAGGGTACAGGACAGTATCCACCTTTAATGGATACATCTACTCAAACCTTTTTCTAATTCCAGGCAAATTTTATTGTAATTCCCATGGAAGGGGCAGAGTTCCTAGTGAATCTGTAATTTAATCTGCTTATATTCAAAAAGGACTGTGAAAGGATGTCACATGAATGGGATTAAGTAGTGGTAAATAGTCTGGGGTGGACCAGATACAACTGTGAAAGGAATGTCAAGTAGGCTAATTAGGTGATCTAGATGGGATTAAGGAATGGAGGTTATATGCAACTAATCTGGGGTGGGCTAAGTGAAGCAGTGAAAGGAATGTCAGGTGAACCAAATAGGTGATCTAGGTAGGTGGGGGTGGGCTAGTTGCCTTGGGAAGAGGCACCAGTGATTTGGGCTGCTGAAATGAATGGGAAAATTCATGGACTGGGTTACTTTCAAAAACTTGTTTTATTTTGTTTTTCTCTTCTTTTAGCAGTCCAGGTCCCATTACTGCATCAGTACATCACTCCTTCAATACCTTCACTCTTTCTTTCTTTGTCTCTTTCTTTGTCTCTTTGTCTCTTTCTTTCTTTCTTTCTTCCTTTCTTTCTTTCTTCCTTCCTTCCTTCCTTTCTTTCTTTCTTTCTTTCTTTCTTTCTTTCTTTCTTTCTTTCTTTCTTTCTTTCTTTCTTTCTTTCTTTCTTTCTTTCTTTCTTTCTCTTTCTTCCTTCCTTAATTCTAGTTTCTCAACTGCTTTGTATCTTCAAATATACAATCCCTTTTCTTATCCATTAAATATGACCAAGTTCCCTGATGTCATGGTTCTCTTTCAGAAGTAAGGATGAACAATAACAATAACAATGATTCTACAAAACTTGGTTTTTAAAATTTATGTTGTGTTTTTTTTTTTTTTAATAGCCAATGTGGAAAGGACACCTTCACCTAACTTTGTTATGCAAAGGACAAGAGCAAATAACATTATCAAACATTTAATGGAAACACATTTTTTTTCATGTATTAATTTACCATATCTTTATTACATTTTCTCTCCAACTCACTTGTTTCAGGGAAGGGAATGACAACTATTGAGTTCTTTCAGTGGACTCTTTAAGGAATAATTTATCCTTCGTTCAAGATTTTTTTTTTATGCCATCTGCACAATCCTAGTGATAGTATCATTCTGGAGGGTAATTCAAAATCCATAACGCTCTGTTCAAAAGTAAATAATAACATCATGGTGCTCTTGATTTCTTTCTTTGTTTTTCATCTTTTCTGACTTCACTTTTAATGCTCCATCTATTTGGCACCTGAATAATGAACTTATTTGTCAGATTTATGTCTCCTAGACTATGCTCTTTACCTAAAGATAGTCATGCAACAAGGATACCTGTTCTTCACTCTCCTCATTCCCTGGACACTGTTGCAGCCTCATTTTATTCTCCATGCCACCGCACTCATGCAGTTCCTTTGGCCCTCTCCCAAAAACATTTGATGGATAGTTAGACAGGCAGAATAGCAAGCAGTAGGGAGGATGTGAGATGAGAGATAAGATAAAGGGCATGACTAGCCAGAAAAACTGCACTGAAACCCCTCACCTTGGGGATTTGCCTGTGTGCTTTTTAGTTATGCTGTGTTCTGGGCTCTACCTTGAACCACTTCTGTTCCTAGCCCACACAACTCTCTGGAAGTCTGATGCCTTAATTCAAATAGGGAACTCTGTGGAATGGGTCAGAGTACATGATTGCTGGGTGTGTCACCATAATGTCCAGGATACTAGCTTATTCCCCATAGCTCTGCCCCTCTATTCCTTGAAGATCTTGCATAGAACTTTTCCTCTGAGCACTCAAAGGGTATTATAGGCAGCTTCTTGGATGCACGATATCCACTCTAGCCTAAGATCTCCCCCATTTTCCCTTGGGGGTCGTGGTTTCCCTCCCTTCTTTCTCCCATTGTGACCTCATTATTGGTAATTTTACCTGCTCTCATACTTGGTCAGTACTTGTTTAACCTCCTGGTTTGCTTTGTATCTTCTTACTCTGAGCAACTTTTAGGATACCAACCTCTTCCCTAGGAGACACCAAATGGTTTGCTTCTTTCCACCCTAGACTCAGCTGGCACAACATTCTTCATCCTACAAAAACTACTCCCCCCTCAACCTATTCTGGCCTCTGAAGTGGATTCTTCACCCCTGTTCAGCAAGAACCAGCTACTGAAGACAATGACCTTTGCCCGTTTTCCCTTAAAGAATTCTCTTACCTAGTGGTTGAGTGGGGAAATGATGGGGATACCATATTAAGGATTGACTTTGTGAAACCCCTGGTTTATTTTCTAACCTGAAGGTGCCCTAAAGTTCCCTTTACCACAAAACTTACCCTTATCATGGACCATAAAATTCCTTGTCCCCACCCTTCATGGGGCATCAGGGAGATAAGATTTCCTTATCTCACTTTCCTTGTGTCATTCATAGTCCTCAGCCTGTGTTTTTATCTTGCAAGACTTCTTTATCTTCTAAGACTTACCCTAGATCTCCAACCCCCCATAAGGAAATCCGAAAATCATCCTATATAAGTCTGGTCCTTTGGCCATATCAATACCTTTGTTTAGTTCCTTGCTAAATCTCAGGTCCACTGCTTTTGTGTCAGTAAAGCTCCCAGTGGCTACAGAGAAGGTCTAAGTAAAATCATTCACATTTTGAATCAGCTGTGCCATCTCTCTTCTTCAGCAATACTATTGATTCTCTTGGGGAAAAAAAAAGAAAGATCTATAGAGAAATATGCTTGCATAGTTTATATGAAAGCTCTATACTTTTAAATTCAGTTTATTCTAACATTTTCCCCCATTCACTCATTTCAGTCAGTGACTCTATTTCTTGGCAAAGACACTAGAGTGGTTTTATCATTCTCTTTTCCAATTCATTTTATAGGCAAACAGGTTTAAGTGACTTGTCCATGGTTACACAGGTAGTAAGCGTGAAAGGCCATATTGGAACTCAGATAGATGAATCTTTCTGACTACAGGATAGTCATTCTATTCACTCTGTTACCTGGTTGCTTTTTTTCTCCACTACACATTTAATGAATGTTGAGAAATATTTTATTATCATTTCAAAGATTTAAGACAGTAGGCTCCTTTCTCACATAATACAGTATAAGAAGCTTAAAATAATTTGTAAATAATTTCTAATTTTTTCTCAGAGCAAAATGATTCTAACAATGAAAGTTTCTAATGACTTTCTTATTGCAATTGGTAAATGTTTGAGAATCTCTTTGCTTTTTCCCCATTTATAGGGGAGACTCATGAATTCTCAGACGTTTGGGAGTCAGATTAATCATCAAGTCTTAATAACTACAACTGTGTGTATATGTATGTGTGTGTGTGTGTGTGTGTGTGTGTGTGGAGAGAGACGGAGACAGAGAGAAAGAAAAATAGAAATGGATAAGAGACAAAGAGAGGGGAAAGGATTAAATTTAATAATCTATTAGAGAAAATTATTTACCTTGTTGCTGACAATCCATAATAAAAAAAACTAAGAGAAAACAAAATAAAACAAATCTTAATTATATAAATCAAATTAATTTAAATGAAAAATATTTACCATTGACCATTGATGCCTATTATATGGTTCAGTTACACATATTTTGACATATATGTCAGATTTATTTATGTGTCTTCTTCCACTAACTCTAACAAGAAGTTATAATAATTAGACCAGACTTTAAAGTTTCCAAAGCATTGTAAATGCATGACTTCAGATGAACCTTATAATTTTACTATGAATTAAATACTAAAGGAATATTTATTCTCATTTTCTTTTAATTTTTTAATGTTTATTTATTTTTAGTTTTCAACATTCCTTTTCACAACATTTTGAGTTCCAAATTTTCTCCCAATCTCTCCCCTCCTCCCAGCCCCAAACACCTAGCATTCTGATTACCCTTTCCCCCAATCTACTGTCCCTTCTAACACCCCTCCTTTCCCATATCCCCATCTTCTCTATTGTCTTATAGGGCAAGATAAATTTCTATGCCCCATTACCTGTATTTCTTATTTCCCAGTTGTCTGTAAAAACAGTTCTCAACATTTGTTCCTCAAACTTTGAATTCCAACTTCTCTTCCTTCCTCCCTCCCCACCCATTGCCACTGAGAATGTAGGCAATTCAATATAGGCTATATATGTGTAGTTTTGCAAACGACTGATAATATTCATGTTGTATAAGACTATATTTCCCTCCATCCTATCCTGCCCCATTTCTTCCATTTTCTCTTTTGACCCTGTCCCTCTCCAAGAATGTTTACTTCTAATTGGTCGCTCCTCCCATTTGCCCTTCCTTCCATCATCCCCTTCTTTCCAACTTTCCTGTAGTGTAAGATAGGTTTTCATACCAAATTGAGTGTGCATATTTATTTTGGAGGCTTCTGATGGTAAGCTTTGTTCTTCTTCATCTTAAAGGATAGAAAGAAATACCTGTTCACCAAGAAAGTAACCTTTTATAGTCTTATTTTTCCCCTTTTTTGGACATTTTCCCAGACAGTTATTTGACTTTTGAGTCCTTTGTCAAGAGGAGGGTATACTCTGGGGACCTGTAAGTTCTCAGTTCCTCCAAGGTGGCATAATCAAGGAAGGAAGTTTATCCCTTTCCTGGCCTGTGCATTGGTCTGGGGCAACCAAAAACTTTTCTGTCCAGAATCTGGGAGTAGTAGAATTCCCACTCCACAACTGCCTCGGCTCTACCACGCCCCAGGACCCTGCTCAGGGCTGTGATTAAGATCAGCTGCTCAATTCCCACAGGACTTTAGGTGGAGGGCAGGGCTTCCATTGAGGGCTGAGAATCAGATCAGCTGCTCAATTACCCTGGAGGCTTTAGGCTGAGTGTTCCACAAATGCCACCCCAGCCACTTCTTGGGGCTGAAGCCAGGGGAGGACTCTGCTCCCTTCTCACTCTTTGAAAAAGCCCTCTTCCTGACCTCTGAAGCTGCCCTTGGTGATTGTGGTTTGAGGGATCCTAGAAACTCCGCTGCTGCTGGGAACTCCACCCCTGAGGCCCGCTGTGGTCCTGCTCTTCCCAGTGCCATGTGACCAAGAGTGAGCTGTACTCCACTCCATGTCTGGTGCAATAGATCTTTCCTCTTGGCCCTCCAGACCACCCTAGGCTGGAAATCTCTTGTACTCTCTTATTCCGTGGCTTCTGCTGCTCTAGAATTTGTTAAGAGTCATTTTTTACAGATATTTTATGGGCTGTGGAGGAAGAACTAGTGTACATGTGTCTTTCTACACCACCATCTTGGCTCTGCCCTATTCTCATTTTCAAATGAGCAAATGATTTAAGAGGTTCAATGAGTATTTGGTCATACAGCTAGGCATTGTGAGAGACATTGAAGTCTGTTTGCATATATTGAGCTCTCTACATTTGTTATTCATTTTACAAAGGCATGTGCTCGAACAACATGATCATCTATTTGTGATTCACCCATTTAGAAGAAGTAATTCATTTCTTACTGAAATATTTGAGATTAGACATATATCTTCTAAATTTTTTGCTGCAGGTGGTGGTGTGTGTGTTTGTGTGTATGTGTGTGTGTGTGTGTTTATGTTAAAAACAAATAAATGAGATGCTTGAAAGGTTTAGGGCTAAAATTCATCATGGTTGATATGTCCACATTTGGTTTTTCTTAATTCCACATATGTAATTTCTCTCACCCCTCTCTCTTTTTCTATGACTTTTAAAAAAAAAAATAACCAAATCTGATTTTCTTTTTTCCAAATTTTTAACATTTTTGTTTAAAGTTTTGAATTTCAAATTCTATCCCTCCTCTTTTCCCTCCCCTCCCCCATCTCTTAGATTGTAAGCAATCAGATATAGTTTATAAATGTGTAATTATGTAAAACATTTCCATATTACTTATTTTGTGGCATAAAATTTGAATAAAAGAAAAAAAATAAAGAAAGCAAATGAAAAATAGAGTGCTTCAATCTGTATTCAATCAATATCAGTTCTTTCTCTGGAGGCAGGTAGTATGCTTCATTATGCGTCCTTTGGGATTGTCTTGTATCATTTATTTGCTGAGAATAGCTAAGGAATTCACAGTTCTTTATCAAACAATATTGCTGTTACTATGTACAACATTCTGTTGATTCTGTTCACTTCACTATGTATCAGTTCATGTAAGTCTAGGTTTTTCTGAAATCATCCTGCTTGTCAATTAAATCTAAATTTCAGCAACAAAATAAGACCTAGTGTGATGGAGAATGTTCTTTGAATGTATGTATTGTATTTAATTTGGCAGGAGGTGTATATATTTTATCAGGAAAAGTTGTAACAGTAATATGTATTTATATGGCACGTTTTATCCCAAAGGATCCCACTACTCTGAAAATTCTCTCCTATTAACCATTCCTCAAGGGATTCATTCCCCTGTAGTATAAAACTACACACCTGTTTTAGGCATGCAATAGAGGTAGACAAAAGGGCGAAAATAGAGTTTAAGGCAGAGGTTCATTCAATTCCTGAGGAAAATGTCAGTCTTTAATTTATAAGATTAAATGTGTTCAAGAACATTTCTCAGTTAAAAAATTGAAGCAAGAGAAAAGAATGTATTAAATAAACCTAAATGAATTCTTATGGTAGTGATTTTTTTTTTCATCTTTCAGTGTCACTAGTTAAGATAGTGCAAAACCTTATCAAATAAAACTTTTCCTCCTTTCCTTCTGACAATTCAGTCAATAAATATGAACAAAGAAAAAAAACAAAACAAAAAAAAACAAAAAAAAACGGTCCAAACTCATTTAATAAGGATGTTATATTTTCAGTAGAAAACGTTTGATAAATGTTCATCTCTCAGAGAATTTTTGAATGTTGGAATATTTGTTGGAACAGAGAATGTTGGAATATTTATTCAAAATGGTATTTTGAAGTTGTATTAACTCTTTGAATATGCTATCCAGGGAGAGCATTTCATCCTACTCCTGCTGGTAAAGAAAGACTGATTTAAATGACATTTTGTAGTTATATTTAAATGGTTTATAATGTATATATTATACTTCTAGTACAATAAGGAATGAAGAAGGGAAGTAAGGAAAATATCAATAAGTATTTGTCTTCTAAATTCCTGGTCAAATCATGATGTATGATGTGTTAGAGAAGTTAGCCTGGGTATTCCATATACCTTTTAAAGAATATATTTAATAGCTCTCTTTACCAAAGCAAAGGAATGAGAGTAATATAGCTTTTACCCATCAGGATAGTGTAGTGGATGGAGAATCAGAATAAGATACAGGATAGCTTTTGTTTAGGTCCTGCCTAAGACACTTGTGTTACCATGAGCCAATCAAATCACTTATCCTCTGTTAAGTGGGTAGCTATTTGCCTCAGTTTCTTCATCTGTAAAATAGGGATAATAATAACATCTACCTCCCATGGTTTTTGTGTGGGTGAAATGAGACATTTGTAAAGCATGTCACAAATCTTAAAGTGCTATAAAAATGCTAGTTATTTATTGCTGTTGTTGTTTATTACCTCTACATTGACTCATTTGGTCTATATGTAACTCTCTCAGAATAATGGAAGAAGATAAGTGTTCAGACTTAGAGTACTAATGTCCCTATTATACACAGCAGTTTAAAAGCACAAAAATGACATTTTTCCATCTCCCCCTCCCAAAATTTGGCTTGCCTCTTTTCAGCAGATCATCACATCTAACCTCCTCTTCTGCCAAGCTTTCCTTCCCATCCTTACTCTTACTCTTTGAGGTCTCATAGCACATCTTTTCTTGGCCAGGCTCTCTCTGCTATCTTGGGTGACATTTAGCAAATCTGAAAACTTCTCTTTTTTCTGTGCTTATGAAAATGATCTTCAGTGACTCCAGATGATGCAACTGCATGGTAAGAAAATCCTTTATGTGGCAAGACGGAGTTGTCAAAGATGATGTCCAGTAGGTCACATGCTTTGCCAGATTCTTCCAAGCTTAGTTATAGGTTCCCTCTTGTTCCTCTACCTGCACTTAAGATGAGTTAAGCTTCTCTTTCCTAAGGACCAGCCTAATTAAGCTGAAAATAGCTCCTGGCCAGATTGGCTGCATAGTAATGAATATTCTTATTCACTGTCGATTTCAAGAACTTCTTATGTGTTGGGGGTGTAAGCTCAGTTCCATGTGGACAGTCTCGGGCGGGTAAAGGTGAGAGCTTCTAAACCTTAGAGTTCTCAGGAGGCCCCCCAGGAAATAGCAGGGAAGTGAGGAGTGAGATCTCGTGTATTTCCACCTCTTCCCATGAGAACGTGATGGGAGAGAGCATCCCCGCCCTCGAGACTGGCCCGGATCTGGGCACACCTATTGTTATCTAACAGGCACGGTATTCAGGTGCAAACTATGTGGCAGGAGAGCTTAAGTAGGGTCAGGAAAGCCCAAAGGCGCTCTTAGCACTGAGGGGCCCTTACAGGACAGAAGGCCCCTTCTCCTCTCTTCTTTTTTCCCTCTCCCCTCTCTCCCCACTTCCACTTCTGCTTTCATTCCCTCACTGTAAGATCTTTGCCTCCTTGGGAGATTTTTCTCTCCCTCCTAAGGAAGAGTTCCCCCTGCACATGTAACCGACCCTGAATAAAGCCTAACCCTTGTTCGACTCCGGAAAGTCTCTTCTCTCATACGTTTATCCGGTTTGGCCAGCCAAAGACCTGAGAGGTAAGGTAAGACTCGGGTAGCCCTCAGGCCTCTAGGCCTGGCACCTATGGAGTAGGTGAAGGACTGACTTGTGTCAGGGAAAGAATATTTATTCCTACAAAATCATAGATATTCAGGTATTGAACAAGTATTGTATAATGATTAAGTTATTTAATATGATTATAATCTTAATTTCCTAATATTGATTTCATAAATACAACTCCATAATTATAGGTGTAAAATAAAACCCCTGTGGCAGCAATCACTATATTTATATCATAAGATCATGAAATTTAAAGCTGTGAGGTAAGTTATAAATCATTTAATCCAACCATTTCATTTGACAACTAAGGTAACTGATCTAGAGGGGTTTACCAACTTGCATTATGTTGCATAGGTAGGAAAGAAGAAACTGTAATTCCAGGTCCTTTGGAAATTTTAGCATCCTTTCTATTGCATTATGCTGATTCTAACATACAAATATACACATATAAATATATGTATATGTGTGTTTACTCTTATACTTAGTTGGATTTGCAATTCTATTAACATTTCTATGGTTAGCTAGTACTGCCAACTCTTCTCTATCTAGGAAGATGACAACTCATCCACACCTCAGCCTGTGTGACTCTTGTTCATATCCTCTCATTGATCACTGGGAGAATATTCATATAAAAGGATGGGATTTTGTGGCAGCATCCTTTCTAATCATTAGAAGCACTGTGTAATCCCCAAATATAGTCCAGACTGATCTCAAGTTCAATTCCAGGCCTAGATCATTTTCCTCCCATAGTTATATGTCCACAATTTGAATTAGCTAGTTGAACTGCCTGTCTTATTACATGTCATAGTTTGGGGCAAATGCCTTTTAATGGATTTATTGTTCCACTCCGGATAGTTAGATCCATCTCTTTTGCATTTTTGTGAATTTCACTGCAATATCTTAGACTTAATGCAATATTATAGCAACATATTTATATATGAATAATAGGAAAACATAATCATCAATACATAATGCTTCTATTGTTTTGATTCTCCTCAGAAAATGTTTCACGGCAGGAAAATAAATGATCATCTTAGGTGACAATTTGTCTAACTGTCCTATTATTGAATGTAAAGATATCTCCATAAACATATTAATAAATTTTATTTACATTGTGTATGTGGTGGTTTTCTCTACAGTTTTTGAATATTCACAATATTGTTTCAGATAGTGTCACTGAAGAGCCAGCAATGACTGAAAAAAGACTGAATGACAAGATCTCATGCAAAGCTCTCCTTATATCTTAGATTTAGAACTGAAAAGGAAATGAGAACTCATCTGGTTTAATTTTATAATTAAGTTTATTTTCTTTATCTTATCTTTCTGATTAACAGTAATGTTCTTTACATCTCCAAACCTAAGAATTGCAATCAAGAGGATGCCTATCAGTTAGGGAATATTTAAACAAGTTGTAATACATTATTGTGATGGAATATTATTGGGCTATAAGAATTGACATGCAGGATGATTTTAGGGAAAAAAAAAAACCTGGAAAGACATGTGAATTGATGCAAAATGAAGTGAGCAGAATCAGAAGAACATTGTGTGCAGTAACAACAATATTGCATGATGAAGAACTGTGAATGACTTATCTATTCTGAGCAATACAATGATCCAAAACAATCTCAAAGGATTCATGATGATGTATGTTACCCACTTCCAGAAAAAGAATTGATACTGTCTGAACACAGATTGAAAATTACCATTTCACTTTCTTTCATTCCGTTTTTTTTTTTTGGTTTTTTATGCAAAATGACTAATATGGAAATATTTTACATGATTGTACATGTGGGATTGCTTACCATCTCAGAGAGGTGGGAAGGGAGGAGGGAGAGAGGGATAGAATTTGAAACTTAAAAGTTTAAAAAAATGTGAAAAATTGTTTTTAACATGTAATTGGGGAAAATAAACTATTACATAAAAATACAAAGAAGACCTTCAAAATATATCCAAACCTTAGCTTTCTCTTCTGTAAAAAAAGAGAACACTGAACTATCAATAAATCAGTAAACATTTATTAAGTGCCTACTATGTGCCAGCCACTGTGCTAAGCTCTGGGGATACATAAAAAGGAAAAAACAACCTCCCTTTCCAATTCAACATCCTTTGGTCCTAAGGAATCTTTAGAGCAGAAAACTAGGAAAATACAGCGGGAAAACAATCCAAAAAATATTCTCTTTTTGTCTCCCTTCTCTCTTATTAATGTATGTACATAGTTGATTTCTATGAGATAATAAGGTAGCTAATGAATCTGCTAGGAGATTGTGGTTTACTAATGTGTACAAAGAGATTTTTATAATCAAAAAGTAAATGCTAAAATAAAAGCATTTTTCACTAAGCGATTTTCTCAGTGAACTTCCCTTGAGTATATCTGCCCTATGTACCTTTGGTTGGTTACCTAGTAACTAATCCAGTACACAAAATATTCCCTTCTCTCTTAACTATAATTCTTGCTTGACAATGAAACTGCAATTCCCTCATATCATTTACACATCAACTCTTCTGGGACAAAGAAAAGGTCACGATATAAAATTGGCAAATCCTGAAACTAGGCATTTTTAAATAAGGTCTCATAAGCTTGGAACTAGCTCTCTGGCCTCTCTCTTGTCTGCTTTGGTCTTCCCTAGGTAGCCTGTTTGACTGATAACCAGAAATGGGTGACACCTTCTAAAAAAAAATTGGATGGTGATATTATATATTATAAAGGCAACAATTCTGTACAACTAAAACTATTGTACTTACTCTTCTGGACCCAGGACATTCAGGTACTTGTTTACGTGCCTTTGAACAAGGTAAATTCTGTAATCTCTGGAATACACTGCATCCTCCCTGAGCTTTATAGAATCCACAGTTTCTTTTAAAATAGCTTGTTTTACCTTCTACAAGAAGACTTTTCTAATTCTACCAACTACTAGTATTTCCCATCATAAAATTGCCTTTTATTTCCTTTATATTCAAGGTGTCCCTTGTATATTAGTTATGTTTTCAGCATCAATAAGTTAAACTTTAATAGAATTAATGATAATTATTTAATAGCTCTTTAATAACGTAATTTAAAGAGTTCTAAGACTTTTGGAGCAATTTGTATGTACTTTTATCTGTTTGCCAGTATAAATGTTATTTTCTCCAAGTAGAAGAAAGGTACTTTGAGGTTGGATACTGTTTTCTGATGGGTTTTTTTTTTTCTGTATTCCTTGAATCTATGTAACAGTAAGCACCCCAAAATACACAGAGGGGTCTGCTATCACAGGTTCTTTGACCTACTTCTCTAAAAGACAACTTCTGAGGGGTTATCAATCACTTTGTTCAAGCACAGGTATCTTTCAGTTAGTTTAGGGAAAAAATCAGCACCCTGAACTTCAGAGAAAATACAGAGAAATCTAAATCAACAGACAGCACTTCCAAACTGTTTAACAGTAATCAATACATACTTTTAAAATTGAACAGACAGGTCCAAATTGTCTAATCATAGTCACCAGAAAGGGAAACTCTAACATCTGAATTTTCAAAGCCATGGAACTACTTAATGGCTTCCCAGAGTCTCATCTGGCACACAAACCTTCTTCCAAAAACTAAGCCCCAAAATAAAACTGCACCTCAGAGTCTTCATACACCTTTTAGAGCCAGAGGGCATCACATCCCTTGAGAACTAATGTTTCATTAACAAAAGGTGTGGACCTTCCCTTCAAATCTTTCCAGGTCCAACAATGGGTGGGAAAGATCCTCCTTAATCACATTGTTCTGAGGCATCATACTTCTTGGTATAAACAAAAATAGCAAAAATTCCTGCTTTTCTTTCCATTACAAGTAGCATATCTTCCTGCAAGGTCACATCAATTTTGAAACTCATAAGGTTTAAGAATTCCAGACATTTAAAACCTTTCTTTCTCTGACTGAAGACAGTTAAAGGTGGGTATCAGAATGCTCCTCCCAGCCTGCAGTTTTAAATAGAGGACTCAGTGCAATCATCTCATAATTTTCCACTTCACTGCAGGACTTCAGAATGTGCTTGGTGTCCCTCTACCATTTTCAGTATCTTTTTGTGTGTGTGTGTATTTTTTCCCCTATTAGAGTGTGAGCTCCTTGAGACTGAGGACTAAATTTTTCCTTTCTTTGTATCAATAATGTTTAACAAAATGCCTAAAGGATAGTTGATATTTAATCAAGGTCTATGGATTGATTGACTAACTATTAAATGCCAAATAATTGCTAATTGATTAAATGATTGACAGACTACTATTAAGGCTTTTGAGAACAGGGAGACAGAATATAGACTGTTAAAGGCTATAAATATAAAAGCCTTGAAGAAAGAATTAGAAAATCTCCTTGCCAACCAAAATAATGTTACTTTTATCAATTGTATTCTTTTTGGTTTATTTTAGTATTTTTAAAGCAATAAATATTTATTCTTTGATACTTATCTACAAGCATAGAACAGAAAAAGTAGCAGGAAAGGAAGGGAAAAGAAAGATGAGAATCTCAGTCTGCAACTCCCAATGACACAACCCTAACAAAGTAGGATGATGAGTTTCTATTCACAATTGTGGGTCAGGAGCAGTGGACAGAAAACCTGTCTAGTTGTTTAAGACAGTCCAACACAGTCTTGCATAGTGTCATGAAAGTATTTATACTACATGGGAGACAGACTGTATTGAGTCAGAAAAGTTAGTCTGTGGACATTCAGTTAGCCTCTCCAGAGAACAGAGCAGCAAGGAACACACAGGTCTTTTTTCTAATGGGCAGAATACTGAAAAATGGCAAAGTAAAATGGCCCCTCCTCCCCAGCCTCTATACCATGTGTGGTACTGCTGGACTGGACTTCCCTCTTTCCTTTCTTGTTCCTGTGTCTCTGGGGTATGGGTTGGGTAGGCCAGTTATACTCTGTATCCTCAACCCCACATAAAGCCTCAATATCAAGGGGAGAGGCATGAAAGGTCCATCACCAAACTGTATGGTGATATTCAGCTGACTGATTAGGAGGGGCCGAGATGGCTGCTCTGCACTAGATAAGGTGGGAAAGACCCATGGTAGAGTACACACTGAGAAATAGACCCCTGGGGAAGGTGAGGAAGCCCCCATTTCTACCAGCTCTGCTTATTCCTGATCCTTATGATAGGCCATGACCCAAAACTCAAATGTTGCAGGGACTGGGCCTTCTTCAGTGCTGGTCCTGGTTTTGATTGGAGAGAAAAGCCAAAAGGCAGGAATGGGAGAGACCCTTCCCTCTGCATTCCAACCCCTGGCCTGGATTGAAGCTGAATAAATTATAAATGAGAGAGAAGAGAGATAGGTGGAATGTTCTCTGTCCTCACGGGTGTTATTTTTTTAAATTTATTTTAATATATAGAGTAAGTTAAGCATTTTGTTAACAGTACAACAAAAAAAAAGATTGAACATGAAACTGCAAATCCATGGACAACAAGCTATTCCTTTCAAATACACAACAAAATTACCATGTTAATTTTTCCCTCCCCCTTAGTTAGAGAGATGGCTACCATTAGACACAAATAGGTACATATATGTATATGTGTGTGTGTATATATATATATATATGTATATATATGTGTGTGTGTGTGTGTGAATACATATAGAATAATTTTACGTATATATATATATATGTAAAATTATTCTATACATAGTTATATTTAACAGTTCTTTCTCTGGACACAGAAAGTGACTTTCTTCATAAGTCCTTTGGAATTAATTTAGGTATTTATAATAATCAAAATAGGTTATTCCCTCAAAGTCATTCTCAAAATAATACTGCTGTTATTGTATATAATGTTCTCTTTGTTCTGCTCATTTTGATCTTCATTATTTCATGCAAGTCTTTCCATGTTTTTTCTAAAATAATTGAGCTCGTCATTTCTTATCACACAGTAGTATTCCATCCCAAACATATACCACTTTTTTAGCTATTCCACAATTGATGGACATCCCTGCAATTTCCAGTTCTTTGCTACCACAAAGAGGGATGCTATAAACATTTTAGAACATATAAGTTCTTTTCTTTGTTCCCTATCGTTGGAGAAATACAAAGTAATGGTGTTTCTGGGTCAAAGGATTTAGGTAGTTTACTAAGTCTTTGGTCTCTTTGGTCTAATTCTCCAAGTTGGTTGGATAGGTTCACAATTCCACCAACAATGAATTACTGCTCCAATTTGTCCACATTCCCTCCAACATTTGTCACTCTCGCCTTCTATCATTGTAGCCAATCTGGTAGGTGTAATATGATATCTCAAGGTTTTTTAATTTGTATTTCCTTAATCAATGATTCAGAGTATTTGTTTCATGTAACTATTCTTTTTAATCATAGTTGGTAAAGGTGTATCATTAGGGAAATACTTATGAAGCAAAATTTTTAAGAGTCTCAGTGTTTACAATCACTGACTTTTGTTATTTATTTCTAGCATGAATTAATCATGATGATGCTTAATGAAAATTGTACTTCATTTATGTTATATCACTTGTGTGTACTTCTCATTTTTTTTCCCCCAAGGAAACAAGAAAATTATCAGAATACAGAATAGATATCACTATTCTCATTTTATCAACGAGAAAACCAAGATATGAGGAGATTAAGTACTTTCTCAAAACTGGCAAAAATTCAAACTCAGATCTAAGAAAAATGGGCACTGAAACTATTTTCATTTCTACCACTAACTTGGTACACCTCTTACGTATTCTCAGAACTAAGTAGTCCATTTTCCCATACTTGCTGCCTTCTCACCAAATTGAGTTGATCAAATTAACTCCTTTGTGTTAATTTCAACCTTTGCTTTAATATACCAGTGTTCTTAACATACACAGATGCTGCTTGAGTAAAATCTTCATATCAATATCTGTTAAATATAATAATTTTCATTTTATTATGTTATTTAGTGGTTGCCACGAATAGCAATTTTTACCTCTCTTCCCAAAGCAAATATTAATTTTGTGAGGGGTTGCTTGGTCTAATCCAAAGATTGCTGAATTTAGAGGCAGAAAGAGCTAAATTTTAATCTCGCTTCAGACATCTATAACTAGATGTTTGACTTTTACCAAGGAACTCAAGTGTTTTCAATGTGTTTCCTTATCTGTCAAATGGGTATGACAATAGCATTAACCTCAGAGGTTTATTTGAAACATAAAATAAAATAACATGTAAAATTATTTAATTACTTAAAATTACTTGTGTAAATATCACCTATCATTATTATTATGGCCACCCCTATAATAAAATTCTTTATAGAATCTCTCAAACTCTTCATTCTCTGAAACAGATTGGGTGCACATAAGCTGCAATTTTTTTTCATGGTCAAAATTGTTCAAATGTCCATCATGATCATTGTATAATGATATGATTAAATGTTCCACAAAATGGGGCATTTTATTGCCCCTAGACATACAGCAATACAACCCATAATTTATTTTTCCAAAAAGAAGTGAGTTGTGATTGAATTTGACTGAAATTTCCTTTCTTCTCCTGTTTTTATATACAGAAAGAATGTCAAAATTTATATAACTCGTTTTGACATTAATATATCTACCTGCTGTTCTTGAAGTACAGGTATAGAATGCAAAGCTAAGTATGACAACTAAATAATGGGTGATTCTTAGCCCATTTGGGCCTTTTTCTATAACATTAGCACAAATCATTGAAGGAGACCAAAAATGATTTAGAATCATTAAATCCATTAAAGTATAAGCACTTATTAAATGCCAACTACATGCATAGCCAGCAGGAGTTTTGGGGACATAAATAAAAATGAAACAAACAACACAGTCCCTGCTCTCATGGAGTTTTCAATAGAGGATGTAATATGTACTTTAAAAGGTACATATGCAGTATATAAAGGGGAAATGGTTACAAAGTAATGTTAGAAGAAAAATATCATAAACCCTGGGGACTGGAAAAGGCTTCCTGCCAAAGGTAGCATTTGAAGTGATTCTTAAAAGAAATAAAGAGAAATAACAGAAGTTAGGGAGGAGATAATTCCAAGCATGATGCATAGCCTGAAAAAAATGCTATATCTGGGAGATGAATAATCTTGCATTTGATTGTGTGTGTGTGTGTATGTGTGTGTGTGTGTGTGTGTGTGTGTGTGTTGTAATGGCTAAAAAAATTCACCACCAAATAGGCAGTCTTTTGGTGATTAGCTTTTCTGTACCTAGCTCAGTTAATTTAGGTTTGATTATTATACATTTGAACTTGAAGACTTTCAGATCTAATAGAAACTATGAAGACTGACACTTTACTCTGATTTTAGGAACATTGCATCAACAATCCATTGTGGTGTGTGTGTGTGTGTGTGTGTGTGTGTGTGTGTTCATCCTTTGTTGCCGAAGAAGACCATGCCATCAGAGAAATGATGGCATGACTTGCACTTGACTTTATTTTGAGTGAGGGCTGTGCAGGTCACCAGTCTCATTTCTCCTCCAGAGCTATCTAAATCCAGTGACCAGATATTCATTAGGATGACTGGAGATGACCCAGAATGAGGCAATTGGGGTTAAGTGACTTGCCCAAGGTCACACAACTAGTGAGTGTCAAATATCTGAAGTGAGATTTGAACTCAGGTCCTCCTGACTCCTGAACTGGTGCTCTCTCCACTGCACCATTTCATTACCAATCCACCAAATTAGAGAAGGAACATGTGAAGGCAGCACTGACATTTTGAGAAACATTTGCTGAATAAATAGACTTCTTATGATCAAGTAGATATGTCCATTCAGGTATTTGTTTTGCTTTGTTTTTTGCTTCTACCAAGAGCACAAAGGCTGAAAGGTCTGTCATACTGAATTTTTTGATACAACTTTTTATTTATATTAAATCTGCAAGCTATTGTATTACAGAACTCATAGGAATGTTAAATGGGATATCCCACATAGGGATATTCTACTGAAAATTATAGGCTGTTTTTAATTCTAACAGTGTTGAATTTCTTTTTATTGTTGTCATTCTTTTCACTGAAGTAGTGAAATTCATTTCAGCTCAACTAAGATTTTATTAATCACTATCTGTGTATACGGCAAAAAATAAGTATAGAAGGAATTGCATCTGAGATTTGTCCTCCACATACCTCAGGTCAACCACCATTCTATGAAATCATATGGATATTTTGGGCAAATGTATGAAAATTGCAAGGCATCTTGGAATAAAGATATTATCTTAAATTTTCTGTCAACAAAGTAAATCTTTTTCTTTTTTCTTTAATTTCATGAAATATAGCAAGATCACAGATCTTTGACAGATTGTCAAAAGCACGTTTAAAATTCTAGATTTTACATTTCCTGGCTTAGACTTAAGATTCTTACTCATTGGATATATATTTTAAAGAGATATTTTTTTTTATAATCTTCTGTGACTATCAGTCTCTTAAATTCTTTACTGTTTCTGAAAAAAACAAAAAAAACACTAGAAAGAACACAATTAAATATGCATACAATACACTTTGATGTATTGTCATATAATATTTTGGAATAAATTACACTCATTTGCTTTTCATTGCCCCTATGTAAGAAAATAAATTAATTTTCAAACGAATTATTTCATATGTGTTTTTTTTTCCCCCAAATGACTATTTCCTATGCCAGGATGGCACATATGGAACAGCAATTTGCTAGACAAGTATAATTATGTTAAGCCAAGTAGTGATACAATAAAAAATACAAAGTCTTAGCAATACTCCATTTTAGCAATTTGATTCTCAATAAATGAGTGTAGGAAATTGAGACTTCAAAATCCAGGTCTGAAGAGATAAATCTAAGAAAACATGAAAAAAAGAACACCTGTAATAATTTTTTTTAATCCTTTGCAGTTAATATCGAATTTTAAACCACTGAGACCATGATTCTAATATCAAGAAATTACTGTGACAAGTAGACCAAACATTTGTGGAATAGATGGAAATTTTTGAGCCTAGCCTGGATCAATATAATGAGGGCAGTAATTCAAATGATTTTGATAAGCTGGGCCTTTGATCTGAACCAGTCTACTAAACAGTCTGCTATTCACCAGCACTGAACCAGAAAGTCTTCAGGTCACAGTGGGTTTTGTTAACAATCATGCATCCTTGCATTGAATAGAATTACCTTGAAACATGGCTCATCGGAGATTCAGATTATAATAAATTGTTGCTCAGAAAAAAATACTGTAGGAATAGTTGGATTTTTGTTCATCAGACTCAATATTCTGAGATACTTGGTTTATTTTTAACAATTAAAAAAAAAGCAACTAAAGATTCTCTTTTGCTTCTCTGCATTCCATAATCTTAAGGAGCAATAACAAGGAAATTAGGCACATGTGTTATATTATCAAAGCGCAGCTGTTGATTACAGATCTTGTCAGACAAAAAGTAAATCTATTCTCAGCTTTCAGTAACATGATATAATGCTTGAATCTGCGGTGCTGTTTACAATTCTAACAGCACTGAATTGGTTTGTTTTTGTTATTGTTGTGTTTCTTTCTGTTGAAGAAGTAAAATGAATTTCAACTCAACTAAGATTCTATTAAGTACTGTCTTACTGTTTATGTATAAAACAAAAAGAAGGTGTTGAAGAAGGATATCTTTCTCTCTTTCTCTTTGTAAATATGTGTGTGTGTGTGTGTGTGTGTGTCTGTATGTGTGTATGCAATATTCCACCTGAAAGCTGACTTCCATATGCCTTCAATGAACCTCTACTCATGTAGTCTTTCAACATGGATGTAACCAGGAAGACGCAACAAAATGGCAGAACAGAACTTGGGGGTGGGGGTAGAATAGCCATAGAATCCAAAGGGTAGTAATCTTGGAAAGAGACAGTGGGTCAGGTCAGGATGAAAATTTGGATGGAGAGAAATTTCTTCCTCTCTTGTTCTAAATAATCCAGATAAAAATGCAATGCCATTGGCTGGAAGCAGTTTTATGGAGCAATCAGGAAGGCAAGAGTGTTAGAGATGTGACCTGAGTGGTGCAGCTAGAAGGAACAGAATTGTTAAGAGACATTTCTGTACTCAGTGTCCTCCTGCATCAATGTCCTTATGCCATCAAGTCATCATGAATCAGGTTATTTGGAAAAGATAGTGGAGTACTTTGGAAGGGCAGGTGTGAGGTTATATGTACGGATATCTTTGGAAGGGAAAATTTCAGGAAATCTTGATTTGGTAGTTTTTTTGGTGGAGTGTTGGGGATACCATCACAAGTATAAATGATAATTCTGAAAGTAGGAAGAAACTTTAGAGGTTATTTGGTATAATATGTAGGAGTTCAGATTAGAGGGAAATAAATTTGTGATGTTACCTATGAGGAATACTAAGATTTTAAATTATTATTTGGGCAGGGAAAGAGAGAATAGGATGGAGAGGGGAGAAAAATAGGTGGGAAAGTGGTTAATTAAATTTATCTGAATTGATAAGGTCCTATACACGTTGTCCCAAAGGTTATTGATAAAATCTCTTAGATCCCTTAGGTAGCTGGGTGACACTTTGAATAGGGTGCTAGGCATGGAATAATCCAGACTTGAGTTGAATTTCAGCCTCAGACACTCACTAGTAAGTCAGTTAACCTCTGCCTCATTTTCCTCATCTGTAAAGTGGGGATAGTAAGAATAACAACCTGCGGCCTCTACCTCCTAAAACTGTTGTGAGGTTCAAATGAGATAATATTTATAAAGTGCTTAGCACAGTGCTTGGCATATTAGGCATTATATAAATGTTGTCATGTCCAACAGTTGAAGAAAATTTGGGGAGAAGAACAAGCAGGTTGACATTGGGGGAAAAATTGCTAAAATAAGCTATAACATTTGACAACTGGTTTTAGGTACACAGCTAAAACCAAAGCTAAAACTATAGTGGAACATGTGGGCCTCTGCCCAGGACATATAGTTTAGAGGACACTGACAATATTTTCCCTATGTGTTTCTCTCTCTGACTCTATGAATTCTTTCCAAAATTAATCCTCTTAGCTCTGCCACTGAAACAGTAGCATATAATGATTGTTCCCTGGGGTCTCAACCACCGATGTTCATGACCTTTTGACCAATTCTCCCTTCTGACAGTGGGTAAGAATAGGTAACGAATCATGATTTGTCTCCTGCCTGTTCTCACACCAGCCCTGTTCACTGGTAGGCAATATTGTTCCCTTTTCCAAATCTGCCTTTGGCAGCAACACCTGTCTTCTTTTTTGAAAATTAAGGGGTGGAAGAGCCTCAAATGGGCCAAGTCATGGGACATGCCTCTACCTAAGCCAAGAAAACTTCAGCCTGGATTATTGATCCAGCTATGAAGGCCAAGCTAAGTATGGATGGAGATAGTAAATGGCCACCCTGTGACTTGTTCTTGTTTCTCATAAGGGTTAGCAGGAATGGTAACTACCCAGAATTTCTGTAAAACGGATGCTACCTAATTTTAAGTACTTCTGTGCTCCATTAAAGTATTTTGATTCCCCGCCACCCAAAGCAGAAGCCCTACAAACCTCACTGAAGGTCCAGCCTATATCACATCTTTTTATAGACTGTTCACACCCCTAAACATTCCTGATGCTGTTTTCATGTTTAACGTAGAACTTATCTGTTTTACTGCTGCTTATTAATCAGGCAAATGAATGTGTAAAGGATGACAGTCCAAATTAAGATGAGAAAGGAGCTTTCCAACTTGGAGAAAGTCTTAATGACAACTTACTCATCATAAATTTATGACAGAGAACATAGGATATGACATTCATGTACATGAGCATCATGAAAACTAATGGAGTCACAGAGAACCCTACCAAAATTATTTAAAGGACATTGACTTGAAACCAAAAATATCTCAGTATGTCTCTTGGACAGCAGACCATTCAAAATCTTTTTTGGAACTTTGAGAAACATTAGGATGCTATATGCACATATGAAACCAAATTGCCAATATTTGCTGGATTATGGAGAAAGAAAGGAAATTCCAGAAAAAAAAAAATCTGCTTCATTGACTGTATACACTGAAGTCAGTGTGAATCACAATAAAATATGGCAAGTCCTCAAGAGAACTCTCTACTCAGAGTCCAATCCAGGGAATCATGAGGTCCTTCTCATGAGCAAGCCACTGAAGCAAAACACCAACCTCCCAGTATTTATAAAAAAGACTAAGCTCCTGATTGGCTCATAGTCAGTAGGCAGGAAACCTATGTGACTCAGCACAGTTGTCAACTATCAAGGTTCCAAGAAGATCAATCCCTCAGGTGTTTTCAATGAGTCTGAGCCTGAGAATCTGAACTCCAAAAAGAAAATCTCTCTTTCTCTTCTTTCTTCCCTTTCCCATACCATCCAGGTTTGCCTCAGATGGAACTTTTACTACTTATGGCTCTTAGTATAAAAGTGAGCACAATAAAACAAGACTAGTTTCTACATTGCTTCTTTTAGTTACCAAATTTTGTTTTTTTATTGCCTTACTTTGGCTTCATTATTTCACCTGCTGTGCATTTTTCTGACTCAATATAAAACTTTACAATACACATGATTTCCTGCCATTGACTAAAACTTATATTCTCAATGATATAAGATGGGTAGGTATGTTTATAAATCCTTGGTTTTGAATCTTAATGTCTCTAAGATGTGTAATGTATTCACCCTGGAGAATGCTTTGCCTGGAAAAGAGAATCACCTATATAAAGCAGCTGAAATTCTTGGCAACAAATATCTGTTTTCCTCATTTGTAGGTAGGCTGTATTCTTTCCATTTGCATTCACCTAATCAAATTTAAAGAAAACATATACACAAATGCAGTGTTCTATTTCTTTTAACATCTGGTTTAGAATAACTATAAACAAACCTTGATTAAACAACATTTTTGGAGAATTTTGGTCATAAATCTTCCTATATAATGATTTATAGACAATCTATTTCCAGCACTGAAGAACTCATTTCTTCTTATTAGAAGTCATAGAGTGGATACACAATTGAAATATGACTTTCCAGTAAAAACAAAGTTATAAAGTCATTTACGTAAAATTATTGACGAGAAATACATTAGGGACACATTAGTTAGTATTCAGGAAAGTTATATTTTAAGTAATTGGAGGTCCAATTAAGCATGCTTACTATTTATGATTTTTAGCTATTATAATTCATCATAAATAAGTGTCATTTAAAATAATACATTATTCATACGAGTGAAATGGCTAAGTTGGCATAGTACTGTGCCATGTCATTAGTATAGGAAAAAAATTTTCAAAGCTTCAGTTCATATACTGCTCAGACATAACACAGCACTACATTCCAAAGCTCATATTAAATGTTCTTTAAATTTTAAAATTTCTTTTCTCTTCTCATGAATATCTTCTATTATTAGTTTCTACAATTCAAATTTTATTTGTTTTGCCTTACTTCCTCTGGTATAGCACGGATTTTGAAATTGGGATGATGAGGCAAAAAGAATCCTGGAGTCAAATGCAGAGTTATCTTTAAATCTTCTCCCTCCCCTTATACCAAAAATATATTGTCAGTTTATAACTATGATATTTTAAGAACTTACAATGGCCAGTGAACTAGGATAGGTTCTAAGGACAGTAATAGCTTACATGCAATATAATCTATGTCATCATGGAATTTTTAACGAAATAAGTGAATGAGATACTAATCCAGATACACAGAGCTATGGTATACATTATTCACTATATGCATCATAGTGTTATGAAACCAAATTGTGTACTAAATCTAAAGAAGAAAGTCATTATCATCATGGGGAGAGAAAAAGAGAGAATTCTTGAATGGGAGCTATTTCAGGTGGACTTAACTTTCAATAGATGAAAATGTTAAGAGAGGATGCGACAGGCATAGAAAAATGGTGAGGAAAGAGTTGGAGGTTAAGAACTTTATGCTTGAGGCAGACAACTATCCACTTACTCGTGAGAAAGAAAGGAAAAAATGGAAGGAAGAAAAGAAAGAAGGAAAAAAGGAAGGAGTGAAAGAAAGAAGGAAGGAAAAAAGAAAGAAGGAAGGAAAGAAGCAAGCAGAAAGGGAGAAAGAAAGAGGAAGAAGAGAAAAGAAAAGAAAAAAATATACAGTTTAATTCATACTCTTGTTCATCAGCTCTCAGTCTGGAGAAGGATAGCAAGTTTCATTGTGAGCCTTTGGAACTGTGGTTGCTTATTATGATGACTAGCATTCCTAAGTCTTTCAAAAGTGATTATCATTTAATGTTGTTATCATATGAATTATCATTTTTGTTCTCACCTCAATTTGCATTAGTTTATACAAGTCTTTTCAAGTTTTTCTTTACTTCTTTTTCTAAAATCACCACAGAGTTAGCTTAAGTAAGCAGAAGAAAGTCAACTCTGTAAGTTTCTGTTCTTTTATGATATGAGGAGGAAAATGATGATGTCAAGAGTTTAAGTGTGAGATGAAGAGATTTTAGAAAACATATGTCAGATGATAACAATCTCAGTGAATTAGGAAGCTTAGTCTTTCAAAGTAAGTGATGGGGAAAAGATTCAAAACTATGGTGATGGGGAAAAGAGACATGGAATGTATAAGATGAGGGAATTAGAACACAAGTGGTAGTGGGATTTGAGTGAACTACACTGACTCTATCTTGTGACTTAATTCTACAACTAGATCATTCCCTTTCTATACAATTTTCGATCTAGTTCAATTTCTGTCTTGTGGGAACACCTTATAGCATTGTATGAAATTAGCCCTTCAAGGCTAGAAAATTGGTCCATCTGTAACTGCTGCTTAGAGGACTTTAACTAAGGACCTAGTTAATGTTGCCCAGAAACCCAAAGGTTGATAAGATGATATATCTTATCTGAAGAAACCCATGTCTTATCTGAAGACTGACTCCATATTGGTCAATCAATTATTGTTCCTATGATTGAATAAAGTCACTTAGGAGGAGTGGGACTCCACTTTTTCTGATTTCAGGGAATTGTACTTATTCACTGTACCCCTCCCAACTTGAAAAGTACGTAAACTTTCCTTCATAGGTCTAATGGCCTGTTTCTTTTCCTTTTAATCATTTGACCTTATTTGATTCATTGTTTTTAATGCATAAAAAGCTGTCTCTCCTTGTATTTGGGGTTCAATGACAAAATGAGTGAGGGGGGCTGGTCCTGATCTTTTAGGTAATTGGCATACATTGCTTAACAAATCAATACACTCAGAAGCTAGAACCTTTGTTTCCTCAGTCATTTCATCTTTCACTCACCACAAAGGACAGAATAGAAAAGAATTCTTGAGAAGACATCATGATAAAACCAAAATGAGTCAAACATGAATTTTTAATGAGTATAAGAAGCTCACATCAATTTCATGATTTTCTCCATCAAATTTCACCAATCTTAGAAAAAGAGGAGAAATAGAAAATCAAGGAAGATGTGAAATATCAGATTTTAACAAGAAATATCTTTTCGTGCTGAAGTTAAACAAAGTGTTATTCAGATAAATCAAATACCAGTGAGATTCCAGATAAGAAAGAAATGACCATTTATAGGTTTCTCCTCTTAAATAATGTTTTCCTTTCCTTCCATTGTCATTGGTATCACCCTAGTCTAGATTTTAATAATTTTGGCTTATATTTAGATTATATAAACAACTTCCTAACTAAGGCTTCCAGCTCTTGCACTCCCATTCATTCTACACAGCATTGCTAGATTGTTATTGAATCCATGATCTCATTATAATGAATGTTCTCTCTAATGAAGACTGCAACTCACTCATCTCTCTTCATCCTGTGCCAGTCTTTTCCAAGGCTGTCAATGAATTCTAAGTAATGTGGATGTTCTCATATTATTCTTTTTGACAATTTGAATATTCTAGTTCAAGAAACATTTTAATCATGAAATCATCATATTTATCTTCTTCTCTGAGCTCTTTGGTTATTTACCATGTCTTTCAGTCATTTCAGTTGTTTTTGCCTCTTTGTGATCCAATTTAAGGTTTTTTTGGCAAAGATACTGGATTAGTTTACCTGCAAACTTAGAGCTTATGCAATTATACCTACCTACAGAATAAAATTGAAACTCGTCCATTTGGCTTTCAAATTCCTTAACAACCTGAACCCTATTCTAATTTTCTATTCTTTAATGCTATTCAATTTAATAAATATGTTAAATACCTGCTGTGTGCAACGTGACAGATACTGAGTGAAATGTAAAGTTTCACTCATAGAATTGATACTTTCTCCCACTATTTTCAAAATTCTCTGAGTTAAGTAGGAGCAATGTTCTATTTTAATTTATACTTCTATGATTTTGTTAATGTTGTAACCATTCATTGAATATTATCTTACTTTCCCCTGTTAATAAAAACTCAATTCCTCTTCAAGACTAATCTCAACTGTTTTTGTTTGCTTTTATGGTACATATCTTAGAAACTGAAGATCTAGGTTCTAATATTTTGGATCATAGATAAATGAGACTGTAAAGTACATTGTTCATACTCATACATGTGAAATGTCTGCAGAAGGATTAAAACCAAGTTCTTCTACCTCCAGGGATACTCTTTCTACTGTAGCTTGTTTACTCCAAAAGTATTTCCATCAAATAGCTGCAACTTTGGGGAAAGGCTTTAAGCACTTCAGTAGTAGAAGGAGTGATCATCCTGAAGCCCCAGTTTTAAAATCTAAACCTCCTTTAATCACTCCAGTTCACAATCATCTCCTCATCATATGAAAACTGAAAGTACTTGTTTTCTGGATAACATTTGGTCATTTAATTTTATATAGCTTTGTATAATATCAGATGTTTCACAGGTAAATCCTTAAGTCCCCATGGACAAGTAACATAGATTCTAATTTCTGTACTACCTAGGACAGGTTCTTGGTTTTCTTTCTTTTTTTTTTTTTTTTGCACATGAATACATATACATACATAGCAGATGTTCAAGAAACATTTTCTGAACGAAAGAAGTCTAAAATTATATTTTTTTGAAGCTAAAATTAAAAATCTTTTGACTTAAGTGTCACCGAGTTGTATTGAGGTTTTTGAAAATTGTCTTAATTTTCACATTTTATGAGGAGTAGAACTTTCAGTATGGAAAAGAACAGCCAAGGAGAACCAAAGAAGAACCAAAAAAGTAGGAACAATTTAGCAGTGAATGTAAATAAGAAAGCTGTTTATACTAATTATGTTTCACTTCAATATTTTTCAGTTCAATACAGTAAGATTTTATACTGATGACAAGCAGATGATCTTAACATGTCCTCAGTGGATTTACTGCAACATTCATAGATGATGTCTCAAGTATAACTGAGGAGTTAATCAGATTTTCCAGCTTTATAAATGGGGAAATTAGGAGGATAATGAACTGATAAATCAGTAATAAACCTATTCTAAAGAGTAAGACATTTTTGGCTCTCTTCATTAAGATTTGTATCTCCTAAAGGAAAAGTGATTTCTTTAAGCTAAGCTCTATGGAATTCAGTGTGACCTACTTCTCAGAATAAAATTTTAAAAGATAACATAAAATTCATAGTTTGGAATGAAAATCAAAAATACAAGGAAAACTTTTTTGTTTCAATCTTACTAGACTTTTATAAAAGATTAAACGAAGACAAAGCATCACTGATTTTTGTCTTGCAATAAAATGAGTTTCCAAATACATCATGTGCTCATGTAAACTAAGAAATAAAGACTATGTTTACAAGGTTTATTTACAAGGTTTATTCAAAAAAATTAGTGTGTTTGGAGCCAAAAATAGTACTTCTTTCCTTCCTGAAATCACATCTAGAAAATGTTTGTGTTTATTCAATCCCATGGGACATAATGGGGGTATTTCAACTATCTAGATTAGAGGTTAGGAACCTGTACCCTCGAGGTCACATGTGGCCCACTTGGTCCTCAAGTGGTCCTTTGACTGAATCCAAACTTCACAGAAGAAATCCCCTTAATAAAATGGTTTGTTCTGTAAAACTTGGTTTCAAACAAGAGGATACACCCAAGGATTTAGAAGGCCACATATGACCTCAAGACAACAAGTTCCCCACCCATGATCTAGATGATAGTTTCAAATGTGCCTAATTCAGCTAAATATAGAGCACTGCAGAATAAGTATCAATGGATTTAGTTGACTGAAGTTTTCATTAATTATAATATAAAAGAAGCAATGAAACAAACTTTTAATTTAAATATTGATTTATTTTTATCAAAACATAAAACTCATAATGATGTGGAATGATTAAAAACATATCAAGAAGAATTAACAAGAATAGCCAGCAAGGACATAAAGAACTGGTCTCACGAGATTGCTTTGGGGGAGAGAAGGACAGAACAATTTGCCTGGGCCATGGCAAGGATATTCTTTCATATGCAATGCTATCTGGAACTTAATATTAACAAAGGGGGACATTAGGGAATGCTAAATAATTTTTAAAATGTCAGCCTGATATGCCCTGCTTTTGCAAAAGAATTCAAAGAGTATGCCAATGGAATTGATATCAGTTGAGCTGAGGGAATGCAAACTGAAGTATGACTTCATTGAATGTTTTGCATGGATGGAAAAAGAAAATGGGAACAATCATTAACAGGAGAAGCTAATGAAGGAAGGAAAGGATGTGCCTCCAGTTTACCTCCTAGGCAAAATCTCAAGTGATCAATGATGGTATTATGAAGTTTCTCTTTTTAGACTAGAATGACTAAATGTATTCTGACTAAAAATGTATTCTTTTCAAAACAGAAATGTTTTTCCAAAGGTTAAAATAGAGCATAGAGCCAAATCATTTGCCCCCTTGTTCTCTTTTTATTTGACCATTATGACAGCTAAAATAAAAGACTATTTGGGGGGCAACAAGTTGTCCTTTAACAGATATTCTATGATTCTACCTGGTTCTGATAGCAAGCATTTTAGAAAGTAAATGTTTGTAAATGCAAAGAGAAAAGAAATGACTAGAAATGTGAACCAAAAACAATTCTTAGAGTTTTTCGCAGGTAAAAAGAATGTTAACCTTTATGAAAACAGACTTCAAAACTTTTCAGTAAAATTAGAGGTATGATAAGAGAGATAGAGACACCAAAAGAAAAGATGGGTTAAGGAATGAGAAGCTCTAAAATATTATCTTAATTATACTATCAGTAATATTACTCATTAATATAAAAAAGATGTATAAAGAAACAAATATAACCATACTGGGAGTTTTTTAATTATCAGTGATCTCATTTTGCTTTGTAATTCTTTGAGTTTCCTGTACTCAACACATTTTCTGACACATGGCAAGTCCTCATTAAATGCTTGCTGAATTTCCTTAAATTTACTCAAATATCTTATAAAGTTGTGTAAAAAATATAAAGGAAGTGCACAAAAAAGATGGCTGACTTAAGAAGATTATCAGAAAGGCTGAAGACTAAAATGTGATAAATCTTTTGAAAATGCTGAATATTAGAAAAAGTCTTTCTCCTTCTCCTGTACCCAATCAGTAAAATAAAGTGAACAGGAAAGGGATAGGTCTTGCACTGGAGAAAATAGTACAATATTAAAGAATTGTTGAAAGAATTTTTTGGGGCATCATATTTTGTCCACTTCACAAGGTAATTATTTCTTCAACAACTTGATAAATATGTAACAAACACAATAAAGGGGGAACTGAAGCTCAAGATATGTTAAAGATAGGAAGAATGAATCTTACCACATTAAATTAGTTCTAGAAGCCAAATATGGATACTAAAAGATGTATTTCTATCATCCAATATGGATGTCAAAAGATACAGAAAGAACCTGTAGAGACTGTCATAAATTGACTGTCAATAGTCTGTGATAAATGATATAGCACAAGAGAGAGTCCAAGAATTGGTAATGGGCAAACATTCTTATTTTCAAAAGAAGCAGAAAAGGATAAACTAGAAATTGCAGAACACTAAGATGATCATCAGAAAAACTGATATGTGAATATTTTGGAGGAAAAAAACGATAGCTCATATTTAAGACACTGATTAACTATAACATATCTAGGTAAAGGTGACCAGTATGGCAAAATAATTTAATATGTAGAGTTAGTTTTTCCAAAGACTTCTAAGAAGTCAGTGGACAGAAGCATGAGTGAGGCTCAAAGAAGCAAGAGAAAGGATCATGGCAACGCAAAGTTCTTGGGTTTCCCCCTTTTTTCCTCTTCTCTTTTTTTCCATTACAGTGATTTCTTATTATGGGTTTCATGATATAGGTCAAATAAGAAATATCTCTCTGAACTCTTTTTATCTTTTTCTTTTTTTCTTTTTTTGTTGGGGTGGGGTAGTGGTAATTCTAAGCACTTCAATGGAGAGATGCAACTGTAGATCAAGAAATACCAATTATTGTTCTCAATTGCTCCGTTAACACTATGACAACCTGTGACAGGACCTAGATTTCTCTTAACCTAGATCAGATGGAAATAGGCAGAGAGGACACAGAGCAAATTAATGCAGGGTTTGGAAATTATGAAGATAAGAGAAATATAATGTGAACTATAACCATGGTTGGAACATATAATCCAAATTACTGTGCTTCCCTTCTTTGTTTTATGGGGCCATAGAAGAACTCAGAATTCAAAATCTTCCCTTTCCTTCCCACTTCTTAGAAGAAGTTCAAAAAAGATATTAAGCACTTACTGTGTACCAGGCACTCTGCTAAATTTTAGGGATACAGAGAAGGCAAAAGACTATCCCTACTCTTAAGGACCTCACAGTCTAATGATGGAGACAACATGCAAACAATTATGTGCAAATAAAGTATATACAGAATCAACTAGAAATAATTAATGGAAGGAAAGTTCTAATGTTAAGGAGGATTGAAAAAGGCTTTCAATAAAATGTTTTTCTTTTTGAGACCTGAAAGAAGCCAGGTAAATCAAAAGATGGAGATAAAAAGGGAGAAAATTCTAGGCATGAGTGACAGCCAGCAAAGAAACCCAGCGTCAGAACATGCAGTAGTCTGGACATGAGTTTCTTGTTAGAAGAACAGCAAGAAAACTAGTGTTGCATGATCATAGAGTATGTAAGAGGGTATGAAATGTAAGGAAGGAGAAGTTAATTTTACATTTCATCCTTAGAATAATAGGGAGCCACTAAAGTTTACTGAATAGGGGAATGATATGGTCAGAACCATGCTTTAGAAAGATTAATTTGACAGCTAAATGAGTGATGATTGAAATGGGAAAAATGTGGAAAAGGCAAAACAACCAGAAAACTATTGCAGTAAAGCAGGCTTAAGGTGATGATCATTTGTATCTGGGTGGTGACAGTGTCAGAAGAAAAGGGAGGCAAATTTGCAAAACAAAATTGACAAGTTTTGACAAAAGATTGTATCTAGATCATGGAGTTGATAATAATTTCTGTCTCTGAATGACGGGGAGCATAGTTTTCACTACAACAATTAAAATATTAGAAAGAAGAGAAGATTTGGGGGGAAAATAATGCATTCGATTTTTGATATATTGAGATTAAGATGTCCATGGGATATCATAGTTTCAGATATCCAAGAGATAATTGGAAATGTGAGACAGTTGTGTGATTAGAGATGGGCATGTTGATTTGAGAATCATTAGCATAGAGATGGTAATTGACTTCACGGGACATGATAAAAGTGACATGTGAAACAGTATAGAAGGAGAAGATAGCACAGGACAGTCCTATGCAAAACTGAAGGTTAGTGGGCAAGACTTGGATAGATTCCAAAGGAAACAGAAAATACATGTGTGTGTGTGTCCTTGCGTGTGTGTGTGTGCTTGTATGCTTGTGTGTGCATGAGTGCGTGTGCACATTCCTATTGACTATTTGCTTACCCTCTTCTTAGCTATCTACATCTGGCTTCTAATCTCATTATTAAAATGAAAGTGCTAATTTTAAAGTTGCCAATGTTCTTTTAATTGCCAAACCTAATGGCCTTTTCTCAGTCTTTATCCTTTTTGATCTCTCTGAAATCTTTGATATTATTGATCATTCTCTTCTTTCTAGATTTTCATGATGCCAATCTTTCCAGATTCTCTTCCTATCTGTCTCACTACTCCTTTTCAGTCTCCTTTACTGGATTTGCATTATAGTCATGTTCACTAATGATGGATATTTCCCATCTCTCCTCTGTACTTTTTTTTTATTCTCATATAATATTTCATTTGGTCATCTCATCCTCTCCATTGGATTCTATTATCATCTCTATGAGGAAATAGGTAGGTGGTGGCATACTGTTTTGTTCATGTAAATTATGTATCCCATGCATCTCTCTAGATTTTATCAGAAGGAGGGCAAAAATACCATATTTCACTATATCACCAACAAATGAACAACACTTCCTGTATTTTAAGTACCAAAATTGGTTATAACCTTTCATTACATAATTGTCACATCCTATAATTCTGTTCATCACATTACTTAAAAGGTAAAGAGAGGAGCAATGTATTCACCAGCAGCATATGGAAATGCATTTATCTCTCATTCACTGGGAGCCACGAGCCTAGACTTATCAGTACATTGTCAGTATAGTTCTGAAAGCAGACTTGTTTGGTTTGTTTAGAGCTCTGCAGTATAATGGTATTGTCACTCAACCCAATGAAGAGCCTTAGGCACAAGAGAAGTGTGGATAGGCAAAGATGCCATGAGTAAGCCACATAATATGGTAAGATTTATATCTTCCCATGCCAACTAAACTGTACAATTCATCTGCCTACAGTACATGAATGTGTGAAGCATTTCTTTCTGATTATGGGTAAATATAAAAAAAAATATTCTATGGGCTTCAAGCTGAAAGTAATTGTGTTCACTGAACACCATGGAAACGGAGCTGTGGAAAGATAGTTTTCAGTGAGTGAAAGGTTGGTGTGAGTCTGATGAAATCTAAAAGACAAATAATACCAGAACTTTTTTTAAAACTTTCATATAATTTTTGCACCCCACTTTTTGCAAAATAAAAAGGGCATAAACTCTGTGATGATTATGTGGTGAAATATGGTAAAAATTTCTAGTGACTCCAATATATATGCCTACAAAATGTGTAATGAAGATAGAATTGACAAGCTTTGGCAATAAATTGAATAAGGCAAGTGAGAAAAGAGTAGACTAGATTGTCTCTCTCTCTCTCTCTTTCTCTCTCTCTCTTTCTCTCTCTCTCTCTCACACACACACACTATAAACATGATAGAAAACACACACATATAATATCATTTAACTATTATTCATGTAGGAGATATACTATTTAGATTCAAACCATACAGGAATGAAGAGTTCCAAGCTATATAGGGTTTGACAGTTTTCCCACTAGGTGCCAGTTCCACAAGGAGCATGCATAGCAAAGAAAACCATTTATCTACTTGACAGCAAAATAAAAATCAGAGAAATTACACACAGAAAAATATATTCGAAAAAAACCCACAGATTAAATGTTCTCTCCCACTGAGCACAAAATAACTCAACTTAAACAAAAGAATCTCAGACTTCACCTAAGGTGAAATTCCCTGAAGTCTCTAATGTAGCAAGCTGTGAATAGGTACATGATACAGACTGAGTTCCTCTCAAATGCTCTCAGAATTCTCTAAGAGTTATCTCAGACTTCCTCTCAGGTGTTTTCTCACCAATCAGTGACTTAAAAAGATGCTGGCCTTGTAGACATACTTTTTAAACTTTCTGAAAGCCAGAAAATTTCTATAATCTCTCTTTTTTTCTCCCCCTCTACCCTGCCCCTCACTCAGGTGGATGACATTGAATAATCCAGTCTCCATCACTAAGGAGAGAGTGCCATAAAAGTGATCTTTCAAGTCAAAGGTTACACTATTCTCAAATCTGTTTATCCAGCCCTATTTTCTATCCTACTCTCCAGTCTTACATACTCAACTACTTATTAGACCTATTGAACCAAATGTCCTAAATATATCTTAAACATGTCCAAAACTTGAACTTTGACCTCAAAACATTCCTCTCTTCCAAATTTTCCCATTAATATTAAGGATACTATCATCCTTTCAGATACATAGGCCCAGGGCCATCCATCACCCTTTCTCACACGTCAGACTCAATCTCACATGCCAAAGTCAATTGATTTTGCCTTTGTAATGCCTGTTGTATATGCTCCCTTCTCTCTTCTAACACTCCCACTACCCAAGTATAGAGGCTCATGCCTGGAATATTTCAATTGTTTTCTGACTTATCAAGTTTCTCCATCCCACATCCTATATTCTATTCTCCTCTCAGCTGCCAAATTGACATTTGTAAAATTTTTATCTGGTCCTGTCAATTTTGTTATAAAAAAAGTCATTTAATACATTAAACATTTATTAAGTGCTTAACATGTTTCAGGTAATATACTGAGGAAGCAAAGAGGAAAAAAAAGAGATTCCTTACCTTCCATAACCTTATAACCTAATGGAGGGAGGGGTAACTTCACACAAAACGAAACTGAATGCACGTAGAGGCAAGGTTTTGATGGAGGCAATCCAATCTTGTAGCTGGTGAAAATGAAGAGTTAGCTGTATTTCTGAGATGGCTTTAAATGGGGATTTTGGGAGGTTTTTTTTTTTTTTTTTTTGCAGCGGGGTTTGTTTTTCTTTTCCTCCACCCTCCTGTAAGAGTGACAGAGGCAATTAAGTGTACTGATGAGGTATCAGCACCAAAACTTTTCTCTAAAAGGGTAGAGGGGAGAATTATGATTTTCTGTGGGAAGGAGAGGGAAAGGGAAAGCTAAAGCTGTGATGGACAGGCTTTGAAGGGGGAAGAATGTAAGGGAACAGAGCACTTGCATATGACCAGAGCACTATTTATTGGTCAGATAATATACTATTTTCCATTAGTTGGCTAATTTATAAATCTCAGAAAGCAAGAGCACCAAGCTAGATGTTGATGAATTTGACAGCACTCCTCCATCTTGGTAGGACAGCCTACCCCATCAAAAAAAATTTAAACAAAACAAAAGGAAAAAAAAATTTTCAACTCTCCAGGAATTAGAAGGCTGTGCATTGAGCGTAGTCCAAGGTCTGTGGCCCAGCACCAAATAGGCTAGGAAAATCGCTAAGGAGGATTCCTCTTATTGTGGTGGAGGCCCTAAGCTGTCCCAGACAGTCACACCTCAGCAAACCAGGAGGAGATCTGGTGCTTCAGGGGGGTGGAGCCTCACAGCCACCAACACCAAGACCCCATGCATGCCTCAGCACACCAAGGGAAACTGGAAGATACTAGGACAGCCCTGGGTCATCAAAAGCTTAGTTTGCCTTTGCTCTGGTCCAGCTGAGGAGATGTACTCTGACCAGACCACTCCTCCCCCACACTTAACAAGCTAGCTCCAGGGCTAAAGTGGGGAAACACACACAAAAAATAATTCACCTGGCATCTGTTTTATCACACCAGCCAGCTCAGCACCAGGTTGTTTAGTTTTGAGCTGAAAGAACCACAGGCCACAATACACAAAGCATTATCTTCATGAAGAAGAAGCAAAGCAGGAAGGAAAAAAACACTGAATCTCCCTATGGGAACAAGGACAAAAACATAAATACCAAAGAGGTAAGCACTGAGACTGTACCCCTATCTGAAACTTTAGAAGGGGCTCTGAATTGGTCATATGCACAAATAGCATTCTTAGAAGAGCTGAAGAAGAAAATAGAAAAAAAAAAAAAAGGACTGGTTAATGAATTTAAAAGTATGGAAAAATAACTTACTGAACAGAACAGCTCTTTAAAAAGGAAAATTGAGGGGCGCAGCCAAGATGGCAGAGTAGAAAGACACACATACACATAGCTCCAAACCCACAACCCACAGAACGGCTACAGGGGAGTAACTCACGGCAAATTCTTCACCCAGAGGCGATTGGAGCGAGGGAGATTTCTGTTCCAGAGGGACCTGCAAACCTCTCGCGGGAGGTCCTTCGCGCTGCGGACTGGGCGCCGGGACTGGGAGCTGAGGGCAGCCCTACCACGGCCGCGGCACCAAGAGGAAAAGATCCGAGCGCGCTTCGGGACGGGATCTCCAGCGGCCACACGGGTCCCTCCACCCACAGAGGGACCTGCAAACTTCTTGCAAAAGGTCCTTCGCGCTGCCAACACGGAGCCCAGCCCAGCCCAGACCTGCTGTGGCCACGGCACCAAGAGAAACAGACCAAAGCAGGCTTCAGGGACGGGATCTCCAGCGGCGGCAAAAGTCCCTCCACCCACAGATGACAGGGGTCGGTGAGAGAGTCTCTTTGGCAGGTCAAGAGGGGAATGGGGTGCCCCCACAATTCAGGCCCCCCCGGGAGGTAGAAGTTGAGAGGTGGCTGCAGACAGGGGCTCCCCAACCAGGTGGGAGCCTGAATCCATTGTGGAAGGTCTGTGCATAAACCCCCTGAGGGAACTGAGCCTGAGAGGCGGCCCTGCCCCAACCTGACCACCTGAACATAATCTCATACTGAATAGCAGCCCTGCCCCCGCCAAAAGCCCTAAGGCTGGAAGCAGCATTTGAATCTCAGTCCCCAAACGCTGGCTAGGAGGATCAGGAGGCAAGGTGGGTGTGAGGAGAATATTCAGAGGTCAAGTCACTGGCTGGGAAAATGCCCAGAAAAGGGAAAAGAAATAAGACTATTGAAGGCTACTTTCTTGGAGAACAGGCATTTCCTCCCTTCCTTTCTGATGAGGAAGAACAATGCTTACCATCAGGCTAAGACACAGAAATCAAGGCTTCTGTGTCCCAGCCCACCTGATGGGCTCAGGCCATGGAAGAGCTCAAAAAGAAGTTTGAAAATCAAGTTAGAGAGGTGGAGGAAAAACTGGGAAGAGAAATGAGAGAGATGAAAGAAAAGCATGAAAAGCAGATCAGCTCCCTGCTAAAGGAGACCCAAAAAAATGTTAAAGAAATTAACACCTTGAAAACTAGCCTAACTCAATTGGCAAAAGAGGCTCAAAAAGCCAATGAGGAGAAGAATGCTTTCAAAAGCAGAATTAGCCAAATGGAAAAGGAGATTCAAAAGCTTACTGAAGAAAATAGTTCTTTCAAAACTAGAATGGCACAGATGGAGGCTAAGGACTTTGTGAGAAAGCATGATATCACAGAACAAAGAGAGAAGAATGGAAAAATGGAAGAGAATGTGAAATATCTCATTGGAAAAACAACTGACCTGGAAAATAGATTCAGGAGAGACAATTTAAAAATTTCGGGACTACCTGAAAGCCATGATCAAAAGAAGAGCCTAGGCATCATCTTTCATGAAATTATCAAAGAAAACTGCCCTGAGATTCTAGAACCAGAGGGCAAAATAAATATTCGAGGAATCCACAGAACACCGCCTGAAAGAGATACAAAAAGAGAAACTCCTAGGAACACTGTGGCCAAATTCCAGAGTTCCCAGGTCAAGGAGAAAATATTGCAAGCAGCTAGAAAGAACAATTCAAGTATTGTGGAAATACAATCAGGATAACACAAGATCTAGCAGCCTCTACATTAAAGGATCGAAGGGCATGGAATAGGATATTTCAGAAGTCAAAGGAAATGGGACTAAAACCAAGAATCACCTACCCAGCAAAACTGAGTATAATACTTCAGGGGAAAAAATGGTCTTTCAATGAAATAGAGGATTTTCAAGCATTCTTGATGAAAAGACCAGAGCTGCAAAGAAAAGTTGGCTTTCAAATACAAGAATGAAGAGAACCATGAAAAGGTGAACACCAAAGAGAAGTCATAAGGGACTTATTAAAGTTGAACTGTTTACATTCCTACATGGAAAGAAAATATGTGTAACTCTTGAAACATCTCAGTATCTGGGTACTGGGTGGGAGTACACACACACACATGCACACATGCACACATACATAGAGACAGAGTGCACAGAGTGAATTGAAGAGGATGGGATCATATCTTAAAAAAAATGAAATCAAGCAGTGAGAGAGAAATATATTGGGAGGAGAAAGGGAGAAATTAAATGGGGCAAATTATCTCTCATAAAAGAGGCAAGCAAAAGACACATTAGTGGAGGGATAAAGAGGGGAGGTGAGAGAAAAACATGAAGTCTACTCTCATCACATTCCACTAAAAGAAAGAATAAAATGCACACTCATTTTGGTAGGAAAACCTATCTCACAATACAGGAAAGTGGGGGACAAGGGGACAAGCAGGGTGGGGGAGATGACAGAAGGGAGGGCATGGGGAGGAGAATGCAATTCGAGGTCGACACTCATGGGGAAGGATAGGATCAAAAGAGAATAGAAGTAATGGGGAACAGGATAGGATGGAGGGAAATATAGTTAGTCCTATACAACACAACTATTATGGAAGTCATTTGCAAAACTACACAGATTTGGCCTATATTGAATTGCTTGCCTTCCAAAGGGAAGGGGTGGAGAGGGAGGGAGGTAAAGAAGTTGGAACTCAAAGTGTTAGGATCAACTGTAATGTTCTTACCACTAGGAAATAAGAAATACAGGTAAAGGGGTATAGAAAGCTATCTGGTCCTACAGGACAAAAGAGAAAACGGAGACAAGGGCAGAGAGGGATGATAGAAGAGAGAGTAGATTGGTCACAGGGGCAATTAGAATGCTTGGTGTTTGGGGGGAGAGGGGATAAAAGGGGACAAAATTTGTAACCCAAAATTTTGTGAAAATGAATGTTAAAAGTTAAAAATAAATAAATAAATAAATAAATAAATAAATAAATAAAAATAAAAAGGAAAATTGAACAAATGGAAAAAGAAGCACACAACCTAATTGGGAAAATTGGACAATAGAAAAGGAAGTACAAAAAATACTGGAGAAAGTAATTCCTTAAAATGAATAGTTAGACAGATGGAAAAGGAGATGCAAAAGTTAACTGAAGAAAGCAATTTGATGAAAATGACAATTGGGCATGTAGAAGCTAATTATTCTATGAGACATAAAGGGTCAGTCAAACAAAATCTAAACAATGAAAAGATGGAAGAAAATTTAACATATCTAATTAGAAAAGCAACTGACCTGGAAAACAGATCCAGGAGAGAAAATTTAAGAATCATTGGCCTACCAGAAAGTCATGATGAAAAAAAAAGAGCCTTTAGAAGGACTTAAGAAGAGCAAGGGAATAAACTAGGCAAGATGATATGGAAAATCTGAAGAGACAGAGAATACTTTGAGTTATGAACAACAGAAAAGACTGAATGGAGGGAATTGGGCAGGAACTAAGGCCTAGGAGATGACAAAAATTCTGAATGGCAGCCATGATAGAGAATGACTTCCAGAAACTGTTGTCTTTGCCACTTCCAGGTGTGAGTCATACCTTTTAGCCATACTTTCAAAGCCTTAAAAATTCCAAACTCTTCTATGGGCTAGGTAGTAAAATTCTTCTTTCCTTCCTTTCCACACTTACTTTTTTACCTTGAGATTTCTGAAGCTTGATTTCCACCCATAGGATAGAGAACAGGATTCACTAATAATAAAAAAAAATTCTGTTTGATATCCTCTAGTTAAAATATAAGTCAAAATATTGTTTATATTTAAGTATTTTCTGATAATCTAGATTTAACATTAAAGAAATCTGGTGACTCTGCTTGCCAAGAATTCTGTTTATTATATAGTCTTTATATTATCATTTCACAGTGCATAGATGAACCATTTTAATCTCTAATTTGTCTCCCCTGCAGCATCCCTGCTCAAGGTAATAGCCATGTGAAAAGACAGAAAAACTCTCTCTCTCTCTCTCTCTCTCTCTCTCTCTCTCTCTCTCTCTCTCTCTCTCTCTCTCTCTCTCTCTCTGTCTCTGTCTGTCTGTCTGTCTCTCTTGTGGAGCTACCACAAGGATATTTTGTTTGATTATCTTTCTACTACATGATGTATCAAAAGATGAGTGGATTATTATGAACAATTAACTCCCATTTCTAAGAATTTTTTCAAAGTCTATGTGAATTTGAATATGTTTGTCAATTGCAGAAAGAATTTATCAAAAGGAAAATAAACTTTATTTACTTTTTGGAGGGGGGCAGGCAGGGCAATTGAGATTAAGTGACTTGTCCAAGGTCACACAGTTAGTAAATGTCAAGTGTCTAAGACTGAATTTGAACTCAGGTCATCCTAATTCCATGGACAATGCTCTATTCACTGTGCCACCTAGGTGCACCTTGGATATTTTATTTTAAAACCATTTTTGAAATGCCTTAACATCCACAAATTGAAAAATCACAATGAATTGAATCCTGTTAAAAAATGGTTGTTTTGCTAATAACTCTGAAATACACCATGCTTACAATGTAGAAAAGATGTTCTTTGCAAAAGCAGTTTCATCTTCGTAGACTTATTTTCAAAGATAGACTACTCCTAAATATGTTATGCACAGATTCTCTTACTAAACTTGTCATTTATTAGAGTATGATTTGCTTGACATTGTGTCCAAGTATACCATAAAGACTTGGCCCTTCTAAATAGAATACTCTATTTTGTTTATGAGAAAGCATGCTCCATGTTGTTGATCTTCTAAAATTCTTTGCATAAATTGCAGGCATTGCTCACTCTTGCCTATAGATTTCTGAATTTTTATATAAATTGAATGCTTTAAATCAAAACCTAGTTTACATGCACAAGTGAAGCTCACAATTTAAAGAATCTTTCCAAACATCTTACAGACTGAATAGACCTTTTTTTAATAAAGTGACTATTTGCTCTCTAATTTTACATATATTTTTATATATCAGGTATACAGTTGTTTTGTTTCATGCTTTAAAGATGAACAGCAGTCTAAAATTTTTAATAAGTACAAGAACTTTTTTTTTCCTTTCATTTTTTCCAGTTTGGGGTGGAGAAAGACAAAATTAGTTTTATTCAATAAAAAAATTACAATTAATTTAAAAAAGATTAATCTCTGGCACTAATCTAGAAAGAACATGAGTGAGATTCTGCTTGGCATAGGTACTGACTTTATGGATATACCATTTCAAAAGCAGTTACAATGCCAAAAGGCAGTGTGGTGTACAAAGTATAAAGAATGTTACATTGGGTTTCAAATCCAAGTTGAGCATGTACAATTGGGCAAACACCTTAACCTCAATTGGACTAGCTATCTTAGATAACTTTCAGCTCAAAATTACTGACAATGACTTGAGATAAAGGAAGGAAAGAGAAGAAGAAGAATATATGGAAGCAGGTTGTGGTAGATAATAATTTAGACCTAGAACATGTAAAAATATCAAGAGAAAAATTTGGTCCTCATTTGCACTAGATCTATATGAAAAAAGTGCTTACTGTCTATATTCTAAATAACAATGATTATGATGATGATAACATAAATATATATGTATACATATATCTGTGTATATATGTATTTATACATATATGCATGCACATGCATGTATGTATATGTATGTATCACTATATACCAATATTGTATAAATGTTTTAAAATTATTACCTGATTTGATACTTACAATAACCCTGAAAGTTATTATTATTATCTTTATCTTACAGATGAGGAGACCAAAGAAAAAAAATTAAGTGACTTGCCTAGCTTAGGTTTCTGATGCTGGATTTAAACTCAGGTCTTCCTGACATTAGGCATGGAGCTCTATCCCCTGCACTAACTTGGAACCCCTCTGGTGATACATGTCATAAAAATGGCCTACAACAACCTAAATTTGATAAAGAAAAGTAAGATGATAATTTAAGAAATGGGCATTTTTTAACTTAGTAAAAAGGAACTCAATACCACCTGAGAATCAGTCTATTAGAGTATATAGAGTAAGAGTTTTGGAGTCAGGTAGAGCTGCTTTCAAATCTTGCTTCTGACACCTCAATCAATCAATCAATAAACATTTATTAAATATCTGTTATGGGCCAAACACTAGGCTAAGCACAATGTCTGTGTCTTCAAGGAGCTTATAATCTAATGAGGGAGATGACATAGTGTATCAGTAAGCACCCCAACCTACACAGGGGACCCTACTATCACAGGTTCTTAGATCTATATTCATAAAAGGAAAGGCAGGCTTTGAGGGGTTTAACAATCATTTTAATCAAATACACGTAATAATCCTTTGGTCAAGCACATCTATCTTTCGCCTAGTTCAGGGGAGTCAAAATTCTGAACCTCAAAGAAAATTCAGAAAAACTAAAAGTCAACAGACTTTTCTTCCTCTGCCTGAATTGAGCAGACAGTTGGTTCCCAGCTGCCTGACCACAGTTACCAGAGAGGAAAGCATGATATCTGAATTCTCAAAGACAGGAGCCTCCTTAGTGGCTACTCAGAGTCCTCATTTGGTCAAACAAACAAACAGTCCCAAATTAATCAACAGACATGGCTTTCTCTGCCTGATCATAATTCAACAGTCAGATACAGCTGCCTGACCATAGTTACCAAAGAGGGAAGCACCAACATCTGGGTTCTCAAAGCCTTAGCAGCTTCCCAGATTCCTCCCTTGGCACTCAAACTTCTCACAAAAACTAAGCTCCAAAGTAAACCTCAACTCAAAATATTTATACCTTTTTAGAGCCAGAGGGTATCACAACCCTTTGATCGAGTGTCTCAATAAAAATAAAAAAATAAAAAATAAAACAAACAAAACAAAAACAAACAAACAAAAAAAAAAACGGTACTTGGAATCCTATAAAACAACTCCCCTAACTCCCCTAATAAAGCTTCCCACACTGGACAGGCCTATCAATGTTTGGGAAAGATCTTTAATCATATTAAAATTATTTACAACACAAATACAAGCACTGTTTTTCGTTAAAGAAAATCGTTTCTGTACTTTACTCCTTGTAAAGACTTTTGCATTAAGAAAACCCCTTTGATAAAGAACAAAATGTTTATGCTAAAAACTGTATATGGTGTAGACATAGAGGAACTTTTTTTTGGATGTCAAAAAAAGGCATATATCTAAAGCCAAAAGTCAGCATGATATCCAATGGGGATACATTAGAATTTTTTCCAATAAATACAGGAGTGAAGCAAGAATGCTTCTTCTCTCCACTATTATTTGAAATTATTCTTGAAAAGTTAGCAATTGCAAGAAAATATTGAAAGGATTTAGTAGAATATAGATAGGTAACGATAAGATAAAACCATCCTTGTTGTTGATGATATGATATGGTGATATGAGTTTATTTCGAAAACCACAAGGAATCAGCAAATATACTAATTGAGAATTGAAAGCTGCAAAATAAATGAACAAAATCAACAGCAGTTTTATACAATAACAACAAAGCAAAAGTAACAATAGTCAAAAAGGAAAATCAATTCCATATAACCACAAAATTCAAAAAATATCTGTGGATTAAACTGTCAATGCATACAAAAACCTTATATAGATTTAATTTTAAAATGACAATATTTTCCTTAAAATTTATAGAGCAATTTAAATAGTTGGAGTAATATTCAGTGCTTGTGACTAGTGACAGTATTAATCTATATCAATAAAATGACCAAGAAGATATTTAACTAAGCTCATTAAAATGATAACAAAATTCACTTACAATTAGAAAACTTCTAGACTATCAAGGGAAATCATGAAAAGACATAAAGATGAATGGAAAATGGCACTTCTGGTCTCCAAAGTACATTACAAAGCAGCTGTCATCAAAACCATCTATTAATGAATAAAGAACAGAGAAATAGATCAATAGAACAGATAAGATAAGGAGGACTGAGCAATAATATAACAATAGCTCAGTGTTGGATAAAATTGAAAATCTGATACTTAGAAAAAAACTCATTATTTTATTAAAATAAAAAGGAAAACTTGAAAGAAATCTAGCAGAAATTAGGCTTAAACCAGCTCAGTAACTTACACCACAATCCAAAATGCATGACAAAAAGATATGTAACTTTGATATTAATGATCAAACTATTAAAAAGAAGCAAAGAGAAACTGATCATGTACCTCTTGCAGCTATGGGTAAGAGATCTATTCTTAACCAAAGGAAAGATAGAGGCAATTACAGAAAATAAAAATATTCAATTTTGATTACTTGAAACCAAAAAAACTTGTACATAGTGAACATTAATACATCTAAGATAAAAAAAGAAATTACTTAATGGGGAAAGTACTTTTTTTTAACAAATTTCTCATAAAGAGAACTGAATCCAAGATATATAAACAATCTTGGTTAAAGGTAGATAGATAGATAGATAGATAGATAGATAGATAGATAGATAGATAGATAGATAGATGAAAAGATAGAAGTGTATACATATATATACACATATACATATTTCCCCAAGAGATATGTGATCAAAGGATATGAAGAAATATTTCTCAAAAGACCTTCAAACTATTCATAACCACATAAAATGATCCAAATCATTATTAGAAAGGGAACCACAAATCAAAGTAATTCTGAGACTTCACTTCATACTTAGCAAATTGCCAAATATTACAAAAATTGCATTGGTCAGTTTTGGAAAGGTTGTGGGAAGATAAGCACACTAATAATTTAGTGGAGCTGTGAAATAGCACAACTATTGGGGAAGCAATTTTAAATTTTGCAAATAATGTAAGTAAAATGCTCTTACCCTTTGAACCACAGGCTCCACTAGTGAGATTTTACCCTGAGGAAGACATAGATAAGAAAGAAAAAAATTATCTATGTATTCCAAAATAGTAATAGTAATACTTTTTGTAATAGCTAAAAATTATAAAAAAAAGTAGATTCCTCCAATGGAGGAATGATTAAACAAATGGTGGTAAATTAATGTAATGGAACACAATTGTGGTATAAGAAATGATATGAGAATGGAGAGAGAAGTCTGGAAAGATTTATATGAACTGGTCCAAAATGAAGTAATCATAGTCAAGAAAATAATATGCATAGTAACTGTAATAACGTAAATTGAAGGAATGACACACCAAGAAAAATCTAAAGGAAAAATACAAAAGAAATTACCAATATCAAATGGGACTCAAAGTGATATGAAGAAAACAAAAAAAAAAAAAAAAAACATCCTGTAAGTCCAAGCAAAGTAGAATCTCTTGCTCTTTTCATTTTTACTAAAAGTGTCTCTGATTGAATAATGTGATTAAAGAAGATCTTTCCCACACATTGATGGGCCTTCCCATTGAGGGAAGTTTGATTAGGGGACTTGTTTTGCAGAAGGGTCCCAATATCTTTTGTTTTTTCTGTTGAGGCACTGGGTCAGAGAGTCGTGCCCTCTGGCTCTGAAAAGTGTATAAAATACTCTGAGGGTGAGGTTTTCCTTTGGGGCTTATTGATTGATAGTATTTGTTTGGCCAGAGGAGGACTCAGGGAAGCCTCTATGGAACCCCCAAGCTTGGAAAAATCCAGATGTTGATGCTTCCCTTTCTGGTAACTATGGTCAGACAGTTGGACCTGTCTGGTGAATTGTAATGGATGTATTGATTATGGTCCAACAGAGGAGGCAATGTCTGTTGATCTTTGATTTCTCTGTATTTTCTCTGAAGTTCAAGGTGCTGACTTTTTTACCCCTGAACCAACTGAATGACACATGTGACTGATTATATGAACTGGTCCAAAATGGTTGTTAACCCTTTAAAAGTTGCCTTTCCTTTTATGAATACAGATCTAAGAACCTGTGATAGCAGGCACCCCTCGTATGTCAAGGTGCTTACTGATATACATCCCTGACCTCCACCTTTGTGGATGTGGTTAGTTCACAGGTGTTACACATTGCAAGTGTTTCTGGACTTTCACAATACAGTGATCAATCATTCTGATTTCTTTCCTGTAAAAAATATTATTTGTTATGCAAGATGGCTCTCAAGGATTGGGAAAGGAGGAAGAAGGAATATTATACTGATGTAGAAAACAGAAAATATCAATTAAAATAATTTTATAAAGCACTAGAAGAGGAAATGTAGGCTGATAGAATTATAAATGATTTATAAAACTAATAAAAAGACTTAAATGATTTGCCCATGGTCATATAGCCAGTATGTATCAATTTCATTATTTACACTAAAATCTTTAAGACCCCCAAAAAGGGACCCAACTCTCAGGGTTTGTCTTCCACAGTTGCCCCTACAGAAGAGATAGTTCAGACAGGAGCACAGTAATCATGGTGCTGCTACCTTCCCAGGAGCAGCAAAAGAGAATAGATGGAAGAGGTAGGTTGACTATCAACCTTACACCCATCCATATATCCACCCATACATTCTTTCACTTAGTCACTCAATCGTTATTCACTCGCTCACTCACATATACCCATGCTCTCTCACAATTGTCTGAGACTTCACAAACCTAGTGGGAATATAGTCAGCTGTTTGGCCAAGGAATGTAATAAGCACAGCTTCATTTCCATTTCTTGACAAATATCACTTTCTTATTATCTAATTGTGGCTTTTTTCTAAATAAAGTTTGGGATAAAGAGGATTGTGATATCTACCTTACCAAAATATTTCAATAATGATTTATCAGCCTAAGAGGTAGAGAGAGGTTGGCTAATCACTAGCGGTGTGGTATTTTCCTGTTAGGGGTTACAAGTGGTGTAGAGGGTCCTGAGGTTTGTGACAAAACGTCTTTCATTTCTTCAACCCAGTCCAGCTTGATACCCTGAACCTTTTATAAGACCAGGCCCAATGTAACCCCAACACCAGGCTTTCAGGTACACTTCTCTGTGATGTATTTCCCTTTGTCATTTCAACATCATTGATGTCCAGTTTGATTGACCAAATTATTCTGAATTGATTGAATCCTTGTGACAAAAACACATGTGGAAGACATGAAGTGTAGGAGACAGTAACTGAGGTAGATTGATTTCTCTGGGGCTGAGGTAGCCAGGGAATTTCATTATCCATCATTTGACCAACCAATTTGTGCATCTTTTCTTTTTCCAGTTCACTTTGCAGTCTTGATTTATCGAATAGATATGTTTTGAGATTGTGCTTCCTTTACACCCTCCTCTCCACTTGCCCCAACCCACCCTAATTCTCTTCTTTGGTGTAACAATGAGCTGCTGGGAGAAGTTGAGGAGCTTGGAAACCTCCTTCTGCTTTCTGAAGTTGATTGCCCTGGGAAGTGACACACATTGACCACTGGGATGTAGGACCAGGTACAAACAACTCCCCCTGAGTGGAGAGAATATCCTTGATGGGAAAACTTTGACATTTGTTCTTTTAGGAAAAAAAGCAAAAAAAAAACTGTAGAGTATTATTCTCAGTATCAAAAGTCTGACCTATGCTAGGGAAGGAGAGGGAGAGAAGGAGGGAAAGATCAGGAGAGGGGGAGGCCCGAAGATAAAATGAGAACAACTAAATCAGTTGATCCCAAATCCAGAACAAATGAGTTACAGAAAGAAAGGCAGAGAGCCAAAAGATGCTAATACTCCAAATCTGTTGTTGTCTGATGGTTTGGAAAGAACCTAAGGAAGAGTGTAGTCACCAGGATTTGCTTTCCTCAGAATCTTATAGGAAAGATAGCCAAGGCAGGAGCAAAAGTACAGGTTTTGGGGTCCTTTCCCTGGGCAAAATAAAGAGATGGAAACAGAATCCAAGCTCCTAATGAATTTCTTCCTCCATTTTAAAAGAAAAACATGTGACTTAAGTAATAACATAATAATCCTATCATAACACACATGCCCAGATATGTAGATTAATCTTTCACTGGATATGAATTTACAAAATGCACAGAAGTTTATGTTTAATTATTATCTGAATGAGGTAAAAAGAAGTTGCAGTGGCTGTGCCACTAACATTGATATTCAACAGCTTCAGGGAATCAGAATCTCAGAGACCAAAGACCTCAGACATCATGAAGTATAACCTGTATATGAACATGTACACCCTCTAACCATGTCCGTACATGATCTTCTCTTGAAAATCTCTAATGATGGACACTCAGAATCTCCATTCCATCTTTTCACTGATCTAAATGTTGGAAGCTTTTATCAAAAATCATTTTATCGATGTGAAATCAACTCTTTGCAACTTGTTTTTATTGTCTTTAGATCTGATCCCTGTATCTCAGATGAACAAATACAATCTCTTCTCCATATGACAGTCCTTCATATACTTCATGTCACTTATTTTTGAAAGTAGTGTGACAGTGTAATACATATTGAATTTGGAGTTTGAAAACTTGGATTTTCATTAGAGTTCTACTCTATACCACATGTGTAGCCTTATATTAGCTCTCCTTATCTGGAAAAAGAAAAAAAAAGATCATATTTAATGTCTTTTATTATCACTGCAGTTCTAAATTTATGATCCTATAAATCTCTTAAGTTTTCTCCACACTAAACAATCTAAGTTCCTTATATGGATCCTTGAATACTAGGGTTTCTAATCTTTTCATTGTTCTGTTTCCTGACATCCATCTGCATCCCAGTGAATGTCTACTAAAATAAGACACACAGAATTCTGGACCATAATCCAGATGTTGTCTAATCAGGACAAAGTGTATTAGCTGTATTGACTTGCTTATTCTGCACACTCGTAATTCACTCTAATATTATGTTAACTACTCCATTTTCAATATTAAGCAATTATAGGGAAAAGGGAATAAAGAAAGGAGGACGAAAAGGGAAAAGTGAAAAATGTTATAGGACTTTATCAGAGAAGTTTATATCAACTTATTTTAGACTAAAATAAAGTTACCAAAAAGCTATGACATGGTATCCCTTAAATGATTGAACTGACTCCCTCTAAGTCTATTTTTATTAATAATTTTGTTTTATTAAAATCTTTAAATGGTTGCATTTTTCTTCCTTAAATCCAATGAACTTGACCCAGTTGACACAGTGCATGCTGTATTCAGTGTTCATCTGAAAATACATTGCAAAGAACAAATGATTTAAACACACACACACAAAACTTGGCGTCTTTTTTTTTTTTCCCTACAGGAAGAAAAAAATAAAAATGAAGTGTCAAATCACACATTTTCAAGTTGGAGCATTAAATCTATTGTCATGGAGATTTATAGGATTTGTACTTAGTTAATGTAATCTTGACTTCGTAGTGACTTCCTGGATGTATAACAGGACACAAGAATAAATTTTCCTTTTAGGAGTGCAATGTTCTGAGGGGAGAAAATGTTCAGAATAATTAATTATGCATGCAAAGTTAGGACTTGCAAGAGCAACTTGTCAGTTACAACTAATGCAAGTGATGCTTGACCTAGAGATATTCTAATGTCTATTTCAGTAAAATTGAAACCATTTTTCATATATTTTTTGCATTTTTCAAAGCTGTCCCTATGTTCATATATGAAATAAATCCATGAAAAAGCTTTACCTAAATTACTTGTGTAAGATTCAAGGAATCTGTTACATAGAAATAATTCTTTTTTTTTTTTTAGTTGTACCATCTTGATATTCCAGTTTGTCACTGATTTATGTCCTCTACCTTGTCTCGAAAGAAGGAACTAAAAAGCTATCTGACTCCCCTGTACTTTTAAACTACTTCAGGAGTCCTTTTTCTTCTAAGGTAACTATCTCTTAGTCTGATATAGGGTTTGTTCTTTCTCTAACCTTCCTTGAAGGGTGTGAAGTGATGAATTACTTTAGTTTCAAAGGACTTTTCAACATACAAACTAAAGAAGGGTGTTTGAGATTTTAACTAGGCTTGATTGAGATTAGATTTGTCAATAGTGATATCTGCCAGGGAAATATGGTCAAGAGTATGGACAATAACAAGAACTTTACTGGCTGAGCAGCCATGCATGTTCTCAATCTGTACTATTAAAGGGATTATCTACATACCAGAGCACAGATTAATTGCAGTATTTACATGTCTAATAACATTAATGTGACCACTGCAAGTACTTAAAGTCCTGTCAACAAAGTTGTAAGCAAACTTGACAGTTCTATTTCATAATGAAAAAAATGAAAGCTGGATCTTTATTTGACTGATTCATGAATAATTCAACCATCATTTTGTCTTAGTGTTTACATGTAATTTATCAAACAAAGCCAAATTTAACAGTTTGACCTTCTAAGTACAGTAATTTTTAATTATAACCTTTATCTACAAATCTAGCTTATATAAAAGTTGGCTCAGGCCTACCATCATTGTTATTATTTCATGTACACTTATTTGGATTCCTTCACAAATGTTTTTCTGTGATGCTTTGTTTTGACATACAGGTGATCCTGGATCCTCAAATCTTTTGTTAAGAGTTTAAAAGCTCTACTAACATACTCAGCTGGATACTAAGTTTACTACTTATACAACACCCTAAGTGCATATAGAGAGGATCATCAGCAGTATTTGGGTATCAATTGGTTATTTCTTTGGCCCTGCTAATCCATAAAACAAAAAAACATGAAAAAAAAAAACGGACCTCAATATGGCCCTTCTGGTCCATTTTATTTCATCATAATGATAGCAGTATAGAAAATAGATGTGAAATGTTATAGGATTCATGCAGTTTTTTAAAGTAGTTACTAGAATTACTTTTTTCAAATAGTTCTTTAAATGTGAGATCATTGTCTAATAAACAATAAATCAATTTATTTCTGGAGGAATATGCCCATATCTATAAGTAAAGTTCTTGTATAAATGAAACCTTAACCCATCAATAAAGATTAATAAGGCATCTGTTATATGTCAGGACCTACACTAGGCTCTAAGAATAGAAATTTTAAAAAATATATTTCTTGTCCTCTAGAAGCTTACACTCTACCAGGGTGCTAAATGTTTACATGTAAAGGCAAAAAATAATCTCAATAGAAGTTAATTTTTGAAAATGAACTTTTAGGTAATTTTAGAAATGCAGTAGGGGTTGGCAGAGGAGATAAGAAACGGCTTCAATTATAATATGGTTCTTGAACTTCATCTTAAAGGATTTGGGGATTCTAGGAGGCAGAAGTCAAAAGCAAGTTCATTCTAGGCATGGGAAACCACCAGTGCAAAATCATCAAGATAAGAGATGGACTACTAAGTATAAGGAATAGTAAAATTACCAATATATATGGACCAGAGGTAGGAGAAAGGGTATAATATACAATATGGCTGGGAAAGTAAGTTGGACTGAGTTGTAAAAAATAAAAGTCAAAGTCCTGTTTAAGAATTATGAAATCTACTTATTTAACAATAATCTATTGACCTTTTCCTTCTTCTCTACCTTCAGGTTTTTCTCCTTCCAATCCCTTCATAACCCCCCAAAATCTTACTTCTGACTCTTTCATTCCACTGAAATTGTGAACTCCAAAATTATTAATTATCTCCTTATTGCCAAATCCATAGGCCTTTTTTCAATCCTCATTCCCCTTCAAATCTTTGCAGTGTTTGACACTGTTCATCACTCTCCCTGGTACTTTCTTATCTCTAGGATTTCAGGACACTACTCTCTTTTGTCTTTCCTCCTACCTAACTGACCATGAATTATCTCTTCTCTGTTGTATCCTCTTCCAAATCATGTTCTCTAACTCCAGGTGTCCCTAAGTGTTCTGTCTTGGGTTCCTTTCTCGTCTCCCTCAATACTGTTTCCTTTGGTGATAGCATCATCTTCCATGGATTTAATTACCATCTTTATGCTTATGACTCTCATATCTACTTTTCCTGCTCTGGTCGCTGCTGATTTGCAGTTATCTAGTACATGTCTTAAACTTAACATGTTTAACACAAAACTCATCATCTTTCCCCCTAAATTCTTTCTGCTCTTATGTTCCATATTACTATAGAGTACAACATCACCCTCTGAGCAAACTCACAATCTAGTAGTATTCCTGAATTTCTCAGTATTTTTCACCCTGAAAGATATTGCTAAGAACTGCTGTTTCACCTTTGCAACATCTCCTGAATATATCCTTGCCTTCTTCTGGCATTTTTACCCCTCTGGTATAGGCCTTCATCATGTCACAACTTGATTACTGCAACAATTTGCTGGTGGATCTACTTGCCTCAAATCTCTCCCCATTACAATGCAATTTATATTCAGCCACCAAAGTGATTTTACAAAAAATGCAAGTCTGATTATGTCACTCACCCCTCTCCCCCAGCCCTGCCCCAGCCCCACAAGCACTCATTAAATTCCAGTGGTTTCTTATTGCCTCCAAGAGCAAATACAAAATGCTCTGTTTGACATTCAAAGATCTTCATAGCCTAGTCCCCTCCTATCTCTCCAGTCTTCTTTCACCTTACTCCCTAATCCAGATTCTTCTCTCCATTGACACTGGCATCCTGACTCTACCATGAACAAGACACTCTATCTCTTTCCTCCATCAGTCCCTCTGGAATTTGACCATGCCTGAATATTTTGCTTCATCTATTATGATCACTCGGACTTCCTTTAAATATCAAACAAAATCCTATCTTTTACAGGACACCTTCCTTAAACCTTAATTCCAGTGCCTTCTTTGTATTAATTATTTTCTATTTATCATATATATATATAGTTTTGGATATATTGATTTACATGTTGTCTTGACCATCAGATTATAAGCTCCAGGAAGGCAGGGAGTAAGTTCTGGCACACAGTAGGACCTTAATAAATGTTTATTGAATTTAATTAGAGATATAATTAGAGATTATAGATAGATGATATAGAAGTAGATAGAGCTGGAAATAAATGTTACTTGCAACATTCTAAGTACTGGAGATACCAAAGTAAAAGTGATCCCATCCCTGCCCTCAATTATATTCAAACAGGTTAACAAACTGGGATATCCTCAAACAAATACCAGGAAGCATATTGCTGCACAGCATAAGAGAAATACAAGACAGAGTGAAACATAATCAATAACTTGCCCTTTTTACTTAAAAGGGACACATAATCAGAGAGTTGAGTTGGGCACTGGGATATTTAGTTTTAGTTTCTATCTCATAGTTATTTCTATATTCATCCTCCTCAATCTTATGATATATTTGCTACCCTTTTCTTGCCAGAATTAGACTTCAGATCTTCAGGGTATTCTGTAATTAAACCACTGAGCCCACAGGACACATTAAGGCTATAGTTGCTATATGTTAAAAACTAATTACTCTTGCATAATAACAAGAACTTTAATGATGTGATAACATTCTCATTTCCTTTCAATTTTATAACTTAGTTTTTAGGATCACTGATTTTATTCACAATTCTTCAAATTAAAGTATTAATTGACTTTACTATTTCTCCTGGTAATTCTGAATGAGTAAGTAAACTAACAACAATTTTATTTTTAATGTATTAAATTTAGAAAATGTAAAATACCAGGAGAATTCTTCCTGATAAAAAGTACAGTGCTTATTTTAAGACAAATTCTCATGTGTACTCCATTTGTCTTTTTTCTGAATAAATTCTTAAGCACATTTAGTTTAAAATAACTTTTGATTACATTTTTTCTTTATTCTTTTTTCTTTCTTATTATTTATTCAAACCTAGTCATGAGGTAAATTTGCCTAAAATGCATAATATGATAATTTCCTCACTACTCCATTAAAGTTCTTCCATACTCTTGGATGTCCCTGACCAACAAAAAGGTATTATACATAAATACTATATAAAGTAATAATACCATTGACCAATACATGAGCAAAAAAGCAGCCTTGCTGTCCTATACCACAAATGTGAAACACTTATAGTTTGAACCATGTACATAAAACCTGAAATTACCAAGAATACTTGGAGAGATGAGGGCTAAAATGAGTCTTTTTTTTTTTTCAAGTAAACATTACCAGATTAATGCAAGTTAACCTTTTAAATACCCTACATTTGCCAGTTTGGTGATTTCCTGTAGTGGAACTATAGTGAAAGATATGTAACCTATATAAGAATATAGAACTGATAAACATGAGTTCAGTTTTAGCAAGTTTTAAAAGGTCAATTATTTAATCAAGATCCAAAACATATTTCTTCCAAAGTCTCTTTTCCCTCTCCCAAATTTTTTGTTGTTTGGCTGTTTCAGTCATGTCAGCCTCTTAAATGAGTTGCCCAGAGGCATGAAGCTAATAAGTGTCTGAGGTCAGACTTGAACTCAGGAAGATGTACTTGCTATGCAAAACTCTCCCTTGAACACCTTAAAAGCCCTTAATTTATCACTATGTTATAGTAGCTTCAAGTACTGCTTCAGTATTGCAAAACTATATAGGTGTATCTTGAAAAAAAATTCTCCATAAAAGGTAAACAAAATAGGTTTGGTACATCATGTTATGTAAATTGTTCACCTGTTATATTTGTTTTTCTATTTCTAGATCTTATTTTTAAATACCAGTATTACTCCTCAGCAGATACCAACAATATAATCCATGACTTTTGCTTATTTGTTCATTAGATCATAGATCTAGAGCTATAGATGTAGATCTAACATATTTATAAGTCTTCTTGAGTTCAAATCTGTGCTCAGACACATATTAGCTTCTTGTTTCTGGGCAACTCACTTAAGAGTCTGACATGACTGAAACAGCCAAACAACAAAAAATTAGGGGGAAGGAACAGCCACTTTGGAAGAAATCACTTTGGATCTTGATTAAATAATTGACTTTTTAAATCTTGCTAAAACTGAACTCATGTTTATCAGTTCTATATTTTTATATAGATTACATATCTTTCATTATAGTTTGATAACAGAGAATCATCAATCTAGCAAATGTAGGGCATTTAAAAGGTTAACCTACTTTAATCTGGAAATGTTTGTTTAAAGAAAAAAAAAAAACCTTTCATTTTAGCCCTCATCTCTTCAATGGTACTTGGTAATTTCAGGGTTCAAGTATATAGTTCACATTTTCAGTATATTACCTTTATGGTATTGTGAGAAAGGTTGCTTTTTTTACTCAAGTATTGGTTAATAGTATTATCATTTACATGGTATTTATGCATAATATCTTTTTGTTGGTCAGTAACATCCAACAGTGTGGAAGAACTTTAATGGACTAGTGAAGAAATTATCAATTTGTGCAGTTTAGGAAAATGTTCTTTGTAAAGATTCTAGAGCAGCTTCTTATTTCCTTCTTCAGCTCATTTTATAGATGTGGAAATTGAGGCAAACAGGGTGGAGGGACTGACCCAGGGTCACACAGCTAGTAAGTGTCTCAGTACGGATTTGAACTCAGATCTTCCTGACTTCATAGGCCTAGAGCTCTCTCCACTTCACCATCTAGCTAAAGTCCAGGAAGAGGCAGTTAGGCAGAAAGAAGAGACAATGATCTTGTGCTGGGCTTTGTGTATATCTGCTTTCTTTTGTGGTAGAATATTTCAAAAGAGTTAATATTCAAAAATGAGAGAGCCTTTAGCCCTTTACCTATTTAATAATCATTGATTAAGCTATGTTTATGTTGGCTTCACTTCCTGATAAAATACTGGGATGTATTGTTGAGAAGTTGGTTCATGTTACTGTATCTCAGACTTCTCTTGATGATAATATGGAGAGATATATTACAGATGAATATATAATTTTATGGGTTAAGAAGAGGTCGGATAAAAGGACTAAAAGTGTAACTGCTAATGGTTCAATAATAATATGGTAGGAGGTCTTCATTGGATCTGTGTGTGGCCCAATGTTATTTAATCCCTCCAGGATTCTTACTCTTTATACTACAGGAAAGGTTTCCTTTCTTCAATTCAGAATAGAATTTCTTAACTTTTGAAGGATGAAATTATTACTGAAGCATATTAAGAAGGTATTAGGTTCTCTAATTTTGACAAGGAACTCTAACAGATATGTGGATTACTAAAATTTCTTATCAGTATTATATCCCATTTGTTTGTCACATTTGGGAATTGATTTCCAAAGTCCTTATTTTTGTCCTCTCTTTATCACAGTGGTCTCTAGCAGTTGTGTCAAACCAGAATAGAAACAGATATCCATGACCGTATGTTGACTTTGAAAGTTACAAATTAACATTATCTTTGTTGTATTATATTTTAATTTTCTTCATTGAACATTTTCCTCTTAAGTGAATTTGACAGCCCAATGGCAAAAATCACCTCTTTTACTTTCTATATTGATCTCAAATACCCACTGTCACACTTCTGAATTTTAATTTTTGAATTACAGAGAAATTTCTAGGTCATGGATATTTTTAGTACTTTTTAATGTAACTGTAAATTGTTTTCCTGAATAAAAATTTACTTTAAAAACCTAAATCCTGAATAATTGAAGAAAACAGGGTTGATCTACAGAAAGATAAATATCTCTCTTTCCACTTTTCATAGCAAAGAGGCAAGGAGCTACTAAGCACAATGTTGTACAAAATATCAAAGACAATTCTGTCTCAGGCATTATAGTTCATTGTTTTTCTTCATTGCAAGAAAGGGTAGGGAAATAACTATTTTTAACATCTGCTTTGTACCAGGCACTATTCTAAGTGTTTTTAAAATAGCTCAACAACAAGATTGTGTAGGGATGAGGAGTATTTTACCTCTAAAAATAGCTAGTACATAAAAATGCAACAAATAAATGTTTTGACAAAGGAAAAATATACTATTTTAAAACTATCAGAACCCCAAAACTTTTGTCTTTTTTATTTTAGAGAAAATATTTTAATGTGAAGAGAGCCTTTAAATTTATATTCTTATTACTATTAATGATTTTAAATGGTCACCTATAGTTTACAATTGTTTGGAAAACTTTTCATATTGTCTAACCACTTTACAATTTATGTCATAGTGCTAGAAGCCTATGTTATTTACACACTGCAAATATTTATCCTTCAGAAAAGCATTGAAAAAATCATTTTGAATGCATATAGAAATTGCTTTGAGTGCATCAACTTTCATAAATGAATACTTTTGCCCTGCTCTAATGGTTACTATTGCTCTTTTATTATTAAAGATTCATCCATGCAGTATGAAACTTTTAACAACATTTCCAATTTGCAGATGTGCATTCAAGTTTATGGATTTTTCAGTTTATGATTCCAATAGATTTGTAATGTCCTCATCCAGGTTAGCACCTGAGCTCTGCTTGAATTACGGAAAAAATGCAGCATAGTTTGGTTTATTAGAATGGCTGTTACTCTAAAATGCTTTTTATTTTCCTGAGCTTATCCATCTATTGGTTACTTTATTTAATTTTTTTTTCAGAGATGCCCTGTCACCCGAGCCCCAAGTTGCCTTTTTGGTAGTTTTATATTTCTCTTGGCTTGTGCCTATTTTCAGAAATATAGCACGTCTTATATAATGTATCTAGTGGGCTAGTACTGACTCTCCACTAAATGGCAGAGTGGTACAGGACAAAAAGCACCAGCTCTTGGTGTAAAGAATCTGAGTTCAAATTCCACTGACAAAGAAGTTACCTTTACATGCAGCAAATCACTCATCCTTTCAAGTCTTTATTTTCCTCAAAGTGAGGGGTCTGGAGTAGGTGACTTCTGATGGCTGTTACAAGTTTACATACTTGATCTTGTGAAGATGCAGATTACAATATCTCAGAATAAGTTTCTTATTGAAGAAAACAAAACAAAAATTCCAAACCAAAACCTAATAAATATTTAGGCCTCAAGGCTATAGATCTGGAATCCCTGCTACTTGGGAGAGGGGCTGGTAGATCCTTTGAGCTCAGAAATTCTAAATTGGAATAGAGCTAAGAAGTCAGTTATCCACATTAAATTTGATACCAATATTAGGAGTCCTCTGAATGGGGCTGGGGTGCCACTAACTTGCCTAAAGAAATACAAACTGACCATGTTTGGAAGTTGGGCAGGTCAAGACTTCCATGTAGCCTGGCAGGAGTTTGAGTATGTAATTGACTGATGCATCAAAACTTGGGCAAAATAAGGGAAACTGTGTCTCAAAAAGAGAAAAAAATCAAATAATCAAAAGCACCACTAATAAACATGTCATCCCAAAGATGTCACATGGAAATTTTCCTCCCTATTTGACATACAAATAAAAAGTTTCCTCTTAATAGAATTGCTATTGCTTTGCTTGCCTCACTACTGGACTACTGAGGTAGTGTAAGAAGACAGAATGTTTGTTACTCTTTGAGTCAGGAAAACCTGAGTTCAAATCTACCCTCAGATACTTACTAGCCGCATGACCCTGAACAAGTGACTTAACATTTCCTAGCATTAGTTTCCTCATTTATATAATGGGGATAATATTACTTCATACCCCATAGGATTGTTGTAAGGATAAAAGAGACAACATATTTCAGCATTTTGAAAATGTTAAACTAATACATAGAGAGTAGCTATTGTTACTTCTAGGAAATGCTTGTGCCAATTAATGTCCTAAGGCATCTTCCACTAAGGCAAATCCACTTTGTTACCAGTGTGCTAGTCTAATCCAAATTTGTAGAGAATGATCCTGAGCTTTCTCTTTTGAGCCAGTCATACATATTTCTGCTTTTCTCTTGGTGCAATGCCAGACAAGAGAATTTTTTTTTCTTATTGAGGTTTAATCCATTATTGAAACTCTGACCAGATTAATACATTCCAGAGCAGTGTCTTTATGTTGCTCTCCAGAGAGTAGCACATGCTCTCTCCCTGGAATGTTTCACCTCAATCCAGAAATGAGAATGTCCCAGATAGAAACTTTATCTTTAGGTAGGATGCCAGATATCCCTGATATTTTTTTTTTCATCTTTATTTGGATACCAGTTGAGTATTTCTTTACAAATGAACTTACTACTGTTTATTTTTCTAAGAAATAATAATCCATCTTGATAGTTTTTCATTTTACTTTTCTCACATTTGGATGGAATAATTCAAATCACCCTAAATGTGACTGTGTCTTGTAGCAACTAATGTTCTGCCCAAAATTCTCCAAGGTCAACTGATGTGCAGTGACAATAGGTATTACCTTAATGAAAATGTGCAGATTGGTGTTTCAGAACTGGCTATCATCACTCATGTGTTGTTTTAATTTTGGCAGTGTAGCAGATTGAGAAACACTTTGCATGGTCCAGACAGAGTTCTAGATTCCATTTGATATCTCCTGACCACCTAATTACTCACAAACATTAGGCTATTTAAGTTGTTTAATCTTACTCATTTTTCAAAATTAGTCACTCTTACCCTGCTGTATCAACTTAAAAAGTTCACTTATAAATTCTTCTGGTATTTAGTATAAACAAAAAGAAAATTACTTCTAAGAGGCTATATCATGCATGGTTTTCATGTGAATTAATATATATATGCATTTATCCGTAAACCTCTTCTATTATCCATAATATCTTTAAATATTTTAGTTAAAGTAGAAAAAAAAAGTGACAAGGAACAAGATCTTTGTCAGTACCAAGTATTTTACATATGCTGATCATTCATGACAATCATGGTCATATTATTTATATTAATAATATTTATATTTATATGATCATTTAAGACCCACCCTCAGTGCTTGAGAGATAGGAACAAGATTTGTAATTTCATTGATACACAGTACTGCCATATGAAGAAACTACAATTTAGTGACTTAGCAAATAGCCTGTAGTACCAAAAGGTTAATTGACATGCTCAGGGTCACACAGTCAGTATGTTAGGAATCTTTCTGAATTTAGGCCTTTCTATTATGGCATGCTATTTCTTAGATCTCAACATGCACATATGAATATGAATATTAATACATGTATACATGAGTATGTGTTTATGCATAATCAGATTGCATGTTTGTATGAACATGTATACAAATAAACTCAGTTGTAGAAATATATAAAATGTAAGTGAATATATAAAATATGTGAATTACATATATGCATATATAAAAATCTGTATTTTATATTCTTTCCATTGATAAAAATTACTATCTTTTTGTGCCCTATCATCCTGTCAAATTTTGCTCGCTGTCTGACCATGTGGCACATGTCTTATTAATGATAGAAAAACTTGCTCTATATTTTTTAGTATATTCTAACCTGAAGAATTTCTCAGGTTTTTGCTAACTACTTGGGCTTAAAATAGATTTACTTGCTGTTTTCTATTTTTGATTTTCCGCTTTCAGCTATATTTTATAGAAAGCAGCCACATTTTTGTATTTATTTTTTAGATATCCTCTCCATTTAAAAAATAGTAGGCAGGAGAGTATTTTGTGAAAAAACAAAACCAAAGCAAAGAAACAAACAAAGCATGCATGTCATGCCCCTAGATCAAGAATATTTAGGATACATTTAGATATTCTAGTTTGCTCCTCTTTCTTAGAAGAGAATAGAAAAGCCAGCCTCTCCTCTCCTCCAGGAAGGAATAATTAGATAATTGAGATAATTTAGATAATTAAGTAAGATTTTAGAGACACCTATGGATGCTTCCATATCATTGCATTTGACAATTCAAGCAGACATATACATCTCATATGGGCAACACATAACTTACATGAAATTTCAATCATGGTTCTGAGTGAGTCACATAATATCTCTGACTCAGTTTCTTCACTTGTAAAATAAGGCAGTTGGAATAAATGACCTCTAAGTTCCCATTTCATGTAATATTTTATGACTTTATGCCACTATAGAAAACATAAAGGAATTTTTTTCAATTATAAACTTGAGACATGTTTTCAAAGAAATTTATGATATCATTGTCAAGAGAAAATTATACATTGAAATTAAATAATAATGTAAGATAATAATTTTGAATGTTCCCAATTATGTGACTCCAAAATTGACCTACTCCATTAAAGTGCCAAAATTTTAATGAATTCCCTGAGCTGGTGCAAAGAATTTTTAGGAACTGATATATTGAAGTTTTATTAATCTGAAAGAAATGTGGGCATGTCTTAGGAGGAGTTAGTTCAAGGACCTCTCAGCATATTGTGTTGTGAGATATTTTTTTTCAACTTTCTTGGCAAAACAAAAATAGAAAATTTTAAAAAAGCATGAAAACAAATTTAAAGCTAAGAAAGGAGCTCTAAATTCATTAAAATTAATTCATTAATTTTACACATTTTGAAACTGAGAAACAAAGTAGTTAAATAACTTATTCTGGGTTGAACAGCTAATAAATGAATGAGTTAGGATCTGAATTCAGGGGTTCATGACTTCAAGTCTATTATTCCATCTATTACAATACTTAGTAACCAAAACCAAATTAAAAACTTCTGAATATCTTGAAAGAAAAGAAAAAAAAACTTATGCATATACGTGCACCTACACACAAATGAATGCATGTATATGTATATATGGTTGGTTGTTGTCCCTAGTCTTTGAAGAGGACCAAAATTACATCACCTTGATGAAGTGAAATTTCACTGTGTTTGACTGTCCTTGATCAGACCAATACAACCTTGGAATGTTCTACCACAAGTTAGGAATAGATAGTCTGTGTGAATATTTGGGGAGCATATTACACATTTGCACATCCTGCATTTGCTTTGTGCTTCTCAATTCTGCTTTGCTCAAGGAGCACAGAAGCCTTTCTGATGTGGGCACACCATGCTGAGAAGTCCTGTACCAGTGTCTCCCATGTTACACAGTCAAATCCAAAGTTCTTGAGAGAGACTTTGAGGGTGTCCTTGTATCGCTTCTTCTGCCCACCATGTGACTGCCTGCCCCATGGGAATTCTCCTTAAAATAGTCTCTTTTGCAAGTGTACATTTTGTATTAGAATATGTATACATAGGGTATATATGAATACATACATACATACATACATATATAAAAATAAATAGATATACAAGGTGTTCAGTCATTCATTAGAGAATGTGTATGTGTGTGTGCTTGTGTGTGTGTTTCCTAGTGAATGGCCAACTTAAAAAAACAGTTCTCAAGTTACACAAAAGTTGCAATGAATATTTTTGGTATACGTGAAGACTTTTTTTTACGCTAGAATTCCTAGGGGTATTTGATTGGCATTAAAGTTTTGGGGTGAATGGGTATGAACAAGTGTTTTTGATTATGTAGGAACAAATGAAGTTAGAGAGGTTTTTGTGTTTGTTCTTATATTTTTTTTTTGCATAATTCTAAATTGCGTTCTGGAAAGTTGGGACTAGTTCACACTTTCACCAAGTTTACATTCAGTGCATACATTCTCAAAACTGATCCAAAACTATTTGTATTTTGTGGAATCTTTGACACTTTGATGAGTATGGTTTTAAATCTCACAACTGACTTAATGATTTGTGATTTAGAACAATACTACATACTACTAGTAATTGCAGTTTGTTTGTGAACTGTTTATTCATATATTCTGACCACTCATCTATTGAAGAATATCTCTTTGTCTTTTGTATTTGTGTTAATTCTCTGCATATCTTGAATATACTAGTTATATTAGAGCATTTGTTGCAAAGATTGTTATGCTAATGAAAGTTAAAGATCTTCCCCACCCATTGATTGACCTGCCCATTAAGGGAAGCTTGATTAGAGGAGGTCCATACCTTTCTTTAATTTCTAATGAGGCACAGGTTTTCAAGGGTTGAGATACATCTGGCTCTGAAAAGTGTCTAAATACTCTGAGGTGAGATTTTACTTTGAGACCTATTCATTAGAAATGTTTGTTTCCACAGATGAGACTCTGGGCACCTGCTAAGGAGTCCTTCCCCCCAGGTTTAAAAACTCACATGTTGCCTTTTCTGTCTCATAATTACGTATGTATGGTCAGACAGTTGAATCTGTCTGCTGATATGTAATGCACATATTGCTTATGGTCAGACAGTTGGGAGCCCTGTCTGTTGGTCTTTTATTTCTCTTCTGCTATTTTCTCTGAAGTTCAGGGTACTGACTTTTTCCCCTAAAGTAAGTGAATGATATATTGTGCTTGAGTAGAGTAGATTGCTAGCTCCTCAAAAGTTACTTTCCTTTTAGAAAAGCAGATCTAAGAACCTGTACAGCAGCCTCTCCCATGTATGCTGGGGCTCTTGTAGATACAATTTTTGCCCCTGGGAAATAGTTGCTTTTTCTTATGTTGATTATATTTGCATGTATAAAAGTAGTAAAACAATTAATTCCTCTGCTGATTCATTGTTGTAGATTATGCCTCCCTTTATTCCCCTCTTATCAGATTATTATTGCTTAAACTTCTATAATCTCTCTCTCTACACACACACACACAAACCCACACACACACACACACACACACACACGAATGCATAGTATATTATATATAAATATATATATATTACATTGGTAAAAATTCTAATGTTATTGCATTGTGAATAATGTTAGCATTTCACTTAAGATTCAAAATTTTTAGCATAAGATTTTCCTTCTATTTTTATTTATTTCTTATACTTGATGTTGTCAAAAGCTTCTTTCTGAATACATTACTGTACCCAGGTGGCTTTATTTTTTATTTGTTTTTATACAATCAAACATTTTCTAATGAAATATCTTTGAATTCCTGACATAAATCAAAATTGTTTGGGCATTTTTCTTGTCTAGAAGTTTATTTAAAAATTGTTTTTATCAGTTGTCACAAATCGTGTTGTAACTGGCATGTAATAGTTCCATTCTTCTACTTTATTCCTCCTTGATTTAGGTGATCAGACTATATTTGTCTCATAAAATGAGTTTAGTAGTATGCTTTCTTTCTTATTAGAAATAATTTATGTAGCACAGGCATTAAATTCTCTTTAATCTTTTAATAGAATTGATCTTGGTGAATTTATTAATACATTAATTTGTTTTGTTTTCCCAACTACAAGTTTCTTGACTTATATTGTTAGTTTCTTTGTCAAAGCATTCATTTCTTTATCACCTCCACCCCTTTTGCCTCTTCCCTTCCTCTACCCAGATTGAGTTATAGTTCAAAACCCTATTTTCCAATCTTAATCAAAACTTTTACTTCAAAAATATTTTTTCCCCATGGTGTCTTCATTCCTATCCAGACTGAACTCTTGACTCCTGACTTTCTTTTCCATGCCACAGAATGCCTGAATATTACTTTAAACTTTATCCAAGTAAAAAGAAAGAAAATATTCAGGCATTATCCAGGTGTTTGGTCTACACAATTGGCTATTTGGAGAATATGAATTTTATAGGAAGCACCCATATCTCTCATAATCTTACACCAAATATGTGTAATCTATATTTTCTTCAATTCAAAACCATTTTAATTGATGAATTCCTTTGTTGTTTATATGTGGATTGTCTTAAATCCTTTTTCATCCTCACCTGTGAGCTGGTATAATTAGATGGATTTCTGATAATAGTTTTGAGAATTATATGTCAATATAGTGATGTTCAAGAAACTCCCTTAGAGGCAGTACTTGCTTTCCTCAATCAACATGTTGTGCTAGTTACCAAGCCTTCCGAGCAAAATACTACAGGTTTTGTTGTTTTTTTAACTTCCTATGAACATTTTGTATAACACTTTGCTCTTAAATAGACTACAATGTCTTTATATTCTGGATTTTCAAATCACTGGTATGTGGGAAACATTATTTATTATATCCAGAAGACAAATTATCTACAAGCAAAACAAGAGTCTGATACAAATATTTTCAGAAAAAAGATCCAATCAATATACTAGTAAATAAAATGAATAAATTGTTTATTAATTTGAGGTATAGGTACATTGAAATGAAAAGTTCAAAGTATCTTTTTGAATGTCTTTTTCTGAGTTACTGACTTGCTCTGCTTTTTAAAATTCGTTTTTAACAGAGAGAAATCTGGTCACTTGATACCTATTAACTGGAAGTCTTACCAATTTATTCAGTTATCAGAAAGTCAAATCTATCGTAGTAACAAAAATCTATACTCAATAACAATGCAGAGAATGACACCATTCCCAAGGCTTCCCCCTGCAAAGCTTCCCACAAACTAGCTCCACTAAACAAAGCACAAGCAGGTCCTCTTAAACAAAATCACAATGACTTTCACTCACACTAGCCAGCCACTGGCTTGCCTGCATAATTTCTAGGTCTGACTACTCTCACTCATTTCCTCCCAATCCCGTGCTAACTCTGCCTCTTCCTGTTCCATTCCTTACTGTTCCACCCATTCAGCAAGCTCTTCCTACCACAGGCTCCATGTGACTCAGACTCCTGTGACTCAGGCTTCCATATGATCTGTGTAGGTCACATGGACCTATTAATGAATGGGAAAGATCTGTCCATTTAAATTATCATTACAGTGTTTATTCCAGGTAACAAGTTATAAAGAAAAAAAATTCTTTTTCAGCATTTTAGCATATTCTACTACCCTTCCTAAGAGAGGTAAGGTATGAAATTGTATTTTATAAAGTAAACTATAGCCAAAAATATGCTGTCAATAAAGATCTTTTCGAAAATTACACAGATTTGATATTAAACATTCACATTGTTTCTGGACAATATTTAGCAGCTCAATCAATACAAACAAACAACTAATAAGCTCCTTGTTTATGCTTGCTGAAAAAAAAATCCTGAAATACCTCTGTACCACATGACATCTTCACCACATAAAACAAAAAACAAGAGTGGTCATTTTTATCAGTGCATGTATTCAGTATCTATATTCCCTTCACTTTGCCAACCAAAAGAAAGTCTCTGTTTCTCTTACATTATTGGAATTTGTGGTGATTTGTAAGTAAAATGATTGGTTAAGATTACCTCCAAAATAGTAATAGTAGTAGTGATCTTTTTGCATGATTAAATTAAAGGCTAATGATAAGCATTTAAAGTCCCAGAACTTTTATTTGTAGGAAGTGCCTAAACCAGCCATTTTGAATTCTCTGAGCTTATCTATCACCCCTCAGTTTTCTTTTCCATCTGCCCCTGCAGATCTCTTCAACCATTGGTAAATATTTCCTAGAACCTAGAAATTGAGGAAGGTCTTACACCTTGTTTTTATTTCCTTTGTATATATTTTCTTATTTCATTAGAACTTAAATTCATTAACTCAACACTTTTCCTTTTCATTTATTTTTAGACTTTTGATTAGCTTGGTGATTGGCATATAAGAAGTGCCAAATAAATGCATGTTGATTTGGTTTGACTATAAAATACATTGGCAATATATGCAGTTAATAAAACATTTTTTCTGTGTATTTCAATATTTCAAGAACTCATTTTTTCACTCCCTTGAAGCTCAGAACACAATCTTTCTATGCCTTAGTCTATAATTTTCATGAGTAGTTGGGGAAAAATCATCACTCACCAGTCAATCCCCTTGTTATGCCTCTAACATATATCAAGTATGTGAACATCATCCAGTCACTTAACTTCCCTGTGCCTTAGGATACTATGTAATATTACAAGTTATAGACAAATTAAAATCTGAATATAAGTGGAAACAGTTTCCACACAGGCTTTCCCTCCTCAAATGAAAACTCATTTGGTCAAATGTCTATATATTTATCCTAATCATCCAATTCAACAAGAAAGATTCTATCTGAAATTACTTTTAAATGTAAAAAACAACCTAAATATATGTTTATTTCAAAATTCAAAAAAATGCGCAATGAGTATATGAAATAGTGAATATATGAAGGAGAATATTTTTAAATAGTTATTAAAGAGTTGCAATTACTATATATGGTTCTCTCCTCCTCCTTTGCAGGAAGATATGAGGTAGGGTAAAAAACTGCATAAATCTATATACACATTATATACACACTATATACACACTATATACACCTTTTTCAGTGTTGCAAACATCTATTTTTCAATAGTGCTGAAAGTGGATTTTTTGTGAAGGCCTAACAGGCTCATTTTTTGTTTTGTATTTACCATTTTTCTGTGTATGACTCCTCAGTGAACAGAAGAGCCAATGAACATCTCAGATTATAAATCCCTTCAGTGTCTTCTTTTCTCCCTAAATTACTACCAAAAAAATCGTTTCAAAAAAAGAGTACTTCAAAAGATTAAGGAATTTTTTCCTTTATCCAACCTGAGAAGTGATATGTATATACACACAAACACATACACACACAAATTATCTGCATAGATTGTGTGTATATACACACACATAAATATATGTATATGTATGTACATATATGTATCTATATCTATATATGCGTGTGTGTGTGTGTGTGTGTGTGTGTTCCTTTAGATTTACTGCAAATTTACTACCAAGGACACATTCCTTCTCAATCTCCTGTAGTTAATGTTATATATTTTCCTTAAAAGCATATTATTTTCTTCTTTGTAAAGGCAATCAATCAATAATGATTTATTTATATCTACCATATACCAGGCACTGTGCTAAGTACTGGAGGTACAAATTAAAAAATATATAATTCTTTGAACGGGGTTTATTGGGGGCCATTCACCCCGAGCCAAGCAGGCCTCATCTGACCAGCAGGGCCTGTTGACCCTGAAGGAGCATGCTGTGAGTAATGGATGAGGCAGGAGTCAAAGATGTGAGGCAACTCCGTTTATTCAAACTAGCTCAGGCACTCATATAGTATCATGTATGCCTTAGTTACGTAAGCAGCACAAGCAAGATTAAACTAGTTTAAGCAAGTTTTGCTACTGTTTTCCAGCCACGTTTCAGGAAGTATCTGGTGATAAACAGGGGAGGAACCCTTCCTCCCAGCGCCATCTTGTCCATGCCTTACCAATCTCCCCTCAGTTTACCTTCAAGGAGTTTACAATATAATGAAAGAAGACAATACACAAAAGGAAAATGAATAATAGTGGGAGATGAGGAAAGGCAGAAGCATGGAGGAAAAGTCAGTCAGAAAATTCCCAAGATACTGCATTCAGTTAAGAAATAAGGAGCTGTCTCACCTAAACTCACTGCTTAAATGGAGGTTTTGAGTTCATGGCATCAATCTCCAATCAGAGAGGCAGAGATAAGTGATGAGGTGGCAAACCAAGGCTAATGAAATCTTATAGGATGACAAGGTTATCCCAATAATGAGTTTCATGGGGCACAGTAGAGATGTGAGTCAAAGATGTCCCCACACTTTGCAACCAGGTGAGAAATGAAGATATGTTAAATCTAGCCAGGGGTAATATGAGAAATAGTCATCTTTTATTATATTTCTCATATAATCTACAGATAGTACAACTAAAATTGTGAATAACACATATTTCCTTCAACTATTTGTAGAGTATGCTATACTCTGAGTGAATAAACTACTGTAAAATCTCTCTTTCGCTTGTGCTGGCTAGTTGATGACTTAAAGAAAATTCATTCAATGAATGAATAGGGTAGTCAGGTGATATTCACAGATTACCTTGGAGATCATAGTTAATAGCTTGATCTTACCTCTTTGCATAATAGGGAACTGCTGGAGATATAAGCAAATAAGTAATTCTTTGCTGATAAAATGTAAGCTCCTTAAGGGGAAGTGGTATTTCATGTTTATGTCTTTGTACTCTTGGTATTTTACCCAGTGTTTGACACATAATAGATCCTTAATAAAAGTTTGTTGGTCATTGACAAATTGAGCAGGAGAATAAGACATTTAACATGTCGGTGCATCTTGCAGGTAGTTTTGAGTCATTCATCTAAATAAAGACCACAAAAACACACAGAAAACTGACAATTTGGGAGGAATTGTCCCAGAAAGATGTGAATAGGTCCAATATCAGAGATAAATGATATAGATCATATTATGACTATAGGCATCATACTGTGAACACCATATGATTGAATTGCTCCTGGAAAAATAATGGACCAGACTTATTATTTCATTGATGTAGGCATCTGTTCCGATTAATGTAAGGAAACTTCTATCAATGTCAAATAGCACCTATTCTGCAACATATTCACAAGCAATTGTCTAAAGCATTAGTGTCTTCCTTAAGGTGTATCAGTAAGCACCCTGACATACACAAGGGGGTCTGCTATACCAGGTTTTTTGATCTGCTTTTCTAAACAGAAAGATAACTTTTGAGGGGTCAACAATCACTTTAATCAAGCACATATATCATTCATTAATTTAGGGAGAAAAGTCAACACCCTAAACTTCAGAGAAAATGCAGAGATATACATGCTTCCAACTGTCTGATCATTATGTAAATATATAGTTACCAGAGAGAGAAGCACTACATCTGGGTTTTCAAAGCCAGTGGGCTGCTTAGCAGCTTCCTAGAGTCTCATTTAGCAAACAAAGCTTCCAAAAACTAAGCTCCAAATTAAAATGTCAACCAAGAGTATTTATGCGTTTTTTAGATCCAGTGGGCATCACAACCCTTGAGAACCAGTGCTTCATTAACAAAAGGTGTGGACCTTCCTACACATCTTCCCAGGCCCATTAATGGGTGGGAAAGACCTTTTCAAAATCATATCATTCCATCAAAGGCATTTGATTATATTAAAACAAAAACAGCAAAAGATTCTACTTTGCTTGCCCTTACATAAGGCTGCAAAGCTTGTATATTTCAGAAGTAGGAATAGACCTCACATTTTTCTAACTCCAAGCCCATTATTCTTTCCAATCAATGTCATGCTGTCTCTCTTTTTTGAAATATTGTATAGTGGAATTACATACACATATACATGTAACATTAGAGAGAAAGGATATAGAATTACCATAAGAGGAAATGAAGAAATAATCTTGCTCATCAAAAACATTACATATAAGATTATGTGAAATACTTTGTATTCTTCAATCTTCAGCCTTTCAGTCTGTAATTAGCTCAACATAACTGGGTGATCTCATTGGAGCAAATCCCTAGGTAATTGCTTTCATTTCTCAGGCAAAAAATGTCTGAAATACTTCATGATCTGGCTACTAAAGTGGAATTAAAGAACTCAATAAGTGATGCAATTTTAACTATCTCAATAGGGATAGAGAAGTAATAGTGTAGAATAGTCAGGTTTGGGGGAAGGAAAACATGAGTTCACATCCTGCACCAAACAGTTACTGGTTATATTACCCTGTAAGTGTCACTTGATCTCTTGATGCTCTAGGTAACTCTTTATGAGATAGAAGTTAAAGATCTTCACAATTTTTTCATGTAAAAATTCTGTATAGTAAAGAAATCTCAGGTTCAGTCTCTAACCCCTCAAAATATATGAGAGAGGGAGAGGGAGAGAGAGAGAGGGAGGGGGGAGAGAGAGAATACGTTTTACTTCTTTAGTCATTAACTGCCTTTGTTCTTAGTACCATATTGAATAGAACAGGCAACATGATCACATGAAGCTTAGAATACAGTTAGATATTTTAAATAACAAAAAATTGGACAATTACATGAATACTGTGTGGGAAGGAAAAATGCACCAGTCTACTTCTATAATATTCATCATAAAAATAGCTATGCATTCTGACAAATGAATTCTTTTAGCATGAAACAAAAGTGAAAAGTGTCGTGTTGCTTTTAAAATGCTCACCCGGTATTTCCAGTATGCAAAAAGAAAGCAAATTACTACACACACACACACACACACACACACACACACACACATATTATTGCTAGCTGTTGTCTGATCAAGAAGTACGAAAATTAATTGGACATCCATGTACCTTCTCATTTATGACCTTAAATAAAAGGATTTATCAACTACTTCACAGAGAAGAGATTTAACATATGTTTCAGCCTTAGTAGACTTAGTAAACTACTCTTCCACAGGAGTGTGTTGCTGTACTCTCTCTACTAGTTGTTGTTGCCTTATAGTCCCTATTTCCATTGCTGCTGCTACTTGAAGAGGGCCAATGATGGCACAAGGTTAATGCCTTGACTTGTGGGAGAAGTAGATATGAATAGAGCAGTGCTGCACAAAGTCATCAGCCTCATCTTTCATGCTGAGAGATTTGCTGTCATGCTGAGTCAAGCCCAGGTGCAGGCAAGCTTGGTAGGAATTAGGGCTGAGTATCGAGATATATTGGGGAAGCAATTTCATTTTATAAGCTGTAGGTGACACTGGAATGGTCAGTGAAAGCTCTGTGTAGTTCTGTCATGGTCGTTTGGCCTTTAAGTCCCCATAGAAGCTGCATTTAAGTTTACTCAATAGATCAGTATCATCTCAGACAAGCAGGAGGACAGCTGGATCCAGTTTCACTTCATCTAGGTGGTGATTTCATAGAGAACTGAAGGCAGCTAGGATGTCAATTTCTGGTTAACATAAATTAGATGTAAGTATTTTACTGCATATTGGTGACATACACACAAAATCAGTTTCTCAGTGATTTATCTCAATAGCAGAGAGGATATTAAAATAGGCAAGTAGGATTTGTAATACTGTAAGAATAATGGATTTAATTTCATTTGACATAAACCTATCATCACTGCCTGAAGCTTTGCCAAATGAGAGTATAAATAATCCTGGATCCTAATTTTGCACATTTCTCCACTGAGATGTCAAAGCATTGACTGTATTGTTTCCAATATATCCAGTGAAGAAAGATGGGAAAAAACAACAACAACAAGAAAAAAAACTAGAGGATATCTACATGTCTAGAGAAAGAAAGGAAATAGGCCTAGTGGACATAGCCCTTTTATAAGTAAGAAATGAACCAAAAGAGAAGCATCATTTAGTCTCAACAAGGAAGAGAAATCTAGATTTTGGTCATTGTCATTAGTCTCACTTTAAATTACATTTCTTGATTATGTGCCATGGAATATATCCCATGAAATATGTTAAAATATATTTTATCAAAACTGTCTATAATTATGTTTCCTGAAATACCCAGTTCATTTCGTACACTGATCATAAGCACTAGGGTTTGAATGATTTTATCATTTCATTTAGTCCATGAGCCATTCTGATTACAAATTCATCTAATCCACTGTCTACATATACATATACACACATGTACATGCAAACATACTACATATGTATATATAAATATATGCATAAATACCTGAAAATAAAATATGCTTGCATAAATACATGTAAATATATGAATTTACATATGTACATGCATATATACATATAATGCTGGAGGAGGAAATGGCAAACCATTTCAGTATCTTTGTCAAGAAAATCCCAAATGGGGTGATGAAGAGTTGGACACTATTGAAATAATAAGAACAGTATATACATATAATATACTTATACACACAGCTACACATATATGTGTACATGCACCTAAAGGGACTGTTGGGTGGATCTGTTACAGCTAATCTAAGAAAGAACATGGACAATAATCACAAAGAACAAGAAGAAAAAGATGGGATGAGGCTTATACTAGCTGGTCGTTGCTAGCAATATCAACTGGACATTTGATTCTTTCAACCTATCAAAGTTTGTGAGGTTATAACCAGTTCAAGTTGATCTCTGGATACTCAGTTATCTTTTCTTCAAATGATTTTTGTTTGTCCAAGGTAAGTTAGTCCCTACTTCTCCCTAGATGTGTTGCCTTCTTTTTGACCAATTTCTTCAATAACGGTTTGTGGGGATTGATTCAAGTATCAAATAGATGAATCTCCTGTGACTATCTGAGGGTAGGGATGAACTCTCATCAAACATATGTATATCCAATAATCTTCCTGAGAGGATCCATAACAATGCTATAGGTCTTCTTCTTGATTTTCTTCTTTCTGTCTTTTTTTCTTTTTGATCTTATACTGTTTGGACTAGTCATTAGTTGCTGTAATACTTTTTAAATGAACTCAGTTATGACCTCAAAAAAATCTTCAAATTGCTTTTTACAAAAAAAATTATTGGAAAAGTTCTGCAGTTTTTTTTTTTACTTCCACTGTGTTTTAACCTTTGAATCATTTGCAAATTAAATTACAGATTTGTATATGAAAATGCTACTCTGAAGCCTCATCAGGGCATAGATGTAAGCCCTGGTTCTTGTAGGCTACCTTGGTAGAACACAAACTCTAGTATACCCTAGCAAACTGGAAAGAGTTTTATATGAGTCTGCTGGCCCTAATGTTCAAAGAACAATTTGGCTAAGTTTTGTGCAGCTTGTGATCAGAAGATTTATGACCATATGATGTATTTGTCAGTCACAACTATGCAAGAAATGTATTTTACAATATATAAGATCATTTGGAAAACATGTAGGATATGGGGTCATATATTTGGAGGTGAAAGGACCTTCTATATCTTCTAGTCCAATTCGTACTTATAACTGAAGAAACTGAGGCACAGATCAGTGAAGTGGTTCAATTATCTTCACACAGCCAGCAGAGACTTTACTTGTACCTTAGTCTTTATATTTCCAAATCCAAGGAATGTATTCTACTGACCTGATATGTCCATAGGTACTATTTTTTTTAAGTGTGAGGTACCGAAAAATGCATGCTAATTGAAAAACATGTTGATATTGCTGCCTCCAAGGTATAGAAGCTATTGATAGAAAAGTGAGGCTTATACACTTGAAATAATAGGAAAAAATATATATTTGTTTAACACTTTTAAGATATACAAAAAACTTTACATGTATTACTTTATTTGATCCTCACAAAAACCCTATGAGGTAGATGCTACTGTTACCACCATTTTATCAGTGAAGAAACTGAGACTCAGAGAGATTTCAATCACTTGCCCAAGACACAGAGGTAGCAAATGTTTGAGTCAGGATTTTATTTTAGGTCTCTCTGACTATAAGTCGTATGCCCTGTTCACTGTGACACCTAGCGGCCAAAAGTAGTCATTGCAACTCAGGAGGTAGCCAGGTGTCAATACGTGTGATAGTTTAGATGCCATGATAAATTTAAATCATCCCCATTCCTGAGGGTCTTGTGAAACGTAGAAATTCAGTTACTCAACCTTCAATGTTATGTTTTTTCTGTCAGGAAGCCTCATGAAAGCCTAAACAATAAAAGCATTGATTACTGTTAATAGATGGTAAACAACTTAATTAATACATTCTTCTATTTCTGGAATCTGACATAATTCTTTCCAGCTATTTAATAAAAAGAAATATTGACACAACACTTTCAGATGCTTGAAAACATTATAAACAGTAAAAGATTATCAGTGATTTTATGTAATTTTGTTACTGTGGTTTATATGCAGGAAAAGACGGGTTGTAGTTATACTGTATTTCATCTCTACTTAGAGTATTATGGAAATATGTTATGATTTAGCAAGTAACTAGAACACAAACAACAACAACAACAAAAACCCACAAAGTCTGGGCAACATATTTCATCGTAATACAGGAATCAATAAAAAAAATGCTTTAAGTAATGTCATTCTCTTACTTCTTGTTCTTAATCTTGGCTTAAATAACTGCTCTAAAAGGAAAAGTGAAGAGTTCAGGGTAGATAATCATGAGTTTCAGTTCAGGTCAACAATTACTGATCATCACTGGGTGACTTGGTGCCTGTGTAATATGAAAGGAATCAGATGTTTCCATGCAGTTCCCATGGGACTTGTATCAAAACCCACATAAACACACATGCTGCATCTACAAATGAATACCCTTGTTAGCTGTCTCTGTAGGAAGGTTAAGGAGTGAATAGACCTGGAAACTGAAATACAATTTCCCTGCCAGATATAATCATTCTAAATCAAGGTTCAGCCTCATGGTCAGACACCATGGGAGAGGTTTGCTCTCTTTTTACCTCTCTGTGTCTGTAAAGCTGGAAAATGAGGAACTTTGTTCTCCTGGGCTATCAATACATCTCTTTTCAGGAGTATTATAGTTGCTTCAGAAGAATATACCAATAGTGTTAACCTCTCTTTCTTTTTGATTTTGCTTTTGCCTTTTTGCTGAAGTGTTCACATTTTCTTTTGTTATTCTCTGAATGCTTTCTTCCCAGCTGATGGGTTCATTCTACTGCATAAGCAGTATATACGTATTGCAATGAACAATCCCACATCCACTACTTAAATGTTCCTTAATATTTTCAATTTTGTGCCACCAATGAGGAAAAAAGAAAAAGAAAAGAGGAAGGAGAGTAAAAATTTTAGGTGTGGAATGGACAATCTTTTCCTGAGAATTAAAGGCAACATTGTGATGCCATTGATTATGCAGACAAAGCATTTAAAAGTCTTTTCCATTTCATATCATTTTTATTTTGAAGAAAAAAATGTCAAAAAGTGTCAAATGCCTTTGTGGCTCATCTGCAGTTTTATGACTTCTCTCATAATTACAGACTGACTTCTAGGTATTACATGGGAAGTTTGTTATCTGAGAATGGAAGGAGAGCCTTGGGTAACATTAGTGTAAGTTTGTCATCCCTCTATTATGTATTAGCCTCATTTTATATGGGACCAGACGTTGAGGGAAATGAGAAAAATCCCTTGGTACAAATGCCATCTGACAAAAAGAAATAAAACCACCTGTTCTGCTGCATAGAAAAGCATAAAACAGATGAAACTGAGCTTCATTCTGTTCCACGTAGGCCTACGATTCCATTTGTGTAGTTTTATTAATTGTATTCCGAAGGCCATAGCCCAAAATGCACAGTTTACTTAGCACTGAAGACTTATCTATTTTTGAGTAATTAACACTTCTGCATTTCTTTATGGTCTCTTCTTTAGCTGTATATCCTCATTATCATGGTTGTCAATTACCTTCTAAGCTGTATTTTTTAAAAAGTAACTCTACTATTAGCAAATTGCTCAGAAGTTGCTAATAGCTCTCATGAGAGCACTTGTCTCACCCCATATTTCCCACCTTATCCAAAGGTCACATTAATTACAGGACTCTTGCTGGGATTAAATCAACATGTCAGTCAGAAGGGACCTGCAATTGTGCTTCAGGTGGAATATAGAAACTGAAGAATCAGGTTTTATTTAACAGCCCAAAGAAGGTAATTTAATTTGATTCTTGCCGGTACAATCATAGGATATGAGAAAACAAATTCCACATAGATTTACTCACCTGTTACCTCTGATAAAAACTAATTTAAATGAGATTTTGGCTTTTAGTAATATGTGAGAAAGAACTATTCAAAACTGTTACCTGCTATTCAAGAAAGAAAGACTAGAGAGTTTTATAACCTGACCTGAAAGTTTTTGGTGGATCATGTTGGCCTAAATATAACTTTCTTGACCCTAACTTCCATTTCTCTATTACATTGTTAATACACAAATTCCCTAGTGACTTTCTCCTGTTCCCTGTGTCCCTTTTTTTCCTGGAATTACAGCAAAGGATTATATTCTGAGAAGAATCAGGGCAAAGGATTGGGAAACAGGGCAGAAAGAAGAATAGAAAAACATAATCCTAATATAAATTAAATTTCTCATAGGTCTTCAAATACTCTGAAGGTTCTGTCCCACAATGAAGTCAGCTTATTATTTTACATCTACTTTTCATCATTTTCTTTCTTCCTACCAAATTTTTAATCTTCCTTCCTCCCTATCCAGAGTAGAAAAAAAGTTTTATTCTTTAACAATTCAGAATTTTAAACCACCTCCCTTGAGGATCAAGTTAAGGACCACTGGCCCAGGAATGTTCTGGAACAAGTTTGAACCAACTGGCAAGAACTGATTGTTAAATTTTCAGTGTGAGCAAATACTACAGAGTAGGGCTTGATTTTTTTCATTGTCTAGACTTAAAATCATGCAAAAATAATAATCAAAATTAAATTTCTGTATGCTGTGCATATTTTTTTGGTTTGGAGAGAGTATTAAATATTTACCAGCAGATCACTGACTATACCTCTGAATTTCTTCAGGGTACACTACTTTGACTGCACATACAAATTTGCCATTCCCAATATGGCTTTAATAAATGAATCCATTTGTTTCTCCAAAGCTGTATCAATTTCTGGGATGTCTCCTTTTTAGTCAGAAGCAAATGTAGTTAAAACCAGAAAATATAGGTGGGAAGATGAGACTACATTATTATTCCCACAGTGAAATCAAAATGAAAAATTAAATGATGGTAGCTAGTCACAAAATATTTTTTAAATGTTTCTTTCTCTCTTTCATTTCCTTTTATGCTTCTCATTATCTACTCTCTCTTCTTTTCTCCCATTTTATTCTTATTTCTCCCAATTCCTTCCTCCCTTCCCTCCATTTCTTTCCATTTCCTTCTCACAATAACTTCCACCAACTATTTTTTGTTTTGGTTTACTTTTTATGCCCATCCTTGTAAGGATAGTAGGTGTCAAAATGGGGAAACTTGTCAAATTCTCCCAATAACACTAAAATGTATTTCTTCCCACATTCATACCACACCACAGTATTCTAATGACTGGTATCATTCCTTTGAGATTCCTCCAGGAACTGTTAAAATGTTTGCCTGCTATTTCAGGGCAGGATGAGGAAAATTGAAGTATAAATTGTTTTTACAGTAGCATGGATTATTCTTTCAATTCACTAGCTGTCATTTTATTTTTTAAATTATTAATTTATTTGTTTTCAGTTTTCTACAATCACTTCCATAAGTCTTAGATTTTTTTCTCCTTCCTCCCTTCTCCCTCCCTGAGACAGCATACAATCTTATATGGGTTCAACACATACATTTTTATTAAACACATTTTCACATTAGTCATGTTTTATAGAAGAACTAAAATGAATGGGAGAAACCATGAGAAAAATCAAAACATAACACAAGAGAAAATAGTCTGCTTAATTCTACATTCCAATTTCATAGTTCTTTCTCTGGATGTGGAAGGTGTTTTGCCTCAAGGGTCCTTTGGAAATGTTTTAGGTCCTTGCATTGCTATGAAGGGCTAAGTCTACCAGAAAAATTCCTCTCACACTGTGGTTATTACTGTGTACAATGTCCTCCTGGTTCTGCTCCTTTCACTCAGTATCAGGCCTTCCAGGCCTCTCTGAAATCTTCCTGTTCATCATTTCTTATAGCATAATAGTATTCCATTACATTCATATGCCACAACTTGTTCAGCCATTCCCTAGTTGTTGGGCATCATCTCGATTTCCGGTTCTTGGCCACCACAAAGAGGGCTGCTATACATTTTTTGTACATGTAGAACTGATATTGCTGGCTCAAAGGGTATACACAGTTTTGTAGCCCTTTGGACATAGTTCCAAATTGCTATCCAGAATGGATGGATTAGTTCACAGCTCCACCAACAATGAACACACTAATTCCAACTCTCCTACATCTTCTCCAACTTTTGTCATCTTCCTGTTTTGTTATGTTAGGCAACTGGTAGGTGTGATGTGGTAGTCCAGGTTCTTTGATTTTCACCTCTCTAATCCATAGTCATTTAGAGCATTTTTATATGACTATAGATAGCTTTAATTTATTCCTCTGAAAACTACCTGTTCATATCTGTTGACTATTTATCAACTGGGGAATAACTTGTATTCTTGTAAATTTGACTCAGTTCTCTACATATTTTAGAAATGAGGCCTTTATCACAAGACACTAGTTGCATAAATTCTTTCCTAGTTTTCTGCTTCCCTTCTAATCTTGGTTGCATTGGGTTTGTTTGTGCAAAAACTTTTCAATTTAATGTAATCAAAATTATCCATTTTGTACTTCATAATGCTCTCTATCTCTTCTTTGCTCATAAATTTCTCCAGTCTCCATCAATCTGACAAATACACTATTCTTGCTCTCCTAATTTGCTTATAATATTTTTTTACCTAATACTTGTTTTACTTAAATCATGTATACATTTGAAATTTATTCTTGTGTATGGTGTCCGGCATTGGTCTATACTCAGTTTCTGCCACACTCTTATCCAGTTACTAGCTGTCATTTTAGAAAGGAAGTGAAGAACTTTAAGATATTGGAATGCAGGACAGGTGAGTTACTGGAGGAAGAGGGATGAGGAGATGTTATCCTGTGCAAAAATGCTAGACAAAAAAGATTATAAAAAAAACTCTTGTTATTTTTTTTTTTACTTATTTTCTTCTCTTATTTAGAGCCATAAAAAGTTTTCTTTCTCATGCAAATGCTTTAAAGTTAGCCCACCATTTAGAGGGATGAACTATATTGTGTTTGTGTTAGGGAGAAATTGTATTCTCTGACAATTCTCAGCACTCTCAAAAATCCACATTTTCCAGGAAGATGGATGGAGTTGGGCTTCTTTCTGTGCTTATGGAATAGGAAAGCTCAATGGCACAAATACAGTCATGTGATGTTTCCCTTTGTTGGCACCAGAGTCCAATCAACCAATCTAATCATGTTTTCCTTATAGAAGGTAACACTGAAAAAAATTCAAATAAAAACAAACTGAATGTTCAAATACTGGAAATGAAGTGGAAATCAATTTATCCTGTCCAAAAGAAGCATTTTTACAGAACGTTAATTTTTAAAAGTTAAACTTAGTAAAATAACAGTAGAAGTTTTGACGTTAGTCACTTGACTGAGTCGCAAAACTTATTTGCATTGTAAAGAACCCTACCCACAAGAGGAGCTAATTGAAATGGAAACATGTGTTGAGACATTAGTGTATTATTTTTCTGTGATTGAGATAGTTTCTTATTAGTTGTTGTTCAAAATATCAGAGTAGTTTGGGAGGTATCCTTCATTAAAAATTATAATTTTCTTCAGAGAAAAATGTACCGTTCAAATGTAAATGGATCTTCAAGCTACTGAATAAAGCCAGAATATCAATCACTGTTAAAAATGCAAGAAAAAATGAGTAGGAGATAGATTCTTTGGTGCTTTCTTCTGTTCTCTAGTTGCTAAATAAAAGTAGCCTGTCTTTCAATATTGTAATATTATTCTCTAAAACATAAAGTTGTTTGCAATTAATACACAAAATATCAAAAATTATTTGACCAAAAATTAAATTGGAAAAATCCCTGCAGAAATCTTTAATCAATTTTGCAAGTTATTAAAAAAAAACAGAGAGATTTTATCTGAATCTTTAGGAATATATACACTTAATGGTATCCACATATCACATCCTTGTTTAAAAGAGTGGCCCAAATCATTTCCAATTAATGATCCTTTTTGCCATTTTTTAAAGACTCACAAAGGTAAGAAACTCCAGATTCTGTCTTTGAAAATGCTTTTCTATTTAACAGCCCTTACAGAAAAGAGAGCATGTATGTCAAATGACCTCCTGACCATTAATATTCTTGTTTCTGTACCTAAACAATAGGCTACATTTTGCCTCATTGAAATGTATTATTAGAATGACAGTTCTAAATAGGATCATTTTTGAACTGTTATTGTTGATTTTTCCCTCTGTCATAAAATTACAGAGGAAAAATGTACCAAGAAAATCCATCATAGAGGAAAAAAAAAGAAAATAGCTGCATTTTTTAACCATTCGATAATACTGGTACAGTTTGTATGTCATATACTGATCACCATTTCAGTAGAGTGTAAAGAATACTGGCTGTGGAGTAAAAAGACATGTATTCAAATACTATCTGCTTCCTGATATTTGCTACCTCTATAACACCGTCAAGACGATGAATATGTTTCAAATTTTTTTCAAATAAGGTTTAGCACTAGATCCATGATCTTTTTGACAAACTGTTCTCAGTTATCTGAAATCCCATTTATAATTTTTTCAGAATCAGCAACAATGAAAAATTAGTAGATTGTTCAAATATTCCCAGTCAGAATCTTGGCTTTAGGACTGAAGATTTAAGATCCAAAGAGGAAATTGCCCTACTTACTGGGACTGATGGTTCAGACCTGTAATACCAAGTCCTAGGGAGGCTAAGTATGGTGAACCTCTTAAGTATAGGTATTCTGTATTCAGATAGCTAAATTCAGTGTCACTATGATGAGGTTCCAAGAGCAGGGGATCACCAGTTGCCTAAGCACCATGTCAGAAACAGAGTAGAGAAATTCTCATAGCCAAACTGTAGTATGATTAATTAACCTTGTAAATAAGGTTCTACTTCCAAATTAGTGAGATAAAGAGACTCAGGCTTTTAAGTCAATCAGTCCTTCCACCAGTTAACAACAAATAAATAAATGAAATGAATGGATAGATAGTTAAAAGATAAATGAGTGAATGAATGAATGAATGAATGAATGAATGAAATGCCTCACCTTTTCCCAAGTTTTACCTTTTCCTGAACTCTTTTCCTTACTAGCTCTGTAAACTTGAATGTCACTGATTCTCCTTGGGCTTTCAATTCCTTTATTATAAAATGAGAGGTTTGCCTCGGTTATCTGAACATTTTTTTCAAGTTCTAAATTCTATGATCTCCACTATTTGTTAGCCACTGTAACTTTCACAGTTATGGCACATTAAGAAGGGTATAGAGGTAAGCCTGAGCTTCTCATGACAGTATGCCCTTCAAGACATCAGGTGAATAAGACTACAGTGTAACCTAACTTAAAATTCCACATTTCTACGCAGTTCAGTGAGTAGAACAAATTATGGAAAGCTATTCCTTAAAACTGAAATCCTTCCTTTGTCCACCTCCATAATCAATTTAATTAATCAGTTTCTTGTCTCTGGGCTGGATTCTATTTGTAGCCTTGGATTCAAATCTTACTTATCCATTTACAAACATACAGTGTACTTTTCTTGAGATTACTAGAGTCATAGGAATTATAAGCAAAAAGGGAAGTTCTCATCTAAGGGAGTAAGTAGGTAGGGAGACAAGACAAGAAGAAAATATATATACTGACATTTCTAAGAGCTGGAATGGTAGCCTTAATAAAGTTCCCACCAGAGTAGCAGGCCAGGATCAGTAGATGTGGAAACAATGAGTTGTGTATATTCACTTATTGAATAGATTGTAGAGAAAATTATTTTTCAGGAATAGATTAAATTAGACAGTTGCTCCAATTATGAAAATATTTTATTCTATGATATTTTCAAGATCAAGAACTTTCCTTATAATTGTCATAGGTCTAACACATTGTAAAAGAATTTTAACATTTTTGATTGTGAGATCACACTATTATTTCATATTGAAATTTCATTCCCCTAGAATCTGAAGATGCTTCTCAAATTGCTGCTTAACATGGCCATTTCTGCTTATTAAGAGACAGAGACATAGAGAGAAGCAGAGAGCTGATTGAAGTAAAGATCTGCTGGAAAACACTGGGGTGTAGTGTAACAATTGCACATGTTAAGACATTCACTTTGGCAAGAAAAACAGCCACTTTGTTTTCAGAGACTGAGAATGGAGAAGAGATAAAGGAGGTGTTTCAAAGGGATTGGAGCTCAAGATAAGAGGAAAAGAACTGCTCACATTGAATAGCCTCAGTAAAGTAAAAGTTTAAAGATACATTGGAGGAGGGTCATATAGAAAATATGAGGAAAGAGGAGAATATAACTGATAACTTCTAACTGGAATGGTGATTACAATGACAGTCCTCTAAAAAGCAGCATGTATGTCTAAGAGGATGCAAAAATGAGCCATGTGACTGGATCATGGTGTTTTCTTTCCTTTGTCACTTTCTTTGGACAAAAATGACATGTCTATTTAAAATGTGTTATAATTCCCAAGAAATATCAGCTCTGATGTAAAGCTTTCAAGCACATGAATGCTGAAGGCATGCTTTTGACCCATTTTAAAAGGCTGCTAAGAATCAGATTAATAAGAGTTCTAGAAGAGGGATCAATACTTCAAAGAGTGGGAAGAATACAGGGAATATTCATGCTGGCCTTTTGGATAATACAAGAAGCACTTTTTTCTCCTCTGTTTGGCAATATGCATTATATCTTTGGGCCAATCATTTACTTTCTCTTTGTTTCAATGCCCTAAACTGTGAGCTTAGAAGGACTAATCATATCACTTGCATAAAGCCCAAAACTCTTTAAAACAAGCATTTGCTTGTAATTAAATTTTATCTTATTTGAAAAAAATGGCTGTGCATATTTATCTTTAGGGGAATTTTTAGGGTATCTTTAGGATAATTATATATTTTCTTTATAAAACAATTTCTTATACTCTCAGTTGTTCATACTGACCTCAAATGTTCTTCAAAGTCTCTGTTGAATGGGCTTCAACTCCTTGATGAAGAACCCCAAAGTTGCTGACTGGTAGGAGGAGTTAGTTGTATCTTCAAATCTCTTTCAAAAGCAATGATCATGATACAAATTCTACATAATTCTTTAGTAGTTGAGGGAAAATATGATCTCATTAACATGCAGATTACAATATATTCTTGCTTAATCATATTGTAAGTCCTCTGATCTTTGCAATGTTGTGGGAGAGGACTCTTACTTGTGTTAATTGTTTTTGATACTAGTGCAAGTACGATTTTTTAATAAACTTTTATATATTGCAAAACTTCATTTTAGTTTTTAAAAAAAAAAACCTTATTGTTAGTACATAGCATGATCTGTTATTATTCTTACTGCATTCCTTTTTTTTCTGGTTGAACATCTCTAAGATAATATTTACTTTTTTAGGTACAGTTCTTCACAGAATTGAACTCAAGATCATTCCCACTAAATTTCTGAACCTTGCTATACTTCTAGTAATGGTTGAATTTTATTTAGTTTGGTTTGCCACTGCCAGTCAAAAAGGCCCAGGAATGGTGTTTCTCTAACAATCTGTCCTTTACTGTTATATAAAGGATGATGGAAGGGATCTTAAAGTCAATTGAATTCAGCCTCCTCTTTTTACAGATATGGAAACCCAAGGTCAAAAGCAGCTAAGTCTAGGGTCATAAAGTGAGTAAATGAGTTAAGTGGGATTCAAAAGTGGTTCTTCTTGACCTCAAATGAAGCATTCTGTGTATTATAATAAACTGTCTCTGGCTTTAATAGACCAGGCACATTTCCTTACATAAAATGGAGCTGGACAAATAGATAAATAAAATGTTTCTAAAAATTTCCATTTTACCTCTTGTCCATTTTTAGTATTTGGAAACAATGAGCAGTAAACATCTGAGGGCTATAAGCCATTAACATATTACTAAGGTTAATTTTAAAGCTGAATGGCTAGAATATTACCCCTTCCAACAAAAGAAAAAAGGACATAAGTAAAGTAATTGCTAGAAAAGTAGAAGAATGACAGATGTAGTAATTTTATAGAGCTGATCACTTGTAAGGTGTAGGGTAGGTATGGAAAGAAAGAGAATGTAAGGAAAAAGTTAGGAAAGTACCACAAGGCTGAATTGAATTCACTCTCTTAACTACATGCACATGTTCTCAATTTGAGGACTGAAATATTAGTGTCACTATTATTTGTACTGAAAAAGTACAAGAGTTTCGGGTGTTACTTTTTAAAAAATTCCTCCCATGGATTAAAGTATTTAAACATTCTTTTCAAGATAGATACAGAATTAAAACTCCATTATAAATTATTTTGTGTCATTATAAAAGAATTTATTAAGATTTAAGTGCATTAATGTTGCTTTATTTAATATGATTAGGTTTTTCTTTTGGCAGCAGTGGTGCAGCATAAGTGTTATGCTTGAGTGCCACCACGGTTTGGAACTTTTAGCAGTCAATCAGGCAGAATTTCTAATGCTATTTCATAATTATTTGTACTGCTCTGATGAGCTAAATAATTGCAGACTGTGAGAAGAATATCTAGATGTATAATTGCCATTAAATATTTAGAACTTAATTTAAGAGTTCCAGCTGTGAACTCATTTTTGAGGGAATTTTCTTCATCTGACTCTGGGCAAAGAAACAAAGTAACTTTTGGCCTCAGACTATAGGCAGAAAACATGTAGGTTATTGAAGACCAAACTAAAATGTGTAAGGACTGAATAAAGTAAAACTTCAGGTTACATAATGTTTCCCCCACACCTTTCTTTCATTTGACATCTTTTAAGCCTCTGGATTTGAGAGTGGATCGGGTTGATTTAATTTGAAATTAAATATTTAAGCTTAAATATACTTTTCTCATAGTTCTAATTTACTGCAGAGAATCAATTATCAAGTGTGGCCGATAGTTTGTGAGACATTGAAAAGAACAATTTGCAATGGAGTGGCCCAAATTAGATAGGGTTGCTTAACTAAATTGAATGAGAACTATGTTTTAGTTTTTTCCCAGAGAAAATTGGGAAACATGGCAAACCAAAGAGAACACTGAACCAAGACTCTAAAACATGGGTTCTAGAGGGAAAATACTTTCAGTGCCTACATCATTCTATGACTGTGACTCAGAAGAAATGAAACTTGGGAACATCCTTTACACACTGTAGAGACCAACAAAAATGGAATTGAAAATACAGTCAGTCAGCCTTTAGTGACTTGCAGTGTGTTAAGGTCTCTCGGAACAAGTAAAGTTTTTGAGCCCTGTAAGAACTAGCAAGTGAGATTTCTCAATTGCTCAATTACACACTTTGTTTTTACATAAATTACATCTGCCAACATATTCTTCTCCCCATACCTACTTGTAATAGCAATTTAAATGGAAATACCGTTCTCAGTCATTAATAGACCAATGTGAGCTGCTTCAATGACCTGGAAGCCTAAGACACATGTGGTGGGAGGAGCTTACTGAACTGGTGGAACTGTAAGGGTGGAGCAGAACAGAAAAGAAGTGGGTGAGCTCAGTCCTGTCAGAGGAGAGAGGATGCAGGCAGGCAGGCATAGCAAGGCTCAGGCTCATGAGTGTGTGCTTGTGAGAAGGCCCCGGGAGAGAGGAGGGGGAGGTTTGGGAATGAATGGCTTTGCCTCCTGTGGTGATCATGTTTATTAACTTTTTGATCACCATAACAGATTTTGCTTTCTGGTTCTGGAATTTGACTTTCTGGTGTCTAAATAAATGTTTTTCTTCAGTCTGCTATATGGAGAGTCTTTTATACTTTGCAACTGAGAACTATGTTGACATATTCATAGTCACCACCAGTGCTGCGAATATTGCCTTGGCGATGCACTACTCCATGGGTCCTTCCACATAACAAAACAGAGATGCACTCTGAGATTTCTATGTCATAGATTCTGTAGACCTTAGTCAGGCCACATTTGGTGAACTGTGTTTTGTTCTAGGTTCCAAAATGTAGGAAAGACTTTGATAAGTCGAATGATATTCAGAAAAGAATGACCACAATAGTGAGGGGACTATTTTTCAGGTCATAAAAACATCAATCTAAGGAAGCAGAGATGTATAGCCTGAAGAAATAAAGAATCAAAGAGGACTTGATGACTGGTTGCAGTTAAATAAAGAGATATATTGAAGCATGCTTGTTATATTTGATACTCTAAGGCACAATTAGATAGGAGCAGAGGGGGGATGTTTTAGAGGGGATTGATAATAAAAAAAAATCTAACAAATGAAAATATCCAAAAAAAGAAGAGATTCCTTTAGGAGGGGATTTCCCTTTGATAGAGATTATCAAGAAAACATTGCCTTGACTGATCATCTTTCTTACAGAATTTGTTGAAGGGATTCTTGTCCAAGTATTTTATTTCCTCTGAGTTCTCTTCTAGATCTTAGATAATATGATTCTGAAGCAATGCTTATGGTGGAATGGTTAGCGACTTTTATGTATAAATTATAAAAGGAGATCTAAAACAACATGTAAGGGTTTAAGATGTACTAAAAGGAAATTCCTATGTGTATAAAACCACATTTCTTCTCAATTTCATATGAAATTTCATCCAGTGGATCAACAAAAACCAGAAGCAGCCTCACTGGTGAAAAAAAAAATTGTTAAGGTCTCACCACTGCTCTTACTCATGATAGAGGTAAGCTTGTAGAAAAAAGAAGATTTGAGGATGTGTTCATGGCCTGAATAGTGCCTTACATCAGGACAAAACATAATCACTGTCCAGTCCTTGGTGTATTTCCTTACCATTTAGTTCAGTCCAATGCATGATGCTTTCATGGGGGATCTAAAAAGGAGGACAAGAGGTGCACAACAAAGGCACACAAGAAAAATTTCCCAAGTAACCAAACCCACCAGAGTGATTTAGACAGTTCTTGCCCAGCAAAGTTTTGCATGGTCTTTATATTAAACCTCTACCCAACCCCTTAATCATCAAAAAACTCAACTCTAGAGAATACAAACTGCTTTAGAAAAAATTAGCTTCTGGAAAGCCCATAACAGATTAGAATGGGAGGAAATCTTATACCTTCACTTAGGCTACTGTTAGTACTAAGGCCTTCATTACTCACATATCAATTGCCCTACCTTCTTTGACATGGTGACAAACTCTCCTCAAAATGAGAAATGCTTTGGAAGATTATTTCACAGATAATTGCTAATTACCTCTTCTAATTGCAATAAAACTTTTTCAGTAATTAACAAGACTCTTCTGATTACTGATCACTTAGCAAGGTAGGCCTATTACAGAGGGGAAAGGCAGAAAATTAACTTTGAGCAAACACACACATCAGATTATTGATCATAACTCCTGATGACTCCTAATTGACAAAGAACTATATATATATATATATATATATATATATATATATATATGTATGTATGTATGTATATGTATGTATGTATATGTATGTATGTATGTATATCAGACTCAGTAAATAGGGGTTACCAGGAACAAAGATGTCTTTCTTTATAGGGCTGTGATAGTACCCTAGTCTCATTAATTTTGAGAACAACAAAGGATGATTTCTAAGAGATTCATATATATATTTTGGTAATCAAGCATCTGAATGGGAGTTAAAAATGATTAATATATTAGAACTTCCATTATGATTATCTAGTGTTGCTATGCCCTTGCTGATGCTATTTCAATAAAAATTGTTTATACAATCTAGCATGTTTTTACTCCTAAAAGAGAAAAAAGAAGTATAAGCTTTCCTAGGGCTACTCTATTTCTCCTTTATTTTTTCCCATGAAAGGTAATCATTGCCAAGTCATTGCCTCCTAGAGCATAGGAGTGGCTTTAACAAATATGGTTTTCAGAATGTCAATAAGCTATTATCTTCAGGATCCTGCTCATACAGTTAGTTGAACTCAAAACATGCTGCTTAATAATGAGGTTTCTATTGGTAAGTCTGGAACACAGCTTGGTGGTATAGACCCAAAGTCTTCCTCTGACACTAACTGTGTGAACATGGGACAATCATATCTCTCGACCTCAGTTCTCTCATAATAAAATAACATGTACCCATTTGGTAAGATGAAGGTTCACATAATCAAAGTTGTGGTTTTTCAGTAGCAATGGGTGGTTGTAAGAATTGGACTCTAAAGAATACTGACTGCTGCAGAATCAATGCTTTTGAACTATGATGTTAGAGAAAACTTGAGGTCAAATAAGTCAATACTCAAATTATTTCAGGCTCTTCACTTGAAGGTCAAATATTGAAGCCAAAAGGAAAAGGAGATGGAAGATAATGTGATAGATGAATAGTATCATGGAAACAAAGAACATGAACTTGGACAGACTTCAAGAGATAGTGAAGGATAAAAGAGTCTAGCATATTATGTTCCATTGGGTCACAAATAGATAGACACAATTGAGCAAGTAAACAACAAAAACAAATAAGTGCTTAGTCCCTCTCTCATCTCATTATTAATCTTTTTCTAATTTATTAGCTTTTATATTTGACTAAACATTTAGATGATCTGATTGGGTATATATAGCTGATTATGATTTGAGTCACATCAGAAATCTGTCATTTTCAGTTTAGCAAAAATGTTAGTTTTATTTTGGGGGATTTCAGATGCAATTTTGACTGATTCTCTTCTTAAAGAAGTTGTTTGTGAAGAGTAATCATTAGTCACTTAATTGCTTTATAAATCACTAGATTTTTTTTTCTTGAAGCATAATTTCAAACATGTTTTCCAACATCTTATCTTTCTTTGTACCCTTTTTTGCTTTGGAGTCCCTGAGAATCAAAGTAAATTTGATTTAATTTGGATGATCTTGCCAAGTTTTTCAAAGCATTTCTCAATTTCTTCATCCTTGACAAAAGATGATATATGAGCTCTTATTATTTTCAAGGTGATATATTGACTTATTCTCATTATGAACATTATAATCACTACAAGACAAAATCAGTAAGTATTGCTTTTGTGCCTTTGTCAATGTGGTGAATACAACTTAACCTACCCCTGTATTTAGAATGTATGTTCCTTGAAGTCAGGGACTGATTTTTTTTTCTTTGTATCTTCAGCACTTAATAGAGTGTCTTAGTACAAAATTATTTATTGACTTCCTGAAGATGACCTCTGAATCATCCTTGCATTTAATGGTGACATATTTGTATTTTCTAGTTTTGTTTACAGCAACAATATCATAGTTCAGTCCCTCTAGAAGTGCATCAATTATTTTGTCATTAAATAAAAATCATAATTTAGACCACTAACAATAAATGTTTATAGATGAGTTTAAAAAAAATATTGTGTGAAGACAGATAAGTGAGTACAGTCTTGGTGGGGCTATGAACTGTTCCAAGTATTCTGGAAAATAATATTAAATTATATGAGAAAACTCACTTAACTGGTCATAATCCCTCCTTCCCCCACCCCCAGAGATTCCAATGATGAACTTATATACTCCAAGGCAGTAAAAGACAGAACAAGCCCATGCTAATGAAATATTCATAGCAGTGTTTCTATGACAACAGCAAAATGAAAACAAAATGTACACTTGTAAGTTAGGGAAAGGTCATTCAAATTGTTTTATACAAATCTGATGAAGTAGTACATGCAAAACAGTAAAATAAGGAATTCAGAAAAAACATGGGATTGCTTTCATGAACTGTCATAAAGTATGTCAAAGCAGGGGAATAATACAAATAACCATGACAGTAAGGCAAATGAAACAGTACTAAATCAAAGTTGCACACTAATTAATTATGATTAGAAATCATGGAAATGGAACAAAAATTTTCCGTTTTCTTTTCTGTGGGGACTTACCTATGGATATCATTGTCTCATATGCTGGGACTCACCATCATCACTATGTCATGGTAATTATTGGCTTGTCTCTTTCTCTTTATTACAAGGCAATTATCTTTGGATATTTTAAAAAATGAATGATGTAAAAATAAGACCAATTAAACTTAATAAATGATAAAACATTGATTAAGGTAAAATATTTTTTACTATGCAAAAGACTGGTGGTAAAAGGCACTGATGTTCTCTTTTTGTTGGTTATAACTGAATATTTTGAATTTTGGTATGATGCAACATTACATTAGTTTCTGAATTAATACAGTATATAATCATGCTGAAGACCTGTTCATTTTAATCTCTATCTATAGTATTTGAAATAACTAAAACTGACATTTCTTCTCTTCATTAGCAAGCTTTAGTTCTAGAAATCCATAGCCAGTGAATTGTATTCATTTTTATTTTATGAAGTTAGTCCTAGTATTACTTTGACTATGAAATTGGATCTGAAAAGTCAATTTAGTTATAGTCATATTTTTTTTTTGAAAATTGAGTAAGTAGGATATTTTTGTCATCTTTTAGGTGAAGAAATCGTTCAGAACACTTCCTTAAATAAATGAAAGTGGAATCAAGTGGTGTTTATGGAAGCTTGGTAAAAGCCATTGAACTGCAGGATGATCTTTTAGAGTAATGGCAAAGGTCTGCAAAACTACCTCAAGTTCCAAAAATTCACTATAAAACATAGTGGAGACATCCTGTAAGAAAATTTGAGTACCTGTCAAAGTTTCACGGGAAAACTTGACATGAAAAGCATCTGTCATAACAGTTAATAATTGTAGTGAGGCTGAGTAAACCTTAACTTTAGATATGAACTCACTCTTTGCAGTATATATATAGAGTGTTCAGGGAGAACTAGCTCCTTTGCTGTGAAGACAAAACCTTTCCAGGACTGCTCATCACCTTTTCATGTCCACCTATTCCTCAACTCTCACATATAGCTCCAAGAAACTGTAACATGCACAGTGGCCACACCTTGGTAAAATTATTTAAACAGACAGGCCTCAAACCTATCAGTGAGTTATAAGGATGTCTACCCCAAGCAAGTGAAGACTTCCTCTGGCAGAATGGGTGACTGAGAACAATTTGTTCAAATGGCCATGAATTCAGCTGAAGCACTGTGAAACACTTAGACTTCAAGACTCCAAGGTCATTCACTGCTTTGAGGGCCTTCATAAGTCATTTTGATATTTCTCTTGGCACTGGATTTTAATGACCTTTGAAAAGAGAGTGAGACTGTTTCACGTAAAGCTTACACTCAAGTCAAGATATCAATTGGCTACCATCAGTTTTCCCTGCAGTTCACTAGATTCCCTTAGTGGGAAAACAAATGAGTATTGCCAGAAATACACCAAATTCAGGCTTGGCTTAATATAAAAATTTTTCAGAAAGTCATGAAATATGAATTTGGAATCAAGGATCCCAGAGTAGCCAATAAAGAAAACTAGACAAGCTGATCTCATTGACCTCTTTATTTGTTGCAATAAAGTTCAAGCTGGCTAATCTACAAATGATTTAAAGGAAGAGATCATGGTAAGATGTATAAGTATTCACAGAGCTGATATCCAGGGATGCAATTCTAAAAAAAATGTAACAACATAAGATGAAGATTTCATAGTAAATTGATAATCTAGAATATTTATAGAAAAGATAAGCCCTGAATAGGTTCCAATATTTTAACTCTTATATCCTTCCTCACTCAAACTCCAAAGCCTCAAACACAGGTCCATTCTCTTGTTTCATTTATCATGAATCATACACGGACAACTTTCATTTTCATTCCTCCTATATAATCAAATTCAATGACCAGGCCATATAAGGATATAAAATAGAGTATTTAGATCATGTCTATATGTTTGTAACAAAACATGCATTTTTCAGATCTTTTAGGAACATATTCCACTGTTATATCCAATCATCTAAATGTTCCTGGTATCTAAAAATGCCAAATGGTAAGTTGTACAATTTCTTCAAATATTATCTTCTAATTCATATATATGTCCTTTTACATTTCAAGACTGTCATTTCCTACAGGAATAATCACTGAGATAGTATGCACATTCTCTATGGAGTGCACAGGACTAACCACTGAAATGGAGGAAGAAAATACTAGAACTTCCATTTTTATCTGTTCTTAAGAAGGAAATTAAGCTATACATGCATTTAATGTAAAGATTGACACTGATGCCCTCACTAACTCCATATTTCTGATACTTATAGATGGAGTATAGAATATACTAAAGGAAACATGTTAGTTTATACAACAGGGGATGAAAATGACACTCTTACCTACTTGTGTGCTTTTAGTATGTAGCAGTTTATATGTATTGTTATAAATAGATTTAGAATTATTTTATTTAAATTTTACTAGACTAACTTTCATAAAAAACACGAGTTATAAAGATTCTTGAAAAGAAACTATAGATTAAAAATAACAGTAATGATTTCAACATAAACAAATAAAAGCAATTGGCACTTGTGTTCCTAGTACCAACTGTCCTTCATATTCTAAGGTAAAATTGATGATGATTTAATCAGATCTGACAGGAAGTTACATGGGCAAAGACAATGAATCACTTTTACTACATAAATGTTCAAAAAATATCTCATAACAAAAGGCTTTAGAAATTATTAAACTCTAAAATAAGTTAGATATATTTCTCTTACAGAAACACAAATTGTCTTACAGAAAGACAAATTTTCCAAATTTGCTGGCTTTTTTTTATGTCTCTGTTAACAGAAGGACATCTAGAAGATAGATTTGAAAAAAATTCAAAAACAGAAAAAAGGAAAGAAATCCTACTTCCCCTTTGGAACATAGGTGATGTTTTAACCAGTGATAAAATAAGTGCACCCTCACAGGGACAATTAGAAAACATCAGGAGCAAAAATGAGACAAATGTGAATTGGAATACACTGTTTTTGACAACAAAATTACATAAATATAGATATATCTACAAACATATTTTTTTTCAAAATGTACTTGAGGTAGAATATATTACTTTCCAGGAGCAATTAATTCAGGCAGGGATGATAAAATTATGTATCTGAACTGGAAGGGACATCTGCAACCTTCTAGGCTACCCATTCTACCCTTAACACTTTAAAACAGATCCAGGGAGATTGTGTGACTTATCTAAGGTGGTCACACAGTAGAAATTAGAGGTAGAATTTGAATTTCGACCGACAATTTCAACTGCACCCTTCAGGGGCAACTTTCCTCTGACACCAAGTCTGATAAAAAGGGAAGAAAATGTTTAAAAATTGTGAAACGTCATACATTAGTTAGTCATTTCTTTGCTTTTTTTTTTTCTTCTTAATATAGGAGCCCAAAGTGGAAGGGAAATGATGAATTGTTATTTTGCTTTTTGCAGTTCTGGGTGTTGGGTCAGTGACATAGCATCCATCTAGAAACCTAATTGCCCAATGCATCTATGTAGCCTTAGATCAAAGTCCATTGCTCTTGCCACCTTTCCACACTTTGCTGTTTCTCTTCATCCCTCAGAACCTGTGTCTATAGCTTACTAAAACCTCAAGAAAACAGGATCAGAGAAAATCCTCCAACAGATAATTTGAGGAGTAGAGAGTTACTGCTTGAGCAATGAACATTTATCTCCAACATCTTGATCTCTTTGGCATTTTCAAGACAGTTACACTCCACAAGATCTTAGTATCTGAGAAAGATGATTAAGATATCAGTAAATTAAACTTTCCCATTTCCAGGGAGATGAGAAAATTCAAATTCAGAAAGTTTAATGACTTGTCTAACGTGTCACAGCTAGTAAATAGAAAAAAAATCAGAATAGAATACGAGCTTCTTAATTTTCCATTGAGTGATTTTTTAACCCCAAGTGTGGAAAGGGGCTGCTGAGGCAGAGGATATAATTTAATTATGCAGGTGTAAGTGCTGTAGTTTTTGTTGATACAGTAGAAGTTAGGTGAATCTAAGCAATTTTGAATTTTAATTGTCAATCTGGTTGCCTTAATAAATATTAAATGAAATTGGAAAACCAAAGCTGAAATCTGCAGTGATACATGATACATATTATATATATATATATATATATATATATATATATATATATATATATATATATATATATATATATATATATATATATATATATATTCATTAGGGAGAAGTGAAAGTCGCGTGCAGAGTGCAACGAAGTCAGAAAGAGCCAGGTTCAAAGGCTACCTCAAAAGTCTCACAAACCTCAAAGTGTAAAACAACAGTCAGCTATCTTCTTCTCTTCCTTGCATATATATTGTACCTCAGAAGGAAAGAATTAAATAATCACGAACAGCCTCCTTATATGATTTAAATTTAGTAAATGCCTTAAAATATTTTAAGAATGTCAAAATATGTCAATCCATTCAATCTCAAAACTTCTGGAAAAGACTAGTGAAGTAATGTTACTATATATTAAACTTTCTTCCCACTCAAGGACTTGTATTTCTTGAAGCACTCAACAAAATCATATCCACTTACTTATAAATCTAAAAACTGTGGGAGTGAGCTAAGTATTCTTTATGATAGAAGTAATTAATGCTTTGCCAAAATCAACTGGTACCTTTGTTCTCTTTGAGAAATACTTTTTGATATTCATATGGTCTTCTCAGCTAGGTATTTTAATCATCAAATATTTCTCAATTTTCTTGAACAAAAGAAAGATCCACAAAGCTATCTGGATAGAATGTTCTTTGAATGTACATTTCATTTACGAAGGACAGATTAGCTAAAAATGTTTAGTGTTTGGACATATCATGCTGAGTTTCTTGTGAATTCAAAATCAGACTTTTCTTTATTAAGGTTTTTTTTTCCCATGTGAAAGATCAGATATTATTACATATTTAGTCCATATTTTTTATGCATTTGATGCATAGTCCAGAGCCTACTAACCTGGGAATACCACTTCTCTAACACCTCTGCACCTCTAGAAATCCACTTTTCACTGTTCTGTGGGTTTGTAACCTTGAACTAGGTAGTGGGAGACAAAACTGCCAATTCATACTTATCCCTACTGCAGTGCCCTAAAATGGATCTGAATGTGCTCAAATATGGGAAAAGGACATCCTTTTTCCATATGTGTAGTCTTTTCCTGGGTGCTAGCATGCTCTCATTGGTGCTGTCTCTGATACTGTCTCTATTTGTCTCCTTACATTCTTGGGTGGGAAAATGACTCATTGTGAGTTGTTCTGGATTTTACCATCAGAATTTGTTCTGGTGTATTTTATATTTGTAAGAGATTTCTGGAAAGGAATTGGCCATACTACTTCCCATCTTGTTTCTGCTAAACAATGTATTTTCTCCTCAAGACAATTGAGTACTAAAGTCAGAACGAAATTTTAGTTCTCTCATTCACAGATTTGTGGTACAAATAGGCACACCTAGGCCAGCACACCCTAGTGCAGTGAGCAAGCCATGAGCACCTAAGGCCTTGGCACAGAAAGCCACTGACCAGAACCCTCACTCCTAATGCAAAAAGCAAGGGAGAATATTCCCTGTGTCCAAGGACAAAGTAGGTGAAGAAGGAATTACACAATTTCTTTTATAGAACTAAAAGTACCAACACAACCAATACAACCAAAATCAGAAGGAAAGTAGAAGGATGGGAGTAATTTGTATAGCTAGTGTTTCTGATAAAGGATTAATTTCTAAAATATATAGAGAACTGAGTGGAATGTATGAGAAAGCAAGTCATTCCCCAATTGATAAATGGTCAAAGGATATGAGCAGGAACTTTGAGATGAAGAAATTAAAGCTGAGCTAAGATGGCAGAGTAGAAAGAATCACAAATGCTTAGCTCTTACCCCACAGCCCATAAAATACCTGTAAAGAAGAACTCTCAACAAATTCTAGAGCAGCAGAAGTCACAGAACAACAGAGTGGAGGAGATATCTGTTCCAGAGAGACATGAAAAACCAATGGGAAAGGTCTAATGAGCACCTGACCTGAAGCAGAGACCAGCCTTGGCCAAACCACACCAAGAGGAGCAGATCTGAGCAGGTTTCAGGGACAGAATCTCCAGCAGCAGCGTAGGACCCTCAACCCACAGGCACCAAAGGTCAGTGAGAGGTTCTTTTCAGCTGGCCAAGAGTGGAGTTGGGTATCCTCAAAACTCAGGGCCCCTCAGGAGGCAGCAGTAGAAGCAGCAGCAGACAAGGGGTCCCAAAATAGGCAGTAGCCTGAATCCATTGTTGAAGGTCTCATTGTAAACCCCCTGAGGGAACTGACCCCAATCCTTCAGCCCCTACCTCAGCAGCTGAACTTAATCTCACAATGAATAGCAGCCCCAACCCCTGCCCCAAACCCCTGAGGCTTGGGAGCAGCTCATTTGAATCACAGCCCCCAAGTGCTGACTTGGTGGAACTGGAGGCAAGATGGGTGTGGGGAGGAAACTCAGAAGTCAAGTAACTGATTGGGAAAATACCCAAAAAAGGGGAAAATAAATAAGACCATAGAAGGTTACTTTCTTAGGGAACAGGTGTCTCCCCCCATCCTTTTGGATGAGGAAGAACAAAGCATACTGTCAGAGGAAGTCAAGGCCCTTGCCTGCAAAAGGAACTTAAACTGAATTCAGGCAATAGAAGACCTTAAAAAAGAAGTTAGCAGCTTACTAAAGGAGAACCAAAAAAATGCTGAGGAAAATAAGAGCTTTAAAAAAAAGTTAACTCAATTGGAAAAAGCAGTCCAAAAAATCAACGAGGAGAAGGAGGTTTTAAAAAGCACAGTTAGGGAAATGGAGGAGAAGGTTCAAAAGCTCACTGAACAAAGTAATTCTTTGAAAGAGAGAATTGAGTCAAGGGAAATGAATGACTATGAGTTAAACAAAGAAGTTTATAAAAAAACCCAAAAATTTGAAAAAATAGAAGATAATGTGAAACAACTCATTAGGAAAACAACTGACCTGGAAAACACATCCAGGAGAAATAATTTAAAAATTATTGGACTACCTGAAAGCTATGATCAGAAAGAAAGCCTAGATGTTATCTTCCATGAAATTATCAAGGAAAACTGCCCTGATGTTATAGAATCAGAGGGCAAAATGGATATTGCAAGAATTCATCGATCAGCTCCTGAAAGAAACCCAAGCAGAGAAACTCCTAGGAATATTGTGGCCAAATTTCAGAGTTCCCGGATCAAGAAGAAAATACTGCAAGCAGCTAGAAAGAAACAATTTGAGTATGTGGAAATACAATCAGGATAACACGGGATCTGGCAGCTTCAACATTAAGGGATTGAAGGGCTTGGAGTGGGATATTTCAGAAGTCAAAGGAACTGGGATTGAAACCAAGAATCACCTACCTATCAAATCTGAATATAATACTTCAAGGGAAAAAATGATTCAGTGATACAGACGATTTTCAAGAATTCATGTTGAGGAAAAGACCAGATCTGTATTTAAAAATTTGACTTCCCAAGACAAGAATCAAGAGAAGTATGAAAATGTAAACAGAAAAGAAATATCATAAAAGACTCTCTAAAGCTGGACTGTTTACATTACTACATGGAAAGAAAATAGTTTCAACTCTTGAATCTTTTCTCAGTATTTGGCTAGTTGTAGATATTGTACATATAAACCCACACCCACACCCACACACACACACACATACACATAGATAGATAGAGAGTACAGGGTGTGTTATATCAGAAGAGATGATATCCACACACACACACAAAAAATAAAATAAAATAAAAATTAAGGGGTGAAGGAGGAAAATTCCAGGAAGAGAAAGGGAGTAATGGAATGGGGCAGGCTATAACTCATAAAAGAGATAAGAAAAATCTTATTCAGTGGAGGAGATAAGGGAGAGGAGGAGAGGGGAAAAATAAAGCTACTCTCCCCTCGTGTGGCTTAAGGAGGGAATAACAAGCTCACTAAATTTGATACGAAAATTTATATACACCAGAGGAAAGCAGGAGAGGAGACGACAAGTGGAGCGAGGGGAATGTTAGAAGGGAGGGCAAATGGGAGAAGGGAGTCACTAGAAATAAACACTTTGGAGAAGGGATGAAGTTAATTGTAGGGGGGGGAATAAGGGCGGAAAGGATAGGTCAGAAGGCAATATAATTAGTATTACACAACATGATTATTATGGAAGTTTTTTGCAAAACAACACATATTAAGTCTGTATTGAATTGCTTGTCTTCTCAGTGGGGCTGGGAAAGGAGAGAAGTTGGAATTCAAAGTATTAAAAATGAATGTTGAGAATTTTTATTGCACATAATCAGGAAATAAGAACTACAGGGTTAGAGGTATGGAAATTTATCTTGCTGGCCTTAGGAGAGGGGTGGGGTGTGATGGAGGAGAGGGTACATTGAGGGAAGGAGTAATCAGAATGCAAGGTATTAGGACGTGGGGGGAAGGGAGTGATGGGAAGAAAAATTGGACATGTTACAAAGTGAGGTAAAAGCAATTAGTATTAAAATAATAGACTGAATTAATTACTGAGAATAAATCAATGACATCTTTAGTTTGGAGAAAAGAATTTCAGTCCAAATTTCCTAGAGGAAGGTAATATTGGGTAAAATTTGACATTGGTGAAAAGTCAAGATTTTAACGGTAAATTTAATTTTATGATTGCCATTTAATCAGCAACTATAACATGTATAGAAAGGCATGTAAACCACTTAAGATTTGTCTCAAAAGATGTTCCTTAGCCAAAGTGAAATTATAGTCATATTTGAAACCTGGTTATTGGAACTTGCCATTTTTAGATGCTATGGGACTATTAAGTGACTGTTTTTCTGAGTACAATTCGAGGCATGGGTAGCAAGAAAGGCGATCTGAGCCTCCAATCCATGATGCCAGTAAGCTGATAAGATGCTGGTATGAACTGCATAGGTGATCTCAAGGGACGGTTGGGAGAATGGCTGTTCAGCATGGGCTGAGGTGGGATTCTCCTGACTCAGTTTCCCCACTGACACCTGGCAGACTTTAAGCCTGACTGAATGCAAGTGGGCAATCTAATCCTGCCTGGAATTGGCATGAAGTTGGGGAGATATTGTATCCCTGCAATGTCCTTACAATTGTTGGCAATTGCCTATAGTCAAAAGGTTTGTAAGCTTAATACCAGATCTATTCAATTATAGATTATGGGTAGGGGAACATCCGAGGTTGTCTAAAATTAAGCTTTTAGGCATAGGACTTTAGACCAACAACAATAAGTTAGGGTCCTTTAATTCTTAGTAATACTATGGAGACAATTAGGTCAAGAGCTTGTGAAGTTAGCAACATAAATATTATTTGTGTCTCAGTTGCTTAATGTTCAAAAAAAAATTCTTTGTTGGTCCATATTGTAAATGCTTTAAAAAGAGGTATCACCTGACCAAAACTTTGATTTGCTTTATCTGTTATAAACTGTGTTAAACATAAATTTTAAAAAAAGAAATTAGAGCTATTTATACCCATATATAAATACTCTAAAACACTATTTTTCGGAAAAATTCAAACTAAAACAGCTGAGGTACCACCTCATACCCATCAGATTGGCTAACATGACAGAAATGGGAAATGCTAAATGTTTGAGAAAATGTGGTAAAAATGGGACACCAACACATTATTGGTGGAGTTGTGAATTGATCCAACAATTCTGGAGAACAACTTGAGAATATACCCAAATTGATATCAAACTATGCATACTTTTTATCGTGTAATCCCACTACTAGTTCTCTATCCTAAAGAGATCATAAAATAGGGAAAAGGACCCACATGTACAAAAATATTTATAGCAATCCTTTTTGTGGTGGCAAAGAGCTAGAAATCAAGGAAATGCCTATCAATTGGGGAATGACTGAACAAATTATTGTGTATGAATGTAATGTATTTTGTGTATGAGAAATGATAAGCAGGTGGATTTCAGAGAAACCTGGAAAGACTTACATGAAATGATGTTGAGTGAAGTGAGCAGAACCAGGACAACTGTGTACACAGTAACAGCAACTTTGTGGGATGATATACTATGAATGACTTATCTCTTTTCAGAAATATAATGATCTATGATAATTCCAAAAGACTCATAATAGAAAGTGTTTTCCATAATCAGAGAAAGAACTCTGGAATCTCAAATTTCATCGATCATAATATTTTCACTTCTTTTGTAGCTTTTCCCTTTTCCTATTCCTTTTTTCACAATATGACTGAAGTGGAAACATGTTTACATTGCATATATATAACCTATATCAGATTGTTTACTTTCTTGAGGAGGGAGGATTACCGGTGGGGGTGAATTTTGAAATTCAATATCATATAAAAATAAACATTGAAAGCTATCTTTACATGTAATTGATAAAAAATAAAATAAAATACTATTTACCAAAAAAAATTTTGTGAATCTTGAATGAGCTGAGTTTGTATGAACTGTAAAGTTCTAAGTAGAAGAGAATCAGCATAATCTGGGAGAATTGTTGGTTTTTGTTTTTTTTAATAGTTATGAATATGGTCTGGGGAATTAGTAAAAAAGGATGTGGAAAGATATAACAGTGGAATCACCTGCTGGCCTTGATTTAAAGTAAATATTTTATCCAGAGGTGCGATCAAAATATGCTACTCAATTTGTTTTTGTTTATTTTGGTGTTTCCTCAGCATATGTAATTTCATTTTTGTAAGTTATTCCTAATTTAAAAAACTCCCATATTTTCAGACAGTTGCTAGGGATTAGAAGTTACATCACTTGCTCAGTGTCCCATAGTCAGTTTGTGTCAGATGTGGTACCAGAGTCCAAGACGTTCTGACTTTGAGACCAGATGTTTGTCAATCAATTTAAGTGTTTATTCAATATTCCTTTATTCTCTGCATGTTTCTTATATAAATCCATATCAGTATTTTATTTCTTTTATTTAAAATTTTTAGTAGGAAGGGTCTAAGTAAGTTGCTAACTTTCTATACAAAGAGTCATATGCACCATATGTGATCCATAATTAACTCATGCTTAGGAGTATTAAAGTACTCTTTAAAAAAGTCACAGCACTAAAGAATTTTGCAATTTCCTTGACTTCTGAACATAGCTTATGCAGGAAGGAATTTATCTCTGCCATTCTTGGATGCATTTTCTAATCTGGAAAAGTTAATTCTGGGATAAGTATTTGACTATAAATGGATAACATCTTTTCTCTCCTGGATGTGGTTATTTCCCCCCCATCTACAGGATGATTTTTAATTGCTCCCAAAGTACTGTGATGTGACTTCTTAGGCCATGATCACAAAGGCCTCAGACAACTGAATAAGGATTCCTCTTTATAACACTATTTTTATCAGGATGACTATATCCAGTGGGCAAGCAACCAACCAATTATCTTCAAGAAATTTTAAATGGAAAACCTCTAGACAAAGTTCAAATAATCTAGTTCACTTTGTGTTTTGCATAATAAAGTTATAATAAAAAATACCCCCCAGAAGATCCAACAGCACTAACTATGAGACTGGATTATAAGCAAGCATGGTACAGAATGAAAAATTGCTTTGCCCTCTGGTTTCTTTCCAAACACATCACATTCTTGGGTAAAGTGCACAAAGCTGAACCAGGTGGTATATTTTTAAAGTTAAATGTCTTAAAAATGAATTAAAACCTATCATGCAGTGAATCTGAATTAGTGTAATGATTTTCAGTTGCTCATGAATGGAAGGAGTGGATAGAGATTTTATTTCATACACTAATGTCATGCAGTGGCATAAGACAATTACAGTTGGAAATGGGCAGTGCTCTTTGCTCAAATGCATAATAATCAATATGGCAACCTTTTAAAATTACCTTGTCTTAGCTTTTATGATCTTTTTGAATTGCAAACAGTTTTCATCCAATGCCCAAACTGTGATACTCCCAGGATAAATGTATATCCTGAGAATATATGAAAACTATTTTTTGACAAGAAAATGTCTTGAATTAAATTTGTAGCTATTCTTTGACTTACCTTTTAGTCCACTGACTGGAACTTATAGCAACCTGAAATTTTATCAATTTTTATGGAAGTTAAATGCAAGGCAAATGAATATGCACATCAGATCTGCAACTTTTTTTTCCGCTGAACACAGACATGTGCTAAGTATACCATTTCCTGACGGCCCATTTCACTGACTGTCTCCCATACCTAGTATTTTAACCCTCCTCATTTTTACTATTTGGATTCTTTAGCTTCCTCCAGGTATATGCTAAAATCCCATCTTCTGCAAGAAACCACCCCAATGTCCCTTAATGTTTGTGCCTAGCCTCTGTTGATTGCTTCCAATTTATCCTGTAAGTGGCTTTTCTTAAATTAGTTTTTCCCCTACTGTCTCCTTCATCGGAGTAGGAGACCTTTTTTTTTTTTTACTTTCTTTCCATTCTCATTGCTCAGTATAGTTTAGTGTTCAGTTATTCAGTCGTATTTGATTCTTTGTGACACCATGGTCACTGTTGTTCAAGTTATGAAGTTTTCTTAGCAAAGATACTGGAGTGGTTTATCATTTCATTTTCCTGGGGACTAAAGCAAACAGAAGGTAAGTTTCTTGCCCAGGACCACACAGCTAATAAGTGTGACCAGATTTGAGGTCAGGTCTTCCTGACTCCAGGTCTAGTGTTCCAACCAAGGAGCCACCTGGCTGCCTCCTAAGTAAACAGAGATCAAGTACCTTGCCCAAGATTACAGGACTAGTAAGTGACTGATATTGAATTTACCTCAGGTTTTCTTGACTTCTTGGGTAGCTACGTGGCACAATGAATATTTCCAGGCCTGAAGTCAGGAAGTCTCATCTTGTTGAGTGCAACTCTGGCCTCCAGCTTACTAACTTTGTGACCCTGGGAAGTCACTTAACCTTGCTTTTATCAGTTCCTCATCTGTAAAATGAGCTGGAGGAAGAAATGGCAAACTACTCCATTACCTTTGACAAGATAACCTCAAATGGAATCATAAAGAGTCACACACTCCTGGAAAAGGACTGAGTAGTAATATCTTATTCCTACTCCTCTTTCTTCTTCTTCTTCTTCTTCTTCTTCTTCTTCTTCTTCTTCTTCTCCTTCTCACAACATCACTAATTTATATATGAATGCAGAAACATATTTTCTTCATTATTTATATTTCCTTCAGTGCCCAAATGTTATTAATAGATAACTCCTTCATTATCTAACATAATCACAATTTTGCCTGCCATGAAGACAGAATATGGTCAATGATGTATATTTGTTGTACTTGTCCCTCTTATTCTTACCAGGAAGGATAGCAAAACACTGATACATATGTAATCACATAAAAAACAATCCATACAAGGTAATTCATCTCATAGCATCATTTCATGCTCCCCTTAATAGCCAGACAACTTATAGTTATTCTGCTTATAAGCCAGGTAGAAGCTGTGAGTCATATTAGAGTTGTTGTAATAATATGATGGGCACAAAAAAAGAGACTATAGTCACAGGTTTTGGTGTAATTAAGAAAGAGTAAAACCCAAAGCACAGCCAGAATATCATTTTTTATTCATTATAATGATTTTATTTTGGTAGCAACTAAGTAATGTAATTAAGTTGGGATCAAGAAGACAAGAGATTGAATTTTTGTGTACTCGCTATCTTTGGGATCCTACTCAGTCACTGCAGCTGTAAAATGCTAGTTAGTGATACCTAATTCACAGGGTTTGTTGTGAGGATAAAGTAATATAATATATTTAAACCATGTAAAACCTTTTAAACCCCTCAATAATTGTTAGCAATTATTCTTTTAATTGATTTACTTACTGAGTATGTTTGATATAAAATGTAGAAACAAATACTCTCATTTTTAATACTGTATATACTTACAGTAATGTTGTCATTTATTTTCAAATCTGATGCAGAGGATAATAATTTCTTTAGCAGAGAATTTTTGGAGAGGGTAGCTCCACAAAGTTGAAACCTACTGGCTTATCATAATCAGAAAAAATGCTACTCTTTAGTTGGATTACATGAATTTGTGTTCTCAGGCATTCACTGGTAGATGAATATATTCATTTCATTTCCTCTAAGTGTACAATATTATGTTGCCAAAATTGGGATCAGTATTTTTATTGGTTCAATAAAGCAGTCCAATATCTTAACCAATTCAATTAAGAAAAGTAGTTGCATTCATTCACAAAAGTACATTAAGTTTTATTGTGAATCAAATCCTTAGTTGATCTTGTGATCAAAAAAAATAAAAAGTAATCTTGAAGTAAACACTCATATTCATTACATTCTTCTCAAGTAGACAAATTAGCTTCATTATTTTATTCTGTATAGAGACCAAAGGATAAGGCAGAAAAAAAAAAAAGAAATACTAAGGGTCGAAATGAACATGCAAAGGATTCTAGAAATGGAAAAAATACAAAAGTAGGGAAGCTGCTTATGTGAAAGGAAAATTAATATTGACTTGTAAGAACAGCTAGGAAGCCAAATTAAATATACATGGAGACCATGAAGAAGAGTAATAACTCATAACATTTTTGAATAAAGGAATGATCTGGTCTGAGTTGTCCATGACAGCTTTTATTTGATAGTTGTATGAGGACTGACTGAACAGAATAAAGAAAGGAATTTTCTGAAAAAAATTGATGTCATCTTCTACTATTGTACTAGTTATGTCAGAAGAGTTAAGAGATGTTCACAAGGTAAATTTTGCAACTGATTGGATACTTCAAGATGAGGAAATGTAAAGAGTGAATATATATCTCCAAGACTCTGATCTTGAGTGACTTACAGGATACAAATATACATTAAAAGAATGAAAACTAAGAAATAACCTTCAGATTAGGAAATCAAGACACCAATGGTCATTTTTGAGAGTCATCTCAGTAGAATGATGAGGTCAGTAGTCAGCCTGCAGAGAGCTAAGAGAATGACAGGAAAGGAAAGGGGAACACATATGATAACTGGAATTTGGTCATGGAAGTGAGAAAAGATATAGTACAATAGTGTGGGCAGACAGATCAAGTGAAGGTTTTTCAATAATGAAAGATACACAGTGATATTTCTAGGCAGCACGAAGCAGCCCATGGACAATAAGAGGTTGAAGATTTGTAAATGCATGGGTATGATAGATGGGACATTCTACTAGAGAAGATAGGAGGAAAAGGAATCATTTGTCTATGTAGAGGATTTGTTTAGCAAGTAGAAGGGCCATCTCAAGATATGAGAGAAGGTTGTAGGAGGAAATAATAATGGAAAGCAATTGAGTGAAGTGAAATTAGGAAGACATCATAGTAAATTGCTTCAACTTTTTGAAAAAATTAGAGATAACTTCTCAATGGAGATGGAAGGAGGAGGGGAAACAGGAAGACAGAGGAGAGATAAAAAGGTTTAGAAAATTATCTTTATTAATAAGCATGTAAAATGATTGTCTTCTTGTAGTGAGGCCTCAGTTGTTATTATGTAACATTTTTTTTTCCCTTCAGCTTTGCTTAGCAACATAAATAGGAGCAAAGGCAGTGAACAGTAATCCAAGCCTGAGGCAAGGGCAAGCTTGGTGATAAGACATGAGGGTAGAAGAATCAAGAGAAGAGGATAGTGGACTGGTTAACCAAGGGATCAAGATGAGAAAGAGGAGAAGATGAGAAATGGAAGAGAGTATAGCCATTGTAGGCATAATGGCCTGAGAAAGAATTGAGGGATGGATGGCATGATGAAGATAAAGAACTAAGAAATATTTAAAATATATCATGGGTTAGCCCAAGAACATGATCACCAAGTGACCAGACTGCTGCTGAATTGCTATTCTGTAATTAGCTAAAAAAAAAAACCAAAACAGATTCAGGAAGCCAGGATGTGTCCTAATGATGCTGCTTACCTTGACACCCTCCACAGGACTATTTGCACTTTCATTTTTATCCCTCAGTCACTGGTTATGATAGAAGAATCAGAATACTCCTTGTTTACCATTGTCAGTTTCAGATGATACGTTTACCACCGTGACACAGCTACTTCTTCTCTTTTGAGGTTCATAATATTCGAAGAGATTACCCTTGTAGATGCTGGTGATCTTTATATATTGAACTCAAAGACATTTTCTTCCTTCCTTCAGGATTTCATGCCTGTCTCACAGTCTTTCTCTTTTTTTTATCTTCACACAAAGGGAACTTTAGCATACATATGGATATTCCCTCAAATACACTAACTTTCAACTTTCTTAATATAACCAATTCACATGACCACTCCACATAAGCTATATACAATGAGGTTTTCATATTTCAATCACCCATAAGTATTTCACTTCCATTTTCATGAAATCCTTTGATGAATATCTTTTCCTAAGTCTTACTAATTCTAACTCTCTATTTGATACTCACAATTCCTCCTTTCATACTTTCATCAATTATTTTCCATGCCATCAACAATGCCCTCCAATGGCTACACTGTCCTTTGTACCTTATCTTTCTCTCTTAGTGTATAATTTAGTATATCACTATCTCCAAATAATGGTTCTCTAGTTCCATGTCTTATCATTGGTAAAGTTTGATGACTCTAACACTGGATTACTCTTCCCATCATTTTTGATTCTTATTCAGATGATGCTGAATGAAACTGAAGAAAACTACAACATAATGCTGATTTGGTAAACTAAAAAATTATGTTACATAATCCCAATTGGACCTTTGTTTTCTATTCCTCCCACCTGAATCACTCTATTACTCTCCACAGTGGTTGTTCCTTAGCTTCTCGTTACCATTCAAGACTCCCACATAATCTTCTTTTCCAAATCTCCTTTATGATAACCATGCCTCACTTTGTTAAAAGAAATGAGATCCTTCTTGAGAGTTTCTCTCTTTCCCTTCTTCTTAATCTCATATGACAAAAAAACATCTTCCCCATTGTCTTTTCCTTTACTCCAGTGAAAGTGATGTCACAGTTATTATTGTCTCCATTTTAGAGATGAAGGAACAGTTTTAATGAAGTTAAATGAAGTGCCAAGGACAATAAAGTTAGTTATTGTCTGAGGTGGAATTTCAAAATAACTCCCTTAAAAGATTATTTTACCTAAAAAAACTGAGGACTTATTTTTATTATTCTTTGAGATCTAATGGAAGAGAAGATTTCAAAATTTGGGAGCATATTAGAGCCAGAAATTATATATACATATACATGTATGTCTAGATATATGTGTATGTATGTATAACATATACGTGTAGGTGTATATATCTATATCTATATGTATCTATATCTATGTCCCTCTCTCTCATATATACATGTATATGAGATACACATGTATATATGTATGTATGAGAGAGAAGGAGAGAGAGAGATAACTAGAAAATGATATGAGGCCCTGATCTAGGAGTACACTTTTAATTCAAATTAGAATACTTTACAAAGAACTTTATGGTAAATGTGATTTACATTTACATTAAAGTTAAAGGAAATATAACAGAGCAGTTTTAGTTCTCTAAAATCATATTTCCTTTAGTGACTTTGGGACTTATACAGATAAACGTTTCATTATCTCTTCTTTTGTTTTTATGTTTTCTCTTATAGAACCACTGCTTCTGCTTCTGCTGATAATTATTCAGACACTCCAAAGACCTGCTCTTGGTTTGCTGAGGCCTTAGTTGTGCTCCTCTCTCACCCAGCTCTGACATACTTGCCCTGCTGACTTTCTAAGTTTTCTTTGGCATCTGTGGGCTGAGAAGTCTGGAAACCGCCATGGTAAGTCATTAAGTCCCTTGAGGCCTACTCTGGGCTTGCTGAGGGCCAGTCTGCTCTGGTGAGGCTTGTGCCTGACTTGGCCTGGTACAACAGACCTTTTCTGTAGACATTCCAGGGTTGTCTTGGACTGGAAATTTTTTCACTCTGCTTTGTGTAGATTCTGCTCCTCTAGAATTTGTTTAGAGACATGCTTTAAAGGTATTTGTAAGGGCTTCAGGGAGAGCTCAGGCAAGTCCCTACCTTTACTCTGAAATCTTGACTCCACCCTACAGTCTTCCCTCTTAAATGTATAAGAATACTGTCAGTCTTTTGAGCATTGGAACTATGATTATACTGCCACAGGGAATACCCACAGTATAAAAATAGAATGTTTTTCAATTTGTATATGAACAAATTCTCTATCTCATTGCTGACTATAGTGGAGAAAGGCTACATTTTCATCCACATTAGATGAAGCATCTCACCAGTTCCAGAAAGTTCCTCTTAAATGATCTAATATTTTGTTTCTCAAAATGTATGTGTGTGTGTATGTGTGGAGTGCCATAATTACATTCATTATAGAGTTTCATATTATTAATTCTATTCTGAGACCCTTGAAACCTTTTACCTATTGCTATGGATGATATTCCATTAGGAATAGCTAAGTACTTACTCAGGATAATAATACCTCTACTGCACATTGGTTCTGAGAGGATTAATTTTGTTAAAAACTTTGAAGATGAAAAACATTGATGTAAGGAATGTTATACTTTTATGTTATCTATTTCTATCATTCAATTTTATCATTCTGTTTTATTAGTAAGAAGGTTATAGATATTCTCATCTTATGATCTAATTATGTTAAGGTTTTCTAAGAAGAGATTTCATATTTCTCAATATTATCTTTACCCTTGCTTTTAAGACTTAAACAATTAGCATTTTTATTTTAAAATTCCATTAATTGTGTAAGACTACTTTAATATTTGACTTTATTTAGTGTTGCTTTTGAAATAATTTTAAAAATAATTAAAAAGTTAACTTCTGGTATTATAAATGGAACTCGATGGAACCTAGTGTTCCCTTAATTGGCTCCTGCCAGAAAAGCAAGTCTCATGAAAGTGGACCTACTATTTCATTTGCCTATTCACACAGTGACTTTATGTTAACAGAGAAAGACCTGCTTGATTAAAAAACTAACTTATTGCAAAGGTAGACCTAGCCTGACCTTCAAATCTAGCAAAGAATTTTTGATGTAGAAGGTGTCCAAATTATGTAATCTCCATACTTTTGAGGAACAGTAAGGGTCTTATTAGGAACATATGACATGATAAAGCAAAGGTAGCGGACAGGATTTTAAACAAAAATATGGAGAACTATGTTAATCAGAAAACAATTGAGGCAATTATTGAGTAAGTAATGTAGTTTCACCTGAGATTGAGAAAAATCACAGTGACAGTTATTTGAAGGATGGTATGGATTGGAATATAGGGATGAAATAATGAGAGCAAATGAAAAGCAAATAGCAAGTTGCATGAGAGGTGATAAAGGACCGATTAACGTGATAGCCATACAAGAGAGAAAGTGGAATATATGGGAGAGATATGCATTGTCATATTGTTGTTTTTGATTATTTAGAACAGTTCATATAATTGCTGATAACTTTTAATTCTTTTGAAAACTTGTAAGATCAACTAGATACTTAATACATTGAAAAATGATCTTTTGTTGGATATTTACATTGATTTCTTATATATCTTGAATAAATTAGCTATGTCTTCTTTTATCTTATAGTTTAGATTCCCCAGCCCTTAGACATAAAAGTGAAAATTACATCCTTCCATTCTTTTTTTTTTTTTTTTTAACACAGTTTATAACACATAAAGCAATTCAAACTTTTGGTCAGGTGATACATCTTTTAAAAGCATTTGCAATATGGACCACAAAAGAATTTTTTTTTTTAAACATAAGCCAACTGAGACACAGATAATATTTATGTTGCTAACTTCACAATTTCTTGATCTAACTGTCTCCTCAGTATTACTAAGAATAAAAAGACCCTAACTTAATGTTGTTAGTATAAAGTCCTATGCCTAAAACTTAATTTTTGGCAGCCTTGGATGTTCCTCTATCCATAATCTATAATTGAATAGATCTGGTATTAAGCTTACAAACCTTTTGAATATAGGGAATTGCCACCAAGAGTAGGGACATTGCAGGGAAACAGTATCTCTCCAACTTCATGTATATTCCAGGCAAGAGTAGATTGTCCACTTGTATTCAGTCAGACTTAAAGTCTGCTAGGTGTCATTGGGGAAACTGAGTCTGGAGAATCCCACCTCAGCCCATGCTGAACAGCTGCTCTCCCACTCTTCCCTTGAGTTCACCTATGCAGTTCATACCAGCATCTCATGAGCATACTGGCGTCCTGTAATGGAGGCTCGGATCGCCTTTCTTGCTTCCCATACCTGGAGTTAGACTCAAAAGAACAGTCCCTTAGTAAGTCTCATATCATCTAAAAATGGCAAGTTCCTACAACCAGGTTTAAAATATGATTATAGTTTCACTTTGGCTAAGGAACATCTTTTAGGCAAATCTTAAGTGGCTTACATGTCTTTCTATACATGTTCTAGCTCCTGATTTAATGGCAATCATAAAATCAAATTTACCATTAAAACCTTGACTTTTCCATTAATGCCAAATTTTATCAGAGGTTACCTTCCTCTTGGAAAGTTAGACTGAAATTCTTTTCTCCAAACTAAAGATGTCATTGATTTATTCTCAGTAATTAATTCAGTCTATTGTTTTAATACTAATTGCTTTTACCTCGCTTTGTAACATGACCGATTTTTCTCCCCATCGCTCCCCTCCCCCCACTTTCTGATACCTTGCATTCTGGTTGCTCCTTCCCTCAATGTACCCTCCATTCCATCACACCCCACCCCTGTCCTATCCCCATCTTCCTTCTTTTCTTGTAGGGCAAGATAAATTTCCATACCCCTATCCCTGTAATTCTTATTTCCTGATTATATGCAGTAAAAATTCTCAACATTCGTTTCTACTACTTTGTATTCCAACTTCTCTCCACCCCCCTCCCTTCCCAGCCTCACTAAGAAGGGAAGCAATTCAATACAGAGTAAACATGTGTTGTTTTGCAAAAGACTTACATAATAATCATGTTGTGTAATACTAATTATATTGCCCTCTGACCTACCTTATCCCCTTTATTTTTCCTCCCTACAATTGACCTTGTCTCTTCTCGAAAGTGTTTATTCCTAGTGACTCCCTTGTCCCATTTGCCCTGCCTTCTAACATTCCCTTCACTCCACTTGTTGCCTCCTCTCCCACTTTCCTGTGGTGTAATATAAATTTTCATATCAAATTTAGTAAGCATACTATTCCTTCCATCAGCCACATGTGGGGAGAGTAGCTTTATTTCCCTCCTCACTTCCCTTCTCCCTTATCTCCTCTATTGAATAAGATTTTTCTTATCTCTTTTATGAATTATAGCCTACCCCATTTCCTTACTCCGTTTCTCACCCTTAAATTTTTATTTTATTATTTTTTTTGTATATGTGTATGTGGATATCATCTCTTCTGTTATAACACACCCTGTACTCTCTATCTATCTATGTGTATGTGTGTGTGTGTGTGTGTGTACAATCTCTCCAACTACCCAAATGCTGAGAAAAGATTTGAGTTAAAAATATTTTCTTTTCATGTAGTAATGTAAACAGTTCAGTTTTAGAGAGTCTTTTATGATTTTTCTTTTTTTTCTTTTTTTCCCCCTGTTTACCTTTTCATGCTTCTCTTGATTCTTGTCTTGGGAAGTCAAAATTCTAAATACACATCTGGTCTTTTCCTCTCCATGAAATCTTAATTTTGTCTCTATCACTGAATGTCCACTTTTTCCCTTGAGGTATTATATTCAGATATGCTGGGTAGGTGATTCTTGGTTTCAATCCCAGTTCCTTTGACTTCTGAAATATCCTACTCCTAGCCCTTTGATCCCTTAATGTTGAAGCTGCCAGAACTTGTGTTATGCTGGTTGTATTTCCACAGTCCTCAAATTGTTTCTTTCTAGCTGCTTGCAGTATTTTCTCCTTGATCTGGGAACTCTGAAATTTGGCCACAATATTCCTAGGAGTTTCTCTGTTTGGGTTTCTTTCATGGGGTGACTGATGAATTTTTCAATATCCATTTTGCCCTCTGATTCTATAACATCAGGGCAGTTTTCCTTAATAATTTCATGGAAGATATTGTCTAGGCTCTTTTTTTGATCATGGCTTTCAGGTAGCCCAATAATTTTTAAATTATTCCTCCTGGATCTATTTTCCAGGTCAGCTGTTTTTCCAATGAGTTCTTTCACATCATCTTTTATTTTTTTTTTAATTTTTGGTTTTGTTTATTAACTTCTTGGTTTAACTCATAATCTTTCTTTTCCCTGAACTCAGTTCTCTCTTTCAATGAATTATTTTATTCAGTGAGCTTTTGGACCTTCTCCTCCATTTGGCTAATTGTGCTTTTTAAAACCTCCTTCTCCTCGTTGGCTTTTTGGACCTCTTTTTCCAATTGAGTTAGACTATTTTTAAAGCTCCTATTTTCCTCAGCATTTTTTTGGTTCTCCTTTAGTAAGCTGCTACCTTGTTTTTTAAGGTCTTCTATTTCCTGAGACAAGTTTAAGTCCCCTTTGGAGGGAGGGCCCTTGACTTCCTCTGGCAGTATGCCTTGTTTTTCCTCATCGGAAGGGATGGGGGAGACACCTGTTCCCCAAGAAAGTAACCTTTTATGGTCTCATTTTTCCCCCTTTTCTGGGCATTTTCCCAGACAGTTACTTGACTTCTGAATTTCCTCTCCACACCCACCTCACCTCCAGGTTCTCCCCAGGTAGTGCTTAGAGGCTGAGATTCAAATGATGCTTCCCAGCCTCAGGGCTTTTGGCAGGGGCGAGGCTGCTACTCTGTGTGAGATTAAGGTCAGGTGCTCAGGTGGGGGCAGGGCCGCCACAACAGGGCTCACTTCCTTCAGGGGGTTTACAATGAGACCTTTAACAATGGATCCAGGCTCCTGACTGCTTTGGGAGCCCCTGTCTGCTGCAGCCTCTGCTGTTGCATCCTGAGGGGGCCTGAGTTAAGGGGACACCTCACTCCCTTATCAGCCAGCCAAAAAGACTCTCTTACTGACCTTTGGCGCCTGTGGGTGGAGGGACCTGGGCTGCTGGAGTTTCTGCCCCTGAAGACTGCTTGAATCTGCTCCTCTCAGTACCTGGAAGCCAAGGCAGGGCTGGGCTCTGCTCTGGGTCTGATGCCCGACAGACATTTGGTGTTGGTTTTTTAGGTCTCTCTGGAATAGAAATCTCCTCCAGTCCATTGTTGTGTGGCTTCTGCTGCTCCAGAATTTGTTGGGAGTTCTTCTTTACAGGTATTTTATGTGCTGTGGGTTAGGAACTAGCATATGTGTTTTTTTCTACTCTGCCATCTTGGCTCCTCCCCTCCTTCCATTCTTTTCTCCAAAGTATATATTGGCATTTAGTTTCTATATATCTTTATTGCATCTGATTGTTATATTAGGGAAAAGTTTACCTACTTTTTTGCATGTTCAGTGCTTATATATGCCTCTTTTTGTTCCTAACTGTAACCTGAATTAAGGGAATGCAGATATTACAGTGACACCTCCAACATATCCTTACATAATTTTCTCAGTTCTTTCTACAGTTTAATTCTAGTTTTGACCCTGGAGAAAGATATTATAAGCTTTGCTTTCACTTTAAGCCCTGGATTAATAACAATATGACATATAAACTTTATTATTTTTCCTGATCCACAAACCTGCTGCTCAGCATTTCTGTCTGGGATTCTGTCACCTGTTGCTCAGTGTCATAAACCTAAACATATCTCTGTCTCCCAAAGTGGTAATTAACAAGATTCCATCATAGTTTTGTTACCTGGAGGCTTCTTCCCTGGAATATAATTCAGGGAATTCATGAATTCAAATCACAGTTTAGAGATGCTTATAAAATGAACAATTGCACAGTAACAAAAAGCACAATGAGCTTGTGTTAATGAACAGAGACAGGAGAGGGCAGGACAAGATTGTAAAACAGTCCTGAGGTTATTGTTGCTGAAATCTACACTGCTTAAAATAAAGCAGTGTGAAATCCAGTAGGAAAGGCATATTCAAACCTGAATACAACAGGTCTAGAATTCCAGACTTTAAAAAAAAATGGATTTTATTTTGTATGATGCTAGAAAGATCTTTGAGAAGGGTGGTGTTGTAATTGGAACTGTGGCTTTGGAAGATTTTAGGAGCAGTGTGAAGGATGTTTTGGAGAGAAGAGATACTAGGTACAATTAGAAGGATTATGTACTATGGTAAGTGAGATCTAAGGAAGGCCTAAAAAGAACAATAATGATATGAGCAGAAAGAATGAGAATAAGACATGGGAAACATTTTGTTGGCAGAAATAATTAGAATCAGAAATGAATTGGATGAATTAATGAGGGTGAAGAACGAGTAATAAAAGTTATCACAGTTCAGATATTTGATGATATGAAAGATATTTTCAAATTCCATGAGGATGAAATCTAAGAAAAGATCACTGGATTGCCAATTGAAATTCCATAGGTGACTTTAAAAGGAGTAGTTTCAGTCAAGTAGTGAGAACAGAAGTTGTGTTATGAGAAATTCAAAAGAGTGACTAAAAGAATAGAGAATAGGTAGCTAAAAGTTTGCCAGTTAAGAGGATTAGACAATAGTATGAAAGGTGGAGTAGGGCTAATGGAATATTTGGAATTACCATGAGTCTGTGGAAAGAGTGATGGCTTTCGACTCAGAAGACAAAGATTCAAATTATCTCTCTCTCTTTATACACACACACACACACACACACACACACACACACACACACACACACACACATGCACACGCACACACACACACACACACACACACAGGTGAATGACTCTGAATCCAGGCCATTTAGCATTTGCTTATGTACCTATAATTATTCCCCAATGAGGTAAACAGTGTATCAGGTGGTTTTAAGGGAAATCTGTGCATGTTTTTACCCCTTCCAAGAATAGCTTCTACTATTAACTGAGCTGTCCTCATTAATAAATACTGACTTCAATTACATGCAACACATAATGAGCAATTATGTTTAAAGCATACTAAGGGTAAAGACAGAACTGTAAGAATCCCTGCTCTCAAGGCACTTCTTTTCTACTGACATAGTGTATCATGTAAGCAAAAAGTAACACCAAGTTTAGTATAAAATAATTTGAGAAGGGAGAGGATTACTTTATCGGATAATTGAAAGAGTAAAAAAGATGACTAATTTGCATTTGAGAGTGTTTTTAAATAGTAGTTTCTATCTAAGCTCACTTTTGAAGATAGCAGGTGGTAGCACAGTGGATAGTGTTGTCCTGATGTCAGGAAGATCTGAGTTCAAATTTATCCTCAGAGATTCACTAGCAGTGTAATCCTGGGAAAGTTTCCTCATCTGCAAAATGAACTGGAGAAGGAAATGGCAAAGCACTCCACTATCTTCACCAAGAAAATTCCAAATGGGGTTATAAAGAACTGAACATGACTGAAACAAGAGCAAAATTCCCAAAGAGATGAAAATAAGGATTATATTCCATATAATGGTGTTAGAATTGGGATAGGACCTCTGCTTTCACTGGAAGTTCCTTTGCAGATCCAAATATTTCCTACAACTCATAGTCTTAGTTTGATTTCTCCCCAGTTCACATAACCAATGTATAGTAGAGGCAAGACAAGCCTAGGTTTTCCTGGCTTCCAAGCTAATTCTCAAAACACTGTTCCATACTTCCTTGATTATGCAAGTAGTTAAGAATAGTCAATATTCACTTTTCTTAGGTTATTGAAGATAAGGAAGGGACTGATATGAAACATCTGCTCAGATAGATTGGTGTCATAACATGGAGATTCTTAATTGTCAGACTGAGAATTTTCTATTTTGTCCTTGAGGCAAAAGGGAACTATTGAAGAATTTTTGTTATTGAGATGACAGATATGTAGCTTATAAAGATTGTTCTAGATGATGAATCAAGGATAGATTATAGAGGAGAAAGGAGAAAGACAACAGGAAGTGAAGTAAATTAGTGGATGTTTATAATACCCTAGCAGGAGATGAAAAGGGGTTTGACTCATTGTAGAGTGGCAATTGCATGAGCATAAAGAAGAATACAGATGAAAAAAATGCTATGGAGATAAAATGCCTGATAGCTTTCAGTCATTACAAAAGCTTGTTGAGAGACAGGTAAGAGTAAAGGATGATTCTGAGGTTATACTACATAGGTGAGAGTGGGGTTGGGGATTTCCTCATCAGAAATAAGGAGGTTTGGAGAAGGAGGACATGTCCAAGGTGAAGATAATGAGTTCCATCTTAAACATGTTGCATTTTGTATTCCAATTGGATATGAAGATGTTGATGACTTCTAGGCAATTAGTGTTGTCAGACTAGAAATTGGCGAAGAGCTTAGGACTGCATATATAGACTTGGTAGTTATTTGTGTATACATCATCATAGAAATAATGGGAATTGAGGAGATTACCAAAGCAGAGAGGTTGGAGGGAAGCAAAAAAAGGATCAGGATAAATTCTGGGGAGATATTCATGATGAGTTGCCAGAAGATGTATAATGTTTTAGTAAATACAATGAGGATTGTTTGTATCCACCAGAAGAAGCAGGAGTGAAGATCATCACAGAAGCCAAAGGGGAATAAAATATTCAAAATGATGCCATTATCCACAGTTTTAAAGGCAGGAAAGAGGCTAAATATAGTGAAAACTAACAAAAGATTTAGGATTTCAGATTTAGGATTTTAGAGATACTTGTTAACCTTGGAGAAAGAAATTTTAGCTAAATTATAAGGATGGAAGCCAAGCTAAAAAAGGACATGGAGATAGTTTGAGTAAATACATTTTTTTTTCTTTTTAGAATTTTGACTGTGAAAGGGAAAACAGATATTGGACAATAGCATAGGGGGATAGCAGTGCCATGTGAAAACATTATTATTACCATTATTATTTGTTTTTTGCAGATGAAGGAAACCTGTCAATGTTCTTAGCTATTAGGGATGGGACTAATGGACAAAGAAAGATTAAATGTGAGCAAGGAGTGATTGAAGGAAAAAAATAATAGACAACTGGGAATAGAATCAAGGACATAAATAGAATGTTTAGCTTTGGCAAGGAGAAGGGCCACCTATAATGCAGAGACTGAAAAAAATAGAAGATGGGATGCAATTAAAAAGTTGGAGACACATAAATAGCATGAAAGGAAGGGAGGTACTCTGGGGAGGAGGCAGACAATATGGCTTTACAAGAGAGATGATAGTGACAGTTGTGAAAGGAGAGTGATAGAATCATGGATGATTGAAGAGATTGCCTTAAAGCAATGATGTACTCCAAAGCAATATTCACAGCACCAACAAGGGCCATTAATTTTGCACCAAAATTCTGAATTGCAAAATACAACAGACTCTCCACATGGAAGACAGAACCAAAATATTTATTCATTCACTAGAAAGTCAAATCCATCATAGTAACAAAAATCTATACACAGTAACAATGCAGAAAACAACACCATACCTAAGCCTTCTCCCTACTAGGCTTCCCACAAAAGAGATTCCTTAAACAAATTACAAACAGGCTTCCTTTAAAAAAATGCCATTCTTATACTCAGAGCCAGCTACAGGCTTGTCTGAATCTTTCAGTTCTGATTGCTCTCTCACTAAATTTCCTCTCAGCTCTGCTGCAGCTCCACCACTTCCTGTTCCACCCATTCAAGCAAACTCCTCCCACAGCAGGCTCCATGTGACTCAGACTTCCATGTGATCCAGGCACATCACATGGACCTATTAATGAATGGGAAAGATCTCCCTATTTAAATTAGCATTACATTTGCCCAGTTGGAATGGTTGTGTGATCACTTCCCACAGAATTCAGCAAAAAGTGAAAAGAAGTGGAGAAGGTAAACAGTAGGGTGTGGAATGTGGAAATGTGAGTAAAAGCATCACAAGAAAGCAATGGCTTCAAGTGTAAACAATAGGGCATAGCTGACTTGTTAATTGTTACTGGACAAAAGTGACTATAGAGGAAGTGTAATGAACTGAGAAAAAAGGCCAAATATGGAGGGACTGGACATTAAGATGAGGATTAAAAACATATTTAGCAGGAATGAGGGAGAATAGGATAAAACAAATTGAAGTAAAGGAGATGATAAGGATGTTGAATTTCAAAGTTCAATATTACGAGAAATTAAATATTCAACAGAGCTATCCCTTTGATTGGCTGAGGCAAAGTCATAGCAGTTGATGAACTGACAGACAGGCTTTTTCACAGATACATCAAAGCATATATTAGCTTTGGAGTTCCAAACTTAGCAGGTAGCAGTTGTAGCAAAATGAAAGAATGTAAGTCAGGTACTTAACTTCTTGAGTAAGCAGGAAAAGTAGTAGGTAAACTGATAGCAAAGACTGAGACTAGGACATCTACACTGATGGAGTGAACCACAGGGGAAAATATTATTGTGTGATTGTAGCAAAAGTAGAATCTTGAACAATTATTGATGGTCTAAGAGAAAGCTGATATCTCCTCCAAAGATGATTATTGAATCCCATGAAAAAAATATCTGATATTTAGGAGCGTGGTCACAGATCATCTTCTATGGGGAGATATGGTTCAATGAAAAAGAAGATTAAAAAAAATGACAGGATTTTGTTGAACTAAAATGTGAATACAGAGGTTACAATAAAAGGTGGGATTAGAGGAATACAGGGACTGAGATGAACTGAGATGACACTAGGGAGTCACTGTAGAATAAATTGTTCACCTTATTACTTAGTATAGCATTCGGAGAGCAGGAGTTTATCATGGAACAGGAGTTTACATATGGAAATTTATTATCCACACAGGACAGGGAAAATATTCAGTTGATTGAGACTCTTACCCCCCCAGAAACTATGATAAAGGAGGACAGTTTCTACATAGGGAATCTGCAGTGGTGTATCCATTCTCCAAAATCCAGGAGCTGTGATTAGATTTAAAAAACATTATGTGTTTTGTGTGTTTGTGTTAGGTTGTGATATTAAAAACCCATAGCCACATGTCTGAGGACCTCACTGGACTCAAACTCTGTACCAATTTCTTTGCTTCCATCCAAGATCTTAGATCATTTTGTTTCTTGAAATTTATCTTATTATTTATCACTAAACATTAATAAAACGATCCAAAATCATCAGTTAATTATTTTTTTACAAGGAAATGAAGTGATTTGTCTACAAACAGAAGATAAATAAATAGCAAAGGTGATCTTCTCTGCTTGGATCTACAAAACATTTCTTCTGTTACTTAATTTAAAATCATAGCCTTATGAACCATACTCTTTTTTAACATATCTCTATTGCTATTAGTTGATTACACATTTAAATGAAAGTATTTTGTGCAGAAAAAGCATTTAGAAAAGCCAACATCCTAAATCAATTTGTTATATTTTTATAACTTACCACTTTAAATACACTCCAATTATTCTGCCTCCACTCAGAGCATCCAATTAAGTTGGCATCATAAAAAAATGTTATGATACTGCAAAAAGAAATATAACTTATGGGAAAAATCTTAATGTCAATGATCACTTTGCGTACATTTCTCCCTAATTATAGAGCATTTTAGTCACTGTATTAAAATTAGATTTTATATAACATTCTAATGATGTTTTCTGCATCTCAGGTAAAGATTGCCTGTTCTGTTTTTCAAGATGTAGTGAATAATAAGGCAAAAAGAGAATATAAAGGACTTCATACCTTTATTTCCTCTCAATAATCTTTTTTAGCTCCTATACTTTTCTTTTAAAAGTTGGGTTACTATTTCACAAATGCTGACTTTGTGCTATTGATTCTTAGTAGATTGCTGCTACAGATATGCATTTTTAATTGAATTTTCAGTTTCAAGCTCAGCTTTTGACCTTTCCACCTTCCTTGATGGTTCTTTTTTTTTTTTTTTCCATTCTAAGAGCTTGCTTTTTAACCGAGAGATGTAAGTGTGCATTGTTCCATATTGTGAAAATACAGCTGAGTGAACATTCTGAAGATACCTGGTCATGCATGGCTACTGAGTGTATCTATCTCTGTTGAACTCCTTCCATTCCTTCTGAACTGATCAGAACCAGCTTGGGAATTTAAGAACCTGATATTTTCTTTTCTCTCATGTGCACTGAGTTTTATTAATAGTACCTTCAACTTATTTTTTGAATATTCTGAATTTAGAATGGAGAAGTAAGAAAGGTTCAATAATTAGATATCCTTCAGATATAGCAAAATTTATATAACTTAGCATCCACATGCTTTTCCCTGTTTCATAGAAGGAAATATGAAGGAAATAGCCTTCATATTCATAATGTAGAATTTAGGAGGAGGGTAAAGGTCAAGCCCAATACCAAATATGAGTAGAGACATTTCTGACATAGTAAGAGGCTGGAAAACTATAGTGTAAGGGTCATAAAAGTACAGCTGTATTTTTAATTTATAACTTTAAATACAAATTAAAGTGTGATTTTAAATAAAAGTGTATTTGAAAATTAAACACTACTCTTACAGTCAAAGGAAAAGAAAGGAATTATAGGTCAATATGTACAATGGCATGCAGTTGTGATCTCCTCTTTAGCATGTTAAAATGGACTCCAAGGCTAAAAGGGAAATTTCCTTTCGAAAGCAATGCTCATTTTTGAGATCCAGGATCTTACTGTTCTCTCTGACAAAGAGAAATGATTGTCTGCTTACTTAGGCAGAATTCCATGAATATTTTCATTTATTTTGATAGAGAGGTAGGGGATTGGATTAGCATTTTTTGCTAATTGATCTATTGATCTTCTCTTTCTCTCTCTGTCTCTTTCTGTGTCTTTGTCTCTGTCTCTTTGTCTCTCTCACTTTCTATATGTGAATAGGTATACATGAACCCATGATGCACAATCCCAACTGTTTTTTGTCCAGAAAAGTCATTTCTGATGTTTTCAAGTGAAATGTGATTAGTAAAGTACAACATAATTTTAAAGAACACATTTAAATGTCTCAATCTCCCTTTATGATGACAATAAGAAATTTTGTGCAAAGAATGCTATTACATGAGGGATTTGGGGCATAATATGATATATAGTTAGACACAGTTTTTGTGACATATTACAAAGAGCAGCATGACACTCCATCCTCTCAGGGTGACATCATATTTCATTCATGCTTATAAGGGTCAAGAAATACCACATTAGCCATTGACTCATACATGTCAAATTTTGCAGGCTTACTCGTTACATAATTCCTTTTAATATCTTCTCTTTTTGAACATTGAATATATTAAGTTATTAAAGCCTCAGGAATAGATTTCAGGAATGTAATTCACAGACCCATTGCCCTTTCTCTTAAGAACGATTCTTAATATCTAACCTAAACTTTTTATATCTTAGCTTGAGGCCATTGTTCCCTTGTTCTTACTGTCTTTGAGATTGTAAATAATTCACTTTGTTCATTTATATTGTTACCTGGAAGGTTGGAAGATATTTATAGTCTGTGAACATTTTTCTCCTAAGTCTTATCTCTATAAGACTGTGTTTAGTTCTGTAAGCCTTTCTTGACACACATTCTTACAGACAGATAAGATTTTGTATATATCCCAGGGACCTTACTTTGGCTTTAAGGTTTTTCTGGTTTCCTGAATTGAAGAAAGCAAAATTAACTAACAAGTTCAAAATAATTATGCAGCCAAATATCTGAAAGCTAAGTTCTTCGTTGGTTTAGAAAAGAAGAACATTAAATGTCTTTTTGCTGGTTTTTCCACTTTGTTGTTATCCCAATCACAAGCAAGGTTTATAGTTGCTTTTGCTTGCTGTTTTGCCTTTACTATTTACTTGGGAAGATATACTGAAATGAACCACGATTACTAGATCAAATCTTTGCAATACTTAACTCTGATGATAGCTACCATAACTTGCACTCAATTTTACTGGAAAAGGAAAATCTTAAAAGTATTACAAAAGATAGCAAACATTTTCTCAGGGACAGAGTAAGAATGTTATGCCTGTCAACTTTCCTCCCAATTTCAATTTTGCTGTCATTGCCAAAGGGCAAGCCAGAGAACGGATGACTATCTTGTGAAAAGCTACTGCTTCCCCTATCTGCTCATTCTTTCTTACAGAAAGATGCGTTTGCTTGTTTGTATCCACGCAGACCAAAGTATTCACTCTGAGATTATGCCACACATGGATGGTGCTACTTTTATGCTTCCTCTCTTTTGAACTAAAGGTAAGGTGTGTCTCAGTTGATTATTTCTTATTTATACAAGCCCTTTTACTACCACTGCTTTTCATAGATATCTTACCTAGGACTACATCATGAAGGGACCTTGGGAATGGTTAAATCCAACCCCTTAGTTTTGTATATTAGTATAACGAAGCTGAGAGAGGATAAATAACTTGTCCATGGTGAAACAGATTAATGTCAGAGGCCAACCTGAGATGATTCAGCCTCATGGTAACATTCTGCTTTCCCAGTAACACAAATGTCAAGGGTAACCTCCATTGAATGAATGACTATTGCCTCTGTTCTACATGTGGACAAAATGAATCATCTTTTATGTGATGGTTCCATGACAAATAATCTATGTGCAAAATAACCCTTAGTAGCAGCAATAATTTGGATAACCTCCATGACTTCACAGTGACCTCAGAAGGGTGGCCAGGTCCATTGAAGCAATAGTCTCTAGTGGCTTGGAATTAGGTGATGCCATGAGTGATGTACTTCTTGACTGGAGGAAAATAGGCAGTTATTTTTCTGTATGGATCTCCTGATACTCAGGGTCACTCAGCTCCTACATAGTGACAACATACTCTAGATAGTATAAATTCCCATGACAACCAGTTGTTCAGATATTCGAGAGACTGAGGACTTCCCTGGAGCCTTTTATAGGCATGGTTGTACCATCTGTCCTGAATTAGTATCTGAACTACCAACCCATTATTTTCTGAAATCAAGGATTTATATAAAAGTTCAGAGGCTGAGTTAAAAAGCTGTTTCAATTGTCAATTGTGTATTAGTATTATGTATCAATCATTCTGTTTATTAGAGCTCTACTATTTCAGGATTTATGGATACTTTGTTTCCTTACTCTCTGAACTACTGGTTACCCACTTGTCTAATAGTTCTCTGCAGTGTTCACTTGGTTCTAATCCTATCACTGTCTTGAATTCTCCATGTCTGTCTTGTTTTTAAATTGCCTGTTGGTTTAATAAACATTTACTAGGCACCTACTATGTGTTAGGAACTGTTTTAAGTTCTGGGCATACTAAAGGAAGCAGAAGACAATACATGCCCTCAAAGACCTCATAGTCTAATGGAGAACAAAGTACCTAAATAAATATGTACACACACGCTATATATAGAGGAAACAGACAATATTTATGAGAGGGAAGACCCTAAAATTAAGAGTTTGGCACAGATTTCCTGCAGAAGATAGGCTTTTAGTTGGAACTTAAAGGAGCCCAGGAAAGTGAGGAGGTGGAGATGAGGATGGAGAACATTTCAGGCACAACAGACAGTCAGAGAAAATTCCTGGAGCCAAGAAATCGAGTGCCCTATTTATGAAAAAGCAAAAAAGTCAATGTTATTAGATCAAAGAATGCTCTGTGAAGAATAAGGTGTAATAAAATTAGTAAGATAGGAAAAAGCTAAGATGTGAAGGGCTTTGCATAAAAGAAATGAGTTTAATATGACATGCCTCAATGTTAGAGAGATGGTTTTATTTTTCATCCTGGGGGTGATAGAGAGGTACTGGAATTTAATGAGTAGGGAGGAGGTTCCATGTTCAGATATATGCTTTAGGAAAATCACTTCAGTAGCTGAATGACAGGCGTATTGGACTGGGGAAAGCCTTGAGATAGGCAGACCCATCAATAGGCAATTCAAATTGTCTGGTCATAAAGTGATGAGGGTCTGAAACAGAATGGTGGCAATGTAAAGGGGAGAGAGAGAGAGAGAGAGAGAGAGAGAGAGAGAGAGAGAGAGAGAGAGAGAGAGAGAGAGAGAGAGAGAGATGTTTTAAGAGATGTTGCTAAAGTGAAAAGAAGACACCTTGGCAATAGATTGAATACAGGAGTAGGGTGAACAATAGTGAGGAATCAAAGATGATTCCTAGGTTGCAAGACTTGAGAGAGTAGGAAGATGATGTTGCCTTCTATAATAATATCAAAATGAGGTAAGGAGTTTCAAGAGGGAGGAAGAAAAGTAGTAAGTTCAGTTTTGGATATATTGAGTTTAAGATGTCTACTAGACTTCCAGTTAGAGATATCTGAAATTCAGTTGAGGATACAAGTTTGGATGTCAGCAGAGAGACTAAGCCAGAATAAGTTAAGGATGTCATCACAGAGATGTTAATTAAATGAATGGCAATTGATGGTATCACCAAGTGAAGTAGTAAAAAGGAAGAAGAGGGCTGAGGACAGAACTCTGTGTAATACCTACAGTTAGAGAGTGTGATACAGTTGAGAATCCAGCAAATGAGAAAGTGAAAAGGAGTAGTCAGATATATAAGAGGAGAATCAGGAGAGAGTGATGTACTGAAATCCAAGAGATAAGAGAGTATAAATGAAAGAGAAGGTGTATCAACACTGTGAAAGACTAAAGAGAGGTAAAGGAGAACAGAGATTGAAAAAAGCCCATTGAGTTTGCCAGTTAAAAAAATCAAAGTTAAAAAAACTTTGAACAGAGAAATTTTAGTGGAATTTTGAGATTGGAAGCCAGATTATAAGGGTTTAAAAGTGAGTGAGAGGATCACTTAAAACTCAGTTGTCTATTATTTTCATATTGTCTACTCAACATTTCATAGTTTCATAATGTTACTCATTTTGGCTTACTAGATTCTTGATCTGTTTTCTGTTATGAGACATTTCCTATCTGATTCTTAATAACTTGCCTGATGACCTATATTCCTATTCAGTGCCCATGGATATCAGTATCTATAGAGAGCACCTATTTGTTCTCTAATGTCTTGATGCTACCTAGAAAAAGTGAAATATATAAAATAATTCTTAAATCTCCTATTCTTTATATTTGGCTTTAGACTGGAAGCAAAGAGGGGTGGGGATTATATATGCTCACTATTCTATGTACCTAGATATCAGGCTTCCTTCCAAAAAGGTTGCATTACTTATCTTTTCCCTACAATTTATATCCATTGCAATGCTATGCTTGAAAATTTAGGTCAATAGCCATCACTTTCATGTAAATGTACCATGATCTTCCCACATACATCTCTTTATGTGGAATAGTGGGATGAATATAAGAATAAAAATTTTTCAAGTTTCTTACATATATATACACACACACACACACACACACACACACACACACACACACACACACAAAGTATATCTTTCTTTGCTTCATACTGTTTACATAATTTTAGGCAAGTATGTTTATTTCTCCTAAGCTGTTTCATCATTTGAAAAATGAGAAGTTTGAACATAATGATCCCTAAAATCCATTCCAAATCCATCACTATAATACTATGATGCAATGATCTCTTTCTTGGAAATCATTCATTAATTTTTTCAAGAAGCAGTTATGAAGTTTATACTATGTACTAAATGCTCTGTTAGCACTGAAGATATGAAAAATAGTATACTTTCCAATTCTCATTCTCTTATACTACTTTTTCATATTAAAGTAATTTATAAGCATGTCAACAATGCATACTAGACTCCAAGGCACCTGAGGACAGGATTGTGTCTTTAAATTCTTGTATTCTCTCACAGAACCTAAAGTAATACTTTATACATATAGCATGTACTTAAGGGAATAATTCCATGCATAATCTGAAACGCTTTCAAAAAAACTTCATTGTTATTTTGATGCAAAGAGATGTCTATTAAACTATTCTGTTTTGAATTTCTATTTACTGGCACAGTGAACCAAAGTTCTCTCTTAGGTAAGATATTTAGAATGTAAAGAATTCAAATGAAATGTAAGTCCTTATTAGGGTAATAAAATTGAGTAAAGAAAAACACCTGAATTTGAGTACTCTTTCATCTACCAGTTATTTTTTATTTGTTTCTTTGTTTGTGGTCAAGTCACCTCTTTTCCCTCATATTATCATACAGTAAAGGCTTGAAAAGACCTCAGAGATCATGTATTCCAACCATTCCCTTTTCCACACGAAGAAAGTAAGGTTTGAGGAAATTGTGACACAGCCAATGTCATGTACATAACAAGTTATCACGGAGAGGATTTGAACCCATGTCCTTTGACTTAAGAACATTTGATCTTTCCATTGTTCCATGCTTCAGTTTCCTTGTTTTAAAATAAGAATAATGAGATATAACATGGGAATTGTGTAAACTTTGCCACACATTTAGTTTTGATTTTTGGAAGTTGGGCTAGGGCTAGACCTATGGTTTGGATATTTTAAATAACTTCAATAGTGAAAACTCTTTTCACTGATGCAGATCAGGAATTCTTCTATTTCAAGTCTCCTGTGAAACTTAAAGGAAGTGTATTGCCCATGATTGTTCACTCAGTGCAGATCAGAGGCAGGGCTTAAATCCAGTTCTTGCTGACTTCAGGGATAGCCTTTTTTACCTTCTCCCAGGCTACCCCTCACCTGAAGGCACAATAAAATTATTAATTCTTACTGTCATTGTTTTGCAATGTTTAATTTCATTTTTTCAAATATAAGATTGTATGTTTGTTGTTTGCCATGTCTTTCACAAAATACAGGAGTCTACCTCACTACAACTGAAGATTTAATGGGATCTTCATTTACTTAGATTTCATCTGAAAATTAAAAGAAATCATATTTCTTGTGAGCTGAAATGTTATCCTTGCTAAAGTTATCTTGTCAGACCTCATTGAAATTTTCTATATTTTTCTGAGTTATGTTTATGACTAGAATCTATTTACAATATTTAAATATGTATATGCTTGCAAAACTGTTCTGAAATTGAAGCTCTTTCCCCAAAATCTTTGGGCTTTGAAGCACATTCATTTTAGATTAGTGTAATTTTGTTCTTGGACTTTTTTCACTCTTCATTTGAATCTGCATGGGGTTGTATGCATCTAATCCTTTCTTAAATATCATCATTATGTTAGCATTAGGGTTTGACTTCTTTAGGGATCACCACTGAACTGAGTGGGCTTGTAAGATAATTGTGAAAGCCTTCTGAACTTGAGTCCTTTCTTTCATTTAATAGCCCAGGGGCATACATTATATCTTAATACTTCACAGTTTTAAGGGATTTGAACTTCTTGTATTTGAAGTAACAATCTTTTATTTCTTAGTACTATAAATTTAGATGACTGAAGTTAGGTCTACGTGGCAAAAAAATCAAGTGAAGCTTTAGCATTTATCTAGTGAATTCAGGCCACTTACCTAGTCATTTAGGAAAAGAAAAGTTTTGCTCTATAAACATGGATTATTTTCCACAAATGGTTATAACTGCATTATTATTATAATTTATCTAACTAAACAAAAGAGATTGATGTCGAGAGAATTAGAATGCACAGAAAATAATTCTCAACAAAAATATGGTTAAGATAGAAAAATGTCAAGGAATATGGATTGCACTGTGTGTGTGTGTGTGTGTGCATGCACACACATATGCACATAGGGTGCAACATCTGAGCTGATACTTGAAGGAAACTGTGGTTTCTAAGAAATATGTATGAAGGAAAGAAGGAATTCTTGATGTTGATACAACCAATGCAAGGGAATGAATTGAAATATTGAATGATGAAATTGGTTTTGTGGAAATGTTCAGTATATGAAAGGAATATATGAATTAGCTCTTAAGGTATATGGGAGATTGTGGAGGGTTTTAAATGTTAAGTTCAGGAATGTACATTTTGTGCTAGAGACATTAGACAACCAAAGAAGACTTTTGAGTAGGAGAAGAAATGTCTAATTTAAGAATAATAATTTGACAGATAGGATGATGGAATTCAGAGGGGATAAATGGGAGATAAGTTTTCAAAATATTACAAAGTCTCCCCCTCCATCTCTCTTGCTCTCTCTCTCTCTCTCTCTCTCTCTCTCTCTCTCTCTCTCTCTCTCTCTCTCTCTCTCCCTCTCCCTCTCCCTCTCCCTCTCCCTCTCCCTCTCCCTCTCCCTCTCCCTCTCCCTCTCCCTCTCCTCTCTCTCTCTCTCTCTCTCTCTCTCTCTCTCTCTCTCTCTCTCTCTCTCTCTCTCTCTCTCTCTCTGTAACACACACACACACATGCATACACACACATGCAGGCAGTTTGATTCATTATTAAAAGTCAAGTATTTGTAATGTAAATACCTGAGATTGAATTCCATTTCTGCCAATAAGTTGATACATAACTTTGGGCAAAAAAAGTTACTTGACTGAAAGCATAGATGGCATGCTTACTGAGTTTTCAGAAGACTCAAATTTATGATAGATAGTTAATATTTTGGGTGATAAGGAGCTAAAAAAGATATCAAAAATTAAGAATGCTCTGAATCAAATAAGAGGAATTTTAACACAAATAAATATGTTGTGTTTTTTTTTTTTTTAAGTTAACTCTACAAGGTTTTGCATGGGTTAGGGAAAATATTGTAGCTTTTAGAGCCAGAGAACTGGAGTTTGTATTTTGACTCACTCTGTCTTTTACTAGTTGTTTGACTATGTTCGTGTCACTTAACCTCTCATGTCCTCAGTTTTCTCACCTGTAAACTAAGAATACTGAGCTCCTCAACTGCCAAGCCTAGAGGCCTGTATTGGGCTACCCGAGTCTTTCTTACCTGTCCCAGGTCTTCGCTTGGCCAAACCGGATAAACGTATGAGAGAAAGGACGTTCCAGAGTCGAACAGGGGTTGAGCTTTATTACAGGGTCTAGTTACAAGTGCAGGGGGGTCTTCCTTAGGAGGAAGAGGGGGAGATTTCCTAAGGAGGCTAGGATCTTAAGGGCTTGGAAATAGAAGTACAAGCGGGGAGAGAGGGGGAGGGGAGAGAGAAGAGAAGAGAAACGGAGCCTACTGTCCTCTTGGCTCCTCACGTGCTAAGAGAGCTTTCAGGCTTCCTCAATCCTACTTAACCTTCAGCCACACAGTTTGCATCTCAATACCGTGCTGTTAGATAACAATAGTGTATCCAGATCCGGGACCATCTCGAGGGCGGGGAGATCTCTCTCCCATCACGTTTCTCACGGGAAGAGGGGGAATTACTAGAGATAGCTCGGTTCACCTCTATTCCCTGCCATTTCCTGGGAGGGTCTCGTGGGAGCTCTAAGATTTAGAAGCTCCCACCTTTACCCGCCCGAGACTGTCCACACAGAATTGAGCTTCCAATCCCAACACTCAACTGTGAGATCCCTTTGGGCTCTGAAACTGTCATTCTATGTACAAAATGGTGAAATTATAACTAGACAGTTGTTTTCCTGAAAAATATCTGGGATCTGTAGTGCATTGCACATTTAGTATAAACAACATTATGGTATAGTAACCTCCTCTCTGTTTCAGGAATTACATTCAGTACTCAATAAGGAAGAAAGAGAGGAATTAAAGCTCTTGATAAGGGTGAAAAAAAGAAGAGTGTAAAAGCTGACATGAAACTGAAAAAAAAAACAGTAATATCTTGACAGTTGGTCCCATTTCTTCTTGGTAAATAGGGAGAGAAGAAATGGAAACAACTTCAGACTTTATATTCTTGTATTGAAAGATCACTACCGATGGTGATTGTAGCCATGAAATAAAAGATGTTTGCCCTTTGGAAGGAAAATTATGGCAAGTCTGGCCTGCATACTAAAAAACAGAGACATCACCTTGCTGACAAAGTTCCACATACTTAAATAATAATAATAATAATAATGATGATGATGGTGATGATGATAATAATATATACATAGGAATATATGCATAGTGCATATGTACACATCTGTATATACATGCACACACATATATATGCATATATCTCCATCTATAAATACACACGTGTATGTATGTATATCAAAAAGTGAGTACTACAGAATCAATGCTTTCTAATTGTAGTGATGGAAAAAATGTTGAGAATTCCTTGTACAAAAAGGAGATCAAATCAATCAATTCTTAAAAAATGAATTCAGACTAGTCATTAGAATATCAAATGCTGAAACTGAAGCATAAACACTTTGTCCACACAATTAGAAGTCAGGGCTCATTGGAAAAAGATATTGATTTGGGAAAGATTGAAGGAAAAATGGGGGAAAAGAGGATAGGATGGATAGTGTCATGGAAACATTGAACAGATTTTGAGAAATAGTAGAGGATAAAAGGGTCTAGCAGACTATTGTCCATGGGATAATTAAGAGTCGGATGTGATTTAAGCTTGAACAAAAACAACAACAATTACTACTACTAAGACTACTACTACTACTACTACTACAACCACAACCCCCTCTCTATTCCCCTCCCACTCAAAAAGTAAATGCTACCCTTGGCTATATAACCATAGTCCCAGAGGCCATTGTTATGGTCTTTGGTGATGCCCTGATCCTGGATGAAGAGTGGGGTGGAGCTGGTGAGAGTGAGAAAGAGGATAGCTCTTTAGTTTTCCTTGAATTGCTGTGTTGCTTCAGACCTTCTTAAAGTATTGTTTGAGTTCTGAGGTTCCTTTGGGGTATTCTGGCTTCCATCTTTGAGAGAAAACATGTAAGATACCACTTCAGATGGATTAAGGTAATATGAGAGGAGTGAGCAATATCCATTATGACACTATTTTCTTTTTGTTCACACTGGAGATTGTGAAACTTTCCCTTTGTATGAGACTGAAGACTCTTATCTTTTTTGAACTGAGTTTTCCCTGTCCCATTGGCAGTGTTTTCTGCTGTTTATTCTCTTAAGTGTACTTTCTTTGATTTGTTTCACTATCATTTGGATAAATGGGTTTCTTTGTTAATTGCTGCTGAAAGTGGAATTGATATTTTATGGGAAAGGGAAATAAAATAGTTGTCAGAAACTGAATTGAACCTGAAAAATCACAAAATTCTAGCTTTATACTCCCCTTCTCAGAAGAGATGCAAGTGGCCAAGCCCACTATTTCCTATCGCTTTTCTTCTTAAAAGAAATTGAAATTTCCTTTAAAGAAGGGTGGGTAAGAGAAGTGAGGAGAAAAATCTATTCTGCCTTTCTTCAATCTACAAAAACATTCCCATGTTTCATGTGTGGGAGATAACCCTCACAACAACTGCTTTAAGAAATCTATAGGCATACTAAGATGGTGGAGTAGAAGGACAGATCTGTAGAAACTTCCCCCTCCCCCAATAGCCCATAAAATACCTGGAAAAATCAAGTAGGATAAGTAGAGAAAAAACTGGGAAAAGAAATGAGAGCACCGCAAGAAAATCATGAAAAGTGATTCAACAGCTTGCAAGAGGAGATCCAAAAACTGCTGAAGAAAATGATTTTTAAAAACAGGCTAACTCAATTGGAAAAAGAGGTCCTAAAAGCCAATGCAGAGAAGAATACTTTAAAAAGCAGAACTAACCAAATGGAAAAGGAGGCCTAAAAGCTTACTGAAGAAAACAATTCTGTAAAAATAGAATGGAGTAGATGGAAGATAAAAACTTTATGAAAAACCAAGAAATTACAAAACAAAACCAAAAGATGGAAATCTTTTATGGAAATCTTTTGCAAAACTACACGTATATAGCCTATATTGAATTGCTTGCCTTCTCATTGGGGATGGGTGGGAAGGAAGAAAGCGAGAGAAGCTGGAACTCAAAGATTTAGGAGCGTATGTTGAGATTGTTTTTGCATACAACTGGGAAATAAGAAATGCAAGTAATGGGGTATACAAAGCTATCTTGCCCTACAAGAGAAGAGAGAAGATGAGGATAATGAAAGGGAGGGATGCAATAGAAGGGAGGGCAGATTGGGGGAAGGGCTAATCAGAATGCGTGGTGTTTTGGAGTGGGGGAGGGGAAAGATGGGTAGAAAATTTAGAACTTAAAATTTTGTGGAAGTGAAGGTTGAAAACTAAAATAAATAAATAAACGCTTAAAAAAAGAAATCCATGGTGTCTAGATTTAGTGCAAAGATAGTCCTACTGTACTCTCTCCAGATCATATCAAATCTTTCAGTTTTGGTTACCACATTACAGCAAAAAAGCTAAGAAAATGGTGATGAAAGTTAGATAAATTGATCTTCCTTCCCTCCCTCTCTTTCTCCCTCTTACCTCCCCTAACCACTGGACAATTGTGTAAACACCTTCCCTCAACTTTGCACAACAGAGAAGGACATTCTGCTCCAGTATGCTTAAATATTAAAATTTCCTCATGTGAGTAGAAAACGCTCTTCATATTACTTTGAAGTTGTTTTCTGAACTTGATGAGAATCAGGATTGCATACAACAGAACCTACTGATTTCAGGGGGTGTTTTATGAAGAGCTATTTTGATGAAAATAGAAGGATGACTGCTGTGTTCTCCCTCCTTGAAGGTTTAGGGCTCAGCTTTGTAGACCCTGAAGGATACTGTGTACAGGAGATAAAGGAAAAAACCTGGATGCTATACAAGATTAACTTGGCAATAGTGATAAGAACATTTAATCAATCTTAAGAAAGCTTCAGGAAGTAGATCAAATCACAGTGATTAGAAAGCAAGGTACAGCATCTACAAGTGAATGATTGTTATTTACCTTTTGAAAACAATGACAGGGAGAATTTTAGTTTCCTTGGCTACTTTGATCAGAAATTTCAAAACGTATGGTGTATGCTAGTGTGCTAAGTCCCCTATCACAGGTATGGGTTCACTTAGCATTCTCTAAAATCTGAATGCATATATTAACATTATTAAGCCTCCTCCCATAGGTATGTACTCAATTGGTATTTTCTAAATGATAGGCAAGTTGGTTTTCTGATAAAGGAAATATAAAATGAGTGGTGGATTACAAACGCTTTTTGAAAAATATTCCATACTTCAATCACTGTGGATAAGGGTTTTTGTTTCACATAAAAAGGACATTAAAACTCAACTCAAGACACTCATTCAGAGTCTCTGAATATGTACTTGTGATATTGTCATGCAGTCTAAAAACACTAAAGTCATCTCTAGAAGTGAATAGGTTTTATATTAATTCCCATAAACGAAGGCCCTTAGAAGTCTTGAGTGAGGTGAAAAATTCAATGAATAGCCTTAAGTCAAAGAAAATATAAGATGATCTCAGGTAGCATGCAATGCAGAAAAACAAGAACTTATTTGGATTAATTGGATGTCCACTTAAAACCTAACTGCATTACCTGTGCTTGCTACTTATGCAGCAGAAATAAGAAGTAGTAGAGAGAATCCCAGGTAAGTTTCTGAAACTCCTCTCAACAATAAGCTGAAGTCACTCTTTTTTTTGCTATGTAAATATATAGCAAAGAATTTAAAGAAAACAACCACTCTTTTCCAAATTCAGAGCATACCATAAATAGTATAGGACATGAGGACAAAGATAATTTGATGTAATGGGAAAGTCTCTGTTTTACTTGCATTCTAGACTTAACTCTGCTATTAAGTAGGGGCATTTAAAAAGCTTCTACATCATTTAAAAAATCAACTTCCTAATTCAAAACTTCAAAGAAAATTTCATTTATAAGACAGGGTTCTACTTTGTTTTTTGTTTTGTACTGTTTTGCTTTTCTGCTTATGTACTGTATGACACTAGGGACTTTCTTAGAATAATACTTTTAAATGAATAAAAAATTCATGCTATTACAAAAGAAAAAAAATACATACAAGCACATACACATAAACTTTGTTCTAAGATCTTTTCTAGGTCTAGTATTTTAAGTTCGAGGAGATGTAAACAGTCTATTTCTTCCTTTATTCCTCTCTTTCTTTTCCCCCCTAACTCCTCTTCCTTCCTCCCTCCCTCCTTTCTTTCTTTCCTCCCTTCTTCCTTTTCTTCCATTCTTTTCTTATTTATCATTCTATCTTACAGAAAAGTCATTAGCTATATAAACATGAATACTGTATAATTCAACATATAGAAAGAAAAAAACTGTAAAAGTCAAATAGCAATTGAAAATATTTAGTACAGTTTGTCTCTTTCTTTTACAAAGTATCTGCAACTAACCTATCTTTTTCTAAAATTTAATATTTCAGGAACACAAATGCAAAATATTGCCATGTAATTTTCAGTCATGTCTAACTTTTTACGACCTCATTTGAGTTTTTCTTCATAAATATACTGGACTGATTTGATATTTCCTTCTCCCGTTCATTTTACAGATGAAGAAACTGAGGCAAACAAGGTTAAGTGACTTGCCCAGGGCCACACAACTAGAAACTGTCCAAGGCCAGATTAGAACTTAAGAAGATAAGTCTTCCTGACTCTGAGCCTGGCGCTTTGTTGTGCCCCCTAGCTGCCCCTATATTGTCATAAATCATTGTATTTATTAGTTATAACTTAATATTTCTTAAGCTCATACATTTTGTAGAGATTTTTGTGCTACTGTGATGCTAATTGATATTAATATAAATTTTAATTAATTTGATATTGATTTGAATATAACAATCCCTACTTGTCTCAAGGATTTTCAATGTTTTGTTTTGTTTTGTTTTGCTGGTCACATTAATTATTTGAATGAAATGTAAAACCTTTCATTTTCATTATTTTTAAAGAGCAAAGGGACACATGACATTGCCACGTGATTTGTTACAGATTGTTTTACTTTTAACAAATATAGAGGACTGCTATTATTCTGAAATCAAATACATCTGCCACCTAGATACCAAAACTATTGATATTTAAGATTAAATCCACATATAGTGCCTAAGCAGCAGAAGATAACTGTGAAAAAAAAAATTATCAATAAAGGAAAAAAGTCTAAAAAGTCATTTTCATTAGCATTTAACATTTGCAAAATGACCTATATTCAAATGTATAATATATATTTTTGAGATAATAGAAGTGAATAAAGTGTTGGATTTTAAGTCAAGAAGATTTCATATTCTATCTCTGATATCTATTAGGTAATAGACCACTAGGCAAGTCACTTTACTTCTTTGTGACTAATATACTATACTATATAGATAAGTTGCCATTCTTATTCTGAAAGGAAATTCCTACACAGAGGAAATCATGGATCTTTCATGTTTTTTAATCTAACTGTAGCAACATATTTATTATATATAGACATACCATTTGCTGATGGCCTAAAAGTCAACTTCTTAACATAAAAAATATATTTTTCTAAGCTTTGGCAGATAGACAGCTGTTTCTATATTTGCTAGGAACTCTAAATTAATACTTTCTGCTGCCATTCAGCAACTAGTGCAAATTGGTGTCAGTTGTCCCAGAACTCAGTTATACTCCAAAAAATAAAGATTAATAGAAACAAAGGCAGCATACATATACGTTGAAGTATGAATAATCCTAAGCAAAAGAGGATGATCTCATAGCCACTACCAATAGATGAACCTTTTTTTTGACCTGATGCTTCTTCAGGGACACTAGCATAGGGTACTACTCTCTGTGATTAATACTATACTCTCTGTTGGGATCCTCATAGTCCAACTTAGGCCATTTTCCTGTGCTGAAACCCAGAAGGTTCTTCAATTGACTGAAGTTTTTCTGAAGCTGGATATTTTTTGAAGGATGATTTCTTATGGACCAGCCCTTGGTTAGATTTGTGCTTTCTGTCATCTCTACAGGAAATATAAAGCTTTTAGAGGGAATATAGCTAAATAAAATATTTTTTCATTTGATTTATTTTTTTAATTTTTTAATATATAAATTAGCTATTTTTCAGTTCTTAACAAGAACTTCCACAAGAATTTGATTTCAAAATTTTCTTTCCATTTCTCCCCACATCCCATGCCAGGAAAGCATGAACCCCATCCAACCCTTCCTCCAGTCTGTCCTCCCTTCTATTACCCATCCTTATTCCATTCCCATTTCTCTCTATTTTCCTGAGGGGCAAAATAGGTTTCTATACTCCATTGTCTGTATAGCTTAATTTCCAATTGCATGCCAAAACAATTTTTAAAATTCATTCTTAATGCTTTGAGTTCCTTATTTTCTCCCTCCCTCCCCACCCACCTTCACTGAGAAAACAAGCAATTAAAAATAAGTCACACTTGTGTAACAATGCAAAACACTTCCATTATAGTTACACTGTAAAAGACTAACACATTTCCCTCTGTCCCATTCTGCCCTCTGGAGTTTAGCTACAATATTCCTAGGAGTTTTCCTTTTGGGATCTCTTTCAGGAGGCAATTGGTGAATTCTTTACATTTCTATATTATCCTCTGGTTTTAGAATTTCAGTGCAATTTTCCTTGATAATTTATTCCACTCTCTCTCTTCATCTGTCCACCCACAATTGTGTTTGCTTCTAATTATCCCTTTCCCCATTTTCCTGTCTCATCTATTATCTTCTCTCTCCTATTCCCTTATCCCTTGCTTTTCTGAAGAATAAAATAGATTTTCATATCCAATTGAGTGTGTGTTATTCCCTACTTAAGCCAAATCCCATGAGAGTAAAACTCAATTATTTTCTTTCATCTCCCCCCTCTTCACCTCCATTGTAAAAAGCTCTTTCTTCCTTCTTTTATGTGACATGATTTGCTACATTTTACCTCTCCCTTTCTCTTACTTTTAGTACCTTTGACTCAAGAGTAAATTTAATTTTTTTAGGTATTCACCCTGCATATTCAGCTCAGCCTATGTCCTATGTGTGATATGTACATATATATATATATTCATATGCATACACATGTGTATACGTATGTACATAGGTAAATATGTAAATGCATATATATGCACACATACACACATATGTATGCATGCCTACACATACATAATATACACATACATACATACTCATACACACTTGAATATTTATATTCCCTCGAACTCCCCTAATACTGAAAAAGGTCTCATGAATTACAAATAACATCTTTCCATGTAGGAATGTAAACAGTTCAACTTTAATGAGTTCCTTATGGCTTCTTTTTCCTGTTTACTTTTTCATGTTTCTCTTGATTCTTGTATATGAATGTCAAATTTTCTTCTCAGCTCTGGTCTTTTCAGCAAGAATGCTTGGAAGTCTTCTATTTCACTGAAATTCCATTTTTTCCCCTGAAGTATTATACTCAGTTTTGCTGGCTGGGTGATTCTTGGTTTTAATCCTATCTCCTTTGACTTCTGGAATATCATATTCCAAGCCCTTTGATGCCTTAGGGTAGAAGCTGCTAAATTCTTTGTTGTCCTGATTGTATTTCCACAATACTTGAATTGTTTCTTTCTGGCTGCTTATAATATTTGCTCCTTGGCCTCAGAACTCTGGAATTTGGCTACAACATTCCTAGGAGTTTTCCTTTTGGGATCTGTTTCAGGAGGCAATTGGTGAATTTTTTCCATTTCTATTTTGCTCTCTATTTATAGAATGTCAGGGCAATTTTCCTTGATAATTCCTTGGAAGATGATGTCTAAGCTCTTATTTTGATCATGTTTTTCAGGCAGATGAATAAATTTTAAATTATCTCTCCTTGATCTGTTTTTCAAGTCAGTTGTTTTTCCAATGAGATATTTCACATTGTCTTCTATTTTTTTCATGCTTTTGGTTTTGTTTTATAATTTCTTGGTTTCTTATAAAGTCATTAGCTTCCATCTGCTCAATTCTAATTTTTACACAACTTTTTATTTTTTTTTCAGTGAGCTTTGAACCTCGTTTTCCATTTGGTCAATTCAGGTTCTTAAAGAAAGAAATTCTTCTCCTCATTGACTTTTTGGACCTCTTTTTCCATTTAGTTAGTTTATTTGTCAAGGTGTTATTTTCTTCAGCATTTTTTTGTGTCTCCATCAACAAGCTGTTGACTCGTTTCTCATGATTCTTTTGCATCACTCTCATTTCTCTTCTCAATTTTCCCCCCACCTCTTTTACTTGATTTTCAAAATCATGTTGAGCTCTTCCCTGGTATAAGAATACTGCACATTTTTTTGGAGGTTTTGAGTGTAGAAGTCTTGACTTTTATATCTTCCTCTTAGGACATCCTTTATTATTCCTCATCAGAAAAGATGTAAAAAAAAAAAATACCTTTTAACCAATAAAGAAACCTTCTGTATTCTTATTCTCCTCTTTTGTGAACATTATTCCAGCCAGTTGCTTGACTTTTTAGTCCTTTCTCAAATGGAGGGTATACTCTGGGATGTGGGGGGAGGGAGCTAGGTGGATATAGCACCAGTGCAGGAGTCAGGGGGACCTGACTTCAAATCTCACCTCAGACACTTGATACTCATTAGCTCTGTGACCTTGGGCAAATCACTTAACCCCAGCTGCTTTATCCTGGGTCATCTTCAGTCACCTATCCTGATGAATATCTGGTCACTGTATTCAGATAGCTCTAGAGAAGTAAGGCTGGTGACCTGCACAACCCTCCCTCACTCAAAAGAGAGTCAAGTGCAAGTCATGTCATTATTTCTCTGATGGTATGGTCTTCTTCAGAAACGAAGGATGAACACACACTGTATGAACCAGTAAGTTCTCAGTTCCTCCAAGATGGCACAGTCAAAGGAGAGAAGTTTACTCCTTTCCTGGACTGCACTCTGGTCTGTGAGCAATCACAGGCAGTCTTTTTTGCTCAGGATCTGAGTATTGTCTCTCCATAACGTCCACCAGCTCTACTACACCGGTCTCCTCCTTACCCCAGGACTGCCACTCAGAGCTGAGACTCAGATCAGCTGCTCAATTCCCCCAGAGCCTTTAGGCCAAGAACTCTAAAAGTGGATGCTGCTGCAGCCCTGGTGCTGGGGCTGGGATCCAACTGAACACCTCTCTTACCCAGATAAAAGACCTTTCTTACTGACCTTTGAAGCTGTCTTTGGCATTTGTGGGTTAAGAAATCTGGGAACGGGGGCAGAGCCAAGATGGCGGAGTAGAAAGATGCACATACACATAGCTCCAAACCCACAACCCATAGAACGGCTACAGGGAAGTAACTCACGGCGAATTCTGCACCCAGAGGCCACGGAACATTGGAGCGAGGGAGATTTCTGTTCTGGAGAGACCTGCAAACCTCTCGCAAAAGGTCCTTCGCGCTGCGGACTGGGCGCCGGGACTGGGAGCTGAGTACAGCCCTGCTGCGGCCACAGCACCAAGAGGAAAAGATCCGAGCGGGCTTCAGGGACGGGATCTCCAGCGGCCACGTGGGTCCCTCCAACCACAGAGGGACCTGCAAACCTCTCGCAAAAGGTCCGTCACACTGCAGACGCGGAGCCCAGCCCAGACCTGCCCCGGCTGCGGCATCCAAGAGGTACAGATCCAAGCAGGCTTCAGGGACGGGATCTCCAGTGGCCGCACAAGTCCCTCCACTGACAGGTGACTGGGGTCGGTGAGAGAGTCTCATTGGTAGGTCGAGAGGGGAGTGGGGTGCCCCCATAACTCAGGCCCCCCCCAGGAGGTAGAAGCTGAGGGGCGGCGGCAGACTGGGGCTCCCCAACCAGGCAGGAGCCTGGATCCATTGTGGAAGGTCTATGCATAAACTCCCTGAGGGAACTGAGCCTGAGAAGCGGCCCTGCCCCCACCTGAGCACCTGAACTTAATATCACACTGAATAGCAGCCCTGCCCCAGCCAAAAGCCCTAAGGCTGGAAGCAGCATTTGAATCTCAGACCCCAAACTCTGGCTAGGAGGATCAGGAGGCGAGGTTGGTGTGAGGAGAATATTCAGAGGTCAAGTCACTGGCTGAGAAAATGCCCAGAAAAGGGAAAAGAAATAAGACTATAGAAGGTTACTTTCTCGGTGAACAGGCATTTCCTCCCTTCCTTTCTGATGAGGAAGAACAATGCTTACCATCAGGCTAAGACACAGAAATCAAGGCTTCTGTGTCCCAGCCCACCCAATGGGCTCAAGCCATGGAAGAGCTCAAAAAGAATTTTGAAAATCAAGTTAGAGAGGTAGAGGAAAAGCTGGGAAGAGAAATGAGAGACATGAACAGCGGATGAGCTCCTTGCTAAAGGAGACCCAAAAAAATGTTGAAGAAAATAACACCTTGAAAACTAGCCTAACTCAACTGGCAAAAGAGGTTCAAAAAGCCAATGAGGAGAAGAATGCTTTCAAAAGCAGAATTAGCCAGATGGAAAAGGAGATTCAAAAGCTCACTGAAGAAAATAATTCTTTCAAAATTAGAATGGAACAGATGGAGGCTAAGGACTTTATGAGAAAGCAAGAAATCACAGAACAAAGCGAGAAGAATGGAAAAATGGAAGATAATGTGAAATATCTCATTGGAAAAACAACTGACCTGGAAAATAGATCCAGGAGAGACAACTTAAAAATTATGGGACTACCTGAAAGCCATGATCAAAAGAAGAGCCTAGACATCATCTTTCATGAAATTATCAAGGAAAACTGCCCTGAGATTCTAGAACCAGAGGGCAAAATGAATATTCAAGGAATCCACAGAACACCGCCTGAAAGAGATCCAAAAAGAGAAACTCCTAGGAACATTGTGGCCAAATTCCAGAGTTCTCTGGTCAAGGAGAAAATATTGCAAGCAGCTAGAAAGAAACAATTCAAGTATTGTGGAAATACAATCAGGATAACACAAAATCTAGCAGCCTCTACATTAAGGAATCGAAGGGCATGGAATAGGATATTCCAGAAGTCAAAGGAACTAGGACTAAATCCAAGAATCACCTACCCAGCAAAACTGAGTATAATACTTCAGGGGAAAAATTGGTCTTTCAATGAAATAGAGGATTTTCAAGCATTCTTGATGACAACACCAGAGCTGAAAAGAAAATTTGGCTTTCAAATACAAGAATGAAGAAGAACCATGAAAAGGTGAACAGCAAAGAGAAGTCATAAGGGACTTATTAAAGTTGAACTGTTTACATTCCTACATGGAAAGACAATATGTGTAACTCTTGAAACATTTCAGTATCTGGGTACTGGGTCGGATTACACACACACACACGCACACACACACACATACATAGAGACAGAGTGCACAGAGTGAATTGAAGAGGATGGGATCATATCTTAAAAAAAAATGAAATCAAGCAGTGAGAGAGAAATATATTGGGAGGAGAAAGGGAGAAATTGAATGGGGCAAATTATCTCTCATAAAAGAGGCAAGCAAAAGACTCATTAGTGGAGGGATAAAGAGGGGAGGTGAGAGAAAAACATGAAGTCTACTCTCATCACATTCCACTAAAGGAAAGAATAAAATGCACACTCATTTTGGTAGGAAAACCTATCTCACAATACAGGAAAGTGGGGGATAAGGGGACAAGCAGGGTGGGGGGGATGATAGAAGGGAAAGCATGGGGAGGAGAGTGCAATTCGAGGGCGACACTCATGGGGAGGGATAGGATCAAAAGAGAATAGAAGTAATGGGGGACAGGATAGGATGGAAGGAAATATAGTTAGTCCTATACAACACAACTATTATGGAAGTCATTTGCAAAACTACATAGATTTGGCCTATATTGAATTGCTTGCCTTCCAAAGGGAAGGGGTGGAGAGGGAGGGAGGTAAAGAAGTTGGAACTCAAACTGTTAGGATCAACTGTCGAGTAATGTTCTTGCCACTAGGAAATAAAAATACAGGTAAAGGGGTATAGAAAGCTATCTGGCCCTACAGGACAAAAGAGAAGACAGAGACAAGGGCAGAGAGGGATGATAGAAGAGAGAGCAGGTTGGTCATAGGGGCAATTAGAATGCTTGGTGTTTGGGGGGGGAGGGGATAAAAGGGGAGAAAATTTGTAACCCAAAATTTTGTGAAAATGAATGTTAAAAGTTAAATAAATAAATTAAAAAATTAAATTAAATTAAATTAAAAAAAAAAAAGAAATCTGGTAACTACAGCTGCCACCCACAATTATGTGCCCTGAAGCCTGCTCTGGTCCTGTCTGTGCCATGCTGTGTGGCCAAAACTGGGCTGTGCTCTGCTCTAAGCCTGGTGTGATAGACTTTTGTGTTGGCCTTCCAGGCTGTCTTGGGCTGGAAATCTCTTTCCCTCTATCATTTTGTGGCTTCTTGTGTAGAGTCATTTTTACAAGTATTTTATGGGCCATGAGGAGAGAGCTAGAGCAAGTCTGTCCTTCTCCTCTTCCGTCTGGGCCTTAATTTATATTTTTGAAATGTTATTGAAGAGTTTTCACTTCTTTCCTTGCCTTTTTTATATTACAGCATCCTACCATATGGTATCATATTTATGGGAAAAATAGATTTGAGACTTGTGACTGTTGGTGAAATTATTTGTATGGTGCACTTAATCAAATTCTACTTTAACTTATACAAAAACTCTGAAAGCATTTTAATCACCTACCATATAGTACTGCCAGGTTATGTGAAAGGTGCTGGTGATAGAAGAAAACATTGAAACAGACCCTACAGTTAAAAGCATTACATCTTAGTGAGTGAAAGAATATGTGTGCAAATAAGTACACTTTGGAAGAAGTATGTTTCAGTGAAAGCAGTACTGATTGACTTTGTGAAGTAAAAGACTTGGTTTTATAGTCAAAATCTGATGACTATCCGTGTGACCTTCAGCTAGTCACTGGAACTCGTTGGATTGTGATTTCATCATCCTATATCTAGATGACTGCTGAGGTTCTTTCAGTCTCTGGATCCATGGGTTTTTGCTAATATGAATTATAGAGGATTAGTTTAAAGTATTTTTAACAAGCTATGGAAAGTATTATCAATTATGGAACACTAAAAAACATAAGTGTCAAGGGCGAGACCCCGACCACCGCATCAACTTACCCTGCCCACGGGTCTTCAGACATCTCTGGCTCCCCCCTTGGGGATCAGGGGGAGAAATTACCAGGCAGAACTCCGGAGGTGGATAAGAGCACCTTTATTACATGATGGTCAGCAAGAAGTCCCCCCGTCCCCTTCCGTGTTGTGCCTTATATCCCCCAGAACTCGCCCTCCTATTCCGGGTAAGCCCCTCCCCAGTTCCTCCCTGAGGGCGGAGCCCAGCCCAGTAGAGCTGCCCCAGTGCCACCATGGCAAAGCCACGTCAGCAGGTCCAGACTCTCTGGCGTCTCCTGTCCTCTCAGGGGGCCCAGGTCCAGAGCGCCCCTCACAACTCCCCCTTTTTGTTTTAATGATGGGGGCGGGAGAGTTCTGCCTTTATGGACTCAAAGGACTCATGGACAGCTCTAAACAAACATGAGATGAGGCACGGTAAGCATAAGCATACAAGAAACCCAAGAATCAACATGACGCCCCCTAAGGACACCCACTGGAGCAGCTGGTGCAGGTTCAACCCGTCCCACCAATCCCTTGCACCATTATAGTTTTTCTCCCAGTCCTCATGGAATTGTATTGTTGCTTTCTCCATAGCTCTAATCACCAAATCTAGTGCTGCTAACTCAGAGGTAAAGTTAGTGACCGTAGTGGCAGTTTTCAATATGTCCTCGAGCTCTTTGTATCCGGCAAGGGGGCCCTTGCTCCCCCCGCAATGAGGGTGGCATTCCCCGTCACTATGAGCGGAATTGCCTCATGGTGCCAGGTCACTAGCTGAAACACTGGGAGATGGGGAGTGACGGCCCAATGTGTAGGCGGCTGCGACCGGGCGGGCGCTAGAAGGGTCTCGTTAAAGTGAATCCCAGTCGTCAGGGAAACTGCCTGGACTAGCGTCAGGAGCTGCAGCATCCTAGCCATCTGCATCTTTCACTGACTCCGAGATTTCCTCTTCCCCCTCTTTCCTCTGCGCCATCTCTTGCTCTTCTGTGGCAGGTGGTGCCTCTCTCGTCCTTCGGAGGGGGACCCAGACTCCAGGTTCTTTGTTGCCTGTGGAGACACAAAGATACCCTTTCGCCCTCACAATGACCTCGTTGGGACCCTGCCATTCTCCCTGGTCGTCTTTCCACCAGACTTTACTCCCTACCGGACAAGGGGGTGCTTTATTGCATTCGGGACTTTGGGGGCTCATGCTTTTACAGTGCCCGTAGAACCTCATGGATGGGGTGAGGCCATCGTCCCGGAATTGTAGAAAATTTAAGGTATAGACAGCGCGGGCTAGCTGTGCGCATGTCAGCTGTCCCGCAACTCCCCCTTTTTGTTTTTTGAGCATGTTTTTTAAGGTTTGGTGTGCTCGCTCAACAATGGCCTGTCCGGTGGGGTTATAAGGGATCCCAGTGACATGGCGTATGCCAAATTTGTCAAGGAAGGTGGCAAAGCCATTAGAGGTGTAGGCAGGGCCATTATCGGTCTTAAGGACCTTAGGGACGCCAGCGATGGCAAAGCATTCAAGGAGATGGGCAATAATGGCTGAGGTCGTCTCTCGGGGTTGTAAGGTGGCCATAATGAACCCTGAGGCGGTATCTACACACACATGGAGGAGAGACGTATGGTAGTGGGTAACGTCCATTTGCCAAAGATCATTGGGATGTTCCCCTTTGGGATTAACGACCTGATCACGAGGGGGTGGACGGAAAGGAACACACGCAGTACAGCGCTTTACAATCTTTCTAGCCTCGTCACGTGGGATGCCATAGAGCATCCTAAGGGAGCGCGCAGAAAGGTGGAATCTGTTATGCGCCTCTGTGGGGGTGACATAGAAAATGTATGAGGCTGGGGAGTAGAGGGAAGAGTCAGCAACATGATTACCATGAAAGATAGGGCCTTCACGAGAAACGTGAGAACGAACATGAAGCACATAGATAGGGTGCGAGCGACATTGAAGAAGACTCTTAGCCTTGGAGAGTAAGTTAGCAATAGTAGAGCGAGATGGCACCACAATAGCTTCTTGCAGCTGGAGAATAGCATTAGCACAATAAAGACTATCAGTAATAAGATTAAAAGATTCTGCGGAGAACATCTCAAGAGCACAAATGATGGCGGCCATTTCATTCTTTTGTGCTGATGAGTATGGAGTAGAAAACACATGCAAAATTTTCCTCTACGGAACGTAGACTGAAGCCCTCCCAGCCTTAGTAGCATCTGTGAATACGTTGGGTCCTTTTACTGGCTGTGATGCTACAATTGGCGGTGGCCTGGAGAGGGGTAAGGTGTGCCAACCGCGTAAAGGGAGTGGTAGTGGAGTATTTGAGAAGTCATGGTTGACATAAAGTGCAGCCCACTGCAAGGAGGCCTGTGCAAGGGCACGCAGGGCCTCGGGAGAGGTCGACAGGTTTATGATAGGCCGGACCCCAAAGTTCTGCACGCACTTTTCACTAGCTCGTAAAAGGAAAAGTGCGCGTACCTCCCACTCATTAGGCAGAACCTTCTTCTGCTTAGGGCTGTAAATCCACTCTAGAATTCCATGGGATTGGTAAAGGGCTGCGATGCCTCCAAAGTCCTGTGGTAAGGCCAATTGAACAGGTTTATCGGGATCAATGCGAACCAAGGAGGATGAGGCTTTTTGATACACTAATTCTATAACACGATAGGCCTCTTCCGTCCATTGACGAGGGGACATAAGGTTGGAGTCACCCCGCAGAATACGATATAGGGGCTCCATCTGTTGGTCGGTGAGGGGAATGACTGACCGGAGCCATTGAATGGATCCTATAAGCTTCTGAAAATCATTGAGAGTTTTTACTTCATCAGTTCGTATATGTGGGACGGAGCGAGTGATCCTGTCCCCATCAATGTGATGACCAAGATATTGATAAGGGGAGGTGATCTGAATCTTTTCAGGAGCTATGTATAGTTGGTAGGCCTTAAGGGCGTTGATGACCTCCTGTAAAGCCCGTTGGGTTTGTTTTTCGGTGGCACATGATACTAGGATGTCATCCATGTAATGTATTATCATGGCCTCTGAGTGTTTCTTTCTGACTGGTTGTAGGATGGTGGCTACATACGCCTGGCACATTGTTGGGCTATTTGCCATCCCCTGAGGGAGGACTCTGAATTGATACCTCTCTGTGGGGGCGGCCAAATTGATAGAGGGTATCGAAAAGGCAAATTTCTCTTTATCCCTAGGGTGCAGTGGTATTGAATAAAAGCAATCCTTAATGTCTATTATTGTCATAGACCAATGTCTGGGGATTGCGGTTGGCGTAGGGAGGCCAGGTTGCAGCGCACCGAAAGGTAGGAGCGCCGCATTGACTCTTCTCAGATCAATGAGCATGCGCCATTTGCCACTTTTCTTTTTAATCACAAATACTGGGGAGTTATAGGGGCTAAAGGATGGCTCAATTTGCCCCTTTTTCAACAAATCACTAACAATCTCTCGGAGGGCCATTAGTTTTTCCATTGTAAGGGGCCACTGCTCAACCCATATAGGGGTGTTATCTTTCCACTGCATTCGAATGGCCCTCACTGGAGGAGTGACCCCAACTAGTTTAAATGGCTCTCTGTGCAAAGGTGGGCACCCATAGCGCTCAGAACGTCCCTTCCCCATAAGTTAACGGGGAGACCAGGCACGCAGAGCAGTTTGAATTTCCCTTGTGTATCCTCATATTGCCACGCCAGAAAGCTCTCCGACTTCCGAGCTAACTGGGTTCCCCCTACCCCGGCCACAGTTTGCGAAGCTCGCTGGGTAGGCCATTGGGAGTCCCAATCTGAGTCTTTGATCACCGAGACGTCTGCCCCGGTATCTACCATTCCCTCCAGGGGGCCCCCATCCACCATTAAGGTGATTGTGGGCCTCTCTGACAGAATTTGTTGTGTCCAATAGAGAAAGCTTCGTGGGCCCTGTGGACAGTGATCCTTATCGAGCCAAGGTAGATTGATGGCCTTTGCTATTTCAGTTTCGGGAGTCAGCGTCACTGACCAGGAGTGAGGGTTGGTGACCCATATCTCTCTTTCCTGGGGGGAGAGGAGTTGGCTGTGGACCACCACGGAGGGACAATGTTCTGATCCAATTACCAAGCGGGGGAAATTACGGCTCAGGACTGAGACCGACACGGTGGTCCAGGGAGGGATTTCTAATGGGCATTTATTCTTTTGGTCTACCATTAAAACCTCCATTAGTTTCAGGGGTGTTGCTGAGTCCTCTGAGATGAGTTTCGGGGGCCCCCTCCCCCTGGAGACCTCCTCTTCCCGTTTCCCGACCCCTGTGGGTTGGATCTACAATACTTAGCTATGTGCCCGGGCTTTCCGCAAGAAAAGCACTGAACTCCTTTGGGGGTTTTTCGGCAGGCAGCCTTGAAATGCCCTTCTCTGCCACAATTAAAGCATGTTGGCCTGCCTCCCTTCTTGTCCAATACTGCCGCCAGGAGGCGCTGTTGGCCCTCCAAGGTCTCGGCTATGGCTGTAAAGGGGTCTTTCTGGGGGAGGTCCATCAACTTCTCAACTATTTGCTCTAAGGTGGGTGGATACGGGAGTGAGGAAAAGATGGTGCCAAATTCTGGCTTAAGCCCTTCTTTGATTAATTGCACCACTAAATGGGGGGCTGCTCCCCGGTTGCCTCCAAACGTGGCATGGACAGTTTCCTTTACCCTGCTTACAAAGTCAAGGGGGCTCTCGTTCTTTCTCTGTTTTAGGGAGGACAACATGGTCCCCGCCCCAGGGGTACCTAACCTCTCCAGAGCCCTAAGATAGACCACATTCACGGCATGCCTGACGTTCCCATCAAAGTTTAACTGCCTTTGTAGCGTGGACCAAGTTCCCGACCCGGTGATCATCTCTATGGCTTCCTCGGTGTTGGCTATTCCGGCTTCCTCTATATAGGCTTTAGCAGCGCGACGCACATAGGCTTTATAGGCTATGAAGGTGGCTGGGTCAAGGATCGCCTGCATCACCTCTAGGAAGTCATATGGAAGCCAAGGAAAGGCTGCCACCGAGGAAGCCAATGCCTTCTGTACGAATACTCAGCCTAGGCCATACTTGGACACGGCCTCTTTCAGCTCCTTCATAAACTTAAAGGGAACTGGCCGATGATGTCTAGTTTCATTTTCCTGGCCGGGATTCTCAACTAAGACCGGGTAAAAGCCTGTCCCCCACTCTGCCCATTCTACATCTTCCCCGTCTCTCGCAGCTTGCTGGAGGCTACGAGTGAGGAGGCTCTTTGGCGGGGGTGCTGTCTGTGAGGGCGGGCGATATTCAAACCCTGCATTCTTACCAACCTGCTCGGACTTATACTGAAAGTTCACTGGGGGCCCGGTGGATAACTGGGCCATAAGAGTAGTAACTTCTCCTTCCCCGCCCTCTTCCTTTTGTCCTGCTCCTCTGTGGGTTGTTACCCCTTTAGGCGTTTTCTGAGCAGCCTGAGCTCCCTTTGGAGCTTTCCACCGTTCCTGTTTTTCTAGCTGGTCCCAATCGGGAGGCGGAGGAAAGTCCCATTTAGGGGGGTCAGTATTCTCACTTCGCCTCATCTCTTCCCAGGGGTACAGTTTCTCTCCCTCGTCCTCGCTGTCCGACCCCATAATGGAATCTCCCACCTGAGTACTCTGATTTCCAGAAATGGGAGGCAGCACGGGGTTAAATGCCACGCCAATTGCCGAGTATACTACAAAATCCTTGGGCATTAAGAGCGAAGGATTATCCTTATGGTAGGAGGCCATCTGTTGGCCCACCACCGCCCATCTGCCCGGATCTATTCCTGCGTGCTCTATCCAAGGGCTGACCATCCAGATCTTATTCACCCATTCTCAGCAGTCTCTGATGTGAATCCTGATGCCTTGTTCTTTACAGACTTTATAAATCTGACAGGCGAGAAAGCCTTTATCCTCCGGATCAATGCAGGCTTTTATCTGCTTCTGTCCCATCCTTCCTAAAGTCCTCCGACTCTAGGACTGCCTGATCTTCCCCCACCCGCCTGCGGTCTGGGGGGCTAGCGGTCTCCTACGGCGGTCCCTGTCAGGGGCGAGACCCCGACCACCGCATCAACTTACCCTGCCCACGGGTCTTCAGACGTCTCTGGCTCCCCCCTTGGGGATCAGGGGGAGAAATTACCAGGAAGAACTCCGGAGGTGGATAAGAGCACCTTTATTACATGATGGTCAGCAAGAAGTCCCCCCGTCCCCTTCCGTGTTGTGCCTTATATCCCCCAGAACTCGCCCTCCTATTCCGGGTAAGCCCCTCCCCAGTTCCTCCCTGAGGGCGGAGCCCAGCCCAGTAGAGCCGCCCCAGTGCCACCATGGCAAAGCCACGTCAGCAGATCCAGACTCTCTGGCGTCTCCTGTCCTCTCAGGGGGCCCAGGTCCAGAGCGCCCCTCACACATAAGTACATATGTAGAACTTGTGCAATAGCGTCTCTAGGGAAATTGTTCATAATGAAGGATTCTGGATAGTATCTACCAGCTCTATAATTTCTATAATGGGAGGAGTAAGATTAAATTCTTCCCCCCCAAGCAGTCTAGGAAAGCTAGAGAGTTAAGAGTGGCAAGGGCTCCCAACACCTGAATTATCTGTGCGGCAATTTATATTCACAGATTAGCATTAGATCAAAGAGAGAATCATAGATCTAGGGAAAGGACCACCAAGAATACCTAGTTCAACTTATACTTAACAAAGATCCCATTTTTGAAGTCTTCCCTGTGCCCTGCCCCATGAACATTCATTCTCTATGTGAAAAACTCCAGTAAAGGAATATCCATTACTTCCTAAGGCAATTCATTCTATATTACAGCAGATGACTTGATCAAAATTTGCCATACTTGAGCCTTTATCCTTTTTTTTTTATCTTTGTTTTAAAAGTGAAGTCTTGAAAATAGATGGCCTCTGAGGTTCTGTTCTCTTCTAGATCTATGATACTATATGCTTTGGGATAAAAACAAATATTTATGTACAATTCCCTTTCCTCTTGCCAACCAATCAAATATTTAAATAAAATGACCTTGTTCCTTTTCCAGGCTCAACTCTTTCAAGTGACCCTCATTTTGCAAGGTCCTGAGTCTCCTCAGATTTATGGTTCCCCTCTTATGGACACAGATCAAATTTTCAATGACCCTTCTAAAGTTTGGTACACAGAATTGAATGCAGTGGTGCAGATGTGCTTTGACTAGAGCAAAATACATCAGTATAATCACCTATCTCAGGTTTTAAACTCTTCCAGACTCTTCAAGGATAACATTCAATTTATGGAATATCATATTTAACTCTATCCATATTTACCTATGAATGTACCTGCACATAAACTGTCTTGTAGCTACATCTCCTCCATACTGTACTTTTGAGAATATTTATTCCAGATGTACATCTCTACCTCAATCACCATTACATTTTATCATTCCATTCAGCCTATAATTTTAGCTTTTCAAGATGATTTCATGGGTTTTCTTTTTCCTGTTTCCCCAATGCCTTAAAAGGGCAAACATTTGATACTTAAAAAATATTTATAGAATGTTATTTGTTGATTGAATAAAGCATATTGTCATTAAAGGTCCCTTATACTTAAGCTTCAAATAAACTTTTTATCCCTTTATTATGCTACTAATCTTCCTATTTTCTTAATTTCAGACAAAAAGAATACTCATCAACCTGCTTCTCATACTTCCCTTTACCAACTCCAACCCCTTTTACAAAATGTATTCTGTGTGTTGAATTCATTCTTCTCTCTCAACCTGTTTGAATCCTAAATTCCCTTCATATTGCAGCCAATTCTACAATTCCTTCATGAAACTTTCTTTTCTTTTCTTAGTTTAAGTTAACCTCCTCCTCTTCAAACTTTTTCCATTAATTGTAGCATGTATGCTCACTTCAAATCAATCTATGCCTTCTATGAGGTTATTAATCAACAAAAAGGACTTGTTTTTATCAATTTATTCAAGTGCTCATAATACTGAAAGATACAATGTCTGTTTAATACATTGAATTCAACATGAGAATTGAAAGGGATAGGAAAATTCATCCATTCCCCCACACACACATACTATGAGACCAACAATTTGATATCAGACCCCACTTAAAAGTTTCTAGTGAAGCCTCTTCAGGCAGCCAGTTTTATTTCGAGAAAATCCTGATTAGTAGGAAGTGTATTCTTCAATCAAAGATAAATTTCCCTTTCTGCAACTTTTATTCACCACTCCTACTTTTGCCCTCAGGATATAAGCAAATTGAAACCTGCATTATATGACAACCTTTCAAATTCTTGAAGACAGAAACCATGTTTTCCCTAAATCTTTTATCTCTAGGCTAAATATCCAGAGTCTCCTCAACTTATTATCATAAGTTGTGTTACTCAGTCTCCTAATCATTAGAGGAACCCTGCTCTAAACCACTCATTATGATCCTTCCCAAGCTATAGTGCCAGGAAGTGAACACAATAATCTAAATGTATTATGGCTACAGGGGAAATGGCACAATCGTTTATTAAACAGTTACAATCCATCTTTTAGGCACACTGTTAAGTGCTCTGAAAATATTTTCTCATTTGATCCTAAAGGAGAGGCTCATGGGGCTACCATCTCCACATACTTGTCTTGTATAGGTACTCAGTTAGTTGGACCCAAACTTACACAGGAAAGATTGGTCAAGATTTCATAAGACAAATTAAATAGAAGGAACTAATATAAAGAAGTCACAGATAAGGGGATATAATAAGGGATATAATTTAATCACATAAAATTTATTAGATAATGGAAATGATAAAGGTGAATCTAAAGAGACAAGGGAAGATAAAAGAAAATTTCTTTGGAGAACAAATCTGTCAATGAGCAAAAAGATGAAAAGAAGCCAGTCAAAGAGGCAAAAGAGAAGCCAGATGTAAGAAGGGAATCATTAAAATTCAGTGTCACAGAACTCAAGAGAAAAGATTTTGAAGGTCTGTTATGTCAAATACTTCATCTTATGACTAACACAGAAAACCTTGTAGTTGTTTACTAATATGTTATCCTCCTCTTTATCCATCTCCATTCTCCTAACATATTTACTTAGAGAAATACTAACCATTCATTTTCCAAATTCAAATGTCATTTCTTCCATGATATTTTTTCCCTGAAGAATACAGTAAAAGTAATCTCACCCTCCTATGAAGTTTTAAAGGACTTTGTATCTATTATGGATTAACGTTTTTTCTTTCTTTCTTCCTTCCTTTCTTTCTGTTTGTCTAGTTTCACTTGCAATTTTATGATCTTTTTGAAGTAAGGAAATAATAATTTATACACTATTGGATACCACAATCTCTTCACACTGTACTTTATCTATAGTAACTACTCAATATGGTTAATAAATAAATTAATCTAATGAATAATTGAATCTGTGCATGAATTTAGTTTTATTTTTGTGGCTTTGTTACCTAGTTTAGTCCCTACATTCCTAAATCTATGAGAAAGCATGTTTTTGAAAGAAAAATGATCAAATATATTTCTAAAACAACTATGCTAGGTACCTTTCTCTATTTATTATTCTCTTTGTGGTAAGCATAACTATTAATTAATAACTATTAATTAAATATGTAGCATTTTAAATTACAAAGTACTTTGCATGCATTATCTCATTTGATTGTCTCAATGATCTTGTGAAGTAGGTACTATTATTATCACAATTCTATAGGTAAAATGTACAAGGTGTAATGGAAATGATATATGTTGAAGAGAAAGAGATAGGAGAACTGGTTCAAAATGTGAATGAATTCACTTAGACCTTCTCTGTAGCCATTGGGAGCTTTACTGACTCAAAAGCAGCAGGCCTAAGATTTAGCAAGATATAGGAATGGTATAGGAAAAGGATCAGCCTTATACATAATGAATTTAGGGTTTCCTTGTGGGGGTTGGAGATTTAGAGTAAGTCTTGCAATATAAAGTCTTGCAAGATAAAGGCACAGGGTGAGGACGATGAATGGCATACAAGGAAATCCCATTCCCCAGGATGAGGGGTGGGGCCATGGAATTATATTGTCTAGGATAAGGAGAAGTTGTGGTAAGGAGAGACTTTAGGGGACCAAGGGCTTCACAAAGTTGGTCAATAATATTTTAACTCTTAAGGCACTGTTCATATCCACATCAACATGTACAAGGTTAAACTACTTGCCCAAAGACACATAACTATCAAATTTCTGGGGAAATATTTTGATCTCAGGTCTTCCTGACTTGAAGTCAATCACTATTCAGTATGCAATGTGGCTGCCTCTATTATACTTAAGTTTATGTCAACCTATGTTAGATCATAAGTAGAGCTATCTTGAATATCAATAAAAAAATCAAATCTAGTGTATGTCTAATTTTCAATTATATATTGTTCATTGTATTACTTCTAATTGCAAAGAATTTATGCTTTTCTTTTAGATTTATTTCCATATATGAATAAGGTATTTCCATAATAAATAAATGTTTAGATAGAATTATTTTTATTATACTATAAACATCAATTCTTGCTAATTATCACAGGGCACTAAAACAAAATTTTTGACCTTGTAGGCATTTCTCTACAGAGGTAAAGACTGAAAAATTCAATAAGCATAGTTTAAGATCAGTCCTTATTTTTTATGTCAATGATGAAGAGGGTTTCAGGAAATACACTATAATAAGTAAGTGTCAAATATCGTACTATTGGTATATAGTTTGCTTCTTCCATGGTTGTTTATTTCTAATTACTAGATATTGTAAATGAATCCAGAAAGAATATTTTATTTTTCCCCATACGTTCAGATTTATTCAATATCCCTTGTACAAGATAAATGCTTAATTGATGAAGAAATGCTATATGAAAATACCCATGTTTGATTTGATGTTTGCCATTAATTAGCATATAGAGTGCTTCTTAGAGAGAGACATTCTTGAAGAATGGCATTAAATCATTTTATATATAATGGTGTATTAAATAGCTATCTATGTAATGAAGGATCATAAGGAGAAATTCAGGGGAGTAATTAGATTCCTACTTAGGGCCTAATTATGCATTCCTAATGGAGCTTTTAACCACCTACTGAAGTTGATGGGTACCACACCTGCAGAAGGGGATATGTTAAGTATGGTTCTACTATAGTACTGGTTGGTAAAGAATATACATCTGCAGATTTTCTTTTTTATCACTTAAAGTAATGAAACTATTATTATTGGGCTAGATTAGAAAGCACTAGAAGTGAGAAAAGATACATTCTTTAGAACCAAGAGTTTAGATGTGTTTTCAAAATGATAATACCTTTTTGTACTTATTCCTTGTCAACTTGAATGTGTAATTAAGAGGGAAGAGGGTTTATATCTTTATAAAGATTACATCTCTATAAAGTTCTCCAATGTTACAAATTTTTTGTTTACTGTTTCTCAATGTTATAGTCAATAGAAAGTAGGATACAGAATTAGGAAAATCTGATTTCATATCCTGCATATGATATTTAATAGCTGAGTGTGTAAACCTCTTAATCTCTTTGAGCCTGTTTCCTTATCTGAAAAACAGAGAAAATGCCAATAAGACATAGAGAGAAAGAGAGAGACAGATAGCACACAGAGAGACAGACAGAGACAGAGACATAGAGAGAGAGACAGAGATAGACAGAGAGACATACGGACACAGAGACAGAGAGAGAGAGAGAGAGAGAGAGAGAGAGAGAGAGAGAGAGAGAGAGAGAGAGAAATAATACATAGAGTTTTCCTTGAAGTCAGTAAGAATTAGGTTCATATAAGTTGTCTGACACTTTCTGCCTGTTAGTGGACAAAAGCATGTAACCTAGGCAACTTTCTAAGAATATAATTTCAGAAAAAAAGCTAACTTTTATTGGTACAGAGTTTCTTCCCCTGGGAGTGCCTTATAACAATGAAATTTAAGTTCAGTACCTTCCTTCCTATTCCCTTGCCCCTCTACATTTGTAAATTCTATCTTACAATTTTGTTCAGAGGATTAATTGAAATGATGAATGCTAAGTGCTTTACAAAGTTTGACATACTATAAAAATAAAAATTACTATCTTAACTCTACTAAAACAATTTTTGTTCTCTCAGAATGTCCCAATCGGTCAAAATTTTTGAAGGAGGAAGGCGGGAGCTACATACAGGCAACAAATTACTAATAAGAGCTATATTCTTCATTGGGGATCATCAGATAGTTCTTGCTTCATGTAAATTAGAATTAGGCAAATTCGACTTCACAGCAGGTAGAACCCTGCTCTTTTACCAGAAGGAGAGCCAGCAACAGTAACATCAGTCCCCTGCTCTGTAGTAAGGTCCACTTATGTTAAGGGAAATATGTTTAACTGGGCAGAATTGGATCTTGTTTATGGGTGACGCCTGGGTATGCAATTCTGAAATCAATAAGGTCTAACTTACTTAGGTGTTAACTTTAAACTTCCAAACTGTAGACAGATATGACAGATGTGACTTGCAAGAAAATTTTTGTAGGTAAATTTAATTTTCCTGTCATAATTAATAAAAATTGATATCTACCTTTCTATAATCCCAGAATAGTGGAATTTATCTAGTTCGTTTAGTATTATTGATAGTTGTGGTGCTTATAAGAAGGGCTGAATTGTCAATATGCTTTGGTCAAGGAAAAGGACACTCAGTCTCCCTCCTGTGAAGAAGCCAACTTTCCCTTCAGTTCCATTTTCCCTTAGGGGAAAAGCTTGTTTTATATAAACACTGGACCACAAGAAATGGCAGCCACCAGTGGTTTGATAGTGAAATTAAATTTATCTTTTTTTCTCCTCTTTTAAATAAGGTATTATAATCAATTCACATTTTAGGAAGAATCTGGCCCTGTATATTATTCTTTTTCTCTATTTAATAAAATGTTTAATCAATGTAACATGCAACCTAAGGCTGCAGTCAATTACTTAAGTATATACAACAGGATTTGTCAAACTCAACACTTTCAATTTGCTTTTCTAATTCATTTTGTCTTCACACCATTCCCAGTCTTATATTTACCATTCAAGACAGGAGAATTGGGCCAACCATATTGGGATGGTTGTCAGGATTTTAATTCACTTGTTATCATACTTACACTGAGAAAACACTTAGAAAAATTTACAAAGATGACAGTTTTAAGTCACCATAACCTATAGTCACATGCAGAGAGAAGAAAATAGGTCACCAGCTTCCTTTCTAGAACAACAATATAGAATTCACACCAAATAATGGGAATTTTTCCATCATCTTCATCACACTAGCTGAGTACTTCCCACAGTAACTGTTCACTTCTCATCTCTCACCAGACTTTTTAATTTGCACTTTGCATAAGCTTGATTTCACTTCATTCATTCATCTCCTCCTTATGTTAAGGTCAGTTACTCAGGTCAATTTGACCGTAAGTCAAATCAGAACATATTTAGAATTTAGCAAATTCTGGAAGGTAACTGATCAGCAATGAGTTGTATTGCTTTTTTCCATGTCTAAGACTTTTGAGAGATTCCAAAATATCACATTATGGGAGAGAAAGAATTTTCAAAGTAACATTAGTAAATTTAATTTTCTTATAATAAACAGGTCAATCTTCAATTTTCTGCAGTTACAGAATTATTGAATTTCCCAATTAAATCTTTATTCTTCTTTCTGGTCAGAATGGACTTTTCAAAGTATCACCTTATTAAAATAAAATTATGAGTAGCTGTTATTGATTAGTTTATCGATTACACATCATCACTCACTACAAATTATTCATTGCTTGTCACTATTTTGGAATTTCTGCATCTTGGGATTTTCCTACTAATTCATGGAGTCCCCATTTTGCTTTTGGTTTTGTGTTTATTTGCTTGAGAGGAGGTTATTGTCACATCTGATTGGGAAATTTACAAAGAATTTGCATATAGAAAGGATTCAAAAACTCTTATATCACTCTGATATCTTAGAATGACCTCATTTGAATGGCAGTCAGCCTGTGCTACAATGTGACAATACACGTAACACTTCTCATTGATTTTTACTTTCCATCACTTGATCTACTCTCAGTAGTGAAGTGTCCAATAGAAATTAAGCACCACATTCTTACTACTCAAAAGAAATGACATTTTAAACAATGGGAATATGCTCAAAATGTTATAGATGTATACACACATCTAACATCTTTAGCGATCTATCTAGCTCTACATCTCTATAGGTGAATGTATACACAAACAAATGTATACACATGTGTATGTGTGTGTGTATGTACACATGAACATACCCAGCATTCAAGAGTTTTGCTACGTAATTTTAGATAAATTCCACCATGCCTGGCAATGTAATTGTTTCAATCATTCTCTCTCTCTCTCTCTCTCTCTCTCTCTCTCACTTTCACTCTGTCTCTTTCTCTATTAATTTATTTTTTATTTATATATTTTACAAATTACAAAAAACTTTTCCATATATACATAATTATTTCTAATAATAATAGCATTTACATAGACTCTACTATGTAGCAGATGCTGTGCTAATTACTTTATAAATATTATCTCATTATCTCAACAAACTCTAGCTTTAAAGGGTATTTTACAGGATGAAGAGTAGGTAGCAGGGCACCTGAAGAGATGCCCAGGTTTATTTAGATTGTCGCTTAGTGGATGAGAGCAGGAAACATCTAGCTACTCCTTACTCCCCAGTTCTAGAGCCCCCTTTATCAGAATCACTTAGTAATCCTTGAAGTTCACTCTATCTCTATATGTTACCTTGTCCAGATTCTTGTTACTCTCATATACAGTGCTTTCACTTTCCCCCACGACATTCAGCATTTTATTCATGGATTCCCTCTTGTTCATAGTTGGGAATCACTGCTCTACCTTAATATTGTATTGCCATAGAGATCATCAGATTCCTTACCCACCATGATCTACATTTCCATTCTAATAGATGGTGGAGTTTGGATACTAGAACTGGGCTGAATTTAGTCAGTCAAGCATATATTAAACTCCTATTATATGTGCAAAACTTCTAGAAATAAAATGAGATGTCCAGTGAGTCAAGACAGTGATACCATTGACCTGTTGGCCCTGAAGCTGAAGTAAAGAGTACTGCTTCAATGAAGGACAAATGCTTCTCCAGCCTTAAAGTTCCCAGCCTCCTATTATCAGAGACTATAAAATGAGAGAGACTATAGGAGGGAATAGCTGCAGAAGCATTTCTAATGGGTAAAGAAAGAAATGGAACTAGTTTGTTAGTCATGCACACTTTTACTTTCTCTCAAAGATTTCCCTTTTATTTCTCAAACTTTCCTTTGGTCTAGAGGGCATCAGTATCGAGATTGGGGCTATGGTGTACAAAGGAAAACCTTCTATCTCCTTTCCTTTCCCAGCTGATTGTTCTCAGGCACGATACCAAGATTTGTTAGTCAGGATGAACCAGGGCCCTGGAACAAAGCTACTTTTCAAAAATCTTACTGGAAAAGTTTTAGACTCTAAAGCAAGAAAACTGGGTTCTAGTTAAGATTTTGAGAATAATTTTTTTCTTGTTTCCTTTTCTGTTAAAATCAGAAGATTTAACAAGGTGATCTATAAGGTCCCTTTTAGCCTTGTCTGTATAGCTATGAGAATTAGATTCACTTCAATTCTGCTCTGATTTGTGACCTGGGGCAAGTCACTTTAACCTTCCAGGGCTTCAATATTTTCCGCTGTAAAATGGAGTTAGACTAAATGATCTTAAGTTCTTGTCCATCTCTAAAACGATACTTAGAGGGTGTGATTGCTTAAATTTCCTTTTTTTGTTTGTTTACTATCATAAAGCATGTATCTGCTTGCTATAAGGATTAACCTTCTACAACTTTTCCCCTTTAAATGTTCTTGTGAGGTTATGAGAATAGGAAAAAAATAAATGAGCTGTTAAACTGTTAACCTTTACTCTTTCTCTGAAACTCATTTTCTAGATACAGTTTGTAGCACTTGCCCCAGGTAAAAAGAAAAAAAAAAAGCCTTCATTACCACTATGCTTTCCCTCCTCTCTGTTGTTTAAATTCCTTGAAGTAGGGGCAATTTTTTTTTTTTGTATTTGTATCCCAAGATCTAACACAGAATTTTGTTCATGGTAGTTAGTGATGTTTTGTTTAGTTTTGTTTTTTATTTGAATTGGAGACTGTTGCCCAATATTATGAATATCCATTTTTTTCTATAATATTAGAAGCATGTTATAAAATACCTCCAGTTCTCTGCCGCTACTGATTCCAGATTGTACTGTTATACTTATTATATTATAAACTCCATTGATCATCTTTTTAATCAAATTAAATTATACCCTCACTTGTTAAAGTAATTGATAAAGATCATAGATTGACCAATATCTTAAACTTAGACATAGAAGTGTTGTCCAATAAAGAAACTGCCTGAGTAATTCACCTATTACTACATTTTAAAGACATACCCATTGTACCATTATTGCAAGTTTTCCGCCCATATGTAATACTTTTTTATAGAAAGTTCTCCCTTCCCATATGATGAATGTCACAATCCTTTTGTCAAGTGTAGAAAAATGCCAATTCTTTTCAACAAAGTGATGAAAAGATATTTCTCCCACAAGGCTTAACACAGTTACTGCCTTCCCCTTTTCAGGAAATAAGTTGAATAGGTCAGGAAACCACATCCAATTATTTGGAATAATTTATTTTGATAGTCAAAAGACAATAAGAGATGACAGCATATAATATACTGATCTATGCAGTATAACTTACCAACTTCAGCCACTTTTTTATGAGAAATGAACAAGAAATCTCAGTCACAATTATGTGTTGATTCTATAAGACTCTCTCAAGGAAAGCATTTTTTTTTAATGTATGCCTTTAATTTTCAGTTCTAAGATATCTGCAGAGGAAAACTGTAAAAAAAACCCAACAATTTATAACCCTTGGCACTAGTAAAGTGGAAACACCTGATATTTCTTTACTCCCCAGCATGATAAAGACACAATTTGTCAAAAAGGATACCAATTGTTAAGAGATAACATGATCTAAGTGAAAGGTGTGATGTGAGTACTTGGTATACTATGGGGAAATGTTAGTATGTTTGCTGTTTGCTTGTTTGTTTTTTAACTTTTCTTTGGAATTTCTCTTTGTGTTTTTCCCAAATGAAAATAAAAAATCTTTTCATCTGGAGCTGCACATATTGTACCACAAAATCTAGTCACTTTGCATTTAGATATGTGTGAGTACAAGCAATTTATCCCATTAGTAGTCAATCAATCAATATTCATAAAGTGAATAGTATTCTCCAGACACTGTGATAAGGGTAAATATATATGCAAACAGGTAAAAAAAAAAAAGCACCTGCCCTCAAACAGCTCACTGTCTAATGGAAAAGACAACATGCAAATAACTGTGCAGATAAGACAAATACAATATAAATTAGGAGTAGTTTAAGAAAGATGGTAGTAAGATTAAAGAGGACTAGGAAAGGCTTCTTTCAGAAGGAAAGAATTTAGCTTAAACGTCTTAAAATGCAAGCTCTTTGAATACATATTTTGTTTCTATTATTTGTATCCCAAGCACCTAGTAGAGTGCTTGGCACATCGTGGACACTAAATAAATGCTTGTTGAATAAACACAATGAATGTTTTAAGGCAAGGAGAGCAGGGGAGTGTTCCTGCACAGGCTTATCAAATGACATTATATATTGGTCTCTAGGGCAAGTCTGCATTGTCATGTGTCATATTTTTCTCCTTTTATTGGGAGATCATCAGTGTACATAATTATCAAAGGGGGCATCCCCTCAGTCCTAGTCAATGAATGTTTGGTAAGAAAACACTCTCAACATCTTTGTGCTCCAGAGGAGGGTCCTGGTCCTTTAACATGACTTTCCTAGGGCTAGGTCTTACACACCATTATTATATAGAAATAACAAAATAAAATCTAAGGATTGAACAAAAAGGAAGGAAAAAATGCAAATGATACAAATATACAGCCATAAAGAAAGAGTTCTTGCACAAAGGATTAATAGTGTGGTCATACAAGATTTGGCAGAAGTTTTCATAAAGTATAAACTTACAAGGCAAAAAGTAGACTCAAAGAAATTGAGAATTTCTGATCATTCCTGATGCTGAACTGAGTATGACAGAAAGGCATGTACTGGAAAGGATTATACAGTGGGGAATTTTTTTTTTACATGCTAGTACGGGGAGAAGAAACAAATGTTCTCTCACCTCAATATATTCACATATTATGAAGATGAAAAAGAGAAGAGGTAAGGAGAGGAAAATAAGGAGAGAGAGAGTTTCTATGAAAGAGAGAGAAACCAGGTATGGTTTTGTTCTATTTTTGATGATCTTATGGGAAAACAGAAATGGGAGTCATTTGAACTATAATGGGAATTTACTGGTTCACATAATAAGGATTTATATAATGAATAGTATACAGATATTGAGAGATGCATTGATAAAATGAGCATCACATGAACCTGATTTTCCTTTGAACCAAATATGGAAGAGAGATTGAAATTCATCTTTAAAAACTTTGCTTTATATGTACTCACTAATAAAGAGATAGGATATGTAGGTGGCACAGTGGATGGAGTGCCAGACCTGGAGTAAGGAAGCATCATCTTCCTGAGTTTAAATTTGACCTCAGACTCTTATTAATTGTGTGAACTTGGTCAAGTCATTTAACCCTATTTACATCAGTTTACTCATCTGTAAAATGCAGTTGAAATGGAAATGACATACCATCCCAGCAGCTTGTCCAAGAAAACCCTAAATGAGGTCCTAAAGAATTAAACATGACTGAAAAGGAACTGAACAACATAGACACACACAAACTCACACAAAATGTCATGGAAAGCATTAAACTTAAGAAGAAAATATGTAGGGATAACAAGAGGAGAGAAGAAAGTTGAAGAGGGAAAGTAGGATAGGGAAGGAAATAATCATAAACAAAACAAACTCAATGGGGAGTCTAAAGACTGGATTAAATTGAGTGGAAAAAAATTAAAACTGCAATCAGGTAGACATAATGGAAAAGGAAGGCAATGGAATAAAAACAGACAATTTGATTATAAATAAAACAAACTGTGATATACTCTCCTGTTCCTCTATACTATTTCACTGGTGATCTTCGCAGATCCCATGAATTCAATTATTATCTCTAAGCTTAACATCAGTTTTACTTATCCGGACCCAACTTCTCTTCTTTCTTATAGTTGCACAGTTAGAACTAGCTACTGAACATCTCAAACTGGTTGTCCCATACGTAATTTAAACCAGACATGTCCAAAACCAAACTTTTTCCCATTAAATTCTCTTTAACTGAATTTTTCTGTTACTGTTAACATTAACATTCCCCTCAAAGTTACTCGGTCTCAGACCCTAAGTGTCATCTTTGACTCCTCACAATCTCTTTCACCCATAGGTAAGTTTTTGCCAGACTTTATTGATTGTGCCTTAAAACTTCTCAGATATGCCCCGTTTTCTACTTTGACACTACCATGATATTGTTGCAAGCCCTTACTACCACACATCTGAACTATTGCAATACCTTTCTGGCTGGTGTCTTTGACTTAAATCTCTAACCATTCCATTTTTTTCTCTGTTTCACTATCAAAGTGATTTTCCTAAATCTTAGGTCTGAACATGTTAGTTCTCTATTCAACAAACACCCATAGCTCCTTATCACCTCTAAGGTCAAACAAAAGAACTGATGTTTGGGTTTTAAACCTACTCATTCCCATACTGTTAGTTTTTCTTTATTTCACACACTGGCTCATTGATTCTGACCTCCTTACTATTAGTGGATGAAAGCACGATTTCTCAACTTAGTGCACTCCACATTTCCTACATTTCCAGGTTCTTAGATGATATTTCTTTTTGGCCTCTTTACAGATTCTCATTTAGGAACTTACCAGCAGTACAGTAGTTGAATTTGATGACATGTTCATACTCATTGAAAGCCTTTGGCAACATGGCTGAAAACATCATGCTAAATAGCATGGGAGAAGCACACGGCCCTGTTTCACTCTGTTGGTGACTAGGAAGGTACTAGACCATTATCCACTATCCAGAACCTGGGCGAACATGCCATCATGAAATTGACGTACAATATAGATGAAATCTGGGCAAGCAAATTTTGACATAATTTTTCATAAGCTCTCATGACTAACAATGTCAAAGGCCAGATTCAGGTCGACAAACTTTGTGCACACACCTCTGTTCTGCTCCTGGCATTTCTCCTGGAGTTGTTGTGCAGCAAAGATTATATCAACTGTTCTTCAGCCCTTTCTGAAGCCACACTGGCTCTCAGGTATATGACCATCTGCCAGGTGAAGGATCAGCCTAATAAGTAATACTCTAGCAAAAATTTTGCCAGCAATGACTAAGAGAGAGAGACTCTGTGATGATTGTCGCAGGACAATTTATTCCCTTTACCTTTATAGAAATGGACAAAGGAGGTATCCTTGAACTCTTCTTGCCATACAACCTGGAAAATTTCAATTACCTTTTGTATGAGCAATGGTCCACCTACCTTGTAAATCTCAGCTGTAATGGAATCAGCGCCAGGTGTTTTGCCACATGAAAGGAATTAGCCTCCTTTATGGAGCCTAATTGTGGCCCTCAAAATCTCTTCTTCAGATGGAAGTCCAGCTAAGGAGGGGTTGACTTCAACCTCAGGTAAATGGTCAGTGACCTCAGCATTGATTGATGATGTTCTGCTGAGAACACTATGAAAGTATTCAGCCCATCTCTCCAGGACCATGTCCTTGTCAATAATCAATGTGGCTCAATCAGCACTGAGTAGGTGTTATATACCTTAGGTTTTTGGTCCATAAACAGCTTTCAGAGAATCATAAAAGCACTTTCAATTGTTACTACCAGCATAAAATTGAATTTCATCTGCCTTCTTACTGAGACTGGAATCCTGCATCTCTCTAAGCTTTTCTTGTACTTTGCTTTTGATGTAATTAAATGCTGCCTTCTTAGAGATGGATGAACTATCCTACTGGTATATCTTATGGAGTTCTCATGTTTTGTTTAGCAGCTTCTGAATTTCCCCATCAGTTTCATGAAACCAGTCTTGGTGTTTGCGAGTGTTCTGACCCATATGAGCAAATGCAGTGTTGCACACCAAATCTCTGAAAGCTGCCCACTCCTTTTCTGCTCCACTCTAGCCAACTATGTGTTGGCTCAACTTTGCCTCCATGTTAGCAGCAAACTGTTCACGCTCAAAGAAGAGCTCAAATTTGTTGACATTAATTCTTCTGGTGGTCATTTTGCCTTGGGGACAGCCCTTTTGATGAATGTGAATATTTAGCTTGGAAAGGATGTCTATAATCAGTCCAGCACTCTGCACCACACATTGTCTTTGTCACAAGTTTGCAAGCCAAGACCAAAGTGGAGGGAGTGTTGGTGCATGATTTTCTGTTTGCAGATGATTGTGCACTCAGTGCAGCCTCTGAAGATGAGATGCAACAAAGTATGGATCAATTCTCTGTGCTAATTTTGGTCTAATAATTAACACCAAGAAAACAAAGGTGCTCCATCAGCCACCACCACACCACCTATACATGGAAACATTGATTACAACACATGGAGAAGTTTTGAATGCTGTGCATAAGTTTGCTTTACCTTTGTAGTGTACTTTCCAGGGATGTACATATTGACAATGAGGTTAATGCACACATTGCCAGAGCCAGTTCAGTATTTGGGAGACTCATAAGAAAATTTGGGGAGAGAAGTATTAGACTGACTACCAAACTGAAGATCTACAGAGCTGTTGTGCTGACCTCATTGTTGTGTGTCTGGTACTGTATGGATAGCGTACCAGTGCCATACCAGGAAACTGAATGCTTCTATTTGAAATGTCTTAGCAAGATTCTGAGAATCACCTAGAACAATAAGGTACCAGAAACTGAAGTCCTTGTTGGAGTTGAACTGCTAAGCTTTAAAACTATGTTTCAGAGAGTGCAGCTCTGACATGCTATTCACGTTGTTCGAATGCAAAATATAAGCTTGCCAAAAAGACTATTTTATGGAGAACTCCCATGGGGCAGGCAATTACATGGTGGTCAGAAGAAACAATACAAGGTCAGTCTCAAGATCTCTCTCAAGAACTTTGAATTTGACCCTTCAACATGAGAGGCACTGGTGCAGGACTACTCAGCATGATGTGCCCATATCATAAAGGGTGCTGTGTTCTATGAGCAAAGCAGAATTGAGACAGCACAAAATAAACATAGGATGTGCAAATTTGGCATATCCACCCCAAATATTAACACAGACTATCTGTGCCCAACCTGTGGTAGCGCATTCCGAGCTCATATTGGTCTGATCAGCCACAGTCAGACACAGTGAATTTTCACTCTATCGTGGTGATGTCATTTTGGTCCTCTTCAAAGATGAAGGACAGCCACCAACCAACCATTTCTCATACACAGTACTTCAACTTCCTACTTTTTACGAATATTGCTCATGCTTAAAATATTCTCCATCCTCATCTCTAACTCTTGGGATGCATGACTTTTTCAATCAACTCAAATGTTATCTTCTTCAAGAGCTCTTTCCTTTTCCACTTCAGTATTAGTACCCTCACTTTCCTAATTCTGCCCAGTATATCTTGTAAATGAACATAGTTGTTTGTATATGCTAATGTCAGCAGTTGAAAATGAGTTAAATATTATTTTAGAACATTTTCAATCTAATAGCTGTATGAAATTTTTCTTATAAAGGAGATTGTCCTATGGGATTGCGAAATGTTTTCCCTTTTCTCCCTGCTTTTGAAATTTTTTATGTCTGAAATATGTTAATGTGTTATGAATGTAGATTTATTTTGGTATTATTTTTAATCTTTTAAGATTTATCAAAATATATGTTTTTATACTAAAATTATTTTGTGGGGATTTTTTTGTTAATATTAAGAAAGTTTGCATATTTTATTTTTGTGATAGTATATATAAACATATAATATTAATTAAAATAATAAACTTTAAACTTATTTAATTTGGGCTATCTTATATTTCTTTGGAGTATCTCTTTAGCTAAAGGCTTTTGTTTATTAATTTATTCTGCTTTTATCTTGTCAGTGAATTCTTCTATCTAAAATAAAGTATCATATCTTAGGCGAGTAACTTTGGATGTGATACTACTTTTGAGACATATATTATATTAAACTTTTCTATTATTTGATTATTTAACAGCACTGTTTTTCATAAAAACAAACACATATTTATAAAAATTTTCATATTCCTAGATTTTTTCATTCCATAATTTTATACTTTCTTAATGATATGTGTTGCTCTATTATATATGCACATTGTTTTTTTCTGTGTATTCTTTCAGATATCAATAGTTTTAGAAAGTTTAATCACCTTTCCCACTTTAGAATTTTTCTTTAATCAAGTCCTTGAATGTTGATTTAAGAATGACTTTGACTGAATAATTTATTTTGTCTATTAATTTTGCTTATTTTAATATCTTAATAAACTATAAAGGATATATGAAGAAACATGACATCTATATCCAGAAAAGGAACTGATAAATAGAAGTATGTATAGAATAATGTTTATATATGTGTGTATGTATATGTATATACATATATGTGTATATATGTATATATGTATGCATACATATATAAGTATATATGCATATGTGTGTATATATACACACAAATATTCATTCATATATAGGTATATATATATATATATACAAAAATATGCATTCATATGCATGTATACACACATACATACATATATGAATGTGCACATACACACATTCACACACATATACCTATTTGAGTCTAATAGTAGCCAACTCTAGGCAAGATAGGATAGGGAAGAAATAAAGAAAAAAGAAATTTACATGATAATTTTTCTGCATGTTTGAAAGAAATATCAGGTTTTGCATAGTAGATTTGCAGTTTCAAGTACAATCATTTTTATGGTACTATGCTATGGAAATGCTTGTTTTACTGTATTTTAACATAAAATAAAAAAGAATTAATGCACTAAAAATTAGGTCCTCGAATAATATGTGCAACATCTTCTTTTTCTTAATTGTCCTTATTAAATCTCTCCTAGTATCTTAACTAAACTAATATTATAATTTTCCCTTTTCTGGAAATTATGTTATGTTTTGACACATACAAAACCTTTTAGTTCTAAGTTGTGTCATTACATTTTCTTGTGTGTCTTCTCACTCTTGTTTTAACTTCAACTGTTGTGTTTATTTGCCACATTAATATTTTTGTTGTCTATAATTTTATAATTTCCCCCAATCACTCCATCTTTTTGTATTTTTTATCAAATATAATTATATTATTTAATAAATAAGTAAATTAAATTATGCCACAAATATCAAACGACGTATCTTTTTTTTTACTTTTAACATTTGTGATAAAATTTCATTCATCTTTTATTATTTATAACATAACATCCAGTGATATTTCAATGTGACCTGAGAGAATTCTCCACCTTAGGTCTCTCATATTGAAAACATTTCTTCAATTAAATTTTTGGGGGTTTTGTTTTAGTTTTATTTCTTATTCATTACACTATGATGCAGTTACAATGATCAGGTTAGAAAAAGTCTAAAAATCATTTTTCCATGTATTGAACAATGCAAAATTTTTGTAAGTTGCAGGCATGATTATAGAGTTACTTCCTTGGTCAACTAAATATAGTAGGGAATAGAGATAGAGGGAGGTTGGGAAATCACCTTAGCACAAGATGAAAGAGTGTTACAGATATTTCAGGTCAAGACAGCTTTGTGAAAGGTGATGGGAAGGCTAATTGAGATAAATACCTATTAACTTCTTACATTGAGTCAGATAAATACCTATTAATTTCTTACATTGAATGTAAGAGGGAAGAGATGGGTTTGCCTCTGTTGGGGCAATATAAAGTATCACTGGGAATTCAAACTATCATCCAAATTTCTAGATGATGATATACTTTACACAGAGCTAGAGACAAATTTGCCTTTAGCAAAGCTAGTAATGAGACTGGTTTATACCTGAGATTTGTGTTAGGACTCTCAGAGAATCTGAGGCATTCCAAATGACTGTGAGGATTCATAGGGCTGAGTAACAGCTGGTGAAGAGTAAGTACGTCCAAACATTAGGAAATAGTAAAGCTAGAGGACTGTGGAGATGAAGTTAAAATGTGGGATTCCATGAAAATTTTCTGGGGAGAGGGAGGATAGATAGAATTCTCAAGACTTTATATAGCCAGGAAAGAAGAAAATGGCAGAGGGTATCAATCAAAACTTCTATCAGGTTTTGGAATTAAGGAATGGAAAGAACCTCCATGGTTGTAGCACCTCAAGAGAAATAATAATGAATAGTGGGTCACAATCTGATCCAGGACAATGGGAAAGAACTTATGTGAGACAGAACTTTAATGCTTTGACCCACCCTAGCAGTGAGGTCTGATGGAGAACCATTATCTAGATAGTAGAGTCTCTGAAAATAGAATGGATCAAGCAAAACTCAATGGCTGCTTAAGACAAGAAATATTTTTTTTTAAATAAAAAGAATAGAAAATAAAACAAAATATAATAAAGAAAAAAACTGACTCAGGAAACAGGTTTAGCAGAGAACATTTAAGAATGGTCATATATTTTTAAATATCTTTAGTAAATAAAACAAATTCAATAACATATTTCAAGCAATCCTAAAACTGCCTAGATCTATTAGAACCAAATGGCAAAAAAACAAATAGAAAGAATCCACGAATTACTATCTGGAAAGAAAGAAAAGAAAGAAAGAAAGAAAGAAAGAAAGAAAGAAAGAAAGAAAGAAAGAAAGAAAGAAAGAAAGAAAGAAAGAAAGAAAGAAAGAAAGAAAGAAAGAAAGAAAGAAACACTCCATGAATGACAAAGGCAAAATCCAGAGCTTAAAAGTAAATGAAAAAAAAATAATGAAAGCACCTAGAAAAAAATTAATATCAAGAGCCATTCTAGAGTTGACTTTGAAGTTGTTGATTTGGAAGCACATGTCAAAAGGTAAAAATATAAAGAAGTGCAACCAAAAATTTGTCCTACATGAGTAATTCATTATCCTACAGGAGAAAAGGAATGCACTTTTAGAGAAAGAGAGGATTTTATGGCATTCAAGATAAATAACATAATGAGGCAGAATCACTTACATGAAAACACAAGAGATAAGAGAAATCTACTCAGATAAATATACTATACTTGAAAAATTAGTGTAGCTAATTGATAAGGAAATGCTTACATTACAATAAAGGGAGCAGTAAGATCTCATCAGAACTCCACCATTTTCAAGGATTATGGAGGAACATGTTGTAAGACAAGCATTATACTAAAAGTAAGGTTGTTTTATATTACAGGTTTTAAGAAGGGAAGGAAAAAACAAATAGACTAGAGAAAAATGGGAAAGAAATGAGAAGAAGTTAGGTTCACATAATTGACACATAGTAGAAGAGTATCCTAATAGGACGGAGGGAATTTCATCAATTTTACTCCTATCAAAACTTGGGGAAGAAATTTTGAACATACGAACAACAATAAAAAAAATTGGAGAAATATACTAAACTCAAGAACAAAACAGGCAAGGACGAAGAAAGAAAAAGGAGAGTGAGTTTAAGAGTCAGGAAAAAGTAATGATGGGAGGTCACAGACATACATAATTCAACTTTTGAGGGTGAAACATAAGGAGGAAGGGAATTGTGAAAGGGAGAAGGGGAATAAGAAATAAGATAAGACCATTTAACTCAACGTGGAGAGGTGGAAGAGAAGGAATAAGATCAGACCACTACAGTAATAGATTTCTAGCGTTCATCCAGTCATATATTTTCTACCACCTCCTTTTGTTTAAAGAGTGAGTTGGTGGCAAAGAAGAAGAAACTGTATAAATTACTATGGTAGGGAAAATATCACCAAAACAAAGTGCAAGTAAAATGTGAATAGGATGAATTTGCCTCCAAAACAGAGCAAGGTGGTATAATAGATTGTTTCTTTGGTGATTATTCAGTGGTAGCTTTGTGGGGGGGGGGGGGGAATGACTATATGATAGGGCAAAAAAACTTTGTAAACCAATACAAAACAACCAAAAATATTAAATATACCCTTTATTGACCAAAGGGTAATACAAAATTTAGTCAATAAAGGGCTTTTGAAGAAAGTGTTCGAACTAAAAAGAAGAATAAATAATTTCATCCTAAATAATTGATGTCAAACAACAAATCAAAGAAATAACAGATAATTTCATAAAAAAATACAATTAAACAATATACCAAAACTTTTGAAATAGAATGAAATTATTTCAATGTGGCAGTTAAATAATAAAAGTTTTCCTCAACAAGAGAGAATCTTTAAAAAACAGGTGAATTGGATGTAAAGCTTGAAAAAAATCTGTTTTACAGGCCACAAATCAGCAATACAAAACAACGCAAAAATATAATTTGGAATATCAAACAAAAAATAAATGAAAAGAAAGCTATTGACTTATAAACAAAACAAAGATGATATTATGAAATATCTGATAAGTAAATCAAACATTATCTCATTTTATTTTTTAAGATATAGGAAAACAATTTGCCAGACAAAAATGAAAATGGAGACCTCACAAAAGATGTAGAAGGACTCAAATTTATTAGAAATTATTTTTATCCAAAAATTTGCCTTGACAATGTTAACCTTAAAAACCGGAAAGATTTTAAAAATAAAATACATATGTGTCATCAGAATAAAAACAAATTAAATATAGATCCTAGACAGAGAAAAATTAATTGATTAAGCCATAAATGAATTGCCACAGGATTAGGAGGGAACAGTACTAAATGGTTAATAACAATGAATTTGGTTAGAGAACAATTAATCCCAACTTTATATAAATTGTTTAGAAAAAAGGAAAATATATCTATCTAAACTTTCTATGAAAAAGGAAACATTTATTAAGCACGTACTGTATACCAAGAACTGTGCTAAGTAGTTTACAAGTATTGCATCATTTAATCCTCACTGCAACCTTCTGGTTTTAGTGATATTATTATCTTCACTTTACAGTTGAGGAAACTGAGGAAAACAAACATTAAATGACTTGCACAGGATCATACATATGAATGCCTGAGGTGAGATATGGATTCAGTTCTTCCTGGTTCCACACCCAGTCATCCACTCAGCTATCTTTTTCAGAACTTTACTTTCAACATTTTGTTTTCTTCAATGAAAACATATAGGTTTCCAATATGTAAAAAAGGGAGATACAAAAGGGGAAAAAGAAAATTATGTAGCAAGATCTCTAAGGAATTCCATGACAAATGTATTGAATAAGCCATTAGCAAACATACTACAGTGCCTTATTAAAAAAATATTGCAGACTCTGCCTAGGTTGTATTTAATCAAGGTTGCTGGGTTCGTTAGGAAGTTATAAATATAGAATACATTAATTATAAAAACAAGAAAAATTATCATTGTATCAATATATATTATTTTATGTCTAAAATATTACAAAGTAGAGACTTAAATACAAATTTCTTTAAGACAAAATGTATCTATCTACAACTTAGAGTCAGATGGTTTCTATTGAAAAAACAAAATACTAGAGGCTCTTTCAATAGTAGCAAGGGTAAAACATTGCTGTTCGTTATGACAACAATGATTTGATAATGGTTCTAAAACAACTAGCTATAGAAAGGATACAAAAAAATAAACAGAAAACAAGCAGAGACAAAAAGGGAGGATTATATTTTCAAAATGATATGATGGTTTGTGTACAAACTGTAAAGATTCAATTAGAAACAATTTAAATAGAAATGATTAATAATTTTACTGTTATAAAATAACCACCAGCCAAAACAAAAACAAAACCAGCCTCTCTGAAGAATGAAGAAATGTAAAGGGAAATTTCTTTCAAAATAAATACAAAATGTATGAAATATCTTTGAGTTCACTCATCATGGCACCCACAGTCAGTCAATATGCTTTTATTAAATACCTGCCAAACATAGGAATTGTTGTTGTTACATGTATGTTCTTATAAAAAAATGATTCTTGTAAATTTAACACATTGTTTACCAAAATAAAGACAAGTAGAGATTAATCTATTACTTATTTGGGAGCTAAGGTAATATAATGACAATGCAAATTTTTCCTAAACTGATTTACATTTCCAGTGCTGTTCTAATGAAACAATTAATAAAATATTACTTGAGGGAATTATACTAAAAGACATTCATCTGGAGAGGCAAACGTTTAACACTCAAGAGAACTGGTGAAAACAAAAGGTGGGAAGAAAGAGGACAAGATGCAAAATTTTACTGTGATGAAATAATCTTTCAAAATATGCCATACAGGTATATAATTTGCAACAACAATTAAGCATAGTTAAATGGCTTTTGGTAAACCCAAAGACACACATTATTTTAGTAATATACACTATTTAAAAAACTGAAAATGTGGGAAGAATTTTGCGAAAACTTCTGGTTAGATTAACTTCACACCTCATATCATTCACCTCAAATAGTTCCAAAAGGAACTTACCATCAAAAAGTAATTTATAAACAAATTAGAGGAAAATGGAAGGAGATACCTTTCAAAAATATGGAAAGGGAGGAATGTTCATAAACACATAAAATTTAAAATACTTTATATACAAAATTGAAATGTTTCACTTTGTTTAGTGCGAAAAAAATCTATAGTTATTATGAGAAAGGAAAAAAGTAATTGGTAAAAAAAAAATCACAGTTAATTAATCTTTAAAAAAAATTTGATATTCCAGATATATGGGAGATTTGTAAAAATATAGAAAAGGAAGAAAAGTCCCTGATAAATAAATGTTCAAAATTCATGAACAGGAAATTTCAGAAGAAATCTAAGTTACTTCCAAGCATATGAAAATTCTCCAAATCACAATTAAAAGGAAAAATGCAAATTTAAACAAATCTGATATTCTATATCATTCCTATCTAGCTGGCAGAAAATAGACCTTAATTGGAGAGACTGGAGGTAGGAAGGAATATTAATGCAAAGTTGTGGAAAGTAATTTGGCACTATAACCAAAATGTCACTGAGTTGTCTCCCTTTGACCCAATGAGACCATTACTAGGTATACAGTTCTAAAAGGTCAAAGATAGAGGAGAAATGAAGTATATATACAAAAATAGTTATAGTAGCAATTTGTATTGCAGGAAAGAACTGGGAACAAAGTGGGTATCCATCAGTGATGGAATAACTGAAGAAATTATGTTATATAAAAGTTAAGTAATATTATTGATTTTAAAAAAAGATAAATAAGAATGATTCAAATAATACTAGGGAGATGGATATGAATTGATGTGGCATGTGGTAATACCAGATTAAGTATTTATTCACAGAAAGATCACAGCAGCATAAAATAAACAACTCTGAAAACCTTAAGAATTCTGATCAGCATAATGACCAATTAATCACATCTTCAGACCATTAGCAATAGACAAGTCTTCTATAGCTTAATGTAGGAGAAATAAACTGACCAGTGGAATGAGTTGAATTTGGAACGTAACCAATACAACGCAAATTTCTTTAGTTTGACAGTTGTAATCTGTTAAATGGGGGAACGTTTAATTGTTAGGTTTGTGTTTGTGGGTAGTAAAGGAAGGTTAGAAAATGATCAACAAACAATAAAACACTGACTAGTGCAGAATAAAGTTCAGAAAGTATACAAACAGGGCAATATTAGTACTATCATGTGAAATTTTAATATTGTATATGCATAATATTATTAAATATATTTAAATTTTTAAAATAAGATTTATATTAGATTTATATACATATAGAACTAAATAATAAGTTTTATTTACATTAAAATACATGTTAATATGTTAATATATGTATATCAAGCTGTGTAATTCACAGTTTCATATATAATTCTCATTATATGCTTTCATTTATGCTTTAAAATGGTCATTTTTTGATACATTTCTAATTCATTGGAAAAAAAAACCACATCATTGCTCCTCATATTGGCTTGTCTAGGTATATTATAAGAAGGGTAAAGAAGTGATTTCCTATTTTTCACCTTTCAGTGCTATCCTTTGGCTCACTTAGAATTAGAAGATATAAAATACAGTCATCTTAGGCAAGGGTAGTGTACAAATATAATTGAAAATTAGAAGGGAAATGGAAAAATGTAACACTTGGGAGCTCCTAGGAGGTACTGAGTGTATTTGAAAAAAAAATAATTTTGGATAAATTGATATTTTTAATCTTATTTCTCCTCTCAGCTCATCTTATTCTTTTGCATATTTTTTTTAAACGTCAAGAAATTTGTATTTAACAATTTGCAAAACTAACTAAATGTATAAAAAGCAAATGGTCTTTTTATAAAACTCATCTGTTTTTATAGAAATCAGGGCTCATGCATGTGTTCAACCATTATGGTTATGATTTGGTTCAGTGTTGTGTTCTTTTTTTTTCTTTTTAAGTGCCAAATACTTATATCAAATCGTCCTAGTCTCACTATCCTTTCCTTTCATGGCACTTTCAGCAACATTAACAACTCTTGAATTTTCCCTCTTTATATTTGAATATCCAGCTGTTATTTTAATTAAGTCTGCCACAGGCAAGGATTTGGCTCTCTATACCTGTGGAGAGACTCCTCATGACATTTTAATGACTTACTATGTAACTAGAGGAAAGGGACTCTAAAAATAGCATGAACTATCGTTAGTTCAAATAAGAGCCAAACCTGTCAATTTCTAATTAAGGTATTTCTTTTTTTTACACTAGCTCACCACTAAATGTTATTTTAGAATTATTCATTAATCTCTCATCTTACAAAGAAAAGTGAACCAAAATAATTTCAATTTTCTGTTTCAGAATACAAAATTGTTAATGATTTGATTCTATCAAGTTTTGATATAAAGACCTATGTGAAACAAAGAAGAATGAAGCAAAATATTTGGGTCACCCATGACATATCTCAGATACACAGAAATATATGATGGGAGATGGAATTATGGAATAAGGTTTTGAACTTAGAGATAGAAATAGCAGTTCCAATCCTGCTTCAGATAGGAAGTCATTTAAAGTCTCTAGTCTTCAGTTTATTCATGTAGAATTAATATTGTAGCTGTTTTTTTCTTTATCTTCTAGCTCTGAGACTATGACCTGTGATACAAGGAGCTCTCATGGAAGAATGGAATCTTTTAACTTATTATGATGAAAATGAGCACTAGAAATCCCAACCTAGGAGAATAGTGGGGTGATGGGGAGGTGGATAGAATTCCTGCAGAGGAAAGTTGGAAAAATAAAGGACAAGTAGAAACAACTCCAGAAAGAATGGAGTGACTGGGCCAAAGCTGAAAGGGTGCTCAGCTGTGGATGTGTCTGGTGATGAAAGCAAAGTTTGATGTTGCAAAGATCAATATTGCATAAGAACCAGAAATGTAAGATCTACGAACCAAGGGAAACTGGATGTGGTCAGATAGGTGATGGAAAGATAAAACATAGATATCTTGGGTGTCAGTAAACTTAAATAGATGAAAATGGGTGAATTTAATTTAGGTGATCATTACATATATTACTGTGGGCCAGTATTTCTTAGAAGAAATGAAGGAGTCCTCATAGTCCATGAAAAGAGTCAGAAAAGCAGTATTGGGTTATAATCTCAAAAAATGATAGAATGGCACCTGTTTGAATGCAAGCAGAAGCACTAACATCACAGTAATTCAAGTCTATGCTCTATCTAGTGATTCCAAAGAGGGCAGATTGGATCAGTTCTATGAAGACCTTAAAGAGATGAAAGTAAGAAATCATATTATTTATCTTCCTGCAATTGTAGCAGCATGCACCTGACCATCCAGGATGGCCTGCTTTTAGTTCTTAGGTCTGCTTTTTTAAAAGGAAAGCAACTTTTGAAGGGTCAAAAGACTTCTTTAATCACATAAACTAGGTAGAAACAGGGATCTGCTTGAGTTCTCACCCCCAAAACCCCTCAAAATACCTGTAAAAAATGATTCTAAAGAAATTCTAGAACAGCAGAAGTCACAAAATGACAGAGTGAAACAAATTTCCCTTGCAGGACAATCTGGAAGGTGAACAGGAAGAGCCTATTGCAGTAGACTCAGAGCTAAGTGCGTCTGAACAGAGGGGACTGGAGCAGGCCTCAGGTCACTTAATTGCTGGCAGATGCTGTGGGTTTCAGACTTCTCAATGCACAAATGCCAAAGACAGTTTCAAAGGCCACCTAGATGAGAGGAAAGCATGGTCTGGCCCCAGTAGCAGGGCGGCAGCAGCCACTGCCACAGTGGCAGCAGCTGATTCTGCAGATCACAGCTTACAGACAATTCAGGAATCAAGCAGTTGATCTGGGTCACAATCCAGAGTGGTGGTCCTGGAGTGAGGAGGAGCACTGGAGTGGCAGAGCTCCTGGTGGTTGTGGAGAGGATATCCTACTCACAGTTCCAGAGCAGAAAAGAGTGTTTGTGTTTGGTCACAGTCCAGAGAGCAGACCAGGAGATGAGTAAACACCTCTGCATTGATTATACCACTTTGAAGGAACTGAGAACTTACTTGTCCCTAGAGATATCTCTGAAAACAGTTTCACCAAACCTCTGAAATTTGGGGTTAATACATCCTGTGCTCAACAAGGTGCTCAAAAGTCAAGCAGTTGACTCGGAAAATATTCAAAAGGGGAAAAATAAGATTATAGGAGGTTACTTTCTTGATGAAAAGGTAGTTTCTTCCACCCTTTCTAATGAGGAAGATAAAAACATACAATTGGAGAAATATCAAAGGAAACAATTAGAGGAAGATAGCAAGGTCAAGCCTCCTATATCCAAAGCCTCCAAAGAAAATGAAATAGTCTCAGCCCATGGAAGACCTCAAAAAGGATTTTGAAAAGCAAATAAGAGAAGTAGAGGAAAAATGGGAAGAAAAATTAGAGTGATAGAAGCAAATCATGAAAAATGAGTCAACAGTTTGCTAAAGGAGACCCAAAAAAATACTGAAGAAAATAGCAACTTTAAAAATAGACTAACCCAAATGGCAAAAGAGGTCCAAAAAGTCAATGTGGGGAAGAATGCCTTAAAAAGCTGAACTGGCCAAATGGAAAAGGAGGTCCAAAAGCTCACTGAAGAAAATAATAATTTCAAAATTAGAATGGAGCAAAAGGAAGCTAATGATTTTATGAGAAATCAAAAAATTATAAAATAAAACCAAAAGAATGAAAAAAAATGGAAGACTGTGATATATCTCATTGGAAAGACAACTGACCTGGGAAATGGATTGAGGAGAGAAAAACTGAAAATTATTGATCTATCTGAAAACCATGATCAAAAAATGAGCCTAGACATCATCTTTCAAGAAATTATCAAGGAAAACTACCCTAATATTCAAGAGCCAGAAGATAAAATAGAAAAGGAAAGAATCTGCCAATCACCTCCTAAAAGAGATCCAAAATGGAAAGCTCCTAGAAATACTGTAGCCAAATTACAGAATTCCCAAGAAAAAAATTTTGCAATCAAACAGAAAGACACAATTCATGTTTTGTGAATATACAATCAGGATAACAGGAGTTAGCAGATTAGTCTCCGATATTCCAGAGGTCAAAGGAGCTAGGATTAAAACCAAGAATCACCACGTAGCAAAACTGAGTACAATACCACAGGGAAATAAATAGAATTTCAGTGAAATAGAGGACTTTCAAGCATTTTTGTTGAAAAGACCAGAGAAACATGAAAAGGTAAACAGGAAAGACAAGTCACAAGGAACTCATTAAAATTCAATTGTTTGCATTGCTACATGGAAAGATAATATTTGTCACTCATGAGACCTTTCTCAGTATTGGAGTGCTTAGAGAGAATGTATGTGTGTGCATGTGTGTGTGTGTATACACACACACACATGCACACAAGCATATACATAAATGTATATGTGTATACATACATATGTATATATACATATATGTGAGTATATATACATATATGTGTATATATACACATGCATGTATATGTGTATACATGTGTGTATTGTGTATATGTAGGTATGTGTGTTTATACATATATATGTAAACATACATATTTGTATATATGTGTGTATATCCATATCTATCTCTCTATATCTATATCTGTCTATTTACATATATCTGTATAGATCTATACATATTGAGAGAGAGAGAGAGAGAGAGAGAGAGAGAGAGAGAGAGATGCCACAGGGTAAGGTAAATATGAAGAGAGGAAATCTAAAAAACAAAATTCTAGAGATAAATGTTCTGGGAGAGAAAGGGAGGGGTAGAATGTAGCAAATCATCCCACATAAAAGAGATAAGAACTTTTGCAATGGAGGGCAAGAAGGGAGAGTTAAAAGGCTTTAAGTGAGAATTACAATTATCAGATTTGAATTAAGGAAGGAATAACACAATAATACAAACTCAACTGTGTATGGAAATCTGTCTTAGTTAGAAGGGGTTGTAGATTGGCAGAAGGGGTAATCAGAAACAAGCACTATTATTGGGAATGGTTCAAGGGAGATAATGGAATAAGTGGAAGGCAGGACAGGATAGAGAGAAATATGGTTAGCCTTTTGCAACATGACTCTTATGGAAGTGTTCTTCATGGTTACTCATTTATATCCTACTTCGAATTGCTTGCTTTCTCAATGAGGATGCCTGGGAAGAAAGAAGGGAGAGAATGTGAAACTCAAAGTTTTAAAAATAAGTGTTAAAAATTGTTTACAATATAGAAATCTATCTTGCCCTTCAAAAAATAGAGGGGAAGGGGAATCTGAGAAGGGGCTGATAGAAGAAAGGACAGGTTGGGGGAAGAAGTAGATGGGCTGCCCACTGTCCTGAGGTGGGGAGAAAATTTGGAATTCGAAATCTTGTGAAAGTCAATGGTCTAAACTGAAAATAAATAAATTATATTTACAAAGGTGAACTGCAAAAAAAAAAGAAAAAGAAAAAGAAAACAAACAGTTCCATAGCACAGTAGAATAGAAAAATAAAAAGATGATTGCACATGAAATCACAAATCTATTAGGTACCACTTGCTGTTCCTTTTAAATATATATTAAAGTTATCATGTAAAAAAATCACATACCAATAGAGACAATATAAGTGGAGAAATAAAACCAATAGAGGAAGCTTCTAACTGTCTGACCCTAAGCTATATATGCATCACAGATCAACAGACCTTTCCAACTGTCTGACCATTACACACTTACATAGCTACCAGAGAGACAAACAACAACATTTGGGTTTTCAAATTGAGGAGAGGGAAAGCTCCTTAACTACTACCTAGAATCTCATCTGACACATGAACCTTCTTCCAAAGAGTAAACCCTCAAAGCAAAATCTCATTTGCAAGCATATACACACTTTTGAGAGCCAGAGAGCATGACCTTCAAGACCCAGTGCCTCATTAGGTGTGAGCCTTCCTACAATATAAGCCTCCCCTAATCAAGTTTCCCTTAATGGGCTCCACATGAGGCCTATTAATAGGAGGGGAGGTTCTTCAACTCCCACTAATATAAATCTCATTAATATTATAGGAACTTGTACATAGGTAAAGAAACCATATTTAGAACCAAACATGTAACAGCTGAATGATTTAACATTGGGGAAAGACTACAACAAGGTCATACATTTTCTCCTTACTTATTTAACTTATTTGCAGAATTAATCACATGAAATGCCGTGTTGAATACTCATTTGACTCACATCTAAAGCTGGAATTAAGGTTTCTGGGAGAAATATCACTAATCTCATATATGCAAATGATACCACTTAGATGGGAGAAAGAGAAGAATTAAAAAGGCTCTTGATAAGATAAAAGGATAACATCTGGCTTGAAATTTAAATTTAAAAAAAAATAAAAACTGAAACTAAGACCATGACTACTTGTCTTGTTAGACAAGATAAGTGTAAAGGAGTATAGTATATCTTAATCTAGCCTGCATATGATCAGTCCGTGAGTAGTAAATGGTGTTATGACCCAGTACATAGCCAGTACAACCAGTACAAAACTGGTTCAAACTAATAAGTTCTATAGGTGCAGCTGGCTACTGTATCAGGAAAAGAGATAACTCTTTTTGCTGGAGCAGGCTGTCTTTGGACTGGAGAGAAACTGCTTGAGACAGAGTTTAGAGGCTAGGGAGAAATGTGATTTTTAGAGAGAAATGTGATTTTAGAATTGTGGTTGAACATAGGTGCCCAAGCTCCCCATCCACAGTAAGATTAGAGCAGAAACTGAGTCTTATAGAATCAAAACTTTTGAATTGTGATGTTAGAGAAGACTTTTGTGAGTTCCTTGGACAACAAGGAGAACAAATTAGTCAATTTAAAGAAATCAGTTCAGACAAATTAAAAGAACAAATACTTTGTTGGGGGACAGCTCTGGACCGGGGTCCCCCGTGAGGACCGTGAGACGCCTGAGGGTCCAAACCTGCTTACGTGGCAGGCTAGCTGGTCTAGCAAGCCACGAGGTACTGGGATGGCCCTGGTAACAGGCTGGCTCCACCCACGGGGAGGCACTTGGGAGGAGCTCGCCCGCCCATGGGAGGTACGGGGGAGGAGACAGGGGATAATAAAAGAGGATGACCATGAGAGCTGGAGAGAGAGAAACGGAATAAAGCTTGCTGGCTGCAACTCCTTTCGGGTGCTCTGCCTGTTTATTCCCCTTCCCCAACAGGGAGAGGGAATTCCCTCCCCCGAACCAGGAGGAGGGCCAGAGACGTCTGAGGACCGGGGATAGGTAAGTAGAAGGCAAAGGCCCGGGAGTCGCCCCGGGCAATACTTAAGCTGAAACTTAAATATTTTTTTTTTTTACAAAATGAAAAGATAGAACTCTTTGAAAAAGACCCTAATGTGAAAGATTGAAGACAAAAAGAAAATGGGAAAGCAGAGGATGGGTTGGACAGACTATTATGAAAGCAATGAACATGAGCTTGGAGAGATTCCAGGAGATAACGAAAGATAGAAGTGTCTGGTGTGTTATTATTGTCCATGAGATCATGAAGAGTCAGACATGACTAAATGGCAGAAGAGCAACAAAAACAAATTGGGTCACATAAAGAGCATTTTTTTTTCAATTTCTAATTCAGTGGAAGTTGAAAGAGTTAAAAAGCAAGCAAGAGTAAGGGCCTGATATGAAGTTTGATCAGGGGAATAGAGACTGGTTAGGTTGTTGCCATTCAAACATATCTCTCTAGTAGGACCTATTGGTTTTTTTCTTTTGTTATTTAAAAGAAGAAGTATGATAGAGGAATTTTTCAATTTTTATGCTCTGACATTTAGAATTGCAAGTTAAATATTCACAAATATACCTGGTAGGCTTCCTGATTTTCTGTAAGGTTATTAATGAAGAGTGGCATCTGGCATTATGTACATTTCAAAGGAAAATGGTGAGGAGAATGGAGAAGGTTGGAATCATAACAAATGAAAAGAAAATTCAATGTTACAATGAAGTTCATGTCATTCAATTTGTTCTTTGAAATTTGAGAGTCAATTTAAGACGGTGAAGCCTGAGAAAAAATGAAGCATGCAGTGAAGTCATTTCAAGACACCTATATCACACTGAGTGGCCTCACAATAACACTAACTGTATTGAATATACAGATTCTTACTAAATTTTGCATAAAGTTTTTGTAGGCTGTTACTCTAATCCATTGACTTAAGGAATCAGTTAAAACACATGTACTCTCGGTCTCTCTCTGTCTCTCTCTCTCTCTATGTATGTATGTATGTATGTATATACAAACATATGTATGTATGTATGTATATTTCCACACATGACAAGAGGCCTAATGAACATTGTCATATCTTCACAGTGTATTTCCCCAGTTCTCATCTTATTCAACTTTTACACGATTGTGGAAAAACAAACTACTATATTTCTTAGATTTATAAGGGAAAATGAAGCAGATGAAGATATACTCTTTCTCCTCCCTTCATAATAAATAAAATGTAGGTGTTCATATCACAATTAATATTTGAAGTGGTATAGGTGAGGGCAATTACCAGTAGAGGCTGAGTTTACTGAAAATCTTTTCAGATGTTAATAAAAGTTCTTTTTGCTTAAGTGACTTCGAGGCAATGTTTTTGCAAGAAAATAAATTCCTTCTAGGAAATTAACTCCCATGTAACATTAAGTTTATAAAGTGACTAGTAAACATTACTTAGGCTGATCAAGCTTGCCCATTTTTCTCCATACTTCCTATTTCAAACACTGAAAGCTGCTGAAGGAAAAAAAAAATTTTACCTCTTTTAGAGTAGTAGGGCATTTGTTTTCTTCTTTTATGTGTTACTGAATCTTTGCTGCTATAAATGCTTCTTCCTATACTTCATATACAAAGGTTGACAATGGTTATCATGTTCCCTAGGAGTAATTTTTAAGCTGAATTTTATATTTTCCATTTTTTTCCAGTCCACTCAACCCATCCCCCAAATAATTATAAAATAAAAACAAAACCCTTATTACATATATGTATAATGGAGAGCACAAAAATGTGTGTACGCAAACATGTATGCATGAATGCATGCATATATACACACTTGTGTATATGTATATAGGTGCATGTGTCTCTATGTATATACACATATGGATGGGTGAGTGCGTGTATGTGTATGCATGTGTTTGCACTCATGATTGGTGATTAGAGTTCCTTGGTCTTTCATAGTTTTTGCCTTTGCATGGTTGTTATTGTTATAAACATTTTTCATATGTTTTGTTCACTTCATGCTGCATCAATTCATAAAGGTGTCCAGTTTCCTTGAAACTTATGCCTTCATAATTTTAATGACAGAAATATTCCACAAATATTATATGTAACAAATTTTTCAGCCATTCCTCAAATGATGAGCATGAAAAAAGAGTTGCTATAAATATTTTTTGGTGCATTTCTAGAATTTATTTCCTTAGAATTTATCACTCTTTTTCTATCTGTTTCTAATCTTCACTTTCCTTCCAATTTCCGTGCTGAGCAAAATGAGTTTCTTTAGCCGATGTTGTGTGTTTACATGTGTGTATGTCTTTGTATCTTTCAAATCTCTAAACGATTTTTGATGAGAATGAGGTTCAACTGACAGCTGTGTTCCCATCACTTCTTCCTTGTGTGTGTGTTGTGTGATAATTTTCTTTAAAATTCCTTTCCTTCCTTTCATAGGGTTTTTCTCCTTTCCATTCTTCTCAGATCAAGATATAATAAAATCACTCTGTGGGTTTCTCTCTAATTACATGCCTCATATTTCCCCATGATTCCTTACAATGATAGACCTCTGAAGGAACACATGTGTCATTTCCTGATATTGGAATGTACACAGTTCAAACTGCTTTTAGTTTCTTATGAGTGTTAATTCATGTTCGTTTTATGCTTTTCTTAATTTCTGTATGTATGTATGTATATAAGTAGGTATGTATGTATGTATGGATGGATGAATGGATCAATGGATATGTGTGTTTTTTTTGTTTCATTTATGATCTGGATACTCTTTATTTTGTCCATAATTTTCTTAGAAATTTTAATTTTAATGTTTATTTCAAGAGTGACCCAAGGTGGAGGAAATTACTTACCTTATTTAATATTTTATTTCCCCCCAGTTACATGTAAAAACAATGTCTAATTTTTAAAACTGTGAATTCCAAATCCTCTCCCTTCCTATCCTCTGCTCCATTGAGAAGGAAAGCAATTCAATATAGGTTATAAACATATAGTTATGCAAAATGTTTCCATATCAGTCATGTTGTAAAAGAAAATATAGACAAAAAAGAACATGAATACAAGTAAAGAAAGTCAAAAAACAGTATACTTCAACATGTATTCAGACATCATCAGTTCTTTCTCTGGGGATGGATAAAATTTTTCTTCATACATCCTTCAGAGTTGTCTTGAATTATTGTATTTCTTAGAATAATTGACATTCAGTTGATTATCTGATAATACTATTATTACTTTGTGGAAAGTGCATTTCACTTTGCATCAGCTCATGTAAGTTTTTCCAGGTTGTTTTTTTTTTTTTTCCTGAGAACATCCTTTTCATCACTTCTTATAACACAAGAGTATTCCATCACAACCACGTGTCACAATTTTTCAGCCATTGTCCAATTGATGGCCATCCCCTTGATTTCCTATTCTTTGACTCCAGAAAGAGTCATCATAAATATTTTTATGGCATTTTCCTTTTTTTTTTTTGTTTCTTATCTCTTTTGGGATACAGGCCAAGTAGTGGTAGATCAAAGGGTATGTATGGTTTTGCAACCTTTTGGGGAAAGTTAAAAATTGTTGTACAGAATGGTTGAATCATTTCACAACTCTGTCAACAATGCACTAATGTCTCACTTCCCCCAAGTCCCCTCCAATATTTGTAAGTGTCCTTTTCTGTTCTATTAGCCAGATAATCCAGTAGGTATGATGTGGTACTTCAGAAGAGTTTTAATTTACATTTTTCCAATAAATAATGAGAATATTTTTCCCCAATGTGGCTATAGATGGCTTTTATTGCTTCATCTGAAAACTGTTAAAATATTTTCATCACTTATCAAGTGACGGATTGCTCTTATTTTAATAAATTTGACTTAGTTTTTCATATGTTTGAGAAATAGGGAGCTTATCAGACAAGCGTGCTTCATTTTTTTTTTCACAGTTACTATTACTAACCGTATTTTCTCCATCCTATTCCACCTGTTTATTCTATTCTCTCTCTCCTTTTACTCAGGCTCTTCTAAAAAGTGTTTTGCTTCTGCATGTCCACTCCTCCAATATGCTGTCTTTCTTTTCACAAACACTCCCTTTCTCTTTATTTATCTTCTTTCTCCCTTCTACTTTCTTGTAGGGTAAAATAGATTTCTATACACAGTTGAATATGTATGCTACTCCCAATTAGAGCCAATTCTGATGAGAGTAAGGTTCACTCACTTCCCTTTAACTCCAACATCTTCCCCTCTACTGCAAAAGCTTTTTTCATGCCCATTTTATTTGAAAAATTTACCCCATTGTACCACTCCCTTTCCCTTTCTCCCAGTACATTCTTCTCCTACATCTTAATTCAATTTTTTTTTGGGGGGGGGGCATCATCCCTTCATGTTTAACTCATGCCTGTGTCCTCTGTCTACATATTCTCCTTTTAACTGTCCTAAAAATGAGACAGATCCTGTGAGCTACAAGTATCATCTTCCCCTGTTGGAAGGTAAAAAAACAGTTTAATCTTATTAAGTCCCTGATGATTTCTGTTTCCTGTTTGCCTTTTTATGATTCTCTTGAGTCTTATATTTGAAAATCAAAATTTCTATTAAGCTCTGGTTTTTTCATCCAGAACACTTAAAAGTACTCTATTTCATTTAATGTCCATTCCTCCCCCTCCCCCAGCATATAGTGCAGAGCTTCACACAAAGTGTTTAATAAATGGTTAATATGGGTGGAGCCAAGATGGTGGAGTAGAAAGACACATACACTCTAGAGTTTCCCCCACAGCCCACAAAATACCTGTAAAAATGACTCTCAACAAAGTCTAGAGCAGCAGAAGCCATAGAACAACAGAGTGAAAGAGGTTTCCAGACAAAGGTAACCTGGAAGGCGAACAGGAAAGGTCTATCTCATGGGATGCTGAGCAGAGCTGAGCCCAGCCCTGGCCACATGGCACTGGGAAGAACAGGATCTGAACAGACCTCCAGACAGAGTTCCTAGCAGGGAAGGTCCCAGATACCTCAACCCACAAGGGAAAAAGAAAGCTTCAAACATCAATGGGGGAGGGCTTTTTCAACTGGGGGAGAGAGAATCAGTTTTCTCCAGCAATAGCCTCAGGTGATGGCAGAGGCTGCAGTAGCAGGTCATAGGCAGCTAGAGAGGCTGGAAAACAACCTGGTGCATTGATCAGACAGCTCAGCTTAAAGCCTCTGGTGATAGGGAGCAGCTGATCTAAACCCCAGCCCTGAGTGACAGCCCTACCCCCACCCAAAGCCCAGGGGAACCGAGCAGCTGAGTCAAATCTCTTCACCAGTGATTCAGAAGTCAAATAACTGCCTGGGAAAATGCCCAAAAAGGGAAAGAAATAAGATCATAGAAGGTTACTTTCTTGGTGAACAGGTGTCTCCTCCCGTCCTTTCAGGTGAGGAAGAACAAGGCTCACTGTCACAGGAAATTAAGACCCCTGCTTCCAGGGCCTCCAGAGTGAATTTAAATTGAGTTCAGGCCATGGAAGAGCCTGAAAAGCCAGTTAGCGGCCTACTAAAGAAGAACAAAAAAAAAATGTTGAGGAAAATAACACCTTTAAAAAGAGGCTAATTCAATTGGAAAAAGATCCAAAAAGTCAATGAGGAGAAGGAGGCATTACAAAGCAGAATTAGCCAAATGCAGGAGAATGTTCAAAAGCTCACTGAACAAAATAGTTGTTTGAAAGAGAGAATTGAGTTCAGGAAAATGAGTGAATGTGAGATAAATCAAGCAGTTAAAAAACAAAACCAAAAGTTTGAAAAAATAGAAGATAATGTGAAACATCTCATTGGAAGAAACAACTGACCTGGGAAATAGATCCAGGAGAAACAATTTAAAAATTATGAGACTACTTGAAAGCCATGATCAAAAAAAGAGCCTAGACAATATCTTCCATGAAATTATCATGGAAAACTCTCCTGATATTCTAGAACCAGATGGTAAAATAAATATTGAAAGAATTCACCTATCACCTCCTGAAAGAGACCAGAAGAGAGAAACTCCCAAGAATATTGTGGCCAAATGTCAGAGTTCCCAGGTCAAGGAGAAAATAGAGACTAGAAAGAAACAATTCAAGTATTATGAAAATACAATCAAGGATAACACAGGATCTGGCAGCTTCAACATTAAGGGATCCAAGGGCTTGGAAGAGGATATTATAGAAGTCAAAGAACTGGGATTGCAACCAAGAATCACCTACCCAGCAAATCTGAGTAGAATACTTCAAGGGAATAAATGGTCATTCAGGGGTATAGAGGACTTTCAAGCATTCATGATGAAAAGACCAGAACTGAAGAGAAAATCTGACTTTCAAACACAAGAATCAGGAGAAGCATGAAGAGGTAAATAGAAAAGAGAAACCATAAAAGACTTTCTAAAGCTGAACTGTTTACATTCCTACATGGAAAGAAAATATTTATAACTCTTAAGACTTTTCTCAGTATTTGGGTAGGTGGAGGGACTGTACATACACACACACACACACACACACACACACAGAGTACAAGCTGTGTTGAATCAGAAGAGATGATTTCCACAAAAGAATAAAATAAAATAAAAATTAAGGGGTGAGGGAGGAAATACCGGGAGGAGAAATGGAAAGTGGCAGGCTATAACTCATAAAAGAGATAAAGAAAAATCTTGTTCAATGGAGGAGGAAATGGAGAAGGGGAGAGGGGAAAAGTGAAGCTACTCTCTCCACATATGGCTTAAGGAGAGAATAACATGCTCAATAAATTTGATATGAAAATCTATCTTATACTGCAGGAAAGTAGGGTAGGAGGCAACAAGTGTGGTGAAGGGCATGATAGAAGGGAGGGCAAATGGGAGAAGGGAGTAGCTAGAAATAAACCCTTTAGGGAAGGGACAAGGTCAAATGAGGGAATAAAAAATAAGGGGTGCAGAATAGGATAGAGGGCAATATAATTAATATTGCACATCATGATTATTATGGAAGTCTTTTGCAGAACAACACATATTTAGTCTGTATTGAATTGCTTGCCTTCTCAGTGGGGATGGGTAGGGAGGGAGGGAGTGAAGTTGGAATTCAAATTATTAGAAACGAATGTTGAGAATTATTGCATATAACTGGAAAATAAGAAACACAGGTAATGGGGTATAGAAATCTATCTTTCCCTACAAAAAAAGAGAGAAGATGGGGATAAGGGGAGGGTGGGGTGTGATAGAAGGGAGGGCTCATGAGTGAAGGGGCTATCAGAATGCAAGGTATTAGGAGGTGAGGGAAGAGGAGAGATGGGGAGAAAAATTGGACATGTTATAAAGTGATGTAAAAGCAATTAGTATTGAAACAACTGAATTAATTACTGAAAAATCAGATACATCTTTAGTTTGGGGAAAAGAATTTTAGTCAAAGTTTCCTAGAGGCAGGTAACTTCGGGCAAAATTTGGCATTGGTGGAAAAGTTAAGGTTTTAATGGTAAATTTGATTTTATGATTGTTATTTAAGCAGTAACTAGAACATGTATAGAAAGGCATGTAAGCCACTTAAGACTTGCCTCAAAAGATGTTCCTTAGCCAATGTGAAATTATAGTCATATCTGAAACCTGGTTATTGGAACTCGATATTTAAAGATGCTATAGGTCTATTAACTTACTGTTCTTCTGAGTATAACTCCAGGTATGGATAGCAAGAAAGGCAGTCTGAATCTCCACTCCATAATTCCAGTAAGCCTGTGAGATGCTGGTATGAACTGAAAAAGATGATCTCATGGGAAGAGTGGGAGAGCGACTGTTCAGCCTGGGCTGAGGTAGGTTTCTCCTGATTCAATTTCCCCACTGAGGCCTGGCAGACTTTAAGCCTCACTGAAAGCAAGTTGACAATCTACTCCTGCCTGGAATTGACATGAAGTTGGGGAGATATTGTTTCCCTGCAATATCCCTACTCTTAGTGACAATTTCTTATAGTCAAAAGGTTTGTAAGCTTAATACCAGATATATTAAATAATAGATTGTTGGTAGGAGAACATCCGAGGCTAAGTCTAAAATTAAGCTATTATGCTTAGGACTTTAGACCAACAGGAATAAGTTAGGGTCCTTTAATTTTTAGTAATAATGTGGAGACAATTGGGTCAAGGGCTTATGAAGTTAGCATACATAGTTATTATTTTTGTCTCAGTTGGTTAATATTAAAAAAATAATAATTTGTGGTCCATATTGTAAATGGTTTAAAAGAAGTGTCACTTAACCAAAAGTTGGAATTGTTTTATGTGATATGACCTGTGTTAAAAATGAAAAATAAAAAAAAAAATAAATGCTTAACGCCCCCCTTCCTGTTGTTCTATCAGTTTATGAAGTTGGTGCATTGTTTCATCTTGGACAGAGAAAAGAGACAACAACATGAGTCAATGACTGGAGTCAGATAATAAGTTGAATTGCCTTTGGGTAACTGCATAGTATATTTAATGAGCTCATATTTCTCCTGGAAACAAATACCCATTGCTTTTGTATCAGTAATCTTCCACTGATACTACATAACTGCCTATCATTGGGACTCCAAATTTCTCTGTAGATATAGGTCAATGGGTGTGAATGTGGAAATGTCTTATAACATATTAGCATAATTGTTAAATAGCAAAGGTCCCATGTATAGAGAGATTTAAGGTTTTCATAGAACTTAGTGAGTGAACCAATTCAGATTCAGTTAATACAGAAACATCAGAAGTGGAAGAATAGAAAACTGTTATCAGAGAGTGGAATTTCAAAGGATTTTGTAGATCATGCAGACATTTTTGATCGTGAACATATTCTTGTGTGGCTAAAGATGACTGGAGAAACAGATCACAGAGAATGAAGACCTATGGTGGTTAGTGTTTTAGATAGCTTCTCAGATAACTATATACTCTTTTTAAATGATGACAGAGGATGGAGAAAGAACTTCAAAGAGAATTGATCTGTTGAATTGGGGAAATATAAAATTAAATTAAGCATTTAAAATTCTTTAGAGCACTATATTTATTTCAATCAGTGATTATCTCTTTGCTGTCTATTTCTCTGACTGTTTTTCTTGGTGTTTCTGTCATCTCTTTCTCCCTCTCTCTCACACTCCCCACTCCCATGTCTATGTCTTTCTATTTAAATCTCCTATTCTCTAACCATCATATTTATCTAAGGATATATATTGATGGGGTGCTTGTGTTTGGGCCCCAACTATTGGTGTCTCCACCCAAGGCACCTGGTCCAACCCAGACTACTTACCACTCTTTAATCCCATGAAGCTCTTCCACTGCCCTTTTTGTATATGAGCATCAGTCTCATCTTCATTAGTTTGCAGTTTTCCTAAGAACCTTACCTGCTTTATTGGCATTATAATAAACTTTTCCACTTGACTGGAAGATGGTTTAAATGCATGAATTCATTCCAAGGGGATACCACTCTGTACCCTGACATTTCATGGTTCCCTGAAACCCTCATCATCATGATATGTTTTTGTATATACATACAATATGAGTATTCAAGTTTATGCATCTGAACTGCATAGCACATTGCATTCAAATATGTTCATATGTACTTATTCAGTAATACATGCAAACACATATGTAACATGTACACACTTACACTTTTCTTAGTCACATCCAAAAATTAATCTCAAGAACACTTTGAATATATTTATAGGCCATAAATCATAATTTTTGTGTAACATGGATTTCTCTGGTCCTACTGAGGGTCGAAATTATTTTATTTTCCCTCTCCCTAAGGATTTTCAAGTATCTGATGCTGGTTTGGGAATTTTTCTTCTATGTTATTAGCTTAAATTGTGAACATTTGTATTCAGTTTTACAGTCCCAATGAATAACTTTCAATTTTATTCAAACATTTCAAATTTGATTAAATTTTACAAAGGGAAAATGGGTAACTCTGTGGATAAAGTATTGGGCTGGGAGTCAGGAAGGCTGATCTTCATGTGTTCAAATTTTACCTCAGAAACTTACTAGCTCCATGAATTTGGGCAAGTCATTTAATCCTGTTTTCTCAGGTCCTCATCTGTGAAATGAGTTAGAGAAGAAAATGGTGAACCACCTCAAAATCTTGGCTACGAAAACCTCAAATGTGGTCAAAAAGTGTCTGATATGATGAAACAGTAACAAAAAAAATGGTTAAGCAGTTTTAAAGATGAAGACCATTCAAGCTAATGGAAAAAAAAATACCTACTAAATAATAGGTTGACACTAGAAAGATGTCCCAGTACAGTCACATGGGTGATGCCATCTTCAGTGTGCTAAATATGTATTTAAACTCCGTTATATATGTATGCTTGTGTGGTTTGAATCCACATGCATGTGAAATATGTATAAAATGCATACATCAAATCAGATTCCCATTCTCTTTTCTTAAAACATTACACTCTCTAATTCTATACAGTAACTATAAAGCAGGAATGCTTTCATATAGCTGGAAAAGGTTTCCTAGATCATCCTTAATATTTCTAGGTAATATGGGTGGATGTTTTACAGCCATATTCAGAGTTCTCAGCAGCAAGTTGTACTTATATTTCTAAGTATTTGATGTATGTTATCACTATTTACACTGAATATCTGAAATCAAATTTCAGTAGTTTTTAGGAAAGATCATGAATCTAAGAATTAGCTACATATTTGCTTCAATTGAATATAAGGTTTCGTAAATATTATAAAAATAAAAAGGCTAAGAGATAAATGTAATCACAATGTATATGTGCTCTTAAAAGCTACAAAGGAAACTAAAGGTTTGAACGTCACAGCTATTTATATTACAACCATACAGGCTATCTTGAAGAATGTGGAAAAAGAAAAATCTCCATGGGAACAGAATGCCTCATCTCAACAATGGAGAATGAAACATTAGAAGAGGAAGAAAAAATGATTATTCTATAACAAAACCCTTCTTCATTATAAAAATGGAGTATGTTTCCTACATGTATTTTTAAGAAATTTCCCTTAGTTCCATTAATAATGTTAATTGATTGATTAAAATCATCTTATGGGTTTTCCAAACACAGCTAAATCAACTTATTTGAATAAAGATATTTGAGACATGGATTTCTTTAAGAATAATAAAAAAGAAAACTCTTGCTACATATAACTTCCAGAGCAGAGTGGGGTGTGTTATGGAGGTGTGCTTAGCTCTTTCACAAACTGTTATTTTCCTGATAGTTGGTTATGCTGGGATACTCCTTTTCATTTTCCATTTACTAATTGTCTTCCTATATTCCATTCAGTCTTTCTAATCATTAAGTAAGAATCTACAGTCTATTATTGGTCTGCCATAAATATATTGCAGACCATGAAGACTTGAAGTGAAAAGTTGTAAAATAACTTAAACTATGAAATAATGATATAATTACTATTAAATATGCATACTTTTATAGAATTCATTTCTATTCAGCAAAACATTTTATTTCTCCAAATATTTGGTAACATTTTTAGACACAAACTCAGTGTTAGATGCTGAGGAAATATGATGAAATAGCATAGCCATACCCTGCTAGGAACTTATATTCTACTCAAGATTGGGGTCACAATATTCTCACAAATAAGCATATCACAAGGTAGAAGTGATAGGAGCAATGCTGAGACTCAAAGTGCTCAAAAAATTGAAGTGGGAGAAAATACTTCCACTGGGGAAGAGATACAATGAATGAAGCTTCCTTGTAAGTATCGATATTTGTATTCAACTTCAAAGTAAGAGAAGTTTTAAAAGGCAAAGATAAGGAGGAAATGCATCACAGTCATTGTGGCCAATTCCCATGCATATTTGAGGGAACATGTTGCATGACGGGTTCAGGGAAGATTTAGTACTAATTTGGTTAAGATTTGGAGTTTGTGAGAAGGTCTAATGGGAAAGTTTGAAAGACATGTTGGAACCAAATTTTTGGCAGCTTTTCCTCGGTTAACGAAGTTAAGGTGTCAATGATACGAAAACCAGCAAGTTAGGTTCTGAAGCTAGGAGATGCATGAGATAATCTGTTCTCCAAGAAAATCTAATGGTGGGGGGGGGGGGGGTCATTTACACAGTGATTAAGATAGAATGGAAAGTTTTATGTTACATATAAACTGGGATATATTTTGCTTTAATTTTGACATGAGGGTGTCATTAGTAATCATAAACTGAACTATTTCAGTATCAAAGTTGGGAAAAATGAAGGTTGCAATGAACTGTGGAATATCTGGATGGAAGAGAACTGCAGGTAACAATGGTAGGATACTGTTTTTATAATTTAAGTAGGAAGAGTAGAAAAAAAGTCTTAGGGTTTTAGATCTAGAGCTAGAAAAAGTCTCAAAGGCTATTATTTTGCATTTCAGGAAACTAAGGTCCAACTATAGTAAGTAATATACAATGTTACAGAGGTTTTAAGAGTCAAAGATGGGGCAAGATAATAGATTCATGGGGTAACAGGATCAAGGAATGATTTATATGTGTGTTGGTATGTACAGTCATATAAGTGCATGTAACATTTTCTTTTAGGTTTGGAGAAAAGCAGTTTTGTAATTTATAGGGAAGGTTCCATAAAAGATCAACAGACCTCAGATAAATTAGAAGAATGATAGATAGACCAAGTTCAGGTAGGTGTGGACGGCACAGGAATAGCAAGACCTTAGAATACCAGATTTGTCTTAGGCATCTATTGAGTTTGCCAGCAAAGGAGCCCCACTAACATGGGTATAGCCTCCCCAAGGTGACTTTATATTGTGTTTCTATATGGTTAAACTACAAAGTTTCAGCTGAAAGACATTGGGAGGGAATGTTAGAGCTAGCTGATTGGATAAGTAAGATATCGACCTGAATGACCAAACTAATTCCTGAAACAAGGGAGCTTTGAAGTTTTCCTGAACAGATGTTATCATACAGAATGCTTTTTTGGGGAGATTATTTGGGGTGAGGAGGTCCTTGAATTGGTGAGTTAATGCTTAGCAAGAGATAGAGGGAATTGACATCCAAATAGACAACAGAGAAGGATGGGATCCAAGATATAGGTTGAGGAAATTAGTGTTAGTAAGGAGGATTACCACTTCATTTCAAGATTATAGAGAATGAGAAAAAATAGTAAAGGAAATAATGATGTCTAGAGGACCGGAAGAGAACTAAGGAAGTTATTAATATATATCCTCAACTTTCTCAGTAACAGTGGGTAAAGTTGGTTTTGTGATTTTTATGGCCTTGATGAGAGAAGAAAATTTTGACATGAATTCTGAAAAAAATGAGACAGGCAAGTTGAAACTGCCAGGATAGATTAACTAACACATGGGCAAATGACATTCATATAGTTTCCTTACAAATGATTTCTTAGAATAGTGTGAGTTATTCTAAGCTAATTATTTCATCATGTTTATGATGATGATGGGACTCCAAATGATTAAACCACACATTGGAACAGTGCCTAGCAAGCAGGTAACTAAAAACCCAATATTTTATTCTGTGAACTAAAAAAACCCAAATATTCAGGAAGGAGACAGACAACACAAAAAGAAGAATAACTGGAGACAAATATCAAACAGATTAAGAATCATGTGATTACAAATGTTACTACATGAAATTAATGGATGATTAGGTCTTGCTAGAGGTAGAGCCAAGATGATGGAGAGAAACCAAGAAGTTGCCTGAGCTTACCTTAGTTTCCCTGAGAAGCAACATTAAATAAAATCTCTAAATGGATTCTGGAAAGACAGAACTCACAAAACGGAGTGAAAACAATTCAGTGAAGTAAGCAGAACTGGGTGAACAATGTACACAGTAATATGAATATTATGCAATGATGAACTATTTTAGATTTAGGTCTTCTCATCAATACAATGATTCAAGACAATTTCAAAAGTCTCATAAGGAGAAATGTTATCTACATCCAGAGAAAGCACTGTCTAAGCTGGATGCCATTCAAGGTAGACTATTTTTACTTTTTTTGGTGTTGCTTTTTTCTTTCTCATTTTTTCCCTTTTATTCTGATTCTTCTTTCACAATATTAGTAATGTGTAAATATGTTTAACATGATTGTACATGTGTTATCTATATCACATGCTTGCTGTCTTGGGGAGGCGAGGGAAAGGGAACAGTGACAACAATTTAAAACTCAAAATCTTAGAAAAATGAATGGTAAAAGCTATCTTTAAATGTAATTGGAAAAATATATAATATTAAGTGCAAAAAAGTAGAAAATGCTGATGCTATTTGACTTTAAAGAAAAGATAGTCTGGGAATTTTAATTGGTGGAATTAAGGCAGGCAAGTTTTCTTCAACAGATTGAAAGATTGAAATTTTGATACAAGTTGACTTTTCTGTGCCTAGAAGTTACTTTCATACCTACCGTTCCCTCTTCAGAAAGTTCCTGTCTCACCAGTATCATTTTAATTCATTACTCATAGTCCTTCAGGATAACTTTAAGGATTTGAAACTACATGAAGCTTAAGTGTAGGTTAAGTGCTATGAGAAACCCAGACCACCCATAGATTACAGAGATATGTAAAATTGATTTATAGGTGAACCTCATTCAATGTAATGATATTAATTACTAATTGGACTCTTTTATCAATTTTTTTTTTTTTTAGACAGGAAGTGGTGCAGTGAATAGAGCACCAGTGTTAGAATCAGGAAGACTCATCTTCATATATTCATATCAAACCTCAGATACTTACTAGCTGTGTGACCTTGGACAAGTCACTTAGCCCTGTTTGTCTTAGGTTCTTAAACAACATCAACAGAATTACAGAGTTTCTACTTGAACATAAAGTCACAGACACTGATACTATCTGTAAAATAACCTTGTAGAGATAACATATATTACTGTTTATTGAAATATAAAATAATCTACATATTACTCAAATTTCATCTGAAATATCCTACCTTACCTGGTAGTATTTTCCCATTCAACTAGCTAAGGAATGACAACTGCAAAGATGAATAAAATTGAATAATTAGGAATTTTATATAAATACTTTTATATCCCATGTATAGTATAACACTGTGACCTCTAAGTTTTCCATTTTTCTCATTTTGATAGTTCTCTCAGATCCTTTAAAAAATGCAAGGCTTTGCTTTTCCTTTTTTTTTTTTTTTTTTTTTTTAGGGGAACTCAGGTATCTCAAAGGAAATTCAAGACAAAAGGCTGGTGGTTTACTACTTAATTAATTTTGCTCATGCCTCAAACCAGATTCTGGAGAAGTCCAGAAGTAATTGTAGGTATAACTATTTAAGGGAAATTTTCCAATTCAATCCTGTTTCCCCTTATTAATTAAAATTATATAAATATGTTATAAGGTAGTTCTGTTTTTTATTATGTTAATTGAAATTATATGTATTTCAGTGTTTGTTATAGATTCAGACATTTTATATGATAGAGCACAGAGCAGGAAATAGTTAGTCTTAATGTTATAGATGAACTTTGTTAAATAGCATTTTAATTATGAAGTGAATGATGGATTTTTGTAACCATTAGTATGCCAAAGGGGTAAGGAAAACTATCTGTACCAATTGTAATATAACATTCATTTGTCAAAGTCAAGAACTTCTCTCTCTGTAGGTGCTAATTATTATAGACATGACTCATTGTTCTCTACATGTGAATGTAATATGTCAAATTATTATGCTTGATTTAATGTTGAAAACCTATGCATAAAATTCAAGAGATCTTCATACTTGAATGAAAAAAGAAAAAAAAAGGAATAAAAGCACTGCTGTTTCCATAGGCAAACCTTCATCCTATAAAAAGCGATGACTTGTCTGACACATAGGTTTGTTCTATTTTTTAAAAGAACAGGAGAAGAAAATTCATTAATTCTAAAAGATTTAATGTTAATAGACTACTTAGTCAAAAAGAACTTTAGACAATAGCTCTTTAGTGGTTCTCTTGAACTCCACTTAAGGCCAAATACAATATCCATATATCATCAAGGAACTTAGAGCTTTAATTGCTCCTTATCATTTAACAACTTATTTAGAATCACTTTTCCTTTGCTATCTGAGTACAAGAGAAAGAAATCACTGCCTGCTGTATAGACACATATGAGCTATGTGACTCTGGGAGAGTCACTTAGTTCTCAGTGATCCAGGAAACTCTGCAGCATTACAGGGAGCAAAATGTTGTCAATCTTTATTGGTAGGTGTAGTTTCGTCATCAGAAGTTTCTGATTATTTGGTTGTCATATCCTGACAGAGGACCAAAATGGCATTGTAATTGCAGTCAAGGTACAGTATATCTGACTGTGACTGATTAGACCAATACAGGCTTGGAATGCTTTACCACAGGTTGGGCACAAATGCTCCATATAAATATTTGATGTGAAAATATCCTTAAATTTACATATCTCACCTTTCTTTTGAGTTATTACAAGTCTGTTTTGTTCATAGGGCACAGTGCCTTCCGTAGTTCCAGTATATTGCCAGCATCTCTCCAAGTCATGCAACTGATTTCAAAGTTCCTCAGAGAGACCCTGAGATTGTCCTTTATAACTTCTTCTGACCACCATGTGAATACCTTCCTTGCATGGGTTGTCAGTAAAATAGCCTTTTATGTAAATGTACATTTGGTATTTAAATAACATGGCCAGCCCATCTGAGTTGCACTCTCTGCAGCAGACTTTGAATGAATTTTCCATAAGCCTTCATAACTGACAATATCAAAGACCATGGCAAGATCAGTGAATTTTGTATATAGACTCCTGTTCTGCTCTTGGCATTTCTCCTGGAATTGCCAGGTCGCGAATACCATATCAACTATTCCTTGTCCCTTCCATAAGCTACATGACTCTCACATAGACGGTCATCCTCCAGGTGAAGAATCAGCATATTAAGGAGCACTCTGGCAAGAATATTGCCAATACTGACTAAGAGGGAGAATCCCCTGTAATTGACCCAGGACAGTCTATTTCTTTACCTTTAGAGATGGAAAACAGAGGCATCCTTGCACTCCTAAGGGATAACTTCTTCTTGCTATATAACCCAGAAAATTTCAGTCAGCTTTTATATGAGCAATGGACCTCTCACCTTGTAAATATCAGCTGGAATAGCATCGTCACCAAATGCTTCAACACAGGAGAGGAGCCTAATGTCATTCAAAAACTCTTCTTATGCTGGAAATTTGACTGAAGAGGGAGTGACTTAAATCTGAGGTAAATGGTCAATGTCTTCGGTATTGATTGATGACAGTCTGTTGAGCAAAATATGGAAGTATTCAGTTCATCTCCTTCAGGTCATGTCCTTCTCACTAATCAATGTGGCTCCATCAGCACTGAGTAGTTGAGACGCAGCATAGTTCTTTGGTTCATAAATAGCCCTCAGGGAATCATGAAAACACTTTGGATCTGCTTTCTTACTGAGCCAAGAATCCTGCATCTCTCAAAACTTGCACTTTAAATTTGATGGAGCTAAACACTGCCTTCTTAGAGATGGATGAACTATCCTGCTGGCAAACTCTGTGGATTTCTTATTCTTGTTTATCAGCTTCTGAATTTCCCCATCATTTCCATGAAACCGATCTTGATATTTGCTAGTTTTTTGACCCAGATGAATCCATGAAATACTGTGCACCAAATCTCTGAAAGCTACCCAGTTCTTTTCTTCTCTATTGTTACCAAGTGTGTGTCAGATCAGCTTTTCCCGAAAACTGGTAACACATTATTCCAACTTGGAGAATTGCTCTAATCTGCTTACATTGTCTTCAGGTAGTGGTCTTCCCTTGGGACCATTGCTTTCATTTCATGCTTATATTTACCTTGGAGAGGATAATTCTATGACTAGTTTAGCACTCTGTACTACACATTGCCTTTGTGACTCTCACATCCTGTTTGACACTTCTCCTTAGAATGACATAATTTACCAAGTGCCAATGTTTGCAGTGAGGGTCCATCCATGATGTTTTATTGCATTTAGGTAAACAGAAAACAGTGTTGGTGATGAGAAGGTCATGAGATGCAAAGATCTTTTGTAGGAAGTGACCACCGCTCTTACTGTTTCTGATTCAATTCTTCTCAAAGACTCCCTAACGTGTCTAGTTGTCTGTGCCTAATTTTGCCTTAAAGTCACTCATAATTAAGTTTTTATTCTTTCAGCATATTGATGATGAGGATCTCCAGGTCTTCCAAACATTTTTCTTTGATTTCATCAGGGTTCATCAAGGTGGGAGTACATGCAGTGGTGATGGTGGCATGGCTCTTTCCTGTAAGTGTCAATCATATTACCATGAGACTGTCATTCACTACTTTTGGTAGGCATACAAGTTTGTTGACTGGATTAGTTTTGATTGCAAAACCTACGCCAGCTTTTCGACATTACCCTTTACTGTGATAACTCCAGAAAAATGTGTATCCAATTCCAACTTTGGTATTTGCCAGCCTTATGTCACTTAGTGCTCTTATTTGGATATGATATCTGTTGAGTTCTCTCAAAACAACAGCCATTTGTCCTTCAGATTTACTGAATTTTATGTTGTCCATAAATGTGTGTACATTCTATGTACCAATGGTGAGTAGAATCACCTTTGCAGAAATTTTTGAATATTTTGTGACTGTGTTTCCAGTATACAGTGGCATCCTTGCATGTTGCAGCAAGCAGGCCAAAGTTGGGTAAAGTAGACAACTTTTAGGGCACCTTTTCTAGCCACTTCCTCACACCAGGGGTTGAGCAATATGATCCTTAAAAGGCTGCTCAGACACTGAGGGAGCGATGAAATCTCACTGCTATTTCCACTAAGAAGATGACCCTATGACTTGGACCACCTGTGTACAGGGTTGTAATGATAGCTCCCAGTGTATTTATGGCTGCTTCTTCATCACTTGCCTGTCACCAGAAGACTTTGAGATAGGTAAAAATGCAAAATGGGATGGGTGATGTCTTTTGGTTTGCACATAAATTGGATTTATGTGAGCCAGAATTGTGCAAAGTTTTTAGCTTCACTCTCTTCTCTCGATGCAGCAAGTGGCCTTGGTGTCTTTGATATCTAGGCAAAGCTTTAGGTGTTCCAAAGGCTGCTTAAGCTACTTTCATGACCCTTGGAACAAATTTTTCTCATCCAACCATTCAACCAGTTCCAAGAGGAACTCTTCACATACTTGGGTAGACATACCTCTAACTCATCTAAAGTTTTGAGACCCTTCAGTTACACTCAACAGTTTACCTGAGTGTGACCACTGTTGATGCTAGAGTTTCTGAGAGACATAGGTGAGAGTTGGGTGGATATTATGGACACCAAAATTGGAAAGAAGTCCTGAAAAAAGTTCAACAGCCCTCACACCAGAGGTGCTAGTCTTCCCTGAATATACCCTACACCTGGAGTTCATGATACCAGTGAAATCATAGGTTAAGTTTTAAAAAAGAGCATCAAAATAAGACAAAAAATTCCCAATGTCAACAAAAATTCATAAAATAGAAAATGATTATAATTGTTCTTTACCTTAATTCCTATTTGTTCAAAGAAGCTCTAATTTACACAGTTTTGTTTCCTTTGGATGCTTCTTACACTCAAGATATGGTAATAGGTATAATAACTATAGATCTAATAATTTCAGCATTTTTTGCAACATTTCTGATTTGTATCATTTAAAAAACAGAGCACAACAGAATAAGCCCAAAGCAAGTGTGAACTGCAATTAGTGCTGAAGAGTACATTTTATAGTATGATCATTCCTTGTTATCTATCACTGTTATGCAAAAATATATTGTAACCCAATGAAAATAAACAAATATGCATATTTTGCAACATGGATCTTTCATTTTTATTACTCACAGATTTTGAAACATAAGAAATCTCAGATAGAAAACCAAGAACCAATGCGGATAGATGAGTGATTTATCCAAGATCATACAGATAGTAAATAGTAAAACTAAGACTTGATCTTAGCCAATTTGTTTACAAAACTAAAGTGTTTGCTGGTACATTACAACACTCCTGGTTTACTTTTTAACAAATTAAGCAATCTTACTCATGGCATAAACAAAGATATCAAAGTAATTCAGTGTTTTCCTAGAAAATTTACACTTTAACATTGCATGGATTTAGTGAATATGGGGTTCTTAAAAGGCAATTTACAACATGTTGAATGAATCGTTGCTAGAAAAGATTCATACTCCGTCTCTTTCTTTCTGTCACTATCACTCTGTGTGTCTCTCTTTTTCTCTTTCTGTCCCTCCTTTTCTCTTTGAATCCCTCCCTCTCTGTTACTCTGTCACGGTCTTTCCATCTCTCCCTGTTCCCGAGCTGCAACATTTTTAAAGAAGAGACAAAATAATTGAGGGAATTTCTTTCAAAATATTGCCACATTATTTGATTTTCCTATTATCTCCCTACTTATTAAAGAAACAGTAACGAATAATAAAAATAATTTAATACATTTTAAATTTAAGAAATGTGGCAGGGACAAGGGTATCCTAAGGAATATGATTCAGTTTGTTATTTTTGGTTGTCCATATTGAAGTTTTGGGAATAGATTTTGGCACAGTGCTAAAGGACACAAAAGTCCTGAGTGATCCTTTGGTCTTGAATCTACTCCATGAGAGTGACACCAGGGTTCTGATCAGTTAAGAAAACATTTTGTTCAGAATTTTTATTGGACTCTCAAGTGTAGAAGGTCTACCTATAAGAGGAGTGAATCAAAGTAAATATAATTTCTATAAATCAGGAGCCTGATTTTACTGATTTTACTGACTTCTATTCTCACATGTGCAACTGTCTTTCAGACATCTTAAATTGGCTTCCCAGTAGATATCTTAAACACAACACATAAAAAATTGAACTCATAATATTTTCTTCTAAGTGCCCTTCTTTCCCCTAGGTTCCCTGTTACTAGAAAGGGCAATTTCAACCTCCTAGTAACTCTAGTTTTAGGTGTTATCCTTTACTTTTCAATATTTTTCACCTTTCCACCTCATATCCTATCTGTTAATAAACCTGTTGATTGCAGTTTTGCAATTTCTCTCAAATTTGTATGTCCTGTCATACACACTCCTCTTACTGGACACTTCCACCACTCAGGTACACACCCTACATACTTCATACTTAGACTGTTGTAATAACTTACTGGTGGGTCTTCTTGCTTCAAGTCACTCCCTACTTTAATCCATAATCCCTAAAGTCAACTATGCAAGTTTTCTGAAGACAGATAGTTCCATGTTACTCCTCTACAAAATGAACTCTGTTGATTCCTTATCGCTTCCACCATCAAATACAAAGTCCTATCTTTGGCATTAAAGTCTTTTTCAAACTTGTCTTTTCTGATCTTTCTGGGCTTTTTACATGGTATTTGCTTACTCAAACTCTTTAATGCTCTTCACACTGGGTTCCTTGCTTTTCTATGAACAAGATACTCCATCATATACATTAATATTTATTGACAAGAGACTATCATTGATTATACCATAGTAGCTTTCCAAAAGATGATACTGAGTGCAATTATAACAGTGAAAGCTTGGCATTTAAATATAATTCGGATTACTATCATTTCTCATGGAATTTGAGTTTATATAAAAGAATTGACATGAGAAGTAGGAAAAATGAACTGAAATCCAACTCAGCTAGCAAATATTTTATTTTGCCAAGCACAGAGACTTGGCAGACAAAGTCTGCACCTCTTGGAATTTAAGATCATTTACAAATACTCTGGAGGAGACAGTGAACATTTATAAACAGTATTATATTACAAAAGATCAAAAGGTAAATAAGGTAAAAATGAGTCTTTAGTGTGACTTACATTATCTCTTTGCCTTTTTTTCTTTACCAAGCAAAGAGAATTTATAGCTAACTAGCAAAAAGAGATATTATTAAAACTATTGGACAGATTTGAGAATTTTTCGTTAAAAAATATTGAAGATGATTTAATTACTACAATTGGACTCTACTATCTCAGAACCCAGTGTCCTACACAAGGAATTGGAAATGACACTTGTAATGGTAATTTAAATGGGAAAATCTTTATCATTCATTAATAGTCCCACCACACTACATGAAGCCTTTGAGGGGAGGAGCTTGCAGAATGGGTATAAAAAGAAGGGTGGAGTAGGAAGAGACAGAGTTAGAGCAGAGCTGAGAGGAAGTTAGTCTTGAAAGAAGCCAGAGATATAAAGGATGCAGGCTGTTGGCTAGTGTGAGTAAAATAACTTGTTTGTGATTTTGCTTAAGAGATCCTGCTTGTGATTTGTTTAATGGATCTGGTTTGTGGGAAGCCTAGCAGGTGTAAGGTTTGGGGATGGTGTTTTTCTTTGCATTGTTATTGTGTATAGATTTTTGTTATTGTGATGACTTTGGCTCTCAGGTGTCTAAATAAATGTTTTGGTTCTGCCTTCCATGTGGAAGATCTGTGGTATTTCGTAATTCTGAACTGTGCCACAATATTCATGGCTGCCTTGGGTGCTGTGAATATCTCATTGGTGCTATGACACTTGAGTAGATAACTTTTGGAAGAAGTTCTAGAAATGATTCTAATTAAAGCTAAAATTTTAAAGGTACTTATTTTGAGATAGAAATTTTTTTAATCTTCAAGAGGAGATCAACCAAAAAAATGAACTGAATAATTGCCTGAATTATAAACAACAAAGAAAAATAACCAATGAAGTGAGAACATATCAACTCAAATGCATAATTTTCATGTCTAAAGTATCCTCCTAGACTAATCTAGATGCATATGGAGGATACCCTTCATAACAATTTGGTGAATGTATATGCAAGCTATTGCATCTGTAAAGGTCATTTTTTTAGAGACCTCTCTGCTTTAGGAAAATAAAGGAAAAGAAACACTGGAAATCTATTACATAGCTGTTCATGGAAAAATAATTATATTGGTGCAAATATCCTACTATAATTTTCTTATTTTCCTATTATATCCAAGGGTACTTCTAAGGAAATAGCCTTAAGCTTATTCTCAAATGAAAAGATTAAAAGGTTTTTGTTCAAAAGATTTGTAGCTTTAATTTGGAGTTTTACAAGTTTATATTAGAGGTTGGGGTGTGGTTTCTTCAAGGAAATATAGAATTGTATTATTCAATCTACCAATATTAGAGACTTCTAATACAGAAGAAATATAAATTTAGGTGCATGGAATTATTAACTATTAATATCCCTGCATATTACCGTGGGAAAATCATTTAATCCTGTTTGCCTCCTTTTCCTCATCTGTAAAATGAGCTGGAGAAGGAAATGACAAACCACTCATATTCCCTAAGAAAACACCAAGTGTATTCATGAAGAGTAAACCACAACTGAAAGGCCTAATCAACAAATCCACAAATGTAAATTTGCATATGCTTACTTGTGTTTTTTTCACAACTAAAGTCAATTCATTTACACTTACAAAGAAATTAAAACTTCCATTTAAAAAAAAGAAAACCAAAATGAAATAAAAACAGTTAAATTAAGAGAAGTATTTTAGCAGCTACAAACTGTGAAAATAAATATAAAGCTTGAAGCAACCTTAGAGGATAGCTATTCCAAGTCTCTCATTTTTGTACTTAATAGTAAATAAATATTTAATAAGAGTTAATTATGTGCCAGACACTGGGCTAAGCACTGGGCATAGAAATAAGAAAAAAAAAAGATAATCCCTATCCTCAAGGAACTTGCAATCTTATGAGATAGGACATTATGCAACAGGAAGATGAAAGGAATCAGTCAGGATTCAGAAGTTTCCTGATGTAGGGGGTATGGTGAAGAAGTAAGAAAGAACAGTAAAAGAGAATTACAGTCAGATGAGAAATAAGGAAATGTCTTAGGTGAGCTCTCTTCTAAAAGGAAAGATTTGGAGTTCATCACCTCCCCTTTCAATCACAGAGTTATTGAATGGTGATGTGGAGTACTAAGGCTGAGGGAATTTAGGAGAGTAACAAGGTTTTTCAAAGCAAGAGTTTATTGGAATATAGTAGAGAAGTGAGTCAGAAAAGTCCCAGATGAATGCAGCAATATAAGAAATGAGGAGGAAACTAGCTCCCACATGTGTTATTTAATTTAAACAAGTGAGAAGACAATAAATGAAGATTTGGGATTTAAATTTAAGTCCTCTGACTCCAAACACAAGGTCCTTTCTACTATACCATACTGAGCCTCAAATGGACAATATTATTTTTTGTAGCATTCGTAATTTGGCTGGTATTAATTCATAACAACACCATAGAGATCAGTGAACTCTCTAATCTTCCTCACCCCACAAATCTAATCATTTCTGAAATTTTATCATTCCTCCTCTCATAATATACTTCTTAACTCACATAGTCACCATCTGACTTCAAATCCTCTTCACCGCTTACCTGGACTACTACAATGTTCTTCTAACTGGCTTCCCTACCTGAATTTTCACTGCAATTAAATGTAGCTTTCACATGATTGCCAAAATAAGTTTTCTAAAGCACAAGCTGACTATGGTCAATTTCTTAAATTAAACAAAAATCAAAAAAAAAAAAATCAGTGGCTCAGTATGACCTAGAGAATCAAATATATAATCTTCTGCCATTTAAAATTTTGCAAAATCTGATCCCAATTTGTGCTTCCAGCTTTAGGATATTTGCCTTTACACACAAACCCAGGTAGTAAAGAGTGGTCACCTTCCTATGACACAACCAAGATACTGAAGTTCTAGCTCTATAAATGAATTAAAAAAAATATTCATCCCGATCAGCAACTACGTAGTGCAGCAGAGTGCTGAACCTGGAGTTCAAAAGACTCATCTTCATGAATTCAAATCGGGCTTCAGATTACTATTATTAGTTGCACGTCCCTGAGCAAATCCTTTAGTCCTGCTTACCTTAGTTCTTCATCTGTAAAATGAGCTGAAGAAGGAAATGGCAAGCCACTCTAGTATTTTTACCAAGAAAACATGAGATGAGGTCCTATAAAGAGTCAAACACAACTGAAACAACTAAACAATAAAAATTCCTAGAAGTTACCACTCCTCTTGAAATGTTCTTTCTTTTTGCTTTTGAATAGTGCAGAGAATAATTCATTCACCCAAACCATATGCTAATACATCGAAGTGACACAAACTATAGTTGACTTGAAAAACAAAAGTTCCCTCTTACTGACATTTATCAATGACACGTTTCCTTATTGTACTCTTCTAGCCTCAAAGAAAAACAAACCACATTAGTGCCTGTTAGTGAACTATATCTTCTTTCTGGCACTAGACATATACTAACTCTAAGTGTCTTACTGATCCTTTCATCATAGCTCCCTTCCTTTGTTACCACTACCAACTAGCAAATTATATTGTGCTATAATTCTGTAATACATCATTTATTGAAATGAAAAGAGACCACATTATAATTGTGACATGAGTACTGTCTCCACTATGTGTACTCCTAGAGAGAAGGTACTGTTTTGAAGTTATTTGTTCACCTTTATTTTTTTTTTTATTGAGTCATTTATTTGTTTCGCCTTTCTTTTTGTTCATAGCACTTAACACTGTAGGTGTCACATAGTAGGAGTTTAGTTAGTGCTTGTTGATTTGTCTGTAAAGATATCAACTAATATCACTTTATGAACAGCAACTAGACAAGCCTATTTGAACATACACAAACACATAGTCCACACAGCTGAGAAAAAATACACTTTATATATGGGAGCCTATTTGCAGAAATATAGAACATAATTCCAGATGGCTTATTTTTGGAAGAATTTTTTTTAAGCCTTGATGCCTTAAAAAACATTGTCCTTGAAAAGTTTTGCATGATTTGCTTCATAAATGGCCTATTATTTTCTTAGTGTGTATATTTCAATAGAGCTTTCATCTTAAAGAGTCACTGTTGGCAAGGCTGTTGGTAAAGAGTGTCCCCAAAGCCATGGTCTCCAAGTCTAGAAGGCCCTTTGTTTCAGTTTCTTTATACTTTTGCTTACATTGAATGAGTTTCGTTGGATTGGTTTCTCCTAAATTTTGGATGGATTGACAGTTAAAGTTATCTACTCTTACTTTTTTTTTTTTATAAACAACTTTGAAGGAACATTTTTTAAAGAGTTTTTTCCTTGTAATAGTGAATCTTGTGAATATTTCTTTTACTTTCTTTCTTACCTGATTTTTTTATTTATTTAAATATATTTTGTTTTTCCCTAATTACATATTAAGTTGCTTTTTTTACATTTTTAATGTAAATTCTATCCCTGCCTCCCTCCACTCTCCCCTTTCTAAGATAGTAAACAAACAGATGCATGTTATACATATGAAATCATATTAAGCATTTCCATACTAGTCATTTTATATAAGAAGACTCAAATAAAAGAAAAAAATAAAGTGAAAAATAGCATACTTTTGTATGTATGTATTTATATATATATGCGCATATACATATGCACATATGTACATATATCAGTTCTTTCTCTGGAGACAGATAATATGCTTCATCATGAGTCCTCTGGGATTGTCTTAGATCATTGCATTGCTGAGAACAGCTTAGTCATTCACAGTTTTTCATCATGAAATATTGCTGTTACTGTGTACAATTTTCTCCTGCTTCTGCTCACTTCACTTTGCATCAGTTCTTGTAAATCTAGTTTATTTTTTTAAAATCATCTTCCTTGTCCTTTCTTACAGCACAACAATATAACATCACAATCATATACCAGAGTTTGTTTAGACATTTCCCAATTGATTCCCATCCCTTAGATTTCTAATTCTTAACTATCAAAAAAAGAGCTGCTATAAATATTTTTTTTTGTAATAGTAGGTCTCCCCCACTTTTAATGTCTATGGGATATAGAACTAGCAGTGATATCTCAGAATCAAAGTGTATGCACAGTTTTATACACCTTTGGGTGTATAAATTATTCCAAATTATTCTCCAGAATGGTTGGATCACTTCATAACTCCACCAGTAGTACATTAGTATCCCAGTTTTCCCACATACCCTCCAATGTCCATCGCTTTACTTTTCTGTTGTTAGCCAATCTGATAGGATGAGGTGGTACCTCAGAGTTATTTTCATTTATATTTCTCTACGCAATAGTGATTTAGACCATTTTTCATATGACTACAGACAGCTTTGATTTTTTTGCCTGAAAACTGCTCTTTCATATCCTCTTTTTCATTTATCAATGGGAGAATCAGTTGTACTTTAACAACTTTGACTCAATTCTCTACATATCTAAGAAATGACACCTGTGTGAGAGATACTTTTAATTTCCTCCCTCCCACCTCTTTTCTCCTATCTTTTTAATTTTGAATGCATTGGTTTTGTTTCTGCAAAAACTTTTTAATATAATATAATCAAAAGATCTACTTTAAATTTTGTAATGCTCTATATATTTTCTTTGCTCTTAATTCTTCCCTTATCCACAGATCTGAAAAATAATCTGTTTGATGCTCTCCTAATTTGCTTAGAGCATCAAACTTCATACAAAAATCATGTACCATTTTGACTTTATCTTTGTATACCTAGATGTTGGTATATACCTAGTTTCTGCCACACTGTTTTCAAGTTTTACAGTTTTGTCAAAAAATGACTTTTTTTATTCTTCTACATGAATTTTGTTATTATTTTTTCTAGCTCTATAAAATATTTTGAAAGTCTGACTAGTAGGGCATGGATAAATAAATTGATTTAAGCAGAATTGTCATTTTTATTACATTGGCTCAGTCTACCCATGAGCAACTGACATTTTTCCAGTTGTTTGGATATGAATTTATTGTGTGAAAAGTGGTTTGTAGTTATGCTCATCAAGTTCTTGGATTTGTCATGGAAAGTATACACTCAATATTTTTTTTTTTGTCTACAGTTATTTTAAATGGAAAATCACTTTTTATCTCTTACTGTGGGACTCCATTGGTAATATATAGAAATGCTAATGATTTATATGGATTTATCTTTCATTTTGGAATTTTGCTAAAGTTGTTATTTACTTCAACTAGTTTTTAGTTGATTCTCTAGTGTATCCTAAGTATACCATAATATGATCTACAAAGAGTGATAATTTTCTTTATACATTGCCTCTTCTAATTCTTTCAAGTACTTTTTTTCAAAAGCTTGGGGTTTCACTCTTCAGGAAGTGATTCAAGGCCTTGAATAACAATTAATGGTTGCAGTTCTTCCAAGGCTTTGGGCTTAATTAGATATTGACTGTGGTGGAGGAACCCTTTAGGGTCTGGGAGGCAAATAACTGCTGGAGTGGCCCAAGTAACTTGTCCAGGAGTTGTTGGATCCCAAACAATTGGCCTGACTGTCTCCTACACTTTCTTTCTTTTTTCAAATTATCATTGTTTTATTTGTTTTCAGTGTTCTACAATCACTTCCATATATCTTAGTTTTTTCTCTCCCTTCCTCCCACTCCCTCCCTTGTATCTCCTCCCTCCCTCCCTGAGATGGAATATAATTTTATACAGGTTCTACTCATAAATTTCTATTAAATACATTTTCAGTTTAGTCATGTTACATAGAAGAATCAAAATGAATGAGAGAAATCATAAAACAAACCAAAACGTAATACAAAAAAAAAAAAAAAACAAAAAATGATCAGCTATATTCTGCGATCGAATTTCATTTTCCCTAAAGAGACCACTGGGAATTTTTTAAGTCCTTGTATTGCAATGAAGTTCTAAGTCTACTAGAAAATAATTCTCACACACTGTGGTTGTTGCTGTGTACAAATTTCTCCTGGTTCTGCTCCTTTCACTCAGAATCAGTTCATATAAGTCTTTCCAGGCCTCTCTGAAGTTTTCCTGTTCATCATCTCTTACAGTACAATAACATTCCATTACATTCATATAATACAATTTATTCAGCCACTCCCCAATTGATGGGCATTCCCCTGATTTCCAGTTTTTGACCTCCATAATGAGAGTTGTTATAAATATGTTTGTATATGTGGGACCCTTTCCCATTTATATGCTCTCTTGGGGATAGTCCTAGAAACGGTATTGCTGCGTCAAAGGGTATGGATATTTTTGTAGCCTTTTGGGCGTGGTTCCAAATTGCTCTCCAGACTGGGTGGATCAGCTCACAGCTCCACCAACAATGAATTAGTGTTCCAACTCTCCCACATCTTCTCCAATGTTTATCATCTTCCTGTTTTGTCATGTTTGCCAATTTGATAGGTGTGATGTGGTATCTCAGGGTAGTTTTGATTTTCATCTCTCTAATCAAAAGTGATTTAGAGCATTTTTTAATATGACTAAAGATAGCTTTAATTTCTTCCTCTGAAAATTTGTCTCCTACACCTTCAAGAGAACATGGTGATATCTAGTAAACAGAGGGAAAAGGGAGATGGGAGGTTTAACTAGAGAAAACTGACTCCCCAATTTCACCATCAGGTCCTTTCTCAACAAGGAGCAGGGCAAGAGGAGATCATAAGGAAGGAGCGTTTAAACAACAGATCCTCAAGCAGACAAGGGAATGGGTATGTCTGGAGATACCTCTTAATTTCTCCTTCCATTCTCAGGACCTGACTGGTTGAGGGAGAGATAGAGTTAGAGCAATTGATTAAAAGAAAGAATGTAGCCATGTTAAAAGTGGGTAACCTTACCTTCAGCCTCTGTTTTTTTTCCCAGAGCTTTGGCAAGAGAGGTAGAGAAAGTGGGAGCCCTGCCAGGTCCCAGTCTTTTCCATGTTTCTCAGTCTTGAGAAGACTGGAGGACAGGGTGCTCGGAGGTGACTCCATCACTTTTCCATCCTTGAGGACAATCCTTCCTCCAATATCCCTTCTGGTCACATGGGCTTGGTTCCACAGGCTTTGGTTCCTGGCACTCCCTCTGTGGTGGGGGGATCCCTGGAGGGGTATGGCTTGGTTCTATTCCAGGCCATGGCATCAGCCAAGAATTGAGCATGTTCTCTTTTCTTTCCTCTGCTTCACCTAGGTCTCTGTTGTTAAAGATTTCAAAGGTTGCCTCTAGTAATTGGGCCTGAGATGTTTGGGGTTCCAATGCCAATTTCTGTAGTTCTTTCCTAATATTTGGAGCAAACTGATTAATAAAATACATGCTAAAAATTGCTGCCCCTTATATATAGTTAGGATTCCAATTTGTGTACTTTTAATGGCTTCTACTAGCTGGTCTTGAAAAAGGGCAAGATTTTCCTTTTCTCCATGTGTAATTTCTCTCGCTTTTTGAAAATTTGTTTGCTTTTGAAACGCAGTTCTTAGAACTTTTAACGGGTAAATCACCATATTTCTCCTCTATCCTCACTCTTTTAGCAATCCCATCTTGTGTCACTAGTTGGAACAGCAAACAGGGGGATATTTTGTGTGTTCATCACTAGCAAAACAATCCCCAAAATTCTGTCCTTGTTCTCACATTCTCCTCTTCTCCTCAGTGGTACAACAGGTGAAGTAAAGGACACATGAATTACTCCAAGAAAGCTCTGGTTGTAGGGATATGTGCCTAAACCCTCCATAAAATTAGTGACTTCTGAAAATCTCCCCAGTTTCTCTTTAACCTGAATGAGGTCTGAATATGGAGAATGGGACATGCACTCTAGTTGTCCTACTAGGAGAGGTAGGAACTTCGCTCATGGGAAAATGTCCTGAAGTCCTCCTGAGGATGGTAGCTTGGGAAGAGATAGGAAGTCCCATTTCTTGTGAGGGAGGGGCTAGCCAATGCTGCCTGAACTGGATTAAGCTGCAAGGCAGGGGAAAGTTATGAAGGAAACTTCTATCCATTTTCCATCTCTGTGACACCGTAATTTTAACTGCAAGAGAGTATTAATTTTTAAAGTTCCAAAGATGGGCAACTAGGTGATACTGACATAAAACAGTGTTGCAAAAGAACACCAACTTTTTCTTTTTAAATTTTTTAGAGAAACTAAATTTTTCATAATTTTGTAAAAGGCAACCTAAAGGCAAATTTTTGGGAATTTCAAAGGAATGATCCATTATCCTCCATAAAGGAAGATCTAGGAGTAAGCCTTAAAAATAAACAGAACAAACCAAGGGAAAAAAGTGCAAAAAGGTACCTGAAGCTTTCCCATTTGCCTAGTGCCCAGATAATTGAAAAACTCTGGCATACACTTTTGATTATGGCATCTGTCCCCATGTTCCATGTTTCAGAAAGTGTTCCCAGGTCTATGGCCTCGCACATAAGCACTGGACCAAAAAGTTGCCTGAGACAGCCCCCTAGCTGTTTCACCTACTGAGACCTGACAGGTCAGGCCCGAAAACCACTTCCAAGTCACTTGGAGAGAGAGAAGGGAATAGGGAGAGGGGGAGGTTACATACTTTCCAGTCTTGGCTGTGGTTCCTTGTTCAGGTAGCCACATGTTGATGTTTGGGAACCATAATGTTGAGGTTAGGGGAGCTAGAGACTCCAAAATACCGACACAACGTTTCATGCCAAATGAATTTGACCTAAGCCTTCTTTCAGCCATAGTAAAACAAAGTTTATTAAAAGTTCAATATATTGGGTTGACTCTTAAGGAGCTTAGCCATTTGTGACACTTGCATTGATAAGTGCAACAGGCAGAATCCCAGCTCGAAAAATTCAGAGCTGGATTGAGTCTGAGCCTTTCTTACCTCTTTGAATTAGATCTATTTTTGCTTTTGCTTCATTTGAAACCATGACTGTTAGTCCTGCCTACTTAGCTTCAGCAAAAGCAAAATATATTTTACTCCAGCTCATTAACTTTACTGTGTGTGTATGTCTGTGTGTGTGTGTGTGTGTGTGTGCTTCAAATATATTTCTAGTACACAACATATTGCTGGATTCTTGTTTTAAATCCATTCTGCTATCCACTTCCATTTTATGGGTGAGGACACCCCATTCACATTTATAGTTTTAATATCCACCTGTTGTATTTCCTTCCATGTTAATTTCCCCGTTTTTATTCCTGTCTTTCTCTCTTACCCTCACCCTGTACCTCCTCAAAAGTGTTGTTTTTGTTTTTGTTTCTTTTGTTTTTTTCCCTTTCTAATTACCGCCTCTCCCAGTTTGGACTCCTTTTTAACAATCTCCTCCTCCTTCCATTATACTATCCTTTTTTACTTCCACATAGGGTAAAACAGATTTCTGTATTCACCTAAATGCATATATTCTTCCTCCTTTAAGACAATGCTGATAAGAGTAAGGTTTAAGCTTCTGTTTCTCTTTTATAATTAATTAAGTAATTTTTAGTTTTCAGCATTCATTTACACTCGATTTTCAGTTCCAAATTTTCTTCCCATCTCTCCCCTCCCCTTATCCCAAGACATATTGCATTCTGATTAACCCTTCCCCCAATCTGCCCTCCTTTCTATCTCAGCCCTCCCTTCCTGTTGGGGGTGTAAGCTCAGTTCCATGTGGACAGTCTCGGGAGGGTAAAGGTGAGAGCTTCTAAACCTTAGAGTTCTCATGAGGCCCCCCAGGAAACAGCAGGGAATTGAGGAGTGAGATCTCGTGTATTTCCGCCTCTTCCCATGAGAACGTGATGGGAGAGAGCATCCCCGCCCTCGAGACTGGCCCGGATCTGGGCACACCTATTGTAATCTAACAGGCATGGTATTCAGGTGCAAACTATGTGGCAGGAGAGCTTAAGTAGGGTCAGGAAAGCCCGAAGGTGCTCTTAGCGCTGAGGGGCCCTTACAGGACAGAAGGCCCCTTTTCCTCTCTTCGCTCTTCCCTCCCCCCTCTGTCCCCACTTCCACTTCTGCTTCCAATCTCTTACTGTAAGATCTTTGCCTCCTTGGGAGATTTCTCTCTCTCTCCTAAGGAAGAGTTCCCCCTGCACATGTAACCAAGACCCTGAATAAAGCCTAACCCTTGTTCGACTCCGGAAAGTCTCTTCTCTCATACGTTTATCCGGTTTGGCCAGCCAAAGACCTGTGATAGGTAAGGTAAGACTCGGGTAGCCCTCAGGCCTCTAGGCCTGGCACCTTCCCTTATCCCCATTTCCTCTATTTTCTTGTAGGGTAAGATAGATTTCTATACTCTAAGTATTCCATACTCCAGTATTTCTTATTCCACAGTTGCATGTAAAAACCATTTTTAACATTTATTTTTAAAACTTTGAATTCCAGCTTCTCTCAGTTCCTCCCTCCACACCTATCCTCACTGAGAAAGCAAGCAATTCAATATGTTATACATGTGTAGCTATGCAAAAGACTTCCATAAAAGTAATGTGAAAGACTAACCACCTACCATCCTATCCTGCCCCCATTTATTCTATTCTCTCTTTTGACCTTGTCCCTCCCCCAAAAGTGTTAACTTCTAATTACCCCCTTCTCCCATTTGCCCTTCCTTCTATCATTCCCCCCACAAACACCACTTATCCCTTTCTCTCCTACTTTCCTGTAGTATAAGATAGATTTTTCATACCAAATTGAGTGTGCATGTTATTATTCCCTCCTTAACCAAACGTGATAAGAGCAAGCTTCACTTTTTCCCTCTCACCTACCCTCTTTTCCTATCCATTGAAAAAGTTTTTTCTTCTCTCTTTTATGAGATAATTTTCCCCATTTCACTTCTCCCTTTTTCCTCTCAATATATTTCCCTCTTATTCTTTATTTTTTTCATGTCACCCCTTCCTGTTCAACTCACCCTGTGCCCTCTGTCGATATGTTTGCAATCCCTCCAAATACTCAAATACTAAGAAAAGTCTCAAGAGTTGCCAATATTATTTTTCCATGTAGGAATGAAAACAGTTCAACTTTAGTAACTCCCTTATGATTTCTCTTTCCTGTTTACCTTTTCATGTGTCTCTTGTTTCTTGTGTTTGAAAGTCAAATTTTCTATTCAGTTCTGGTCTTTTCATCAAGAACTCTTGAAAGTCCTCTATTCCATTTAATGACCATTTTTTCCCCTGAATTATTGCACTTAATTTTACTGGGTAAGTGATTCTTGGTTTCAATGCTATCTTCCTTGACTTCTGGGATATAATATTCCAAGCCCTGCAATCCCTTAATGTAGAAGCTGCTAGATCATGTCTTATCCTGACTGTATTTCCATAATACTCATCTTAGTGTTTTGTTTTTTTTTTGTTTTTTGTTTTTTGTTTTTGTAGCTGCATGCAATATTTTCTCCTTGACCTGGGAACTCTGGAATTTGGCTACAGTATTCCTAGGAGTTTCTCTTTTTGGATCTTTTCCAGTAAGTGATAGGTGGATTCTTTCAATATTTGTTTTGCCCTCTGGTTCTAGAATATCAAGGTAGTTTTCCTTGATGATTTCATGAAAGATGATGTCTAGGCTCTTTATTTTTTTTGATCATGGCTTTCAGGTCCCCCCATAATTGTTAAATTGTCTCTCCTGAATCTGTTTTCCAGGCAAGTTGTTTTTCCAAAGGGATATTTCACATCGTCTGCTATTTTTTCATTCCTTTGGTTTTGTTTCATAATTTCTTGATTTTTCATAAAGTCATCAGCTTCCATCTGCTCCATTATAATCTTTAAATAGCTGTTTGTTTCAGCGATCTTTGGGATCTCCTTTTCCATCAGGCCAATTCTGCTTTTTAGGACATTCATCTCCTCATTGACTTTGTGGATCTATTTTGCCATTTGGGTTAGTCTATTTTTTAAAGTGTTATCTTCTTCACCATTTTTGGGGGATGGGTCTCCTTTAGCAAGCTGTTGACTAGCTTTTCATGATTTTCTTGCATCACTCACAGTTCTCTTCTCAATTTTTGCTCTACTTCTCTTGCTTGATTTTCACAATCCTTTTTGAGCTCCTCCATGGTTTGAGACCAATTGGGGGTTTTGGATGAAGAAGCTTTGACTTCGTTTTCTTCTGTTTGCATGCTTTGGTCTTCCTTGTCACAAAAGTAAGATTGTATAGTCTGATTATTTTCCTGGTTTTTGCTCATTTCTCCAGCAATGTGTTTGAATTTTGGGACTTTGTCAAGGTGGTTCTCTGCTTCCAGTGGGGGTAGAAGGTGAAATATCAGCCACTGGATCTCCCCACAGTCTGTGGTCCTAAAACTCCAGAAAGAATGGTTGCAGTTGCCCCTACTGCTGCAGTGGCTGCTGCAGGTTCCTCTGCCCCCTTCTCTCTCAGTTGCACTGGGAATGGGGCCAGACCATTCCACTCTCCTGAATTAGTCCCACAAGGTTTTACCACTGACTTTCCAATTTGTCCTCTGCGTTTTTGATTCCTGATTTCTGGAAACTACCACAGCTGTGAGAGATTCAGTCTCCCCAAGACTGGCTCTGGTCCCCTCTCTGCACTTGCAGTCTACACTGGACTGCACTCTGTTCCCAGTGTGGCATGGTAGATACTTCCTGGAAATCTTCCAGGATGTCTTGGGCTAGAGATTTGTTTCACTCTGTCATTCTGTGGGTTCCATAGCTCCAGAATTCAGAGCCATTTTTTACAGTTATTTGGCTGGGCTTGGTGGGGGTACTCTAGCAATTCTGTGCTGTTAGTCTGTTCTCTTGGCTCTGCCCCGTTTGCTTCTGTTTCTAATACATGAAGGAATTTTTCCTTGACAATTTCTTGAATGATACTGTCCAGGATTTTATCATTATTATTATTATCATGATTTTTAATTAATCCAGTAATTCTTACATCATCTATTCTAAAGCAGTTTTCTAGATCAGTTGTTTTTCCAATTAGAATTTCGCATTTTTTATGTTTTTTTAACTTTATAATTTTGTTTTATCACATATTGATATACAATTGAGTTATTATATTCTTTTTTCTCAATTCTAATTTTTTTAAGGAATTATGTTCTTCAGTGATATTTGTATTTCCTTTTCCATTTGACCAGCTTTATTTTTTAGGGAATTATTTTCTTTGTTGAATTTTTGTATATCTTTTTCCATGCTGTTAAGTCTTTTTTTTTTTAAAGGATTCTCTTACATCACTCTCACTTTTTCCTGCAATTTTTCTTCTTCTCTAATTTGCTGTTTAAAGTCCTTTTTAGTATCTTCTAGAAATTCTTTGTGGGTTTCAGACCAAAATACATTTTTCTTGGAGGCTTCACATGAAGCCATTTTGACACCATTGTCTTCTTCTAAGTTTGTACCTTGATCATCTTTGTAATCATAGTAACTTTCTACAATCAAGTTCATATTTTTTTGCTCATTTTTCTGCCTATTTTGTGACTTGGTGTTGTTGCGGGTATTTTTTTTTTTTTTTTGTGAGAGTTGGATTCTGGTCCTGCACTGTCCCAAGCTTTTTTTTTTCCCCTGGTACTAAGGGTCTTGCTAGTGGTATTAGCTGGACTTCAGAACCTAACTGCTTGCCTGTTCTGAAGGTTATGCTTTCCTTCTGTCTTGTACTGATATTAGGGCACTCCCTGTTGTCCTCCTCTGGGTGTATGCTTTTGCTGCTGTTCTGCTACATGGATAGGGCCTTGCTGTTGAGTTGCTATGGAAAAAGTTTTTCTGTTGGTTGAGTCTAGAGGAGGGATCTTGCTACTGGTTTACCCGAGGGTCAGGACCCTGCTGCTGAGTTGTTATGGAAACAAGCCCTTTCCACTAGAAGGCCCTGTAGGTTTGGTTTCACTTCTGGGTAGTCGTGGGGGTGAGGTCTTACTGCTGGCAGGTTCCAGGGGCAGGGTCTTGCTGTTGGCTAGCCCTTGAGCAGGGCCTTACTTCTAGTCAGCAGTGGAGTTACAGCTTTGTGGTGGACTGAGCCGGGGGTGGAGCCATTGGGTTGGGGTCTTGTGCTGCACCAATTGTTCACTTGCCTAGGGGCTTGCTGCTTTTTGGGAAAGTGGGGTCTCACTGGTGGGTCACCCCAGGCTTGGAGCCTTGCTGCAGTCCCCTGTTGAGAAGTCAGGTGCTGCACTGCACTTGGACCTTGGTCTCTTTCCACTCAGTCAGACAAACATTTCACACTGTGCTTGTAAGCTGCTTTCCCTCCCAGAACAGGTCTTTGTGAGGTAGTTTTCAAGTTATTTGGGGAGGAATTTGGAAATGTTTCAGGGAGTTCCTTCCTCACTTCACCATCTTTGCACTGGAAGAGCTGCCTGGCATTTTGTCCTTGAATAGGGACTGTGTCAAATTAGTAATTTTAATTGCAGACAACATTTTGACTTGGAAAATTGCATATATTGTTGCTATGGCTAATTTTTTTCCTTTTCCACCAAATTATGGAAAACCAGCTAGATCTTATTGTTGGGACTGTTCAGTCCCATTAACTGTCCTTGAAGTGTGAACCTCAGATAAACTTTAGACATGAATCCTAAGAGCACCAAATCACCAGTAAATGTTATCTTACTAGACTAACACTAATGTCTCCAGGTAACTTCAAGATGATATGGATATGTTAATGAATGGAACATGCATTAGTATTAGTCTGTCACCCAGTATCAAAACTCCATAAAACTGAGTTCCCAAACTCCTATCCCTCAGCTCTCTTCTATCTGCTTGGAGTTAAGCTGCCTGAGTTCATCTAATTGCAATCTCTGATTATGTAAGTGACTGTGTCCCTCTCCCCCTCCCCATTCTCTTTCCCACTGCTGCCTAACTCCTTCCACCTCCCCATTCTATATTCACATGCTGTCTATCTGAACCTTCCTCCCCCATCCTCTGACTGTTTACTTGTTGTGTCTTATTAACCTATGATGACTATTAGTTCAACTTTCTATCAACACTGTTTTTCCTGGTGATTATCCAAAAATGAGGGGTGAAGTCTGGTCCCATCTCAAACCAGAGTTTCCCTTAGACATAAACTGGGGAAACTAGGCCTGAGACTATATTACTCATAGTTGTACCAACCTCAGAAGAAGCGTGGCACAAAGAATTCATGGTATAAAGTAAATGTGTGCAGCTGATCCTCATCTCTTCTGTCAGGAGGAAAATGTTTTCCTTCATTTGGGTTGCAATTAATCAATCAATGAAATTAACTGGTAATTCATATTGATATATGAAAATGTCATTAGTATTATTTGTGCACATTGCATTAATCTAATCAAATTACTGAACATTTACTTAATTACCATTTTATCAGTACGGGAAAGCATTTAGCAACTTTTAGAAAAAATATGGGAACCATGGTGGTTAAATGATAGTATTTTATTTTTGCAGTTTAAAATCAGGTGGAGGAGCCAAGATGGCAGAGTAGAAAGATACACATATGCTAGCTTCAAACCCACAGCCCATAAAATGCCTGTAAAGAAGAACTCCCAACAAATTCGGGAGCAGCACAAGCCACAGAACAATGGAGCAGAGGAGATTTCTTTTCCAGAGAGACCTGAAAAACCAACATGAAATGTCCCTCACGCACTGGACCCAGAGCAGAGACCACATAATTGCTAGCTAAGGAGTTTTTGAGAGTAGTCCTTTATATACAAAGTATATGAGGCAAAAATGGGAAGCACAATTATTTTGTGATATTGCTATAGATTCCATACTGAAGGAGAAATAAATATTAAGAAACTCTACAAGGTCATGGTAAAGCAGATGATCTCTAAAACTGTAATAACAATTATTTACTGCTTTTGGATAAAAGAATCTGCCATTTTGTTGAAAAAGACTTCTTTCACAAATTGTTAAAAAAAAAAAAGGTCACTCCACCTTTTCTCCTGCGTTTGAACAATGTTTTCTTATTATGATAAGTGAGTGACATTACAATTACTCTCCTTTTATCCCCTCTTTCTTTCACTCTCCTTATCCTGTGAAATGTTTATTTATCTTTCCTAAATTGCCAGATATTACTAATGATTGGCTATGTACTCTAAGTGATCCTGAAAGCTTATAAGAACCAGATCTGTACCTTAGGAAGTTGAATCTGATATTAGCAAAGGCAGTATTCTTTAGCATGCTAACACAGCTCTTTACTTTTAATTTCATTTCTGATTTTTGCCCACAGTCATGAGACTACCCTTTGCAAATATGCCTCACCCAATAGTTCCCATTCTTAGTCAAGATAATTCCCTGAGAAGAAAAATGGTCACTAGAGGCCAACTGAATTCTCCAGTAAAAGTTTGACAATGGGTGGGGTAAAGATGGCAGCATAGAAAGATGAACATGCAGAAGCTCCCCTCCCATAGGCCATAAAATACCTGTAAAAAATGACTGTAAACAAATTCTATAGCAGCAAAAGCTACAAAACAAGAGTGAAAGAGATTTCCAGATGATGACAGCTTGGAAAGCTGACAGGAAAGGTCTATCACACCAGCCATGGAGCACAGCTCAGTATTAGTAGTGTGGCAGGGACAGGACTGACCCAGAACAGGCTTCAAGGCACCACCAGCAGCAGTGGTTCCCAGATTGCTCAACTCACAAATGCCAAATACAGCCTCAAAGGTCAGTGAGAAAGCTCTTTCACTTGGGTGAGAAAAGAATGTGATCTAGACCCAACAACAGCAGCCACAGCAGCAGCAGCATCTACTTTTGGAGTCCTCCGCCTAAAGACCCTGGGGGAATTGAGCTGCTGACTTGCATCACAAGGTCAAAAAAGAGAATAGAACAAATGGGGGGCACGATAGGATGGAGGGAAATTGGTGTTAGTCTTACACAGCATGACTATTATGGAAATCTTTTGCAAAACTACACATGTATAGCCTATATTGAATTTCTTGCCTTCTCAGCAGGGATGCATGGGGAGGGAGGAATGGAGGGAAGTTGGAACTCAATGTTTTAGGAATAAATGTTAAAAATTGTTTTTGCATACAACTGGGAAACAAGAAAAACAAGTAATGAGATATAGAAATCTATGTTCCCCTACAAGAAAAGAGAGAAGATGAGGATAAGGGAAGTGAGGGGTGTGATAGAAGGGAGGGCAGATTGGGGAAAGGGGCAATAAGAATGCAAGGCATTTTGGGGTAGGGGGATAAGAAAGATGGGGAGAAAATTTGGAACCCCAAATTTTGTGAAGATGAAAATTGAAAACCAGAACTAAGTATATATAATCTTCCATCATAAAAAAGTTTAACAATGTTTCATTTTTAAAAATTACTCATTTTCAGTTTTCAGCATACATTTCCTCAAAATTTTGAATTTCATATTTTCTTCCCACCTTTCCCCTCCCCCACCCTAAGACAATATGTGTTTTGATTACCTTGTCCTCCAATCTGCCCTGTCTTCTATCATCCCCCTTTTATCCTCTTCCATTCTATTTTCCTGTAGGATAAGATAGATTTCTATAACCCAATACATCATATTTCTTACTTGCATGTAAAAACAATTTTTAACATTCATTTTTACAGGATTGAGTTCCACATTCCCTCCCATCACTCCTCCCCATCCACCTTCAATGAGAAGGCAAGCAATTAAATAGTGTTTATACATGTGCAGTCATGCAAAACACTTCCATTAAAGTCATGTTGTGAAAGACTAACTATATTTCCCTCTCTCCTGTCCCACTCTCCATGTATTCTGTTCTCTCCTTTGATCTGTCCCTCTGCCCAAATATTTACTACCTATTACCCCTTCCCCCAATCTGTCATCCCTTCTATTACCCACCCACCCCCTCTCTTATCCCCTTTCCCTCTGCTTTCCTGTAGGGTAAGATAAACTTCCATACCCAACTGAGTGTGTATGTTATTCCCTCCTGAAGCCAAATCTGATGAAAGTAAACCTTAATTTATTCCCTCTCAGTGCCAATTTTTTGTAGCTGTTGCCATTGCTGCTGCTGATGATGATATTATGTAGTTACAAACTTTTCCCAGCTAATTTTTCAAGGGACTGTAAAAAGTTTCAGCCCAAGGGAACAATGTAAAACAGTGTTCGAGTTCATTTGCATAAGACAGTTCTTCTTTTGGAGAATTACCTTATGATCTGGCTATATGTGAGAAGTAAAGTTAGAGAAAGCTTTAGAGAATTGAAATCCTAGTTTTCAAGGCTTTCAGTCTTAAGAGAGAATGCATGAAGTTCTAGCCTTTTTTCAGAGAAAAGTCTCTGAAGGGAGTGAAAGATCTCTCTGTCAATTTATATTTATTAAGCACACCAGGTGTTGTGCTAAATGCTGAGGAGACAAGTACTGAAAAGAAAGACTGTCTTTAATATCAAGAAACTCATAATCTGTTGGAGAAGACAATAGACAAAATAATAGGTGAATAAGGAACATATGATCAGGATGGAGGCCAATTCAAAGTAATGCAATGGGAAATGAAGGGCTAGCTGACCTGAGAGCTCTCCTTAAATGGATGTTTTGAGAGGACTGCTTTTCTTCTCCCTTCCCAACCCTCCATTCAGAAGAGAATGACTTGGTCTGTACAACAACCTTATAAAGTAGTAGGTACTATTATTATTATTCCCATTTTGCAGCAATATTGATATTTCAGTTAAGATGATTCTGGGTGCTATGACAATATCAATGAAATAAAGCAAAATTCATGAAGGCATAATTAAATCCAGTACAATCAATTCATTTCAACAGATATTATTTAGCCACTTCTGGGGCAAAGAACTATGATAGGTACTAGGTATATAAAGATAAAATAATCACATAATACGATTTGGGTGTTGTAACAAATATCGATAACAAAAATAAAACTATAACTTTTACATAAGGACAGTTCATTCAAATGGTTCTAATAATTAAAGTAGAAATTAACTAAAATCTATTAAAATGGTCAGGGAAAGATTAATTAGACAGGTAATAATTGAATTTACTCTTGATGGGAAGAATGAATGAAGGAAATCTTACTAAGGCTACATGGAGGAGACTACTTCAGTTAAATAAATGATAGGGAAGGCAGAAAAATGCAGGATGCTCTTAGGAAATGGCAATTCATACCACAGAGAGTACATTGAAGTATAATGAAGTTCCTGAAGAAATGATAAAGCTGGAAAGTTTAGGTTGAAGACTTTTTCTAAAAGGATTTAAATAACAATAAAAGAATTTCATCTTTTATTCAGAAACCAATAGGAAATTATGGAAGGATTCTTTATCAGACGAGTGAAATAATTGGGTGGAGGAAGAAGATCATGAGTTCAAATCTAGCTTAAGATACATAAAATCTGTGTTTACATGGGTAAATCTCTTAATTTCTTCTCATCTCAGTTTCCTCAAATATAAAGTGGGGATAATAACAGAACATATCTCAGATGGTTCTGGTGAGGGTCAAATGAGATAATCTTTTTTTAAGTGCTTAGTACAATTCCTGACACATAGTAGGTACTTTATAAATACTTATTTGCTTTCTTTTGCGCTGGGGCATGAGAAAACACGAAAACTTCAAAGTCATGGAATTAAAGGAAGGACAACATGGATAAGGAAGTATAGCTTAAAGATTCTGATTTATTGAGGAGTTAAGGAAAGTGATGTCTGAAAGAAGAAAGGTCATTGGATTTGATAAGGGTAACCATAGTGCTTTCTAGGAAGCAGATTCTAGGAGTATATGGAAAAAGTAGTGGAAAAGTGGAGGCAGTAATTCAAGTATGTTCATTTCAGAAGTTTATCAAGGAATGGTGGTAGTAGGGGATGGTGACAGGAAGGTATGTCATCTTTTCAGACAAATATGAGGAGACCATGAGAGAGGACAAGACTGGAGAGGAAAGAGCTAGAATATATAAGTGATGGTCAGGTCTAGGAGAAGATGGGTGGAAATAAAGGTAAGGGAAGACTTCTAATCAGTAGTCTCTGGGTTAAAATTTATACTTCTATCCTGCTATTCTTGCTGTATTGTCCAAACTCAATCACCAGAGAACATGCCTCAGGCCATCTAAGCTATTGGTCTCTGTACTCCCATGGTGCAGAATCCTGTCTTCAAGCAGAGCATTTTCAAAGCTGGCAGAGTGTACTCACACCCACACATGCCTGTCCTTCACCTCAAACACCCCTTGCACACACACACACACACACACACACACACACACACACACACATACACACATACCCCTTTTCTCCTTTTGCTCAGAAATGACCAAATCAGCACTAATAACACTCTGGAAAAGGTATAAATGGATTTCCTTGCAGTTGAAGTTAGAGTGACTGTAACATAGGAGTGATTAATAAATGTTCATTGACTTGACTTGAGTCAAAGAAAAGTGACTTCAAAGTCTCATCGAAAAAAGCAAAGGTAATTCATGCAAGTTACTTAATGAATCTAAAGTAAATTATTCAGTTTTTCTGGAATATGTGTGACTTTCTACTTTAAATAATAAATGCAAATCATTTCATAAAGGTTATACTTTTTCAGGCCTTTCTTTAATGACATATATATATATATATATATATATATATGAACACATAAATCAATATAGGTATGCTAACAGTCCATATCTGGAACTTCCAAATTCAACCAGTTAGCCATATCGATGAATAGCCATGTAGGATATATGCAAGTTTAAATAATTACCTTTTAGGAACTATCTCTAGATAAGAGGTCAGTTAACTCTGTTTCAGCCAAAAATAAATATTCTCTTGCTCACATGAGAATGAGTTTTCTGACTTTCAAAGTTATCAAGGCTATTGATGGTTCCAAGATATCTCCCAGTTTAATTGTAACATATATTCTGTTTACCAGAAAATACATATAACTTCACTGTACAGTGTTAAAACTAAGTTTCAAAGTGCATCGATATTTTATTTTTGAAAACATACATGCACTTGGGCTAGGCCATTTGCAAGTTTTCCAGTATAATTCAACATATGTTTTTATGTGTACATACTAGAAATATTTCTATACATGCAAAGTGGGGTTATAAAATGTTTATTTCATTCATGAAATATGATTGTATGTTTTGGTTTGCCCTCTGAACATCAGGAAATACAAATATCCTTTCTCCAGTCCATGATACATTTACTGCCTCATGTGGTAGCTTTTTCTCTACTGATATAAATTTGAATATACATAAGTTGTGTTTCCCTCACTGTTAGTGTGGTAGTAACTAGCATTCCAACAAATTTATCCACTTATATTTATTAGCTTTAATCAGAAGATATTTACTTCAAAGGCAGGAATAGAGTAAACATACCATTTTTTCCCCTAATATCTCTAGAGCATTCTCTCTTCCACATCACATTGGTTCTTGGAGGGTAGTAGATCTACCTAGTTGAATCCCTATATAATATTGATTCCAAGAAGCTTATGCCAAAAGCAGCAGCAACTCTGTGGGATGTAAAAGATGAGAAGAGGACCTAGATTTCTCTCTGGAAAATCAACTCTTGTTTTTTACAGCTTGGTCTCTGACTTATAGAACCCTGTGACTAGCTCTCCTTACTTTTCAAAAATCCCAAGCGTTTTGCAGAAGATGCACTCCCTTCATCAGACACCTTATGCTTGAATAAATGATTCACTGGCAGAAACAAATGAGCCAAATACATTTATTTGAATCTGATAAGCCTCTTTGAATGCTTCTGCAGCCTGTCAAAGAACCTCCTTTTCAACATGTGGTTAACCAGAACTAGTGATGGGATGTTTTTGCGTTCTCCATAGTCTTTCCTAAGTACTTTCTGCTCAACACCATTTTCCCAAGAGTTGCCTGATTCTTCAAGTGGAAATATTCTTTTCTAGGTACTCTACCATTCATGTACCAGATCTACATTACAACAGGAGTATTTTCATTTTGTCTCAGGCAACACTCTTAGTTATAAGTGGACTGGCCATCCGAGTCCCTGCAAGGAATTTTTCATGCCTTATATATCACAATTCTATGGCAGATCATTATATTTTAAATTATCTCTTCAACTATTGGAGTACAATTATATTTCTCTAGAGATTTAAATATATAATGTGGGAACAATAACATAGCAACATATTTACACTCATGTATCATAATTAGAGATTTATAAATTACATTACTCACAATAATGTAATTATTGATAATAAATAATAATTGCAAATATATTTGAAGCATTTCAGGTAGAATTAAAATTGCAGATTTGCATTTAATTACTGTTTTGACCTGAGGATTATTTTTTTAAAGCTTAAATAAAATAAACCTTGTCTTCTTCCTGTGCTTTCCATTCCCAATAAATCTCAGGAGAGTTCTTGTTGGAACAGGGCAAATTGCTTACATTTCACCATTATGATAGTGTAGGTACATTTGTTTTTCTGGGAATCAGAAAAAGGTTCCAGTGATCTTAACTAATTAATGAACTTATCCATTAGTATTTTTCTTTGCTCCCTTAAGATGTAGAGCTTATGACATTAATATGTTCTCCTCTATTTGAACTGTAGGAACTTAGTATTCAATCATGCTTTTGGTGTAAAGATCTACACTACTCTCCCTTTCTTAGCATTGTAAAGGAGAAAAGTCAAACAAGCTTTAAAGAAGTTTAAAATTACAAAAAATATTTCCATGAACAAATAGGTGTTACTAGTAGTCATGTGCATTCCTAGAGTTAATGTAACATGTCACACAAATCTAAAGATATATTTAAAATGTCTCTGGATAGTCACTGAAATGAGGACACAGGAGGAGAACGTATAATGTGCCATCCAATTTGGATAATACACATTTTATAACGTTTAAAGATATTTTTAAAATATGAAAAGATTTTATGTAATCAAAACAATATTTAAGGCCTTTTGTTCACTTGACAAGAACAAAGAAATTCATTCTCTGGAGCTGACATTCTTAACTTCTATGCTGACTTGTTGATTCACAAAGGCTTTTTAGATGGATGTCAGCTTTAACTTATCTTTCCTTAGTTTAATTCAAATCCTGGATGTTATTAAAGTTAGTTTTTTTCAATTTAGTTTTCTTTCCTTTTGTTATTGAAATGAATAACTATGATATTTTATGCCACAGCCACTATGGTATTGTCTAAAAGAAGTGGGAAAAAGTTTTGGGAGAGAAAGAAATAATATAATAGAAATATTCAGACTGGTATAGCCTGTCTGTGGTGCTCATAAAGAGCTGGTATTTTACTATTTTTGATTATAAATTCAATAGTATTTCAATATTTGTTCTTTTATACGTTATTTTTTCTGATGTAAAGTTAGAAAAACTACAGACGATCTAATCTAACCCTTAACTGAACAAGAATATTTGTATAGCATATCTGATAAGTTATTCAGCCTTTGATTGAACTCTCCAACTAAGAAGGAAGCCTCTGTATCTTAACAAAATCCATTGCATTTTTGGAAATATCTAGTTGTTAAGAAGTATGTTCTTAATGTTTCCTTATATCAACTATAATTCACCTCCTTTACAATTTCAGCCCTTACCTTTAATTTGGTCATTGGGGTTCACTCAGAGAAATAGGGACTGTTTATCTTCCCAGTTGCTCTTGTCTAAGCAAACTCAAGATTTTTGGTATCCTTTAGAAAAAATGTTATTCACCAATGACCTTGACTTCAAACACAATCTGACAAGGTCAGTGTATAAACTACTAATTCACTGGGCAAGAACACTATTTCTTTTATTCATTCATTCATTCATTCATTCATTCATTCATTCTTCCATTCATTTATTCATTCATTCATTCATTCATTCATTCATTCATTCATTTATTTATTTATTTAACTTTTAACATTCATTTACACAAAATTTTGGGTTCCAAATTTTCTCCCCTTTTGTCCCCCCCCCAAAACACCGAGCATTCTAATTGCCCCCATCACCAATCTGCTCTCTCCTCTATCATCCGTCTCTGCCCTTGTCTCCATCCTCTTCTCTGTCCTATAGGGCCAAATAACTTTCTATACCCCTTTACCCGTATTTCTTATTTCCTAGTGGCAAGAGTAGTACTCGACAGTTGTTCCTAAAACTTTGAGTTCCAACTTCATTTCCTCCCTACCTCCCCACCCCCTCCTTTTGGAAGGCAAGCAATTCAATATAGGCCAAATCTGTGTAGTTTTGCAAATGACTTCCATAATAGTCATGTTGTATAAGACTAACTATATTTAATTCCATCCTATTCTGCCTCCAATTACTTCTATTCTCTCTTTTCATCCTGTCCTTTCCCACGAGTGTTGACCTCAAATTACTCCCTCCTCCCCATGCCCTCCCTTCCTTCATCTCCCCCACCCTGCTTATCCCCTTACCCCCCACTTTCCTGTATTGTGAGACAGGTTTTCATACCAAAATGAGTGTGCATTTTATTCCTTCCTTTAGTGGAATGTGATGAGAGTAAACTTCATGTTTTTCTCTCACCTCCCTTCTTTATCCCTCCTCTAATAAGTCTTTTGCTTGCCTCCTTTATGAGAGATAATTTGCCCCATTCAATTTCTCCCTTTCTCCTCCCATATATTTCTCTCTCACTGCTTGATTCCATTTTTTTAAGATATGATCCCATCCTCTTCAATTCACTCTGTGCACTCTGTCTCTATGTGTATGCACATCTGCATGTGCGTGTGTGTGTGTGTAATCCCACCCAGTACCCAGATACTCCTGAATAGTTTCAAGAGTTACAAATATTGTCTTTCCATGTAGGAATGTAAACAGTTCAACTTTCATAAGTCCCTTATGACTTCTCTTTGCTGTTTACCTTTTCATGCTTCTCTTCATTCTTGTGTTTGAAAGTCAAATTTTCTTTTCAGCTTTGTCTTTTCATCAAGAATGCTTGAAAGTCCTCTATTTCATTGAAAGACCAATTTTTCCCCTGAAGTATTATACTCAGTTTTGCTGGGTAGGTGATTCTTGGTTTTAGTCCTAGTTCCTTTGACTTCTGGAATATGATATTCCACGCACTTTGATCCCTTAATGTAGAAGCTGCTAGATCTTGTATTATCCTGATTGTATTTCTACAACACTTGAATTGTTTCTTTCTAGCTGCTTGCAATATTTTCTCCTTCACCAGGGAACTCTGGAATTTGGCCACAATATTCCTAGGAGTTTCTCTTTTTGCATCTCTTTCAGGCGGTGATCTGTGGATTCCTTGAATACTTATTTTGCTCGCAGGTTCTAGAACCTCAGGGCAGTTTTCCTTGATAATTTCACGAAAAATGATGTCTAGGCTCTTTTTTTGATCATGGCTTTCAGGTAGTACCATAATTTTTAAATTGTCTCTCCTGGATCTATTTTCCAGGTCAGTTGTTTTTCCAATGAGATATTTCACATTATCTTCCATTTATTCATTCTTTTGGTTTTGTTTCATGATTTCTTGGTTTCTCCTAAAGTCATTAGCCCCCATCTGTTCCATTCTAATTTTGAAAGAACTATTTTCTTCAGTGAGCTTTTGAACCTCCTTTTCCATTTGGCTGATTGAGCTTTTGAAAGCATTCTTCTCCTCATTGGCTTTTTGACCCTCTTTTGCCAATTGAGTTAGCTTATTTTTCAAGGTGTTATTTTCTTCAGCATTTTTTTGGGTCTCTTTTAGGAAGGTGTTGACCTGCTTTTCATGCTTTTCTTGCATCTCTCTCATTTCTCTTCCCAGTTTTTCTTCCAGCTCTTTAACTTGATTTTCAAAATCCTTTTTGAGCTCTTCCATGGCCTCATCCCATTGAATATTTATTCTGGATGTTTGGGATACAGAAGCCTTGACTTCTGTGTCTTTCCCTGATGGTAAACCTTGTTCTTCCGCATCAGAAAGGAAAGGAGGAGATATCTGTTTACCAAGAAAGTAACCTTCTATGGTCTTATTTTTTTTTCCCTTTTCTGGGCATTCTCCCAGCCAGTGACTTGACTTCTGAGTTTTCTTTCCACTCCCACCTCACCTCCAGATCTGCCCAGCCAGCACTTTGGGTCTGAGATTCAAATGCTGCTTCCCAGCCTCAGGGCTTTGGGCGGGGGCGCGGCTGCTATTCAGGGTGAGATTAAGTTCAGGTGCTCAGATGGGGCAGGGCAGCCACATGGGGCTCAATTCCCTCAGGGGCTTTATGGGGATACCTTCAACAATGAATCTGGGCTCCTGCCTGCTTGCGGAGCCCCTGTCTGCTCCTGCCTCGGCTGCTGCCTCCAGAGGTGACCTGAGCCATGGAGACGCCCTGCTCCCCTCCCAGCAAGCCAAAAAGGCTCTCTCACTCACCCTGGTCCCTGTAGGTTGAGGGACCTGAGTGGCTGCTGGAAATTCCATTCCTGAAGCCTGCTTGGATCTTCTCCTCTTGGTGCTGCATGGCCAAGGCAGGGCTGCGCTCCACTCTGGGTCAGGTGCATGACAGACCTTTGATGTCTGTTTTTCAGGACTCTCTGGAAGAGAAATCTCCTCCACTCCATTGTTCTGTGGCTTCTGTTGCTCCAGAATTTGTTGGGAGTTCTTCTTTACAGATATTTTGTGGGCTGTGGGTTTGAAGCTAGCATATATGTATCTTTCCACTCTGCCATCTTGGCTTCTCCCCTCCCATTATAATCTTTAAGGTATTGTTTTAATCAGTCAACGTTTTGGCCTTCTTTTCCATGTGGCCAATTCTGTTTTTTAGGGCATTCTTCTCCTCATTGGCTTTTTTGGTCTCTTTAACCATTTGGGTTAGTCTATTTTTAAAGGTGTTTTTTTCTGCAGTATTTTTGGGTCCCATTTTGCAATCAGGTGACTCAGTTTCCACGATTTTCTTGCATCATTCTCATTTCTCTTCCCAATTTTTGCTCTGCTTCTCTTACTTGATTTTCAAAATCACTTTTGAGCTCTTCCATGGCCAGAAATCAATTAATATTTTTCTTGGAGACCTTACATGTAGGATCTTTGACTTTGTTGTCTTCTTCTATTTGTATACTTGGAACTTCCTTGTCACTAAAATAAAATTCTATAGTCTGATTCTTTTTTCCATTTTTTGCTCATTTTCCTAGTCATGTACTTGACTTTTGAGCTCTTTGTCAAGGTAGTACTCTGCTTCCAGTACGTTTGGGAGGTTACTGTCAGCTACTTGATTTTGCCACAGTCTGTGTTCCTAGGGCTCCAGAAACAGTGGCTGCAGTGGCTGCCACAGGTTCCTCCACCCCCTCCTCCCTCTGCCACTTTGGGGCTTGTGACTGACCACTTCATCCTCTCTCACAGTTGCCACAGGTTATTGCCACTGACCTTCCAATTTGTCCTTCATTTTTTGGGGTTGTGAAATTTTGAAAACCCAACAAGTGCCACAAATTGAGTCCCCTGATGCTTACTCAGGTCCCGTCTGTGCTGGTGTAGCCCATGCTGAATTGTGCTCTGCTTCCAGCAGGGCGTGATAGACACACCCTGTCAACCTTCCTGGATGTCTTATGTTGGTAATTTGCTTCAATGTATCATTTTGTGGATTTGGCAACTCCAGAATTTGTTTAGAGTCATTTTTTTACAAGTATTTGCCTGGATTGGTGGGGAGAGCCATAGAAAGTCCATGCTGTTACTCTACCATCTTGGTTCTGCTAGTTGTTCCTTTTCATACCTATAATTTGCTTCTTCTGTCTTCAAAATTTATTATTCAGAAACCCTTTCCTCTGGAATAGTTACTCCTGGAGAAATTTCTATTTTTATTTCCTACCTAGGCTTTCTCTCAACCCTTTGAAATCACTTCTTTCTAAAGCAGGGGCACATATACATCAATCTATTGATGATTTTGTTTGCCTTTATTGTCACCAACTCTATAATAGTTCACTCACTCAAGGTTTCAATAATTTCTTTCTCAGCTTTCCAATCAAACTCTTTGGTGAGACTCAGAAAGAAAATAGAATTCTTCTCCCTTATTTGTTCATGCACCTTTTGTGAGAATAAACTAACACTGAGGCAATTTGAATTTTGCAGAGAGAATGTTGGCAGATGTATAGAAACTGGAAATGCCCATTATTACTGTATCATTCATCAATTCTAGGAGTGCCATCTATTTTCCAAACACTTTTCTCATTCCCCAGGACAGATGTGTTGCATTTTCACTTATGATATTATACTCAATGTTCTGACTTCATAGCTTTTCATTCAAATGCTGTCTTTTTTATTTCTCCTTGTCTTCCCACTCCAGTCCTATGATCTGGTTTTCTTCTGTGAATATTCCTTTTAAGTGTATAGCATTAACCTTTGGCCCATCACCCTTTTTCAAATGAAGCATATTATTCAAGATGATTATTCTTAACTTTGATCTTATTTTACTACATCTCATTTATGTTTTTCAGAACAATTTCACCTACTTTGTTAGAACTTCTACTTTATCTTGTTTATTATTTCTATTTTCGGCATTTGTTCATAATCTTCTGAGTTCATGGGTTTTGTTATTGTTTTCATTGTTGGATTTTGTTTCTTGTGAACTTCTGGGTGTCTAATATTATTCTTTTTTATATTTTAGTTATTTTCTATTGTATCTAGGTATCTAAGTTTTAAATATTTGTATTTATTAATACATAAAAATATGCCATATGAAATGCTTAGCTTCATAAAACATACATATGAACAGTTACATCCTATTTCTTTTGAGTAATGCTTATATATACACATACATGTGTATATATAATGTGTATATTTATATATACACACATACATATACACATATGTAATATGAATTTTTTAATATTTATCTATATCTGTATGTATATAGAAATAAAATGGACATATATATGAAGGTAGAATGATAAAGGTAATATAAAAGTATGCATATAGATTCTCACTTGTATCCCTTAATTTAATTTTAAAGGTGTGTAAAAATTTGGCCATTTATTTGAGGCAGCATTTATTATGGATTTGTTCCCAACTATACAGCAAGTTGTAGTAGGCTGAGGAGAGTAACAAAGAATGGGCAGTTGTAACCCATGCGATGATACCCTTGTATCAGTGAAAAGAGAGGGCAATATCTTATTTACCCCCACTACATATATATGTCAGAGACAATTTGTTAATAGCTACAAACTCAACCACATTCCTGACAATGCACTGCTAAATGAGAATCTGTCTAAGCATGACTTGAACCACTATAGGCATATAAAAAACAATGTTTTCTTCCATGAACTGGAATCACTGTGTTGTAAAAGGATATTTATACAGTGGTCATTTGCTTTAAAGGAAAATTGCTAATGGCCATAGGTAGTTGATATAAAATCTTTTGGTAGGTGGATAGTCTTCATTTTCTCATGACTTCACCCTACCCCATGAATAAAAATAAGGATCAAAATTTAATTCAATGAGATTAAAAATAAACATTTATATGTTTGTTGTACACGGCATTGGGCTGTCTACGGTACTGGAGATATAAAGATAAAAATTCTGGGGGCTCTGCTCTGAGGAGCTTTCAATCATTTTTTGGACATAATATAACATATACATAGATAAGCCAGTGCATAATATCATATCATATCATGTCATTTATATATGTTTATGTACACATATACCTACATGTATACATGTATACACATGTATATGTAAAATCATAATCATTTTAAGAAGGCAAGGGGAGATTTCTGGGAGACAAAATGATGGAGTAAGAGTAAGTTGATCACACTCTCTCTATTTACCTTGAAAAACCCAGAAAATACCACCCCATGAAAAATCTTGGAAGAGTAGAGCCAGCAGAAAGACTGGGTGCAGCAATCTTTTACCTCATAAGACTAGGGGATTAATGAGAAAGATCCGTCTTGCTATAGCCTAAGGGAACCATTACAGGATGGCAGGAGTCTTGACAAGTCAATAGCAAGTCCCACCTCAGCAGACCAGAGGGAGATCCTGAGCCCCAAGGCAGTGGGATAGGCAAGGAACAACACCAGAACCCCCATCCCCATCTCATATACCTTGACAGAGCCAGGGACATCTGCACATGATGGTGCAGGAAACTACCACTTGCATCAGGATACATATGTACACCAGTAGGTGATCATACCCTTGCTCTAGCGAAGCTTGGAGTGAGGAAACAGTCTCCAGTGGTCAGACCACCCCCACTGCCACACCTCAAACCATGAGCTTCAACTGACCACCCCCCCTACAACTCCAGTTCAACACCAGGTAAACTACATCTTCTACAGCCTCCAGCTGCCAGCACCTGAGGCCCCAGTATAGAAAGCCAGTAACCAGGCTCTGAATCCCCAGCAGAAGAAGCATGGGACAGTGGCTCTTGTGCCTGAAAAGAACAGTTTAACTTTAAAAGTGAACAGAAAGAAAAACACCATGAGCAAAAAGGAACACAGAAAAATAAAACCCATAATTTCTTACTATAGGGACAGAAAAGATCAAAACACAAATTCAGAAGAGGGTAATATTGTCAATATACCCATCTGAATCATCAAAGGGGAATATGAACTGGTCTTAATCCCAAAAAGCCTTCTTGGAAGAGTTCAACATGGATTTTACAAGTCAAATTACAAAAGAAGAAGAAAAATCAAACAATTCCTTTACAAATAAAATTGACAGAATGGGGGAAAAGTACAGTGAAGAAAACAACTCCTTAAAAAGTAGAATTGGCCAAATGGAAAAGGAGGTACAAAAGGTAACTGAAGGAAACAATTCGTTAAAAATTAGAATTGGATAAGTGGAAGTTAATGACTCTATGAAACATCAAGAATCAGTAAAAAGAAAAAATCAAAAGAATGAAAACTTAAGATATCTCACTGGAGAAACAACTGACCTAGAAAACAGATCTGTGAGAGATAATGTAAGAATTATCATTCTACCTGAATGTCATGAGTAACAAAAGAACCTGGACAGAATCTTTCAAGAAATCATCAAGGAAAAATGCCCTCAGATCCTCGAACAAGATTGGAAAATATTGAAAGAATTCACCAATGACCTCCTGAAGAAGATCCGAAATTAAAAATGCCAAGGAATGCTATAGCCAAATTCCAGAATTATCAGTTGAAGGATAAAATATTTCAGGCAGTCAGAAAGAAACAATTCAAATATCGTGGAACCACAGTTAGGATTATGCAGGACCTTGAAGCTTCTATATTAAAAGATAAGGGACATGGAATATGATATTACATAAGGAAAAGGAGTTTGTATCACAACCAAGGATCAGCTACCCAGACAAACTGATGACAATCTTTCAGGGAAAAAGAGGGATATTCAATATAATGGGGGACTTCCAAACCTGTCCAATGAAAGAACCAGAGCTCAATGGAAAATTTGATATTCAAATACAAGACTCAAGACAGCCATAAAAAGGTAAATAGCAAACAAACAAATATATTATTCAGTAACGGAAAACTGTTCAGTCCTTACATGGGAAGATGATACTTATAACTCTTGAGAGCTGTATCTTTATTATGACATTTGTAAGGGATATACATAGATGATGTGGGTATAAATTGACTTTGATGTGATGATAAAACTTAATTATGTGAGGAAAAATGATTGTACTTGGAGAAGAGTAAAGGAGGAAGCAGAAAAGAGCAATCTATCTCACATGAAGTAGCAGAAAAATATCACATTAGTGGGAAATAAGGTAGGGAGGTGAGCATTGTTTGAACCTTACTCTCATTGGAAATTTGCTCAAGGAGGGAATAATATAACCAGCTAGGTAGAGATATCTAACCTGCCCTAAAAGTAGTAGAAGGGAAAGGGGGAAAGAAAAGGGAGGGGTGGTTAGAAGGGAGGGAAGAAGAATTATGGGAAAAAGAAAAGAAAAGGGAAGGTTGACAGAAGGGAGGGAAGTTGAGGGAGTAGGCAGTCAAAAGCCAAACTCTAGTGAGGAGGGAAAGAGAGAATGGAGAAACAAAAGCATAAACTGAGGCAGAGGATAGGATGGAGAGAAAGACACAGATAGTAATCTTAATTGTGAATGTGAATGAGTTGAACTCTCCCATAAAATGGAATTGGGTAGCAAAATGGATTACAAACCATAATCATACAGTATGTTTTTACAAGAAACCCATTTGATAGAGGAATACACACTGGATAAACATAAAAGTCTGGAGTAGAATATATAATGCTTCAGATGAAGCAAAAAACAAAACAAAACAAAAACAAAAACAAGGATAGCAGTCCTGATCTCAGAAAAAGCAAAAGCAAAAATAGATCTAAACAAATGAGTTAAACAAAGAAACTATAACACTAGAAGACACCATAGACAATGATGCAATATCATTACTGGACGTATATGCACCAATTGGTATAGCATTCAAATACTTAGAGGAGAAGTTAAGCGACTTACAGAAAGACATAAACAGAAAACTATACTAGTAAGGAACTTCAACATTCCGTTCTCTTAATTAGCTAAATCTAACTACAAAATAATAAGAAAGAAGATAAGGAGATGAATTAAATTTTAGAAAAGTTAGGTATGGTAGACGTCTGGAGAAAACTGAATGTGGATAGAAAGGAATGTACCTTTCTGTCAATAGAGCATGGAACCTATACAAAAACTGAACAGGTATTAGGACATAAAAACTGCACAATTCAGTGTAGAAAAGCAGAAATATTAAATGCATCCATCTCAGATCAAGATGAAATGGGAATTACATGTAATCAAGGGCCATAGAAAGACAGATTGAAAACCAATTTCTAAATAATCTAATCCTAAAGTATTACTAAGTCAAACAAGTCATAGAAACAATCAGTAACTTCATACAAGAGAATGACAATAATGACACAACCTACCCAAACTTATGGGATGCAGTGAAAGTGGTTCTTAGGAGAAGTTTTATATCTCTTAATGCTTATATGAATAAAATTAAGAAAGAAGAGATTAATGAATTGGTCATGTAACTAAAAGAAGTTAAAAAGTAAAAAAAAAAAAAAAAAAATCCCAATTATATACCAAACTAGAAATACTGAAAACCAAAGGACAGATTAATAAAATTGAAGTACAAAAATTATTGAACTGATAAAAGAAAACTAAGAACTGATTCTATGGACAAAATTTAAAAGTAGATAAACCTTTGGTTAATATGATTAAAAAAGGAAAAGAAAGAAGAAAATCATTTTACCAGTCACAAAAATGAAAAGGGTGAATTCCAAACAAACACCAAACAAAGAGGCAATTAAAAAAATAATTAGGAGCTATGTTGTCCAACAACTGTATTCCAATAAATCTGAGAATCTTAGTGAAATAGAAGAATATTTTCAAAAATATAAGTTACCCAGATAAAGAGAAATGGCAGTGAAGTACTTAAACAACCTCATCTCAGGAGGAAAAAAAAGAAAAGAAAGTGAACAAGCCATCAAGGAACTCCCTAGGAAAAAATATCCATAGCTAGATGAATTTACAAGTGAATTCTATGAAATGTTTAAAGAACACTTAATTCCAATACTATCTACACTATTTGCGAAAATAGGTGGAGTCCTATCAAATTCTTTTTATGATACAAATATGGAACTGATAAGCAAACCAGGAAGAAGTAAAACAGAGAACTACAATTATAAACCAATTGCACTAATGAAAATAGATCCAAAAAAGTTTAAATAAAATATTATCAAGAAGATTACAGCAATTTAATATTACATAATTATATATATTTATATTTTATATATTTATAATTTATAATATTATGTAATTATGTAATATAATATGATATAATTATATAATATATTATATATAATATAATTATAATACACTATGACCATGTAGCTTTTATTCCAGGAATGTATAGATGATTTAATATTAGGAAAACTATCAGCATAATTGGCATGTCAAAGCAAAACTTACAGAAATCGTATGATTTTCTCAATAGATGCAGAAAAAGCATTTGACAAAATACAACATGCATTCTTACTGAAAACACTAGAGAGCATAGGAATAAATGGAGTCTTCCTTAAAATGATAATTAAAATCTACCTAAAACCATCAGCAAGTACTATATCTAATGGGGATAAGCTAGATGCATTTCCAATAACATCGAGGGTGAAACAAGGGTGTTCATTGTCACCACTGTGATTCAGTATGGTACTAGAAATGCTAGGTTTGGAAATAAGAGAAGAGAAACAATTGAAGGAATAGAAATAAACAAAGAAGAAAAAAAGCTATCACTTTTTGCAGATGACATGATGATATACTTAGAGAATCCTAGAAAACTAAGCAAAAAATGAACCTATCTGAAATAATAAAGGAATTTAGCAAAGTTGCAAGCTATAAAACAAACCCACATTAGTCATTTGTCATATCTATATATTACTAACAAAGTCCAACAGCAAGACATAGAAAGAGAAATTCTAATTAAAGTTATTGTAGACATTATAAAATATTTGGGAATCTATCTGCCAAAACCAACCCAGGAACTATATGAAAACAATTACATAACACTTTTTCACTCAATAAGTTCAGATCTAAATAATCAAGAAAACAACATGTACTTTTGGGTAAGCCAAGCTAATATAATAAAAATGACAATTTTATCTAAAATCATTTACTTATTTACTGCCATGCCAACTAAACTACCAGAAAAGTATCTGCTAGAGCCAGAAGAAAATAATAACAAAATTATCTGGAAGAAGAAAAGGTCAAAAATGTCAAAAGGATTCAGTGAAAAGAAATTCAAAAGAAGATGGGCTAGCCACACCAGATCTTAAACTGTATTATAAAGCAGCAATCATCAAAACTACTCCATACTGACTAAAAAATAGAATGATGGATAAGTGGAATATGTTAGGTACACAAGACACAGCAGTGAATGACTATAGTAATCTGCTGTTTTATAAAACCAAAGGCTCTAACTTCTGGAATAAGAACTGACTATTTGACAATAATTTTTGGGAAAGCTGGAAAATAGCATGGTAGATAATTTTGATTATATTAAATTGAAATATTTTTGCAGCAACAAAGTCAATGCAACCAAGTTTGGGAGGGAAGCAGAAAACTGGGATAGATTTTGTTAGTGCCTCTTATAAGGGGCTCATTTCTAAAATACATAGAGGACTGAGTCAAATTTATATATATATATACACACAAGTCCTCCCCCAATTGATAAATGGTCAAAGGATATGAACAGGCAGTTTTAAGATGGAAAATTAAAGCTATCTATAGTCATGTAAAAATACTTTAAATCACTATTGATTAGAGAAATGCAAATCAAAACAGCTCTGAGGTATTACGTCACACTTATCAGATTGACTAACATGATAAAACAGGAAAATGAAAAGTACTAGGAAAAAGGTGGGAAAATTGGAACACTAATGCATTGTTGGTGTAGTTGTGAACTGATCCAACCATTCTGTATAGCAATTTGTAACTATGCCCAAAGTGCTATAGAACTGTACATACCCTTTTTTCCAGTAACACTCCTTCTAGGTCTGTATCCCAAGAGATCACAAAAACTGGAAACAGGGCCCGGATGTGCAAAAAAAATATTTATATAGCAGCTTTTTTTGTGGTGGCAAAAAATTGGAAATTGTAGGAATGCTCATCAATTGGTGAATGACTGAACTAGTTCTATTTTATGAATATAAGAAGATGAGAATACTAATCCCTGGGGAAACCAGGAAGAGCCCTGTGTGGAAAGAGCATTTGATTTGACTTGTCTCAATTGAAATGTTTCAGAAAAATAAAGTTAGAGATATCTCTGAGCTTGGTATTATTTATGATAAAGCTCATTTGACCTGATAATAAAAAAATAGGTCTAGTGGCTCTCCCTCTGGTCAAGAGACCTGAAACTGAGGGTGCAATGCATTTTTATAAGCATAGAACAATCATATCAGAAATTATCTAATTGGCCAGCATCACAGAAATGAAAGATCACTGTTGATTGCATTAAAGTGTGTGTGTTTGTCCTTAGTTGCCAAAGAAGACCATGCCATCAGAGAAATAATGACGTGACTTGCACTTGACTTTGATTTGAGTGATACAAATCTCTATTTCCAAGTTTGTTCCTCACTCGTACTCTGATCCTATATTTCCAATTATTGAAAATATCGTTCTGTTGCTAGTGCTTTTGCCAAACTATGTCGTAACTATTGTTTGAATGCTTACTTCCCTCCCCAATATGAGCCATGTTTATTAAGATATGATATTATATAACATAACATAACATAACAATATATCATAGCATAACATACTATAATACAATATAACATAAAATAATATGATACAATGTAATGGAACATAATACAATACAATGTTACATAACGTAATACAAAGTAATATAATGTAATACAATGCAATGTAATAATATGTGTAATTGCAATATAATATACTTATAATGTAGTTGAAATATAATGTAATTAAAATACAAATATAACAAAATTCCTGATATTGAATAATATTATTTTACTGTTCCTCATCCTCATCAGAGCTTTTTATTTTTGCAGTAGGCACAATGCAGTTATGACCCAGGTCATTCACTAACAAAATGGATTTATTAGAGCGGTTATACAGTGCTCAAGGCAAAATCATGGATATTACGCCTCTTTACTGCTGGAAACTTCCTTACAAATAATTCAGTCTTGAAGCTGCAGGTCAGAGAATTTAAAGTATTTTGAAGGAAGAGGATCTCTGAGCAAATTAGACATTAAAACAAGTTATTGAAAGACAATTGCATACTCCTCAATTTGGGAGTAAATGAACAAAAAGGACATGGAGAAAATCTCTACTTGCTCAAACTAAATTGATGGTAATGAGGTCATTCTCCATTTGTCATTAAGTTTTCTTAGTCAAGGTCCCAGAGGTATAAGAACATAGAAGTTCAGTTGTAGCTCTAGAGTGAAAAGATGTCTTACCTCACCTATTAAATTCCAACCTCCCTGCTTTCAGGAACTTTACAATCGCCTTCTTTGTATAGATTTTTCATACTATACTCCATCAGTATCATGTTTCCCTACAGTATTATTATAATAAATTCACTTCCTTAGGTTGGGATGTTTTTTGTTTTGTTTTTTTTTTTATGAAAACCTAACACACCTGACTGACTCATAAAACATTTCCCCCTGTACAAGGAACAATAAACTAATGAGAAAATAGAGGAAAATTTCTTGACATAAATATCTTGGTATATAAGCATTAGTTAAAGTTGATTATTACATAGGTTCCCACTTTGGTGGATCAAAAACAGTTGTCCTTTCTCCATCACTGTACTTCTTCCCAGCATCACACATATGAAAAGGGAAGTATGATGATATTAAACTCCATTCTCTGCTTGGAAATCCTGATAATTACATTACTTTGTTTATGGTATAATCCTTTAGCATCTGAGTGATAGCATCACCTTACTTATATAATTGAAATTAAATTTGCAGTGCTCTAAAATACACTAAATGTTTAAGATTAACAGTGGTAGCAGGCATTGCATTTCTCTGATTCACCTATTCTCCCTTCCTAACCCTCCTCACACATAAAATCATGCTCATTTTGTTCAGTTGAATTCCAGGTTATAAACTACATTGAATACCTCCCTATACCTCTGGCTAAAGTAATCATCTTTTATTTCTCTTTCTAATGTCTAAAAACAAAATGTCCTGCCATTGTCTCCTTTTAAAAACTGTATTAATGTGATTTTGTTGGCATAAAAGCTCTACAAGGAGTAATCCATTGTTATGAGAAAAGTACCTAGTACAGGCTCCAAGATGCCAAATATAATGACCAATAGCTGCTGGTGTTACTTTCTTCATTTTTATTGTCCCGAGCTGGGCTGGAGTCATAGGACTGTAATTTCTAGGGAGCAATGAGTGGACTCTCTGTTCAGCGTTTTTGGTGGTTTATGTTACTTTGTAACTATGATTAGTGAGTTTCCTCAGATTTTAGGAGGGTGTAAGTGCTACTACATCACTGATTTTATTCATAAGATGGATACAACAGTTACATTATAGTTACAGGATTTTTGCCTTGCAGAATATGCCTATACAGGCAAAATGCAATGCAGTATGGGGAGAAATAATTGTGTAGTTCAAGCTATCTATCTTTGTTGCCTCCTGTAAACTCCTAGTTTCTTGCAGTCAAGTGTTTTCCTCACTCACCCCACCTCTCAGTTACCAAAATGGATTTTCTATATCTTATACTTCTAGCTTACTTTTAAACCTTTACCCTTCCATAGGGCTTTTTCATACTATGTTCCATAAGTCATGTTTCCCTACAGTATTATATAATATCCTCATTTCATAAGATTGAGCTAAGTTTTTTATTCACAGGACCACAGGTAAACATGATTGATTCATAAGAAATGATAAAACAGGGAAAAATTCCTATGTGATAATCAAGGGTTAGAAAAAACCCTAGAACTCAGATGCTGTAATCTCTTTGTTTTGAAAATTAAGAAAAAAAGAGATCCAGAGAAGTTAATTAAATTTTCCAAGGTTACAGTCATGAAAACAATTCAGATTCATATCCAGATCCTTATTTTACATGGTCTTTCAATTTTCCAGCATTTATAAAATAAAATATAAAATAATAAAAAATAAATATAAAATACTTATAAAATATAAAATAAATATTATCCCTTGAGGAGAATATTAGAGAATTTTCTTCATTTTAGATAAGTGAGATAGCATATTGGTCTACATAAAATAGGAAATTCAAATTGTAAGCTAACAGCTGAAAGGACTGAATGTCAAGAGCCATTTGATTCTAAGCAATATAGACTGCATAAGGCTAATTTGAGAATCATCAGCACAGAAATGATAATTGAATGCATAGGAGCTGATTTGGTCATCATGTTAAATAGTACAGAGGGAGAAGAAAAGAGAGCTCTGGAAAGAGCCCTGAGGGACACCAAGTTAGTAGGAATGAAGTAGATCCAGGAAAGGAGATTGAGAAAGAGGGGTTGGAAAGGCAGGAGGAGGAACAGGAGAGAGTAATGTCCCAAAAACTTACAGAGAAAAGAGTAACAAGGTTAAAAAGTGTGACCAAGAGTGTCATTGGCTACAGAGAGGTTAAAAGAAAGAAAGAAGAATGAGAAAAGTACATTCAATTTGTCAATTAGATATTTGGCAACTTTGGAGAAAGCAGTCTCAATTGAGTATGAGTTCAGAAACCACACTGCAGAGAACTAGCAAGAAAATGAGAGAGGAGGATGTGGAGTCACGGATTATAGACAGTTTCTCTAGAATTTTAGCCAGAAAAGGAGGAGGATATGGGATGACAGCAGGAATGGGTGGATGTAGAGAGAGTTTTTTTGAACATGGTTAAGAAACAAACATAATTGTAGATAATAGGGGAGTAGCCAATAGATTGGGAAATATTAAAAAAAATAGGTTGTAGGGATGAATGAAGGAGACAGGATGGAATAGGATGATTTATGCATATAGAGTGAATGGCTTTCACAGTTATTTGAAATGGAGAGGAGGAGAGTTTCAGAAAGTTCTTGAGTAAGGTTGTATAAGGAAAAGGAGATAAGATAAAGATTTAGCAAATCGTCTCAATTTTTATCAATAAAATATGAGGGAAAAGGGGACAGAGCCAAGATGGTGGAGTAACAGCACTGATATTCTAGAGCACTCCCACCAAGCCCAACTAAATACCTGTGAAAGATGGCTCTAAACAACTTTTAGAACTAAAGAACCCACAGAATGATGGAGTGAAGCAAATCTCTAGCCCAAGACAGACTGGAAGATCAATGGGAAGTGGCTATTGCACCACCCTGGGAGCACAGTGCAGTCAGGTATGGGCCACTAGTGCACAGAGGTGACCTGATCATACCTTGGGGAGACTGAATCTCTCACACTTGTGATGGTTTCCAGACTTCTTGACCACAAAACGCTGAGGATAAATTGGAAGATCAATGGGAAAAGCTTGTGTGACCAGTGCAGGAGGATGGAGTGGTGCAGCCCTAGTCCTGGGGTGGCAGAGGAGGATGTGGCAGAGGAAGCTGCAGCAGCCATGGCAACAGGAATGGCAGCTGCAGTCACTGCTCCTGGAGCTGTAAGCCCACATATTGGGGAACTGAGCTGCTGACAGTAAATCCCCCACCCCCACTAGAAGCAGAGAACTACCTTGACAAAGAGCTCAAAATTGAAGTAAATGACTGGAGAAATGAGCAAAAACCAGAAAAAAGAATCGGACTATAGAATCTTACTTTGGTGACAAGGAAGACTAAAGCATGTAAACAGAAGAGAACAAAGTCAAAACTCCTCTATTCAAAGCCCCCAAGAAAACTATGAATTGGTCTCAGGCCACAAAAGAGCTCAAAAAGGATTTTGAAAATCAAGTAAGAGATGTAGAGCAAAGATTGGGAAGAGAAACGACAGTGATACAAGAAAATCATGAAAAATGAGTCAACTGCTTGCTAAAGGAGACCCCAGAAAATACTGAAGGGACTATTGCTTTAAAAATAGACTAATCCAAATGCCAAAAGAGATCCAAAAACCCAATGAGGAGAACAATGTCCTAAAAAGCAGAATTGACCAGATGGAAATGGAGATCCAAAAGCTCACTGAAGAGAATAATTCCTTAAAGATTAGAATGGAGTGGACAGAAACTAACGACTTTATGAAAAAATCAAGAAATTGTAAAAGAAAACCAAAGAAATGTGAAATATCTCACTGGAAAAACAACTGACCTGGGAAATAGATTCAGGAGAGGCAATGCAACAATTGTTGGACTATCTGAAAGCCATGATCAGAAAAAAGGGACTAGACATTATCTTTCATGAAATTATAAAGGAAAATTGCCTGATATTCTAGAACCAAGGGTAAAATAAATATTGAAAGAATCCACTGATCACCTCCTGAAAGAGATCAAAAAAAGAAAAAAACTCCTAGGAGTACTGTAGTCAAGTTCCAGAGTTTCCAGTCAAGGAGAAAATATTGCAAGCAGCCAGAAAGAAACAATTTGAGTATTGTGTAAATACAATCAGGATAATACAAGATCTAGCAGGTTCTACATTGAAGGATCAAAGGGTTTCGAATAGAATATTCCAAAAGTCAAAGGAGGTAGGATTAAAGCCAAGAATCACCTACCCAGCAAAATTAAGTATAATACTTCAGGGGAAAAAATGGTCATTCAATGGAATAGAGGACTTTCAAGCATTCTTGATGAAAAGCCCAGAGCTAAATAGAAAATTTGACTTTCAAACACAAAAATCAGGAAAAGCATGAAAAGGTAAAGGTGAAGGAGAAGTCATAAGGGACTTACTAAAGTTGAACTCTTTACAATCCTTCATGGAAAGATAACCTTTGTAACTCTTGAGTCTTTTCTCCATATTTGAGGAGTTGAAAGGATTATATACGTATAAAAGTAGGGCACAGGGTGAATTAAATAGGAAGGGATGTTATCTAAAAAATAAAATTAAGAGGTGAGAGAGGAATATATTGGGAGAAGAAAGGGAGAAATATAATGGGGCAAATTATCTCACATAAAAGAGGCCAGAAAAAGCTTTCTCAATGAAGCGGAAAAGGATTGAAGTAGGAGGGAAAAAGTGAAGCTTACTCTTCTCACATTTGATTTAAGGAGGGAGTAACATGCACACTGAATTGGGTATGAAAATCTATCTTACACTACAGGGAAGTATGAGAGAAGGGGAGAAGTGGGGTGGGGGATTGATAGAAGGGAGAGAAAATGAGAAGAGGGGGTAATTAGGAGTAAACACTTTTGAGGGAGGACAAGGTCAAAAGAGAGAATAAAATAAGTAGGGGACAGGATAGGATGGAGGAAAATATAGTTAGTCTTTCACAATATGACTTTCATGGAAGTCTTTTCCATAACTACACATGTATAACCTATATTGAATTGCTTGCCTTCTCTGTGGGGATGGGTGGGGAAGGAGGGAGAGAAGTTTGAACTCAAAGTTTTAAAAACAAAGTTAAAAATTTTTACATGCACCTGGGAAATAATAAATAATGGGGTGTAGAATTCTGTCTTGCCCTAAAAGAAAATAGAGGAGATGCAAATAAGGGAAAGGATGGGTGTGACAGAAGGAAGGGCAGATTTGGAAGGGATAATCAGAATGTATGGTATCTTGGGCTGGATGAAGGGGAAAGATGGGGAGAAAATTTGGGACTCAAAATCTTGTGGAAATGAATATTGAAAACTAAAAATAAATTTTAAAATAAAAATTCAAAAATAAAACAAGATTTAAAAAAATTTTAAATTTAAAAAATTTAAAAATTCTTTTTAAAATAATTTTTAAAAACTAAAAATAAACTTTAAAAAATTTTAAAAATAATAAAAAAGTACTTTGCTGTGCACATGGCAGTGTTTTTTTGAAAAAAGTTCTGTGTCATGCTAAAGTTTTTAATTTTTCTTTTCCTTTTATTATTTTGTATGTAAGTTTTAGTGTTTAAGTTTAAAATAAATTAGTTAAAAAGAGAGAGAGAAATACAATAAATTACAGCTATTCTTATTTTATCATTATTTACCCTACCAATTTTTGGTTTTGTTGTCTGATGATGACCTAAATGTCACCAGAGTGTGCTAAAGAGTGCTGGGTTCAGATTTCTACAGTTTTGTACTTCACAAAATACATAAGCCAGATCATCAAATCTATTTTGACAGCCAAGGAAATCATCTGGTAGAATACTTTGTAGGTTATTAAACCCTATACATGAATGCTCAGAATTAGAAGAGATCCTGAGGCTTGCCCTTGAAACCACCATTCAGTATTTCCTGTTCCTTGTTTTTAGGCACCTGACTTGGCTCTTAGCCTAGATGACTGAAGGGCCTAGGCAAGAGATGAAATATGGTCATTCCCTTTCAGATGCCTCCAGTCTCTAGAGAGAGGAAGAGAGGGAGAGTGAGGGGAAGCAGTTAGTAGAGAAAGTCCATCATAAGCCAGCCCAAGAGACAGAAATGGACCAATCTGGAAATTTTTAATTATATTCCTTCTATGCAAGGAGGCTATCAGCAGTGAAAAGGGCACAGACAGACCACTGGTCCAATATGCCCTAGGAGCTACATTACAAAAGGGAGAGAGAGAACTAATATTTTTTGGCACTATGGCAATGTCAGGATACACTTGGAATTGTTGGACTAGAGCATATCTCATGGAACTATACCAATGTTCTGGCCCCTTAAGGAAATACACTTGATGGGATGAAAAAGGAACTCCTGTTTGGTCTCTAGCAACTAGGGAGTGGTATCAAGGATTTTCCAGGATAGAAAATCAATGAGAGGAGATTATTGATGAGGAATTCGCTGTAGCCTATAAAACCTAGGAAGAAGATAGTGTCTCCATTTCTTTCCTTGATTCTTCATCATTTATACAGTCTTTCTCTTCTTTTTCCCTCCTTTTTAATAGCAATAGGCATTGGCACATGACAACGTGAGAGACGATTTCCATTCCCTGACTACTTTCTTCTACCTAACTCATGACTTCCTTGGGCATAGGTTGGCAATTATGGATCCCTAAGAAATAGATAATTACAGACTTAGAAATAAGGATCAGGAATTACTGAGTTGATTTAGTCATGAGCCAACCAGAGGAAAAAGGATTTCCCTAATAATAAACTTCTCAGAAGAGAAAAATTTACAACCACTGAAAAACTAAAGAAAAATCTGTCAGGGCCTCCATGGAAAGAGCATCTCACTGTTCCAGTGAGTTGATTGGACAGCAAAATGGAGGTTGATAATAAATGTGAAATATCTATTCAGCAGCTCCATAATTTTACTTGTGGGGCCTGTTTGTTTTTTGCTTTTTTTTTTTAATGTGTTATTTGACAATATTTGTTATTGTCTCTATTTGTGGAAATATGGCTTAATGCTTTATGTAATGTTTCTGATGAAGAAATCAATGGCACTCCTAAAATTGATATTCATATTGTACAACAAACATTTTTATATAACAATATTTTACCCTCATTTGGGGATAATCTAGACATAATCCACATCTAAATTTTAATTTACAGGATTCCCATGAGATTTACTTTAACTGACTGTAGGGGAGAGGAAGAGCACTAACCAAGAGTGCATGTGAGAGAGAGATTTGAAATCTTTAGGGTCAGCCCCCATCCCAAGATAAAAATGAGATCTGTGTACACCTGGAGCCCTTTACTGGGGTTCCCTGGGACATGTGCTACAAAGATAAATTATAAACTATACCTGTGGAATCCATAAGTCTTTATTCTGTCAAAGATGAATTATTATTATGAACTGACTTATTATGAACCCACTATTTTTGGTAGAAGATACGTAAAAACTTTCTTCATGTGCAGTTATATCTGTGACCTACATTTCCAGAGTAAGGCAGAAGGATGTGTGAACACACTCTCACAATTAGTGGTTCTAGATTGTTTTATGCACAGAGGTCTGTCCTGTGACTCCAAATCCAATATTGTTTTACCACACTGGCACTAAAGAACTTTCCGTATTAAAGTTGATAATAAATTTCTTTCACAATATCTAGTAAATTTTCTCCATGAATCTGAGGCACCTGATTTCATCATATATTAAGTCAGGCATATGCAGCAACAACACGATATTCACAGCACCTATAGCAGGCATGAATATCATGACAATTCTAAATTGTGAAATACAACAGACTCTCGACGTGTAAGAAAGAACCAAAACATTTATTCAGACACCAGAAAGCAAAATCCATCATAGTAACAAAAATCTGCATACCTTAACAAAGTAGAGAACAACACCAGGCCCAAGGCCTCCTCTTGCTAGGCTTCCCACCAACCAGCTCCCTTAAACAAGTTACAAAGAGCTTCCCTTAAACAACATACCTTTCTCAAACTCACAGCCAGCTGTGGGTTTTCCTTATCCTTCCTTTCTAACTGTTCCCATGACTAATTTCCTCTCAGCTCTGTTTTAGCTCTGCCTCTTCCTGTTCTATCCTTCCTATTTGACCCATTCAGCAAAATCCTCCCACTACAGACTCCATGTGACTCAGACTCATGATACTCAGACTTCCTTGTGAACCAGTCAGGCCACATGGCCCTATTAACGAATATGAAAGATTTTACATTTAAATTACCATTATAACATATTTATCAATGTAGCAATTTGCCATATTACCCATGGGAAAACCAAAAAAAGAAAAATTCTAAGATTCTAATGCTTTGCTCAGACATTATTTGCTAATAACAGAATCACATATGTAAACAAATATCTACAATGTTTGTTAACAATGAAGAACAGAAAATGATAAGCACCAGAAGAGTCGCACAAAGTTTGAGATTTCAAAGGAGGAAGTGATCACTTTTGACTAAGGGATCAGGAGGGGCTTCATGGAGCTAGAAGCTTCTGTACTATGCTGTTAAATATGAAGAACATATTTGAAAAGAGTTGTATGAGCTAAGTAGTCTGTACTGGAAGATTAACTTCTCTTTCATCACAGAACATATATAGATAACTCAAATAAAATGCACTGGAATTTGAGGCTTAATTGTCTAGCAGACTTTCCCTGTCATGCCCCCTCTCCTCTCCATGCAACACATCCTCTGAAGTTAGAATGGGAAGTATTTCTTCAGTTCCATATAATATAATCGCAAAGGGAATTTGGTGACAAATCGGCTTTGACCTTAAAACTAAGCATTCTTATACTGGGCATATGACATCATTTCCTGACACTGAGTCTACAATTAAATCAAATTAGCATACCTGTTTGCAGTCATTTTTATAAAAGCTTCAAATGGAAGAAGCTTTAGGAAATGTATTCCATTTGCCTCAGTTTGCAAGAGGACTGGAGTGCTTAAACTTTGAATTTACATTTATTGTTGCCTCAAAAGGTAAAGTTAAGTGCAGTCTCAATAAGCACTGTGATAAGGAAAACTCTGGGCTGCTGAAAGATAACCAAAGCTCATGCTTAAATCCTTCTTAGAAACTTACTTTGAATTACAGGAGCAGAAGCAAAGAGGAAAGGCTAAACTGAAGCTTTTGGGGGAGGGGGCCAGTGAGGAGAGCAGACAAACAAAATGTATAGCTGAAGAGAAGGCTGAGGAAAGCAATTCCAATTAAACACCATAATGACATAAGCCAGAAGGATGGGATCAAAACCAGTTTGGGTTTTAGGCACTTACAGAAAGAAATAGAGAGGGGAAAACACAAAAAAGGAAAAGGCAAATCTGCTTTTTTAAAAATAGTTATTGAGCTAAGCTAATGCTCCAGCCAAACTACACCAAGATGAGGGTAAATGGAGTTTTGGAAAGGGTCCATTAATTTTCACTTTTATTTTTAGCTGTCAAACCAAACCGTAGTCAGAGCTAGTCTAAAAACATGCTTCCATAAATCATAAAAAAGAAAAAAAAGTTTTTGAAGACTTAATGTTTCATTGGGCTTTTTGTTGCAACTGCTTTCATCTTTCAACACTGAATATATTCCTCTAAGTGAATAGGTAATAAAAGGCATGGGGGGAGGGAGGCAGGCAAAAAGGGGCGACTTTTGGTTGCCTTGACAACTCAAACCCCTCCCACTCTGTTCACCTTGACAAAAAAAAAAAAAAGTGCCCCAGATGATCTGGGATTTAGAAACCAAAGGAATTTTAAACAATATCAAGTAGAATCACCTCATTTTATAGTTTAGAAAATTAAGACCTAAAGAGGTTTAGTGATTTGCCCTAGGTCAAAGACATTACCATAGCAAATATTTATTTGAATCTTAAGCCTAGGACACCAAATTCAGTATTCTTTTGACTTTACTATACTTGTTAAATCTTCAAACTATATTGACACAATAAAATTTGACATGATAAATAGTAACAATTAATGATAATATTGTACAGAACAAATTATCATAGTCCAATGGTTCTCAAACTTTTTGGTCTCAGGATCATCTTATACTTTTAAAGTTTATTGACCCTCCAAATGTCTTTTGTTTCCTTGAATTACATGTATTAATATTTATCATATAAAATGTTAAATATCTTCATATTTTTAGAAAAAATTGTTTTGAACTCACATTGCTCACACTGATCCCCTGAAATGGTTTCAGAATCCACCTTGGGTCCCTGGACCACAGCTGAAGAACTTCTAGACATAGCTACTGAGCACTCTTTCAATTTCTTATTTCATTTCGTCCACACATTCATGTTTTTAAGAAAGAATTTTGTAATGTATGTTCTAAATTAATAGAAGTAATGATGATATAGAATATCTTTTCCTGCAGTTTATGTGTAAGTTAACAAAAAAAAAATACTCCAAGATATTCTTTTTTTTTTTAAATATAGAATGATGTGCCAAAATTAAAAGCATTAGAAGATATAGACTTTGCTAATCTGTACAACTATACTCTAGTGAATTTCAAGTCGAGTTTTTTTTTTTTTTGTTCTTTTGTTTTCAGTATTTTGTACTCTTGGAAATATACATATACATACATACATATATACATATATGTGTATACATATAAATCTGCTTTTGTTTGTTTCTGCTTGCTTTTATTATTTTGCTTGACATTCATACTTTAGGAATAGAGATAGCAATAACTAGAAATAAGTTGAAAAGTGACAAAGACAGATGCTAGGGAATGTTCATCTACATGAAAAAAATCCAATCAGAAATAGGGGTGGACAGAAGCCAGATGTGCACTAACACTATTTCCTAACTGGCAGATACTAGAGTTTGATTACTTTCCAAGTCAATTTTAGATAGTTCAGCATGTCTTTACTTGAGTGTCTATTTGTAAGTAATTCACAGTAAACATATAGTTGATTTTTAAATAGCTGAATTGGACAGTCTAGAGCATTAGCTCCAGCATTTGACAGCTGCTACACAGCAAATAATGAAATCAAAGAGTGAAAGATAATTCCTACAATGAAGAAAAAAAGAAAGATTGACTAGTCAATCATCAGAAGACATCAATCCTAAAACTTTTCTCCTTCAAGGTTTTGCTGTAGCTATAAGTATGGAGGGAGTGGAACATGTGGATGATTAGGAAAAAGCTACATCAATTGGTTAGGAAAGTGAAACGTCCAACTTTTGCAAACTGTGATTCAACCTGCAGGATTCATAAAATCCAAACATCCACAGGGATTCCTTCCTTTATGAAGTACCTCATAGAAAAGCTGTCATAATATGTTCAGCTATTACTCCTAGCTGATGCCTGAAATCTCTTTCTTGTTTCTGCTATACATAATAAAGAAATATCCTTGATAGTACCATTAAAACTTGGTTTCTAGAAAAGACAGTAAGACTTCTTGATGCTTTTTTCCTTCAGTCAAAGAAGATGCTTGGAAGGAGGGAAGAACAGGTGAGAAATTTTGAGAAGATATGTCTTTTTGTTATCCAAATAACTTTATTGCCTCATAAAATTACAGAACATAGGTAGAGAGAAAAAATAAAATGAAATACAAACATGTTCCATGGGCAAATAATGGGTCTGTAATAGAGATGTTGACTAATTAAAATTGTGGAAAAGATAGATGATATCTATTCACTGCCTCATCCCATTCCCCTTTTTTCTGCACATTTTTTCTTCTTTATTGTAACCTTATAGACCTTCTCAGGCTTATGTGCTATCTTGAACCTCTTGCTCTTTTAAAGGAAATAATATCGCCGTTTATATTTCAGCATTTCAGTCAGTACATTGTCTCTTAAAGGGTCTTTAGTTTTAAATCCCCTACCTAGGCCATGAATGGTTTTGCTTCTATTTAAGGAATTGAGTGAAACAGCAAAACTTCTAATAGGAAGGAAAAAGACAGAAGAAGAAAGAGAAGGGAAAGTTGGTAAGCAGGATAATCTGCCACATAAATATTTAACACCAGCTCCACCACAAAGGAGACTTCCCTACTTCATTTATTAAGGTTGTAATTTTGGGGAAAGATACATGTAAAGTCTGTATCCCTAGGCAATTGGATAGGGAGAGGAGAGCAATTTTCCTCCTCTCTGCCTTGGCCTAAATATTCTTAATCATTCCAAGTGGTCCAAATACCATCGAATTGAATGATTATGAAAGTGTTTAATACATAAAAATGTTAAATTAAGTTATAAAACAGATTTTAAGACAAAAATTATTGACACCTCCCCAATATATGGTATTCAAATCAGAAGCAGGAAAACTATCAAATCAGTCATAAGCCATTGAAAAATGCATCAGAGAGCATTCAGGATTTCAGCAAAATAGTTATTTAAGCTTTAAGCTTCTTGATCCTCAATTAATATAAGCAAAGTGTCAAGAATTATATGATTTTCAAAGAAATCAAAGTGTATTCAATCTGTCTAGTTGAACAGGAAAATGGAAATCTTGTGTATGTGCCATAGCAGGAACAGAATTTGTGTTATATTAAAAATATTTTCTTTTAAAACAGCTTGAAAAATACATAACTTTACATGTATTGATTTGTATGTTTCTCAACAGGAAATAAGATATATGTCTACTCCCACCTCCCCCACTCAACAGTTTTCCAGTGCCATGCTTTGCCTCCAGATAAGGACAAAATTTGGCATCTTCACTTTGTTTTCACTTTGTTAAAAATGTCTGTCTTCTGTTTATTATCTTTCTATATCTCTCATTTTCTTTCTATTAATTTTATGTCTATATCTATAAACATATGCATAAGCTAGGACATATAGTCAGTAACAACATTTTTGGGGGGAACCAAATTATAGAAAATGTAAAATGACCTTCCTACATGGCTTTAAAGCTATCTTATTGTCAGTAACGAAAGCTGTGTTTTATGGAGGTGGGTGAGAGGGAAATTGTGATATAGAAAAAGATGTACTTGTGTGTTTGATGGCAGAAATCACAGAATAATATAATATCAGTATTACGAGGACCTAAGTTGCTATCTAGTCCAACCCATACCAGAAAGGATTTAAGACTATAGTAAACCTGACAAGTAGTTTATCAATCTCTCCCTGAAAAACTTCTAACAGGAAATAATTCCTTTTCTTGCATCAGGCCATTCCAATCTTTCATAGTTCTAATTTTAGGAAGATTTTCTTGGGAATATCTCAAAATTTCCCTTTACATTTGTTTTTTATACTATTGCTCTTAGCTGTGAGCTGATCCAACCATTCTGGAGAGAATTTTGGAACTATGCCCAAAGGGCTACAAAAATGTTCATACCCTTTGACACAGCAATATCACTTTTAGGACTATAACCCAAAAAGATCATAAAAATGGGAAAGGGTCCCACATGTACAAAAATATTTATAGTAGTTCTCTTTGTGGTGGTCAAAACCTGGAAATCAAGGGGACACCCATCAATTAAGGAATGACTGAACAAGTTGTGGCATATGAATGTAATGGAATACTATTATGCTATGAGAAATGATGAACAGGAAGACTTCAGTGAGGTATGGAAGGATTTGTATGAATTGATGCTGAGTGAAAGGAGTAGAACCAAGAGAACTTTGTACATAGCAAAATCCACAGTGTGTGAGGAATTTTTCTGGTAGACTTAGTCCTTCAGAGCAATGCAAAGACCTGAAAAATTCCCAGTAGACTCTTAAGGCAAAATGCCTTCCACATGCAGAGAAAGAACTATGGAACTGATCTCAAAAGGAAGCAGACTATTTTCTTTTCTATCAGTTTTTATTATTATTATTATTATTATTTATTATTATTATTATTGTTTCTCCCATTCATTTAAATTCATCTATGCAACAGAAAGGGGGAAGGAGAGGGAGGAAGGAGAAAAAGCCTAAAATACATGGCAGTGATTGTAGAAAACTGAAAACATACAAAACAATTTTTTAAAAAATAAACTATTGCTCCTTGTTCTGATTTCTGGGGCTAAAAATCACAAGTTTAATCACTTCTCTTCACATGACAGAACTTCAGATATTTGAAGGACGTTATCATGTTTCCAAAGTCTTTACTTCTTCGGGATAAACATGCCTAGTTATCAAGTAGTTCTTTTACAACATGGACTCTGAGGCCTTCACCATCCTGGTTGCCTGGTTCTGGACACTCTTCATTTATCAATGTTTTTCTTAAATTCTAGGACTCACAATCAAGTACAGCACTCCAGACGAGAATTATCAACAAGAGAAAAGTACAGTGGTACTATTACCTAACATGTATATGTAAATATACTTATGTTTGTGTACGTGTATATACATATACATATATAATATATGTATGTGTGTGTCTGTGTGTGTGTCTGTGTGTGTATTGGCTTCCACATCACACTGCTGATCCATATTGAGTTTACAATTCACTAAAACCCCAGATAATTTTCTGTTTCTTTCCTCATTGAGTTTTTGAACCTCCTTTCTTTTCTTGCCAATTCTGATTTTTAAGGCATTCTTCTCCTCATTGGCTGTTTGGATCTCCTTTACTATTTCATTTAGTCTAATTTTTAAGATGTTATTTTCATTAGCATTTTTTGGGTCCCCTTTAGCAAGCAGTTGACTCAGTTTTCATGATTTTCCTGCATCACTCTGATTTCTCGTCACAATTTTTTACTCTACTTCTCTTACTTGATTTTCAGAAGCCTTTTTGAGCTCTTCTGCTGCCTGAGACCAATCCACATTTTTCTTAGAGACTTTGCATGGAGAAACTTTGACTGTTGTTTTCTTCTGTTTGTATATTTTGATCTTCCTTGTCACCAAAGTAACTTTCTACAGTCTGATTCTTTTTCCGGTTTTTGCTCATTTCCCCAGTCATTTGCTTGACTATTGAGCTCTTTGTCAAGGCAGTTTTCTACTTCCAGTGAGAGTGAAGAGTGTATTCTCAACCTCTCAGTCGCCCCACAATCTGTGGGTCTAGAGCTCCAGAAACAGTGGTGCTGTTGCCCCTGCTGCTGTTGCCTTGGACTCCTTCACCCCTTCTGCTGCCCTGGGCCTGGGGCTGGATCACTCTATTCTCTCACACAAGTTCCCTAGGTTTTTCCAGCGATCTTCCAATTTGTCCTCAGAGTTTCAAGGTTGTGAAGTTTGGAAACCACTACAGGTGCCAGAGATTCAGTCTCCTGAGACTTGCTCAGATCCCATCTGGCCCGCACTGGACTATCCTCTGTTCCTGGCCAGGAGTGATAGACACTTTCCATTGTCCTTCCAGGCTGTCTTGGGCTGGAGATTTGCTTCACTTCATCATTCTGTGGGTTCTGCAGCTCCAGCATTTGGTTAGGTTCATTTTTTACAGGTACTTGGGCATTGGAGAGAGAGCTCTTAAAAGTACTTGCTTCTCATCTGCATTCTTGGCTCTTCCCCCCTCACTCCACAGATCATTTTCAAATTAACTTTATTCTTTCCAATTGTCTTCAATCTTATCCTTGTGAATTTTAACTAAAAGTGTTCGTTTATGGCTAAACAATTTTTGAGATGTGACAAGTAAGAAGAATCCATTTAAGTTAGAGGGAGCCAAAGATTTCTTTTGACCACTTTAATTCTCCTTCTCTCACATGCTGTGTAAACATTTCCAGAGCACCCCTCCTAAGATCCTTTCTTCTATTTTTTCCAATCCCACTTCCTTTGTTGTCATGATTTCTATTTCCAATATAACTTCTTTCTGAAGTTTTTGGTAGAGTTCTCCTTGATAGACCTGCCACTGTGGCTTCAGAAAGGGCTGAGGAAGAGTCAATATGGTGTTTCCTGCTCAACAACTCCAGGAGAAATGTCAGGAGTAGAACAGAGGTCTGTACACAACATTTGTAGATCTGACCAAGGCTTTTGACACTGTTACTCATGAGGGCTTATGGAAAATTATGTCAAAATTTGGTTTCCCAGAGAAGTTCATCATCACTGCATGTCAGTTTCATGATGGCTTGTTTGCCTGGGTTGTGGATAGTGGAGAAAGGTTTCATGCATTCCGAGTCATTAATGGAGTGAAACAGGGCTATGCTCTTGCTACCATGCTTTTTAGCTTGATGTTTCCAGCCATGTTGTAGAATGCTTTCAGTGAGGATGAACACAGCATCAAGGTCAACTACCATACTGATTGTGAGTTCTTCAATTTGAAAAGGCTATAAGTCAAGACCAAAGTGGAGGGAGTGTTAGTACATGATTTTATGTTTGCAGATGATTTTGCACTTAATGCAGCTTCTGAAGCTGACATACTGCTAAGTATGTATCAATTCTATGCCGCCTGTGCTAATTTTGACCTAATAATTAACAACATGAAAACGCAGGTGCTCCATTAACCACCACCACACCATTCATATGTGGAACCATTGGGATGTACACATTGGCAATGAGGCTGACATTGCCAGAGCTAGCACCATGTCTGGGAGGCTCTGATGAAAAGTTTGGGAGAGAAGAGGTATTACACTGACTACAAAACTGAAGGTCTACAGAGTCCTTGTGCTGACCTCATTTTTGTATGCCTGCAAAATATGAACAGTCTGCCAGTGCCATGCCAGGAAACTGAATCACTTCCATTTGAATTGTCTTACGAAAATTCTGAAGATCACCTGACTGATAAAGTAAACAACACTGAGGTTCTTGCTCAAACTAAACTGCCTATCATTCAAACTATGCTTCAGAGAGTGCAACTCCAATGGGTTGGCCACTTTGTTTGAATGCAAAGTGTAAGCTTGCCAAAAAGACTATTTTATGTAGAACTTGCATGGGCCAGGTGATCACATCATGGTCAGAAATGATACAAGGACACTCTTAAGGTCTCTCTCAAGAACTTTGGATTTGATTGTGCAAAATGGCAGATGCTGGCAAGACTGCTCAGCATGGTATGCCCACATAAGAAAAGGTGATGTGCTCTATGAGCACAGCAGAATTGAAAAAAGCACAAAGGAAACTTAGGATACACAGATTTGGAATAACCACTCCAAATGTTCACACAGACTATCTCCCCTCAATCTGTGGTAGAGCACTCTGAGCTCTTATTGTTCTGATGAGTCACAGTCGCATGCATTGAAACTTCACTTTATCACGGTGATGTCATTTTGGTCTTTTTCTAGAATGAAGGACAACCATTGGTAATTAGAATTTCAGAAATGATTGGGAAAAGGGAATATATTGGAATTTTCTTTTGGCTATATTTGGTTGATCTGAAAATCTGGAAACAAATTATTCTTTAAACATATATGAAACTTTTGGTAACCACAGATGGCAAGATGAAAAAAGTTCTCTTTCAATCAATGAGACATCAGTGTCTCTTTGTCTCTCTTTTCATCTATCTATCTATCTATCTATCTATCTATCTATCTATCTATCTATATATATATACACATGCAAGTATGCGTCTACATAACTTGCCACATGCATCACTTTTTACGCAATGTTTGTTAAGTTTACAGCTAGTTATTTTCTTTAGATTTACATTTAAATTTTTAAAATTCTTCTTGGATATATAATGAATGAATGATATATTATGCCCAAGCTAAATTCAGTTTTTTGGTTGTCTCAGTTGCTTAGGAACTATGTATAAGGGTTGGTTCAACCTCAGCGCTCCCCAAACTACTTAAGGTACCCTCACTAATGTTTTGAGCTAAAAACAGACAGGGTGGCTGAAGATTTATGGGACAGCCATATCTTTGTGACCAAAGTTCGGTTTTGATGGAAATAGTGTCCAATAAGTGTGAGAAAACTCCACGTACATTAACTCAACATGAATGGTCACAGCCAAAATTTCTAAAAATTGATCTTTGGAAGGATTATGCTAGAACAACATGTATCTTAGTTTTTAGTTAAAGCTGGTATATTTTGCTATAGTACCTTGCTTTGCTGGTGGACTGTTTAAAATCAGTGAGAGGTGTCAAATCCCTCCTTGAGCTTTAGAAGAATTATCACATGTCAAATCAGTAGACATATCTACGTGGAAGGAAGAGATTCAATGGCAGTTTTTACTGAAAGCTAAATAGGAGAAATTCCTAGTATTGGAGGCCCATGAGCACTTGACATTAGATAAAGAATTTTGAGGATTCCTTCTGTTACCTAGTGAAAGAATCTCTTGGAATTTGTACTATATTAGGAAGAGAAGCTGTTTCCACAGTGACTAATACTTTTGCATCAAGGAAGTGAAATACCAGAAACACAAGGCCATCTTCCAGAAGCTGAAAGTATTTCAATTCATCAAATGTTTATTTATTTATTTATTTATTTATTTACCATTCAGGACTAAACTCAGTTTTCTTGAAAGAAGTATTCTTTGATGCAACTCCAGCTACTTTGGTCTTCAAAGTATAATGTTCCAAGACCAACAGTATTTTAGTGTAGAAGCTTCTAGGTTGTCTAAAATCCTGATTGTTTTTCCATGGTACTTTTTTTGGTTGCTTACAATATTTTCCTTTACCCCGGGAATTTTGAAACTTGACCACAACAGTACTGTAAGTTTTCTCCCTGGGATATTGTTGGGGTGGTGATCAGTGGATTATTTCTATTTTTACTTTACCTTTTTGTTCATGAACTTCAGGGCAATTTTGCTTAATAATTTCTTGTAATATTGTATTGAGATTTTGTTGTGATCATAAATTTCAGGTCGTATGATAATTCTTATTTTGCCTCTTCTCTATTCATTCTCCAAATCAGTTGTTTTTGTAATGAGATATTTCATATTTTCTTTTACATTTTCTAATTTAATTATATCTTGTTTTCTTATAATGTCATTCAATTCTGCTTACCTAATTCTAACTTTCAAAGGGTCATTTTTGTTCCTAAGATTTTTTATCTCTTTTTTTAATTGATTAATTTCTTTCTCATTATTTTCTTGGATTGATTTCATTATTTTTTTAAATTTTTTTCCTAAATCACTCTTCTTTGATTTCTGAATTTCTTTTCAAGTTGCTCCAAGATTTTTTTTTTTTGACTTGTGATCATTTGATGTTATTCTTCAGGGAAGGAGTGCCTTTCTTACCTCACTATCTTCCTCTGAATATGAACCCAGATTTTTTAAAAATTATTTTATTGTTTTCAGTGTTCTACAATCACTTCTAAATATCTTAGATTTTTCTCCTCCCTGCCCCTCCTTCCCTTCTCCCTTCTTACTCTTCCTTTGAGACAGTATGAAATTATATATATAGGTTCTACACATACATTCCTATGAAATACAATTTCACCTTAGTCATGTTGCATAGAAGAATTAAAATAAATGAGAGAAACCATAATACAACATATAATAGAAAAGAAAATAGTCTTCTTCATTCTGTGATCCAATTCAGTACTTCTCTCTGTGGATGTGGAAAGCATTTTGCTTAAAGAGTCCAATGGAAATTTTTTAGGCCCTTGCATTACTAGGAAGGACTAAGTCTACCAGAAAAATTCTTCTCAGACTGTAGTTATTGCTGTGTACAAAGTTCTCCTGGTTCTGTTCCTTTCACTCAGCATCAGTTCATAAAAGTCTTTCCAGGTCTCTGAAGTCTGCTTGTTCCTCATTTCTTATAGCAAAACAGTATTCCATTACATTCATACACCACAACTTGTTCAGCCATTCATAAATTGATGGTCATTCCTTTGATTTCGAGTTTTTGGCCACCATAAAGAGAGCTGCTACAAATATTTTTGTACACGTGGAACTCTTTCACATTTTTATGACCTCTAGGGGATACAGACCTAGAATGATATTGCTGTGTCAAAGGGTATGCACATTTTTGTAGTCCTTTGGGCATAGTTCAAATTGCTCTCCAGAAAGGTTGGATCAGCTCACAGCTCCACCAAAAATGTAATTAGTGTTCTTACTCTCCTACATCTTGTCCAACATTTATGATTTTGCTGTTTTGTCATGTTAGCCAATCTGATAGATGAGATGTGGTACCTCAGAGTTCTTTGGATTTTCATCTCTCTAATCAACAGTGATTTAGAGAAGTTTTTCATATGACTACAGATAACTTTAATTTTTTCCTCAGAAAATTGCCTCTTCATATTCTTTGACCATTTATCAATTGGGTAATGACTTGTATTCTTGTACATTTGACTCAGTTGTCTATACGGTTCAGAAATGAGATTTTTATCACAGACACTATTTGCAAATATTTGTTCCCAGTTTTCTGTTTCCCTCCTAATCTTAGTTGCGTTGGGTTAGTTTGTGCAAAAACTTTTCAATTTAATGTAATAAAAAGTATCCATTTTGAACCTCATAAGGTTCTCCATTTTTTGTTTGGTCAAAAATTTCTTCATTCACCATGAATGTGACAAATACACTTTTCCTTGCTCCCTTAATTTGTTTATACTATCAATCTTCACATCTCACTCATGTATCCATTTGTGTATGGTGTCAGGCATTGGTCTATGCCCAGTTTCTGCCACACTGTTATCCAATTTTCCCAGCAAATTTTGTCAAACAGTGAGTTCTTATTCCAGAAGCTGGGGTCCTTGGGGTGAGGAAACACTAGATTATTATATACATTGACTACTGTGTCTAGAGTAACTAAATTATTCCACTGGTCTACACCTCTATTTCTTAGCCAATACCAAGTGGTTTTGATGATTGCTGTTGATAATACATTTTGAGATCTGGTAGGGCTGGGCCACCTTCCCCAGAATTTCTTTACGTTAGTTCCCTGATATTCTGGGCCTTTAACTCTTATAATTGAATTTTGAGATTAATTTTTCTAGCTATAGAAAATAATTATCTGGTAGTTTGATTGGTATGGCGTTGAATAAGTAAATTTTTTTTAGGTAAAGTTGTTATTTTTATTATAGACTTGTTCTACTCATAACCAGCTGATGTTTTTCCACTTATTCAGATCTGACTTCATTTGTGCAAAAAGTGTTTTGTGATTGTGTTCATACAGTTCCTCAGTTTCTTTTGGCAGGTAGACTCCCAGATATTTTATAGTGTCTACTAGAATTTTAAATGGGATTCCTCTTTCTATATCTTACTTTTGGGCTTAGTTAGTAATATATAGAAATACAGATGATTTCTGTGGGTTTATTTTGCAACCTCCAACTTTATCAGAGTTGTTTATTATTTCAAGTAGGTTTTTACTTGATTCTTTGCAATTCTCTAAATAGATCACCATATCATCTGAAAAGAGCTATAACTTAGTTTCTTCTTTGCCTATTTCAATTCCTTCAATTTCTTTTTCTTCTCTTATTGCTACAGCTAACATTTTTAGTACTAAATTGAATACCAGAAGTGATAATGAATATCCTTGTTTCACTCTTGATCTTATTGGAAATGCATCTAGCTTATCCCCATTGCATATAATGCTTACTGATGGCTTTAGGTAGACACTACTTATTATTTTATAGAAAGTTTTCATTTATTCCTGTACTCTCCAGCGTTTTCAATAGGAATGGGTACTGTATTTTGTCAAAAGATTTTTCTGCATCTATTGAGATAATCATGTGGTTCTTGCTAGTTTTGTTGGTGATATGATCAATAATGCCAATAGTTTTTCTAATATTGAACCAGTCCTGCAATCCTGGTATAATTCCTACATCATCACAATGTGTTATCTTATGACAAGTTGCTGCATTTTTTGTTAATACCTTATTTAAAATTTTTCCATCTATATTCATTAGAGAAATTGGTCTACAATTTTCTTTCTCTGTTTTGTCTCCTCCTGGTTTAGGTATCAAAACCATATTTCTGTCATAAAAAGAATTTGGGAGGAGTCCTTCCCCAATTTTCACACATAGTCTATATAGTATTGGAATTAACTGTTCTTTAAATGTTTGATAATATTCACTTGTAAATCCATGTAGCCCTGGAGATTTTTACCTATGGAGTTCATTGATATCTTGTTCAATTTCTTTTTCTGAAATGGGGTATTTAAGTATTCAACTTCCTTTCTGTTAATCTTGAGCAATTTATATTTTTTAAAATAATCATCCATGTCATTTAGATTGTCTAATTTGTACACATATAGTTGTGCAAAGTAATTGCTAATTATTGTTTTAATTTCCTCCTCATCAGAGGTTAATTCACCCTTCTCTTTTTTGATATTGGTAATTTGGTTTCTTTTTTTTCCTTTTTTTTAAATCAATTGACCAAAGGTTTATCAATTTTATTGTTTTCTTTCATAAAACCAACTCTTAGTTTTATTTATTAATTCAATAGTTTTCTTAATTTCAATTTTATTAATGTCTCCTTTAGATGTCAGTATTTCTAACTGATATTTACTTGACGATTTTCGATTCATTCTTTTTCTAGCTTTTTCAGCTACATGCCCAGTTCTTTGATATCTTCATTCTCGATTTTATTCATGTAGGCATTCCAAGATATAAAACTTCCCCTAATAACTGCTTTTGCAGTATCCCTTAAGATTTGGTACGTTGTCTCATTATTGTCATTCTCTTGAATGAAGTTGTTCATTGTTTCTGTGATTTGTTATTTAACCTATTTCCTCTTTAGGATTAGATTATTTAGTATCCAAGTAATTTTTGATTTATCTTTCCATGGCCTTTTATTACATATAATTTTTATTGCATTGTGATCTGAGAAGGATGAATTAACTATCTCTGTCTTTCTGCCCTGGATTTTGAAGCTTTTATTCCATAGTAAATGGTCAATTTTTGTATATGCACCATGTACCATGGAGAAAAAGGTATATTCCTTCATAACCTCATTCAACTTTCTCCAGAGATCTATCATAACTACCTTATCCAGAGTTTTATTCACCTCCTTAACTTCTTTATTGTTTATTTTGAGGTTAGATTTATCAGGTTCAGAGAGGGGAAGATTGAGATCCCCCACTAGTATGGTTTTGCTGTCTATTCCTTCCTGTAACTCCCTTAAGTTCTCCTCTAAGAATTTACACGCTGTACCACTTGAAGCATATATGTTTAGTAATGATATTGCTTCGTTTTTTATGGTGTGTTTGAGCAGAATATAGTTTCCTTCCTTATCTCTTTTGATGAGATCTATTTCTGCTTTTGCTTTGTCTGAGATTAGCATTGCTATCCCTGCTTTGTTTACATCAGCTGAAACATAATATATTCTGCTCTGTTTACCTTTACCCTGTGTATATCTCCTTATTTCAAATGTGTTTCTTGTAAACAACATATTATTGGATTATGATTTTTAATCCATTCTGCTATTCATCTGGATTTCATGGGAGAGGTCATCCAGTTCACATTCACAGTTATGATTGCTATCTGTGTCTTTCCCTCCATCCACTTTCCTCCCATTTATGCTTTAAGTTCTTCCTTTTACCTTATGCTCCATAATAGTTTTAATTATTTACTACTCCCTCCTTCAGTTTTCCCTCCCTTCTTTCCTCCCTCCTCCCTTTTACTCTCCCTTTCCCTTACTACTTATTACTTACCTCTCTTTTAGCCTCCCCTCCCTTTACTTTCCCCTTCCCTTCCCATTGCCTATAGAGCTAGTTAAATTTCTACACTTAACTGAGTTTTTTGTTTCCTCCTTGAACTAATTCAGATGAGAATAAATGTCAAAAAATGCACATTTCCTTTCCCTCTTTCCCTCTATTTTAATATATTTTTGTACCTCTTCCTGTGATATAGTTTATCTTTTTTCTGCCTCCTTCTTTTCATGTCTCCTGTTACAATGCCTTCACACTCTTAAATCACATTTTTCTCATCCCATCATTTACTTTATATCCACTCCCCCTATCTATGAATATTCTTTCTATATATCATAATAATTATGCAATTCTCAAGATTAACAAATATCATCTTCCTTTATAGGGATGTAAACATTTTGCCCATATGAAAAAGCAAGTTTTTTTCCCCTGTTTACCATTTTATGCTTCTATTGGGACTTATGTTTGAAGATTGAGTTTTCTGCTGAGCTCTGGCCTTTTCCTCAGGATGGTCTGGAAATCCATTATTTCATTGAATGTCCACCTCCTTGCATGAAATATTATGCTCAGTTTTGCTGGATAATTGATCCTTGGTTGCAGTCCCAGCTTCTTTGCCTTATGGAATATCATATTCCTTTAATGTAGAAGATTCAAGGTCCTGGGTGATCCTGATTTTAGCTCCTCTATATTTAAATTGTTTCTTTCTGACTGCCTGCAGTATTTTCTCATTCACTTGATAGTACTGGAATCTGGAAATCATATTTCGTGGTGTTTTTATTTTGGGATCCCTTGGAGGAAGTGAACAGCGGATTCTTTTGATGACTATTTTGTCTTCTGGATCTAGGACTTCTGGGCAGTTTTCTTTGATGATTATTTCTAAGATATTGTCCAGGTTCTTTTTGTCATTGTGGCTTTGTGGTAGACCAATAATTCTTAGATTTTTCTCTCCTGGATCTATTTTCCAAGTAAGTTGTTTTTCCAATTAGATATTTTACATTTTCTTCTATCTTTTCCTTCGTTTGATTCTTTTTGATTGATTCTTGATGTCTTATAGAGTCATTAGGTTCTACTTCACCAATTCTAAGTTTTATCAAACTGTTTTCTTCAGTTAACTTTTGTATCTCCTTTTCCATCTGTCCAATTGTTCCTTTTAAGGAGTCATTTTCTGCAGTTAATTTTTGTACTTCCTTTACCATTTGTCCAATTTTCGCAGTTAGGTTTTGTGTTTCCTTTTAGATTAATCTAATTTACTCTTAAATTCTTTTGTGATTTTTTTTCATATTTTTAAAATCATTGACCAATTTTTCTTGTACTTCCCTAATTTGGCTTTTAAAATCCTTCTTGAGTTCTTTCAAAATGCTCTTTGGGCTTGGGACCAGTTCATCCTTCCTTCCTAAGTTTCATATGGGAGTACAGTCTCAATGCTGGCCTCGTTGGTATTCATGCTTTGTACCCACAGAAAGCTTCTATGGTCTTATCTTTTCTTCTTTGCTTCTTACTCATGATTATCATGGTTTTCCTGGATTTTAAAGTGTATCTTTGATTCTGGGGCATGGGGAGCTCTGTCCCATCATTCTTCTGCTTAGAGCTTGAGGTTTTATGTATTGTGGCCTCTGGTTCTTTCAGCTGGAAGCTAGAGTCCTGTACCTTACCTAGTGCTGAGTTGGCTGATGTGCCAAAGCAGAGGCCAGATAAAGTCTTTCTGAGTTTTCCAGGAGCTACCCTGAAGCTAGCTGTGTTAAGTGTGAGGGAGGAGTGGTCTTGCCACAGGAGGTCTCCCCTCCTGAGCACAGGCAGGCTTTGTGATTAGTGAATCCTGTATGCACTAGTGTCTTCCCTATTCCCCTGAGGCACTGATTCACACCTGTGGTCCTGGTATTGATGATTGCAGATTCCACCCCCTTGGGGCTCAGGATCTCCTTTCTGTCCACTGAGGTGGGATTGTCTGTGATGTCTCCAGGCCTGTATTAGTCCTCTTCAGCCACAGCAAGAAGCACCTCCCATTGCAATTTTCCTAGCCTCATGGGCTAAGAGACTGTTTGCCCCTTCGCCTAATCCCACTGTTCCAGGATTTTTTCCTGGAGAAATATTTCATGGGTTTTTCAAGGTCAACAAGGGAAGGGGGAGAGCATTTACCAATTACTCTGCCATTTTGGCTCCCTGAAGTTCAGGTAGGTGACTTACAGACATTTCATCTGCAGGCTTATAGTCTCAGGAGCAGCTGCTGTAGTTATCTGGGACTCTGTGGCTCTCTCTTGATCATGTCCCCTGGATTTCTGTCCTGGGGTAATATGTTTAAGATTCTGCAGTGCGGCTGCTACCTTAAACCCCGGGATTTTCTTTTACATCGAAGTAGCTATCAATGGTCAGGTGATTTTTCTTTCCTTCCTCACTTTTGTGCTTGTCTTATTTTATTTTTAGTAGCTTAATATTATTATAATCAAGTTTTAATCCCTAATTGTATGTATGTATATATATATATATATATGTACATATATATATGTATACACACACACACACACACACACACACACACACACGCAATCCTTAATATGGTGATCTTTCACCTGGAAGATAGGCATATACCTGAGAGCCAGTGTGGCTTCAGAAATGGCTGAGGAGCAGTTGATATGGTGTTTGCTGCCCGACAACTCCAGGAGAAATGCCAGGAACAGAACAGAGGTCTATCCACAGTGTTTGTAGATCTGACCAAGGCCTTTGACACTATTAGTGTTGAGGGCATGTGGAAAATTATGTCAAAATTTGGTTGCCCAGAGAAGTTCACCAATATTGTATGTCAATTTCATGATGACATGTTTGCCCAAGTTCTGGATAATGAAGAAAGCTCTTGTGCCTTTTCAGTCACCAATGTAATGAAATAGGGCTGTGTGCTTACTCTCATGCTCTTTAGTATGATGTTTTCAGCCATGTTGAAAAATTCTTTCAATGAAGATGAACATGACATCAAGGTCAACTACCAGATTGATGGTAAGTTCTTCAATCTGAAAAGACTACAAGCCAAGACGAAAGTGGAAGGACTATTGGTGTATGATTTTCTGTTTGCAGATGACTGCACACTCAATAAGCTTCTGAAGCTGAGATGCAACAAAGTGTGTATCAATTCTCTGATGCCTGTGCTAATTTTAGCCTAATAATCAACACCAAAATACACAGGTGCTCCATCAGCCACCACCACACCATCCATATGTGGAACCATTGGTTAAAACAAATGGAGAAGTTTTGAATGCTGTGGATAAGTTCACTTACCTTGGTAGTGTACCTTCCAGTGATGTACACATTGACAATGAGGTTAATGCATGCATTGCCAGAGCTAGCTCAGTGTTTGGGAGGCTCCAAAGAAAAGTTTAGGAGAGAAGAGGTATTAGACTGAATACCAAACTGCAAGTCTACAGAACCATTGTGCTGACCTCATTGTTGTATGCCTGTGAAAAATGGACAGTCTGCCAGTGCCATGCCAGGCAACTAAATGGTTTCCATTTAAATTGTCTTAGGAAAATCCTGAGGATCACCTGGCAGGATAAGGTACCAGACGCTGAAGTCCTTGCTTGAGCTGAATTGCCAAGTATTCAAACTATGCTTCAGAGAGCACAACTCTCATGGGCTGCCTTGTTGGTTGAATGTCAAATGTATGCTTGTCCAAGAGACTATTTTATGGAGAACTCGCATGGGGCAGATGATCACATGGTGGCCAGAAGAAACGATACAAAAACACTCTCAGGGTCTCTCTCAAGAACTTTAGATTTGGCTGGGCAACATGGGAGATACTGGCACAGGACCACTCAGCATGGCGTGCCCACATAAGAAAAGATGCAAAGCAAAATTGAGACAGCACAAAGTACTCGCAGGATGTGCAAATTTGAGATATTCACCCCAAATATTCACACAGACTATCTGTGCCCAACCTGTGGTAGAGCATTCTGAGCTCATATTGGCCTGATCAGCTACAGTCGGACATACTGAAATTTCACTTCACAGTGGTGATTTCATTTTGGTCTTCTTCAAAGTTCACGGACAATAACTATGTGTGTGAGTAATTGCCTTGATCATAAAAACAAATAAACAAACAATAAAAAAAAAACCCTCAAGTTTTATTTCATTCTTTGTGCTTATATCACCAGTGCCTTGAGTCAGGAGCAGGGAACCTGTGGCCTCAAGGCCACATGTGTCTTAAGCTGTTAGGTGCAGCCTTTTGACTGAATCCACATTCTACAGAACAAATCCCATTATTAGGTATATTTGTTTTATGAAGTTTGGATTCAGTCAAAGGCGCCTAGGGCCTAGACACTTAGTATGGATTTGTTGATTGATATTCACTTACAGTATTTTATTTTAATTTAATTTAATTTAATACATTCAGGTAATTAATTATCTAATTTGCATATTTAAATATTTTGCATTTTGTTAAAGCAAAATTTCAAAATGCTAGAAAAAAGAATGAATTTTAATATAAGCTCACTTGGTACCTATAAAATTACTTCAATTGTCATTTAATGTCTAACTATTTATCTTAGGTGTAATTAATTTAATAGTCAAATGATCCTAGGTGCATATTAAAGACCCATATGTTTAAATGAATAGTAGAAAAATTGATAAAGAATCATAGTGCTAAATAAATGATTTCATTAAAAATTGGTTGCCAGATTATTCTTCTAAGTATTTAGTTCTTTTGAGTATCTGGAGGTATATAAAAATATAAGAAAGAGCCCTCAAAGTAGAATCAAAACCACTGAATTAAGTCCTGACCCTAATGCTTGGTAACTTTATTACTCTGAGGCAATCATCTAACTTTTCAAAGACTTACTTTTATCATCTATAAAAGTGAAATTTTATACACCAGACAGAGTTGTGATGGAAACATTTTGCAAATTGTGGCATAGAGAGTAAAGCACTCGTCTAGAATTAGAAAGACATGAGTTCAAATCTCACCTCAAACACTTGTTAACTGTGTGATCCTGGAAAAGTCACTTAACCCAATTTGCCTCAGTTTCTTCATCTCTAAAACGAATTGAAGGAGGAAATGGCAAACCACTATGGTATCTTTGTCAAGAAAACCCCAAATGAGGTCACAAAGAGGAACAATTACAACAATGAAACATAAAATGGAAACTGTGATTAAACATACCTGATATAGCCATGAGTATTTTTTGGTCCTGCAGGATAAGGAAGAACTTCTAACAAAGTGAGAATATAATACAATGTCTCTGCTTTCAATGAGTGCATAAAGAACAAGGATATCAGTCAATGAATCTCTGAATAATAAGAGACCTTTGAGGACATGAAGTCCATGCTGGATAAAAAAGTGAAACACAGGAGTAAGAACCACGGTTTTGAAGTCAGACAGAGATCTACTCTTCAAGATTTACCTGATGTCTTCCCCTAACCCTGCCCCTAGGTACTAATATATTGCACTTGAAAATTACAATTGATTTTTTCCTATGGTATTTTGTACATATATATATATATACTTATATTTATATTAACTTCTCCATTAGAATATAAGCTCCTTGGGTTCAGAAACTGCTCTGTTTTGTTGGGTTTTTTTAAAGTGTCTGAGGTATTTAGTACATTGTTTGACACATAGAAAATAGGTGATAAATGTTTGATTCATTGGTTGGTTGAGTACCAACCACAGCCTTAGTACATACTACATCTTTGACCTTAAGAAAGCTATTTTCCTCCTATGCTTTAGTATCTTCATTTATAAAGTGAATTGTTAAGGTCTGATGAACTATTAAGTTACTTTTTTATCTACCTTACTAGCTTGCCTTCACTGTCAGGGAAATTATTACCATCTGAAACAGCCTATTCTAATATTCAGGGCGTTAACAAAACTCTTAGTGAAGATATAAGGTAAAAGTTTTAAAATGTATTAAACTTTTGAGACACTGTGTAGGTTAGTTCTAATCACTGAAACTTAAGAGTAGAACTTCTTCCTTATAGCTTCCATCTACTGGTATTTTTTTTTCCATTCTGGGTCTAGGCTTAATATACCTAATTTTCCTCCAATGAGACAATTCTTCAAATATTTTGAGACAGAAATAATTTCCCTGCTACCTTTTATTTTCTTCATGCTTAAAACCTGAGGGTCCTTTAAATGAATTCTCATATAGCATGGTTTCAAGTCCCCTGATTATCCTGACTGTCTTCGACAGACATATTCTCACTTGTTAGTGTTCTTTATGTAATATAGCACTGAGAAATGAGTATATTATTCAAAATAGTATTGGTCTTATCAGATCAGAATTCAATGGAACAATCTGTTCTTTGATAGACCAAAAATTTGAACATTTTTTTCCTACAATATTAGTTCTCTAGATATCTGAGAATCTCAAAATGTTTTTGAGAAAATTGATATAACTCATTCAAAAACTTCCTTTCTTGTCCAATATACTTTAATTTTGTTTGTGCAAGAACTTTTTCAATTTCAGGAAATGATTAATTTTATCTTTTACGTTTGTTTCTATCTCTTATTTCCTAAAGAATGAACCCTGTATTCAGAACTGTGGAAGTTTTATATGATGCTGGTTTTTTTTATTATTTTTCTATTAGTGTCACCTATTAATTTTGGATTTATTGAGGAATTTAGGGTAGGGTGCTTCTGCAATTCTAATTTTTCCCAGATTATGTTCCAGTTTCCTAGCAGTGTAGCTGAAGTAGGGAATCCTTTCCTAATCAAATTCTGCTTTTTGTTTTCTCAAATATTATGTTCTAAAAATTCATTTTTTTTCCTGATTCTTCTTCTGCTCCTTTGATCTGAATTAAAAAAAAAAAAAAAGATCTAATACCGCAATATTTTGGTTAGTCCTCCTTTATGATATAGTTTGACTCCTGGGAATGGAATTTTTCCTTATTTCCTTTAATTTTCAAGATGTTTTCTTTCTCCAAATTAATTTCATTATTACTTTACTGAGTTCTTTAATGTATCTCTCTTATACATTAATCAGTATAGTATTTAAAAAGAAATTAATATTGGTAGTCTCAGAGAAAATCCTATCTTCTATATGATTCTTCTTTTTATCTCTCTTAATTATAGTACTTTTCCTCTGGTGATTATTTTCTATTTGTTTTCTCTATAGATTCTACATAGTTATTTGCTTGTTGTCTCCATCATTAGACTGTGAGTTCCTTGGTGGAAGAGACAATCTCTGTATCTACTTATTTTAGGACAGTGCCTGTCAGTGGACATTTAATTTATACTTGTTGGCCTTTTGCTACTTTCTTTAAAAAAATAATATTATTATCTCTCATTCCATTGTTATTGCTAACATTTCTAGAACTCTATGAAATACTAATAATAGGGAAAGTGGTCATCCTGGCTTTACCAACGTATTTATTGAGAAAGTTTCTAGTGTATTCTAATTGCATATGATGATTGCATTTAGATGATAAGTTTATGATTTAAAATCATGCATTTATGCATATTTTATAGCATTTTTTTTTAGAAAAAATGATTGTTTTCCTAATGTGAACTATCCTTAAATCTCATTTTGTTGTAATAACTGACATATTTCTTGGACATATTGTCATATTCTATTTGATAATATTTTATTTGGTAGTATTAATTTAACATGGTTCAATCTATGTTCATTAATTATATTGGTCTATAGGTTTTTTTTGTTATTTCTCCTTCTATGGTTTAGGTATTAGCATAATATTTATCTTATCAAATGTAGTCTGGTATAGTGTCACTTTTATCAGTTGTTGAGAATAATTTACGAAGTTGGTGTTCACAGGTTTGAGAGAACTCTCCTCTGAATCCATCAGGAATGAAAATTTTTCTTTAGTAGTTCCTGGTGGATTAGTTATTTTTTCTATTTTTTCAGTTTATATTGCCTAAAATTTCCATTTGAGCTCCTCAATTCAAGAATTTTTTTTTATTTTAATGTATTCCATTATTTTTATTTTTTGATGCTTTTAGTTTTTTAAAAGCATATAGAGCAGCAGAGCCAAGATGGCAGAATAGAAGAATGGACCTATAGAAGTTATCTCTCCATAGCCCATAAAATAACTATACAAAATGACTCTAAAGAGATTACAGATGAGCAGAAACCACAAAATGAAGGAGTGAAACAGATTTCCAACCCAAGACAGCCTAGAAGGCCAACAGGAAAGGTCCATCGCACCAGGCTCAGAGCAGAGTGCAGCTTAGCATGGGTCACAAGACACAGACAGGACTGGAGCAGGCTTCAGGGTGCAGAATCATGGGTAGCTGCTTCAGTTCCCAGATTTCTCGATCCACAAACACCAAAGACAACTTCAGAAGTCAGTAAGAAAGCTCTTTCACCTGGGTGACAGGGGAGAATGGTCTGGCCCAGGTTCTGGCCCCAGGGCAGCAGTAGCCACTCAGGCAGCAGGGTCTACTTTCAAAACCCTAGGCCTAGATTCTGGGGGAAATGGCTGATCTACATCACTGTCTTTAGTGGTAGTCCTGGGGTGAGGAGGATTCCTGGCATGGTAGAACTCGTGGTGATTGTGGAGAAGGAACCTTACTCAAAATTCCAGAGCAGAAAAGCGTGTTTATGGTTGCTCCCAGGCAAGAGTACAGGCCAGGAGAGAAGTAAACTCCTCTCACTTGATTTTGCCAGTTTGGAGGAACTGAGAACTTATAGGTCCCTAGAGATATCTCAGAGAACAGCTGCACAAAACCTCTGAGGCCTAGGGTAGTATACCCTCAACTTATTGACAAAGGACTCCAAAATCAAGTAACTCATAGGGAAAATGTCCAAAAAAATGGAAAAATAAGACTATAGAAGATTACTTTCTTGGTGAAAAGGTGTTTTTGTGCATCCTTTCAGATGAGGAAGAACAAGACACACAATCAGAGAAAGGCATCAAAGTCAAGGTTTCTACATCCAAAACCTCCAAAAAGAAAGTATGCAATAGTCTCAGACCATGGAAGAGCTCAAAAATAATTGTGAAAATCAAGTAAGAGAGGTGGTGGAAAAATTGGGAAGAGAAATGAGAGTGATGCAAGAAAATCATGAAAAGCAAGTCAACAAAACCGTCTTGATATTCTAGAACCACAGGGTAAAATAGAAATGGAAAGAATTCACCAATCACCTCCTGAAATGTGTCTCAAAAGGAAAACTCCTAGGAATATTGTAGTCAAATTCCACTGTTCCCAGGTCAAGGAGAAAATATTGCAAGCAGGCAGAGAGAAACAATTCAAGTACTGTGGAAATATAATCAGGATAACACAGGATTTAGCAGCTTCTACACTGAGGGATTGAAGGATTTGAAATATGATGTTCCACAGATCAAAGAATATAGAATTAAAACCAAAAATCACCTACCCAGCGAAACTGAGTATAATACCTAAAGGGAGAAAATGGAATTTCAAAGAAACAGAGGACTTCGAAGTATTCTTGTTGAAAAAACCAGAGATGAATAGAAAATTTGACTTTCAAATACAAGAATCAAGAGAAACATTAAAAAGCAAACAGGAAAGAGAAGTCTTAACAAACTTTTTTAAGGTTGAAGTGTTTACATTCCTACATGAAAAGGTTATTTGTAACTCATGAGACCTTTTTCAGTTTTAGGGTCATTACAGGGAATTCATACATACATGCATACACATATATATATATATGCATATATATTTAAATATATGTGTGTATATTATATATATATGCATATATAGGTGTATATGAGTATACATGTATGTGTGCATTATTTAGGTGTAGGTGTGTAGATGTAGATAGGTGTATGTGTGCATGTATATTTGCATATATATGTATATGTATGTGTGTATATATGTATATGGAGGGAGAGAGAGAGAGAGAGAGAGAGAGAGAGAGAGAGAGAGAGAGAGAGAAAGAGAGTGTAGGATGAGCTGAATATGAATGGAGAATACCTAAAAATAAAACTAACTCTTGAGTGGAATGCACTAATTGTAAGAGAAAGGGAGAGGTAGAATGTAGCAAACTGAATGGAATGAAGTTAGTGAAGACTTCTCAGTGCTAGTAGATGGTTAAGCCTAAGTTTTGGTTTCCCAGAAATCATGTGATTTTTGGGAATATGAAACTTAAACTACCCCCCTTGGGTTTCCATATCTGCATAACACAACCGCCATTGGGTTTCCATATCAGCATAACACAACCCCACCTTGGGTTGCTACATCAACATAATGTCTATTGCTTATTCCAAGGCTATCTTGTCCCCCACAGGGTCACATTTAGATTGTGAGCCTGATTCCCAGCCAATGGTAGTAAAAGGCCAGCCAGGTGGTGGGATCTGCGTTAGGGCTATATAATCTCTATTTTTGCCTTCTGAAATTGCCTCACTTTCCTGATTACTTATCAGAGATGAGATGGCCTTTTTCTCAAGATTGTAATAAAATCTTGCTGCCTTGCTTCTACCTTGAGAATTCTCTGATTTTTATTTGAGTCGGTGGTCTCAGACCCACATAACATCATATCACATAAAAGAAAGAAGAAAGAGTTTTTACTATGGAGGGGAAGAGTGGGGAGATAAAAAGAAATGTGAGCCTTACTCTCATGGGATTTGGTTTAAGGAGGGAATAACACACATTCCACTGGATATGGAAGTAGTTGGAGTTGTTTCCATGGACTAAGACATCAAGTACTCTAACAATGTAGCTTCTCCATGAACTAATAATAGAGAAAGCTAATTCTAAGCACTAATGTACTCACTCTGTCCTCCTCATGATATAATAGGAGAGTCCAACAAAGTAAAGAAGTAATAATTATGCAAGAGAAAATTATAATGATGAAACAGCATACCAACATTTAGGGGATGTATTCAAAGTAGTCCTTGGTAGAAAAATCATATTATTCAAATATACATCAAACTAAATAATAAGAGGCTGTCAATGAATTGATTATATATTTAAAAATAAAAATAACAAATAAATGATCCTAGAATAAATTTTAAAAAAGAAAAGATTAAAATTATAGGAGAAATAGATAAGCTGGAAATACAAAGTTTAATTTATTTTTCTCAAGTTTCATGAAAAATTCAGGACTGGAACAAATTTTCTCTGGTTTCCAATCTAGTGGTCTTTGAAACATCCATGCTGCTCCTCCTAATAATAATTAAGTGGGGAATTGGATTAATACAATGCAGTGCTATGTAATGGCTAGACAACCTACGTGACCTTGGACAAGTCATTTAAATTTTCATTGGCTCAAAATAATTATTGTAGAACAAATGAAATCATGTCTAGTGCAAACTCTTCCCCTGTCCAATTTTTTTACTATGCAAATACTCACATAATATCTAAATGCTTTGTGGGTATATTTCATGTTGAGGGAGTAATAGCATCTCTGATATGAGGGCTTGTCAAGCCCTTTTCAGTGATAACCTTATACCTTAGATGTCTATTTATCACCCAACTCTCACCTTTGGTTCCAATAAGCTGTAGTAAACAGTTGCCATACTCCAGTAAAACCATTTTGCCAGAAAGACTAATGCCTTAGTTGATGAACTAGGGGGATGTCTACCCCAAGAATGTGAAGATTTCTCCCAGTGGAATGGGTAGATAACAACATTTTGTTTTTCAAATAGCCATAAAGTTAGAGCACTTAAAGTTAGATCAGGCATTGAATATGCAAAAGTCATCCACTTCATCCCAGGCCATAGCGATTTGTCCTGACTTTTGTCCTGTTACTGTACTTTGGTAACAATAGAAGAGAGCGTGAGGCTGATGACTTTGTGCAACTTTGCCTCACTTCAATCCAAATTGGGTATAAACCAAGATATCACCCATTCATAATGTTATTGGAACTCTTCAAGAATGAAAAATGAAAAGTAAGAATAACACAAAAGTTTCATGAATATATATGTAGTATGAAAAAAAAAAAGACTTAATTAATACTACCACCACCACTACAACTTCCATCAACAATAAGCTACTTTTTCTTTAAAGAAATCATTGTGATCTTCCTTGCAATTTGATTGGTCCAGGGGAAGAAAGGTCACCACTTCCTTATTACCTTCCTTATCACCATAAAGTAGACACCAGGAGTGATTTGGATAACAATGAATAATGTAAGTAAAAAGAGCTTCACTCAGCAGAATCAATTTAAGGTTTTCTAAAAGTATATTCTTTTGGAATATTTTTCTACTGCTATGGCTAAGTAAATATCTATTTCTTTTTTAACTGTTACCTGTTTAAGTGGCATAAATTTCTCTTTTTGGTTCAATATTAAACCTATACTACCACGGAACTGACCTGAGTAAGGCCCAGTCCAGAAAAATTTCCAGTCTATAAAGTCAAGTACTTTTCAAACCATGGCAAATATTCAAAGAGCAAATCAGGATCTTGCTTGTCTCTTGTGCATGGAGTAGTGTAGTTTGCTGAAATGTTTTAAAATATTACTGCTGAGGAAGAAATATTCTTCCACACTTTTATCATCAAATATTTGTTTGAAAATCATCTTGTGTACACTTATTCAAAAGGAACAACCCAAGGGAACATCAGGGAAGAATTTTGAATGAGTTTGTTTCCTTTTATTTAAAAGTAAGCCAACATGGTAGATTGGTTAGACTGCTGCAAGTAGAGATTGAAAGACCAGGGTTTGTTCGATCCTGCTGCTAACTCTTACCAAGTGTGTCACTTAGAGAAAGTCACCCTACCTCTTGGGACCTTCTATCAAATTGATTTCAAACTTCACTTTTTAAAAAATTTCTCTCTGTAAAGTGTGGAAGTTGGACTTGATGTCCTCTAAAGCTCCATTCAACTCTAAATCTATGTTTTCATGATGTCATCATTGTAAATTAAAAAGAAAATTCATACCAAAGATAACGCAAAAGCTTAAAATTTCAATAGTATTACAATAATACTTATTCTCCAATCTAACCACAACTAAGGTCTTTAGACTTCAGAGTCAGTAGTCATTTTATTATACCATCATATATATTGAATCAAACATCTAAGACATGGGAAAAAATATGCCCTTAGTGATGTATAAATTAAAACATAATAAAATTGAATCTTTGTAATTAAATGGTTCCAAAACTCTGGATGCTATCTCCTCCTTCCTGCATGAGTTATTTTACTTACGTTATTTTGTATTTCATACTGTTATGGCTACTGACACTTTTATTTTCAAATTATACAATGATTAAAATTTCTGTGTTGTTTAAAGTTTCCTCCTATACTTCTTTCATATTAGAAAAATATTGTATAGATTTAAAGAAAATAAGATCAGATTTATGCGAATATTAAAATTCTTTATGAAAAATAATTCAGTGGGGAGTACAATCAACTTGCCATTTTATATTTTTTACAAGACCTTTTATAAGGTAAGAACAAATCGCTGCTAAGAAAAAATATAATGTTAGAAACTAGGATGTATTTTCATCTATTGGTGCAATAGTTATGTTATACCTAAAAGAATGAGATTATGAAAGGATTAGATCCTCTTGGATAGAACATAATTCTTAGGGACAAAAGGATTTTAAATCCTCATTGTTCCGAAAAAAATTTAATATACCATTATATCCTTTAAAGAACAATGTTTCTAGCTGTAAAGTCTTTTTAAAATGTATGTATCTTTCTAGTCAAGGCAAAAATGAAAGATAAAAATAGCTCTGCCTTATTCAGAGAAAAGGATTTTAATAGAGAATAGAAGATTGAAGTGTCATGTAATGATATTAATAAAAGAATACGGACCAAGGTGAAGTAGTCTGCACCTTCAGTAGCAGTGATTTGGACTATGTATCAGAAAGCTTTTCTTAAAAAAGAAAGTGAATTAAACAATGGACAGTACTACCGAATTTGATCATGAACTTTCTTGACCACATTTTGAGTAAAAGTATTTATCATTAACCACTTTGGTATAGTTAAGGAGCACCCCCCAGTCTAGCTAGAGTTGGGAAATTTGTGTTAGGTACAATCTGAGATTCTGTGATTCCAATATATTTTAATAGAATCAAAGAGTGGTAGAATCCTAGCACTGAAAGGAACTTCAGAGGTCACCTAGTCCAAAAACTACTCTCTCTCTCTCTTTCTCTCTCTCTCTCCATATAGATAGATAGATAGATAGATAGATAGATAGATAGATAGATAGATAGATAGATAAATATATATACACACACATACATACACATATATGTGTATGTGTATATGTATATGTGTATGTATGTATATATATATATATATATATATATATATATGCACAAGTTCCCAACTTAATTCATTCTACTTTTGGATGACTACACTCATTAGGAAATATTTTTGCTCAAAGTATGCTTTAATTTTCTCTACATAGTTTCTCTTTATTGGCCTAATTCTCTTCTACTTCGGAAAATTAAAGGAGATCTCTTTTCTTCTTCTATATATATTATTTATAGCAGTTTGTGTGTGTTCATCCTTCCATCCAAAGAAGACCATGCCATCAGAGAAATAATGACATGACTTGCACTTGCCTTTGTTTTTAAGTGAGAGAGTGCTGTGCAAATCACTGGCCAGTTTAAATAGTTGCAGACCAAGTTGTTTTTCCTATATCTTTCTTTCCCATTACAAACATAGTTTCTTCGACCTTTACTCCAACAACATGGTGTTGATTGCCTTCAGGAGGTGGTATGGAGTAGTAGACATCCTTAAATCCAAGCAGGCCAAAGGTCAGGTCTCATTTCTGACACACACTGACTACATAATTCTAAGAAAGTGCTCTAACCACTCAGTGCTCTAGACTGCTTTCTAAGATTATAGATTGCAAAGAAGGTGATAAGTCCATTGGTTAGAGGTAGCTTCCTTATTTGGGAGTTCCTTTAACCAATGAAATTACAGGTCTTGACCTTGTTTCCATTCCTGCCCTCACTGCATTTCTTTTCTGCACTCTCTATTTTAGCAATAAACTTTATGAAATACCTGGAATTGTAGAAGGTGTTACCCAGTGCTGAGCACATTACTGTAGATGTAGTTTGATTAGAACAGAAGTACAAGAAGATTAATATATTATTTCTTCTGGATAACATTCCTTTCATGATGAATACTGTGATAATGTTAGAATTTTTAAATCCTATGTCACTGTTGATTTCATATTGACCTCACTATCCTTTAAAATCCAGCTGTTATCACAAGAATTATTTTTTAGTCACATCACCTTCTTATACTTCTGAAGTTGCCTTTAAAATCTGAAGGAATAATTTTATATTTATCACAATTAACATATTTTCTTAATAGAAGTATCCAATTGCTTTAACATATTGCAGATTATGGAATCTTAATTAAGCAATCAATTTTCTTTCTTATCTCTCTAAAATATTTATTCCTTTTCTAATTTTTATAAGCATTCTATCTTTGCTTTCTTTCAAGTTCTTGCTTAAAATATTGTCAGAACTCTGACAATGCCCTGCATCACTCCTATATATTTTCAATAGACTAATGTTGGTTCCTTAATGACAAGTCTCTCTGATCATCTGCTCAGTTATACATCTTAATTATGCTTTCATTCCATTTAAGTTTAATTGTTTTTCATATAAGCACAAGCATACGATGAAAAAATAATAAAATGCCATGCTACAATCTACATACATTTATACATACATAACATACAAATAGATTTCTTAAAAATCAGATCCAGAGAGTTCAGTCAGGCAACAAATATTTATTAAGCATCACTATATGCCAAAGACTGCTAAACTGTGAGGCTACAAAAAGAAGCAAAAAAAATAATCAGTGCTCTCAAAGAGTTTAGAATATATCTATTTACATAAATACCTCCATCACATCTACATATTATATCTGTGTTACAGCAAGCAGATCTTTTTGTAACTGCAGCAAGATCTTTTTTATCCAATTCCTCCTTATGACTAAGTGGTTTGTAGTATACTTCCACCTTATCTCTCCCTCCTCCCTCATTCAGATGTTCTCTCTATACTTCCTCATTCAAATATAAATTTTAATAGGAGTTACCTTCTTGACACCCAGTGTCACTGTATCACTACTTGTATCTAACGTTTCATCTGAACAATTCATATACTTCCTTTGACATTTTGTCACTAAACTTCTGAATACATTGCAATTTTTTGAAATTATCGTCATTTAATGCTCATCATTTTAGAGACATGAGGCCATAATATACATTTCTTCCATTGTGGTCAGTTTCTCCTTCAAATTACTTAACTTGTTGCTTGATACTCTTCATAAGTCATTCTTTCACTTCTTTTTGCTATCTATTTTAGCACATATGTCTGGGATCTTCCCCCTCTTTTCCCTATTGCTGTTACTTTACAAGCAATTCAAATTAAATCATCCATTTTTCTATAATTTTTTCTGGCCTTTATTTGATGTACTCTGTTCCTAGCAAAATAACAAAGAAAACACTGACATGTACATTTTCACCAAATATCTAGAAAGCAATTCTGTCCCCAATACCAACTTATAATTTTAATTTCCTTATTGATATTTTGTTTCCTTCATTCAAAAAGAATTTATTATGTAGCTTCTATGTTCCAGGTACTATGTTAGGTGAGAGGAATACAAAGGCAAAAACCTTCCCATTAGGGAACCTACATTCCATTGGTGAAAATAACATATACACAAATGTGATTACAAAAAATAAATGTGAAACACATACAAAGGAGATATAAAGAAATCTCTTGCAGGAGGACAAGAGTAGATGAATGGAAAGCATAATTTGGAACTCAGATAAACACCTGTGGACAAAATATTCCTTTCAGTTATAGCTTCTTCTAGAATTTCCTGAGAAATAATGGACAGCTATGACAAATGAATCAGAGGATGTACTACTAGAGATGAGTGAAGGACAACAATTAGGTAATTACTCCTCAAAAAATTGAAACACTACAGCAACAAATGATCACACTTACATTATAAGAATACAGATCTGAAGAGGTACCTGAAAGCACTTCTGTTTTCCTCATGGCAGCCTCATTTTAAATTGTGGAAGAAGACAACTTATAGAGAATAGAAACTCTGCTACGGGTCCATATCTAAGAAACCTCTGGCCCTGACTCTGCAACCTGTTCAAGACTAGCAATTCCTTATCTACTACACTGGGGATCAAAGGAGGATTCAAAAAGGGAAGTGAGATTTCCTCTTTCCATTCATAATTCAAAGACGAAAGAGGATCATCCCTGGCTATTTGAAAAGGTGAGATAGTTTGGAGATCACCACAATCCCACCTTGACTATGAATAAAGGAAGAACACAGAGACTAGGACCTGAGTTTTACATGGCCCATTTATAACCAGAATCTCCAACTGTCTGCCTCAGCAAAACTGTTAGAGGGCACAAGGATAAGAAAATGTCATACAGACTTGTTGGTTCCATTTGTCATGACCAGACCAGAAGTTTCCTTATAGCTGCTTGAAGTATTGCATTCCTGTTCAGGTCCGAATCTGAGGAACCAAAGTGGCATTAGCTCCTGAAATCATAGATCTAAGACAAATTAGATTAAAAAGAAACAGCAAAGAAGAGGATCTTCAATAGCAGTCTCTAGTAGAGAGTACAAAGATATGAGCAAACAGGGAAAAATATTACTAATACAAAAAAGACACACTATGGCTTAATAGAATAGCTGTTAATTTACACATGTTCCTTTTTTCGCCTGTAATTCTTACGTTCAATCCATTGAAGCCCTTTTCTTCCCCAAGTGCTTTATTTTTCTTCACCCTCTCACCCCTCCTTAAAACTACATAATGACTAAAATGATTTCCAGGTTATTTCCAGATATTATTGCTTTCACCATCAAGAGAAAATTATAAATTACTTTTCTTTTTCTAGAGGAGGGATTTTTTTAAACATAATTCACCAACATTTTTTATTAAAAATAAGCCCATTTAGAAATCTAAGTGTGGGGAAACTGAGGAGATTCTCCCCACTCCATTGCAAGTATGCCACATTTCCTGATATATGAAGTGTAACTTCAAGTTGATATGCATAACTGGGAGTTTCATAGAAAGTGGCACTTTGGAAGAATTAACGAACCAGGTAGCCGAGGTGAAAAGACTCTTTTCTTTAGAGTCATGAAACTCCTTAAGGGAGGAGTTGTCTGTGTTCAGGGATCTGGCCCATCCTTGGGCACATACATCAGGGCAGAGAACTGGAACTTCGGCCAAGGTTTTCTTTCTTTGGTCTCTCTGTTCTAACGGCCGTTTTTTCCTTGAAGCTACATGTATAAAGGGACTGAGTGGGAGAAGGATCTTTGGAGGTCTTTGCTTCAGAAACTGGAACACCTGCTTCTCTTGATCCTCTCAGTCAGGACCTTTACTGACTGATCCTTGCTTTCAACCTCTCTGGTCGCCTAAGTGATAGAGCTCAGAATTGGCTGGTGATGTATTTCTTCTCTTTTTCTATTATCTTTACTGTTGTCTATTAGATTATATGTATATACTTGCTAACATTTACTGTTTGTATTGTTTAATGTTACTTGCCTATTAAGCTTGTTTGAGCATGCCATTGTATCTTAAGATGGAACCTAAAGTGAAAGTACTGCGCAGTCCATAATTCCTTTCGATTATACTAAGTACAAAAACAGAAAAAAAGCTTAGGAGAGTATGGAGTAATTTATTTGCCTTGGCCACATCCTTGCCTTTTGAACTTCTTTGTAAAAACTGGTGAGTAACTTTGCCTTTTGCTCTGAAACTTTTCAGTTGTGAGGCAAATTTGCTGCAACAACTGATAAAAGCCTTCATCGTGAGGAATTTCATTCTTTGTCAAACCAGTGGTGTGTGTGTGTGTGTGTGTGTGTGTGTGTGTGTGTGTGTGTGTATGTTACGGCAATAAGAAAGGGCTGGCTGCAGGAGTTACCATCCTGCAGTCAACTCTATTTTGAAATGTTGGTCTCAGCAGTTGTCTTCATGTACAAAAGCAATTCTCTCTCAGCTCCTGTGTTTGACCTGTTCTTTTGATAAGAATTTGGTTGACAGGAATCATTATAACCCAGTGATTTTTCAGGTCCCCACCATGTCTAAGTTACCAATTAAATTGATCTTTTTCCAGGTCAAATATTCCAAATCACCATTTTCTCCAGTCAGGTTTCTGGATTTATTAAAAAGGCATCTGTACTATTCACTCCCCAAAGTACTAATAGCCATTACACATTTAGCTAAAATTCTGCTCGTGCTTGGAATGGTGCCTGGTCATCATTGTCCTTTATTGTCCTTGAGCAGGAAAATGCAGTGCTTTCCTGCATTTCTCCTTGATCCTTTACTATACTCAGAGTCATCCCAGAATGGTCTGTTTGGGTCTTGTGGAGAACATATAAGCTCCAGATGGTTTTCTGCACCAACTCTTAAGCTCACAGTCTTACAACAATTAATAATTACTTGCCTTCTGTTTTGCTATAACACCGCTATCAGACTCTTTGACATGTATAGGTATGTGCTTACTCAAAAAAAAAGCACAAAGCATCTCAGCCTAGAGCCATCTAGGGAAAAGCAAAGCACTAATGCACAAACCAACAAGGATATTTTTTCTCTACATTCCTCAAGGCAATATCCCTGTTCCTTGTCCTTTCAAGCCATGAATGAAAAACAAACAAATGAGATTTTTATTTGTTTTTTTTTTTTTTTCATGTCTGAGGAAACTGTTCTATCCAGCTACTGGAATAGGCAGGGTTTTTTACTTCTTTCACTTAAGTTCAAGATTTTACATGGGCAAAGCAGAACCAGAATTCTGAAAACACATTGACTTCACAAGCTTTGTCTTGTTTATTCCTAGGACTTGAATATGTATCAATTTTATCAACTCTCTGACCCATTTCACTCCCTCCCCCAAACACATACTTTTTAATGGGGGAGTAGGAAGATCTGGAATTTCTTCAGTTTGGAAAACTCCCAGTTAAATCTTCCACTGATGGAGTCTGGACACTCCAATGTAACTTTTTTGTTTGAGTTATCAAGGACACTGAGATTTTAAGTGACTTGCCCATGGTCAGTCAGGTAATACGTGTCAGAGAGAGGTCATGAACCTGAATCTTCTAGATTTTAAGGGTAGGTCTCTATCCATTACATCATACCCTCATATCAAATTTACCTGCCAATATCATCAAAACATATTACAAATGAATCTAGAAATGAATGTTAGAAGTTGTTTAGTTGAAATTCATCATGTTGCATATCAGAAAAAATGGTGAGGATTGGAAAATGATTTGTCCATGGTCACAGAATTATTAAGTGCCAGATCTGGCTTTTCAATCTAGTTTATTTTACTTTGAATCTAATACTGCTAAGAATGTTTGTAGTGACCAAATTATGCTTCTTCTAACTCAGGCCAGTTATGCCATATATCACTACTGCTAAACAGTTAAAATATGACAGGTTGTAAGTGTTTCTGAGCTGTGTATATGTGAGATTGTGTGTGTGTGCATGTGTGTGTGTGTGTGTGTGCAGAAGAAATAGGTCGATACCATATAGTTGTTTTTAACATGTTCCTTGGAATGAGAGTTATAAACAAAAGGCATATTCTACAACATGTATTAATTTGCAGAATTCAAGTCCTATGATCCCCAAACTCAGTTCAACAAATTCACTGAACTCACAAATTGGGCCCATTGAAAAATAACTGAGAAAATGTGATGGAGGAGACAGTGAAGTTTCTTTCTTGGGACAAGAGAACTATGTGCATTGGAAAAAGAATGAGAGAGGAATGGGTTATAGGAGAAAGTGCTTATGTATGCATATTTATGTGTATATAATTGTGTATGTATGAATAAATTATATATATGTGTGTACATCTACATGCACACTTTCAACTATACATATATAGTATGTATATATGCATATATGTATATACACACATATATGCATTATATATGTACATATGCATTTATGTAACATATATGTGTGTTATATATGTGCACACATGTGTATATATGGATATACAAATATGTGTATATGTACTTGCATGTGTATAATCATGTTAGAAAACATAACTAAAAGAAATGTGCCACAGGCCATTATTATATTTTAAATCCAGACTTCTGATTTCATTGGATTACATAGCTCCCTAGTGAGTAAATTCTTTCTACTAAAGAAGATCAAGAACTGCTGTGCAGCTAATAGTCTTAAAGAATTGACTGGTGCATGGAGAGGTTAAATAACTTTCCCAGGGTCACCCAGACTGTATGTTGAAGAGGCAGGACTCAAGCTAGGCCTTCCTGACTCTTAGGTTAGACCTTAATCCCCTATAGCACACTGCCTCTTCTTTATTCAATCAGTATTTACTGAGTTCCTGCTATAGAGTCCTACGGCAGTAAAGTAGGCAGTGGCCCACTGAGGATTAAAATAGTGGTTCTAAAGTTAAAACAGAGTAAAGAATGCATTTGGTTTTCAGTGAGCTGAGAGATGAAATTCTTTAAGGAGGCAGCTGTGCATGACATGGATTATGAAAATCTGTATACTCTAGGTATATTATTAATTTACATTTACATTTATAGTCACTATATAGAGTAAATCAAATTGTTAATGTTGTTATGAGTATTTTAAACTTTTTTTCAAGGTTGTACCCAAAATCATTCTATAATGACAAGCTACTTAAGAATGATATATGACTGATCAAAGTCCTGTGCAAATCCTAAAATGTTTTGAAATTGTGATATTTACTGAATGAATAGAGCACAAATATGATAAAGTACATGATACATGAACCTTAATGTAATAAAGTGATTTTATTTCATCACAAATTAAAAAAGGATTTAGATTGATTCTTGAAAATATTATAATTGGAATGATGATTCATAAAATGAGAAACCATGTTTTAAAAATGAAAAGTAAAGAGTTTGTTAGGTATCACTAGGTTTCTGGAAACTTCCCTTCCTCAACCCCTCACTTTGTGTTATATGGTATTTTATCAACAACAGAACATCTTTATTCCTAATTTTGGGAGGTACATAGGTCAATTGAATTATCGTTGAATTTTTCCCCCCAAGACTAAACTATTCTGCAGTGGCTTTGAGAATTGCTTATGATCACAAAGACAGAAAATATGTTTCACAGGATGAGTTTACTCATGTAGTTTGCAATGTCTATTCTAACTTATGAACTCTTTACATTCAATAAGTGATTTTCTCCACTTTTCTCATTAAAAAATGAAGGTGTTGGACTAGTTGATCTCTAAAGTCATTTATTAATTTTTTTAATTCTATGTAAATTGTTTTGTTTTTGGTTACTGTTGTCATCTCACCAATTTCTACTAGTGACATTTTAGTTTAAAAAGATGGCACCATTGCTTCATGGCTCTTTTCTTCCTCTGGTGCTAGAATTGAATATTTTCTCTGTGTGTATGTGTATGTATACATAATCCCTAGTTAGAAAGAACACTCGAAATTGGAAATCAATAGTACCCTTGCTTGGTATTAATGCAACAGAGAAAGTCAAGTTCATATTAGATCTCTTTTAAAACAAACAATGGCAGCATGGATCACTACCAACAGAAACAAAAGTTCAGTCATCCTAAAGAGGTGATAACTCTGTTGTCATTGATTGCATTTTCAAATATCAGCTGAGACACTGCCCTGATTTTAGTTCTGTGAACTGACATTTCTCACAGGTTGTAATCGATAAAAATCTACCCAGGGGCACACTAAATTTCACAAAGTTCAATAAGACTATATTTCTCTCATTTTTCTAAATAATTTTGAAATCAATATTTAAGCATAAGAAAATACGGAGTCTTGATTTCAGATGAACTTTGGTAAAATGGACTGGTAAGAACCATGCAAGTTAATTTAGGTTAGGATTGCAGTTGGCTTCCCCAACAGAGTCAAAGTTGTGGGAATAGGATCATTTATATTTTCACTTGGGCTCAAAAATTGATATAAAAAGCAACTCAATCATATACAATCTTTCAAAATATTTATGATGAGGAAAAGATGAAAGAGAAGAGGTCTATTTTATTTAGTTGCTAGTATCAATAGATAAATTTTAAAAGAATAATAAAGGTCTTTAGGCAGGAAAGACGTCTCAGATCTCTTGTATGTGAAAATTCAGGTGTGGGTCATGTTGAGTTAACTTTTCATTAATTAGAATGTACTGATGATGCATAGTGTCTTTGAAACACTTCTTTTCCTTTTAGTTCTAAGACTGTAACTTTAAATATGTGAGAATTAAAGGGTATGTATGTGCACATTTTGGGGCTTCCACTCTATTCCCTATCGTCTTGCTTGAGACAGTGTTTCGTTTTGTTTTCCTCTTTGTTTTTTATTTAGTAAAGACACAAAACTGAATAGCATACAATATGTGTTAGATTTTTTTGAAACTCTTCTACTCTGAGAGTGTGTATCCCGTATTTTCTGTAACCTGGAAGAAAGGGGGGAAAATTAAGCAGCATGAACATGTTTTGTTATAGAATTTACCATGTAGTTAGCTTTGTGTGGCAGAATGAATTTCAAGTAATTTCAAATAGTAAAACATTTATAATTTATATAATCATACAAATAATATAATGAAACTGAGTTAGGAGGGCTTCTTTCTATTAACCATAGAATAAGAGAAGGTATAGAAAAGTGGAAGAATTAGATGAATTGTTCCAAAGAATAGAATTTGCAAGGTGAAAGGAACAGGACGTGTTGGTTACTTAACTCAGGTTGAGTAGGAGCAATTATTTAAAATTTTAAAAGCAGTTTAATTAATTTGAGAAGGTGCCAAAAAGGAATGGATCTTCTCATTATTAAATGTTTGCCAGTTAAACACAATGAATATCTTTCTCATGGATTGCCAAGGTAAATAGCTAACTATTTAGGAAATAAATAAATGGTAGGATTTGGTATGAAGATCTGAAGAGAATTTAATCTTCACTGTGTGAGTTTCTGGAAAAAATTGAGAACAGTCTTCTGTAAATGTATAATGATTATCATATTCCCTGTAATGTTTACTGGATTTACAGGACTAGTTACTATTTCTTTGTCCATGAAAATGGCCTTATCAGTCTGCCCTTGGATTGATCTATGTACTTTTGTACACAGGGTAATTCCTAAAGGAAGTACAGGGCACAGGATATATCACATTACATCTCTTCCACCAATTTTCAAAACATTTTTACACAGATGAAATCAGATTAAAATCAAGGACATATCCAGAAGGGATAAAATCTGCTATGGTAGAAAACCTCTGGATTGAGAATCAGAAGGCTCTACCACTCACCATCTATTGACCTTGGGCAAGTAACTCAAACTCTCTGAGATTCAGTAGAATGGAACAGGACATATAAGCACTGCCTTTTCAGCAAGAAATCATATGATCCTTTGTTACACAAAGGCAGCACGACCTGGATGTGTGGAAGGATGCTGGAGTGATACTGTCTGTTTTCTTTGTCTCGATGGTGTGAAGATATTTATGATACCATAATAATAGCAGCAGCAGTAGCAGCAACAACAACTAGCATTCATGTAGCAACTAATATGTGCAAAGCACTTTATCAAGTGCTTTATAAATATTATTTCATTTGATCCTCACAAGTACCTTGATAAATAGATACCACTATAACCTATCTATCTATCTATCATCTATCTATCCATCCATCTATCCATCCATCTATCCATCTATCCATCCATCCATCCATCCATCTATCCATCTATCTATCTATTTTTCTTGAAAAATAAGTCACCTTTAGCACTAGCTTCTAGAACTGACTCGTTCTAAAAGAAGGACTAAAAGACTCATTCCAAAAAAGCGTCTTGCTTGTCTTCCACAGTTATTGTGTGTGCAGTGATATATGTATGTATGTGCATAAATATGCAAGTTTCCTTGTAATCTTGAATGATTACAGCATTTACCAAATCTGTAGTTTCTGCAGACAAATGCAACCTTTTTACAATGTATGGTGTAAGGGTTATATAGTATTTAATATGTATATGTTGCCCAAAATAAATGGAATATTACTTCAAAAGTGTTTTAAAATTAAATAAATTGCAAATATATGGTAGATGTGAGAATTAATATCTCACTATTTGTGGATTTATGCATATGAAACATACAAATTATTCTGATAGAGAAACAAACTAAGAACAAGAATATGCTTAGTAATTTCTAAAATCAGAAATAAATCCCTTAAGTGCTTCACCCAAAGCATTGTTATTTTATCGGATTTACAGTAGGTTTCTAGAATATGCATATATACATATATATGTATACATATACATATACAACCATAGATATGTAGAAAGAAAGAGACATGGAAACAGCCATTTACCCTAAATAAATAAATAAATGAATAAATAAATAAATGAATGAATGAATGAATGTCTACCAGACAATGGCACTGCACAGTGTCATCATTAAAAAAACCAAAAACAACGAAAAGCAACTATAACAACAAAAATAACAAAGCCTTCCAATGAAGGAAGAAAACAGACATTGATTAAATGCCTACTATGCATCAGACACTTTGCCAACTACTTTGCAAATATTAGTACAACCAAATAAAAATTGAGCAAACTAAGGTTAAGTGTCTGCCCCATCATCCTAAAGCAAATAAGTTTCTGAAACCAAAATTGAACTTAGGACTTCTTGACTGTAGGCCCAGTCCTCTACCTATTGTGTAACCTGGTTGCAAATGAAAGAGTAAGACAACATGAACAAGATTTTAAAGACGAATTATCTTTTTTTTTATTTTTTGTGTTTTGAATGCATTTTTTTCTTCATAAACACAGAATTCCAGAATCTTAGAATTCAGAGGGACTACTGAAGCCATTTACCTAAATAGGGAAAGCTTTCTACATCTCTGAAAAAAAAAAAAAAAAAAGAAACTAGGCTTCCTGGGAGACCTCAATAAGCAAAATGTCACTAACTCTCAAATAATTATCTTTCACCATTGCCAACCAAGTGACTAATTGTTAGCAAACCTGCCCAAAAAAAACCTCCATACAGAGGCACAAATTTTTCCTCTGTATCATTTATCCATTACTTAGTGGTAGTTCTGCCCTCTGGGTCCTAAAAAAATACTTGCTTGGTGGTTTATCCAAAAAACTATAAGCTTCCTTTGAAAGACTTTTGGTGTGTCCACTGGAGCCAGTCAATTTTTTTCTTACTATATTTGGACTTTGGGAAAAAGATTAGAAAAAAATAGTGGATTGTAAAACAGCTGCTTCAAGAAAGAAAGTAAAATTGTTTCCTTCAGTCTTTTACTCCTCCTCTTCTACCACCTTCTTTTCCTTCTCTCCTCTCTCATTTGCTTCTTTGTTGCCAGCTATATGTAGAAAAGAGAGAAGAATATTGCTTTTTCCTTCTTTGTTTTTGGAGAGGGTGAAGGACACCACAAGGGAATGTCTTAACTTCCCTGTGAGTTGGATTTATGTGATGCAGAGCTGCACAAAGCTGCCAGCCTCACTCTCTCTTCCAGAGTCTTTGAAGTCCAGCAGCAAGACAAAAGTTAAGATGAATGGCAAAGGCCCAGGTTGCAGTGGATGGTGTTGTTGTCTTCATTGACTGATCAAGCTCTAAGCACTTCATGATGCCTGTTTCAGTCACGTTCATGGAGTTGGGGACAAATTGTTCTCCTCTGCCCATTCCATTGCAGGAAGTCTTCACATGCTGGGACAGACAAGCCCCTAACTCACAGGCAGTTTGAAGACATGCTGGTTTAACCCATCTGACTAGATGGTTTTACTGGAGTGGAGCTGCTGTACATGCTACAGCTTCTTGGAGCCACAACTGAAAATTGTGTGACTGGACAATTAAAGTGTCTTTTAAAAGGCTCAGCATGCCCTCACACCAGAGCTACCAGTCCTCCTTAAACACCCCCATACATCTCTGTTGGATATGAATACAACATTCACAACAGAGATAAACACAAAAAAATTATAATTTTGTCATTCAGCTTGTCCAATATTGATGTACTTCAAAAAAAGTGAAAATAGTTTTTAAAATATTAAATATAAACTTGGTTCTTTATCTAAAAGAAATCAAATCAATGAATATTTAATGAGCTGCTCTTATGCGCAACATACTATACATACTAGTTACTGTTGTCAGAGTTTCCTTGACCTCTAGAAAGCCAGAATTGAGTTAGTTCAGCAAGACACATACAAAAACAAAGACAGAAAGAAAGGAATGATGAAAAGAAGACAGAGAGAGGAAGGAAGGAAAGAAACTAAGCCTTTAAGATTATATTGATGAAAAATAAGGCAAAATATATAAATATTATAACTATTATTAAAATGCTAAATAAATACTATAATACTAATTGAATAAATTGTGGATTCTGGGCGAGTATCAAAAAAGTTAAAAGGAGAGGCTTAACTGTGAGTGGTAGAATAAGAAAAGGTCACTTCACAAAAAGGGACATACTTTTATCTTTAAATGATGGATAAGATTTAAATAAATTGAGAGAAGAAAAGAAGAATGTACAAGATTAAATTTTAAGAGAGACACAGTATCCCAGAGATTAAAGAATCCCAGAGACTATCTTACATGACTCAGACATGATGACAAATCCCTTCTTCAATATCTATGACAAGTGGTCATTCACTCTTTACTTGTAGATCTTCAGTAGAGAGAACTTCAGTACTTCTGAAGTCAGTCTATTTTACTGTTGGATAATTTTAATTGTCATGAAGTTTTTCCTTACGTAAAATCTAAACTATCCTAATGAAACTTTCAACCTTTATCCCTAATTGTTCCCTCTTGGACCTGGAAGAAAAATCTAATCCCTCTTCCTCCTGACTAGCCACCAAATAATTGAATATAGTTAACATGTTCCTCCATGTCTTCTTTTCTCAAGGGGAAATACATCTGATTCCTTCAGCTGATTATCTTATACCATGAACTGAAGGTCCTTCATCATTTTTTCTGTCTTAGTAATATTGTTCCTAAAATATGGCACCTAGACTGGAAGATTTAAAACATAATGTTTTAAAAAAAAATTCCTATTGGGATTATATGTCTGCAAACAACATTTCATATTTATACATGTGAACACTTGTCATATCTCTCTGAGTGAGAGAAGGGAATTTTAAGGGAGCCTCCTTGTGATTTGTTTAAAGAAGCCTATTTGTGATTTGGTTAAGGGAGCTGGTTTGTCAGAAACCTAACAAAAGCAAGGCTTGGGGCATTGTTATTGTGCAGTGATGTCTTTGTTACTATAATGAACTTGGCTTTCCGGTGTCTGAATAAATGTTTTACTTCCGTCTTCCATGTGGAGAGTCTTTTGTATTTGGTGATTCAGAATTGCACCAGCATATTCATGGCTGCTGCAAGCACTGTGAATATCAGCTTGGAGCTCCAATAGATCCAGAGGGTATGCAAGCTCATCTCACAATAAGCATAATTATTTGTCCTCCTTTCTCTCTGAGGGAAGGTAGGCAATTTCCCAGGGAATGTCAACCCAAACAACACATTTGCTACAAGCCTGTGATGGTGTCCCCATTTTGTTATCTTACTTTATACTAATGGAAATTCATGTGACTAGAGGTGTTAAATGACTTGATCATAACCAAGCAAATTCTGAAACCAGGATTTGGACGCAGTTCCTCTTATTTCAAGTTCAAAATTCTCCATTCTCCTCTCCCCTCCCTGTCCCACTCACTCTTTCCTCTTCCTCCTTTTCTTCTACCATTCCTTCTTTCCTTGTTTTGTTTTGGCTTTTTTTCTTTATGTAATAGATACTGTTCTGCGAAGTCTAGCTTGGTAAATATGCGTGGGATTTCCCCTATGTGACTTTCCTTTTCAGTTTAATTCTCTGTTTATTGCATTTTCAAGATTCCAGAAATACAAACTCAGTATTTTCAGTGAAATGTAAATACCTTGAGGACCTAGATTTTGTTTCTAATCTAGCAAGTTCCTTGCATATTGTAGCCTTTTAAAAAATGTTTGTTGAATTCAGATGAATTAGGTGATATCCTTCTCTAATCAATTACTAAAATCCAGTATTTTAAGATGTAGTTAAGAATTCTGGATCTTATTCTTGGACATAATCATTGGAATCAAAATTTCACTTCCAAAAGCCATGAAAGTTTCCCTAAAAAAATGTTGTTAATAAGCAGCAGCATGAAGAACATTACCTGCTCATGTAAGGTTTTTAGTGTTTTAGCCTAGATTTCACCAAAAGAAAATTGGGTGGTCTTGGTGTCTGGACTGATCTAGGATACTTAATATTTAAATTTGAAATGATTTTTAAAATAAAACATAAATATACAGAAATGGGCTGCTTCAGATAGTTATAGCATTAAAGTGTGTAATTCATTTTTTACTCTTTTTGATATTAGAACATTTTCCCTCGTACTATAACCACATATACACAGATGTGTTTTGCCAGTAAGTATGTATTCCGGGGTTATCATTAACCTTCTTTCATTTCTACTTGTGTTTACCATTTTTGAATCTTTAAGACTATAAGCTAGATAATATACTGTACTATTAGCTGTAGAAATAAATATATTTTAAATTTATATGTATAGGTAAATACACATGTAATTATACACATATATATGTGTGTGTATATATATATATATATATATATATAGTATGTGTGGCAGTAGTAAACATGAAATAGCAAATCTCAAACTAGAAAGCATAATTACTAATTTACTAATTATTAAATGGATAATTTTACAGGGACTGAAGAACACATCCTGAATTTTTCAAGTCAAAGAAAAGTACTACATTTTTTTTTAAATAGGCACAGAAACGATGATTTGAATCACCAAATATCTAATTTAAATGTAAGAAATTAATTTATAAATTGATAATTACAGATAATCCCACCTGGTTTATTAGCATTTAGAAAGCAAATATGCTGGTGAAAAATGAAGAAGATATTAAGGGCCTTAAGAGTGATGTCAAAAGCCACAGCTCTAGGAAATATTAATCTAAAGAACTTAGTAAAAAGACATTTTTGCCAGCTGTTTCCAGATTTTCTAAATTAGAGTAAATGAGTTTTAAAAGCCATGTACCAGATGGGGGAAATATTCACATTTCCTAAAATGTTAATGAAATTTAGTTATAGGAAAGTTAGATGAAGAAAAAAATGTATACAGAGTTTTAATGACAGTATCAAGCCTGCAGCTGTCACAATAAAGTGCTCATCTTCTCAAATGTAGGACATATTTCCCATATTGATACTCAAACTTACAGAGATAGTGAAAAATGTTGAATTTTGATGCAAATTGGGTTTAATGGGTGCCATTTTTTTTACTAGACAGAGGTTCTAATGTTGTACATATATCTCATAAATGTAATACTTCTGAGACTAGTGAATGATTTAGAAAGACACAAAATTCATTCAAATCGATAACAAGGACAATTGCACAGAGGACTTACATTTGAAAATATCTCAAATTTTGATTTGAAAGTTCATACATGTGGAACCCTATTCCTCTATAGGGATCTTGTGTACTTTTTGGAAGCAGATGTTTTAAGATGCAGACAATCAGGGAAAGAAGCAATAGGTTGCTAAGGCACAGGAGTGGAAGGAAAGTGATAGATGAGATTGATACCACAGGGAGCTCAAGTGACTTCTCATATTACCATTTACAAAAGGAATTCCCTCAGATATGGTTACTATTTTCTCATAGGGGAGCAGGTAGAAATAGTAGATGCTTTTTCCTGAAATGCTGAATATTCCCCAATAGAATAAACCAGAAAAACTCATTGAAAAATGATGCAATAGCAATTGATCAGAATGGATTTTGCCCTAGAAACAGGAAGGGGATAAAATACTTCATTCTGAATTTTAATAGAATAATTATTTAAAATAGATGTGTGGTAGGACTTATGACAGTAAAATGCCAGCCCCTGTTTCATGGTTGCCTATCCTTTAGATCCACAATACTGGAAATAATAGATTGAGCAGAAAGTGGGTCAGAGAAGTTTTGGCACTGGATTCAGACCAAGTTTTAGCCTCGGCTGTTGGTGATTGTGTCGGTATTGTGTGTTTGTACGTGTATATAAAAATGTGAGTGCGTGTGTGTGTGTGTATGTGTGTGTGTGTGTGTGTGTGTGTAAGAGAGACAAAGACAGAGAGATCGACAGAGGAGAGATTTCACTCTAAAGTAAAATATAATTGTATAATAGTTTGGACTATTTTATATTATTTTATTTTGCCTCCACTTTTCTTTATTCCATAATGTAAGCAGTTGAAGATTAGGAATTTGCCATCACCAATGAAAATGTGGAATACCATTATCATGAGATTGTTTCCATTGTTCAAGGCAAAAGCAGAGAAACAACTATTTTCAATAAAGACTTAGAATAAAAAGAACATGTTTGATTTAAATCTGGAAGTGATTTCAAAGGTCTTTTAGTTCAACCTTAAACTTTACATATGAGGAAACTGAGATTTAGAAAGGTTCAGTGATTTCATCAAGGTCACACAAGTCATGTAGGATAAGTGACAGTACTGGAATTTAAACCCAGATTTTCTTCATTTCAAATACAGTTCCTTTTACAAAATATTTCCATGTCTCCTCTTAAGCAAGAACAATTTAAAATAATTATTTAAATAATGTTTCCTGTTGTATTTAGTACATGAAAAGAGACTTAGCTTCAAATACTGCCCCTGGCACTAACTACTTGACCCTGGTCAAGTTTTGTAACTTCTTCTAGTCTCAGGTTCCTCATTTCTAAAATAAGGATAATAATACCTGAACTATAAGTATGTATAATAATAGAATTTTAATGAGGTTCAGATAATGTAATATATGGCAAGCACATTCCTAACATTAAAGACTCTGTAAATGTAGGGAATTTTTTCACAGAAGTATTGAAATTGGTTATGAAAGCCTCTCCAATGGTATTTGTAAAAAGCCATAGTTATTAATATAAGATGATTTAGATATAGTCTTTCCTCAAGACAGAAAAAAAGGTAGGCAAAGTAAAGCTTCCTTGAGCTATTCACATCCGAGTTCTTATGAAAATACATGAAGAATAATTTTACAAATGTCAATGTATTATGAAAAATAATAATTTAATATCAAAAATTTCCTTCCAAGATTTTCTCTGAATTCTTTCCTCTTATGCTTTGCATACATTCTTCAAAAAATACCATTTGGTATCTGCTATGCAAGCTTCAATTGATTTACTTAAGAGGCCAAAACTGTGCCCCACTGCTGATATTGCATTACTACCTTGGCACAGTGGCTCATGGCTTTGAGCAAGTGAGCAATCAGTGACACTGTGAGATCAGATGAATAAAGCACTGGAGTTAAGAAATCCAGATTACCTCCTGGGGTTCACCACTATATGACTTCAGTACTTAAACTACCTTTTTTCAGTCCCTAAGAATAACATTTCCTCTCTCACTGGAAGGCCATGACAATAAGTGAAATAAGTTCTAGTGATGATTAATGAGATAAGAGATCACTTTTATTACTCTATATACCACCCTTAGATCAAGAAATTCTGCATGCAGAAGGGAACATATATAGCAAGTTTGGCTGTAGGTGTCCAACAGTGATCAAAGGAAGAGGTCCTGATGATGGAGGTGGGGGCCTGAAGAATGTATGAATGGATGTGACCTGAATCACCTCTATACACTATTGGTAGAGTGAAATTGTACCTATCCAACAGAGGTGAACTTCTGTCTGAAACAATAACAGCAACAACAACAACAAATAGATATGTTGAATCTAATTAAAATTGTCCTTTTCTCAACATCTTGCTTTCTAGTGTAAGCGAGTTCAGCATTCTACTATTATCTCTCAGTTTTTCTTTAAATCTCTTTGGGCTATAACTATCTGGTTCGAAGAATATAGCCACCAAAGAAGCAAATATCAGTTTCTTTATAAGATCCTTGTTATTCCTCAAGCTTTACATACAATGGGTGTCTAATAGACATAAAGGAACTTTATTAATTGATTCACATAAATGAAAAAAATATGTAAGATAATTATTCTCTTAAATAATAACGTAATTCATTGAAATTTGAGACATATTTATTCTTTTCTGCCTAAAACCTTCAATTTTCAGGAAAAAAGAATTCATAGATAATATGGTATAATTAGACATTTCTTTGGGGGAAAACCAGAGTTCTGTAGCTTTTTTTTTCTCACATAATATGTTTTCACTAGTATCTTTCTTGTTTATAGATTATTCTGTTCACATAGTCCCCATCTGCATCACCAGCTTGCTTGCCTTCCCTTAGGACTTTGGGGTGTTTTCATAATAGGCCTCCCAGACCCCCTCAGCAACAAGAAATCTGATAAAATAAAGAGAAAAGAGAACTGAAGTAATCCCTAGAGAAAGAAAACATATTTTCCTATTTTCCTTTTCACTCCACAACAGGATGATGGGCTGTGCTAATAAAAGCCCACTGGCATTTTAGCAAAATAAAATACATTTTGCTTGTCAGGCAGTAATTATGTGTTCTAAATATTAACATTCATAATACAATTTTGCTCTGTTTCTTTAAGTATGCATAATTAATACACATGTCTATATTTTGGGTCTCATTTCAATACTCATTTTTAAGAGATATATATGAAAATTTGTTCAATGAGGCTCTCTTGATGACTAGTCAACAGCTGGGTGACTTGAACAAATTAGAAAATCTCTGTGTAAGCAGAATCTGAACACCTTCCTTAACAATGGTGAAGGAATTTTAAGTGGAACTTTCCCCTTATGCAAAGTTGACCAAAACATACTTTTTTAACCACAAGCGTCCTCTCTGTAGTCAGCAGAACAAGCAATCTAGGTGATAAGAGAATAAGCAATCTTTGCACAAAAGCGATGGGTAGGTTCTTAAAAGGACCATTCACAATTGCCATTTTCCTCTTGTCCTAAAATTTGCAGCCTCTACTATAGCTATCTTATAGAAACAGATGTAAGACATGGTCCATAAACCAGAAATGTCCAGTTGATGAATCTATCCACTGTTCTGCTGCACATTGCCTAGACTTGTAACATATTATTTTTATTGAGAAATTAAGTAATCAACAATATCAAACATTTTAACATAAGATATTAACTTTTTTACAAGACCAAATTGTTGCTCTGGCCAGCATGATCATGACTTGCAAGTAATCTATAGGACCCATCTTCTTAATCAAAATGAATATAACAAAATCTAGAATTAATATTTTAACTAAATTAGAGGTGTATACCCATTTTGTGAATTAATTCACCAAAAGTTGGAAAGATATTATTTATTTAAAGTATATATTCTTTGAAAGTTTCTAAGGCCAAAATAGTAGCTGTAAAGGCCTACTAGGTCTGGTTAGACAAACCATAAAGTAAATCACTCAGTTTTCAATGTCACTTTCTAGGAAGGATATTGAAAAGCTGAGACCACACATAAAAGGTCCACTAAGCTAGTAAAAGGGTATGAATTCATATCATGGAGTGGTCATATAAGGAAGTGGGTATTTAGCATATAGAAGAGAAGAGTTAGGAAAATAACAATAGATGATTTCTCAGATTAAGAGAATTGTAATATGGAAGAGGTATTAGACTTGCCAGAGAACAGTGTTGGGAGCAATGGGCAAAAGTTGCTAAGTGGTAGAAATAAATAAATGTGTATGTATGTATGCATGTATGTATGTATGTATGTATGTATGTATATCTATACATATGTACCTATATATGTATAGATATACATACATATGTGTGTGATTAACATATGGACTGTCTCAAGAACTCCCTCCCTCCTTTCCCCTCACCTCTTCTCCACTAGAAATTTCCATTCAAAAGTGAAGTGACTACTGTGACTCTATGCTTTAAAAGAAATTTGTGTTCAGGTATGGATAGAACTAGATGGTCTCTGAAGTCTTTTTTGACTCTTAGGTCTTTCAATAATAAAATTTAACATTTATATAAAAATTTCTAATTTTAAAGGTGATTTCTATTTCACAATTCTGCATGGTAAATATTGGAAGCATTGTTACCCGTTTTTAAGAGATGAAACCACCTGTAAAGTGACTTCAGCATAGTCAAATAGCTAGAAAATATCAGATAGAGGATTTGAACCTCTATGTTCCAGTTCCTAAGTTTAGTACTTCCCCACTCCCTCTACCTCCTCGCCACCCAGGATTCTACAATACTTTGTAGGTTACATAAGATGAATAGTCTCTCTTCACTTCATTCCATCCTATTATTTTGAAAGTAATTTTCCTAAAGTATTGGTCAGACCACCCTCTCACTTATTCCCCACCCCCATGCCTTCAAAATATTTCGGTGGCTCACTATTACTTCTAGGATCAGTATGAAATGATCTTTTTGGCTTTAAATGCCATTCACAAGTTGATTCCTTCCTACCTTTCTGGTCTTCTTACATTTTACTTCCCCTGATCGCTTATTCTATGATCAAAATACACTGGCCTATTTCTTTGCCCACAGTGTTCCATCTCCCAATTCTAATGTATTCTCATTGGCTGGAAAGTTCTCTGGTCCTCACCTTTGAGTACTGGCTTTTGAAGACAATTCATATTTCACTATACACATTTTTCAAGAGGGCTTTCCTGGTCTCTAATCACCCTTGAACCCTATTGTCTCTCACTATGATCACTTTTCATATAATGCTTAGTGTAACGCTTGGCACATAGTAAATGCTTAATAAATGCTTGATGAATGTTGACTGATTTTGCCCATATTAGGTACTAAGCAATGTAGCAGTTTGGATAGTTCAGAGCGATGAAAATAGTACTAAAAGTATAAATAATTATATAAATATTTTATCAATAAGTGATGCAGCAGAAGTTACTTGCAGTGGAAAGTGAACAAATTAGGAAGGAATGAGAACTAACTAAATAAACATAAAAATTGTTTTGGAACATAAAAATAAAGCCCAGCAATATGTTATTGGAATTATGACAAAATCAGTATATTAGGGAGAAAGAATGCAGTTTGGGAACATGCAAGGGTAATTCTGTGGTTTAAATAAAACTGTTATTGCTACTCAGTCACTTTAAGGCCCACTAGAATCTCAAGTTATAGTATGTTTACATACATAATATGAACTAGGAGACAAACAAGAAAGGAGTTTTCCAACTAGAAGTATGCAGTGATCATAATGATAATAATATGGATGAATTAACAATGTTTTGGTGTTGTCAGTAATAACTATTCTTCTAAAAATCCTTGCAAAGAAGTTAATGATCTCATTATTTAGGAAGTATACTGGGTCTGTGCCCATGTAATAATATCTCCCCCCTAATGCACACACATACACATACACATATATACATATACACATGCATACATATGTGTATGCTTGTATAGGTGTGTGTATGAGAGTAAGTTCAGGCATAGACTTATGACCTAGAACATCTATTCAAATTTATGAGACCAACATTTCATTCATTTAAGAGTGAGGGCAATGGGAGAGAACTAAAAAATACTTTCGAGGATTGGAAATAATTTCTTTCTTCTGAACTCCAAACTCTTAATCCGTTACCCAAGGGAATCCTTATTTTTAATTTATTCTTTCTCCATTTACCATCAATCCAAACTGAAATTTCTTCTGCATCAATAAGTGAACTTGATAATCTCTTCTGACTCTTTGGACTTAGAGTTATCAAGATGTCTGTTCTTTAATTAAATTGAGATTTCACCAGAATATAAATGCTTGACTAACTAAGTATGGGAAGAAATAAAGAGAAACAAAATAAAATATAAATATAGAACTGTGAGTCATGAAATTATGGTGATATTTAGGATTAATCTACCGAATCATCAAATATTGAAAAGTTGTGGGGGTGAGATCTATGCTGAAATTCAAGACATACTACTTGGTGGTAGAAAAGATTCCTGCCCAAATGTTGGTAATCAGTGGAAACAATCTTATATTTTATCATTAACTTTTCCCATTGTCAACACCACCAACTTAAAATCACTTTGCCTAGTTAAGAAGTTTAACATTTGGTAAGGGAATAATATAACCTTGAATATTTTAAGATATTATCTCATTCATCTGTTTTAGAGCTTTTCATTATAACTCCTTTACCATATAGAACGAATGCCTAGGATTGAGGTAAACATTTTGAATAACAAAACTGTAGAGAATATAGACTGAGCTCTTGTTGAATTCACAAATTATTTGAGGAAACAAAACAAATTTTTTTATAACCAAAGAACAATTTTAAGATGTCATAACAGAAAACAGGAAAGAGACAGATATTGGAGTTAAACATGAATGTCAGAAGTTTATTTACTTTTATTCATTAAATAACATTTATTTGTTTATTGTGTATGTATTATGCATACATACATGTATGTATGAATGCATATTTTAATTTAATTGAAAATATTTCCCTAAGTGTTGATGCCCTGTTTTTCCGAAGTGTATTAAACATGAACTTTTCCAAACTAAGAAGGTAACTCAGAAGTTTCCCGGTCTAACTTGTTACCTGACACACAAATTTTCTCTCCATTATTTGAAACAATTGATCATGCAGACTTTACATGATGATCTTGACTGACTGAGATTTAACTACCTGTGGTGATAACCCATTCCATTTTTGTCTATCTTTAATGGTCAGAAAAGTTTTCCTTACCTAGTGAATCTATTGAACTATCATCTAGGTCATATCTCTCCATCTTGTCTACCAGTATGTTATGAGAAATTTTGTCAAAGGCTTGCTGGAACCCTGTAGCTTGAATCCATTAACAAAAAAAGTAAGGCTAACCTTCCTTCATGATTCTTCTTAAAATATTTGAAGGCAGATATAATGTTCCATTTAGGTTTTCTCTTCTTTAAACTAAAAATCCCTAGTTCCTTCAAACAGTTTTCATATTTCATGGCTTTGATTCTTTTATCATTATGATCATTCTCTTCTAGACCTTTATCATCCTCTCAATCTTCTTTCTAAAATTTCACCCTGAGAACTCAACTCAATATTCTAGATGTAGTCTGACCAAGATTGTGGATGGTAGCATAATCAATATGTATACCAAAAATATATCCATACGTTTTCTATGGTAGTATCACATGATTAAATTCCATTAAGATTACTCTTCATGAAAAGTTAAGGTATTTTTTTTTCTAATGAAGTAAAATGCAGGTATAATTCCTCCATTCTGATAGCAAATGAAGGTTTTTTCTGTTGGTTAGAGATTCAACAAGACTTCCTTTGCTAAATTATAGATTTGTCTGAAGTTAGGGATTATATTACATTCATTTCTGCATCAGAGATCTTTACACATAATAACAACTTAATAAATATGCAACTGAGATGATTGACCTGAAGCATTTCTGCCAAATCTAAGATGATAGGACTTCACGAGGATGCAAGAGAACATCACCTGATTTCTCCAGGTTCATAAAAGATTGTTTTCCACTTGCTTCTCTGTGTTAAAACTCTATTGTTGGTTCTTCTTAGTGCAGTTCCATTGGCAAAGGTGGTAGCTCATGTGATGTTAAGCGTTTCTTTCTTGTAAAAAGCATTTATCAACTGAAAATAAGTTTTCTATTAAGTACCTTCTATGTTTCAGGAATTTTGCCAAGTGTTCTGCTTAACTTTACCAATTTAAATTTTACCAGTTCTCCCTTTTTAAGATCTTACTAAAAAATATTATATTGAAAATATTTTATTTTTCTTTGTATTTTAATCATATTAATATGTGATGTCTTCCATCTTTGCGTTCCTCCATTGATAAATCATGTTAAAAAGCCTGGATCACAGGACACTAAGGATACGATTTCAATAGTCCACAATATGTGACCCTAGTCATTCAACTGATTTTGAATCCATCAAACTATATTATCATTTAGGCCATAGCAATCAGTTCCACAGATATACTTTCTGACTCCTTTGACTTTAATTTGAAATTTGCCAAATTTTGATTCTATCAAAAGATGTACCAGTTGTATGACCCTGAGCTAGTCACTTAACCTCTACCTGAATTTAACTACTCTGAACTTCAATTTTCCCATTTGTAAAATTCAGCTAAATAGCATTGCCCATATCAAAGTGGTTATTCGTGTCAAATGGGATTGTGTTCTTATAGTTTTGCAAGCCTTTAAGTACCATGTATACTAACTACCAGCTATGCTATTACCATTATTTGTTGCTGTTGATATTGTTGTGGTTATTATAAGTGTCCCCTATGATTTTAAATGTATTTTATATAGTTTGCATGTATTTATCTGTGAAAACATTGTATTCACACTCTAGGAAGTAAGTTCCTTGATGACTGTCTTGCTTCTATATTTATTTGTTCACTATTTAGCAAAATGCCTGGCACATTAATATTGTAAGGTACTTATAATATTAATAGTTCTAATTGTAAGGAATCTTTTCAATATTGTGAGGTATAACTTGCCTCCACTTAGGTTTTATTTTTCAAACATACAAGTAAGTATAAACACACACACACACACACAGACACACACACACACACACACACATACACACACACCCTAGGTTACTGGACAAAGGCCCTACTGGAAAAAAGAATGGTTTGAAATCAGGTGTCCCTCACATACTTCTCTTCTATATGGGCTATGACTATATGTTACCTGTAAAAACAATATCTGTACCTGACACACAAGTAGGACTACGCTCTTCAGTATACTACCAGATCTATTACCTTCCTAGGGACTCATAATAATTTTGAAATAGATGGGTCTAGAGTTATTCCCATTTTAGAGATGGAAAGATTGACTCAGATAGATTATACAATTCATCCAAAGCGACACGGAAAATTATTTATGAAGTCAGGGTTCTCATTTCAGTGCTTTTCCAGCAGCACATGTTAAAAAGACATATTGAATAAAACTTTTAAGGATATACTCAATTCAATGTAAGTAGTTTACTTAGAGACAGAATAAAATAACAAGGAAGTCTATGCTCAAGAGAGGGATGTATTTGTTTCTGGCAGTATTTTAAAGTCTTTCTTTTCAACAAAGTCTAGAGTTTGAAGAAACTCTTTGATATTTTGACAAAACTTTTATCTTGAAACACTTTCAGGGTGTGAAAGACAAATACCCTTTAATATTCACATTATCAATATATTTCCAAGAACACTGGCATGAAGGGAAACAATATTGTTTCTACAATCTCCATGAAACTGCAAGTCCTGAAGTGGAACGTCTATCTTTTCAAGTAAATCACACAAAAGTTGAGCCTTGATTTATGGGGACAGCTTGCAGATTACATTGCTTTGCATGCATTTCAGGTAAGTATAACTGAACCCTCTTTGGATATGAGTTTCATGGGCTAAAGATGAATCTCAGTTTTCTGCTTTCCATGCTGAAGCTCTGGGATTGTACATAACATCCCAGTTCGAAGGCAAGGAAGATTTGAATGAATGGAAGAATGAGATAGATTACAGGAGGGCATACATTTATTTAACTTACTCAGAACTTAAAGAAACTGAATCTGTCCTCATAAAGCAATGATATGACACTGGAAAAAAATATTTGAAAATTGGCATTTTAATTTTCACACCAGATTTCTTAAAGCTTAGAGTCATGGCTTCAAGAGCGTTTCAAAGTGTGCAAAGTACTTCAAAGATAATTGATCTCTTTAAACTCTTTTATTCTACACAAGAGGGAAATAAAGATGAGAGATGTTAAGTGACTTGGCAAAGGTCATATAGTGAGAGCCCAAACTAGAATTCAAGAATCATGACTGCCACAAATGTTTATTAGATGCTGTTAAAGGCACTATACAAAATCAAAAACAAACAAAACAAAAAAATTAATCTTCCACTTAAAGTTTTGAATTTATATTCAATTTTGAACCTACTGTGCTTTTTTGACTTGAACCACAGAATGAAACGCTCCAGCTATTGTTTAAACCACCGAAAGATGTTAACAACCTTGTTGCTTCATTTCTAAAGTACAACTTAGACTTCTTTGGCTTCTTGATCCAGGATTCATATTGATCACACAAGCTGGCTTAACTGCTGCATTCAAATGAATGTCCAGAAGGAGGACACATAGCCAGGCAGCTGTTGCTTACATATCTGCTGTTGCTGTTGGCACCCCGACTGCTGTTGTTACTCCCCTTCAATGGCCCCCTAGGGCTTAGTGACAGTGATCAGGGTTCTCCCAGGCCAGAAGGAGGAAGCCAAATTTTGTAATGAGAAAATTGAAGTGCTAGAATTGAAGATTACTGATCCTCTGTTGTTGTCTGCTCTAAGACGATAGGACTTGGGTGAATCAAAGCTTGGTGAGTAGTCAACACACTATCGGTAAAAACAGCAGCTTCAGAAAGCAAACAGAGCACTTATCTGGCACCACAGCTAAAGGAGAGTTGAAGTCTTTTGACAATAGTTTGGATTAAATCTAGAAGCAGTTTAAATATATGCATTAAACTTGGTATAGCATGAATCCTGCATATGTAATTTCAGGCAAAGGTGACCAGATGTTCCACTTTGACTGATTAAATTGTTTCCTCAATTAAATGTCCTTATAGCTTGATAGTTTTGGTCTAAATTCTTAGTAATTCCACTTGTTTTAGCTCAGTATTGTATTCTAAAGAAAAAAATAAGTAGAACTAAATTCCCTAGAAATCATATTTCTTTTTTATAATATGTATTCTCTACCCTTTTTACTTATTTAGTGATTACCATAAATTCAAATTTATTTTCTGATAAATAGATGACTCTAATGTAACTAAAGAGTGAAATGGATTTGATTTCTGACAGTAATTACTGTTACATGCAACAGTTTCTGAAACCATCTATTCATTCATAAACACATCTACTTAAGTTTTGTCTATTTCTACCCAAGCAAAATGAGTGATATACTATCACCTATAATAGTCTTGATAATTCAGGACAGATGCTAAGGAGGAAAGTCTAATAAAATAATTCAGCATAGTCCACATTAATCAAGGTTTCAATTCATCGCGTTCATCAGATCCTTAGTGCACACAGAGGCTGGACTCCCATCAAAGAGTATGGAAAATCAATATCTACCCACTAGGTAACAGTAGATTCTGATATGTAGATTGTAAAAACTACTCATAAAAATATTGTGAGTTTTCTAAAATTCTTACCTGGAATTTTATTGGTGTGTGGAACTCCATCTTCCAGTGTGGATTCATAACTGTTCCACAGTCTTTCCTATGTCAATAGAACATTAAGTAATTTGATTAGCACTACACAGCCAATATTTATTGGAGGTGGCACTCAAACCCAGGTAGTCCTAACTTTGAAGCAACTCTCTATCCATTATTTCAGTTGTCTCCAAAATTTGTTGATAATCATTTTCTGTGTTCAAAATGGAAAAAGAAAAAAAAGGTTCAAATATTTTATACTCATATGTATTCATGTATAAATTATTTTTATGTCTCAACATATAATTGTTTAAATCACGAAACTTACAAAAACAATAATAATTTTAGAATGATGAGATAAAGAAGAAATGATATTTGATCCTATAGTAACAGAGAGCCACTGATGGGAGAGGGGGAACACGTGGTGAGCCCTGTGCTTTAGTAAAATCACTTTGGTAACTGTTAAGAATTGATTGGAGAAGGAAGAGATCTGAGGCAGGGATATCTGGTGGACTATATCAGGTGAGCTGTGATAAGTGATAGAACTAGGAAAGTGACTTTATAAGTAGAAAGGTATAGAGGTAGGAAAAAATGACAATGGGTCTTATATGTCATGTGATGGAAAATGAGAAGCTAAACGTGCTATCAAGTTGTGAACCTGGATAATTGGAAGGATAATGTTGTCCTCTACAGTAGTAGCGGAGTTTGGGAGAGGGCTAAGTTTGAGGTAAAATACTGTAAAGTGCAAGGAATTCTTAACTTGATATCTATGAACTTCTGTAGAAAAAGAATTTGATTATTACATTTTATTTTTAAAAATTGTTTCCCTTGAAATTCGACATATTGTATTTTAAACATTTGAAAATTAAATTCTAAGAAGCAATACATAGCTTCACTCATCTCCCAGAGGGTCTTTGAAACAACAAAAAAAGTTAAGAACATCCATCATAATGAGATGTGTAATGAACATCACAATCCCTCAATGGAGAAGAAAGGCTTATCTAAGGAGAAATAGGAAGCAACATGAGCCAGGCCAAGTTAAACGAGTGCCAATTTCCTGTCTAAGCTCAAAAAAGACAACCTAGGACATTCAATTCCAACACCTTGGAAACAGCAATTTCTACCCCAATTCCCCGCCACCACACTTGCTTACACTAGCCCTTGAAAACTTCAATGGAGAAATCTTTGTGCTGAACAGGCGTACTTTTTTTTACTACAACTAATAACAATGGCCACCAACAGGTCAACAGGTCACTGGAGTCCTGGGGTGGCAACACTCCCTTGACCATTGGTTCTGCCAGTATCATTCTTACAGTTATTATATGAGTAAGTAACTCCTATGAAGAGGTTACCCCAATCGTCTAGTAACTGCCATTTACAGGGCAGCCAAAATAGCCTGAAGCAGGTAGATATCTACTGAGAGGGAAAGAGGCTAGGTAACAAATGCCAGGTAAGTTTAATCATGGTCACAAATTTGAATACCACATCACCTCAGACTCTAAAGGAGAGAGTCCAGGACCCTGAACACAAGTGCCTTATAGCAATGCTTCATGCACAGTGCACATAGTCCTTATCTTTAGAAGCAATTTCAGTGGAAGTACAGACACACAAATTATCCCAAATGGAGTTAAAGGAACAGGTACTGAAGAGTCCAGAAGATAATTTTCTTACCACAAAAGTGGCTAACACTGTCAAATGGTTCAACGTTAGAAAACAATGTTATTTTTTTCAGGGAAAATGACATTAAAGAGGTATTGCTATCCACTTGGTCACTGCATACTATGAACCACAAGGCATTTCCATTCAACTTGAAGAGGAAATTGTTACTCTGTTTTCTATTCCTTATTAGAATTAGAGCTTCTTAAGGGTGGGGAAACTCTTATTTTTCTTTTTATATACCACCACCTGGCACAGTTATTTGCACATAAAAAGTATTTAATAAATGGTTCTTTCTCATTACTCATTGATTTATTCACTCATTTGAGCTTATTTATCATATAAAAACATCATTTAAACTGTTGGACACTCTACTTCAACGAGGTAGTTTTGTTTCAGTACTGGCCAAAATACCAATTCACCTACAATGATTCAGGAAAGTACTCTGATATTTCAGCTTTGATAAAGGAATGAAATACAACACTCATTCTTGAGCTAACAAAAAGAGAATGACTTAGTCATAGCAATGGAAAGATATTCAAAAATGATATGTATCTAGGACACCATGAGCTGCTTTAGCTGAGTGAAGTTCTTTTTTCCCTGAGTTGCTCATCATGATAAATGCAGCAGCTGAGGTTCAAAGAGTCTGGCTGTGCCTTACTTTTATTTTTTTTCCTTTTTGGAACCCTGGCAACAGTCAAAATGTTTAGATCCCTGTACCAATCAGATTTCAAACACAGTTTCAATATGTTTTAAAAAAGAAAAAAAAATGCTATCTTAATTTTCATGGATGAAATGTTAGGAATTTCCTCCCATAATAGTCTTTTATGACAATTAGAACCTTTCCACAAATTGAATACCCAAAGCAGCAGCTGTGTAAGTGTCCCTGAGAAAATCTCCACCCCTTCCTTCCAGCATGTCTGCCCAGGGTTCACATCAGGGACAGAAAAGAGATGAAAGGAAAAGAAGGAAGGGAAGAGAACAGGAGAAGGGAGGAGAGAAGACAAGAGAGAAGAAAGGAACAGGAAATAGAAAAAGGAGAAGGAAAGGAGAGGGTGAGGGGAGGAAAGAAGAGAGGTAAAAGGAAGGATGGAAAGAGAAAAAAGGGAGAGGAAAAGATGGCTGGGAGGAGAAAAGGGGAGAAGAGGTTGGAGGAAAGAAAGAGAACAGTAAAAGGGTAGGGAACAGGAATAAAGGGAAAGGGAGAGGCAGAGAGAACAATAGGATTTTAGTTGAATATAAGTGCGCCCTTCCATATTGCTCCTGATACAAAAATACATGGGGGTCATTAGAAAACTGACCCCATACCTCCTGGAGAGCTTCTAAGACCAACAGATGGCATTAGTGGAAAGTGGCTTGCTTTTGGTCAACAGAAGTAAATAACTCAGGTAAATTGAAGCATTTTTCCTCATTGAATTGTATACTTATTTAAGTGATATTGTGAAGACATTTTGAATTCCAGATGGGGATAAGGAGAAGGGTGAACAAATAAAAGTGACTTTGTGCTTTTAATTTCCTTTTTTAAAAATTCAATTTGATTTTTTTAACTTTGTGGAATAAAATAAACATTTCCAAAACATGGTATAATAAAGATGATTGCAGACAAAACTGCAAATCTATTGTGTACAGCTTGTTATTTATTTAAAATATATAACAAAGTTATCATGTAAATTTCTTTTTTTTTCTTCCCCCCCACTCTAGGAATGGCTAAAATTAGACACAAATAGGCAAAATTATCCTATAAATATTTTTATTTATCAGTCCTTTCTCTTGGTGCAGGCAGTGTCTTTCTTCATATGACTTTTATAGTTATTTTGGGCATTTACAGTAGTCAAAATGATGTATTTGAAGTCAAACTTAAAGCAATATTGCTGCTACAATGAACAATGTTCTCTTGCTTCTGCTCATTTTGCTCTTCATTTATTTTGTGAAAGTCTTTCCATGCTTTTCCAAGACCACTGAGCTCATCATTTCCATAGCATTCCATCACAATCATACACTACAACTTCTTCAGCCATTCTCCAATTAATGGACATCTTCTAATTGGGTTCAGTTGTTAATTGAGATTTAAGTTTCTGTACTCCTGGTTTCTCTATGAAGTAGTTAATAAATAATAAACAATCCCCTAAGCATACTCTATTTTAGAAAGTGGCACAAGTTTGAACAAAACCAATTATGAAGGATCTTAGATTTAACCTATAAGAGCATTTACAGATCATCTGGTCCAAGCCCCTCATTTTACCAAGATACTAAGTAACTTACCCAGAGCAAATTACAATCATAATTTGAATTCAATACCTCTGTCTCCAGAGATAGCATTCTTTGCATTACACCAATTGCCTTTTGAGGAAAAGTTTTTATTAGGCTTAAGTCTACAAATATAGAGTTAGTAGACTGGTCATTCATTCAACATATTTAATAGTTGCCCACTATGAACCAGAAAATATGTAGGGTTATAGAGATTCAAATAAAAAAGACAAAATATCCCTGAGCATCCAAAAGTTTAAGCTGCCTTTTGGAGGAAAAAATATGAATGCAGATATGTGTACACATATACGTACACACATATATGCTATACATATATATATATACATATTCACATACACATATACATATGTGTTTATGCACAATATATTGTGTATATGTTCATGTATAAACATACATGAACATATACATATGCATGCATAAAGTATTTACAAAGTAAATACTAAGTAAAGTTTTTGTTGGATGGGTGTTGACAACTAGAAGAATTAGAATTAGTTTCATGAAGAGGGATGCTATAATACAGAGGTAAGGAGGAAGCGAATTTGAAACAGAGAGCTACCCCACGGAAAAACATTAAAATGGAAGATGAAAGGCTTTGCTTATTCAGGAAAGAATAGTTCATTTTGGCTGAATTTTAGAGTTCTTGGTGATGAATCATGTGCAAAACCTAGAGACAAATTTTGAAGGGGCTCAAAAGCAAGACAGAATTCATAAACAGATGTATGAATGAGGAGCCATTAAGTGCTTATTATGTACCATTGTACTAAGTACTAAAGATACAAAATGCAAGCAAGATAGTCCCTGCCCTCAAGGAATTTAATTTTTTCTTGATATTTTTTATTTTTGCTATATATATATACACATATATATATATACATATGTATACATATATATATACATATACATACATATATATATATATATATATATATATATACAATTTTTTTTTCTGTCAGTCCACCAAATGGTAAAGAAACAACAACAACAAAAAGAAATAGAAAATAGAATCCTGTGTTAAATGAACATAGTTAAACAAAGCAAATATCCATGTTGGCCACATCTGCAAAAGAAATGTATTTCTCACTCTATATTTTTAGTCCACCATCTTTCCTAATCTATAATATTCTTATGGTGGGAGAACAAAACATGAAAGGAGCTGGGTTTGGGGGGAAGTACATATGACATTTATGGTTCGCCACTGGGCACCAAATGAAGTAAATACTTGGTTCTGGGTGAGATGTGGTGAAAACTAAGCTATCAGATCCCAATATCAGAATCCAGAGTAAAGAGGTAGAAAAGCATGCTAAGTGTACAAAGGAAGGGGAAGGAAATAAACATTTATATAGCACCTACTTCCTGTCAGTCACAGTGCTAAGTGTCTTTTGCAAATATTATCTCATTTAATTCTCACAATAGCTCTGTGAGAGAGGTAATATTATCATCTCAATTTTACCTTCCAGGAAACTGAGATTAAAAGACTTAGCCAGGGTCACACATTTAGTAAGTATCTTAGGCCACATTTAAACTCAGGACTTCCTGATTTCAGTCCCAGTGTTCTCTCCATTATGCCACCAGCTTGAAAAATACTACAAAAATAAAAACTTATATGGAAGAGTTGGTATTTTTTTCTTCGATGTAAAAGGGAACCGCTTCTGGTATCACTTGAATCTCTCAATATCCACAATTGATGTTATGACTGACTTTGTGGTTAGCATCATTGTCATTCAGGAAGTTGGTTAAGTTTGTCAGAAATATAGAAATTATTTTGCTTTGACAATGTTATTTTTTTCTCTTAGAAATTTTCTTCCATTCTTAACTTTTTTGTGTTTCATGGACCACTTTGGCGGTCTGGCAAATACATATGGACAATTCTCATAATGTTTTAAAATACATGAAATAAAATGCATAAGATTGTAAAGAAAATCAATTATATTGAAATTAACATGTATTTTTTCTTCACCCAACTTTATGGACTTCCTAAATTTTATTCTTAGACCCTTAGCTGAAGAACCTCTGATTTAGACTAACACCATTTTTGAATGATTTAGGAATTAATAGAGTTAATATCTAGGCACTTATTAAGACATTTTTCCTTGTTGAATCACACTTGTGAAATTGTTACTTCATGCTGATAAAGTGTCAATATTAGAATGCTTATTTTCACACAAAACAGAGGACAAGAATTTAAGACTATAGCCAATAAACTTTAATATTTCAGATTGTCTCCATCCAATTGACTAGGCAAGTACCTACTTGTCAAATATAAGGCACAGGAATTTAATGTTGATGACCAAGTCAACTGAAACAACCTTAGCTTCAATATCTTTTTGTAATTTTTTCCTTCAGGCTGTTCTGTCCCCAGAACTATAGGTGCCAATAATTGCCTATGTAACTTTAAGCAGATCCCTTAACCTCTATAGACCTGTTTGTTCATCTGTAAAATGAAGGAGTTGAACTAGATGACCCTTTCTGTCTCTTCTAGTTTTAGTGTTCTCTAAGTCTATGAATGTAAAGATCTACATTTATCATGAAATATTTTTTTCCAATCAATGGAATTCTGGGAAGTAGTAAGTGCATACATGGTTATTTTATCTAAAGAGAAAGAATTATTGAAATACAAACAAGACAGTTCATACTGTGTCATAATTTCTCTTTGCTAGATTATTGGATATAAGAATAAGACAGCAGCATTTCAGTAAGAACATAGGAAATAATCTTTGCTGACTATTTAGGGTCTCCACTTCCATTTGTAGGCTTAAAAAAGAGACATTAATTTAATGTTAACAAATTGAAGGCCCAACGAAAAGTAATACAAGTTAAAATAATACTTAGGTATTTTTCCAAAAGAGGACAGTTAGAGGTCTATGAGAGCTTTTTGATTGTTTTTGTTTTGTTTTGATTTTATTTTTAATTTAGAATATAACACCATCAGGGTTAATTTCTAAAATCTATAACTAGGCAATAAAAAAGAGTGTAAGACTTTTTTGCATCAGGGGAAATTCAATTTAGATTATTGTATTAGAGGGCAGTTATTAAAGTTATTCCACTAAAATTCCTAAAACCCCTGAACTCCTGTAAAATATGCCCCAACTCCACCTTTTGCCCACCCATCTCTGAGATGTTATATGGCTGGAAATCATGAAATATCACAATATCCAAAGAAAGTTGTAGTAGTTGTAAATATGTTATAGCATACTATTAATGAAACATTAAAAGCTAGAAATGATGGTAAATATTAGCAAAGCTAAGAATTTTGGGGAAAGAAGCAGGCCCTTTGTATAACATGAAAAAGGGATAAATGATAGGGTCCATGAGCTCTCTTAATTTTCATGTAATTTCAAGAGATCTAGAACTAGTCTGTCATTATATATGGTAGCTATTGAAAGTTGTTGGGGGAAAATGTACAGGATACATTAGGATGGGTTTTAATCTGAACTGTTAATTTGGTCTCATTGATATGGGAATTCTTCTACCTCCACCAGTAAGATAAAAATCCACCAAAGAATAAATACCTTGGAAATAATAAGTAGTTAGCAAAAATTTGTTGAATTAAGTTAAATTTATTGAATTTTCATTTTTAATGTTTACTGAACCCATACCCAGTTAAATAACTGCATACTTGTCATTGAAGAAAGTTTAGGGAATAGGGCTGCTGAAGCAAGAAATGGAACCCAAAAGGTAGAAAGTATTGGGCAATTCTCTAAGTCTCTTGGGAGAGGCATATCCATCAGCAGAAGTCTAATGAGTATGGGTCATGAATAGAAGGTCAAACTGAAAATAGATAAATTAACATGTTAAGGAGTCTTCTGTGGCAGATAGCAACTTCTGAGTACTGAGGTAGTGATCTGGCAACTTCAGGAGTGCTGAGAGTACACAGCCAATCAGTTCTATTCAGCACTTACAAAGAATGGAAAAATAAATCGTTTAACTTGGGAAGGAGGGGTAGAGAAAGAGAGGGGTCAGTCAAGGGAAAAATGAGGAGTGTTGGGAATTCAAATGAAAGAATTTATTTTCAGAATAGGAGCACATTCCTTCTTCAAGGGAAGGAGACAAAGGGATAAGATCCAATAATTTTATAATCATGGGAAAAAGTCTTTTTAGTCAAAATTGTAGTGAGTCTTATCCAAGGACTGCAAGTTGTTACAAATGTATGCATCCATTTGCTTTATTATGTCCTTGCATAGAGACTGGGAACTAATATTTGGCTCCTACGTAGTTGATGGATTTCTACATTGTTAGTTTAAAAGATGTGGCATAATGGTTTTGGTTCTTATTTTTCCTATACAGAAGAAAAAAAAATAGTCTTTATAGCAAAGCATGGTCAGTTACAGCTGAGTCACATCGTATGAAAGATTTATATTTTTCCTGATAGTATAGAAAAATATAGGAAATATGACTACATATCCCTGGAGACTTTCTAGTAAAGTCTGATGGGAGAATGATAATTTGAACTATCAGCATCCAGGGGAGATCTTCAATTGTTTGACCAGTCCAATCCCGATTAGGGACTAGTTTGGGGTATTGTCTACCAGTCTACTGCCCTGGAATTTGTTACCATTATTCCTAATTCATCAAAACAATATCCCAACCTTCCTTTGCCACAAAATACCAATGGTAACTCGAAGACACCTATTCCTGGACAATTTCTCAACCACTAGACCTAGATGAATGAAACCTGTCCTCAGTCTTCCCTGCCAGGGACTGGATTTCAAAATCTTCAAAGATGTTAAAAACTCAAGGTCCAAGGGTCCTAAACCTCCCAGAAAACTCCCTAATATATCCCAAACCAAATTAAAATGTAATTAGCAAACATCTAACAAAGCAAATAAAAATGAAATGGATACAAATGATATTAACTCATGGATTTCTAGGTTACCTAGTGTTGTTGGTAGAGACATTACTTTTCTCAATATCTGAGGAAATCAACAATGCCTGATAACTTCATGAGCATTGGGCATACAGAAAACCAAACATTTTGTCACAAAGAACCTAATTAGTACTTGATCCTTAGATAACATCCTTCCTGTTGCCAGAACCCCATCAAGTAGTAGGGACTCAAACAGAAGATAAACAACAACAAAAACTGAAAACAAAGAAACAAACCAAAAGCACAGAACCCTAAGTTTAAGTCACTCTATGATCAGAATTTCCTTTGACTGTGTACTAGCAAAGATCCTGAAACATATTAGGCATTTCACAAATTCTTGTTAACTGTCAATTGGTTGATTTATCTTTGGATGAGGAGATGAATTTTCACTGAATATGATTACAGTCAGAACCCTTGGGGGACTTATGATCAGGTATTTATCAATTCAATCTAGTACCGCTTGTCTAGTATTAATGAAGGAATAGGATGCATAGAATTTGACAAATATTATGATTAAACACCTTATAAAACCAATCTGTGTATTTGCATTATGTAGATCAACCTATATTTATATCTACTTATCAAGGAAGGGAAAGAAATAAGCATTTATAAAGCACTTTGTCACAGGCACTGTGCGAAGTTCTTTACAAATATTATCTCATTGGATCTTCACAACAGCCCTATGAGGTAGATGCTGTTATTATCCCTATTTTTCATGTGAGGAAACACAGGGAAGCAGAAGTTGTGTGAATTGCCCAAAGTCATGTACCTACTAAGAATTTGAAACAGAATTTGAACTCAGGTCTTCCTAAGTCTTGGCCCAGTGCTCTATCCACTGCATTACCAAGCTACCTAACCACTAAGAACTCGCATACAAACAGAGATATAATTCTAAAATAATATTCTTATCATATTAAAAAATGTGTCAGCCAATTTTTCATAGGTGTTTTATTTTTTTGCAAGGCAGTCCAGGTTAAGTGATTTGCCAAGTGTCTGAGGTCAGATTTGACCTCATGTCCTTCTGACTCCGGGGTCAGTGCACTTTCCACTATGCCACCTAGCTGTCCCAGTTTTCCATACCTTAATAAAAGAAGTTGATTAATATAACTGTTTAACTACATCTAAATCAAAAGCTGATATTTAGTCTTAAAATTATAGAAACATGATTTTGACTATGTATGTATGTGTGTTGTATATGACTGGCTTACTTTTAGGGCTAATGGCAATGGTAATAATAATGATAATTAGTCTTAGGAAGAGGCTAAGGAACACTGTGGTAGAATCCAGAAAGTTTGTTTTTTGGCTGAAGACCAAGAAATGTAAGACTATTTTCATCTTTTATATTTAAGTTAGTAAAGAATGTTAAACATATTTTATATGAGCCTAGAGCCAAATTTGAGAGAAGTGTCCTTGGTATATATCTGAAAAGCAGTGAATGTTAATAGAAATGACTTCTTCTTGGTAAAGTTAGGAGATTTGGTTTGTAGATACTCTTATAACAGCCAACTACAATGTATGGTTTTCTTTTTTTTTTTAATTTGTTATTTTGAAGTCCCCTACAACTCTTCCCAAAGTCAAGGCCAGACTTTATAAAATCCCCAAAAGATTTTGTTTCCTTCATATTGTTCCCTCTCAGAACTTTCTCATGGCTCATTCCATTTTTATTCTGGATTCTGACTAAGGTTAATGTAAATTCTCTGAATATAGAAAGATATGTTCATTAGTAGTTGATTTCCTCTCTGTCATTGCTGTGACACAAGACTACTTGTGTACTTCTACATTTTATCATGCAGAGAGTTAATTAAGTTAAGGAACAGAGACCCGGTTTTGAGCTTTTAGAATTATACTACATTTTGATTTATCTGTCTAGTTACTACTATTAATACTGATGTAAATCAGTCAGTTCAACAAGTGTTTACTGAGGCATTATTCAAGGCAATGTGCTAGGCATTTGTCTCCTTGCTTAAAAACACACACATTCTTTTGTATGGTGCTCTTCATAATGCAGAAAGAGAAAGATTTTTCTACTTTTGTCTACACATATTTTTCCAAATTAATTTTCTCTTTTCATTTTTTTATTCCTTTGGATGATTAATTATATTATCAAGTTATATTTTGCCAGATTTCACACTTGTTCATATTTGATCTTGGAAGCATAGCATTTTCTCTTATTTCTTTCTTCTTTTGGTATAATCTTTGAATAAGGCAAAAAAAAAAATATCTGTGTATGTACTCCCCTTTCTCTTAAGAGGGACTAGCTTCATCTCTCAAATCACCTCAATGATCTTGTTTATTTTATATTTACAAGCAGATGGATCACAGAAGACCTCCCCTGGTGGGAAAATAATTCACTTCCCCATTCTGGAATACGCTCTAGTGCTTGCTCCGGTGACAGTATTTCATTCTCTTGCTTAAAGAGCATTAAAGGACATCTAAAACTTTCCCTCAAATCTGGGAGGGATTCTGGGACTACAAAGATTCATCTCTTATGAGGGAACGCTAGTGTTATACCTGATTTCTTCCTCTTTCCCTGTGTGCTGACCAACAAGCACATTAGGACTTTGACAGATATTTTGGCACCTGTTTTCTTATTGCAGCAAGCAAGGCATTAACATCTGCAAAGAGGAGATTACAGTCATGCATCATATTGATATTTTTTATGTACACTTCTGGTATTGCTTCAAAAATCCCTCCCTTGTGACCTACCCCACCAAGGAGCTAACAAGTCTGCAGGCAACAGACAACCTTGAAACATTTCCCCTGCTATTGAAAAGTAATTAATGGTAATGTGTTCCTCTCACCCTGAGCTTGCTACAGATTTTTTTTAAAGGTACCTGACTATAGAAATATGCAGTACTTAGATTACAGAGAAAAGCTTTCAAAGTAATAGTTTCATATTTACTTGTTTTCCTAAACTGTACTCTTTGTTGATCAAGAACAAAGCATCTTCCACATAAACAAAGTTATAATATATCAGTTGAACTGGAGAGTGACTGTTTATCCTTCAGTGATAAGGGCAATATCTTTCATAGTGATTCCCTAAGACTGGAATTTAGCTTGAGTCTTTGCAGTCTATTTCAGGGCTTGGAGATTTGTAGGATTCATAACGATTCTTCCAATTACTCTGAGGACTTGCCATAATCATCTTCATCTGGAAATAACTTCCTGCTTTGGGACATGCAATTGTTTATTACTGAATATTCAGATCTGTGTGATTCTGATTTTAAGTTGGATTAAATGTAACATGGAATTTTCCTCATTACATCAAAGTCCGCATTGGATTGGATTGGATTGGATTAGATTGGAGAAAACAGGATGGAAAATGTGCCATCTCCACCAATGGTGGCTAATGTTTAACTGCTACTAAGCAATAAATGGCCACAAAAGCTCTGTGAATATCAGTTTCCCTAAGATCACTTGTTTTACCAGATCAGCCCTTACAGCCATCTTTCAGGAAAACAAATCTTGTGGAGAAGAGGTCAGCCACCCCAATAACCCCCTGATAAGAAGCAGGTAAATCAACCTAGCTGGAACAACAGGGCACCTTGAGAAAAAGAAAAATTAAGCCATTGCGAACATCTTTCGTACCACGGTCTTCTCTTAGAACAATATATAAAAAGACCAGGATCCTGAACCCAAGAGGCTTGGGAATGACAATACTTCCAGCTCTCTGCTATCAGGTATCATCCTTGGAATTAACCCTGTTGGAGAAGCAACCCTGCAACTGCTCCTGTGGGTCTTTTAGGCACTGCTATTGTTGACCCAGAAAAAAAGAATGTTCTTCCCACCCAAGACCTTGACACTATCAAATGATTTAACATAACAAACTAATATGATTTTACTCATAGAAATGACACTAGAGAGGAGGCATTAACCACCTACTTTATTTTTGTACCCTAAGGACTATAAAGGCATTATATTTGACATGCAGCTGAAATATTCCATATGCATTTTCTCTCCTAACAGAATGCGAGGTTCTTGCAGGAAGTATTGTCTTACTGTTCTATTTGTATCCCCAGAGATTAGCATGTAGCAAGCATTTAATAGATGCTTAACTATTTACCCAAATCGGTTAAAAATGAAGGCTGTTTCTGCTATTCAAATATAATAATCTCTATTCTTCCCCTATATATATATATATATATATATATATATATATATATATATATATATATATATATATATATATATATATATGAAGCATCATGGTGTATAATTGTCTATGAAATGGCCTCACAGCCAGGAAGATCTGTGTTCAAATCCTGCCTCTGGCACATACTGTTTTTGTGAAGTTGAATAAGTCACTTACCTTCTCCGTAGTCCAGAAGTGGAAGACTTGAGGCCCACATCCCAAACAGAATTGGAAAATGTTAAACAAAATAAATAAAAGTGGAATACAACATAGATATGCTAATATACAATTTTCTAAGTCAATATTCTGTCTACCATTTTTCTATTTGAATTTTATGTCACTGGCAACCATCTATATACTATACAGTATAAAACAAGTGCATTGGTAGATGGAATTTGCCAGTTAGGAGGGAGTTTCCTAAGCAAATGAAATCATAGATCTAGAATGAAAACATGCACTTGATGAATCTGACAATATAAAAATTTCCTCAGTGCAGAGTTAGTGATGTAACCCCTTCCCCAATCAATCCCAACACCTCTTACTCTAGCAGTGATGAAAACTGGCTTTGGTACCAATTCTACTGCTATGTGACATTGGACAAATGGCTACAACAAAGAGTTATTGTGAGCACTGAATACAAAAACAAAGAAGAGTGTGTGCTTTGGGGGAGAGTTGGGAGGAGGGCTTTACAAACATCAAGTATCTTGCAAACATAAGGCATTATTATTCTATATTTTAATTTTGTTTTTCTATTTTCAGAAAAATATTTATGTAACAAGGGTCGCCGGCCTTAGATCACAAGGTCTCTAAGGGCAGGAACTGTATCTAGTGAACATGAATGTTAAAACATACCAAACTAGCCCCACATACTTCACAATGAGCTTTCTACCTGCATATAAAACAGACTATTATGATTGATCTGATTATAATCATCGTTTGGTTATTTTTATGTCTTCTGAATGACATGGTCCTAGGAATATATCTTTGAAGTATAGCAAAATTATACTTCTCACCTAGTGTTTTATTATAATCTTGTACAAGAGAACTTTGGTCTGTTCCTCCCAGCAGGCTGCTCTGTCTGATTCATTTACACAGGTTATGTGGGAATTCTATGGTCAGAAGTGGAGTAAAACAAATCTTCATTCTTAATAAGAGAGAACTATTCCTTGAAGTATATATCATTTCAAAGATTTTTTTTTTAAAGGACAACTTTTGTCTTAACCATTTAAATGCAGGAAACGTTAATTCATATGCTGGCACAATATTTAGATGAACTATCTCTTTTAAGTTTCTGTAATTGTCAACATTTAAGTAAACAAAAACTAATATTAAAAAGTAAAGGGATAACAGCATCTTACTGAGAATTTTTTGACAAATAACTAACTGACCTTCTTAAACATACACTATTATGTTATTAGAAGAGCAGGTTAGGCTTTCTAGAGCCAATATATGGGGTGGGAGATGACATCCACTCAACACATTGCCAATCTTTTCAGTAGCATTTATAGATAAACTAGATGTTCATAACTGGATGCAGAATCACAGCCTCCTTCCTCACACTTCCCCCTCCAAAAAAGGAAAACCTAGAGGGTATATTTTTTTGCTTTATTTTTTCTCAGGAGAAAAAATAGATTTAAATTGTAATTAACAATATGAAAAGAAATTGGTTTCTAATAAGGCTTTTGGATATTGGTTGTCTGCCATTAAAAAAAAATGTTCTCCCAGAGGAACAACCTTTTAAATGGTGGTGCCTTGGCCAAATAAAAATCTGTTTAGCCCAGAATGCCACTGAAATCCAGAGACTATAAACCCATAATCACCAAATTATAGAGATAGACACTTGGAGAGTTTCTAGACTATCTTGTATTTGAGGAAACTGAATTTTCAAAATGGATAAATGATCTGCTCACATTCACAAAAATACTGATAACAGTTCCACCTCATGTTCAAATTGCTTGACATAGAAGACACCAGTCTTCCCGTTGAATGACTATTCTCCATGTTATATTGGTCTGTTAGGCAAATTTAGTTTCTCTAAATTTTTATTTAAAATAGGACAAGTAAAGGTAATTAAAATACATATACTTTAAGCAAAAAAATCTAATAAAATGAATTATAAATATTTTTTTCTTTACATACATTGTCTTGAATTTGCTTATCCACCTCCAGGGGTCCCTCTCCTGTGCTCCCATTCTGGTAAATCTAAACACCTTTCTATAGATCCTTTTACTTATTTCCTCACCCTCGCCTCTAAAGATCCCTCCCTTGTCCTTTCCCCCCTCCCTATGTCCCTAACGTTTAATTTCTTCTGAATTCCGAAGACTTTTATACTCTTCTAAATATGTATGTATTGTTCCCTTTAAATCCATCCAAGTAGGCTACTAAAACTATCAGTCTTTCTCCCCCACATAATTCTTCTGTATAGTTTCTTCCTCTCACATCTCATTTGTGTAAAATAATTTCTGTTTTTAGCTGTTCCTGAATGGTTTTATTTTTAAATCCATATCCTAGTCACGTTTGCCCCAATCTTTCTTATGAGTTACCTAATTGTTAATAAGAATTTTAGTCATTCATTTTGTGTTATATATGCATGCACATGCATTTACATAATACATACACATACATGTACATGTATAAACACTTACATGTATATGTGTGCATATGTGTATATGTGTGTGTATGTATGTAAACTAATGGTCCTTATGAATCCCTTATAATCAGTCTTTGGTGTACACTTTTTTTTCTTTTTTTTTTGTTTCTTATATGTCAAGTCTTTTAAGTTTAGGGTTTTTATTTGACAAAAATCTTGAAAACTGGAGAGTATATCAAATGTTCTTTCTTTTCCATTCAGGGTAATTCTTACCTTGGCAGGTTGTGGTATTTTTGTCCTGAGCCCCAGGTCTTTTGCTTTTTGAAATATTATGTTCCAAGATCTGCGGTCATTTAATATCTCTCCTGCTAGGTCTTCTGCTATTCTAATTGTGGCACCATTGTATTTAAATTGTTTTAATCTTGATGTTTTTAGTATTTTATTATTGAGCTGGGGGTTTCAGAATTTGACTATGATATGCCAATGAATTTTCCTCATAGGATCTCTTTTGAGAGATGATCAATTGATTTTTTTTTTCTATTTCTACTCCCCTTCCCCCTTTTTCTAAGGCTACAGGACAATTTTCTCTAATTTTTTCTTGTATTATTGTATCAACATTCTTTTTTTAATCACAACTTGGTTAGTCTGATTATTTTTATACTTTCTCTTCTTGATCTATTCTCTAAATCTGTTGCTTTTCTTATAAGATGTTTCACTTTCTTTTTTATTCTTTAATATTTATATTCTGTTCAATTATTTCTTCATCTCTCATAGTTTTGCTGGTTTCACTTTGTCCAATTCTAATTTTCAGGATATCATTTTCTTTTTTTGAGATTCTGAATCTCTTTTTCTAATTGGTTTTACTTTCTTTTCATAACCTTCTTGTTCTTTTTGGATTATTCTTATTTTTTTTTTTTAGTTTTTCTTTCATTTTTGTCTTGATTTTCAAAGTCTTTTTAAAGATCTCCTATAATTTCTTTTTGGGCAGGTAACCATTGACAATGATATCCTTACTGTTTGGGAGTTTCACTACTTTAATATCCTTCTCTGAAGAGGAACCACATTCTTCTGTATTCCCATAATAGCTTTCTGTGGTTGTATTCTTTCTCCTTGACCTGTGCATTTTTTGTAGTAATAGCTTAATTTTTGAATCAAATCCAGCCCTGGGGTATGGAAAATGGTACCTCTTGCCCCAGATCTTCAGTTCTAGCCTGGAACCAAAGCCAAACCTCCAAGTTCCTAAAAGTGCCCACAGTCAGAGGCTTTCTTTTCCACTGCTTCTGCACTCACTGTTGTGTGTTGGTTCTTTTTCACCCCTGCCATTCTTCACAGCACAGCTGGATCTTGGTTCCTTATCAATCTTCCCAGGTTCTAAAGGCCAACTGTCCACACTGTTCTGGGGGTGAATATTTCTGTAGCTGGGGCTGATGCAGCCTCTCAGCCCACAAAATCCAGGAATTGTTGCTTATTGTTAGAATAGAACCTAGTCTGGAGCTATTTACTCTTCACCAGGACCAAACCTAGTCCTAAGAGTTTTCTTCCATATGGTTGTGCCCATACTCTTTTTTATCTCTGCCAATACTTTGTTCACCCTGCAGTGCTATTTTAACTCTTTGTCGGGGAAAATCTTAAGCCTTTGGAATTTTCTGACCTACTCCATCATCTTCCAAGAATCCTCTCATACAATTCTTTATGTGAAAGACATTATCACCCTCTTCATTATAATTCTATATTTCAATTAAAACACATGATACATAAAATTGGAATTTGCTCAAATGACATATTGGATAATTATTAATACAACAGAACAACTATTTTTATAATGCACTTGCATAGAATTACTTACAATAGCAATTTTACTTGGTAATTTAATAGAGAAATGCTTTCATCCGTGTAAGTACTTACACAGATTCCCACTATTTCATGTCTTCTCATCCTGGAAGATTCTCCACATTTTACAGGAATTTTTCATATACTCTTATCCAAAATATGATAGGCCTTGCTTTTTTTTTATTTAGGTACTCAGTAAAATAATATGCTACTCAGACTTTCCCTTTACAGGGCCACGTCTACTAAAAAATTCCTGGCACATTAGATTATTTGTGTGCAAATAAAACCTACAGAACTCCTTCTGTGGTTATTCCTGTCGTTGATGCAGATAACACAGGCATCTAACGTAACAGGTAAGATCTAGGGAAGTAGTAGTCACATACAGATTAAGTGAAGTTATCTGAGATAACCAACTAAATAATAAATGTCAAAAGTGTCAAAATGTGTCACAAGTGGGATTTAAAAGTAGCTTTCCAAGACTACAAGCTTAATATTCTATGCATTAAAAGATGTTGCCTCTTCAATTGTGCTTTTATGTGTAGCATAATATTTTATGTACTTCATTATTTTGGGTGATCTTTAATTTTGTCAGTGTGAGTATCTGATCCATCAATTCAGTTGCTAGGCCCTTTAATCACAAAGCACATGCACTTTAAGATGTCCTGTGACTGAAATAATGCAGGACCCAGCAGTCACCTAATGATAATTCTCAAAACTTAGATAGACTGTCCCTGGAATGGCAGACATAAGAGTCCATCACTACGCCTATACTGGAATCTTTTCTGTAATGGCAAAACTTCATAGTTTGTATGCCTGTGAAAAAAATCTTTAAGAACCTACAGTTTCTCTATGCCAAAATGAGATATTAGAGTAGGCCTTTAGAAAAGGAATATTTATATAAACATTTTAGAAATTAAAATCTTTCAGAAGAATGTATGCAATTTGACAATAAAAAATTTCTTGAGTGCCAAATATATTCATCTGTGAAACTGGCCTATATTTACACAAGTATCAGTTTGATTCATATATAAATATTTGAATTCAAGTCTAATTTAATTGAAAAACATAAGAAGTGGAAGAAGAACCAAGATGATAGAGTAAAAGCAGGGGCTCAACTGAGCCCTCCCCCAGACCTCTTGAAATACCTCTAAATAATGAAAAAACAAATTCTAGAGCAGTAGAACACACAGAAAGACAGAGTGAAATAATTTTCTAGCACAAGACCACTTAGAAGGTTGATAAGAAAGTCTTCTGTACCAGTGTTAGAGTGAGGCACAATCCAGCACAGGCTGTGCCAGCACAGACCTGGCCCCAGCAACCCAGCAACAGTTCTTGGGGTGACTGAATCAGTAGCATCGGTTTCCAGATCTCTCAGTCCACAGATGATAAGGGGATTGGACAGTGTATCAGAACGAGATTTGAAGGGGTCCCTTTGCTGGCACTGGGAACAGGAATCTGTTGCATTGCTCATACTTGGATTTAAGTGGTAGTCAGAGGTCTTAGTCCCAGTGCAAGGAGGAGCACTAGCTGATCAGAAGCTTTTGGCCACTGGGGAACATGGGTCCTGGTCAGAGTTCCAGGGTTGAAAAGAGTACATGGTCACTCACAAAAGACTGTATAGTATGGAAGAGTAGTAAACACACCTCCCCCTAGACCATGCCACATTGGAAGAACCAAAAGCTTAAATTTAGGTATTACTAGAATTAACCATGAAAACAGCTACAGAAAAAACATCTGAAGCTTGGGATGGTGCTCTCTCCACTTGGAAAGCAGAGCCCCACTTTCGCATGGAACTAATGGTCAAGAAAGTGGCTGGAAAATAAGCTAATAGCATGAATAATGAGTCAACAGCTTAGTAAAGGAAGCATAAAAATACTGAAGAAAAAAACACCTAAAAAACCCCCAACGGAATAGGAAAAATGGTAAAAGAGGCACCAAAATCCAATGAAGAGAAGAATGCCTTGAAAGGCAGAATTAGCCAAATGGAAAAAGACATACAGAAATTTATTGAAATCAAAAGAATCCACTGATCACCTCCTGAAAGAGATGCCAACAGGAAAACTCCCAGAAATATTAAAGACAAATTGTAGATTGCCTGGGTCAAGGAGAAAATATTGCAAGTAACCAAAAAGAAACAGTTTAAGTGTTGTGGAGTTACAGTCAGGATAACACATTTAGAAATATCTATGTTGAAGGATTAGAGGGCTTAGAATATGACATTGCAGAGGGCAAAAGTGCTAGGATTACAACCAAGAGTCACCTACCCAACAAAACTCAGTATAATCTATCAAGGAAAAAAGTGGAAATTCAATGAAATAAATAACTTTCAAACATTCACGATGGAAAGTGCAGAGCTGAATATAAAATTTGGTTTACAAATACAAGATGACAAAAGCATAAAAGGGTAAATGGAAAAGAGAAAAGGATAAGGGATTGGATAAGATTAAACTATTCATATTACTACATGGGAAAATTTATAACTCCTATAAACTTTATCATTATTAGGGCAGTTAGAATGTGTATACATAGACAGAAAATAGAGGTGTGAATTGAATTTGATGATATGATTATCTAAAAAAAATTACATTAAGGGATGAAAAAGAAGAATTCTTTGAAAGAAGGAGAAAGAAAGAGGTAGAATGGAACTCCCATAAGATGGTGGAGTAGAAAGATACACATACGCAGGCTGTCCCCACACAGCCCATAAAACACCTGTAGAGAGGGAATCTCAACAAATTTTGGAGCAGCAGAAGTGGAGAACAACAGAGTGGAAGAGATTTCCAGCCCACGGTGACCTGAAAGGTACACGGGAAACGTCAGTTGCACTGGACATGGAGCAGAGCCCAGCCTAGCCTTGGCCATGCAACGTGGCACTGTGCAACTCTGGGAGGAGAACACCTTGGGGGCAGCATCTCCAGTCGCAGTAGCACCAAATCCCCAGTCCCAGCAGCAGTGGTCCACAGATCTCTCAACCCATAGGTGCCAAAGGTCAGTAGTGGGGATTTTTCAGCTGGCTGGGGAAGGAGAAGGGCTTTCCCATAGCTCTGGCCTTAGGCAGCAGCCACAGAGGCCAAATCCAGCAGGCAGCAGGAGTTACCACAGCAGCATACAACTGCTCACATCCATTGTTGGAGCATAAAAACCCCTGGGGGCACTGAGAACCAAATATTACCTCAGCCCTGTGCAGAGGCCCTGAGGGAACTGATCTTTATCTCACACTGAATGGTGGCCCTGCCCATCCAGCTTATCTGAAAATCAGCGCCCAGTGCTAACTTCGTGGAACTGGAGACAAGGTGACTATGGAGAGGTAACTGCTAAGATTCTGGGCACAAAAATCACTGCCTGCATCCAGACCAGTATATATGCTCGATTGTGCCACCTTGGAGGAACTGAGATCTTGCAGATTCCTAGAGTATACCCTACTCTTGACAAAGGACCCAAACGTCAAAGAACTGGTTGGGAAAATGCTCAAAAGAGGGGGAAAAAAGACGATAGAAGGTTACTTTCTTGGTGAACAGATATCTTCTCCCATTCTTCTAGATGAGGAAGAACAATGCTTACTATCAGGGAAAGACATAAAAGTCAAGACTTCTGTATCCCAAATATCCAAAATAAATATTCAGTGGTCTCAGGTCATGGAAGAGCTCCAAAAGGATTTTGAAAATCAAGTAAGAGAAGTGGAGAAAAAACTGGAAAGAGGAATGAAAGAGATGCAAAAAAAGGATGAAAAGCAGGTGAACACCCTACTAAAGGAGACCCAAAAAAATCCCGAAGAAAATAACACCTTCAAAAATAGGCTAACTCAATTGGCAAAAGAGATCCAAAAAGCCAATGAGGAAAAGAATGCTTTAAAAATCAGAATTTGTCAAATGGAAAAGGAGGTTCAAACGACCACTGGAGAAAACAGTTCTTTAAAAATTAGAATGGAACAGATGGAGGCTAATGACTTTATGAGAAACCAAGAAATCACAAAACAAAACCAAAAGAATAAGAAAATGGAAGATAATGAGAAATACCTCACTGGAAAAACAATTGACCTGGAAAACAGATCCAGGAGAGACAACTTAAAAATTATGGGACTACCTGAAAGCCATGATCAAAAAAAGAGCCTAGACATCATCTTTCATGAAATTATCAAGGAAAACTGCCCTGATATTCTAGAACCAGAGGGCAAAATAAGTATTCAAGGAATCCACTGATCACCACCTGAAAGATATCCAAAAAGAGAAACTCCTAGGAACATTGTGGCCAAATTCCAGAGTTCCCTGGTCAAGGAGAAAATATTGCAAGCAGCTAGAAAGAAACAATTCAAGTACTGTGGAAATACAATCAGGATAACACAAGATCTAGCAGCTTCTACATTAAGGGATCGAAGGGTATGGAATAGGATACTCCAGAAGTCAAAGGAACTAGGACTAAAACCAAGAATCACCTACCCAGCAAAACTGAGTATAATACTTCAGGGGAAAAATTGGTCTTTCAATGAAATAGAGGACTTTCAAGCGTTCTTAATGAAAGACAAGAGCTGAAAAGAAAATTTGACTTTCAAACACAAGAATCAAGAGAAGCATGAAAAGGTAAACAGCAAAGAGAAGTCATAATGGACTTACTAAAGTTGAACTATTTACATTCCTATGTGGGAAGACAATATTTGTAACTCTTGAAACTTTTTTCAGTATCTGGGTAGTTGGTGGGATTACACACACATACACACACACACACACACAGAGACAGAGAGCACAGGATGAATTGAATAGGATAGGATAATATCTTAAAAAAATGAAATTAAGTGGTGAGAGAGAAATATATTGGGAGGAGAAAGGGAGAAATTGAGTGGGGCAAATTATCTCTCATAAAAGAGGCAAGTAAATGACTTTTCGGTGGAGAGTAAAAGTGGGGAGGTGAGAGAAAAAAACATGACTCTTTCATCACATTCGACTAAAGGATGGAATAAAATGCACATGCATTTTGGTATGAAAACCTATCTTACAATATAGGAAAGTGGGGGAAAAGGGGATAAGCAGGGTGGAGGGGCATGATGATAGAGAGGGCAGTGGGAGGAGGGAGCAGTTAAAAGTCAATATTCTTGGGGAGGGACAATATCAAAAGAAAGAATAGAAGAAATGGGGGGACAGGATAGGATGCAGGGAAATATAGTTAGTCTTACACAGCATGACTATCACGGAAGTCATTTGCAAAACTTCACAGATATGGCCTATACTGAATTGCTTGCCTTCCGAAAGGGAATGGGTGGGGAGGGAGAGATGAAGAGAAGTCGAAACTCAAAGTTATAGGAACAGCTGTTAAGTATTGTTCTTGCAACTAGAAAATAAGAAATACAGGTAATGGGGTATAGAAAGTTATCTTGCTCTACAGGACAAAAGAGAATATGGAGATAAGGGAAGGGAGGGATGTTAGAAGGGAGGGCAGATTGATGATAGGGGTAATTAGAATGCTTGGCCTTTTAGGGTGGGGAGAGGGGAGAAATGGGGAGAAAATTTGGAACCCAAAATTTTGTGGAAATAAATGTTGAAAACTTAAAGAAATAAATTTAAAAAAAAAGAAAGAGGTAGAATGAGATAAATTATCTGACATAAAAAAAGCCTGAAAGATTTTACAGTGGAGAGGGAAATGGGTGAAGGAGAAGGGGAACACATGAACTAAGGTTCATCATCATCAGAATTATCATCTCTCATCAGAATTAGTTCAAAGAAAGAATCATATATCCAACTACACAGGAGGGTGTAGAAATCTATCTCACCATACAGGAAAGTAAAAGAAGAGAGAGAATAGGCTAAAGAGGAGGAAAATAGGATGGAGGGAAATACATAATTGGTAACCACTACTGTTAAAAAAAAATTTAGGGTGAGTTTCTCTGATAAAGACTTCATTTTTCCAACACATTGAAAACATAGTCAAATTTATGGAAATAAGTCATTCCTCAATTTATAAATGGTCAAAGATAGATATGAACAGTTTTGAGACAAAGTAGTCAGAGCTATCTATAGGCATATAAAATACTGTAAATCAGTATTGATTAGAGAAATGCAAATTAAACACCTCTGAGCTTTTACCTCACATCTGTCAGATTGGTCAGTATTACAGAAAAAGAAAATGATAAATGTTGGAGGGATGTGGGAAAATTAAGACACTAATGCACTGTTGGTGAAGTTGTATACTAATTCACAAATTCTGGAGAGCAATTTGGAACTATGCCCAAAGGGCTATAAAACCATTCTTATTTTGACCACTGAAAAACACTACTCAGTCTGTATCCAAAAGATATTTTTTTTAAAAAAGGAAAAGGACATGTGTTAAAAAAATGTAGTTCTTTTAATTGTGGCAAAGAATTGGAAACTGAGGGGATATTGATCATTTGGTCTGAACAAGTTGTTGTAGAGCAGGATCCTGTTCTAAGAGCAGGATGCTCTTAGAAAAAACTTGGAAACACTGATGAACTGATGCAAAGTGAAAGGAGAAGAAACAGGACAACAATGTACACAATAGCAGCAATATTGTATGATGATCTACTGTGAATGAGTTTGCTACTCTCAGCAATACAGTGGTCCAGTAGTTCTGTAAGATTTATGATGAAAGGTGCTGTCCATTACTAGAGAAAGAACTGGTAGAGCTCTAATGCAGATTGTAGATACTTTTCTTAAATTTATTTCTTTTTTCTTCTCTTCTTTATCTGTGTTTTGTTTCACAGAATTGCTTACATGGAAATGTGTTTTGCACAACTACACGTGTATAACCTAGGCCAAATTGCTTGCCTTCTCAGTGAGGAAGATACAGGGGCAGGAAAGAATTTGAAACTCAAAACTAAAAAAAAAAACAAACACATTAAAATTGTTTTTACATGGAACTGGGAAAAATAAAATATTAAATGAAAACACAGGAAGGAGCTATGTGTTCATTATAGCATACTATATATAATATACATCCATTTTTCTGTTCAGTCATGCAGAAACCTTAATAGGCAATTGGGTGGCTAATTAGATAAGACAAGATTCCTTCTAACAACCAACTTACTGACTAGTAGGTGGGAACAGGGTCTATGTCACATTAATTTTATAAAAATTAAGTGAATATCTGTATAAAGATGTATATAAGAAGAATTTTGTTATTCTTAGAGTTAGTTTCTCAGGATCCATGATCATATGGGGGAATGTCTAGTTTCCAGGAGTTAGATAATAGTTTTAAGGATTTTGGATAGTAATTCTCGGAATCATAGTGACAGTTCTACTGAGGCTGTGCCATGAGATAAGAGGTGATATAATGTAATATTTAATATGCTTGTACAGAATGACCATATTGCTAAAGGCAACCTGTGAGCTTAATGTGGGCCAGATGTCTTCTTAGTCTGATTGCCCTATGACGTAGTTAGGCATTGGTTGGTAAATGGGGAAAAATCACAAGGAACATATGGGGAAAAACCATGAGGAACCCACAGGGGATTCTGTGTGTGCCTCAACCAGCCCCCATTGAGGACTGAAAGATTTAGGGGAGTGTGCTTGTCTCAATTCACCCCATCAAGACATAGGGGTAGTTGCCCCCCACTCCCCCTTGCTGGTCCCTGCAAGAAGGGTCATTAAGGAATGCAATAGGAGCTGGTTGTCCCAACAACCATTTGAGAAGACTAGAGTGGAATAAAGCTGGTTAATAACCACTCCGAAGCTATCTGACTGTCCGACTAGATCAAGAGTGAGCCTGTTAGAGGCTGGAGTCCAAAACTTCCAGTGCCTCCTGTATGTGATCTGTGAAACAAAAGAACAATAGATCATAGACTTAAAAAGGTATAAGGTCATTCAGCTCAACCTCCTCATTTAGCATCCTGGGGAAACTGATCAAATCATTGAAGGCAGGACTGGATCCCAGATTTCCTTCCCACAACATAGCAAACTAGTTTTAAATTCTATATTTCACTGTTTTAGGGAAGCTAATGTTTACTTTCATTTGAGATAGTTATAAGATCACAGGGACTATCTAGTCCAATTCTCTCATTTGACACATGAAGAAACTGAGCCTAGAAGAGGATAAATTACTCACCCCAAGACCATACAGATAGAAAATGATAGAGGTTGAATTTGAGCCTAGTTTCTCTGACTCCAAATCCCGTGTTCTTTCAATATTGTTCTTTTTCAAAATGGAAGATTTCATGAAAGAAATAGCATTTAGGTAAAGAAATCATATAGGTAATTCTTTGGACATTTTCTTCACAATAATTCTATGAGAGAAATTCTAGTTTTATCTCTATTATAGAGAGGAGAAAATTGAGATTCAGAATTAAGAGCTGTGGCAGTCAGCATCTGAACTCTTCTCATGACACTATTTTCAAGTATTCTTTTTGTGACACCATGGTGATGGATCTGGGAATCACATGGGCAAGAATACTTTTGGGGGAGAGAAAAATAAGATCTGTGATGCAGAAATGGGAAAGACAAAGATCATTCAGGAGAATGTGTTTACAGGTATAGTGGGAAAATTAATTAGCAAGTAAGTTCATTTCAGTTGTTGGCAAATATACTGGAGTGGTGTGTTATTTACTTTGTCAGTTAATTTTACAGATGAGGAAACTGAGGAAAACAGGATTAAATGACTTGCCCAGGGTCACGCAACTGCTAAGTGTCTATGACCAGGTATGAATTCATGAAGAGACATCTTCCTGACTCTAAGCATGACACTATCCACAGCACCACCTAGCTTCCACCTCAGAAAGTAAGGCTTTGGCCAGATTTTAGAAAATCTTTCTGAAATGACCAAAGTATCATGTTTTTGAGGTCTATTCTTTCTGACCTCACCCATTCTTAGAACTATAGTAGTGGTGTATTTGTCTTTATCTATGTCAAATTCTTCATCTATTTCCCTTGTACAGAATGTTGTTAATTTAGGGGAAGAAAAAAAACTATCCAGGATAAAGGGTGCCATTGAGAATGAATTTCATGGACTTCACCACAAACCCAGTCTTAACACAAATATTATAAGACTATCTCAACTCAATTTATTTAAAAATATTTTCGTAGTGTATGCTCAATGCTGCATCTGAAAGAATATTCAGAGAATCAGAGAGTAGAAATGAGATAATTCTTGAATCATTCTGTTGTAATCCCTTATTTGATAATGGAAAAAACTGAGGCCCGGAGATTTAATATGGATTTTCCAAGGTCACACAAGTATCCTGTGACCTTAAATCCATGTTTTTTGACCTTGGCATCTATAATGGTAATTTGATTTGGAAAATCTTTCTTACTCATTAATAGGCCCATTAAGTCACATGAAACCTGTGGTGGGAAAAGTTTATTGATTGGGTGGAGCAGTAAGAGGCAGAGCTAAAGCAGATCTAAGAGGAAGTTAGTCTTGAGAGCAGTCAGGGCTAGGAAGGATGGAGGCTCCTGGGTAACGTGAATGATTTCGTGATTGTCTGTGATTTTGTTTAAGATGGCCTGTTTGTGATGAGTGTGATGGACCTGGTTTGTGGGAAGCCTAGCAGGTGGAAGGCTTGGGGACTGTGTTGTCCTCTGCATTGTTATTATGTATAGATTTTTGTTGCTGTGATAGATTTGGATCTGAATAAATGTTTTGGTTCTGCCTTCCATGTGGAGAGTCTGGTATTTCATGAATCTGATTTGTGCAGTGATATTCATGGCTGCTGTGGGCGCTGTGAATATTGCATCGGCACTACAAATGGCAATGAAGATGGGATTGGGAAATATCAGACCTCTATTTGGAGACAGAAAAGCAGAGGAGACAGAGGAAGAAATGGACACCCCGGCTTGGAAGGATTTTTGTTCCTCCCTAGAAAGAGAATGGGCTATGGGCACAGGGCTTTGTGAAAACTGGGAACTGAGGCTATGGAAGGGAGAACCCAGAGACCTAAAAAGATGTTTGCAAGGAATAACTTGGTAACAGGCTATGGAATTGTATGTAAATGCCGAGACAGGCTGCCGGAGGAGAAGGCTCTGATGGAAAGGGAGCTAGCTGGTTTACAGGAGAAGCTTTTTGCCCTGCAGTGTTTCAGGCTATCCTTTGGGAGAGGAAGTTGGAGAGTTTTGGGTTGTAGAAGAGAGAGCTGTTGTTGGTTTGGCTCACAGGAGGCAAAAAGTTAACAATAGGAAGGTGAATGCAGCCCTTGCATAGCCTGGGCTTGATTAGGCCTAAACTCAGACCAAGAGGATGTGTGGGAGGAGAATGAAACAAGTGAGGAGGCTGAGGTTCCACCAGTACTAAGAAGGAAGCAGGAGAATCAGGGAGCCCCGACAGTGTTTGGGGAGGTGATCGAGGATTTTGCTCAGCAGGAGGTCACAGATGTTTTGAGTTGGTTCACCCAAAAGATGGGAGAATCATTGTTATCTTGAATGGTGAGAATTAGTGAAAAAGACAGGTTGTCTCGAGAGAAGATTCAGTGGATTCAGGGTCATAGTGGATTGACAAGAAAATAGTTGAGAGCAGGGGTAGATTTTAGAATAATAGATGGCATTCCAACTAATGAACTACATAAAATGTATCTAGGAAAGAGGCTTAATTTTAGACTGAACAGGGAGGTAAGAGCTGCCCATGTAGATTATTCTGAAACATTGTATCCAGGTTCATCACACCTGCAGGGAGAAGGGGGAGGAGAGTGGCCAGGCCCCAGCTCGGTTTAAAGAGGATGTACCTCTAGGCAGAATGATGACCCTGGGACTGTAAATTGGAAAACAGTAAACAATAGTGAATGAGGGTAAGATAATGGGTTCATGCACTCCAGGATTATGACTGACCCTGTATCTGCCCTGTGATTCTGCATTGCACAGTGATATTCATGACTGCCATGGGTCTTGTGAATATTGCATTGGAGCTACAGCATCTCACTGAACTGCCTTGTTTCCATGACTTCTCTTAAGTGAGCTTTTATCAGTAAAAACCTTACTGAGAATCCCAAGATCCTGTTCTTCAGTCATCCACATATGTTGTAACAATACCTGATTCCCTCTCATTTCTCCCAGTCTCCAAATACTTTATGTATAACACTGGGGAAAATAATATAAGCAATATTACCATTCCTGTGAAAGTCATTTTTTCTATGACTTCACTTACCAAAACATACCTGGACACAATTTCCATGTCTATATTGACTTTCTCTACTGGAATATGAGATCTTTATGATAAAAAATGCTGTCGACCTCCAGAGAAAGATGTGATAGAATCTGAATGCAGATCACAGATTTAAAAAAAAGGAATGTTAAAATTTTGTTTACATGTAATTGAGAAAAAATAAAAACTAAATGAGAATAAAAATGTTCAGTTCCTTGAGGGCAAGGATTGTATAAATTTGTATGCTTGTCATATAAGAAGTGGTGAAACGTTTTCTCATTTAGTCATTCTTTCCTTTATGTAAAACACTTTTGTCTTGGATATTTATAAAGTTTTACTAACAAAATACAAATTAAAAAGTGTGACTCAACCTTATTACATTTCTGCCCTTGGTGAATGTTATTCTGCAAGACAGTACAATGTTTTAAACTACATTGGAAGTTCTCATGTAGATAGTGTATGGGATGACAAGATTCCCTACTTAAGTTAATTACTCAGAGGCCTCTCAAAGTGATGACAGAAAGTTTATTTATTTGATTCTCGAGAAGCGGGGCAATTCCTCCACCAGGTGGTCTGGAGCAGGAAAAGCCGAAGACAAAGGAAAAGCAGTGATATATATAGACCCTAATGCAAATCCCTCCCTCCCCACTGACCATTATCCTCATTAGGTGAGAATATGATCTTACGTTCTAGATGCGAAATCTAGCCAATCCCTTTTGAAATGAAGGCATCAAAAAGTTATGTAAGTTTTATCCAATCATTGAGACCCTACATAATTTATATCCTTACATGGGAAATATTCCACTCTGAGGGCGTGGCAACCTGAGTCTCTCAGTCTCCTTTACCCCTGGGAGAAGAATTTACAATCTGAGAAGTCTTCACCGAACGTATTCCACTCAATAGTATGAAATGCAATTGAGACCTATTTGTGTTATTTATCTGTTTTTATAACAAAATTTTAAAAAAACAGAAAATGTGCATTTGACTTTTTTTTTTCCAGGAGAAATAAAAAGAGGTTGTCATGAGAAATAAAGCAGTATAAACTAAAGGTTATTAATTACTCAAACAGCATTACCATTAAATGACCCTAAATGTTTTCATAGAACAAACACTCATTTCTCACTTTCTTTTCACTTTATTCAAATCTTCTTATACAAAATAGCTTCTATGGAAATGTTTTACATAATTGTACATGTATAGCCTATTTCTAATTGCTTATCATCTCAGGGAAGGGGGAAGGAAGAGAAGAAAGTATAGAATTTGGAACTGAATACTTTAAAAAATGTTTTAAAAATTGGAAAAAAATGCAAGTTCTTTTCTTTGATTTTTTTTCCTCTGACTAAAGAAGATGATTTTCTAGGTTTTCATCTCTGAATCTTGGTAATAATGATTTTACCAAGCACTTTCCTTACAATAAACTAATTTGGTAAGTATTGAGTGGGATAGGTTTACTGAGGACTTCTCAGATTGTAATTCTTCTCCCAGGGGTGAGGTAAGGCCTAGAGGCTCAAGGTTACAATATTTTTAGAATGGAATAGTTCCATATAAGCATATAAAACTGTGTAGTGTATTGGGGTCTCAGTGATTGGACAAAACTTACATAATTCCTTGATGTCTTCATTTCAAGAGGGATTGGTTAGATTTCGTGTCTAGAATGTAAGATCATATTCTCAGCTAATGAGGCTAATGGTCAGTGGGGGGAGGAGGGACTTGCATTAGGGTCTATATAAATCATTTCCCCTTTCTTTGTCTTCGGCTTTCCTACTCCTACAAGTTAGCCCCGCTTCTCGAGAATTGAATAAATCACTTTTCTGTCATCACTTTGAGAGGCCTCTGAGTAACTGATTTATGTAGGGACCTGAGCCATCCCACACAGTATCTAAAGAATTTTTATACTTATTTTTTAAGATATAGAACATGAACCTTAGAAAGCTTAGGCAACTCCTTTGAAGTCACACAATCATAAAATTTCAGAACCAAGATAATAAATATTACCTTTAAAATACATGTTTTCCATTTTGTATTAAAATCAAAACAAGCTTAAAAAACATCCTGTGTCTATACAAGTATGTTTTTATTAATTAGCTGAAATCTCTCTCTTAGATTTCTACTAGATTTTTTGGAATCAGCCCCAAGTAATTTTAATAATCTCACACAGTCAACCGGAAAAAAGTTGGGGAAGCAATTGACAAGAGAGTGGGAGTGTTCCTTTCTGAATCTCTATAGAATAATGCAGTGGTTGTGGATGTAACACTGATGCCCTTGGGAAAAAACAAAAATTGAGCCTCTGCCCCAAACACTAATAGCCCAACTCTCTCTGGGGTTGCCAAGTGGCTAGAATTAAATAGGTTTTTATGTCACTTGGATTAGTTGGAAGTGATTAGCTATAAGATTTGCAGTGAAATAGAGTACCCCCAAACCTTACTAGATTTTTCCTGCCTGAATCCTGAAGAAGTCCTCTAGGTCTTACCATCTGTCACCATTGTGCCCTCCAAACATCTGAGGACTGTCATCTGATCTGTTGGTATACCTTAAGGATGCTCAAGCCTTAATATGTGCCAATATGCCTTTATGTTGTCAAAGCCTGTCTGTCTGCCTGCAGCTGAATTCATCTGTCTGTCATCTGTGTGTATTGTCTCTTTTAATTTATGTGAGTGCCTTAAAGCAGAAAGTGTTTCATTTCTTTTTTTTTTCTTTTCTATTTCTGTCTTCAAACTTGTTACAGTACTTGGCATAAATTAAGTGTTTAGTAATTGTGTTTTCATTCATTCATTCATTCATTCATTCATTCATTCATTCATTCATTCATGTTTCAATTAGAAAAGTAACCAGCTTTTAACAGGCAAGGGAAAACCTGTTTGGTGTAAATCATGAGAGTTATATTTCAAAAGTAGACATTAGAAATAAAGATATCAAGAAGGACATATGGAAGACTGGAAGACAATCAGAAGTTGACCTATAGGTAAAAATCTATGGTGTGCTGGAAACTGCAGATAACTGTAAGGGAGAAGTGGAGAAATATAGGAAATAATGCCTAAGACAGAGCAGAAAACACTGCCATCATTAGTTGCAGACGAAAGTGTCAAATGGCTAGTGTTATGGCCTGCAGGCAGAAAAGCCCAGACAATCACAGTTTAGGAAACTGGCATCAGTATGGAGGAACGCTGAACATATCTCTAGAGGTGGTTCCTAATGCTTGAGTAATGAGAATTTCCCATAGAATCCTATAAAAGTCCTTTTCACAGTTAAACGAAAAATAAAGCCATTCATGCTTGTAGTCTTATGAACTGGTGACCATACACATCCATGTCACGAAGGGGAGGTGGCTCCAGATACAACAGTGGCTAGATGATCTAAGTGGGACCAGAGAGTGAGAGAACAGGTAAATATAAATACTGTCAAGAGGGAGAGTTAAAGTTGCCTTGGATGTTTTTTGTTTGATTTTGGTTTTTTTTTTAATTTTTTTATTTTATTTTGTATTGTGTTGTTTTTGCTTTCTCCATAGCTGAAGTATCTTAGGATCAGTCTCAAATCTATACCTGCTTAAGATTAAGTGGAAGCGGTTAAGTGGCATAGTGGATAGAGTGCCAGGCCTGGAGTCTGAAGGACCTGAGTTCAAATCTGGTTATAGACAGATTTGGCTATGTGACCATAGGTAAATCACTTAACCCTGTTAAGTTATTCATATATAATAAAAAGAAAATATGATCTGGAAAAAGGAAATGGCAAACCACTCCATTATTTTTGCCAAGAAAACCCCAAATGAGGTCACAAAGAGTCAGATTTAACTGAAATGACACAACAACAACAAAAAGATTTATTAAGACATAACTTTCTATTCTCTTTTAAGATTGTAGAAGAATGGGCTGTTATTCATCATTCTCATGATACTTGATAGCTGTCAATAAGAAGAAAGATTCACCAATACCACTCATCAGTCAAGAAGAATTTTTTAAAAATACAGGAATTTAAAAAAAAGAAAAAAATCCTCTATTCCACATGTGAATTGTTGAATTTTTTAAACCTGCATGTGAAATGTAGCCAAGAAAATATCCTAAAGTGGTACAGCTAAGAGTGGCACATATGATTGCATGCTCTCTCTTGTGATTACATTAAAAGAATACATAAAAGCAAATCGCTTCATCATATTAAAAATTGACTCCATGCAATGTTGGGGTGATAGCAATGTATATAATAAGGTTAAAACTTTCACAGTTGCTAAGAAATCAAGAATCATCCTAAATGAAACCCACATTATAAGTTTCCATGTATCATATAAAACATGTTTTCTTGCCACAACTATGAATAATATCTCCTAAATTTTGGTAATGGAATGCAGCAGTTTTCACTAAACATGCACAATTTTATGTGGGTAAGTGGCAAGAACAAGTCTGAGCAACTACAAATGATCCTTTTTAAATGCAGTTTGAAAAGATTACTGCAGCAAAACGTAAGGCTAAGGTAGGTGATTCCCTTATCAGAGGGAGCCTTTAAAGTGGCTAGATAAAGTCTCTCTATGGCTATTTCTCAAATTCTGATGCATAATTTTCAGCTTTTCCAGTCAAAAGGCAATCACTCAGTGTGCAAGATAGTGTGAGGTTATGTTAAAAAAAAAGTACTTTTCAAATGTGAAAAGTAGGGTATCTAAATGTCTTTGGATTAGTCAAGACCTGCTGGGAATGCTGAAGCTGGAGGTGGGGTGGAGAAGGTCATGAGAATGGTGGAAGGAGAATGGTAAATAGTGAAAAATGGTAGAACAGAAGGTAAATTCAAGAAAATGGGGCTTGGATAGGTAAGGCTTGCCCTAAACAGTGGGAAATTTACGTGGGGCACAGACTATCACAGGAAAGGTAAGGGAAAAAGAGTTTATTAAGTGCCTCCTCTGTGACAGGCACACTATGCTAAATGCTATACAATTTTCTCATTTAATCTTCGCAACAGCCCTATAAGATAGGTGCTACTCTAAACCCCTTCCACTTTTATAATTTAGGAAACTGAGGCAGAGGTTGTGACTTGCCCAGGATCATATTAAGTGACCTCAGGTACTTTAAATATTTGAGGATAGTTCTGAACTCAGGAATTTCTGGCTCCAGGCCTATCATTCTATCTACTGTGTCACATAACTGCCCTTGGTCTCAGAGACAGCTGAAATGGCCCTTAAAAGACATCTTTGGTTGTGGCAGAGATACTGCTGAGGAGAAATAGCTCCTACCTTGATCAGAAACCATGTCTCCCATGTACCAAGAGAATAATCTTAGACTTTCTCTGCACAGAGGTTGATGGAAAAAAAAAAAAAACTTGATTCCCTCCCTTAGCATTCCCTATGCCACTATTGTGGAAAACATAGCAGTAAAAAAAAAGGAACCACCATGGTTGCAGTAGCAAACCGAACCTTGATAAGCCTTCTAGAAATTAGATCTGGTGACTCTGATTGCCATTAATATTTGAGGAAAATAATATCATCTATACTGTTTCCCGATCTCAAATCAACTCATATTTCAATAGCATTAATAGGTAAAATTAATGGGGAACAAATTTAACATTTGAGGAAACCTCAGAAATAGTGTTATAACATGCTGAACCAGTAGTGTCTGCAAGGAATATGTGACAAACTTGCACAAGTGAATTTGGTATTGAAAAGCATGGTAGCAACAAGTTCTCAGAACTGCCTTTGTCTTTATATCATTAACAGGAGAATTAGGCAGACAGCTGGTAAGACTTGGAAGCTGTTAGAAGCAAAACAGGAAGATCAGATAAGGGTTTGATCATAAGGAGTTCAAGAGATTTTCTAAATATCAGGCGATATTTTGGAAAGCTTAGACTAGCAACAAACTAGTAGAGAAAGTAGGTGGTTATAATATGAGTGTTAAGAATGGTTTAAATTTGGGATGTGGGCTAGGTGGAAATAAGAACTTTAAAATTAATATTGTTCCATCACTGTAATCCCAAAACAGAATTAATTTCAAATAAAAAGTCTGACAATTCTTTATTCTCTTTAGCAATTTTTTTAGCATTTAAAAATAATGTTAAGCCTATCTCTATATTGGAGGACTTTTGTTAACATTATGTTAATTTTGTCAGTGAGTAGGAAGCATATTAGAGTTCAGAGTCAGAAGAGAACATAGGTAGTAATGCTTAGGCAGCTTGCTAGAGTTTTATGTTGGTATTTATTGACTGGGGACAGACCTGCATGTTTATTGTTCAGTTTTTCAGTTATGTCCAGCTCTTTGTAAACCCACTTGGGGTTTTCTTAGTAAAGATACTGAAGTGATTTGCCATTTCCTTTTCCAGCTTATTTTACAGATGAGGAAAGTGAGGCAAGCAGGGTTAGCTGACTTGTAGAGGGTCACATAACACCAAGCATCTGAGGTCAGATTTGACTTCAGGTCTTTCTGCCTCCAGGCCTGGTGCTCTATTCTCAGCAATGATTAGATGCTTTTGTTTGTCATTTGCTTCCTCAGTGAATTAAATGACTTGATTAAATGAGAAAACGGGGTTAAATTACTTGCCCATGCTCTGTCTACTGAGCCACCTAACTGCCTCTACCTGTGTTTTAGGCAGCTTGTATTTACAGCTAAGTCGGTCATGGACCTAGGTGGAGAGAGACTTGTGGCAGGGAAATGAACTAGCAAAGGTGGAGAGAGACTTGTGGCAGGGAAATCAACTAGAAAACTACCGCAATAGTCTGGGAATGAGATGATAACAGCCTGCATCAGTGTATTGGCAAGGGCAGAAGGGAGAAGGAGGCATCTGCCAGAAAGAGTACAAAAGTAAAATCAACAGAACTTATTTGCATATGGGGGATGAGAGAGAATTGAGGATGACACGTAGATTGAAAACCTGGGTAGCTGACAGAATAGTTGTATCTTCAATAGTAACAGAGAATTTCTAAAGAGGCGAAGGTTCCCAGGGTAGATAATGAGGTCAGATTGAATATGTTGGATATGTTGGATATTTTAAGAAATCCAGTCAGATATATTTAATAGGCAGTTGGATTTGTGACACTAAGGGTGAACAGAAAAATTAAAGCTGCATAAGTAGATTGACCAATCATCAGCACAGAGATAATTGAATCCATGGAAACTGATGACTTAAGTAAATTTTTCTAGTCTTTAGAAGCATTTAGATAGTATAGTGAATAGAGCACTGTACTTGGAGTCAGGTAGATGAGTTCAAAACCAACCTTAGCCATTTTACAAGCTGTGTGAATCTGGAAAAGTCATTTATGTGCTTTCCATCTCAGTTTTCTCAACTGTAAAATGGAAATAATAATGCATCTACTTTCCAGAGCTCTTGCAAGGATCAAATAAGATAGTTAAAAAGTGTTTACCATAACTGCTGGAAACTAAGTGCTTGATAAATTTCATTTTCGCTTCCTTTAGCCTTACAGATTTTAAATAACACTAAACTTAAGTGAATTCCTTTTTATGGGAGGGAATCTGAGTAACTCATAATGAGTACAAAAAATATTTCTAGTAGATAATATATAGGCACTGAATTGAATAAAATCATCAAATTTAGAAGTAATTCTATAGACCTTTAGCACTTAGTTTCCAATTGACAGATAACAAAAATGGCACCTAGAAAAGTGAAGCAACTAGTTCATGGTAGCACATTTAGTGACAGAACCAGGACTAGAATCCATTTTTTTGAACAGATACTCCAGGGTTCTTTCAAACTTGACTTGGAGTCTTAATTAGTAATCCTTAGGAAATTTTGCTGTCTCCGTATGTGTAACTAAATTGTCTTCTAATTCAATTTATAATTACACTTAAATGTGTCATGTACTAGTGATGGTGTTGAAAAAAGCATAAATGTTACACAAAGATTTGTGGACACTTGGTATTCTTACATGGGGAATCTGGATCTCTCCAAAATATGATGTATCTCTGTATACCTTATTCAGTACTGAAAGCTATTATTTATGTTTCCTTCCCAAAAGCATTCAACCAAGAGGGAGAATAGATATTTTAATTCTCAGTTCAATTTCAAATTGTTCCTTTGCTGTTATTGTTTATCAGCTTTTCTTTCTTTGCTTTGTCATTCAGTCATGCTCTTTGTAGTCATTTACCAACTTCCACGACATTCCTCCCCATCTTGATCGCCCAGAAGTACTAAATGCTTGACGATTTCCATGTAACCACTGTTCCCATATTTGGGGACTTCAACCTACATATCCATATTCTGTTAAATGTACACAAGCCTCCCAGTTCTTCCTTTTCCTAAATTCTCATGCTCTTCCTCTTCCTTCCATCTCAGTCACAACAAGCAAGCATAATTCTAGCATTGTCTATAATTGCTTAACTTCCTTCTTTCAGCCTCTCACCCCCAAATCATCTTCCACATGTCTGTCAAAGTAATATTCCTAAAATACTGATCCAATTATGCCATCTTCTCATGCCACTGCAATCCCTAACTCAAAATTCCTCAGTGGTATCCTACTCATTGCAGGAAAAAAGTGAAATTTTCAGCTTGGCTATTAGCATCCTCTATAATTTGATACCTACTTACATTTCTACTCTGTCAAAATATTCTCCTTGTCTGTTTTAGGCAAAATATCTTGTTAGCCATTTTCTGTATACCTCTCTGTCTTAGCTCAAATGATGGGGGCAGCTAGGTGGTGCAATAGATAGAGCACCAGTGCAGTTGTCAGGAGGACCTGAGTTCAAATCTCACCTCAGACACTTGACACTTACTAGCTGTGTGACCTTGGGCAAGTCACTTAACCCTGATTGCCTCATCCTGGGTCATCTCCAGTCATCCTGATAAATATCTGGACACTAGATTCAGGTGGCTCTGGAGGAGAAGTGAGGCTGGTTACCTGCACAGTCCTCTGTCACTCAAAACAAAGTCAAGCACAAGTCATGTCATTATTTTTCTGATGGCATGGTTTTCTTCAGCAACGAAGGATGAACACACAGCTCAAATGATGCCCAGTGTTCTTTTCTCATGTCTACGTTTACAGTCCCCAAGTTCTTTTAAAGCACTGGTCAGGTATAACCTTTTGCATGAGTCCTTCCTAGTATCCCTGATTGCTAGCATTGGCTCTGGTTTTTTTTTTTTTTAATAACTTTGTCTGTATGTATTGTGTAGTTGCATATTCTCAGTAGAGTCCAAGTTCCTCAAGGACTGATACTCACTTATCTTTTTTTTTTGTCTGTAACCCAGGGCTAGACCCGTGAATTTTATGTAGTACTTAATAAATATCTAATGAAGTGTTGTTACGTTTTGAGAATACAGATTGATCTCTCATGTTAATGTGGATAAGATTGCATTGTGTGAATGATAAATTCAGAAAAGTTAAAACACAAAATGAAAGCCCTTCTCATTTCATATTGAGATCATAACACATTATATCTCTAAGATATTTCATACTTTTCAAACTATTATTTGGCCTTCACAAGAACCTGGTAACATACTGATGTTGGATGTAGCTCTTCTGTTTTTTTACCCTTCTTGTTAAATTTACTAGCAAAGTGATTGGATGAAATTTTTATTCTTACCCGTTTTCATTCAGTATCATCCTCAACTTTTCATGTACCCCATTTCTCAAGCTATTTCTGTGCTTGGATTGGAGGTGGTAGACCATGACCTAATGTCCTGCCCAGTGATATTTGAGAAACAGTATTAATTTGTATTCTAAAGCAATTCATTTTGCCCTAATATGTATGTGTGTGTGTGTGTGTGTGTGTGTGTGTGGTTATAGCCGCAATTTTTAAGTATTTGGATATCAACATGTACAAGTAATTTTTGCTGGATTTGTATGCTTATATTTAGCTATAATATCCACATGAGCTTCTTTCCCTCACCTTCCAACCTCCATTTCCCTCCCTTCTCCTCTCCTTTTTGTTTGAAGCTCATTCATTCCTTTCAGTATTTGTTTAACTGTCAACTGCAACATCTTATTGGTAGCCACTTCGTAAAAATTCTACCATAATTGATTACAAAAGGAGTGAACTACATACCAAAAGATGATCATGGAGGTGGCTAATTACCAAAATAAGAGATAATATGGAATGTACAGTTCAAGAAACATCTGTGAAATATATATGTGTGTGGAGAGGGGTGTGGGGGTGTGTGTGTAGGCAGAAATTAGCTACATTTTACTATATACATTATACATTTCACATCCCAAAATTCAAAGTTCTCTCACAATCTGATCCTAGTCTACTTTTAAAGTTTCTCTTTCACTCCAGTTCTTCTCACATACTCTACATTTCAAACAAACTGAAACCAGTGATCAAATATATTTATGCTAGTCTCTTCCATCTCAATGCCATTGCTCATGCATTATTCTGTATGTATAATCAACTTGCCTAATTGCTCTCCTATCTTTGTATATTATCATAATTATTTATTTATTTATTTATTCATTCATTCATTTATTTATTTATTTATTTAACTTTTAACATTTTCATTTTCACAAAATTTTGGGTTCCAAATGTTCTCCCCATTTCTCCCCTCCCCCACTCCAAAACGCTGAGCATTCTAATTGCCCCATCACCAATGTGCCCTCTCTTCTAACATCCCTTCCTTCCCTTGTCCCCATCCTCTCTTTTGTCCTGTAGGGCCTGACAACTTTCTATACCCCATTACCTGTATTTCTTATTTCCAAGTAGCAAGAACATTACTCGAAAGTTGTTCCTAAAACTTTGACTTCCAACTTCTCTTCATGCCTCCTTCTCCACCCATTCCCTTTGGGAAGGCAAGCAATTCAATATAGGCCATATCTGTGTAATTTTGCAAATGACTTCATAATAGTCATGTTGTGTAAGACTAACTATATTTCCCTCCATCCTATCCTGCACCCCATTGCTTCCATTCTCTCTTTTGATTCTGTCCCTCCCCAAGAGTATTGACTTCAAATTGCTCCCTTCTCCCACTGCCCTCCCTTCCATCATCATCCCCACCCTCCTTATCCCCTTTTCCCCCATTTTCCTGTATTGTAAGATAGGTTTTCATATTAAACTGAGTGTGCATTTTATTGCTTCCTTTAGTCGAATGTGATGAGAGTAAGCTTCACGTGTTTCTCTCTCCTCCCCTCTTCTTCCCACCACTGGAAAATCTTTTACTTGCCTCTTTTATGAGAGATAATTTGCTCCATTCCATTTCTCCCTTTCTCCTCCCAATATATTTCTCTCTCACCACTTAATTTCATCTTTTTAAAGATATGATCCCAACCTATTCAGTTCACTCCGTGCTCTCTGTCTCTGTGTTTGTGTGTGTGTATGTGTGTGTGTGTGCAATGCTACCAACTACCCAAATACTGAAAAGTTTCAAGAGTTACAAATATTGTCTTTCCATGTAGGAATGTGAACAGTTCAACTTTAGTAAGTCCCTTATGACTTCTCTTTGCTGTTTACCTTTTCATGCTTCTCTTCATTTTTGTGTTTGAAAGTTAAATTTTCTTTTCAGCTCTGGTCTTTTCATCAAGAATGCTTGAAAGTCCTCTATTTCATTGAAAGTCTAATTTTTCCCCTGAAGTATTATACTCAGTTTTGCTGGGTAGGTGATTCTTGGTTTTAGTCCTAGTTCCTTTGACTTCTGCAATATGATATTCCATGCCCTTTGATCCCTTAATATAGAAGCTGCTAGATCTTGTGTTATCCTGATTGTATTTCCACAGTACTTGAATTGTTTCTTTCTACCTGCTTGCAATATTTCCTCCTTGACCAGGGAACTCTGGAATTTGGCCACAATATTCCTAGGAGTTTCTCTTTTTGGATCTCTTTCAGGCGGTGATCTGTGGATTCCTTGAATATTTATTTTGCCCTTTGATTCTAGAATCTCAGGGCAGTTTTCCTTGATAATTTCATGAAAGATTCATGAAAGATAATTTCATGTCTAGGCTCTTTTTTTGATCAAGTCTTTCAGGTAGTCCCATAATTTTTAAATTGTCTCTCCTGGATCTATTTTCCAGGTCAGTTGTTTTTCCAATGAGTTATTTCACATTATCTTCCATTTTTTCATTCTTTTGGTTTTGTTTTGTGATATCTTGGTTTCTCATAAAGTCATTAGCCTCCATCTGTTCCATTCTAATTTTGAAAGAACTATTTTCTTCAGTGAGCTTTTGGATCTCCTTTTCCATTTGACTAATTCTGCTTTTTAAAGCAGTCTTCTCCTCATTGGCTTTATGAACCTCTTTTGCCAGTTGAGTTAGCCTACTTTTCAAGGTGTTATTTTCTTCAGTATTTTTTTGGGTCTCCTTTAGCAAGATGTTGATCTGCTTTTCATACTTTTCTTGCATCTCTCTCATTTCTCTTCCCAGTTTTTCCTCCACCTCTCTAACTTGATTTTCAAAATTCTTTTTGAGGTCTTCCATGGCCTCAGCCCATTGAATATTTATTTTGGATGTTTGGGATACAGAAGCCTTGACTTCTGTGTCTTTCCCTGATGGTATGCATTGTTGTTCCTCATCAGAAAGGATGAGAGGAAATATCTGTTCACCAAGAAAAAAAAATGTAACCTTCTATGGTCTTATTTTTTTCCCCTTTTTTGGGCATTTTCCTAACCAGTTCTTTGACTTTTGGGTCCTTTGTCAAGAGTAGGTATACTCTGGGAATCTGTGAGATCTCAGTTCCTCCAAGGTGGCATGATCAAGCATGTACTGGTCTGGATGCAGAGAGGGATTTTTATGTCTAGAATCTTAGCAATTACCTCTCCACAGCCACCTAGCCTCCAGTTCCAGGAAGTCAGCACTGGGGACCGATTTTCAGATAAGCTGGATGGGCAGGGCCACCATTTAGTGTGAAACAAAGACCAGGTCAGCCAAGTCCTCTACCCAGGGCTGAAGTAAGGCTCAGCTCTTCAGTGCCCCCAGGGGTCTTTTCGCTCCAACAACAAGCAGTCTGTATGGGTTGCTGTGCACCCTCTGTGGCTGCTGCCTGCTGCTGGAGCTATGGGAAGGCCCTTTTCCCTTCCTGGCAAACTGATAAAACCCCATCACTGACCTTTGGCGCCTGTAGGCTAAGGTATCTGAAGCCCTGCTGCTGTGACTGGAGATTCTGCCCCCCGAGGTGTTCTCCTCCCAGAGTCTAGTCGTACCATGCCACGTAGCCAAGGCTGGGCTGGGCTCCTCGCTCTGCTCCACATCTGGTGCAACCAGTGTTTCCGTGGGCCTTTCAAGTCACCATGGGCTGGAAATCTCCTCCACTCTGTTATTCTCCACTTTTGGTGCTCCAGAATTTGTTCAGAGTCCCTCTCTACAGGTATTTTGTGGACTGTATGGGGAGACCCTACGTGTGTCTTTCTAGTCTGCCATCTTGGCTCCGCCCCCCATCTTTGTATATTAAAATATCTACCTTCCTTCGTAGTACAACTGAAATTCTACTACCAAGCCAGAGGTCCAATAATCCCTAGAGAGAAAGTGAAGAAACATTTATTAATTGCTTACTGTGTGATAATCATTGGTGATGTGGTGGTTGTTGTTGTCCTTAGTTCTTGAAGAGGGCCAAAATGATATCAGTATGTTATAGTCAAATTACAGTGTGCCTGACTGTGGCTGATCAGATCAATACATGCTACGAATACTGTCCCACAGGTCATTCAACAATTTGGGATGAATTCTCTAACTCTGCACATCTAATGTTTCTTTTGACTTGGTTCAATTCTGCTTTGCTCATAGAGCATAGCACCTTCCCTGATGGGGACATGCCACACTGGGTAGTCCTGTGTCCAGGTCTTCAGTGTCATACAATCATTTCCAAGTTTCTTAAGAGAGACCTTGTGAAAAGAATTCTCTGAAGATGAAAGAATAGGCCAGAAAATTCCAAGCTCTCCAGATTTTCCTCACAAACAAGACAAAATAGTGCCTCACTGAAAATGTGGAGTGGTAAAAATAAGAAAAATTTGGGGCAGAATGGTAGTCTCCTAGGACAACCAGGAGAATATCCAAAGAAAAATCCAAGGACTGAAATTTGGTCCCTGTCAAGACTACATACTTTCAGACAAATTTTGCTGAAACAGCAAGAGATTCCTGGAACACCTGCATTGGGAGGTAGCCCTGGCCTTAGCAACAGGAACTTTAACTTACTAGACCATATCTCACTCACTCATCTGAGCAGAGGAAGATTAAGGGAATCTCTGTGGATACCAGACCCAATAATGATGCTGAGACATGGCCTTAGGCAAAGAGGAACCAGCACATATCAGGTGAGCACAAAAGCAGTGGGGCAGGGATTCACACTGTGGGTATTTACAGGAGGGCAGAGTTTTTGATTTTCGTTTAGAGCACAGAAGTGGAGAATGATATGAGGCCAGAGGCACCATCCTTAATACCTCAGCACTAGAAGTGATTTTAAAAATGTACCATTACAAAAAAAAATGCACAGGCAAAGAAAAAGGAATCCAACCATACAGAGCTATTATAGGAATAGCTTCATTTTCAGAGGAACATACTAAAGTAAAGATACCCTCTTCTACCCCCAAAGAGTAATGCCAAATGACCACTTGACCTCCCTCTAAAATTCACTGAAGAACTTTAAAAAAACTTTAAAATTTAAATGAGAAAGATTGAGGGAAAATTAAAAAGAAAAATAAGAATAATCCAAGAAAACAATGAGGGACATTATGAAAAGAAAGTCAGCCAATTAGAAAAGGAGATCCAGAATCTCAAGGAAGAAAATGTCTCCTTGAAAATCAGAGTTAGGTAAGGGGAAGCCAGAGAAGTTATAAGAGATGAAGATATAAGGACTGACAAAACAGAAGAGAATGTGATACATCTCATAAGAAAAACAATGGATATGTAGAACATATCAAGAAGAGAAAACATAAGAATAATCACACTTCCTGAAAGCTATGAAAGAAAAAAAAGAATCTTGATAAAATAATCAAGAAATAATTAAAGAAACAAAAGGGGAAAGCAGAAATAGAAAAAAATCTGCAGATTACCACCTGAAAGAGATCCTATGAGGAAAACTCACAGTAATATTAGTCAATTTCTAAAACCTCCAGCTCATGGACAAAATATTACGAGTAAGAAAAAATCAATTGGCATATGGCAGTATTACAATTACCCTCACACAAGCCCTAGCAGTGGTGACACTAAAAGATCATATGTCTTGGAATACTATGTATCAAAGTGCACAAGAACTAGTTTTCTGGACAAAAATATCATGCCCAGCAAAGCCAAGCATATTTTTTAATGAAAAAAAATGGACATGTAATGAATTATCAAAATTTCAGGACTTTGTTTAACAAAATGAAAAATAAAAAGATGATTTGACATACAAGAGCCAAGAGAAATATAAGGTACATAACCAATGATCAATTACAAGGGACTCAAAAGGGATAAATATTTATCTTTTATGTATGGAAAATATAAAACCTATGTCTAAGATTGTTTCTAGTAATTTGGTAGTTTAAAAGAAAGGTCTGGGTACACCTGACTATGATATGATTTCAAAAAGTAAAACTGTTCAAGAACAGCTAAAAAAGTAATTATCTTACACAAAAGAGATGGGAAAGGAATAACCAATATAGAGGAATTGGAAGGGAGAGGGGTCTATTAGTTCTGGAAACCTGCTTTCATGTGGAATGAAACGTGGAATGTGAGTTCAAAAGGGAAAAATACATATATATCTAGAAGAGTATAAAAGTCTTCTAAATTTAGATAGAAATAAAACTCTAAGGGGAGTGGGGAGAGGATAAAACAGGGATCTTTAGAGGGGAGCGTGAGAGAACAGGTCAAAAGGAAAATATAGAAGGGTGTTTAGATCAATGGGAATGGAAGTATAGGACAGGGATTCTTGGGAGGATAAGGTAGGGATCTTTAGAGGGAAGGGTGAGAGAATAGGTTAAAGGGTTATACAAAAGGGTGTTTAAATTTAGGGGAATGGGAAGATAAGGGAGAAATTGCTGCATGGGGGGAGGAAGCCAGGACAAATAATAGGAGGGCAAGATAGCTGGTGGAAGTAAAGTTTCCTTGTATGGGTTCTTTTGACCACCATGTGATTGCCTACCCCATGTGAGCTCTACATGAAATAGTCTTGTTTGGCAAGCTTACATTTTGCATTCGAACAATGGTGGGCAGCCCATCGAATTTGTGCTCTCTGAACCTTAGTTTGAATACGTGGCAGTGCAGCTCAAGCAAGGACTTCAGTGTCTGGTAACTTATCTTGCCAGGTGATCCTCAGAATCTTCCCAAGATAGTTCAAATGGAAGTGATTCAGTTTCCTGGCATGGGACTGGTAGACTGTGCATGTTTCACAAGCATATAACAATGATGTCAGCACAAAGGCTCTGTAGACCTTCAGTTTGGTCATCAGTCTAATACCTCTTCTCACCCAGACTTTTCTTTGGAGCCTCCCAAACACTCAGGTAGCTCTGGCAATTCATGCATCAATCTCATTGTCAATGTGTACATCCCTGGAAAGTACACTGCCAAGGTAAGTGAACTCTCTCAAGAACTTTGGACTTGACTGTGCAACATGGGAGACACTGGCACAGGACCACTCAGCATGGCGTGCCCACATCAGAGAAGGTGCTGTGCTCTTTTAGCAAAGCAGAATTTAGACTGCACAAAGTAAACGTAGGATGTTCAAATTTGGGATATCCACCCCAAATATTCATATGCACTATCTGTGCCCAACCTGTGGTAAAGCATTCCAACCTTGTACTGGTCTGATCAGCCTCAGTCAGACACACTGAAATTTCACTTTATCATGGTGATGTCATTTTGGTCCTCTTTGAAAACGAAGGACAACAACCAATCAACCAGAAGTAAAGTGGAAGAGTTAGGGGGAAAAAAGAGTAGGAGTAGACTCTCTTAGAGAAAATATATGTTTATGTATGTAGGTATGTATGTGTATACATGTATACATATATATGCATATCTGTATCTACAAATATATCCAAGCTTAATTGTAGCCTGGGGAGGAAGGTATTGAAAGAGGAAAAGGAAAAAAAAAAGAAAAAGTGTGCAGCAGAGAACAAAAGGAAGACTATAAAGAAGCAAAGAAAAGATGTACAGTATTCATCATAACACATAGTTTTTTAATATATAGACTTTCTTGGAATAGAAAGTTATTGGCACATATTCTGAATCTCTCTGATGTTCTGCTGTGCACAAGATTTGATTTTCTTTTTTTCTTAATTTATATTTGTTGATCATGTTTCTTTTTTCTTTTTTCATAATGTATTTAAGTTTTAGTATTTCTCTAAAATATTTTTTTAAGAGAGAACAATACATATACATCAAGGAGGATTAAAAATCTTCTAAATTGAGAAAGAAATAAAAATCTAACAGGCTATTCCCTTATGGAAAGGGAGATGATAAAGGAGGGATTTTTAAAGGGGAGGATAAGAGAATAGGATAAGAGGGAGTATAAAAGGGTGTTTCAATTAATGGAAATGAGAAGATAAGGGAAGGATCTTGGAAGTGGGGTAGGTTAAGTAATAGGAGGGCAAGGTAGCAGGTAGAACTAAAGTGGAGGAGTCAGGAGGAAAAGGAAATAAAGATACACACAAACATAAAATAAAGATCTGGAGTAGAATTTATTAAGAAAAAAAGCAGGAGTAGTGATTAATTCAAAATGAAAACTAAAATAGATTTAATCAAAAGAGAAAAATGGGAAACTATACTATATATCAGCCATATTAATCAATATTCTTTTAGACTATTTTAAATAACTAGACAGTATGGGGTTGAAATATTGCTGTGATTTAAGAAATGATGAGTTGATGGAGTTTGAAAAATATAGGACTCCGATATACAAAGGAAGAGATTACCCACCTTTAAAAAACCAGAGAATAAATAAGTATAGTATGATATTTCACAGAAGCATATGAATGTATGTTTATATATGAACATGATTATAGATTTCTAAGGATATTTATGTGTATGTAAGTATATTTATGTATGTGTATATATATGCATATATGTATGCATGTGTGTATGTACCTGTACATATGTACATATATGTACTTAATTGCAGCCTTCTTGAGGAAGGAGGGGAAGAAGGGGAAAGTAGAATAAAGTAAAAAAGGCCCAGCAGAGAACAAAAGAAAACTTACAAGGAAGCAAAATGGACACCTCTGAACACAGTGCATAGTATTTATTATATAGGCTTGATTGAAATGGAAATTGATTGTTGTATATTTTGATTCCCCTCGTGTTCTGGTGTGCACATGACAATGTTTTTTTTTAATTTTGCATTTAAATTTTAATATTACAAAACTTTATTTTATTATTGTGTATTTTAGTATTTAAGCTTAAAATAAAAAAAAAAAATAAACTGGTAAAAGAAAAGACCTTGAGAGTGTCCTTTTATTGCTTTTTCTGACCACCAGGTGAGCACTTGCTCTGTGTAAGTTCTCATAAAATAGTTCTATAGGCAAGTATACATTTGACATGTGAACAATGTGGTCATCCCCTCAGATTTGTTCTCTCTGCCATATCATTTGAATGCTTGGCAGTTTAGTTCAAGAAAGAACCTCTGTGTCTATCTTATCCTGCCAGGTGACCTTCAGAATCTTCCTAAGACAAGTGGAAGCAATTCAGTTTTCTGGTATGTTGGTGGCATACTGTTCAGGTTTCACAGATGTACAATGAGGTCAGCACAACAGTTCTGTAGACCTTCAGGTTTTAGTCTGTCTAATAACTCTTCTCTCCCAAACTTTCCTTTTGAGCAACCCAAACAATGAGCTAGCTCTGATAATAAGTGTGTCAACCACTTTATGAAAGTGTACATCCCTAGAAAGTATACTACCAAGGTAAGTGAACTTACTCACAGCATTAAAAACTTCTCCATTTGTTGTAACCAATGATTCAAGGTATGGTTGATGTGGTGGTCAATGATGGAGCATGTGCGTTTTCTTGGTATTAATTGTTATGCCAAAATCAGCACAGGCAGCAGATAATTGATTCATATTTTGTTGCATCTCAGCTTCAGAGGCTGCATTGAGTGCACTATCATCCGCAAACTGAAAATCATGCACCAACACTCCCTCCACTTTGGTCTTAACTTGTAGCCTGTTCAAATTGAAGAACTTACCATCAGTACTGTAGTTGACCTTGGTGCTGTGTTCATTCTCATTGAAAGTATTTGACAACACGGCTGAAAATATCATGCTTAAAAGCATGGGAAGAAGGACACAGTCTTGTTTCACTCCATTGGTGATTGGGAAGGCACAAGAACATTATCTAGTATTCAGAACCTGGGCAAACATGCCATCATGAAATTGATGTACAATGCCAATGAACTTCTCTAGACAACCAAATTTTGACATATTTTCCATAAGCCCTTATGACTAATATTGTCAAAGGTTTTGTTCGGATCTACAAATGTTGTGTACAGACCTCTGTTCTGCTCCTGGCATTTCTCCTGGAGTTACTGGTAGACACACATCATATTGACTGTTCCTCAGCCCTTTTTGAAGCCATATTGTCTCTCAGATATATGACCATCTTCCAGGTAAAGGATCAGCCTATTAAAGAGAACTCTAGCAAGAATCTTGCCAGCAATGACTAAGAGAAACACCCCACTGTGATTGTCATAGGACAGTCTGTTCCATTTACCTTTATAGTGATGGACAATGGAGGCATATGACTTGGAAAATTTCAGTCAGCATTTGTATGAGCAATGGTCTCCCTACTTTGTAAATCTCAGCTGAAATAGAATCAGCACCAGGTGTTTTGCCGCAATAAGGAGCTTAATGATACTCAAAACCTCTTCTTCAGTTGAATGCTCAACTAAGGAGGGATTAACTTCAACCTGAGGTCAAAGTCAATGGCCTCAGCATTGATTGATGGTGGTCTGTTGAGAACACAATGGAAGTGTTCAGTTCATCTTTCTAGGATCATGTCCTTATCACTAATCAATGTGGCTCCATCAACACTGAGTAGTTGTGATGCACCATAGGTTTTTGGTTCTATTTAATAGCTTTCAGGGAATCATAAAAGAACTTTGGATTGCTACTATAGGCATAAAACTGAATTTCATCTGCCTTCTTACTGAGACAGGAATTCTGCATCTCTCTAAGCTTTGTTTTTACATTACTTGTACCTTTACCTTTATGTAGATGGACAATGATGAACTTTGAACTTTTAGGGTATAACCTCCTCTTGCTATATAAACCAGAAAATTTCAGTCAGTTTTTATGTGAGCAATGGACCTCCTACCTTGCAAATCTCAGTTGGAATAGAATCAGCACCAGGTGCTCTGCCACAAGAGAGGAAGTGAATGTCATTCAAAATCTCTTCTTCAGTTGGAAATTCGGCTAAAGAGAGATTGACTTCAACCTGAGGCAAACCATCAGTGGTTTCAGCATTGATTGATGCTGGTCTATTGAAAACAACACAGAACTGTTCAGCAGTTCTCTCTGGGATCATGTCATTGTCACTAATCAATGTGGCTTAATCAGCACTGAAGAGCTGAAATGCGTATGTCTTTGACCCATAAATACCCTTCAGGGTAGCATAAAAGTGCTTTAGATTGTTACTATCAAGACACAACTGAATTTCATCTGTGTTTTTACTGAACCAAGCACCTATTAGAAAGGAAAAAGAAAGACAGTACTTTCAAGAAACTAAAAGTTGTTACTAGGGCAATAACAGGCAAACTGTATTCAAACATTTTGGACAAAGGAGTAATTAGAGGTAATCAACCAAGGGAAAGCACAGCACTAAAGGGAATCAGGAAAGGCTTCTTGTAGGACGTTGAATTTTATCAGTGACTTGAAGAGAGCCAGAGGATGAAAATAAAGAAGGAGACAATTCCAGGTATTTGGGAGGGGATAGCTAGTGAAAAAAATGGAGTAAGGAAATGAAATATCTTGAAATGAATAGCATGGAAGCAAGGATCAGTGGTTCACAGAGTACATGAAAAGGGTGAAGTGTAAGAACATTGGAAATATAGGGGCAAGTCAAGTTATTCAGGTGTTTCAAGAACAAACAGAGGTTTTGATGTTTGATCCTCTGATGTGAGAATAGAGGTTATAAAATAAGGGGTAGTTACATCTTCAGATCTTTTATTTAGAAAGATCAATTTGACAGTTGAGTGGAAAGATTAGTGGAAAGAGACTTCAGTCAGATCAATCAATCAGCATTGTATAGCAGTAATCCTGAAATTATTTCTTGGGGGGCCCAAAATCAATGTAGCAATGTTTGTGCCTCATTTTTTGACATATGCAATAGACATTAAGAATACAAGCCTCATATTGGATATGACATTGCGTCCCTCTTAACACATTGTTGAGATGGACTTAAAAACAGATTCTATATGGTGGGAGAAAGAGATTGAGAAGTTGAGGATAACACCAAATTGTGAGTGAATAATACAGAGGATAGTGATATCTTCAATAGTAATAGAGAAGTAAAGAGGAAGAAAGGTTTTTGAAAAGATGGGGATAATGATTTCAGTTTGGAGGTACTGTATTTAGGGTATCTGAAAGACATCCTATTCAAGATGCCCAATAGACAATTAGAGATATGATAATTGAGGTTATCAGAGAGTTTGGACATATATAAGCAGTTTTGTGAATCACACTTCTCAAATAATTGAAAATTGTTTTTTAAAACTTCCAAACAATTTCACATATTTACCAGCAGCAAATTAAATGCCTGTCTTGCCATTGACTTTAATACAATTTCCTTCTCATATGTATACATACATCTTACATAGGTCTGTACTTATTCATGTACGTGTACACATATAAATTTAACATCGGTGAAAATGCATCCCAGGGTTCTTTAAACTTCAATTTTTACAGTTTAAGTAATTTTTGAGTTTTTCAAATCATATTTGATACTTCATATTTTTTCTAAAATGTTCCATGCTGGAGGCAGAGCCAAGATGGCAGGATAGAAGGAAGGACCTGTAAAAACTCTCCCCCACAACCCATAAAATACCTTTAAAAATGACTCTAAACAAATTCTAGAGAAACAGAGGCCAAAAAACGAGAGAATGAAAGAGATTTCCAACCCAAGGCAGCATGGAAAGCTGATAGAAAAGGTCTATCACACTGGGCATGAAGTTGAGCACATCCCAGCCTCAGCAGTATAGCAGCAAGGACAGGACTAGAGCAGGCGTGAGGGGGTGTAATCCCCAACAGCTGCTTCAGTTTCCAGATGCCTCAACCCACAAACACCAAAGACAGCTTCAAAGGTCAGTGAGAAAGTGCTTTCACCTACTTGAGAAGGGAATGTGGTCTGGCTCTGGTAGCCCCAGGGTGGCAGCAGTTGTTGTGGCACAGTGACAATTTTAGGAGCCCTCAACCTAAAGCCTCTGGGAGAATTGCCCTGCCAATCTGGATCTCAGCCCTGACTGGTGGCCCTGGGGTGAGGAGGAGTGCTGGCTGGCCTGGTTGAGGTGGTGGAGGCTTTGGAGAGAGAATTCAGCTCATAGGTCCTGGGTAGTACAGAGTGTTTGTGGTTGCTCACAGACAAGAGGGCAGGTCAGAAGAGGAGTAAACTCATCTCCCTTGATTGGGCCACCTTGGAGGAACTGAGAACTTATAAGTCCCCAGTGTATACCCTCCTTTTGAAAAAGGACTCAAAAGTCAAGTAACTGGCTGGGAAAATGCCCCCAAAAGGGGAAAAAAAAACAATAAGACTATAGAAGGCTACTTTCTTTGTGAATAGGTATTTGCTTCCATCCTTTCAGGTGAGGAAGAGCAATGTATACCATCAGAGGAATACCTAAAAATCAAGGCTTCTGCATCCAAAACTTCCAAAATAAATATGCAATGATCTCAGGCCATGGAAGAGCTCAAAAATGATTTTGAAAATCTAGTAAGAGAGGTGGAGGAAAAACTGGGAAAAGAAATGAGAGCGATGCAAGAAAATCACGAAAAGTGAGTCAACTAAAGGAGACCCAAAAATATGCTGAAGAAAGTAATACCTTTAAAAATAGGTTAACTCAACTGGCAAGAGGGGTCCAAAAAACCAATGAGGAGAAGAATGCTTAAAAAAGCTGAATTAGTCAAATGGAAAAGGAGATTCAAAAGCTCACTGAAGAAAATGGCCCTTTAAAAATTAGAATGCAGCAGATGGAAGCTAATGACTTTATGAGAAACCAGGAAATTACAAAACAAAAATGAAAAAACGAAACATTGAAGACAATGTGAAATATCTCATTGGAAAAACAACGGACCTGGAAAATAGATACAGGGGAGACAATTTAAAAATTATGGGATTATCTGAAAGCCATGATCAAAAAATAAACCTAGTCATCATCTTTAATGAAATTATCAAGGAAAATTGCCCTGATATTCTAGAACCAGAGAGTAAAATAAATATTGAAAGAATCCACTGATCATCTCCTGAAAGAGATCCGAAAAGAGCATCTTCTAAGAATATTGTAGCCAAATTCCAGAGTTCCCAGGTCAAGGAGAAAATATTGCAAATAACTAGAAAGAAACAATTCAAGCACTGTAGAAAAACAATCAGGATAACACATGACCTTGTAGCTTCTACATCAAGGGATCGATGTCTTAGAATAAGATGTTCCAGAAGTCAAAGAAACTAGGATTAAAACCAAGAATCACTTATCCAGCACAACTGAGTATAATATTTCAGGGGAAGAAATGGTCATTCAATGAAATAGAGGACTTTAAAGCATTCTTGATGAAAAGATCAGAGCTGAATAGAAAATTTCACTTTCAAACACAATTATCAAGAGAAGCATGAAAAGGGAGACAGGAAAGAGAAGCCTTAAGGGACTTACTAAAGTTGAACTGTTTACATTCTTACTTGGAAAGATAATATTTGTAACTCTTGAAACTTTTCTCTGTATTTGGGTATTTGGAGGGGTCATACACACACCCACACACACACACCCACATCCACACCCACACCCACACTCACACACGTACACACACACACACATATAGATAGAGAGCACAAGGTGAGTTGAATAGGAAGGGATGATATTTAAAAAACTAAAATTAATTGATGTGAGAGGGCTATATTGGGAGGAGAAAGAAAGAAATGGAATGGGGCAAATTATGTCTCATAAAAGAGGCAAGCAAAAGCTTTTTCAGTGGAGGGGAAAAAGGGGGAGGTGAGAAGGAAAAAGTGATGCTTACTCTCATCATATTTGGCTTAAGAAGGGAATAACATGCACACTCAATTTGGTACGAAAATCTATTTTACACTACAGGAATGTAGGGGAGAAGGGTATAAGTGGGGTGGGGGTATGATGGGAGGGCAAATGGGAAGAAGGAGCAATTAGAAGTAAACACTTTGGGGAATGGACAAGGTGAAATGAGAAAATATGATATAAGGTGGGCAGGATAGGAAGGAGGAAAATATAGTTAGTTTTACACAACACGACTATTATGGAAGTCTTTTGCAAAGTTACACATATATAGGCTATATTGAATTACTTGTCTTCTCAGCCAAGATGGGTGAGGTGGGAGGAAGGGAGAGAAGTTGGAACTCAAAGATTTAGGAGTAAATGTTGAGAACTGTTTTTTTCATGCAACTGGGAATTAAGAAATACAGGTAATGGGGTATAGAAATATATCTTACCCTACAAGAAAAGAGAGAAGATGGGGATAAGGAAAGGGTGGGGTGTGATAGAAGGGGGGGCAGGTTTGGGGAAAGGGTGATCAGAATGCATGGTATTTTGGGTTGGCGGTAAGGGAGAGATGGGGAGAAATCTGGAACTCAAAATTTTGTGGAAATGAATGTTGAAAACTAAAAATCAATAAATAAACATAAAAAAATAAAATGTTCCATGTTTTTTGACAACAGATCTGTTGTTGGAAAATAATATTTAATCTTATAGATTTAATCTTATAGATTTATGTGAATATCCCATAGATTTTCTGTGTCACACTCTTCTTCAGAGGCATAAAAATTTTTCCCAATTAATAATTAAATATCGCAAATATTTATTAAATGCTTATCATATCAATGTATTGTGGTAAGCGTGAGGATGTAAGACAAAAATGAAACAACCTCCACCCTCTGTAGGTGACAGAGTTATCAGTAAATTTTCTTAAGTTAGCTACATTTATTTTCAGTTGAGCAGCTTTTTAAAACTTTGGAACACCTTGGTTACATATTTTCTCTTTTTTGTTAACATCTCCTATATCTGATTATGCATTCGTTTACTCTCCAAAGTAGTTGAAGACAAGTTTCTAGTCTTTCTTTCTATGTAGCATGACTTTTGAAGTTTGTATTTTAAATAAATCCATTTAGATTTTATTTTCATAGATGACATAAGATAGTGTTCCCTATGTATTTTTCAAACTGTTTCTAAAGTTCTCTAGCAATTCTCAAGGATAATGAACAACTTACAAAGCAATTGTGTTTCCGAGCTTATTGAAAATTATGCTGCTGTGTGCATTTGTTTTTAAGTTTTACTTATCCATTCTATTATACTTACTAGCATCATGTTATTTTGTTTTTTAAATCAAGCACCAGATGCTTTTGCTTATTATTGCTATATAGTGACTTCATTGATTAAGATCTAGTAATTCAACATTGACTGTTCCTAGCTTTTAAAAATTATATTCCTTAAAATTCTTGATTTTTTATTTCTTCACTTACATTTTGTTAATTTTTCTTCTATAAAGATTTGATCATTTGATTAATATAATCCTAAATATGAAATCTATATTCTAGTCTAAGTATGCTTTGTTTCTTTACTCAGGTCATCATCTTGATCCATTTGCCACCGAAATCCTAGACTCTGCTTAAAGAATGTGCAGGCTTGGTAGGTGAACTTTTGTCACATCTTGCCAGATCTTAGCATGCCATCATATATATTTTTTTCCTGGCCCCTTTTCCAATTTTAACTTTATTTTTGTTTCTTTGCTTTTCTTTGCCAATAAGAGTTTATGTTCATGGAGGGCAGGGAGTATTTTACTGGATGTGTAGTATTCTTTCTGAGAAGTCTTGGTTTGACTTTCCTAACTTGCTAAAGACCTGGAAGTTTAACCTCCCTTTTTCACCCTCAGTTCCTACAGATATTATAATTTTAAAGATACTTTCACAAAGGATAGAAAACACCTTATCTCACTAGTGGAACACAATCAATAGCAGAATTACCAATTACTTAATATGTAAAACTGTGAATTTAAAAAAAATAATGGGTTCTTTCTTATGTGGCTAGAGCAGGGAGTGTTAGGGGAATAGATAACAGAAAATTTTATGGCTCTTATATGCTTCAAGATCTTAATTAACCTTTGCCTGAAGGTACCTTTTTCTTTGGAAATCCTTTTTATTCTATTAAGACTGCATCTGATAAATCTTATGTGCCAAAAGTATCTGTGGTCTCCCCTGTCCTTTGTTTTCCCTTATATCCTTTTGTTTAGGGAATAAAGTTATAGAGTAGTTTTGGGACCCACACAGCGGAGTGAGCTTTCAAAGAGTGGTCTGGGATCTTAAACCCCTACGCACTGTTAGGGATTTAGCTTTCTGTAAATAATGGTATAATTACAAGCCATTCATATATTTTATGACTGTACTTATGAAGGCATAATTACTATGAACTATGTTCATTTGAAATCAGCCTAGTAAGACAATAAACAACTACTAGATTTACACTTGTATTTGACTCCCCAGTGATCAGTTCAGTGCCTAGCAAACTGGGTGGAAAAAAAAATGAATTGTTTATTGAATTATTTGTTAGTATCTGCATTTAAAATATTGGTGTAGATCAACCACAAATAATGATTATATTTCCAATTATTTAGATCTTTTATCTGTGACAAAATATTTTTTGGTTCTATTAATATGTCTCATCTCTTTCTAAGAAAGTTAATACCCAACACTTGATTTCATTGTTTTTAATTTAAAATTTATTTTTCTCTGTTTCTTTGAGAACATGTAAAAGTTCTGATTTAGCATGGATGTGTATTCTATCTTGTTAAAAATAAACATCAGTTGTCTCAATTTTTTTTTGCTTAGATTTTTATTAATTTTCAAATATCTTATAAATAAGTTAAAATTCCATTCATGGAGTTTTTTTTGTTACATTTTATGCATTATAACAAAAATAAAAAAAAAATAATGTATCACTTACAAAACAACTTAAAACTTGCAAGTTATTTGTACTCATCACTTGAAATTACAGCTACCTTGCGAGTTAGGTATTACAAGTATTATTTTTTGCATTTTTCTGATGAGAAAATTAAGGCTTAGAGAGCTTGTGACTTACCCAAAGTAATGCACTCATATCTAACATGGTTTCCAATAACACTGCCAATAGTAGTCATCCTTCCTTCATCCTAGAATGTACTGAGAGCATTATGTCTGTATTAGGAAGAAAGCTACTTTGTGCTTTTAAGCAAAAGTTTTTGGTCTTATTCAAGAAAAGTCACTTCAAACTTTACCTTTCTATTTGTTTTTATTTTTACTCCATTTAGGAAGCATCTACACCCTTTCCCCCACTTTCCACCAAGGTTCTGAGAGGATAAAGAAAGAAAAGAGAAAAAACAAAACAAAACACTGGCACAAATAAAAATAATCAAGCAAAAAATACACTCATTATCCACTGTGCTCCTTGGGTACCACTGATTAAAAAAAAATATCATAGATAACCAATTCAAATCATATTATGAATATGAAGATGCTTCATCCTTAGGAAAATTATTGGCATGATTAGTGAAATATTGAATTATTCATATGTACAAATGATCACATTGTGATATTTCTTCTATCAGTACTGATCACAGCTCATCCATACATCACCATATTTTCCCACTCTTGTTCATGGATGCATACAATCATTTTCTCCCTCTTCATCATGTGGCAATATCAAAGGAGAACATGAGCTAGCTTAGCGTATAACCAGTTCCTCAATGTTTTTGATCATTTCTGTGATAGCATTCTTTAGTATTTATCTTTTCCACTTAGATCTACATTTTTTGATAATATTTCTGTTATTATTGTAGATTTTATTATTCCACACTATAATAATTAATGGATCTAATATCTTTTATTTATTTAATAATTCCTCATGCTTTATTGCATGATCAATGTAAAACTGAAAATAAATTCCTTAAAATTCATATTCAACAATTCTCAAAATTATATCATATCTCCTTTTTTCTCCTAATATTCATGTCCAAGACAGTCTTCAAATTTCTACTTCTACTGTATTTAGCAAAATCTGAAAGAGATTCATGGAAATATCCCTCAGTTATCTTAATATTTATTTTATAATTTATTTTTTTTAATTTAAATACTTGCACATTGGGGTATCCTTTGCATATAAACTTGTATGTGTTTGTATCTATCTGTCTATATGTCTGTATGAAACATATGTATGTGTACATTTTTTATCATTTCTTTTTGAAGAGGACTTTTGATATCACTGTTTATGCATTGACTTGTACATGAATTGGATTTAAGTGAGGAAGAGTTCCACGAAGATGTCTCTCTTCTAGAGTCATTGAAGTCTAGACAAGACAAAAACAAGGATGACTGCCAATGACCTGGGATGCAGTGGATGACTTTGCTGTCTTCAATGTATGATCAATCTCTAATTAAGCCACAGTTCCCTCTTTCACATCTTTCATGATGTTTGGTACAGATTGTTTTCACTGGTCCATTCTGCCATGGAATATCTTCACATGGTTGGAGTAGACATTCCTCTAACACACTAACAGGTTTGAAATCTGTTGGGCATCCTGGCTCAGTCCATCTTCTGAGGTTGTTTAATGGGATATTGTCTCTATCCATGTTATAGCTTCCTGGAGTCACAGGTAAAATTTGGGTGAATCAGGTAGACACCAAAGGTGGATGAGCATCCCTGAAAAGGGTTCGGGCAAGCCCTCATACCATAGGTGCTATTCCTCCTGAACACCTCATATACCCAGTTGATTAATTATGCACACCATATATATTTGTGTGTGTGTGTGTGTATGTGTGTATACATATACATATATATATGTGTGTATGTATATATATACGTATATATATGTATGTGTATATATATGTGTGTGTGTGTATATATACATATATATATATATATGTATGTATATTTTGCCTGCTTCTTTGTCTCCATCTATTCCTCTCTCTCTGTGTCTCTGTCTCTGTTTCTATCTGTCTCTGTCTCTCTGTTTCTCTGGACACACAGACATGCACACACATATGTATGTGTGCGTATATATATGCTGTTTACTATTGCTTTATTCAAAATAAAAAATTCCACTATGTCTTTCTTTGATTAAGGTGAAACATTCTTTATATTTTAAGTATGTATCTTTTATTGAACAAGTTGTTGGGTTTTCTTTCTTATTCAATTTAACAATTTTTTCTACTTTTATGGGTCAAGTACAAACGTTAACAATCCAGATTATACTATTAAAATTTTCTTCATGTGATCTTCAAATCAGTGATATGATGATAAATGATTAATAACTTCTCATAAAAATTTATATAGGACATGATTTTCAACTCAATCTGTATTATTGAAATTATCTCCATCACTTTGTTAAGAGTGGAGAATCAACAAAACAACAAATTGAGCCCTGATTTGTAATGTTTGCTAATTTTCAAGTTGTAAATGTTTACACTGAAACTTAACAATTAGCAGTCATGAATTTGAGCTGGCTTTAGCACACTACTACTTAAAACACACATATATAGCAGCATTGAGTTCCTGGGTACTTGAAGCTTGATTTGTTTGAAATAATCCAAACTTAATCTCGTCCTTCACAAACTCTCAAATCTTCCCTAATCAGTTTTGTCTCAGATCACTCTACCTTTTCTTTTCTGCTTTGCTGTTATTTTTGTTTGTTTGTTTGATTTAGGTTCACCTTTCATTTATTTAGTTTACTTGGAACAAGCAACTTCTTTCTTAATTGTCAGACACAAACACATGTCCTTTTCCTTGCAGACCTCAGGTCACTTGCTTCTTCTTTTCTTCCTTTGCTAATACATAGACGGGTATTCATACATACACACCTCTGTCTGTCTATCTGTCTATCTGTCTGTCTGTCTGTCTCTCTCTCTGTAACTCTGTCTATCTATCTATCTATCTATCTATCTATCTATCTATCTATCTATCTATCTATCTGTCTGTCTGTCTATCATCTATCTATCTATCTATCTATCTATCTATCTATCTATCTATCTATCTATCTATCTGTGTGTCTGTATGTGCATATATATCTCAATACTCAGTATTTTCATGGTTCATTCTAGATAAGGTGATTTGTATAATTATTTATTTCTATCATCTCCCTATTTCTTTGAATGAACTTCTTTTGGAATTGACTTCAAAAGTAGATACTTTTTGTCTTCCTAACCTTCTTCCTTTTCTAGAATATTTCTACTTGATCACGCAAATTCTGTTATCATTCTCTTAATTACTATTAGATAACATGAGATTCTTAGGGATGATAAACTTTTCTACCTTTGATTGAAAGGAAAGAAGAAAGCATCATTTTTTTTAACAGCATGGATACTTTGTATGTGTTTATTAAGTTTCTTTTGCCAACTAAATTTGAATTTAAAAAATTGCTTATATTTCATTGATTTTGCTTTAAAACCTACCCTTTTAAATAAGAACATGATTTCTCAGAAATATTTGATGATTCTTACTCATTAATACACTCAACTTTGCAAAATAAATTATCCTTGAATACAAGCCATTTTTCTTTGGCTTTTCTGTATATATCATCTATGCATTTCTTGCCTTTTGTTTAGGTTTCCATCTGTTTAGATGTCTAATATGTCCTGAATTATTATTGTTTGTGAAACAAATTAATTTTATGCTATCAAATTAATAACTGCTTAAGAATTTCCAATCCATTCTTTTCTGCCTATTTCTGTTAAATTTCAACTCCTGAAAAGGTCAGTTAACCTCTGAAGGGCATAACTGATCCATGGAATTTTCCAAATCTCAAGGTACATACTCTGACTCCCATGCAACAGAAGAGACCTAATTTCTTTTTAGAGTATAAATAGAATCCAGTCTGGTCAAGCCTTGCCTGGGGGGAACAACTCAGGTCTTTGGTCATCTCCATCAGAATTTAAGGCCATTCAGTTCATGAAGGTGAAAATGAGTTAGAGAGGTCTGGGTGGAGATGGCTTCCCCTAACTAGATGCCTCCAGTGTGTTGAGTCTCAAGATCAAGCCTCTCTTAACCAGGATGAGCTACAGACTTTATGTCTACTTCCTCATTAAATGTTCACAATCAAATTTGATTTTCACTTCTCAGGAAAATTCCCTTTCAAAAGGGATTTAAAGCTATTTAAGGGTCTCCCTTGGCATGTTTGAATACTAACAGAAGCTACTTACCATCAACTTATTGATTGACAGCTAAGCTTATTAATAATTGATTATTAATTACTCAGAAATCTCTTGGGGGTTTCATTCATCACACTTGATATGTCACATTCTTTCAAGTCTTTCATTGACATCAGACTCAGGGTGTTATTGATAACATTTCTGGTTGAGTTGATTTTGATTTTCTCTCTATTAGCATGAAGTATCTTTCATTCATCTATAGTTTAGTCTCTAATTCCAATTTTCCATGCTTTTAAATATATTTTCTGACTTAAAAAGTGTTTATTTTACCATGTATTTTATAGAGTACTAGTGATTCTTAGATTAGCTCAATAAACACTGTCTTCAAGGTCAGATACTTTGCTTTATAGAAACATAAGTGATCTTTCGCTTGTTTTTTGTCTTTTGATTTTCATTAGTCTTATATTTGTTATTACATTTCTGAATTTTCATGTACTTTTAGTTTCTCTTTTTTAGACTGTACTGGTTATACATGTTGACTTCCTGTTCTCAACTATTGATTATTTTGTTTGCCTTTTTGATTTGAATAATAATTTTGACCCCTAAATAAAAAATCATCATTATCATCACCATAGCTTCCCAAACACTCTGAATGGGTCTTCCAGTTATTCCATTCCCATTTCTGGAGGATGGTTTTGTTCCTTAGCAGTATTCCTTTTTTTTTTTTTTTGCCACTTTAGCATTTTTTTCATTATATCATAGCCCTTTTTGGTTTTATCCTTTCCTTAGTTTCTCATTGTCTTCTCCTCTGACCTTCTCTCTATGTGTGATTCTTCTTTTGAGAATTTCTTTTCCCCTCTTTCTTTGTTGTTGTTCTTTTGCTTGAGTTGATACATTTTATGCTGTTTTGAGGTGATGGAAAGGAGGCTGGCTTAAAACATGAGAAGCATCCTGCTGGAAGGTGTTATCCTAAGATTTTTTTTCCAGTTCTTTCTTCTTAAAGGTTTGAGTCATATCTTATGATCTTATTATCAAATAACTTTTGTGTTAGTGTGCAGAAGACATCAATTATTGGGTCAGGCTATTCTGTAAAAAATGTAGAAGCTTCATTGCTCAGTTAGAGGGATGTTTTTCTGCATAAGATCTGGTGTGCAATTTCTGAATTGAATGCTATATTTGGAGACAAAGGAGCACATGCATGAATAATGATAATATTTTATTATAGAGCAGTTTCTGAAACTATCACAGAAGGCAAGAGCATTCTAATTTAATTCCAGAAGTATCATTTGTTTTGGTACATTGGGATCATAGATTCTATGCAGCATTTTATGCAGTGCCAATAACAGCTTCTGGAGAATTGTAAACTCATCTTTGCAAGGCATACAGATTTTCTGAATGAGTAAATTTTACAGTGAAGTTAAAACAAAAAAAACAAAAAAATATTAAGATATACCCTCTTCTGATTTAGTATACAGAAAATCTCAGTGAACATTACCCTTTAAAATGGAATAGGTTAATGCTGCAAAGAATGATAGCCAAGTACCAATAACACCTGGTATATTAGCTTTAACACATAAACTAATCAGTTGTAAAATTAGGGACATATTATGAGGTATATGCTGCTTTGAAACATCCGCCAAAGTTTCAAATATGAAACTCAAACTATTCATGCTGGTGGGGTTTTAAGCTCTCTAAATCAGAGGAAATGAGTTTTATGAATAATCTGCCAGATGGGAAAATGTTCACATGCCACAAAATGTTGATCAGATTTATTTGAAATGCAATCTGTAACCATATGTATATCAGGGAAAAGATAGTTAATTTTCCAAGAAGCAGTGACTGTTGTCAGTTTTGCAGCTGTATGAATGTAATGTTATATTTCCAGTAGACTCACTTGATGACACTTGTTTGCCAGCTATTCTGATTAATATTGATTCCGTTTTGTAAGTAATTAAATCGAAAGGCATAAACAAGTTTTTATTGGCTAGTCACTAGACTGAACTAAACATTTGAATTTTTTCTGAATGGGTGTTATATTAAAGTTAAATCAACAGGAATATTCATATTCAGAACACCAAAGACATTACAGAATGATATTGCATTATTTGACCTCAAATATTCCTGCTTCATTGTATGGCTTACTTTGATGACAACAATTGAAAGAGGGGAAACGGTTTTCAATGCATTTGTGTTTCACTTGGGCAACATCTGGCCTATATTTGTGTCTATATATGTACATGTATACATGGTCACATAGCTTCTGCTTTTAACATCTGGAATGATATTTCTCCATGCAATTACTATAATGAATAGCTCTTTAGCAAAATATATTCTTTTAAAATAATAAGGAAGATATTAGGCAAACATAGTATATATTTTTCTAGTGCTTTTATAATATCAAAGAAATTATTTATAGTAGATTAGGAAAGAAATTATATCTTTGCGTGTTTTACTTTGCTTTTCTGTATTGAGATGTAGGAATTTTTTTGTCAAATGCATACTATGGAATTAGCTACATATATTTTTTAAATTATTGCTAATATATTTTACCATTGAGTTTCTTTCAACATTGGATGAAGTATGGGTAATGGAAGTTAATATGCTTCATTTGTAAAAAGTTTAAGTGCTTCCCTTGTGGCAGAGAGAAGTGAAATGCTAAACATAGAGGGGCTAGGGAAAATCCGGCCACACAATTCCTCTCTTAGTTTCTTTTTCATTTTAATACTTACTTATAAGCTCAGACTTGGGGAAAATGCAGGTATTTTTTTTCTCTTGTACTGGCTTAAAATTTAATGGGTATTTATTTACCAAGATAAGGTCAAAATGGGTACACAGTTTAGACATAAACTATAAGCAAATTAGGAGAGCAAGGAATAGTTTGCCTATCTAATTTATGGAGAAGGGAAGAAGTTATGACTAAACAAGAGAGGGGGGGGGGAATATTATGAAATACACAATGGATAATTTTGATTGCATTAAATTAAAAAAAAAAGTTTCTGCACAAATAAAGCCAATACAACTTAGATTAGAAGGGAAGCAGAAAGCTGAGAAACAATTTTTACAGTCAATGTCTCTGATAAAGGCCTCATCTCTAAAATACATAGAGATCTGAGTCAAATTTATGAGAACACAATTCTCCCATAGATAAATGGTCAAAGGATATGAACAGGCAGTTTTCAAATGAAGAAGAAATTAAAATTATTTATAGTCACATGAAAAAATGCTCTAAATGTCTAATGATTAGAGAAATGCCAATTAAAACAACTCTGAGGTACCACCTCACACTAATCAGTTTGGTTAATATGATAGAAAAGGAAAATTTTAACTGTTGGAGAAGATGTGGGACAATTATAACACTAATGCATTGTTGATAGAATTGTGAAGTGATCCAACTATTCTAGAGAGCAATTTAGAACTATGCCCAAAGGGATATAAAACTTTGCATATCTTTTTATCCAGCAACACCACTCCTTGGTCTGTATTCCAAAGATATCATAAAATGAGGAAAAGGGACCCATATATATATAAAAAATGTATAGCAGCTCTTTTTTGTGGTGGCAAAGAATTGAAAATTGAGGGGATGCCCCTCAATTGAGAATGACTGAACAAGTTGTTATATGAATGTAATGGAATACTATTGTTCCATAAGAAAAATAGCTGCAGATTTCAGAAAAGCCTGGAAAGACTTGCATGAACTGACACTAAGTGAATTTATTAGAACCAGGAGGACATTGTACATAGCAACAGAAATATTGTTCAAAAATCAACTTTAATAGACTTAACTGTTCTCAGGAATGCAATGATCTAAGTCAATTTGAAAAGACTCATGGTGGGAAATGCTATCCATTTCTTCTCTCACTTTGTTTTTAATTTTCTACAGTCTGAACTTCAAGCTTTTTATTCAACTGTAACTGTGCAAGATCATTAATGATCCTTTAAATGTGAAATGCAATGGCCTTTACTCAGTATGCATCCTTCTTGATATTTCTATATTGTCATTACCCTCATCTCTTTGAATCTTTCTTCTCTCTAGATATTTATGACAATACGTAATTCTAACTCTCCTGCTATATATCTGACTTTTCCTTCTCATGTTCTTTTGCTGAATCTTTATCCAGGTCAAATTGCCAAACTGTGAGTTTCCCACAGGGAACTGCCCTAGATCCTCTTTTCTACTACCTCAGTAGTGATGTTCTTAGTTCCCATAGGTTCAGTTACCATGCTTATGATTCTCAAATGTATTTATCCATAAATGTTTTGCTGATTACTAGTTTTGCATATCCAACAGATAATTAGACATCTCATAAAATAAACATGTCTGACACTGAATTCATTATCATTCCTTTAAATTATTCTCCTCTTCCTAACTTCCCTAATACCGTTGAGACCTTTACCATCCTCTCAGTCTCCCAAGTCCACAACCTATATATTAACCTTGACTCCTCACTCTCTCCCACTCTGCCATCCAACCTGTTTCCAAACCTTTTCATTTTATCTTCAGAACATATTTCACATATACCTCCTTCTCTCCTCTGACACTGCCATCACCATGGTGTAGTCAATCATCACCTCATGCTTGAACTATTTCAATAGTCTGATGGTTGTACTGAAACACCTTTCCTTTCTAAACTTCTATTACTAAACTCCAGTGGCTCCCAGTCACCTATATGATCAAATATAAAATCTCTGTGATATTCAAAACCCTTCATGTTGTTCTTCTTCTCCCATTTATTCTTTTACCTTACCCCACCACCTCCACCTACTCCCACAAACACACCACTGACCTTATATTACCTGACACTGACCTCCATGTTGTTCCTTGAACATAAAGACTCCATCTCCCTAGTCTGAGCATTTTTACTGGTTTTACTACATGCATCAAATGTACTGTCTCCTGATCTTTAGACCTTTAGACTTCTTTGGCTTCAAATAAATCTTGAGTGAAATCCTACTTTCTATAGTATGCCTATTCTGATTCCTCTTAATACTAGTTCTTTTATTTCATTGATCATTTACAATCTATCCTGTATATAGCTTGTTTGTAGTTTTTCCATGTTGTTTACTCCATTATATAGTTAACCCCTCAAATGCAAGGAGTCTTGTATTTTGTCTTATTTAAATCCCCCTTAGCACAGTGACTGACTCATCATGGGCACTTAATAAGTTTTTACTGTCTGACCAACTAAATGCAAGTTCTGTGGAGGAAATACATTTTCCTCATCCTCTAGGTCATACCTGAACAACTTGGGGCCCAAATTAAAGTAAACTAAACTTCTTCTGGACTAAGATAGGTTAGACTACAGACAAACTGAAAATGGTTGGTTGTGACCAACAGGAGAGAGTGCAAAGTAGCAACCCTGCATTTTCTGTGAACCAAGCCCCAAATCCTTTGACTGGTCTCAAAAGACCTGTGGGTTATATGTTATGTAGGCCTGTCCTACACAGAAAGTACAGTCATCCCATGTGAACTCTGCATGCTTCTTGTTTTTCAGCCCAGAATTCCCCACGTTTGCAATCTATTCACATACCAATAATTGCCTCTAAAATTTCCTCCAACGATTCATTGCTTTGAATAATGGGATTTCTGAACATTGACAGGTAGGTTGCCTATTTAAATTTTATTAAATTTAAGAAAGATGCTACCATCAAATTTGAGATTTTTTTCATTCATTTATAGAAGAGATTTTAATCATTATTTTTAAAGAAAAATAATTTTATTCATAGAACAAGTATGTCCATGAAATTGTTCTCAATATAAATAGAAGAACACGATCATTGTCCTTGAATGGCTGCTGGAGAAAAATGGAGATCTGAAGAAGCAAAGCATATTTAATAATTATTAAACTTATATGTTATCAATAAATCAAAAGGACCGCATCATCTTTGCTATGGCTCTTATGAAATAGTATGGTAATCAATTTGATTCATACTTCCTCGTCATCATTAATTCTTTGAAGAAATTTGGGCATTATTTTTGTGTAGGTAATTCTTTCAAATATATTTTGAGTGAATTAAATTCCGTCTGAGCAGTTTGTTTCGCCTGATGTTCAAATATGTCTTGATTCTGTAATTTTAGTAAACTGTTTTGCTCTTCTTCAAAAAATGAAACTTAAAGCTTTAAGTAAAGTGTAGCCAATTGCAAATTAACCTCATAACTGGAAAGTTCCTTTATATTCACACCAATTTCTCTATTTTTAGTTAACTAATAATATGATATATTATGATTTTAGCAGGACGCCAGGTTTTGATGTATTTAGATTTAATTTTTCTTTATAGCACTGGAAAATCCTAGACTGTCAACTCATCAGTTAACTGTATTTTAAGGTTTATAAGTTAGAGATCAGACTTACATGAACCTGAAAAATTGTGTCCCTTGAAGGGATGTAGAAGAGAGAATTGAATAATTCCCAACATGTTCTCTTTTCTCACCATATGTTATGTGACTTCTCTGTAGAAACACCTGTCAGAATGTACATGAAGAGCTGTTTTCTTGATCCTAATGAAGCTTGGAGTCTTCTAAATCTAATGAAAGGAAATGAAAAGGGAAAGGAAGAAGTAAAACTACTTATAAAAATTAAATAACATACCTATACCACATGGAAGCTACAATATGAGGAGATTAGAAATAGAGAAAACTAGTAATTCCCAAAATACTGAATACAAGAGAGAAGCCAAGAATAAAAACCATAGCCATAGTTATATATACAAAAACATAAGGTCTGAGTAACAATCATGGTGTGCTAAATAAATTAATTTTAAATAAGCAAGCTGTATATGATACAGTATTATCGACTCAGTGGATTGGAATACAAGACTGAAAAACATCTCTGTTGGTATATAATATATTAAAAAAGGAATAGATTCATAAAAGTAGGAAATAAATATTATTTTTATTTTTTATTTAATTTGATGTGTATTGATAATATATTGATATATTATGATACATTGATATATATGAATAGTAATTTTGTTATAATTTTATATGAAATATTTGAAAAAAAAATCCAATATAGAAGAAGAGTGGAAATCAGCAAGCTGAAGCTCAACAGATGGATAAATATAAGTGATATTGTCAAATGAATAAACTGCAGACCACTTGAGAAAGAAGAAATAAATAAGGAATTGAGGACATAAATCACTAGCCTTGAATGGAGGCAAATATATATATATATTTGTGGTCTTCAATAATTCAAGTTAGAGTTCTCAATAATTGCTAGTTGCTAAGTGTCTCTGACAAGAGAACAGCAAATTATTTCTTAATGGCTTTAGTGAAAGTTTTATTTTAGAAGACAGAGGAAACAACAAACTTAAATTTTATTATGTTTGTGATTCTTACCAGTAGAGAGAATCGAATTTCTTAGTTTGAAATTGCAAGGTTGGGAATGGGGGTGAAGTGGATAAATGATCGTCCTGTCTTTGGAACTGTGTTTGAAAGTTAAAGGAAAGCAAGTCCCCATGGGCTACATTGCTGTTTTGAACATTTCCCAACTATAGACCTGACCAAATTAAAATGTAATTCAGAAATATTTAAGAAACCAAACAAAAAGAACCATCCAACAGAACAAAGATAATATTCATAAGTTGTTTTATAAGTCAATACAATGATCCTTACATATGTTTTAGTGGTCCCATTTTTTGAGTTTGACACCACTGATCTAGAAGGTTACCCAGATTTTGAGAAAGTAGATTTTAAACAGTTTTGAGAAGCAATAGGTGGGATTCTGCAGACTAACATTCTAAAAAAAAACATCGGATGAAAACTGTACTTCTGAAGGTTTCTGATGGCACAAACAGAAACTATTTCAATGACAAAAGAGATTTCTATATGTATGAATATACAGTGAATTCTTCTTCTAGAATTTTAAAATATAATCTTAGAAGGTAAAAGCAAGGACAAATATGTACCAATACAAGAGAGTATAAAGTTTCTCTAACTTGTGTCAAATTCTTCAATATTCAGAATGGGATATGGCTGTCAAATAATTCTATGGAAAAGGTGATGATTAAAAATTAAAAAAGAACAACAACCCTAAGTTATAAAAGAAGGTTGGAGAAGAGAAAAATCCATGGATTTGAAAGAAAGGGTCAAGATAAAAGTTGATGGTCAAAAAACAATAGTTTTCAACTCATTTTACTTATGTTTTGTAAAAATAAATTTCCATGGACATAAAAGTAGACAAAAGAGACTAAGGGAAATTGAAATTGAAACCCCAGAAAAAGAGAGAAGGAAATATCATGTTTTCTCTCCTCCGTTAGATTAAGTGACTGTACTTGGGCAAATATAATCTGTGTACTTTAAAAAATGGTAAAGGCAATGCAAATGGTAAATAGCAAAGGTAAACCACAGAGAATTAGATGTGTCATGAAGAAGTGAAGAAAGGCAAATGCCTCAATTAAAAAACAAAAGAAAAGGTACATTTTGGAGAGCAATATGGAATTATACAACAAAGAGTTATTAGAGTTATTAGAGTGTCTATGTCCTTTTACCTAGGAATGCCATTATTATCTCTGTATCCCAAGATAATAAGTTGGAAAAAATGGAAAGAATCTCCAAGTTCTCAAATATTTGTAGTACCCTCCCTTTGTGATGGCAAAGAGCTGAAAACTGTGGGGGATGCTTGTCATTTTGGGAATTACTAAACAAGTTGTGGATGTGATTTTGATGGAATACTATTGTGCTATAATGATGAGATCATTAATTTTAGAAAGAAACATAGAAATACTTGCATAAAATAATGAAGAGCAAAATGAGCAGAAGTAAGAGAATGCATATAGCAACAGCAAAATTGTTTTAAGAACAACCTTGAACAACTACATCATCTGAGCATTTTACATACTCAAATCAACAACAAAAGATCTATGAAGGTAGATGCTATTTGCTTCCAGAGAAAGAACCAATAAATAGAAGTGTATATGTAGTATTGTTTGATAAGTGCATATCTACGTGTGTGTACATACACATATACCTACATACATATACATGTATGGATGCATATATACATATATGTACACATATATATTTCTGTCCAATGGTAGTCATTTTTAGGGCAGGGGGTGAAGAGGAAGGAATTTTTGTTTTAATACATAGCAGAGAATAAAATAAAATATAGAAGCAACCATAGAAAGCAGAGTAGCTTTGAAAATAAGTAGTACTTATATGATTTTTTTTAAATAAACAGTGTGAAATGTAAATTCATGGTTTTATAGTAAACCTTCCTTTTACGTTGTGCTGTGTATGTGGAAATACCCTTTTTTTGTTTTTATGAATTTAAGTTCAAAATGAGTAGTAATAACTAATTTATGGAACTAATTTGTGGCTTCATATCAAAATGGGGAAGGTCTCTAACTGATTGTCCCAGGAACTAGTCATTTTATCAATGACTGTGTGTATGTAATTTGAGTTAAGGTATAGATGAAGTTGTCACTTTAGCAGACAGTGTAAGTTGAGTAAGGCTAACTAACTTTTCGGAAGAAAAGCTCAGGATGAAAAGATGAGGCAGCAATGAAATCTCAAATTAAGAATATGAAGTAGAGTAGATACCTATGAAGTCTTAATGGCATATTAAAAAAAAAAATCAATGTCACAAATACATAATATGGAAGATGTTGCCATTCAAGAGTTTATTTGAAAAAAGAAAGGAATTTATGTGAGAGTTTTTTGGGTTTGTCATGAATTACAAGCTCAATACAGGTCAACTATATATCATGACAACCAAATAAATGAATACATTTTAGGCTATTCTATATTTTCTAGTTGCTATGCTTTAGTATATTATTACTACTCTATATTCTCTTATGTCTTTGAAGATATAAGACAGGTGGACAATTATAGCTACATTTTCTTTCCCATCCTTCCTATACTTACTGATTTGGAAAACTCTATTATTAGAAAGAACTGGTTGTTTAATTATAAATGGTAAAAAATATTGGGAAAAATAACGATTGCATCTCATATATACTTTCATTCATCTAATGTCTTTTGGAAGACTGAGTTGCTAATTAGGTAGAAAAGTTTCCATCTGTAGCTTTTGGTGGAGAAACTATTCTGTTTATTTAAGCTTACTGGATTCTTACCCAGAGCCCTATAATGAAGGTTGGCAAATATTTTCATACCCATTTGCAAATAAGGGAACAGAAAAAGCTAATTTTTTTTTTTTTAATTTTTCTCTAAGTCATATGGTGAGAGTCACTGGTTGGAACATCTGTCCTAAACAATACTTATGCTGCTGAGCATATGTTAGCATTTGCAAGAAATTGGATTCCACCTTTTAGCAAATAAAATATGTCACTTCACAGAAGTTAAGCAATATCCCGTGTTGAGTTGCCTCATTATGAATATTATAACACGTAATAGTATCAATCATTAAACTGCCTTCAAGCAATAAAATGTGACTGCAACCTAGATGAAATGACCATTCAACTATTTTTAAGGTGTCAAGAAAACTCTACCTCATGTAATTATATTAAATTGAATGATGACACACCAGATATAGCCTTTGATACCTTCATTCTGAGTTCAGTACAATGAATAGGTGATTAAAGAAGAGATACATTTTATTGAACAGAAGAATTGGGGAAGGAGTAAGAAATCATGTGTCATTAATGACTAAATGTGCATTGTCATATAACATTTGTCATTTCCTCTGAGATATTGTTGTCTGCTTTTACCATTGCAATGGAAATCTATTTCCTGATACACTGTTAAACAATGAATTTAAAGTAAATTGAGTATTGATATTATGATGAAAATGTGAAAATTTCATCTGGAAAATTAACAGGTGCAGAAAGAACCTTAGCCAATACTGAAAAGCAAAGAAAATTTAAAAATACAAAACAAAATAGAACTTCACGGCACAAAACAAAATCAGCTCTGAAATGGGTGGAACTCACTTCTTTCCTTATTATGCCAAAGAACACTAGTCATATAGACTCCTTTCCAGAAAGTGAGAGAATCAATCTTTTTGTCCAATGTCTCAATTCTCTGTGAGATTTACATTTGAAATGTTCGAATCTCTTTGTGCTTTCATGAATTTTAACTTTTAATGACCTTTTAAAAGAATGTAACTTAGTGAGTGGAGGGATAAGGAAAGGACCATCGCAATATGAGCTTCTGTTTACAAACACAGAAGGCAACATATCTGTGCCTACATTAGCCAGAAGCTCAACTCTTTTTTTTTGCTATTTAACATAGTTTTATATTAATCATCTCATCTCTACTTCAGTAGCTTATCTATAAAATGGGAAAGTAGCTGCACTTTTCACCTCACAAGTTTGTGAGCAAAAGACTTTGAGAATAAGTATCAAAGAAACCTTAAGGATTAAAGTGTTCCTTTCTGGCTCATATCAAAGGCAGAGTGCATAGCAATTAATGTACTAGACTTGGTGTCAGCATGTATGGGGTCTAATTACAAATATGTCATTTATGAGTGGTATCAAAAGGACAAGTTAAACTCTTCCAGACTCAGTTCCATTATCCATAGAATGGTATGATAATAATATTTGTACTGCCTGATATTATAAATAAAGTCATGCTGCAAAGGTACATAAATGTGAAGTATAATCATATATCTGTATTGATAAAGGGACATGTTATTTTTCAGGGGTAATGCAATATTAATGAAATAAAGCAGAAAATAATGAGTTTGTGCATAAGATATTTTGAACTTTCAAGTGCTGTACCCCATTCATACACACTCCTTCTTTATGGCAGTGTATTAAAGATACTTCCTGGAAGCCCAAGTATAAATGACAGTCTAAGAATGAATTCATAATACTTGCACTGATATTTAACACAATTCTAGCTATGTTGTCAAGCTTTTAAATAACTCTCCATGGATTGTACCACTATTTTCCATTATGTCATAGGCAGAAATATGGCGGGAAACTGGTAGTTCTTAGGTGGTTGATGAATACCAGTGGAATCTTCTAAGACAAGTATGGAGAAATTAAAAAAAAAGACTTCTATCTTCCTATCCTAGGTCAAAAAGATAGATTACTGTAATTTCTCGTGCCTGAGGGAGGATAATCTACCTCAATATAAATGTAATTGAATTATATACTATTTCTTTATGGTTCTTTATTTCTCCCCTCTCACTTTCAGAAATGCATCTTGTGATGATCATACTGAGCAGTAATAGGGACAAAAAAAAGGAACTTAATCACCAAGGCACATAGGCCTAGAGATATAGCAAGAGACTTTGGGTTAAAATTCACAAAACCTCGCTAATGAGCAGCTAATTCTTTTGTTGAACTAATGAAACTCTCAAATTAAATAACTTCTCTCTCTTCCAAAATAAATATTGAGTTAAATGTGATTTTAATGTGACAATTCTCCACAGGGTATTTTCTAATTACTATTACTAGCTATTTAAAACCCAACCCAGTTTATCATAAAGTAGATGAAATGGGTGTGTGGGAGTAACTAAAGAAATTTTGAACAGTGCCATCACACATGATATTGACAGAGCCTTGAGAATTATCATTTAAAGAGACAAAGCACAACTTCTACTCTAAGTAGCAGTGAACCCTATTCATGGAATTTCCTAGAATCATCAGGGTGGTAGATGTATTACACCATCAAGGATATTCTGAAGATTTCCCAGTTCTTTTCAAAGGACACATTTATGTAATACTCTGGTAACATTGCCAGAAACCATGAGACATTTAGTCATTTATTTTTAAAGTCAAACCTCCAGAGAACATTTCCATCTGGTACCTAATCTGTCTCATTCACTAGCTGTTCCCTAATGCTTCTCCTGGCATCTCTTGACAAACAGAAACCTCATATATTTACCTTCTGGTCTGAAAACACAGGGATTAGTAGCTTTACCAGTTATTCCCACTGAGTAAAATAGAATTACAGCAGAACAAATTTAGCTCCACCTCTGAAGGTTATATACCTTCTGTCTCATGGAGGGATTATCATTTTAGACCTTGCCTGGGTCTAACAAAAAGACAGAATAGGTATTATCTTGACTGTGCTATTCATTATAATTTAGATTTATGATTACAGTGGCTTAAGAAATGGATCTTTCTCAACCTACATTAAAGTATTAGTTTCCATTTTGTCCAAGAATAAGATTAATTGGCAAAATTCCCAATCCCACAATAAGATGGGAAATAAATTATATATATGTGCATTGTACTTTTGTACATTCTTAATTAAGAAATGGTAATCATCTTCTGAGGGAATGCATTTTATTTAGCAAGTTGAACAGATTCATTAACCTCTATAAATTTCAAGATTTAACAAGAGAGATGGATTTATGGCTGCTGTTAATTTTTCTCCACTGTGTTAAAAAAAAAGAAAAAAACCTGACTTTTTTATATTGATTAAGAATAAAAGGTCCATAATTTTTTTCTTGCTGTACAGGTGTAACTACCCTTTTGACAATTTTAGCATAAAATATTTAACGTAGGTAAAATGATGGCTTAGCAATTCTTGTAATATGTAGTGGCTGATTTACTAGAATCACAGCAGGTAAAACATTGTCTCTTTATGTAGCTAGGCTTAAATTATGCAACAATTCATTTAAGATCTGTTTCTTGATCCAGGTGAATACAATTTTGACATTTGACTGGATGTGATTTGGATAAAGAGATGCCCAAAGATATATGCGTTTGGGAAAGTCAGCTTTATAAAATAGACGTGAGCACTGAGTTGGAAATCAGGTAACCTGGATCCTACTTCTGACTCTGTGACTACTAGCCATACCATTTATCAAGTCACTTCAACTTTCTCAATCCCAGTATCTTCATTTATAAGATGATACAGCTGAACTAAATAATCTTTAAGAACACTTCCACATCCGCAATTCTCTGCTTTTATTTCTGGCTGGTAGGAAAATTGGGCACATCTCTACGATAAAGTCACTCAAAGAAAATTATACATTCAACAAAACTATATCGTATGAATATCATATAACTAATTATTTTCTCTTTTGAGAGAAAAGATAGAAAAATATATGGTCATGAATCACTGAGAAATTGATTGTATAGAAATATATTATTTTATTATAAAACACATAGGTGAGCTTTGTTGATAACTAAACCTAAACACACAGCATAATGACTAGTTCAATAACTCTATATCAAGCTGTCTTGGTTATGTGAGTTATTGGACATTTTAGATTCATTGTCTCAAAATTAACTTTGAAAGTCTTTTGCTTTAATGAAGGGATCTTGCATGTATTTGAAAGTTTTACTCGAGTGTCAAAATCCTTTGGTGACTGGACGAAGCGATCTGAAAGTGGTAATTCAAAACTCAAGCTCCCTCTTTTCTGAAAGGTGGACTGGTAGGTGTGTAGACTCAGAAGTATAATGAGAGAATGGGAGGAGAACACATGAGGAGAATAATATGGTAGATTATTGTTCTTGTTGCTGCTTCTAACTTATAATTATTCATTGATACACATACATGGGTTCTCCAAATTCTTATATATAGCATATGGAATCTTTGACCTATTCCATTTCTAACATAGACCAATTCATGTCTCCTCAGGTAGTCATTGAATTCCTAATGGTTTACCAGATTGATATTGGACTTGGAACAGATATCTAAATGGCTTTAGGTATACTGTAGTTCAGAATTCCTGGGCTCAAATGATCCACTAGACAAGGATTATAGGTTTGTGACACCACATCCAGTTTACATAATGTTTTAAGGAATGCAAAACACTTTATATGGGGAAAATTTTAAGTTAAGTGTTTCAGACTCCAAGTCCAACTCACTTTTCTCTACATATTTTCTCTTTGATTAGCCAGCAGTATCTGTTGCTACCAAATGCCATTCTTGCCAACCAAAGTGAGCTGACATGCTCTCTCCCTCTCTTTCTCTGTCTTTCTCTCTCTCTCTCTCTCTCTCTCTCTCTCTCTCTCTCTCTCTCTCTCTCTCTCTCTCTCTCTCAGTCTTTCTCTCTCATATATATGAGTGTATGCATACATATACATACATGTATATATATATGTGTATATGTATGTATGTATCTGTATATTTGTTGACCTAATCAGCATAATTTCATGATTTTCTACAGCTTCATTCAGCAGCACTCTAATAGAAGCAGATAACAGAAAGCAAGACTCATGGAGTAAACCATATTTGGGGTTTGTATGGTAAACATTTTTGAAAGAATAAAAAACCAAGGGACTCTAGAAAAGAGATGGTATAGAGTAGGATTGTTTCAATTATGGTGGGGGTAGAGAAATAGGTGATGGGAAATGAGTCAGTTGAGAAATTCTGAAGTTAGAGTATTTAAGGGACTATCAATACACATGTTGATGTACTTTTGTATAAGGCCAGGATTTGGGGAGGAAATATAAATGGTAAGCTTGTTGAAGACATAATCATAACTGGAATGAAATTTATACTTTATTCCTTTAAGGGTTGTGAAAAATTTTCTCAGTCAAATTGCTGGAATTATATAAGGTAGTTCTTGAACTTTGATCTGTAAAAAACAACAGACATAGACATTTCAATGAAGATGGGCCCAGGAGAACGCTTGTTGGCTGACTGACTGGATAAAGCAGAGGGACCCATGAGTCGACATCTTAGGAAAGCAGACTCACAAAATATCTTTAACCTGTGGTAACCATTCCCTTGGTAACCTTTCCTGTGAGTGAGAGTTAGAGAAAAGAACCAAGTTTGACTTCTGCTTAGTTTATATACACTGCTTAATTTCATCTGTTCCACCTTTTCCCTCCTTGTTCTTCCTCATCATCTAATTTTCCTACATAGTTCATGTACAGAAGCTAAAACACAGTTGGACTACATGACTTCAAAAGGTCAGGTCCATACATATGTAAAACTATTTGATTCTATAATGTAAAATGGATGTTCTTGAAGAAATGCTACTAACTCAATGCTGGAGGCTTTTACTCCCAATTTGAAAGATTCACAGGTCATGCTGATGAAATATGCTCTAGAGCTTAAGATAACATCATTGACAAGTTCTAATGTCAGCAATATTATACTTATGAGAAAGTTTCTTTTCTTAATTTTTTTTAGAATTAAAGGTAAAATAACTTGCAAACATATTGTGTATAGCTATTTGAAATTTTATTAATTTGAGGTGTTTCCCACATATTTTTATCCATTTTATGATAATATATTACTCCCAAGTTAGAGGTACCACTTCAGATTCTAATAATTTTTTATCAAGGCCAGGAAAAAACAAACCCTACGTATTCCTCTGTATTTCTTCATGGACATGCAGTCAAGATTTTCTCTTCTCAGTACATCCAGAAGAATACAATGGAACTGCAAATAGACTACATCTGCCAGATTCCTTAGGGTTAAAAGTGAGGACTTCAAAAACTCTTAAAATGGATCCAGAGGAAGAAAAAAGTTATTCAGGACAAAGAAATAAATGAAACTCTAGTTACGATCTTCAGATAATGTAAAATGAAACTTCTCTTATTTCTTAAACTAGCAATATAGCATTCTTTACAGACAGTCTAATGTGCTTTATACCATAGCTAGCAAATATATTTATGTCTGTGACATTGTCTAGTACAGGAAAATAAAATATTACTGAGAGAAAACTATGCTGAAAGATAGAGAGGGCAGAAATACAGATACACAGAAAGCCAAATGCAGACAGACAACAATAAATGAAAGACAGAAATACAGATCAAAAAGAGACAGAGATAGATAAGAGGAGAGAAAAGGAGAGCAAGAAAGATGGGTGGAGGACAAAGAAGGAGGGAGATAGATTGCATAAGAAAAGGAGATTAAAGGTCAGTGTTCCCCAAAGTCAGAGGCCATGACACAACCACCAGATGTTTGATCAACCATTTGTTGTTGTTCTTGTTATTGTGTTCATCCTTTGTTTTTGAAGAAGACCATAATCTCAGAGAAATGATGACATGACTTGCACTTGACTTTGTTTTGAGTGAGGGAAGACTGTGCAACGTCATCAGCCTCATTTCTCCTCCTGAGTCAGATGGATTGAGTGACCAGATATTCATTAGGATGTCTGGAGATGGCCCAGCATGCAGTGGCATACCTTGGCCTTTCTAGGCTAAGGTCTTTTCAGGTACTCACTTAGAGGAAAGTAATGCTCATTCAGTGAATAGGTCTCTTTAAGGAGTATTTAGGGAGGGGCCCCTTTGTAGTAGGTATAGTAAAGGAGGACATGAATACTAGACAGTATAGTGCATAGAGCTCTAGCCTGAAGTCAGGAAGACTCATCTGTATGAGTTCAAATCTGGCCTCAGATACTTACTAGCTGTGTGTTCCTGGGCAAGTCACTTAACCCCAAGTGCCTCATCCTGGGTCATCTCCAGTCATCCTGATGAATATCTGGTTACTATATTCAGATGACTATGGATGAGGAGTGAGACTGGTGACCTACACAGCCCACCCTCACTCACAACAAAGTCAAGTGCAAGTCATGTTGTTATTTCTCTGATGGCATGGTCTTCTTTGGCAATGAAGGATGAACACGCACCATAGCAAAGGAGGAGGAAGAGGAAGAAAAGCAGCAGCAGATATTTGTATAGCATAGTGTTTTATAATTCACAAACTAGCTTCCTATATATCCTGTAAAACAACCTTATCACATAAATGAGTATTGTTCTCCATTTCACAAATGAAGAAAACTCAAGGTGCTAAGTTAAATGACTTTCCCCAAGTTACAGAAATCCCAAGTAGTCACTAAAACTTGAATCTAGTTCTTTAAAGTCCTGTGCTCTTTCCTCCACACCATGCTGCCCATATTAGAGAACTGAAAATTAAAACTCAAATGCAATAAAGAAAGGCTTCTATGAGCAAAACAACTATTTGTATTATGCTCCAGGAAGTTACTAGTGCATAAGAGCCATTTCCCTCCTCTTGCCCCTTCCCCCCAGCTTTTTGCAGAATGAGTCCACAGTATAAGTAGAAATGTATGGGTTGTGATTTGCATGCAGATCTCATTACATTATTTTTCCTGCACAAATTCATACCTCATCTCAATTTCTTGATTTTTATTTGAGGATACTATAATCCTTCTAAGTTATCTAGATTCATGATTTTGGTGTCATTTTTCAAACCTTACTTTTATTCAACTCACTTATCCTAGCATTTACCAGTTCTTCTTTTTTATATATCTGCAATATGTTTTTCTTCTGTACCCATTCTCTGCAATCACACATATTTTAGGTCCATCCTACATTGCTTCTGTTTTGTACTACCAAAATATTGTCCTGTGTCTCCTTACTCCAAGTCTCTCCCTATTCTGATCCATTCTTAATACACCTACCAAAGTGATTTTCCTAAAGCACAAGTCTAAACATTTCATATGACATCCTTTCTACCATACCCCCACCCAATCAAAAAACTAAAATGTCTCTCTATTGATTCTAGTATAAACTATAGTCTTCTTTGTCATTTAAAACTGTCTGTAATATGGTTCTAATCTTCACTTATTGTACGTGCTCACCTTCACTCACTTTACTCTGCAGCTAAACTGATCTTCTTGCTGCTCCTTGTTGTTGTTTGTCCTTCATTTTCAAAGAGGACCAAAATGGCATCACCAGGATAAACTCACATTTATAGAAAATCAGTTCTTGGATATTCAAAAGCTAATAGGAAATTTAGGCATGATACTTGCCTTTAATCAGGGCCACATTAAAAAGAAGAAATGTATTTATATTGAAAACTTTGTCAATTTCAAACCAGAGATAATTGAAAAATAAATTGGTTCATACACAACATAAATTTATCCAGTGGGATCTGTACCATTCTGTACTTATAAAATGACTGATGCTTATGTCCACATTAGGGAACAGAACTATCTAACAATAGCCCAGGGTTTTAGCTTCTAACCCTTTACTAAGAAAAGTCTCTCTCTTGAGGGGCTCTTGTTTCTCTCCCACACTTTCATGAGCAAACAAAGGACATTAAACAACTTAAAAACAAATTATTCACTGGTATTTGTAAATATTCATATTACAAATACACTCTTCTAACAGAAAAATAAAACATATGTACATGTACAAGTGTAAGTAACACAGGGATCGGGTAGGTACAACCCTTCTTCAAGTCAGATTTTCAGTCAGAACTCCTGTTACTGGTATGAAAGGCTGGCAAACAAACAAGTAAACACAACAAGAATAAGCACCTTTACTCTTTCTCATGCAGAGAAAACTTTTCATGCCTCTGAAAAAAGAAAGGAACTTCAAGTGTCATTCTATCAAAATTATTCCATATTACCAAGGGTGGATCTCATGTTAGTTTTCTTTCTTCCTAAACTGGGAAGAAGTACAAATCTAAAATATTTTTGATGGCCATCTCACCTCTTGTCCTTAGTTGAATATACTTGTTTGTCTTTTTCATATAGAGAAATCTACACATAGAGAACGTGACCTTTGATAAAATGCTATCCTGTTCAGTGAGCATTGCATTGTGAATCTTTCAATAATGGTAAATATAAAAAAAAAAAATGATCTGCCTTGCTAGCTAAATTGATCAATTAACTATATAACTGCCAACAAACCATTATTACCTAATAATTTGCCCTCTCTGAAAGATAATACAGAGGAGTACTTTTAAAAATGAAAAATGTTGCATTTCATTGCTCTTAAGATTATGAATGATATTTTAATAAAACCAACATGTTTCTATAGCATTGGTAAATAAAAATATTTTCAATTTGAAAATGTCATTGTCATAATTTTTTTTATTTTTGAGTATATTTTATAAGTACTTATTATTACAGTACAATAACATTTGTATGTTATTTATACATAAATCAATTCATCTAAATTCATCAGGAATATAACCATATAAATGTTGATGTATGTGCAATCAAAAAATTTTTGGTGTCAATGTCTCAGGTAGCTCTCAAAAGGGAATAAGATGTAGAATAGATGTTGATACTCATTCACTCAAAGTGTTTACATCTTAATGGAGGTGAGTGTGTGGGAGTTGGGGTCACAAAAATCTATTTACTACAAAATATTGTGAGTATGGAGACAATATCAACAATCAGATGAATCATTGATAAAATGACTTCTGAACTGACCCTGGCAGTGTCTCCCTCAGACTACCTCCAATTTTTCCTCTATATAGATTGTTTGTACGTTTTTTTCGCATTCTCTCAGCAGTTAGACTGTGAACTTCTTGATAGCAAGGACTGTCTTTTGTTTTTCTTTTTTATCTCTAGTGCTCAGGGCAGTGCCTGGAACTTAGTAGGTGCTTATCTGTTTATTTACCTACTGACTGATAAGGAATTACAATGACACAGTTGAGAAGAAAGTGAATTTCTAGAATGGGAATATAGCTTGTAAAAATATGAAGAGAGACAACGAATGTTTTATTTCACTAATTGTTAGTAGTCCAGCTTTTTTTTCTTTTCTCTCTTCTTTTTATCTTTTTTATAATGTACAGCAATGAAGAAAACTATATAGAAAGGTTGGGTGTTTTATAAAAATTTCTTGAAAACTAAGCCAATTTAGTAAATAATAAATAGTCACTTCTTTTGGGCCTGTGAAACTGGTAGAAACCTCCCTGAGGCCCTTGGGATATAGTGCCTTAGCTGAAACTTACTAGAAAGCATAAAAAATGGAAATGAACAGTTTCCCTTTTGAGAATTGTCACCGCAAAGAAAGTGACTGTAACATAGTTATAACCTCTTAATGAGATACAAAGAGAGGTCTGACAAGAGTTCATGCTTTTATTCTGCTTTGTTTCTCTTTACTTGTTTCTTCCATCTCAGCCAGTCTGTGCCTTTGGCTGGGCTGCTCCCATCTTTTACCTGGCTGCATCTCTGTTTTGTAATCTGTCTCTTTAAACATCATTGCCTTTATACTGTTGAATATTAGGTTTTAATACAGATCTACTTCTCACACAAAGAAAGAACAAATTCAAGGACCATTATTAACTAGAGCCTCTCAGTCTATTTTTAACCTCCTACAATCTAACTTCGACATTATTATTCCACTGAAACTTTTCTCTCTTCCTGTTGCACCCTGCACGGGGAGTCTATGGCTTCTTGGTTCCTGATTTCCAGCCTTGTCAGGAGACAAGAGGAGTCAAAACTGTCCTCTGATAGAGCTCCTTGCACTTTCTGTCTCCTTCTGGGTAATAATTGTCTGCTGAGGGAAGGCAACAAGGGGCCAGTAGCTTAACATCTTCCATCTGTGCCAACGTAGCAACTTCTCTCTGTAGCAGTCTAACACAACTCCCTCTTCCTGCTGCTTACTTGACCTACCAGCTGGGATGTAGAGAATCTTTGATGGTAAGAGCTACAGGTTTTCCTTTAACCTCATGCCTTCCATCTCCTGCCTCAGCTGTCCCTTGAAGGAAGAAGAAAAGGAAAGGTGGTGGGAAATAAGACTTCTTGCCTCAAGGCTTCTTCACACCAATAAGTGGGTCTAGTTGCTCACATCCTGTATACGGGTCAAGTATCCCTTTCCCCTTGTCTCCTTACTTAATTCCCTTAACTTAATCATGCTAAAACTTCTTTTTATTGCAATTTGATTTTCCATACATGTACCACTCCTCCCTTTCCTAGCAACTGCTCTGTCCTGTGTGAGTTCTCCTTAAAATAGTCTTTTTGGCAATAGTATTTTTGGCATGGTGCATTCGAACATCCTGGGCAGCCCACTGGAGTTGTGCTTTCTGAAGCAAAGTTTGAATGCTTGGCAGTTAATTTAAGTAAGGACTTCAGTCTCTGGAATCTTTTCCTGCCAGGTGATCTTTAGAATCTTCCTAAGACAATTCAAATGGAAATAATTCAATTTCCTGGCATGGCACTGGTATACTGTCTAGATTTCACAGGCATACAACAATGAGGTCAGCATAACAGCTCTGTAGACAAGAGATTGGTTGGCATATGCTACAGAAAGCTTTCTGAAAGCTATATCCTCTCCCAACAGGCTTGGGGTAAATGTCATTCATCTTGTTATCTGTCCAGCCAGGCAAATAAAGGTTCTAAGCTTTACCCTGATATCTCCCAACTGTTAACTTAACCAAGATCTATCAAGAATCTTCGGTGAATGTTGACTTGTGAAGCCTTGGTTTCACTACTTTTCTCATGAAATTCTGATTTCACTTATTTCTCCAGTTATACCCTTCTAAGGCTCAATTTTGGGTCACTCCCACCATTCTACTTCTTCACTCCTACACACAGAAACACACACACACACACACACACACACACACTCACATGTTGCTGATTAAAGATTAAGATAAACATTCAACTCATCTGACTGCTTCCAGTACAAACTCACTATGCAATCTTGACTGAACCCTCACTGTTTGTAGGCAGTCTTTTTATATATGCCGTTTCAATTCACTATTGCATTCTCCACAGTGGCTCTTCCAAATCTTTTTATCCCTCCTTAAATCTCTCATGGCTGCCCTTCCCTTTAGCTTCTCACATGAGAATATTGCCTCATATTTTATAGAAAATATGGAGGATACTCCTCATGAGCTCCCTTTTCTTCTCTTTTACTTATCTTATATCTCTTATATACCTATTTTAGTTATACCCATCTGTAACTGTTGACCCCTAAAAAAGTTGCTTTCCTTTTAGAAAAGTAGATTTAAGAAACTGTACAGCAAGCTCTCTGGTGTATGGTGTGGTCCTAACTGTTACATCCGTTCATCTGTTATCCTGCCCCAACTTCTATTCTAATCTCCAATCTTGCATCTCCAATCGCCTTTTGACATTTCAAACTCTATGTCCTTAGACATTTTCATTCATGTTCAAAATAAAAGTCATTATCTTTTCCCTTAAACCTTTCTCTGTGACTCAATAAAGCAATGCTATCCCTTTAGTCATTCAGGTTTATAGTCCAGGATTAACTGATTACCTCAGAAATCATACAGTGTAAAAGCTTTATTTCACAGATGAAGAAAATAAGCTCTAAATGATTTGCCAAAGTGCAAATTCTACTGCTCTGAGCTTTTGCCTAGGTTCACACACATGCAGCTCTTTACTCCTCCTCTCAGTTCATGGGGACTGTTTCACTCCAAACTCTTCCTGCTTCTGCCTGACAGCAAACTCCAGGGGTTCCTGCCTGCATCTTCTGCTTCTAGGAAAATAAAGCTTAACGGGACTTTAACAATATTTATACAAATTACATCTAAATGGCTTAGTGAATAGAACATTGGGCCTACACTTAGGAAGACCTCAGTTCAAATCCAGCCTCAGCCACTTACTAGTTGTGTGACTCTGGGCAATTTCCTTAATGTCTGTTTACCTTAATCCACTAAGAAAGAAGTGGAAAACTACTCTAATATCTTTGCCAAGAAAACCCCATGGAAAATATTCGTATGCTATGGTCACAAAGAGTTGAACAAGACTGAATGACTGAACAACAATCAATGTCAAACCTTGAATTTAACCTAGAGAATTTAATCTATTAAATTAGATTGATGGTGATACCCATTGTATTTTGTGACCATGGGATCACAAAGAGTTGAACAAGACAGAATGACTGTAATGGCAATTACAGCAACACACCTGAGGACTAATACTATGAATAATTTTAAGAGTCTAATCACATAGTAAAATGAACTCTCTATTGGAATAAACTCAACTTTGTCTAATAAAGCAAAGCATAACATTCATAGCAACATCCTTAAGCAAAATATATCATCTAATACGTGTAAGTATTTCATAACACTCAGTATGTCATATGATGCTTAGCATATATAATTGCATCTCCAAAGTCAGGGTGTCCCAGGCTAGGGTCTTCCCTAGCATAATACTTTCTTAAAGGGTAGTAGAAAATACCACAGCATCCACCACTAGGTTACTGTAAGAACAGTCTTCTTAATCGATACACAGTGTCCAATTAAAATCTTTTTCTCCTCTTGACTCAAGGTTGATTTCCAAACCCTATGGCTCCTCCTCTTTGGGCCAACTGCTCTGAGCTTTTGCCTGGGTTCACACACATGCAGCTCTTTACTCCTCCTCTCAGGTCATGGGGACTGTTCCACTCCAAACTCTTCCTGCTTCTGCCTGACAGCAGACTTCAGGGGTTCCTGCCTGCATCTTCTGCTTCTAGGAAAATAAAGCTTAACGGGACTTTAACAATATTTATACAAATTAGCAGCACCATCATCTCTAGTCACTTATAAAGACCAAGAGACAGCACTTCTGTCTGAGAAATTAACAAAGAACAACAGACAAGACTTCTGGCTGTGAAATCAGCAAAGATCAGCAACAGGGCTTCTGTTTGAGAAATTAACAAAGACCAACAAACAGGACTCTCAATATCACAAACAATTTTTTCTGTTCAGTCTCCCCACAAGCAAGTTCCCCTAGCCTAATCAGGCTCACTTATCTTCTCTCAGCTCTACTTCTCTCTCTGCTCTCTACCATACATACACACATACACACATATGTATATACATATATATATATATACACATATACACACATATATATACACACACACATATATGTATACATATATATGATATAGATATATCAAAGGCACTTGATTGGGTAAAACTCAATCCTGAAAAACAGCAAAAAAATCTTACTTTGCTTGCCATTACAATGCCAAAATTTGAATTGAAGGCTAAGAATTAAATCTATTGAATTGAATTGATGTCTGTATGCATTGTATGTTTTCCCTTTCAGTACACTGCCAGATTTCCTGAGTACAGTGAGTTGAAAACACTCTTGGGAGAAATTCTTAGAATTAATGTATGAGGGAGCTATCATTTCCTTTATGAATCAGGAAGTCAAGAGTTGTGGATAGGAGGAGAGCATATGCTGACATTGATCTAATAAGATCAGAACGACTGATAGAGATGAATAAACCATTATAATCTCATTTTGGGAATAAAAATTCACTTTTTTTATCAGGTAATTTTTTTTAAACTTTACACCACTTTTCCAGTTGAGTTATATGCTTCACATACACTTAAAATTTGATCATTAGACTTTCTCAGTCAATTGAAGAGCAACGTATAATACAATAATGTTTCATCTTTTCTGTTAAGTAAATACTGAGTATCCTAGAGTGTTAAAGGGATTGTAATCTTATAACTACAATAAGACTTTTTGGATGTTTTGTATAATAGTACTTCTGTTGGAGTAAAATATTTTTTTCATTATTGTGAAATTAATTCCTTCTTGTTTTTGCCAGGGGTCATAGCTTTTTTCTTCTCTGTCTTTCTGTCTCTGTTTCTCTGTGCTTCTCTACCTGTCTCATTCTAGATCTTTCTTTCTTTGTCTGCCTGTAAACACATACTCATGCACACAGAGTGGAAGCACACATATATGTAAATATGTGATGTGTGTGTATGTGTGTGTGTATGTTTGAGGAGAGAATGAGAGAGAAAGAGAGAGAGAGAGAGAGAGATATTTCATTACTAGAATTTTTTTCTTTCCCTTTCCTGCTGAGCATATTGTTGGAGTAGTTTACCATAGTGAATACAGAATATTAAAGAAAATATTTTATTCTTCTCTTATTGCTCTTCTCATGATTTTTCAAAAAGGCATTTTAAATCTTAATTCATCCAAACACACTTTCAAAAATAACACAAAAAATGTTACTACTTATAATGAATCCTTTGATTCATCATGAACTCTCAGTACAAATGCAGTCCAAATATTTTGCAACACATAAATTATTGCTATCTAATATACCTTTCAGAGAAAAAAAAAATCTGTATTAAGACAGAAATATGAAGTCAATTAGTTTAACACCAGTATCATCTTAACTTGTTTCCTCTTAACTCTACCACTGTTTTCATTAGTCTACTATCCTTCATTAAGCAGTGAAGTGACTAGGCAGACTAGAAAGCAAAGAAGGGAGGATAGATTTTTTTTTTCCTGACCCTGACACTAGTTGATCAAAATTACAATAAATACAGTAGAAACTACTTGTGTGAGACAGGAGATAAGTAAGTCTACTACTTTTGCATGGAAGGCATGGCTT